>NC_044040.1:189836221-191108849 GCF_901765095.1 Microcaecilia unicolor | reverse complement strand
ACCCTTTCCCCATAGTTTTAAACTGAAAGTTTCTCTAGGAATAGGCATTTTCCCATAGTTTTAAAATGAAACCTTTTCTAGAGGTAGAAACTTAACAGCCAAAACTCTTGTTCTAAAAGGCAGTTATTTTCTGTTCCTTGGCTGCTGGAAGGTAGCTCATCTAGCGACCTCAATTAAGTGTTAATTAAGGTGTGGGAAAGTAGAACACTTGCATAGGTTGCTGAGTTAGCTTCAAAGAGCCTGTTTAAAAAAGGCCCCTTAGAGTCAAAACTATATAAGAGGAAAGGTCCCACTTTCTGAGAAGTTCTGAGAGAAGAGGACATTTCTCTGGTAAGTGAACACTATTTTGCTTTGTGTTTGGGAACTTAAAGATTGGGGTTTAAAGGAGGAATTGTAGGTTAGTGTTAGGCAAAATAAAACTATAAAAAGCAAATTTTATCAACTAATCTCCTTAGTATTTTCCTCTTAGTTTTAAACACTTTGTACCACAGCAGTAACAGATAGACTCTAGCAGGCACTGCAGGATCTTCTGGGGTGTCTGGGGACTATTCTACTAAAAATGCTGGCTCCTCCAACATCCCATGAATCTCTACGTTTTGCACCAAGACTCTAGCAGGCATTTGGATGTCTTTGATTTTCGGCCATTTTCGAACAAAAGACGTCCAAATGCAAGCTGTCCAAAACAGAGGAGAAGTGGCTTAATGGTTAGTGTAGTGGGCTTTGATCCTGGCAACATGGGCTCAATTCCCACTACTGCTCCTTGTGACTTTGGGCAAGTCAAATGCACAAGGGACATTTTTGGATATGACATCTAAGTCTGAATTTGGATGTTTTTTGTAAAATGTCCAAAATCAGAACAGGAAAGATCATTTTCTACAAAAAAAAAAAAAAAGTCGATCTTTTCCTTTTGAAAGTGCTGTTTGGAAAAATGTTTTGTGATTTGGGGGAGTAAGGGGACATGATCCCTGAGTCCCTTCAGTGGTCATCTGGTCATTTGGGGCACCTCTTGTGTGGAGAAGAGGAGTAACCTAGTGGTTAGTGCAGCAGATTTTGATCCTAGGGAAGTGGGTTCAATTCCCAATACAGTCATTCACTATAAAAACAGGTCTAGCTCAAAGCATCTTTGTTTTGTACCATTATCGCTGAAAGACGTCCATATCTTAGTAACGCCCAAGTTCCACCTTGAACACACTTCTGGCATGTTCTTCTGATTTGGATGTCCTTCTGATGGCCTGCAGTTGGAGACATCCAAAATTGGGTTTCGATTATACTGATTTGGACGTCCCTGGGAGATGGATGTCCATGTTCCGATTTATGTTGAAAGATGGACGTCCATCTCTTTCGAAAATGAGCCTGATAGCGTGTTATAAATAAAAAAAATATTATTATTATTAGTAGTAGTAGTATTATTAACACTACACACAGGATGCCTCAGTTCACCTTTAAGAGCACAGTAGGCCCGAGTTAGACCTACCGAGCCTTAGTAAAAGGGCCCATAAGACAGCACTTCTAAAACAGTGCACCTAGAGAGTGCCAATGTGGCACCTATTCTATAAAGGACAGTGGATGCGTACCTTGCTTTATAGAATATTAGTGTAACAGAATACATGCCTATAATTTAGGAGTGAGTACCTACACCAGCCTAAGGGCCCTGCTTACAAAGGCATGCTAGCATTTTTAGCATGTGTGTGAAAAACGCTAGCATGCCTTTGTAAACAGGACCCTAACCCCTCTGTTTACTAAGCTGTGCTAGCGACTGTCATGTGTTAATGCAGTGGCATTCCTAGGGGGGCGGTGGGTGCGGTCCACCCTGGGTGCACGCTGCTGGGGGTGTGCCACGTGCCTGTCAGCGCTGCTCGTTCCGTGCTCCTTCTGCCCCGGAACAGGTTACTTCCTGTTCTGGGGCAGAGGGAGCATGGAACGAGGAAGCCGACAGGCGCGCAGCACCCCCCCCAGCAGGTAAAAATGCACATGGGAGGGGTGTCGTTTCACTGGGGGGGGAGGTGTCATTTTGCCGGGGGGGGGGGGAGCATCGGCGATCCGCCCCGGGTGTCAGCCGCCCTAGGAACGCCACTGTGTTAATGCCAAAAATACTGTCTTGAACAAGGTTTGTGATTTGGACATTTTGTTTTTTGGTCCGTTATCGAAAAAAAAAAAAACCTAAAACGAACAGGTGCAAAACGTAGAGATTCATGGGATGTAGGAGGAGCCAGCATTTTAGTAGAATAGTCCCCAGACACCCCAGAAGAGCAATGGGCACCCTAGAGGGCACTTCTGTGCACTTTATAAAAAATGCTCCCAGGTGCACATCTCAACTTTGCTCCTTTGTCTTGTCCACTGAGCCCTCCAAAACCCACCCAAAATCCACTGTCCCCCACTATAATAGCCCTTATGGGTGAAGGGGGCACATATATGTGGGTACAGTAAGGTTTTGGTGACCTTGGGAGAGGTCATAGATTCCACCACAAGTGTGACAATTAGAGGGAGATAGGGATCTGGGACCCCCACTATGTACAGCACTGACCACTACACTACTCCAGGGACCTGCATGCTTCTCCAATAGGCCTGACTTTAATATCTGTAGCTGTCATACAGGCTGGTAAGTCATACTTTTATTCACATTTTGGGGGTGGGAAGGGGACAGTGACCACTGGGAGATATTGGAGGGGGGGGGTCACCCTGATTGCTCTGGTGTCATCTGGTCATTGAAGGTACCTTTTTGTGCCTTATTTGTTCTGAAAACAGGTTAAGACCAAAACATTTTAGTTTTAGTCCTGGACATTTCTGATTTGTTCCATTATGCCTGTAAAATGTCCAAGTACTAGGCATGCCCTAATCCCACCTTTGAAACACCCCTGACATGCCCCCTTATGATTTGAATGCACTTCTGATGGACTTCATAGAAAAACGTCTAAAAATAGGTTTTGAATATACTGATTTGGATGTTTTTGTGAGAAAAATGTTTAAATGCTGCTTTATGCCACTTTTTAGATGCTTTTCTCTTTCGAAAATAAGCCCCATAGTAACCTATGAAACTTTTAAGTCTAAGTACTTTGAAAATGATCCCATGTTGCACAAGCAAGTTATAGAATGATGTCAGGTTATATGCATAACTTAATATAATAATTAGCTGTTAATTGGCATTAACAACCAATTATTGGCTATAATTGATGTTAATTAGTGCTAATTGGCAGTTACGTGCATAACTGTGCTTAGGATTCTGCAAATTGCACATAGATTTGGGAGGGGCATGGTGGGTCAGGCACATGCCCAGCAACAGTGCACATACTACTACTACTACTGCTACTATAAATCATTTCTATAGCGCTACTAGTTGTACGCAGCGCTTCACAATTTAACACGAAGAAAAGACAGTCCCTGCTCAAAAGAGCTTACAATCTAAATCAAGACAGACAGACAGGATAAATAAGGGATAAGGGTAGCAGACAGATAGGACATATGGGGAAAGGGAGGGGACTGTTGAAGAGAGGAAGACATTTTTATCAGTTATGCACAAACATTAAAACCAGCCATTGAAGTGTTTGTGCCTAATGGGAAAGGGAATGAGACTTGATATACCACCTTTCTGTGGTTACAATAAAAGCGGCTTGCATATTATATACAAGTACTTATTTTGTACCTGGGGCAATGGAGGGTTAAGTGACTTGTCCAGAGTCACAAGGAGCTGCAGTGGGAATTGAACCCACTACACCAGAATCAACTCTCGCTACACTAACCTAGGCTACTCCTCCGCACATAACTGTGAACTCAGTATTAAATTAAAAACAAACTGGAGAAAATATTTCTTCACTCAGTGTGCAGTTAAACTCTGTAATTCATTGCCAGAGAACGTGGTAAAGGCAGTTAGCTTAGCAGGGTTTAAAAAAAAGGTTTGGATAGTTTCCTAAAAGAAAAATCCATACGCCATGATTAAGGGTGTCTGAGGACTGAGACAGCGCTGTTTCTGCTAACGCAGTTAAATAGTAGCTTTTTTCCACAAGAGATTGTTTTCATATAAGACCTTTTTATACAAATCTGTTTGGCATACATTCCAAGTCCACAGTTTGAGTATAATATAATAAAGTGAAGAAGTTGGATTTTGAATGCAAATGACTGATAACAATAAGTAGGCTTAGGATTTTAAATGGCTTAGTGCTGTAAGAGATCCAATAGCCTTGCTTTAGGTGTTTGTCTGATGCATTCAAATCCAGGAAACAGAGAGTGGGGTTAAATGGGCAGTATTCACAATGGAGAAGGGTAGTTAATGGGGTTCCTCAGGTGTCTGTGCTAGGACCGCTGCTTTTTAATATATTTTTTAATGATTTAGAGGTGGGAGTAACTAGCGAGGTAATTAAATTTGCTGATGACACAAAGTTATTCAAAGTTGTTAACTTGCGACAGGATTGTGAAAAATTACAAAGGATCTTACAAGATTGGGAGACTGGCGGCTAAATGGCAGATGACGTTTAATGTGAGCAAGTGCAAGGTGATGCATGTGGGAAAAAAGAACCCGAATTATAGCTACGTCATGCAAGGTTCCACGTTAGGAGTTACGGACCAAGAAAGGGATCTGGGTGTCGTCGTCGATAACACACTGAAACCTTCTGCTCAGTGTGCTGCTGCGGCTAGGAAAGCGAATAGAATGTTGGGTATTATTAGGAAAGGTATGGAAAACAGGTGTGAGGATGTTATAATGCCGTTGTATCGCTCCATGGTGCGACCGCACCTTGAGTATTGTGTTCAATTCTGGTCGCCGCATCTCAAGAAAGATATAGTAGAATTGGAAAAGGTGCAGCGAAGGGCAACTAAAATGATAGCAGGGATGGGACGACTTCCCTATGAAGAAAGACTAAGGAGGCTAGGGCTATTCAGCTTGGAGAAGAGACGGCTGAGGGGAGACATGATAGAGGTATATAAAATAATGAGTGGAGTGGAACAGATGGATGTGAAGCGTCTGTTCACGCTTTCCAAAAATACTAGGACTAGGGGGCATGCGATTAAACTACAGTGTAGTAAATTTAAAACAAATCGGAGAAAAGTTTTCTTCACCCAACGTGTAATTAAACTCTGGAATTCATTGCCGGAAAATGTGGTGAAGGCGGTTAGCTTAGCAGAGTTTAAAAAGGGGTTGGACGGTTTCCTAAAGGACAAGCCCATAAACCGCTACTAAACGGACTTGGAAAAATCCAAAATCCCAGGAATAACATGTATAGAATGTTTGTACGTTTGGGAAACTTGCCAGGTGCCCTTGGCCTGGATTGGCCGCTGTCGTGGACAAGATGCTGGGCTCGATGGACCCTTGGTCTTTTCCCAGTATGGCATTACTTATGTACTTATGTACGTTTGCTTGGCTCTCTTTTTTCAGAAAATTTGGTTTTTGAAGAGCAACCTTATAATCTATTTTCCCCTTTTTAGCAATTGCTTGCACACTGTTGGAATCAGGATATCAGGCTTGATGGACCTTTGGTCTGTCCCAGTATGGCAACGCTCAACTGTAATTGTGCATGCATTTGTTATTATAGAATTTGTTCATAGCAAGCATCATCCCAGCCCCTAACTTTAGGCAACCTAAAGAAAACACCCTCCATTTCCTCAATTCTATAAGTGGCACCCAGAATTGCACACCCAAATTTGTGAATGTGCTGAAGATGTGCGGACAGACTGAGTAATGAGCAAATTAACATCAATAGCTGGGTGTTAACAATCAATTATTGATGTTAATTGACACTCATTAAAATTTGTGTGCACACCTGGCTGTGCACTATTTTTTAAGAGGGGGGGGGAAGGTAAAGGGAATGAGAATTGATATACTGCCTTTCTGTAACTTTTACAACTACATTCAAAGTGGTTTACATAGAGGGGCATAATCGAATGCGGACGCCCATCTCCATGGGCGACTATCTCCGAGGACGGGTACGCGAAGGGGCGGGACAGACCGTATTTTGAAAAAAATGGGCATCCATCTTTTGTTTCGATAATGCGGTTGGTGCCGGGCAAATGCATCGGATTTGGGCGGATTTGAGATGGGCGGTATCGGTTTTCAGCGATAATGGAAACCGAAGCCGCCCAGCTCAAAACGAACACATCCAAGGTATTTGGTCATAGGAAGGGCCAGGATTCGTAGTGCACTGATCCTCTTCACATGCCAGGACACCAACCAGGCACCCTAGGGGGCACTTGTAAAAAGTAAAACAAAAAAAAACAGTAAAATACCTCCCAAGTCCATAGCTCCCTTCCCTTGGGTTCTGAGCCCCCCAAATCCCCCCAAAGCCCACTCCCCACATATCTACACCATTACCATAGCACTTATGGGTGAAGGGGGGCACCTACATGTGGGTACAGTGGGTTTTGGGGGGGTTGGAGGGCTCCTATTTACCACCACAAGTGTAACAGGTAGGAGGGATGGGCCTGGTTCCACCTGGCTGAAGTCCACTGCACCCACTAACAACTGCTCCAGGGACCTGCATACTGCTGTCATGGATTTTGGGGGGTTGGAGGGCTCCTATTTACCACCACAAGTGTAACAGGTAGGGGGGATGGGCCTGGGTCCACCTGCCTAATGTCCACTGCACCCACTAACAACTGCTCCAGGGACCTGCATACTGCTGTCATGGAGCTGGGTATGACATTTGAGGCTGGCATACAGGCTGGAAAAAAAAGTTTTTTAAGTTCCTTTTTTTTTTGGTGGGAGGGGGTTAGTGACCACTGGAGGAGTAAGGGGAGGTCATCCCCGATTCCCTCCGTGGTCATATGGGCGGTTTGGGGCAGTTTTGGGGGACTTCGTGAAAAAAATGGGTACAAAAAGAGCAGCCCAAATTCTCGCTACTGCCACCCTTCTATTTTCCATTATCGGCCAAGGGCGCCATCTCTCCTCAGCCGATAAACACGCCCCAGTCCCGCCTTCACCATGCCTCCGACATGCCCCCGTCAACTTTGTTCGTTCCCGCAACAGACTGCAGTTGGAGGCGCCCAAAATCGGCTTTCGATTATACCAATTTGGGCACCCATATCCCGATTCGGGTTGGAATATGGGCGCCCTTCTCTTTCGAAAATGAGATGGATAGTATACATAGGTACTTATTTGTGCCTGGGGCAATGGAAGGTTAAGTGACTTGCCCAGAGTCACAAGGAGCTACAATGGGAATTGAACCCAATTCCCCAGGATCAAAGTCTTCCGCACTAACCACTAGGCTACTCTTCCACTCCAGTGGTGCCTAACTATATTAGCACATTACTCAAAAGGGGGCAGGGGCCACGGGAGTGTCAGAGGCATTCCAAAAAGTTGCACATGAAATTAAAGAATACAGGATCGGTATGCCTAACTTGGGCACCAGAATTTACACCAAGTTTCAGCACGTGTAAGTCTGACGCCCAAGGACAGGTGCAGGAATCGATGCTATGTGCAGTTCTATAAAGGGTGCTCTCACTTAGCACCCCAGTTTTTTTGGTGCTGAAAATGAGCACCATTTACTGAATCCAGCACCATCCCCAAATTCTCTAAAAGTCACTAAAAACTGTGCACGCAAATTTGGGCATGCGCCCAATTTGTGCATATAACTGAACTGAATAACAAGCTAATTAGTGCTAATTGGCTTGTCAGCAAGCACTTATTGGGATTAATTAGATTTACGGAATATACGCAGATAAATTGAGGTGCGGGATCCGTACCTAAATTTTACACTCAAATTCAAACTGGGGGCATGGAAATGGGAGGTTCATGGGCAGAACATGGGCATTCCTACAAATGACATCTCCCTCCTCCCTTTTCTCTCCAAATTACTTGAGCATGCTGTTCACCGCCGCTACCTTGATTTTCTCTCCTCACATGCTATTCTTGACCCACTACAATCTGGTTTTCGCCCTCTCCACTCAACCGAAACTGCTCTTACTAAAGTCTCCAATGACCTATTACTGGCTAAATCCAGAGGTCTCTATTCCATCCTCATTGTTCTTGATCTTTCCACTGCTTTTGACACTGTCGATCACAGCATACTCCTCGATATCCTGTCCTCACTTGGATTCCAGGGCTCTGTCCTTTCCTGGTTCTCTTCCTACCTCTCCCTCCGCACCTTCAGTGTTCACTCTGGTGGATCCTCTTCTACTTCTATCCCTCTGCCTGTCGGCGTACCTCAGGGTTCTGTTCTTGGTCCCCTCCTCTTTTCTATCTACACTTCTTCCCTTGGTTCATTAATCTCATCCCATGGCTTTTCCTACCATCTCTATGCTGATGACTCCCAAATCTACCTTTCTACCCCTGATATCTCACCTTGCATCCAAACCAAAGTTTCAGCGTGCTTGTCTGATATTGCTGTCTGGATGTCTCAATGCCACATGAAATTAAACATGACCAAAACAGAACTTCTCATTTTTCCCCCCAAACCCCCCTCCCCACTCCCCCCGTTTTCTATTTCTGTTGATGGCTCTCTCATTCTCCCTGTCTCCTCGGCTCGAAACCTTGGGGTCATCTTTGACTCTTCTCTCTCCTTCTCTGCTCACATCCAGCAGACCGCCAAGACCTGTTGTTTCTTTCTTTACAACATCCGTAAAATCCACCCCTTTCTTTCCGAGCACTCTACCAAAACCCTCATCCACACCCTTGTCACCTCTCGTTTAGACTACTGCAATCTGCTTCTTGCTGGCCTCCCACTTAGTCACCTCTCCCCTCTCCAATCGGTTCAAAACTCTGCTGCCCATCTCGTCTTCCGCCAGGGTCGCTTTACTCATACTACCCCCCTCTCCTCAAGTCGCTTCACTGGCTCCCTATCCGTTTTCGCATCCTATTCAAACTTCTTCTACTAACCTATAAATGTACTCACTCTGCTGCTCCCCAGTATCTCTCCACACTCGTCCTTCCGTACACCCCTTCCCGTGCACTCCGCTCCATGGATAAAACCTTCTTATCCTTCCCATCTCCACTACTGCCAACTCCAGACTTCGCGCCTTCTGTCTCGCTGCACCCTACGCCTGGAATAAACTTCCTGAGCCCCTACGTCTTGCCCCTTCCTTGGCCACCTTTAAATCTAGACTGAAAGCCCACCTCTTTAACATTGCTTTTGACTTGTAACCACTTGTAACCACCTGCCTCCACCTACCCTCCTCCTTTCTGTACACAATAATTTATTTGATTTGCTTACTTTATTTTTTGTCTATTAGATTGTAAGCTCTTTGAGCAGCGACTGTCTTTCTTCTAGGTTTGTGCAGCGCTGCGTATGCCTTGTAGCACTATAGAAATGCTAAATAGTAGTAGTAGTAGTAGTTATAGAATAAGGGGGAAATGTCCCTATTTTAGATGCGAAGATTCGCAACACATTTCAATTAGTGCAAATGGCCGTGCCTAAAGTTAAATACGATTCCTGGGTGTAAGCTCTGTACTATAAACCACGCCTAACTTTAAGCACATCTTATAGAATAGCACCGTTTGGTGCAAATTTGTTAGGTGCCATATATAGAATTTACTCACATATGTCTAAGTCAAGGTCATATATTAACGTATTTTTTAACATAACACAGCTCAAGCTATTATAAAACTGGTTTACACAGTAGACATTAGCGGACACTTGCAATATGAAAACTGCAGTAAACTGTCCATTTTAAAGCAACATTTCTCATTTTATTTAAACTTTGCATGAAATTATGTGGGGGCTTAAGAAATGAAACCATGAGGCAGATCTGCCACCTTGTGATTAAACACTGAAATTAAAAATGCTGCATTCTTTTGGGGGGGGGGGGAGGGAAAACCCTCTTTTCAAATAAGCATATCTTTTAGCACAGATGAATTTTTCATTATTTCGTGAGGACATTATAATTACTTTAGAACTCATAAAGAAATGTGGGTTAATGTAGATTCTGAACTCCTGCTGATATCATCACTATTGTTATTCTAATCTAGATGTTGGAAAATTCATTAGCAATATAAATAAATTCAAGAATGGTTTGTCATCTTTTTTAAAGAATGCTGTTACATTCGTTCTGAATTAACTAGGGCCATATACTATAATTAGTCTGTTCTATATCTTTGAACCAAATAAAAATTATACCTTCAGAGTCAATTTCTTTTTTTTGATTTAGGATTGTGCCATCAAGCGGAAAGGAATATTGAGAAAGGGAAAAAGCAGAATGGAATACTATCAGTACTGAAACATGGTCAAACATTAAGCAGGAGTCAGCACTTGAAGACTTGGGCATTCACTTGGCCGTTAGCAGTCAAATATCAAAAGACTCTACTTCATAAAAAACAATAACATTTAAGACCGTCAACGCATTTCTATGTTTTACTCTTTTCTTATATGATACACAAAACAATGTGAACTTTTAGAAAGTTCTATTTATTATATCTAACTTAAACATTCATACTTCCAGAAGGAGAACAATATAGCTCATATGTCATTACAGCAACTGGATATAAATTTGTGAACTTATACCACACTTTCCACCTTATAATTGAAAGAGAAAAACGCCTAGATTTCGACCCAAATCGGGAGATAGACGTTTATCTCACAAAAACGAATAAATCGGTATAATGGAAAGCCGATTTTGGACGTTTTCAACTGCACTGCACTCCATCGCGGAAGCGTACAAAGTTGACGGGGCGTGTCGGGGGCATGGCGAAGGTGGAACTGGGGCGTGGTTATCGGCCGAGGAGAGATGGGCGCCTTTCGCCGATAATGGAAAAAAAGTATACGTTTGTAGCTAGAATTTAGGGCACTTTTCCTGGACCCTGTTTTTTCACGAATAAAGCCCCAAAAAGTGCCCTAAATGACCAGATTACCCCCAGAGGGAATCGGGGATGACCTCCCCTGACTCCCCCAGTGGTCACTAACCCCCTCCCACCACAAAAAATGATGTTTCACAACTTTTATTTTCACCATCAAATGTCATACCCACCTCCCTGGCAGCAGTATGCAGGTCCCTGGAGCAGTTGTTAGGGGGTGCAGTGGACTTCAGGCAGGTGGACCCAGGCCCATCCCCCCCACCTGTTACAATTGTGCTGCTTAATGCTTAGTCGTCCAACCCCCCAAACCCACTGTACTCACATGTAGGTGCCCCCCTTCACCCTTAGGGCTATAGTAATGGTGTAGACTTGTGGGCAGTGGGTTTTGAGGAGGATTTGGGGGGCTCAACACACAAGGGAAGGGTGCTATGCACCTGGGAGCTCTTTTACCTTTTTTTTGTTTTTGTAAAAGTGCCCCCTAGGGTGCCCGGTTGGTGTCCTGGCATGTGAGGGGGACCAGTGCACTACGACTCCTGGCCCCTCCCATGAACAAATGCCTTGGATTTATTCGTTTTTGAGCTGGGCGCTTTCATTTTCCATTATCACTGAAAAACAAAACGCCCAGCTCACAAATTGTCAAATAAAACATGGACATCTATTTTTTTCAAAAATACGGTTCGGTCCGCCCCTTCACGGACCCGTTCTCGGAGATAAACGCCCATGGAGATAGACGTTTTCGTTCAATTATGCCCCTCCATGTGTTATTATAGATGACCTGAAACGTCCAAGTCAGGTAATTGATACTTCTTAGTCTGTTCATGAAAAGAACTCCGATCTTGATGAAACACAAAGATGAAATACAAAAATGATCTTATTATTCCACTCTCAAAGGGCATCTACTGTCCAGTTGATATTGTCATTGCAATCCAGCCAAGTTGTAGATCCAACAGGAGAATATCTCTCATCCTATATTAATCATGAGTTAATCCATTGAAAAGAATGAATGCAACAGCGATTTCAGTTGGCTGAACAAAACCTTCACTTCACATCTTGAACATATGTGACTCCAACGGGAACATCCAATTAAATTCCACACACATTCAAACGATTCATGGGGCTCTACACAGGCCGTGTTTCGTATTTACTTCCTCAGGAGACCCTGCTCGTCTGTGTATTTTAAAACTCTCAGTGGGCCCCGTTTACTAAGATGCGTAAGCGTCTACGCGTGCCCAACTTGCGCCAAAATGGAGTTATCGCACAGCTTTTTGATGCTGCTTTAACTCCTAACCCTTATTCACTTTGTTCAGAACCCTATTTTATCATCCTCACTTTAATATTCCCTTATCTCTTGTTTGTTCTGTCTGTCTGTCCTAATCAGATTGTAAGCTCTGTCAAGCAGGGACTGTCTCTTCATGTTCAAGTGTACAGCGCTGCTTACGTCTAGTAGCGCTTTAGAAATGATAAGTAGTAGTAGTAGTACCGTGTGGCTCTTGCGGTAATTTCACTTCGCCGCACATCTGATATGATTGGCCAAAAAAAGGATTTTATCTTGCTGGCTGCGCGTATCGGAGGCGCGCCAAGTGCCATTTGGCGCACATAGGTCATTACCGTCCGGTTACCGTGTGAGGACTTTACCACTAGGTCAATAGCTGGTGGGTAAGGTCTCAGACCCAAAATGGACGCCGGCAATTTTCATTTTGCCACCCGTCCATTTTCAGCAAAACATTTTTAAAACGCCTTTTATACAGGTGCGCTGACAACAATGATTTGTGCGTGCCCAAAACCTGTGCCTACACTACCCGCAGGCCATTTACAGCACACCTTAGTAAAAGGACCCTCAGAAAGCTATTGAAAAGGATGTGACAACAAATATACAGATTATGCCACGGATAAGGCAGTCTAGACGCTCAGGGGCAATTTTTCAGTAGCTAACATTGTTGCAAGATAAGTACTCATTTTTATACACATGAATCTCGTAACTAATTTTCAAAGAGGCCCTGAGCAGTTTCCCATTGCAAATTGCTTATATGATGTGTAGTGCAAATGCCTGTGTACTTTGCATCTGCACTTTCTATAATTGGCTGATCTGGAGCAACCAAAAACCACTGAGGTGGAAGGAACAACAGTGTCCTATAGATGATCTCAGGAGCAGGAGAAGAGTGGGAACAGAATCATGGCTCTTCAACAAACAGACCGGACAGGTCCAATATTTGAAGTAAAGTTAATGAGGGAAGACTCTACAAGGTACCCTGTTTCGGCACTAGGAAGTTCCTTCTTCAGGAGTCTTGTACCTTTGTCCCAAGAAAAACTTATGGACAAAACATATGAGACTTTGTCCCAAGAAAACTTATGGACAAAACATATGAGAGTGAGTCTCTTGTTAAAAGTTGTTCTGGTTTAGAAAAAGACCTTTGGAGTAAAGTTGACAAATATGGCTTCTAGACGCCACTAGTACCTTTCTCGTATGCTTTGTCCATAAGTTTGTACTATACTCTGGGGCCCTTTTACAAAAGCACGCTGAAAATGGCCTGTGGTAGGATGGATGCATGTTTTGGGATGCACGCAAAATCATTTTTCAGCCGCACCTGTAAAAATGCCTTTATTTTTGCCAAAATGGACATGCGGCAAAATGAAAATTGCCGCATGTACCGTTTTGGATCTGAGACCTTACCGCCAGCCATTGACCTAGTGGTAAAGTCTCACGCGGTAACCCGGGCGGTAATGACCTATGCACGTCAAATGTCACTTGACGCATGCCAATATGCGCGTCCGAAAATAATTATTTTTTATGCGTGCATATCGGATATGTGCCAAAAATGAAATTACCGCAAGACAGCCCTGTGGTAGCAGGGCGGGTAACTCTATTTTGGCATGCGTTGGGCATGCGTAGAAGCTTACACGGCTTACGTAAAGGGCCCCCCCCCCCTCAGGATTCTATAGACGTCATGCCTCAGCCATCTCTTCTCCAAGCTGAAACAGCTCTAACCTCTTAGCCCTTTCCTCATATGAAAGGAGTCTCCCTGTATCACTTTATTCGCATTTCTCTGTACCTTCTCTAGTTTCACCTTTATCTTGTTGCAATGCTGGCAACTAGAATGAACAAAATACTCAAGACAATAGAGGTTATTGTGATATTGTTTATTTTCTGTTCCTTTCCCAATAAATTCATAAGATTCTGTTTGCTTTTTTTTTTGGCGGCGCTGCCCACCGAGAGAAGATTTCAATCGTATTGTCCACAAGGACCACCTAGGATTCTTTACCTGGGTGATGATTCCTAATATGAAACATAGCATCATGCAGCTATAATTTGGGCTATTCTTCCCAACGTGCATCACTCACACTTGCCATTTTTGGGATACTAGCCCCACAGGGTCCTCCTGCAATTTTCCACAGTCACACGAAAAGTAACTTTGACTAACTATGGCCCTTTTTTTTTTAGAAGCTCCGTTCTATTTGATCATCCCCCCTTCTGTGGTACAACCAGAACAGTTTACCAATTAGTATATGTAGGTACTTTCCTCTGTCCCTAGTAGTCATAATCCACGTCTTGTTACACTGGGTGTTACGTCTGCTACCTCGCCCTCTGGTGGCCAGAACTGGGGCTGCTGTGGGCTGTCACCCGTTCCAGATTTAGCTCAGTCCGGTCCGGCTCTTCCAGGCTGCCAGGGTTGCTTGTGCTGTTTTGAGCCTGCACAGCACCTGTAGCTGCCTGGTGATTGCAGCGCTGAGTTCCAACTGCTTCTGGGCTTATCTGCATCTTGGAACATTTTCGCTTTGCCTTTGCATTGCGTCTAAGGCCCTGGTATGTTAGTGCTGGTTTGCTCTGCTGCCTAGTTTTGAATCCTTGTCTTGATTCTTGTCTGTTCTTGCCAGTCAGTGTGTAGTTAGATTAGGTTGTTGTAGGGTTGCTAGTCTTGTCTCTGGGCTTTAGTTTGAGTATAGTCCTTGTCTGTTGTATCCTGCTGGCTGCTCTGCAGCTTTTAGTTCTGTGTCTTGTTAGTCCATGTTTTTGTCCCTGTTTTAGTGGCTGTTTGCAGCTTCCAGTTTCTATCCCCTAGCTTGTCCTGTCCCTGCCTTGTGTTGTATTGTCTAGCCCAGTTTTCTGCCTTGCTGCCCATGTTCCTTCCTTTCCCCTCTGACACTCAGTCCCTGTGATGCCTAGCTGTTATTCCAGCTCCTGCCCTGCAAAGTCCTGCGGCCACCTGAAGCTGGGAGCTTAACTCCTGGTGGAAAGTGGCAAGGTACAGGTGAAGCCTAACTGTTGTCAGAGTTCTGCCTTGCCCCTGGTGTGGGGTGGTTTTGCCTGCCATTGCCGCATTGTAATAAGATAAAGTGAAAATAGAGAGGTACAGAGAAATGTGGCCAAGGGCTCACAATCCAGTTCCAGATTGGAAAACGTGACACTGGGGCAATGGAGGGTTGAGACTAGACCAGAGTAGTGGTGTACCTAGCTTGCTTGCCACCTAGGGCTGGTCACTGCTGTGCCCCCCCCCCCCCAAGGCGCATCACCCCTCAAAGCACATCACTCTTACACCCTTCCTCCTAGCAAGGGGGTGCATGGAGAAGTCATGCAGCGGTCAGCTCTGTCGGACCCCTGCCCCAGAACAGGAAGTAACATCAGAGGGTCAGGTGGCCATTAGAGTTGACAGCACGCAACTGCTCTGTGCATCCTCTTGCTGCCTGCACCTGGGGCAGACTGCTCCCACCACCCTGCCCTTGTACGCTACTGGCCCAGAGTATCAAGGATCTGCAGTAGAAACTAAACCCAGTTCCCTGGTTCTCAACTCACTGAACTAACCATCAGGCTACTTCTTCACTCCTTTAGTGTTTTGCATGTCTGAAAAACCAGCATTTGGACATCCATTTGCATGGATGTCCAAATAAAGCTAATCATCCATTGCTGGGTAGTTCCAAAAAATATTAATCATTAAATTACTATAAATAGCCCAAGAAAAAACTTGTTTTAAAGGATTGCGATTTGCTAATAAAAAGGTTTTGTAAAGTTAGGATATGGATATGTAAAACTGCAAGTACATCCTGATGGCAATGGAGTATGGTCTGAGCAGGTATTGGGTGGGCCCGGGGGGGGGGGGGGGGGGGGGAGGGTGGCAAAACTCCTATTTCAGAAGTGATGGGACATCTATGTCCAAAATATAGATACTAGTATTTAGACCTACCTGTGAGGGAATCTGTGGGACCGTTAGATTATGAAGGAGCAAAAGGGGCACTCAAGGAAGACAAGCCATAGCAAAAAAACTGAATGAATTTACGGAAGAAGATGTAAGAGATCTGCCTTGTACCAGAACATGGTTTTCAAGAATGATGTTGCAGAGGAACTGAAAGAAATCTCGGTGAACCAGGAAGATGTACTGAGCCAAATTGACAAATTAAAGAGTAGTAAATCATCTGGACTGGATGACATATATCCAAGGGTACTCAAAGAACTCAAGCATGAAATTGCTGATCTGCTGTTAGTAATATGTAACCTGTCATTAAAAGTGTCCATAGTACCTGAGATTGGAGGGTGGCCAATGTGATGCTGATTTTTAAAAAGGGTTTCAGGCGTGAACCTGGGAAATTACAGAGTGGTAAGCCTGACGTTAGTGCTGGGCAAAATAGTGGAAACTATTATAAAGAATAAAATTACAGAAAACGTGAACATGGTTTAATGGGATAAAGACAGCATGGGTTCAGCCAAGTGAAGTCTTGGTGCCCTTGGCCTGGATTGGCCGCTATCGTAGACAGGATGCTGGGCTCAATGGACCCTTGGTCTTTTCCCAGTGTGGCATTACTTATGTACTTCACCAATTTGCTTCATTCTTTGAAGGCTTGAATAAACACGTGGATTAAGGTGAGCTAATTGATATAATGTATCTAGATTTTCAGAAATCTTTTGATAAAGTTCCTCAAGAGAGACTCCTGAGAAAATTAAAGAGTCATGGGATAGGAGGCAAGGTTCTGGTGTGCATTAGGAATTGGTTATTGGACAGAAAAGAGAGGGTAGGGGTTTAAATGGTCATTTCTTTCAATGTAGGAGGGTAAACAGTGGAGTGCCGCTGGGACTGGGCGCCAATGCTATTTAACATATTTATAAATGATAGGGAAATCGGAATGACGAGTAAGGTGATTACATTTGCAGATGACACAAAACTATTCAAGGTTGTTAAAACATGTGCAGACTTTAAATATTGCAGGAAGACCTTAGGAAATTGGAAGTCTGGTCATCCAAATGGCAGATAAATTTAATGTGGACAAATGCAAGGTGATGCACATTGGAAAGAATAATCCAAGCATAGTTATCTGATGCTAGGGTCCGGCATATTTTCAAAGCACTTAGCCTTCCAATGTTCCATAGGTTTCTATGGAACTTTGGAAGAAAGTGCTTTGAAAATATTTGGGAGTCAGCACTCAAGAAAAAGATCTAGGTGTTGTTTTAGATAATATGCTGAAATCTTCTGCTCAGTGTGTGGCGTCAACCAAAAAGCAAGCAGGATGCTAGGAATTATTAGGAAAGGGATGGTAAATAGACCGAGAATACTATAATGCCTCTGTATTGCACCATGGTGAGACTTCACCTTGAGTATTGCATTCAGTTCTGGTCACTGTCTCTCAAAAAAGATACAGCAGAATTAGAAAAGGTTCAAGAAAAGTGACCAAAATGATAAATGGGATGGAACTCCTCTCGTATGAGGAAAGGCTAGAGAGGTTAGGGCTCTTCAGCTTGGAAAAGAGACAGATGAGGGGGAGATATGATTGAGGTCTACAAAATTATGAGTGGTGTAGAATGAGTAGATGTAAATTGATGTTTTTACTCATTTCAAAAGTACAAAGACTAGGGGACATTCAAGGAAGTTATATGAAAATAATTTTAAAATAAATAGGAGGAAATAATTTTATTTATTTATTTGTTACATTTGTATCCCACATTTTCCCCACCTATTTGCAGGCTCAATGTGGCTTACATAGTACCGTAAAGGCATTCGCCAAGTCGGTTGATAACAAATACAATGTTATATAGTGGTCAAATGAGGTAGGTATGAATCAGGCACCATGAGGGTCGAAGGGAATGAAGATTGTATATTATCCAGTACGATCATTGGTTATGCTGTGTTGCTGGGTGTGGGGATTTACGTTGGAATCGGTTGGGTAGGCCTTTTTGAAGAGGTTGGTTTTTAGTGATTTCCTGACGTTTAGGTGATCGTGGATTGTTTTCACAGCTTTTGGGAGTCCGTTCCACAGTTGTGCGCTATGTAGGAGAAGCCTGATGCGTAACTTTTCACTCAATGAATAATTAAGCTCTAGAACTCTTTGCCGGAGGACGTAGTTACAGTGAGTGGCGTATCTAGGTTTTAAAAAAGGTTTGCACTGGCATTGATTGCTGATATTCAACCTTAGGAAATTTGATAACATCTCTTCCTATAGGGTAACACTACACTGGCTCCAATGCTGCAGAGGATTCTGTTTAAACCTGCCTGCATGCGTTTCAGGTCATTCACAGACTTGCATTGTCTTTAGTTACCGTTTGAAATGTATCTCTATGAACAGATTCTCTAAGTGGCTGCATATTTACTGATTTTACCATCTGTGTTATCAAAGGAAACCCGGTTTCTTAAACTATCTAACCATCTTTTCTAATCTTATGATTCCTTACTGGAACTCCCTTCCCGCTATCAACAAAACAGAATCTACCTATCTGTTATGACCTGGTAGTGGTGAGCCCCTGTGCCCCGACTGAGCATAGGCAGAGATGGAGTGACCACCGCACTCGGTCAGCAGCCAGACAACCCTAGCTTCACCTTGGAAGCGACCACCGTTCACCGGAGTGAGCCCCCAGCTGCAGGCGGCCACCAGGACTTCAGGAACCGGCAGGGTTGCACAGCCACTGACCAGGATAGCAGGAAACAGACACCGTCCAGAACCAGTACTCCAACAGGCAAAGAAATAGTCAAATCAGTCCAGAGTCAAGGCAGGCAGCAAACAAGAGAATCCGAGATAACTAGCCAAGGTCTGGTACCAAGGAAAAACAGGAACAGAAGGCAGTCGGTGAACAGCACTCCGACAGCAACTCCTCAGAACAAATGAGGCCGAAGCAATGAAGGCCTGGAGGCAGTGCTTTAAATAGTGAAGAAATCTGAGCAAACCAAACTCAGGTAAAGCCAACATGGCTGCCCCCATAGGAGATCCTCCCAAGACCAAATAGGAGTTCCTTCCTGATCTCGTTATATAGATGGCCACCCCCTCCTGAGCTAGCCAAGATGGCCGCTGCCCATGCTCTAAGCTGGGATGACGGCTGCCAGACTTGGGAAACTGACCCATCCTGGAGAAACATCAAAAAGCCGGCTAGCTCTGCTGGACCGCACCTCGCCGGTGAATCCAGACGCGCAGGCCGGAATCAGGTGAGGAACGTAACACTATCTGACCTTTCACAAGAAGCTTAAAGCCTTTTTGTTTACTTAAATGCTTTTCCGGGAATATCAGTTTTATAAACTAGGATGTTTTTCCTTTATATTTTGTATTATGTTAATGGTTTTAGTGTAATTTTATTGTTTTTTTAATGTAATGTAAACCACATTGGAACCTATTAGCTGATTTAGGTGGTATATAAGAATTGTATTGACATTGACATTTCACACCCCCCTGCCACACCAAGCAGTTACCATAAGAATTAGTATGCTATGACTGTGCATTAACTATTGACACACTCTAATTCACATGGTAACTGCTTGCAGCACTTTAATAAATGCGTTTCTAAATTTTCCAAGGTGTGCACCAATACCATGTACTGAAAAGCACTGAAAGAAAGCCTTTATCTCCAATGGCATGCATTCTTGATATTACTCAACTCTTTCAATCATAAGCATTTTGTCTCTATTCCCACATAAAGGTCAATAAGTTGGATTGGATGAACCGATGGGCAACACAGCTGTTGAAAATATAATTAAAACATCACTAAAATACACTGAAAGCAGAAAGTCAACTAAATTTTGATTGTTCTGCTTGTTATAATCATGCCTTTTGTGAAATCCTTTAAAACTCTGCCAAATTTCAAGTGGTGATGTGCCTCAGTGGTAGCATCATTAGACTGTCATTCATTGTATTAAGTTAACTAGTATCTTGCTTTCAAAAGAAGTTTGTTAAAGGACACCTTTCAAATATACTTTATGTAGTAGGGATGTGTATAGGCATTGTTCATTTTTAGATTTGTTTTTGAACTTTATTGATTTTCAGGACATTTTTTCAGACATCTATTTTAATAATATTTTTAACACACATTAGAACATTTTAACATGCACTAATTTCCGATTTTTCATCCAAACCTTCAGTGTTGATGAAGAAAAATAATATGTTGACAATGCTGATATAACCCCCCCCCCCTCCCGTTTACTGTGGTCGGCATTGCCGTGTGGCTTAGTAAACAGGGGGGATAGTAAATATGAAGAAAGATATCATTCCATATAGATGCATTATGCTACACTTCATGAATAGTGTAGGGGAAGTTATCAATGTGGGCTACCATTAGATGAGTTATTTTATCAGTAATGTATGCTACTGTAGCAATGAGAGCTAGTTACTAATAACCCAAGTTGACCTGTCTTAACAGTGAACCAACATTGATAACATCCCTTCTCAGGTGATAACAAACATTTGCTCGACCATCCTCTATTTTGAACAAATGTTCATTAGATTTAAACAACACTTATTGGTAAAACCTGCAAAGTAAATTAAAGAAACCTGAGAGTAAGGTAGATAAGAAACGTTGAATCCATAGAAAAGAAGACAAGAATTTCTTGGTTCTTTTCAAGGTGCATACACTTGATGTTAAATTGTTTTGAAATTTCATAAATAAAGAAAACAGGAATGTGATAGCCAAATGCGAGATTCTAACATGAAACTAGGGGCTCTCTTTAGAAAGCCCTGCTAGCAATTCCACACAACAGATAAGAGGAAGCCCATTCATTCGTATGGGCTTCTTTTTAATTGCCGCATTAGGAGTCGATAGTGTGGGTTTAGTAAAAGAAGCACTAGGTGACTTCAGGAAGGATATAAATAAAGTAAAGTTTAAGAAGTTTAAAAAAAAAATAAAGGAGATTTCAGTTGACAACACCCTCATCTCCCCATCTCATCTGCCCGCAACCTCGGAGTCATCTTCGACTCCTCCCTCTCCTTCTCTGCCCATATCCAGCAGACAGCCAAAACCTGTCGCTTCTTTCTCTATAACATAAGCAAAATTCGCCCCTTCCTCTCTGAGCACACCACCCGAACTCTCATCCACTCTCTCATCACCTCTCGCCTTGACTACTGCAACCTACTCCTCACTGGCCTCCCTCTTAACCATCTATCCCCCCTTCAATCCATTCAGAACTCTGCTGCCCATCTTATCTTCCACCTAGACCGATATGCTCCTATCACCCCTCTCCTCAAGTCACTTCACTGGCTTCAGATCAGGTACCGCATACAATTCAAGCTTCTCCTACTACCTACAAATGTACTCAATCTGCAGCCCCCCATTACCTCTCTACCCTCATCTCCCCCTACGCCCCTACGCGTAACCTCCGCTCACAGGACAAATCCCTCCTCTCAGTACCCTTCTCCACCACCGCCAACTCCAGGCTCCGCCCTTTCTGCTTCGCCTCACCCTAGCTTGGAATAAACTCCCTGAGCCCATACGCCAAGCCCCCTCCCTGCCCATCTTCAAATCCTTGCTTAAAGCCCACCTCTTCAATGTCGCTTTTGGCACCTAACCTTTGGACCTCTATCCAGGAATCCAGATTGCCCCAATCTGATTGACTGCATTTTTATCTGTAGATTGTAAGCTCCTTTGAGCAGGGACTGTCCTTCTTGTTAAATTGTACAGCTCTGCATAACCCTAGCAGTGCTTTAGAAATGTAAATAGTAGTAGTAGTATAAAAAAAAGGAAGCATTTATTCATGGTCAGTAGCTACATTATTTTTTCAAAAAATAGTATCATGGTCAGGTTTCAGAGGACAGGTGATCTCTATAAAAAATATATATTCCTTACGAAGTAAAGAATTTTTCAGACAAGATAGAGATCATAGACCAAAAAGGAGAAAAAATGCATTAGAAGTGACCGATGATCTCTTTGCATCTCCCTGCTTGACTCCTAACCCCTCTTCCCCCTCAACATCAAAGAACTATTTTATCCAATCAAATCTGGGCAGACAAATTTTCACATTAGATACAACCATGAAATGCGGAATGGAGTTCAGAGTGAGAGGAGGAGGCAGACAAGGAGGGTGCATTCCTTTTCTATGGGAATTTCAGAAATATCAACTGTTAATGTATGAAATGAGCATCTGACTCAGAAAGTAACGTCCCACTTCTAGAAAATAGAATGTGGTGATAATTCTCTATAGGTTGCCTAAAGTTAAGCGTTGGGATGATGGGTGTGAAGTGTGAAATCTATAACAGCAGTTGTGCACAAAACAGCCTTTATTTATTTTTTTAATGTTTGTTACATTTGTACCCCGTGCTTTCCCACTCATAACAGGTTCAATGTGGCTTACATATTGTATACAGGTACTTATTTGTACCTGGGGCAATGGAGTTTTAAGTGACTTGCCCAGAGTCACAAGGAGCTGCCTGTACCTGCAGTTCCCCAGGACCAAAGTCCACCACACTAACCACTAGGCCTCTCCTCCACAGAATGCTAACATAAGTCCGCAAATACGTGTATAGGCACAAGTACTTACACTAGTTTAATGGCTAGAGTAAATGCTCACACCTAACTGTAGGCAGTTAAGGAGCCCTTTAACAAAAGGGTGGTCACATGGCAAAGGGCTTGCTGCGTGCCAGTCTGGAACTACTGCTGGGCTACCACAGGAGCCCGGCAGTGGTTACCACCCCCAGCGCATGCCATTTCCGGCGCTACAGTAATTTGTTCGATTTTTGTAGTGCCAGAACATAACTGGTAGTAATCAGGCAGAACCGTATTCTGCCCGATTACCAATAGGTTAGCACGGGAGTCCTTACCATCATCTCAATGGGTGGCAGTAAGGGCTCCCCACTGAAATGGCCAGCCTTTTACCCGCTGCGGTAAAAGGAGGCCTCAGCACGCGTCAAAAAGACATGCTGACAGTACTGCAGCTTAGAAAAAGGACCCCTAAGCACAGTGCCATAGTGAGGGCGGCTGCCACCCGGGGCGGTTCGCACCCCCCCCCGGGTGCAGCACAGCGCATCCCCCCCGCAGAATGCATTCTTACCAGTCGCGCATGTAGGAAAGGGGGCGGGAGGGCAGGTCCGCCCTGAGTGTACGTCGCTGGGAGCTGCGTCGGCTCCGCTGGTTCCCTGCTCTCTCTGCCCCAGAACAGGAAGTAACCTGTTCCGGGACAGAGGGAGCGGGGAACCAGCGGAGCCGACACCCCCCCCCCCCAGCGGCGTGCACCCGGGGCGGACCGCCCCCCCTTCCTACGCCACTGCCTAAGCGCATAAATGTTAGTATTCTATGACCCACACATCTAACTGCCTGACATGCCTTTGACCTGTCCATGTTCCTTCCAGGTCCCGCCCCCCCCCCCCCCCCCCCCGAAACTGTGCACTCTAGTATTTGATTGTAGAACTTATAGAATATCTAGTAAAGGCAGATATGTGTTTAACTGCAAATTGGTATAATTTAGTGCCAATTATAACTCATGAACACCAAATATCGGCTCATTATTAAATTACATTACACGTGCAATTAGCTTTATTCTATAACGTGCAAATTTTTATGCTAGTCACAAATCTGAGTGTGCAACTTTCTAGAATTAGGTGATGTGTTTCAGACATGCATATGTAACCCCTCCTCTCATTTGGTCAGGTTAGGCTTTCTGGTCTTCTCCGAGAGCTGACCTTGTGGTTCAGGAGACTGGGTATGCACTACTCACTTCCGTTTCCCTCCAAATCCAACCCAGGAATCACACGGTAGTCAAGAGAGTCAAGAAAATCAACTGAACTTTATTTAACAAATTAGAACCAAGTAACAGTTGACATGATAGTCCTCAGCATGCAATTTTGATGGCATCTCAGGCTTGATCTTACAGAGTCACAAAAGCGGATAACTTTTCCTGACATGTAGCCAGATGACACCCCCACAGTCAATTTATCCGATATAACACCATTACCATCGGAGATTTGGATCCAACATTTAACTGTCCAAGCCTTTCAGGAATTTACCCTGAAAGAAATCACCAGCCGTGGGCAGACAGCATCCTACCCTTAAGCCTGGTTAGTAGTGAGACTCCCCAATCTCAGCCCGCAGGTCGGCTCCTCTAATGACTAGGGAGATAACTGCAGTAACTCTGATTCCACAATGAATATGCAGGAAATAGATTTGCATACCATGGAGGCAGTGCTTGCAAATCTATCTCCTGCATATTCATTGTGGATATCCTGAAAACCTGACCTGCCTGCGGCTCTCGAGGACTGGAGTTGCCTACCCCTGCCCTATGCCATATTAAAGCAATGGTTCTTAACACAGTCCTCAGGACACACCAAACCAGCCAGGTTTTCAGGATATCCACAATGATTATGCATGAAACAAATTTGCATATAATGAAGGCAATCCATGCACATCTCTGTCATGTATATTCCTTGTGGCTATGCTGAAAACCTGACTGATTGGGTGAGTCCCAAGGACTAGCTTAAGAACTCTTGCATTAAAGACATAGCTTCCTACTAGTGATCTCAGATAATAACACGTTCCCTTTGGTGCTCCTGAAAAATGTCCCCTGGTCATAGATCTGCTCCTCAAGACCTCCATGAAGTCGGATTTGTAGGTAACCAAATATAAACAAAAAACAGACTACTGGAACTCATCTATCCCTTCCACTTTCTTGTATTTTTATCCTTCCATGTAAACCGCTGTGACTTAACCCTAGAAATGGCGGTATATCAAATACCTAATAAACATAACCATGTTGAAAATTCTCATGCATGATGTTTGGGAATCACTTCATAATGATGTTGTACGCACAGATCAACTGTTGTATGATGTCCTAATCATGAAGACCTTATTATTGTCTCTCTCAATCTCTCTCTCATGAAGACCATGTTATTGGTGCTTGTCTCTCTCTCTCTCTCTCTCTCTCTCTCTCTCTCTCTCTTTCTTTCTTTCGCTCTCTCATTTGATTTTAGACAGAATTTTCTAAAATTGTAAGTTTATTATCTATTTCTACCTGTTCAAAACAGCATGTCACAATATGGGGACCATTTCTAAGGGTTCAGGAGGGGTAATGCATGGGTAGCACACGCCAAATCAGCACTATTATCAGGGCAGCACGTAAACCCGGTAGTAATTCTGGGTTCGACACGTGCAGAATCCCTCAGTAGAAAATATTTTTCTGTTTTCTACCATGGGGGACGTTCTCGGCGGTAACTGGCAGCGCGGCCATGTTGGCATGTGCTGTATGGTTACCACAAGGTTAGTGTGTGAGCTGTTACCGGTAAGTCAATAGCTGGCGGTAACGGCTCAGGCCATAACTATGCACATGCTAGTTTAATTTTTGTGCATGCCTATTTCCCAGCACATTAAAAATTGGCCTTTTTCCCAGCCGTGTAAAAAGTGACCCAGTAGAGCTCATTTTCAAAGTACTTAGACTCACAAAGTTCCATAGGTTATTATGTAACTACATGAGTCTAAGTGCTTTGAAAATACGCTCAGTGCGTGCCCGAAAGATGCACTCACACTGATGCAGACCACTTTTTACTGTGGCTTTGTAAAAGATCCCTATATTAATAAACCACAAGAATAAATAAAATGATGAATAGGGAAGAAAATGCCTTTAAATTCAGGAATAAAAAAAATATAAAGCAACTGCTCCCTAACCAAGAATCTTGCACATTATAATTGCCAATATAAAGGTTAAAAATTTGGCTCGGGGTATGTACAGAGAAAAGAACTCTGATAAATTTATGCAAACCATAGAGTAATTTGCATATTTTAGATATGTAATGTTGGTATATTATTATTTTTTGAAAGATAAACAGTGGATCATGAACACCTGTTCTCCTCATGTGAAACTTCCCTTCCATTTCTATTAAATGCAGTTTAATTCCCACCAGATAAGGCATTCATTATGGCCTTACCATCTGTTAGAAAAATCCATTAAATACAATGGGCTTTAAAGTTCAATATCCTGTGGCAAGATGTTTAGAAACAAATGTCTCCATCGTGTGTATGGTACCTACCAAATAGCCAAGTAGACTCTGGAGAAGTCAACTAATTTCACATTACTAGGACTTGTTACTACAAAGGTAATTTCACAAACAAGTTTGCTAATATTCCATAGAAAAGTACATGGCATAAATGACATTTACTGAAGCACACATTAGGTATTTAAAATAGCACAACTCTGAAAGCCATGAACACCAATGCCACACCCAATGCTTCAGCATTGAATTTCTGCTGCTCAGTTCCCATATTCAACTCAACACTGAATCAACTAAGAGAGAGCTTTGCTTTTCAAGATCTTTGCTCTCAGAGAAATTATTTATTGCAGATGGGGAAATTTAGAATTATTTTTGGACCTTTTTCCTAAACTGTGCTAAGCAGTTACCCCTGGATGCTCTAAACGTTGTTCAGATTGAGCACCTAGATTTGCGCACAATCCTGGGATGCACGCATGAGCCAATTAACATAAATAATTGGGTGTTAACAATCAATTATACTCATCCGGCCTCACATTATTCTATAATCCTTGGCTCTGAAATCATATAGGACTAGATTCTATATATCATGCCTAAAAAATCAGTGCCAAAACAAAATATGCCTAGGCGTATTCTATAAATTACACCTAAATTTAGGCAGACTTTATAGAACAAGCCTTAATTTCTGCATGGTTTATAGAATACACCGAGCGGCAGTCCGCATGACTAAATTTGGTAGCGGGCAGCTACGCCAAGTAAAACTTGGTGCAAACCCCAATGTCTAAATTACACATGGACCGCAAATAGATTTTAGAAATGCCCACAACCCACCCATTCCACAACCATGGCCATGCTCCCTTTTCAACTATGTGACTTCGAATTTACGTGCTTCAAGTTATAAAATATGCTTAAACAGTTCTGCACATACATTCTAATTAATGTCAATTAGTGTCAATAATTGTTTGCTAATTGGCAATTAGCGCTGATTGGCTTAACTAATTAAGTTGTGCACGCAAATTCAGAATAGGACTGAATTTGCGCATACAACTTAAGTCGCACTGTATAGAATCCAGGGGATAGTTTGCGACCCAAAAGGGGGTGTGGCCATGGGAGGGGCATGGTGAGTCAGGGGCATTCTCAAAAGATGAGCTCAGTGTTATAGAATTCCGGGGATCTGCGTCCAACCTGCGTGCCAGGATTTATATCAGGTTTCAGTTTGTGTAAGCCCTCGTGCCTAAAGTTGGGCATGGGAATCCCCACTAAGTTCTATTCGATAAAGGGTGCTCAACCTGGAGCGGCCTTTATAGAATAGCAATGAGCACTGAGTTTTCCCAGCACCTATGTTTTGGTGCCATTTACCAAATCTGGCCTTACTGCATGAATTAGAAAGTTAGAATGTTAGCACAGAAGGGTAGTAACCATTACAGCGCTAACTGCATACCTGTTGTTGGACAGAAAACGGGTAGGCAATAAACATAAGCACATAAGAGAAGCCATACTTTGTCAGACCAAGATCCATCAACCCCAGCATCCTGTCTCTGACAGTGACTAGTCCTAGTCATATGCATTCATCAGATTCCCGAAAAGATCTATTTCTCATAGTTCATTTTGAACGTAAACAATGGCTCTCCCAAGTCTACCTAACTAATCTTTTTTTATGGATTTTTTTCTCCAGAAACTTGTCCAAACCTCTTTTGAATCTCACTAGTTTAATCTCCTTGACCACATCTTCCAACAACAGATTCTACAGCTTAATAATGTGCTACATGAAAAGAATTTTCCACAATTTGTTTTCGGTCTGCTGGACATTAGTTTTATAGAGTGTACTCTTGTTTTCCTGTTGGCTAAAAGGAAAACCTTTTGAACCATTCCAGGCGACTCATAATTTTATAAACTTCTACCATATCTTCTCTCAGTGAATCTTATGGATAAATGTCCTAGACCCCTGATGGCGAACCTATGACACGCGTGTCAGCACTGACACGCGTGCCATTTTCGCTGACACGTGGCAGATTTCAGCATTTCCTTGATTTGTCCAGGTTTCTCGACAAATCTGCCCCACACTCCCCAACAGAATCCTCCGATGAGCACGCGACCACCTCACCTTCTTAACTCCTCTGCTCTGATGCACGCGCGACAGCGACACAGGCAGGCTAGAGGCAGCATCTGTGCTGTGCGCGTGCCAGCCAGCGCCTGCCTGCTCAGCATCAGCTGGTGATAATCCTGCACGCACTGCATGCTGCATGCTTCGCGCAGGCGCAGCGGCTTACTTCTACTGTCTGCAGCCTGCCGCCTTCTCTTCAGCCGCTGCCATAATAATCGCGAGTCGACGAGAGCACGAGGCTCCAGCGGGACGGTCTGGTCTTTGTCTTCTGACTCTTCTCTTGTTGTGCCCTGCCTGCCCCTTGCTTAGCTGCCACCATAACAGTGAGGTAAGATTCTTAAGAATGGGCTCCCATGATAAATTGTTTGGGATAAATATAAGTAATATAACAGCAGGTTATGCCATGATAAATATCGCGAAATTATGGTTTTTTTTCTCGAAGTGACACACCGCCCAAGTTATGCTCGGTTTTTTGGCGAATTTTGACACACCAAGCTCAAAAGGTTGCCCATCACTGTCCTAGACCCATAGGGTTCTGTGCATGAGAGCTCCCTGGATAGTTGCTTATGTCCACAAATCTTTGAAAGCTTTTGCTGCCATCCACTACCACAATTGAACTCTCTCACTCATTCTCTGAACTAAACTGCCATTGAAGAATCTCTGAGTCCCAGCAAGGGTGGCACAGTGGGCCTCAGGAGGTAGGAGAAGCGACTAAAATAGTATTTCTCACCTAGTTAGACCGCCAAGCTCTATGTTGTCATACCTGTGGGACTGGAAGTTATTACATTCGGGTTATCATCTTTATGGAGGCAGGAGCCATTGTTTTGGCGTTAACAAGAAGACAATTGTCATCTTTCAATGTGTAAGTAGTACTGTGTTGGGGCTAATAAGTTCTGAAGTGTTTTTCAGGCAGGGGCCTGAAGATAGAGCTCACACAAATGGGGTGGTGGCACCAGATGAAAGAGGGTTCTTAAAAAAAAAAAAACAACAAAACAAGAGGAGTTGGGGGAAGGTGAGGCACCAGATGGGGAGGGGCTTAGAGGAACCAGGTGAAAGATCAGGACCAATCCAAAAAGAAAACAGGAGGGCATAAGTAGCAAGTCTCGAAATACACAAAGCAACGCTCCAACATCATTCTCCTTCTGGGAGACAGAGACACCATAAACCCTGCCCTCCCTTCCTAGTTGAGGTTACTCTAGGTTAGACAGTCGAGCAAGTCACACTTGTCAAGGCACAGGGAAGAGATAACTCAGGAAGCTCACAGTCATAGGAGCCAACTTTTCAAAATTAATGGGGGTGCTAAGCCCAATGGAAATAACCCTTCCCTGGACAGATACAAGGAATTTTCTCAATATTGGGGGTGCTCAAGCACCCACAGCACCCACAGAGTCAGCTCCAATGCTCGCAGTAATGCAGGTGCCATTCAAGTTATCTTGGATAAAAATGAGTGCCCTATAGAATGGGGACACATGCTCAGTTTAAAATGGCGGCCACCCCTCTTCCCCTCTTGTATGGAGGGGTGTGCACAAACTCAAAGAGTAATGCCCTCACCATTACGAGCCAGCCCACGGGCCCCCCCTCCCCCCAAGCTTAGACTCCTGGTGAGTGCAAGTGACAAGCAGCAGGGATCAGGGAAGCTTAACACGGCAACCCGGAACAGCAAGTGAAGCCACAGGCAGTCAGCTTTTACGGCAGTGTCTGCATGTCATGACAGACATTGACTTGTGAATTTGCAGTTAGAATGAATGAATGGCCCCCAGCCCCCTAATGCGATGGGACTTATGGAGTAGCCAAAGGTTAGCCAACTATTAGGTTGCAATTGTTTAGGTTAGCAGACAGTTTGGAATTGTGTTGCATTTATAGAACCAAGTTAATATTATGTTCAAATACAGAATTAAGTTAATGTTATGTACTTGTGCTGCTGCCATCGCATTAAATTGTACATTTCAGAAGCTTAGATTGTAAGCTCCTTTGAGCAGGGACCGTCCTTCTTTGTGTATTTTGTACAGCGCTGCGTAACCCTAGTAGCGCTCTAGAAATGTTAAGTAGTAGTAGTAGTAGTAAGTAGTAAATAACTAAATGATAGCAGAGGGTAAGCTCTGTATAACTGCTGTTTTGGAGGAGAGGGGAGGTTTCTGCCCCTTTAGGTGATTCGTAGAAGTCAATGTTAGTTCATTTATTTTCTAGACGTTGTATTCTTGTTATTTCTTGTGACTAGATACTTCTATGAGAAGAGCAGAGGGCGCCCAATGATGCTCCTCTGCTGGATGAGGGCTGAGTCATGGGAGTTGAAGGGAGTTGAAGCCAAATCTATAGCAATTTGGCTTGTTCTGTTTTTCAAGTTGATGTATTGGCGTCTGTACTGTTGACTTCCATAGGCATGATTGTTTCAGTTATATTTATAGTCTAAGATGTAATTAGAACTACTTCTAATCGTCACTAGCCTATATGAAAATGATGGCCTTCACCTTGCAAAAAATCTTCAGCTATGCAGACCGCAGCTTTGTCTTGATAATAATTTATATACAAACTAACGATACCCTTTAAGCATGTGTACTACAATAATCCAAAACCTGCATTTTATAAATCACTTTTGGTCAGTAGGTTGATTCTGTTTGCATAACAACATAATGATTAAGGGCATGGTGACGCTAGATTGCAGGTAGCAATCCTGCAGCAAATATATCTTAATTTGTCCTACTATAATTACTATTGACTTAATTGCTATATTGCTTTGTAAGCCATTAACAAATAACAGACTAAAGGCAAACAAACACTGTGAAAAGTAATTTTAAAGTGGATGTCAAAGCAACATTCAAGCAATTACTCCGATTACATTTCATTTTTTTAAAATTGTACAGTTTTCCTGAAATATAAAAGCCAAGCATTAAATATTGAACTTACGACTATAATAAACATATTGATCTAATGTCACTTATATGTCAGTCTCTCAATGGTTGAGTAGATGTGATGGTAATTATGTACCAACACACTGAAAGTCAAATATATGGAGGCATTTTCAAAGCACATAGACTCAAAAAGTTAACTTATGTTACTATGGAACTTTGGAAGTCTATCCAGCTTATTTTCGGAGGGAGATGGGCGCACATCTTCCGAGGGTGCCCAAATTGGTATAATCGAAAGCCGATTTTGGGCACTTTCAACTGCACTCCCCGTCGCGGAGACAAACACAGTTCACGGGGGCGTGTCGGCACAGTAGCGAAGGCGGAACAGGGGTGGGCATGGGAGTGGTTAAGAGATGGCCGGATTCAGGCCATAATGGAAAAAAGAAGGGCGGACGTAGCGAGAATTTAGGTCGCTTTTTTGGACCCTTTTTTTTTTTAGCTCCAAGTCCCAAAAAGGTGCCCGAACTGCCCAGATGACCACCAGAGGGAATCAGGAATGACCTCTCCTGACTCCCCCAGTGGTCACTAATTTAAAAACGTTTTTTTCCAGCCTTTAAGCCAGCCTGAAATGTCATACCCAGCTCCATGACAGCAGTATGCAGGTCCCTGGAGCAGTTTTTAGTGGGTGCAGTACACTTCAGGCAGGTGGACCCAGGCCCATCCCCCCTACCTGTTACACTTGTGGTGGTAAATGGGAGCCCTCCAAACCTCCCCAAAACCCACTGTACCCATATGTAGGTGCCCCCTTCACCCATAAAGGCTATGGTAATGTTGTAGAGTTGTGGGGAGTGGGTTTTGGGGGGCTCTGCACCCAAGGTAAGGGAGCTATGCACCTGGGAGGTATTTTAATGTTTGTTTTTTTTTATTTTTAAAAGTGCCCCCTAGGTTGCCTGGTTGGTGTCCTGGCATGTCAGGGGGACCAGTGCACTACGAATTCTGGCCCCTCCCACGACCAAATGCCTTGGAGTTGTTCGTTTTTGAGATGGCCGCCTTCAGTTTCCATTATCGCTGAAAACCGATGCCAACCATCTGAAACCCGCCCATCTCTGATATTTGGCCGGGCCCAACTGTATTATCGAAACAAAAGATGGCCGCCCATCTTTTTCGATAATACGGTTGGGACCGCCCCTTCTCGGATCCGTCCATGGAGATGGCCGTCCTTAGAGATGGGCGGCCCCTTTCGATTATGCCCCTCTATGGGGTCCTCTTAACAAGCTGCAGGAAAAAGGGCCCTGCGCGCTAGTGGCAGGGGCCGTTTTCCTGCACACCAGGGACCCTTTTTACAGCAGTGGGTAAAAAGCCCCCGGACACACTTGGCCATGCAGTAAGAGAACGTTTACTGCATGGCCATGTGATGGGGAGCCCTTTCCGCCACTCACTTAGGTGGCGATAACCCCACGCTAACCCGGCAGTAACTGGGCAGTGCACGGCAATGCTCGGCTACCACCAGGTTATCACCATGCAAGCTATTTCTGGGGGGTTTTCTTTATCCCTGGGAATGGCGCACGGTCAGGGCGTGACTCCTGCCGGGAGTCACATTGGACCGACGGTAGTCCCGGAAGAGTGAGTGGTAAGCCCATGTCGGGGTTACCACTGATCTGTAAAAGGGCCCCCTATGTGCTTTGAAAATGAGCACCTTGGTCTCACACAGCTAGTTTTGAATTCTAGTCAAACACACAAAAGTTAATGTTCTACCTATAATTGTTATAAGCAATTTAAACTAAATTATTTTACCAACTGTTATAAACTCTACTTGACCCTCATAATGTAAATAAAGCAGACTATTGACATTTAATTAAATCTTTTTCTTTTAAGGTAGCTTACAGGCTTATTTTAGAAATTGATCGCCAGCGATCTTCCGACATAAATCGGGAGATGGCCGGCGATCTCTCAAAAGTGGTGAAATCGGTATAATCGAAAGCTACTTTTTTGACACCATCACCTCTTTCCCGTCGCCGCACCGGTGAAAGTTCAAGGGGGTGTGTCAGTGGCGTAGCGAAGGCGGGACATGGGCGGGCATGGGCGTGGCTTTCGCGGATAATGGAAAAAAAGCGGCGTTAATCAGTATTTCGCCGGGTTTACTTGGTCCCCCTCCCACCCAAAAAAAACACTTTTTTTGCCAGCCTGTATGCCAGCCTCAAATGTCATACCCAGCTCCCTGACAGCAGTATGCAAGTCCCTGGAGCAGTTTTTAATGGGTGCATTGCACTTCAGACAGGCAGACCCAGGTCCATCCCCCCCTACCTGTTACACTTGTGGTGCTAAGTGTTGAGCCCTCCAAACCCATCTCAAACCCAGCAAACTCTGGCATTTGGCCGGGCTAAACCGTATTATTGAAAAAAAGATGGCCGGCCATCTTTTTTGATAATATGGTTCCGGCCAGCTGTTGCGCCGCCGCCAAAATAGATCGCCGGTGATCTATTTCGCCGGCGATGTTCGATTATTCCCCTCTTAGTTCCCTTATTCCAACACTTAAAAAAATATACATTAATAAATACAGTAAGGAATGTAACTTATCAAAGTAACAACATTTACATGTCAATTATATTCATTAGTAATTAGAATAATGGCATATATGTACTCATATGTGCACATAGATGTATACATGTAAGGGTTTGCAGCCTGAACATTTTCTGTAGTGTTATTCCCTGCGTCACTTCTGGGAATGTTTCATTTCTTTCGGGGGATCAATGTCATCACGGGAGCAATGTTATTAAGAGTGTGAGCTCTTTTGGAAAGAATGTACAACCTTCCGACAAAATACCAATTCTTTCAAAATTGTGCATTTTATTCACAATTCCACAGACTCTATGCATAGTGTACTAATTTCTGCATGCAGAATTGCATGCTATCCTGAGATGCACCTGTAACTAAATTAACTCATGAACAAATTAGCACCAATAATTGGGCGCTATCAATTATTGGTGTTAATTGGCAACAATTTGGATTTGCTTGCTCATCTTGCTAAGACCTATTCTATAAAGATCTGCTTGCAAATCTTATAGCATGCAAATGAAAAGGGGGCGTGGCAGTGGGAGGGACATGGGTGGGTCAGGTGCACCTCAACGAATTATATGCGGTGGCCGTAGCTAGAAGGTTGCTAGGCTGTATATAGAGAGGTGTGAGCAGCAGAAGAAAGGAAGTGTTGATGCCCCTGTATAAGTCATTGGTGAGGCCCCACCTGGAGTATTGTGTTCAGTTTTGGAGGCCGTATCTTGCTAAGGATGGCTGGCCTCAGTTTCCATTATCGGCAAAAACCGAGGCTGGCCATCTCAAACCCGGCCATCTCTGACATTTGGCCGGCCCCAACCATATTATCAAAACTAAAGATAGCTGGCCATCTTGTTCGAAAATACCGTCAGCCCCGCCCCTTCGCGGCACCGTCCTCGGAGATGGGCGCCCCCGTTCGAAAATGCCCCTCAAAGTTACTATATGCAGTGTTATAGAATTTGGGGGATCTGCACTCAACTTATGCACCGGGATTTACACTTGGGTTCAGTTGATATAAGTCCTCATGCCCAAATTTGCGCATCTGAATCCCCATTATGTGCTATTATATAAAAAGCACTCATCCCAGAGTGCCCTTCATAGAATAGCACTGAATGATGATTTTTTCCCAGCACCTATTTTTCAGCTCCATTTACTGAATCTGGTCCTTTGCGCATATAGCATGTGCTTTTTAAGAAAATTCATTTCAAACAACAGCTCTTCTTTAATCAAGGTATCCTTTTATCTTTTACTTTTTATTTATTTAATTTTTGTATCTTATATACCACCTGCATTCAGGTACAGTAGATATTTCAACTCAGCTGCTTAAATGCACCATTTTCTATTAGTTCATGAGGGCTCTCTTTCCCTTCAGCTGTAAATATATACAATAATAGTTTTATCATGATACCAAATGCTTCCTATAATAGGGATTTGGGAGGGATTTCTGAAGGAATTATTCTTATATGCTGGTTAATAACAGATATTGTAAATCATCTGTTCTTATTAGCTTATTAGTTCATGAGGTGAATTAACATTTCCTTTCAGATAAAGCAAATTAATAAATGTACTTATATTCAGATTACTTATTGCATAGACTCCAGTTACTCAGAGGGGCATAATCGAACGGGGCAACCCGTATTATCGAAACAAGATGGGCATCCATCTTTAGTTTTGATAATACGGTCGGGGACGCCCAAATCATGAAATTTAGGTTGACCTTAGAGATGGCTGTCCTTAGGTCGTTTTTGAGATGGTCGTCCATGGTTTTCAGCAATAATGGAAACCGAGGACGCACATCTCAAAAATGACCAAATTCAAGTCATTTGGTCGTTGGAGGAGCCAACATTAGTACTGCACTGGTCCCCCTGACATGCCAGGACACCAACCGGGCAACCCTAGGGGGCACTGCAGTGGACTTCATAAATTGCTCCCAGGTGCATAGCTCCCTTACCTTGGGTGCAGAGCCCCCCAAACCCAAAACCCACAACTGTACACCACTACCATAGCCCTTAGGGATGAAGGGGGGCACCTACATGTGGGTACAGTGGGTTTCTGGTGGGTTTTGGACGGCTCACATTTACCACCACAAGTGTAACAGGTAGGGGGGGATGGGCCTGGATCCGCCTGCCTGAAGTACACTGCACCCACTACAACTGCTCCAGGGACCTGCATACTGCTGCGATGGACCTGATTATGGCATTTGAGGCTGGCAAAAAAGTATTTTTAAAGATTTTTGTTTGAGGGTGGGAGGGGGTTAGTGACCACTGGGGGAGTAAGGGGAGGTCATCCCCAATTCCCTCCAGTGGCCATCTGGTCAGTTCGGGCACCTTTTGATGCTTGGTCGTGAAAAAAAATGGACCAAGTAAAGTCGGCCAAATGTTCGTCAGGGATGCTCTTCATTTTTCCATTAACAGTCGAGGACACCCATCTCCTAAGCATGCCCCAGTCCCGCCTTCACTACACTGCCGACACGCCCCCGTGAACTTTGGTCATCCCCGCGATGGAAAGCAGTTGAGGGCGCCCAAAATCGGCTTTCGATTATACCGATTTGGGCGACCTTGCGAGAAGATGGGCGCCCTTCTCTTTCGAAAATTCACCTGTCAGTAGACTTATGTAGAAAAACATATCAACTGGCAGAAAACTCATTTCCTAGTTTTCCTTAAAAACAAATCACATAGTACAGCTAAGAATTACACACATCTGTGGCAGCTGTGAATTCCCTTGACAGCCAAATTCAATGCACAGATATTACTCCAATATAACATTGTTATCTGAATCCATCAGATATCCTGGTTCAGCACCAAACAGTGCTTAATAACTGCTGTCAACAAAATAAGTTCTCCAGTGAACTTCAGTTGTTTCAAAATCTTTCAAAATCATACTTAATATATTTTTGTTAAACATATAGAAGCAATTCTATTACTAGGCATCTTCGTTTTTGGTGTACTGATGCTGCTCACAGAGCACCAATTCTATAATGGGATCTGTGTGCCAAGATGCCATTATAGAATATTAGCATTAGACATGCCCATTCAGCCAGGTCAACAGACATAACTCAGGAAGGAAGAGCCCATACAACCGATTCTATGCAACTCCCGAACTTCTTATAGCTGTTGAGATGCTGTTGTCAGTTTCACCTCATTCTGGGTGCTCAAGACCTACACCTTGTACCATATTTCCCTTAAGAACTGACCTTTAGGTTCCATTTCTGCCAGTCCTGTCAATAAGTGGGTATTAGAAGACCTTTCCTCAGCATTATTTTATTCCAGTATGAAAGCATCAGGCTCCTGCCTAACTCCTTACTGACATCCTTTCATCCCATCCTGTGCTTCATTTTGTCATGTCCTTTGAGCCAAGGAGGAAGCGTGTACACATGTTGCAGAAGCAAGCCCGGCATGATCCATGGCAGCTCCAGTCAGAGCAGAAATTCTCAGGAACGGAAGGTAGACAGGAACCACCAGCCTAGACCAGCAGGGTGTGTTGGACTTGAACCAAACTAACCTTTACTGGTCTCTTTTATTCCAGTGAAGAGTGTAGAGAACAATGAAAATAAGATGCTGGACTCAGCACTTCTAAGAAGATTTGATAATAGCTCCAACTGAATAGGTCAAGCACTCAAGCGCATCAGAATCTAGAGATGCAGGAAAAGAGGCTCAGGCCAAAGCACATGGAACATTTAAATTCCTCCTCAGACCTAATCAGTTGGGATTCCCAGCAACCTATGTGTTACATCAATATCAGGCTACAGAGCCTGCTGGTTCAGACACTGATCTTGTCCCATTCATAGCCAGTCCTTCTTTTATCCTGCCATTGTAGTGACCATGTACAGCAGCTAGTACAGCCATTGCCCAGCAGACTTGAGAGCAAAGCTGCCCACCAAAGGAATGCCATCTCCAACCGCCTTGGTGAATTTACCCGCAAGTTATTCACAGTGCTCAAGGAGGTCATGCAAGAGAGTGAACAATGTTTGTACTCCTAATTAACTGAGGAGCTCTTTTACTAAGCCACACTTACGTGCACCCAACGTTTGCCAATTTGGAACTCCCACCTGGCTACCGCGTAGCCTGTATGGTAATTTCACTTTTCAAGCGCCAGAAAATTTCCGGCAAGCGGTGCTAACTGAGCGGTAAATGGCAGTGTCTGCGCACTGATTACCATCTGGTTAATGCATGAGACTTTACCGCTAAGTCACTGGATGGTGGTAAGGTCTCGGAACCAAAATGGATGTGCGCCAATTTTAATTTTGCCGCACGTCTATTTTCGGCCAAACAAAAAAAGGTCTGTTTTTGCAGGTGCACTGAAAAATGGACCTACACGCATCCAATACACACGTCCACACCAGCTCAGGCCATTTTTCAGCGCACCATAATAAAAGGACCCCCCCGAGTCTTCAAATAACATTTCATCAACTTGTTTTTTATAACATTCTAAGCTAGTAACCCTAGCATGAAGCAGTTCTGCTGGTTTTCCTTGCTCTGCGCTGTTTATCCTCTACTAAAGGAAACAGGGGGGAAAAAAAACAACTAAATGTTATAATGAGTCATTCACTCACCAGAAAGACTCTCTAAAAATTACAGCTGAATAGTGCCTCAGTGCCCTACCCTCCACCTTATATTTAGCTTTTAGAGGTGGAAGGATTTCAACAGGGTTAAAATTCTTCAAAAGCCTTAAAAAAAAAAACAACCCTTCCAAAAGAGATTCTTATAACACTACTTGTCTTCAATTTTAATGGAACCAAAAAATGTGACTTAAACAGAAAGACACAGATAAAAAAAAAACTTAGCTTTGGTGAAAGGTGCTAATCCACTAGCAGATATTTTATCATATCGACTGTGGTCCGAGTTTCTCTAGAACCACTGTATCAAGACGTAATCAAAATTTATCAGCATTAAATGCCTCCATTTCTCAGCGTCATAATATCTGAATATTTTATGCAGGTATTGCAGTGCATGCTTTGAATCTGTGAATGTACTGTGGAAACCTATGTGACCCCTGACCAGTGGCGTAGCTACAGGGGGCCACGGGGGCGTGGGCCCCCCAAATTGGCTCTGGGGCCCCGGGTTTGGCTGGCGGGATCTCCGACCCCAACCCCCGCCAGCTGAAGTGTTTACCTGTGCCGCACAGGTCTCGCGCTTGCCTCCTCTCCTGTTTCCAGTCGCGCCATGCATGCTCTTGTTTTAATGATGTTTGCTAACCTGAAGGCAGTGGGAAGTTAACCCTCCAGCATTTGGATGTTAGATACTTCTTTTGTACTGACTTTTGTTTGATTTAAAATAATGCTTTTTCGTTTTTTGGCAAGATGCACATTTTGCCCTTGTGTTTGTTTCTAGTATGGCAATGTGGTTCCCTGAAGAAGCGGAGCGAAACGGGACCGTTGGGACTGCATGACAGTGTTTCTGGAAGCAGGGAAGTATCACCCTTCACTTGAACTGGGCAGCACGCTAAGATAAGTGATTTGAATTCTTGCCGTCAGTTTGGGCGTTCAAAAGCGAAGAATTTAATTATATTTATTTTTAATACACTTTTTTGCATATTTAAAAAACAAAAAAAGTTTTTAAGGAGTGTTTTATGTCTATGATTACTTTTTGCGCTGTGTGCACCTGAAAAGTGAAAGTGTTGCCACAGGAGTGTATGAGACATTTTCCCCATTTTTTGAGAAGTCGCATATTTTGGTCTTCACTGGCAGACGTGGAGGGGCATAATCAAACGAAAACGTCTATCTCCATGGGCATTTATCTCCGAGAACGGGTTCGTGAAGGGGCGGACCGAACCGTATTTTCGAAAAAAATAGATATCCATGTTTTATTCAACAATTTGTGAGCTAGGCGTTTTTGCTTTTCAGCGATAATGGAAAATGAAAGTGCCCAGCTCAAAAACGAATAAATCCAAGGCATTTGTTCGTGGGAGGGGCCAGGATTCATAGTGCACTGGTCCCCCTCACATGCCAGGACACCAACCGGGCACCCTAGGGGGCACTTTTACAAAAATAAAAAAAAAGGTAAAAGAGCTCCCAGGTGCATAGCACCCTTCCCTTGTGTGTTGAGCCCCCCAAATCCCCCTCAAAACCCACTGCCCACAAGTCTACACCATTACTATAGCCCTAAGGGGTGAAGGGGGGCACCTACATGTGGGTACAGTGAGTTTGGGGGGGTTGGACGACTAATCATTAAGCAGCACAATTGTAACAGGTAGGGGGGGATGGGCCTGGGTCCACCTGCCTGAAGTCCACTGCACCCCCTAACAACTGCTCCAGGGACCTGCATACTGCTGCCAGGGAGGTGGGTATGACATTTGAGGGTGAAAATAAAAAGTTGTGAAACATCATTTTTTGTGGTGGGAGGGGGTTAGTGACCACTGGGGGAGTCAGGGGAGGTCATCCCCGATTCCCTCTGGTGGTAATCTGGTCATTTAGGGCACTTTTTGGGGCCTTATTCGTGAAAAAACAGGGTCCAGGAAAAGTGCCCTAAATTCTAGCTACAAACACATACTTTTTTTCCATTATCAGCGAAAGGCGCCCATCTCTGTTCGGGTGATAACCATGCCCCAGTCCCGCCTTCACCACGCCTCCGACATGCCCCCGTCAACTTTGTACGCTTCCGCGATGAAGTGCAGTTGAAAACGTCCAAGTTCGGCTTTCGATTATACCGCGTTATTCGTTTTTGTGAGATAAACGTCCATCTCCCGATTTAGGTTGGAACTTGGGCGTTTTTCTCGTTCGATTATAAGCAGGATTGTGTGGTGTAACAGCTTTTCTGAAACTTGACCAGGTTGGGTCCTGTTTCCATTAAAGTTGACATTTGGATAAACTCTTGCTGTGTTTATCCTTCCTTGGATCGCTGCTGCTGTTTGGTTGTCTGCATCAGCTCTAAAAGCTAAGCATAAGGTGGAGGTAGGGCACTGATGATTTTTCCCTTCCGATTTTTGATTGCACTCCATCTTGTGGGTTGATATGATTAAGAGCTATTCAGCTCTAATTTTTAGAAAGAGTCTTTCTGGCGAGTGATACATTTTGTCTGTTCTCTATTAGATTGTATATTTTAAATAATAAGTCATTCAACCATCCTCTACTCTATGAAAAGAAACACACAAGAGAAAAGCCTGAAGCTTGCACATTTTTTAAATGCTTTCTGGATGTAGATACTACATGTCAAAAGAATAAAGTGAATCCTAATTTGTGTTCATTGTGGATTGCTACATATGTTCCATTGAATTAAATGAAATTCACCTTCTGCTCAACAGTGAGAACTAAAATCAGTCTAGAAAACTGAAATGCCACTACTTCTAAAATTCTTCCTTCTAAAATTATTATTCTCAAAATTGATGACAAATGACCTTCAGGATGGATAAAGTTTTCAAAGTAAGATAAAACTAACCCAAGTCATGTATATACCATGCATTTTTAATAGCTGATTTTGTATACTAGGATTCAGAACTCAAGGTCAAATATATTGCAGTCTTTAAATGAATATACAATATGAATTTTTTGCAATAAAAAACAAACTAACTCAACTGAGATTTATTTTAAAATTAAAGTTAATCTTCCGTTTTCATTTTGCATTTCTTCAGGGTTCAGGATTCAGCAGAAAATCATTGGTCTCCTGGGAGTTAGTGTCCTTCACATCATCCTCATCGCTTTTTGAAATATGTATAATGACAATACAGTTACTTCCCATCATAGCTCTACAACCTTTCAATATGCATGTTTCTCTAACAGGTTATTCTGTTACTAGTTTTCCTTTCTTAGATGTGCATTAGTTGGAGTGCATGTTAAGAGCTCTTCATTTCCAAGACTCGATCAATTGCTGCAGTAGGAAGTAGCTTAAAGCATGATTTTTGGATACGGCATCTAGGTTGGAACATGTACAGTTCCTCAAGTACTTTACAAAAGGTTTACTGAATGTGGAGCCTTTTGTAAAAATCATAGAAGAACATCAGGAAATTCACATGTAGACTATAGCATGTACAACGGAGACAGCCATTTTAGAAAGGAACATATCTCTATGCAACAGGTTTGGTTTTTGAGTTCTCCAGTCACTTGTTTAATTGGGAACAGAATAATTACTTCCACTTTGTGGGAACATGAATGAGGATGGGTCCGGAGCCCTGATAAATGGAGCCACACAGAGGGTTAAAGATGAACACAAAAATAAATGTATTCATGTGCCGAGTGAGGATGTCCTGTTTGTTTCACGTGTGTGGAAGAATGAACACAAAACTCAGTTCATAGACTCGCAAATTTCCGCCTATGGCCTGCTTCTTCAGGTCCACAGCATGCATTACTGACTTTAAAAAAACCCCAGTAGACTCAGCTTGACTTTGTCCTGGGCCTAAAGTCCTGTCCCTCACAAGATAACCTGCCAAACCCCTGCTGGATTCCCATACAAAGTTCCGTAAGGTTCCAAGATGAACCTGGCGTACTTAAACAGTTTCTGTGAGCGTCTGGAAGATACACATATGTGGTGGAGGCTTCTTCCCCCTGGGCCTCACCAATATAACTGTGCCCTGACCTTTTCTACTCCCTGGGCCACACCCTTCCAGCTCCAGCTTTCCTGTGTCACCTCCCCACTGGCCAGGAGTGTGAGTTTTAAGGTGGTATTGCAACCGTGAAAGAGTACCATTAAGGGGGAGTGGAAACTTCTTATAGACTCCCTCACACCCCAGTTCAAGACTCCTATGAACTACCTGTACAGATTTTATAACTTACACATGCAAGAGTCAGAATCTACTAAACTGGATGTCCAGAAAGAGCCAATTAAGAAGCTGAATGAAAAATGTTGAGGTGATTTTGTTGAACAAAGGTAAGCGAAATTTCCCTCTAAATAACTCAAGCAAACCTCAAGTCCAAGTGAGTTAGCTAATACCTACACCTTAAATGTAGGACGCCCCGCTACAAAGAGCTATGCCAAAGTCCCAGCTTGCCGTCAGCACAGCAGGTTCACATATGGACTTTGCCATAGCTCTTTGTAGCGGGGCGTCCTTCCCCTGATGAAGCCCCATCTGGCGAAACAGGACCGTTGGGGAGGCCCTTGCTTCAAGCTACAATAAGCTAAGTAGCTTTGGTTTAAAAAAAGTCTTTTTGATTATGGCTGCTTTGTGTATTGAATATATGCACTAAATGTATATGAGTGAACACCCAGGGAGGAGGTTGGTAGAGGACCTATGATTAAATCTTATTGATTAAGATGCCACCAGTCTGAGGTCCTTTCCCCCTTCCATTATTGATCCGTTATCTTACAAATTACACAAATTGATCCGCTGTTTTTGGCTGTAGTTTTCTAAAATCTAGCGGTGTTGTTTCCCATTGATTCGTGTTACCCTAATATTTACCCTAAATGAATGATGTTTTACTACAGCGCATAACTAACAATGAGATGCAAATGCATGCATGAAGCTCAGTATTATAAAACCTCAGAAGCTGCATTATTCATGAAAAGATAATACTCTCTCAAGAATGCCGTCGTCTTTTTCACCCTGAGAGAATCAGGCCTCAAACAAACACCTTAAAGTGGTCAATGCATTAAAACAGAATCCGCCACCATGCAGACCCCTAAAGACCTCTCCACAACCCCAATCTCATGCTTAAAGAATTCTCCCATCTCTATGTTTCTTAGCACCTACTGGGGGGGGGGGGGGGTCCTCCCTGATAAGTGGTTGGGGACAGAAGCATTCCCTGGATGCTCCTGCCTCGGCAGCTCCCAGCTTCAAAATAGTGATTAGTCCAAGTTATACATGCAGTTTATATGGGCTGCTTAGATAAATAAACTATTCAATTAACTGGTGCTACCACCAGAACTTCACAAATCCGGCCCCCTTCATATCTGTGTAGTCCACGCCACCATCAGCCCCTAAGTGCCTTTGAATATTGACCTCATGGTGTGTAACAAATCTTTTAAAGCAGTCAAATAACAAAGCCTTACAAAGCTTTCGGTAAGGAGTAGGGTCAGATATCGTTTTTTTCACATCCAGAAAGATGGTGTTCTGACACGGGGATCACATAAAATGATTTCTTCCTAATCTCCATTAGCTTAATTCCTCCTGCAACTGACAGTAAAGAACATCAAAAGGCTGGTAAAGATATTTTAGCTCATATCTTTGCAGGTGACAAGTAAGAAAGAGAAGCTAAACCATTTATCATTTTAAACACCATGAAACATATTTTAAATTCTATCACCTGGCATCCAAAAGAAAGCTGTGCAGAAAGCCCAGAGGAGGAGGAGGAAGATGCAAGGCAAGAGAGAGAGAGTGAGAGAGCGAGAGCGTTTTCCACTGTTTTCTGTATATTTTTGACACATATTTAGGTTTTAATTATTAGTAGTAATGGCTGCTTGGCTACTTATGTAACACGGAAAAAATGTCCTGATACTAGAAAATCAGCCATCTAATCTATTTTCAATCTTTATAGGTAGTCATGGCTTTACATTTGTTTGGGATGGATGGTGCATGATGAAATTACCCAATCCAGCCGCAACTGAATAAAAGGCAATATAATTTTTCTTTGCTGATCTCATTTATAACTAAAAATTGAAAATAGTTTCACAATGGCTTCGCTTCTCAAAGTGTACTAAAGTTAGTCAACGTGAAATACTTCTCTTCACAAGGGAAATAGAGGAAAAGAGCGCTCACATCTATGATTATCACTACTAAATTCTTAAAAAAACACTCAGCCATACACCTATTCTTCAATTTTTCCATTACAGGATTGACTTCAGGAGTTCTTTATTTGTTCATCTTAAATAAAATCTTGACCAAAGGGTTTCATAGATCAAAAAGGTGGAAGAATGGCTTTTTTTTAGTAGGTAAACGTCCATACAATTGGATGACAAGTATCTGAGCATAAAAGCTAACCCTTTATGTCCTGAGCCATCATGCTTGGGCTAACGTGATATATGAATTTGTGAAATCACACCATTCAAATGCTTTCAATCAACATGTTAAATGCAATTAGGCTTAAAAACAAATAAACAAACCAGAACGTCTGAATTGCATGATTAGACAAGATTGCACATAATTACTAAATGCTTTAATTACAATGTTTTTTTTTTTTTTTTTTGGTTTATTGGGGAGGCAGCTGCAGATTGTGTCATGAATGTCCACACTGTACTAAATACTATTTCCGTTTCTAAATTTATTGGTGCTAAAGATGACAAATGTATTGTGTTGTTTTTTATTTGCGCACTACCGTGGAATTATCAAAGCTTCTGATGAATTTCCCCCCTGCATTTTGTACCTGAACAACAACTGCAAATTCTAATTTTAATTTTCAAGTCTAATCCATATACTAAAATGTGGAAATCATCATTCCTCTCTAGAAATTCTCTGAGAACTTCTTTTTGTCTGGCTTAGACTCACTCTCCATACTTTTTTCAAAAACAATAAAGGCAGGCATTTAGCTGAAAACGTAATGTCTAGCAAAACAATGCATTGCAATAACTTTCAGAGATGCTGCTGATAACCTGAATGATGCAATTACCATTAGAGTGGCCAATAAGATGCAAGAGTTAGGATTCCTTTAAAAGGGCGGGGAATGGAATTTTAAACAAATCAGTTTAAAGTACTTTCTCTTTCCCTAAGGGGTTCACAGTCTAAGCTTTTGTATCTGGGGTAATGAAAGGTTAAGGGCCCCTTTTACAAAGGGGCAGTGGGCCCAACGTGGGCTTACTGCTTGCTAAACAGGAAGTACTGCTGGGCTACTGTAGCAGCTTGGCGGTACTTCCCACCCCCAGCGCGCCGTCAGATCCGGCGCTACAAAAGGTGTACCCAGCGGTAATTGGCAGTGCTGCAAAGTTACCACCAGGTTAGCATGGGAGCCCTTACTGCCACCTCAATGGGCGGTGGTAAGGGCTCCCCCCAAAATGGCCACGAGGCAAGTGCCTTACTTGCTGCATGGCCATTTTCTGCAGAAAAGAAAGACAACCCTTTTACCAGCTGTGGTCAAAAGAGGGCCTCAGCATCCATCAAAAACGTGCACTGATGCCAGCGTAGGTCCCCTTTTGCCGCAGCTTGGTAAAAGGGGCTCTAAGTGACTTTCCCAGGGTCACAAAGAGCTGTAGTGGGAAATGAACCCAGCGTCCCAAGTTTTCAACCCTCTGTTCTAACCCTTAGGCTATTTATCCATTCCTTTCCTCCAAGATAAGGAGAATACAAGTTGGCAGGTCCCCATCTCCCTCATTCATTTTTTTATTCTCCTTTACTTATTACACCCTTCTTCCCCACCCCAACCGCATACACACACACACACATTACGCCTGAACATCCTTCTTATTTTCATGGTACTGCAGGAAGTTAATTGGGGACAATGATGGGCTAACTTGAGGTCATCAGAGATAACCCCTAAGGGGCTCAATTTCAAAAGAGAAAAATGTCCAAAAGGTGTCCTAAAGCACCATTTGGATGGACTTCTTCTCAAAATGTCCACATCGGTATTTTGAGGACATCTATCTATCTATTTCATCTGTAGTGTGTCCAAATCACAAGGGGTGTGTCAGGGGAGTTCTGAAGGTGGGATTAGGCTGTGCCTAAAACTTGGACATTTTACAGCCGTAACGGAACAAAACAAAAACATCTAGGGCAAAATCTTCAATGTTTTGGTCTAGACCTGTTTTTCTAATGACTAAGGCTCAAAAAGCTGCTAGAATACGCTTAGGAGTATTTTTTTTTTTTTTTGCGCCAATGTTTTAAGTGTGATATATAAAAGCTAACCCTAAGCGTGCATTCTATAATGGCAACTGTGAGCACATCTGCTGTTATAAAACACTAATTTTAGTGTGAGCACTAACGCTAGCTCAATGGTTACAGTTCACATCTAACTGTAGTCAATTAGACACTTAAATGCTAATATTCTCTAACCCGCATGTGTAACTGCCTGACATTCCCCTGAAAGTTAGGCGCAGGGAAGAGCCACTTGAAGCCTATATTCCATTAAGGGCACCTGACCCATTTCAGGAATAATTTATAATGATACATAGGAAGCTATGGGTCCCTTTACTAAGCGGTGGTAAGCCCAATGCGGGCTTACTGCTTGCTAAACAGGAAGTACCGCTGGGCTACCGCAGCAGCTCGGAGGTACTTCCCACCCCTAGTGCGGACTCATATCTGGTGCTACAAAAATGTATTTATTTTTGTAGCGCCAGAGTGCACCCGGCGGAAATTGGGTGGCAGCAAGGGTTCCCCCCCCCCAAAAAATGGCCAAGCGGCCATTTTCTGCAGGAAAGAAGAGACTTTCCTTTTATCCGCTGCGGTAAAAGGGAGCTTCGGCGCACATGGAAAACGCATGCTGATGCCAGAGCAGGACCCCTTTTGCCGCAACTTGGTAAAAGGGTCCTATGAGTCTTGACTTAATGTAGGAAAACTGTTATAAAGTAGGCACCATGTATTTCTCAGCCATCCTTCTACTGATATGATTTTAGATATAATGGGGTTAATTCTATATATATGGCACCAAAAAAATCAGAGCTAAAAAAAACACTATTCTACAAAACGCGCTTGTAGAATAGCGCTTACATCTGGGAATCATGCTTAATTTTAGGGGCAGCCACTTGAACCAACTAAAGGGTGGTGTAAATACCCATAAGTACATAAGTACATGCCATACTGGGAAAGACCAAAGGTCCATCAAGCCCAGCATCCTGTTTCCAACAGTGGCCAATCCAGGTCACAAATACCCGGCAAGATCCCCAAAATGTACAAAACATTTTATACTGCTTATCCCAGAAATAGTGGATTTTCCCCAAGTCCATTTAATAACAGTCTATGGAGTTTTCCTTTAGGAAGCCGTCCAAACCTTTTAAAACTCTGCTAAGCTAACCGCCTTTACCACATTCTCTGGCAACGAATTTCAAAGTTTAATTACATGTTGAGTGAAGAAAAAGTTTCTCCGATTCGTTTTAAATTTACTACATTGCAGCTTCAGCGCGTACCCCCTAGTCCTAGTATTTTTGGAAAGCGTAAACAGACGCTTCACGTCTACCCGTTCAACTCCACTCATTATTTTATAGACCTCTATCATATCTCCCCTCAGCTGCCATTTTTCCAAGCTGAAGAGCCCAAGCCGCTTTAGCATTTCCTCATAGGGAAGTCGTCCCATCCTCTTTATCATTTTCGTCGCTCTTCTCTGCACCTTTCTAATTACACTATATTTATATTACCTGTGCATTAATTTAGGTGCAGATGCCCTTATTCTCTAAATACATGCGTAACTTAAAGGAATGCCCCCCAATCTGCCCATGACCCTCCCATTTCCGCATCCCCTTTTTTGACTCGTGCATAAAATTTACGCACAGATCCCGTGCCTAAATTTAAGTGTATATATTTCAATTAAATCTACTTAACAAATTGAGCACATGCACAAATTTGCATGTGCAATGTTTAGCGACTTTTATAGAATTTGGGGGAATCTATAAAAACAAAAATTAAATAAATTCCGATCTGGCTAACTTAGGTGATCCAACACATAAAAGCACCTAAGGCTTTGGAAATTTACCTTAGCCCTGTAAGTCATGATGTCTAATGATCTTTTTTGATTATAACCTATTTGGCCTATTAATAAATGTATTTAATTACACTAGCCATAGGATTGTGTTCCTAATGCTATACATTGAGATTCATGCATCCGGGTTAAAGCTTCCTTTATTGCGGCTATAGTTGCCCTATTAAATAAAAATCACAGTTTAATTATACCAGATTTACATCAGGTATTAAAACTGGAATCATAAAAGCTAATGAGAAAAATGTTTACTTTTCCAGGTCATGTTCTCATCTCCCTTTGTATATAAAATGTGTGGGGGCTTTGAAATGAACAGTGGAAACAATAACCATTTGAAGCAACATTGCCTCTGGTCATTATTATTCCCTTCCAGGAGCTGAAAAGTTTCTGTTAAGACAGCATAGAAAGTTGTGCTTGCTCTAAGATATCTCTTCAATAGAGCCTACAAAAAGAACCCTTAAAGACACAAATCACCACACAACCCACCCAATCATATAAATACACCTCCTACACCACACTATCTAACACCCCCTACTCTGTCTTCTAATATCTTCGGCTTACCACCGAATGTATCTAAGATCCTCTCATGACTATGTCATAACAACACTCTGTAAGCCACATTGAGCCTGCAAATAGGTGGGAAAATGTGGGGTACAAATGCAATAAATAGTAATAATAATAATATTACAAAAATTAAGTACATAAGCATCACCATGCTGGGACAGACCAAGCCCAGCACCCTGTCACCAACAGCAGCCAAAAGAACAAGCAATTTATCCCGCCAATCCCAGAAATACTGTGTTTATTTTACAACATTTGTATCCCACATTTTCCCACCTATTTGCAGGCTCAATGTGGCTTACATAGTTCCAAGATGGTGATTACCAGTTCCGGAAAAAAAGAAATACATAGTTAAGGTAGAGTAGACAGAATGGAGTAGGTATTCAGGAAGGAAAGTTCTTCTTATAATAAAAATCCGGATAACTTAGCTTAAACCATCATGAATATTAAACTTCAAAATTAGCCTGAGCAATAGAAAATAAAGAATTAGATATTGTGATATCCCCTCGTCCATTCAATAACATTCTATGGCTTTTTCCTCCAGGAAGCCATCCAAGCCTTTTTTGAAGTCCGCTAAGTTAACCACCTTTTCCGGCAGCGAATTCCAGAGTTTAACTACGCATTGAGTGAAGAAAAATTTCCTCCGATTCGTTTTAAATTTATCACACCGCAGCTTCATCACACGCCCCCTGGTCCTAGTATTTTTGGACTACTATAGTGCTACTAGAGGTACGCATCGCTGTACACAATACATGTAACAAACAGTTCCTTTTCTGTACAGCTTACAATACATTCAATTAATCAAAGAGGGCAAATAAGAGAATAAGGGTGTATCATTTATTATGGGAAATTGTTAAAAAAAAAAACAACATGGGTAAGAACAGGAGAATAAAGGGTTAAGATTTAAAAATCAGCAATAAAAAGTTGGATTTTTCGCATTGATTTGAATAAGGCCAGAGAGGCAGTATGACAAGCCAACTCTGGAAGTTTATTCCAAGTGTACAGAGAGGAGAGAACAGAGTCTGTTGTGGGTCGTAAAAGAATAGGCCACCTAAGCCAGAGGCCTCAGGCATCACTCTTCAGGAGCGGCATCTTGGGGAGCGGCATCTACATAGTAACATAGTAGATGACGGCAGAAAAAGACCTGCACGGTCCATCCAGTCTGCCCAACAAGACAAACTCATACGTGCTACTTTTTGTGTATATCTTACCTTGATTTGTAACTGTCATTTTCAGGGCACAGACCGTAAAAGTCTGCCCAGCAGTATCCCTGCCTCCCAACCACCAGCCCCGCCTCCCACCACCGGCTCTGGCACAGACCATATAAGTCTGCCCAGCACTATCCCCGCCTCCCACCACTGGCTCTGGCACAGACCGTATAAGTCTGGCCAGCACTATCCCCGCCTCTCAACCACCAGCCCCGCCTCCCACCACCGGCTCTGCCACCCAATCTCGGCTAAGCTCCTGAGGATCCATTTCTTCTGAACAGGATTCCTTTATGTTTATCCCACGCATGTGCAGTGTTTTACCTCATCACATTCTGAACCCGGGGGTAGCAGCGATTCCCATACACTGCCCTGTCACAAGCATCTGCTTCTTCCCTTTACTATGGCTGCCTCTCTGATGTAACTTCCTGTTTCACCAGAGGATCAGGCAGCTGCAGTAAAGGGAACAGGCTGGTGCCAGCAGCAGAGCAGCATATGGGAATCACTGCCGCTACTGGGTTTGGAACATGACGAGGTAAATGCCGCCCGGGGGCGGGCAAGGGCGGCATGTTATCTCCGCTTCGGGCTGCATCTTGCCATGGCCTGGCCTTGAACCTATTCAAAGAGAAGTGTTCCTGAGGCGGTGTATAGAGGGAGGTAAAAAAAGGAAAGATGTGGAAGAGCTGCAGAATGAATGCACTTATTGATAGGAAAGAGAAGTTTGAATTGTATGCAGAAATGAATAGGCTGCCAACTGAAGTCTCTTGAGAAGTGAAACTAGCAGAGAATATGCCTTTCAGCTGAATTTTAAATGGATTGAATTGAGGAGAAATGGTTCAGTGAGAGACTTATGAGAAGGAGGTTGAAGTAATCTAAGCACGAGGTGACGAGTGAGTTAATAAAGGTTTTGGTAGCGTGTTCTAAAAGGAAGAAATGGATTTTGGTGAAATTATGAGCAAGGTTTTCATAGTGTATTGAATAACTATAGAAAACGAGAAAGGGGGGGGGGGGGGGGGGGGGATGAAAGATAACCCTAGGTTATGGGTTGAGAGGACCTGGAGGATGACAGTGCTATCAATGGAAAAGAAAAGAGGAGAAGAGGTCAAATGAGGCCCTCATATCTGATCTTCTCTGCCACTTCAACTCTTCACAGCTTTGAGTTAAGCATGTGGGGAGTAATTCTATAAGAGGGTGTCTACAATTAGGTGCTTGGAGGGTGCCTGGTGGGATTCTATTCTATAAATGAAAGTGGGCACAAACACTTATGCCAGTCATAAAGCTGGTGTAAGCAGTGGCGTAGGAAGGGGGGACGGTGGGGCGGTCCACCCCGGGTGCACGTTCTGGGGGGGTGTCAGCTCGCTGGTTTCCTGCTCTTTCTGCCCCGGAACAAGTTACTTCCTGTTCCAGGGCAGAGAAAGCAGGGAAGCAGCAGAGCTGACGCAGCTCCCAGTGACGTGCACTGGGGGCGGATCGGCCCTCCCGCCTGCCCCCCGCTTAAAGGTAGGGTGCGTTTCGGGGGGGTTGCGCAGCGGCGACCCGCCCCGGGTGTCAAGCACCCTCGCTACGGCACTGGGTGTAAGCAACTAACTTGTCACAGATACTTTTGAAACATATAGTATTTAAGTTACACACTTGTGTCCTGCCCATGCCCCACCCATGAGTATACTCCCATGCAAATGTGTGCTATATAAATTAAGTACATATCTGAAGAATAGTGCTTAGGCAGAATTTGGGCCGTTTTGAGTGTTTGTGCACACAGATGTGAATAAATACCAGTGATTCTAAATATTTCAATCCATAATTGACATATAAATGTTGGCACCTATGTTGTAGCTTTACCAGAGGAGGTAATTCTATAAAGTGGGCGTCAACAGGAGTGGAGAAGTAGCCTAGTGGTTAGAGCACTGGTCCTCAAATCCAGAAGTGGGTGGTTCAAATCCCACTGCTGCTCCTTGTGATCTTGAGCAAGTCACTTAACCCTCCATATCCTCAGGTACAAACTTAGATTGTGAGCCAGGGAAATGGTCAGTGTACCTGGATGTAACTCACCTTCAGCTACTACTAAAAAAGGTGTGAGCAAAATCTAAATAAACAAATGTTACAGGATGAATTCTATAAATGACACAAAAAACAACTCAAGTGGTATTTTATAAGCAGCACCTAAAGTTAGGGGACACTCAATGAAGTTATATGGAAATACTTTTAAAACAAATGAAAGGAAATATGTTTTCACTCAATGAGTAATTAAGATCTGGAACTCTTTGCCAGAGGATGTGGTAACAGAAGTTAGCGTATCTGGGTTTAAAAAAGGTTTGGACAAATTCCTGGAGGAAAAGTCCATAGTCTGCTATTGAGACAGACATGGGAAGCAACTGCTTGCCCTGGGATTTTTAGTATGGAATATTGCCACAATTTGGGTTTCTACCAGGTACTTGTGACCTGGCTTGGAAAACAGGATATTGGGCTAGATGGACCATTGATCTGACCCAGTATGGCTACTCTTATATTCTTACGTACCTCTTTAATCTCCCAATAGTTGCTGTCCCCCTCAGGGCCGGTATTAGCAAGTGCGGGGCCCTATGCAGACCAATTTGATGGGGCCCCATCCTAGCCCTGCCCCCACCCTAGCTCCAGGGCCAGCCACCCCTCCCTCTGAGCTCCAGGGTGGCCACCCCTCCCTCCGAGCTCCCGGGCCATCTCCTCCGAGCTCCAAGGCCCCCTCCCCCCAGGGCCCTCTAGCTCCAGGGCTCCCCCTCCCAGCTCCAAGGCCTTCCTCCCTCCCTGCCAGCTCCAAGGCCTCCCTGCTTCCCACCCAGCTTCAAGGCCCCCCTGCCTCCTAGCTCCAAGGCCTGCCCCACCCCTGAATTTTAAAAGTTTACCTCATCGACGTTGGGTTACAGCGGCCGGCAGGTAGTAGCAGCAGCAATGAAAAGCGTGCGAGCTGCTCAGCGCTTCGGGAGCCTTCCTTTCCCTCTCTGAGCTCTGGTCCCGCCCTCGAGGGACCAAGAAGGCTCCCGAAGCGCCAAGATGCTCGCACGCTTTTCACTGCTGCTGCTACCTGCCGGCCACTGTAACCCGACTTCGATGAGGTAAACTTTTAAATTCAGAGGGAGGGGGAACTGGAGCTCGGGTGGTCGGGGTGGGGCGAGTTCAGGCGCGCTGCGTGGGGCCCCCTTGAGCGCGAGGCCCTATGCGGTCGCCTCTGTCGCCTTGCCCTAAGACCGGACCTGGTCCCCCCTCCTTCTCCCCTGAATGTGAAACTGGCAAGGGATACCAGGCTCTATGACAACTTCAAGTATTACAGACATTCTTAAGAAAGCAACATGCAAATTGGAGGAGTAGCCTAACAGTTAGTGCAATGAACTGGGACCCAAGGGATCTGAATTCAAATCCCACTTCAGCTTTATTTTTATTTTTTTCTTTAATTGAGAGCCTTCCAGGAACAGGAAAATTAAAACCTACTGTGTTCTAGTTTTCACAAAGAAGTACCCATAGGAAAAAAGCGAGTGGAAATGTCTGTGAGTTATTATCCCGAGCATTTTCAAACTGAAAATATACGGAATAGATGTCCCCTTTGAAAACTTATATAAAGTCCCTTGGAAAAGTACCTGCAGTCTTTGCACCTGTTTGCACAGTTTTGAAAACTACCCTCTGATTTGTGCACGTATTATTGTCAGACATAAATGCAGGCCTACCTAGATGGCAAATTTTAATTGATCAAGGTATTAACCTAATAGAAGCACAAAGAGAGAAACTTGTGCAAAGAAAAGTATGATCACATATTATTTCTAATGGGTATTTGAACCATGCAATACTTTGTAAATTATTAAACATAGGAAATTACATCAGTATATTAGTTCATGTTATGTTCTTATATTGTACACCGATAGAATAATGGAAAGTCACAATTAAGAAACTTGGAATGTGGGCTATAAATTTTAAGGTGTCTTAAGAATTCTCTGTAAGCAACTCAGTTACAGTAATCTAAAACCTTAAATACACCAATAATTTCAGCCACAAAAGAAAGAGAACAATTTAGAATTAGCACCATTAATACATAAGCTCTAGGACAAGAAGTAATCAGTATAAGCAGGATGACCAGGTCACTCTGTGAAATCTCTATTATTACTCCCAGTATTACAGACCTATTACAAAGCAATCAGTTTTGCAAAGCTGTCAAGCGTCAAGACCAGTTGAAATAGGGCCAGAAAAACAAACAAGCCTTGGATTGAGTTGTGGCAGGGAAAAAGAATGGTGAATTCAAACTTATTCACTCTACTGATTTTGGTATGGAAAGGATAACAAGAAAAGAAGCCAAGTCAGAACGAGAGGACATGAAATGAGATTGAAGGGGGGGGAAAACTCAGGAAAGATGTCAGGAAGTATTTTTCACGGAGAGGGTGGTGGACGCTTGGAATGCCCCCCGCGGGAGGTGGTGGAGATGAAAACGGTAACGCAGTTCAAACATGCGTGGGATATGCATAGAGGAATCCTGTGCAGAAGGATGGATCCTCAGAAGCTTAGCTGAAATTGGGTGGCGGAAGCAGGTGGGGGGGAAAGAGGGGTTGGTGGTTGGGAGGCGAGGATAGGGGAGGGGCAGACTATACCGGTCTGTACCAGAGCCGGTTGATGGGAGGCGGGACTGGTGGTTGGGAGGCGGGGAAATACTGCTGGGCAGACTTATACGGTCTGTGCCCTGAAAAGGACAGGTACAAATTCAAGGTAAGGTATACACATATGAGTTTGTCTTGGGCAGGACTGGATGGACCATGCAGGTCTTTTTCTGCCGTCATGTACTATGTACGTGCACACGGGTAGAACGTGAGCAATGTACCCCTGCTTCTACGCCATAACTAAGTCAAAGTATTACATGTTTAAAGAGATAGAATGATAGAACATAGTAAACTTTAAAAAATAATAAAGGCAGGTGTCAAATTCTTGCAACAGCTGTAACTTTGTGTGAGAAAAATGTTTACTTTTCAAGGTCATATTATTTCAAGTGGGATATTTTCTAAAAGTATCTAGGTGTAGGGATGGCTGTTGTTTGTTGTCCAAAATGTTGTTTTTTTTTTGATAATAGTGTTCGGGGGGGGGAAAGAGGTGATAGTGCCTCTGCATAAGATCTCTGGTGAGGCCCTATTTAGAGTACTGCGTGCAGTTCTGGAGACCGCACCTACAGAAAGATATAAACAGGATGGAGTCGGTCCAGAGGGCGGCTACAAATTGGTAAGAGGTCCCTTCCATCATAAACATATTATTTATTTGTGCATTTGTATCCCACATTTTCCCCACCTATTTGCAGTCTCAATGGTGGCTTACAATTGATTCCGTAACGGTGATCACCAATTCCGGAAAGAGAAATACATAGTTAAGGTGAAGGAGACGTGCACAATCATATTTCAAAGCACTTAGCCTTCCAAAGTTCCATAGGGTGGAGGGGCATAATCGAACGAAAACGTTCTATCTCCAGTGGGCGTTTATCTCCGAGAACGGGTTCTGTGAAGGGGCGGACCGAACCGTATTTTGGGAAAAAATAGACGTCCATGTGTTATTCGACAATTTGTGAGCTGGGCGTTTTTGTTTTTCAGCGATAATGGAAAATGAAAGCGCCCAGCTCAAAAACGAATAAATCCAAGGCATTTGATCGTGGAGGGGCCAGGAGTCGTAGTGCACTGTCCCCCCCTCACATGCCAGGGACACCAACCGGGCATCCTAGGGGCCACTTTTACAAAAAAAAAAAAAGGTTAAAAGAGCTCCCAGGTGCATAGCACCCTTCCCTTGTGTGTTGAGCCCCCCAAATCCCCCTCAAAACCCACCGCCCACAAGTCTACACCATTACTATAGCCCTAAGGGGTGAAGGGGGACACCTACATGTGGGTACAGTGGGTTTGGGGGGCGGTGTGGAGGGCTCCCATTTACCAGCACAAGTGTAACAGGTGGGGGGGGATGGGCCTGGGTCTACCTGCCTGACGTCCACTGCACCCTCTAATAACTGTTCCAGTGACCTGCATACTGCTGCCAGGGAGGTGGGTATGACATTTGAGGGTGAACATAAAAAGTTGTGAAACGGCATATTTTTGTGGTGGGAGGGGGTTTGTGACCGCTGGGGGAGTCAGGGGAGGTCATCCCCAACTCCCTCCAGTGGTCATCTGGTCATTTAGGGCACTTTTTGGGGCCCTATTCGTGGAAAAACAGGGTCCAGGAAAAGTGCCCTAAATTCTCGCTAAAAACGTATATTTTTTTCCACTATCGGCGAAAGGCGCCTATCTCTGATTGGCCGATAACCACACCCCAGTTCCGCCTTCACCACGCCTTTGACACACCCCCATCAACTTTGTCCGCATCCGCGACGGAGTGCATTTGAAAACGTCCAAATTCGGCTTTCGATTATACCGCTTTATTCGTTTTTGTGAGATAAACGTCTATCTCCCGATTTGGGTCGCAATATAGGCGTTTTTCTTTTTCAATTATAAGCTGGATAGGTTTCTATGGAACTTTGGAAGGCTAAGTGCTTTGAAAATATGCCTATCGAGTGGATTAAGTATTCAAGTAAGGAAGTTCATTTTCATAATAAGAAATAAAAGGTAATGGGTAAAACTTCAGGCGTGGTAAATTTTCTGAACAATAGGAATATAAACTTCAGATCAAGATAAAATTAGTATGGAGAATTAGGAAGATAAAGAGTTACGTTATTGTGTGGATCTAGTGTGAATTTGTATATGGGGACAGGCTTATGAATGTCAACATGTATATGCTGGAAGAGAGCTGGGGGACAGAGAGGATATGATAGAGATGTTTAAATACCTCAGTGGCATCAAGGTACAGGAAGCGAGCCTTTTTCAACTGAAGGAAAACCCTGGAACGAGAGGGCATAGGAAGACGTTGAGAGGAAATACGCTTAGGAGAAATCTAAGAAAATACTCCTTCACAGAAAGGATGGTAAATGCGTGGAATGGCCTCCCAGTGGAGGCAGTGGAGACGAAGATTGTGTCAGAATTTAAGAAAGTATGGGATAAGCACATGGGATCTCTTAGGAAAGGAAGGATTTAGTGGTTACTGAGGAAGGGCAGACTGGATGGGCCATTTGGCCCTTATCTGCCATTATGTTTCTATTCTTCTTAAAGAGTGCACACTATGGGCTAGATTCAGTAAATGAGGCCCAAACCTGGGTGCCAAAAAACATCAGCACTGAGCACTATTCAATAAAAGTGTACACAACCTTTAGTGGAATTGGAAAAGGTGCAGAGAAGGGCGACAAAGATGATACAGGGGATGGGACGGCTTCCCTATCAGGATAGGCTGAAGAGGCTGGGGCTCTTCAGCTTGGAGAAAAGGCAGCTGAGGGGAGATATAAGATAATGAGTGGAATGGAACGGATCGATGTGGAGCGTCTGTTTACGCTTTCCAAAAATACTAGGACAAGGGGGCATGCGATGCAGCTGCAGTGTGGTAAATTTAAAACAAATCGGAGGAAGGTTTTCTTCACTCAATGCTTAGTTAAGCTCTGGAATTCACTGCCGGAAAAGGTGGTTAAGGCGGTTAACATAGCAGACTTCAAAAAAGGGTTGGACAGCTTCCTGGAGGAAAAAGCCATAGAATGTTATTGAATGGACGAGGCAATAATACAGTATTTCTAGGATGGGCGGGACAAATTGCTTGTTCTTTTGACTGCTGTCGGTGACAGGGTGCTGGGCTCGATGGACCCTTGGTCTGTCCCAGCTTGGTGATGCTTATGTACTTAAAGAAATGCACTTAATGCAGATTCCCATGCCATAGGCACCAGATTTATGCCTGATGAAACCTGGTATAAATGCTGGCAACCAATTTACGTGTGCTGAGGTAGTACTCCATAACTATGCATGCAACGTTTCGGAGTATCCAAATCTCTCCTATGGCCACACCCCCTTTTGTGTTAAATGCTAGTGGAGTTAGGTGCCACACCTTATAGAACAGTGCATAGCGAGATGCGTGCTCAGATTTTCATGAGTGCCAATTAACTTCAAGAATTGGCTGTTAACACCCAATTATTGACAGTTAAAGATTCGTTACTCAATTAAATTGTGCAAACCTGAGCGCCCTATATAGAACACACTAATTATTGTAATAAGAAGGTAGTGGAGTTCACATCAAAAAGTGCACAATCAATCCTCACACTTTAGTAACAAATAGAGGAAAAACACAGAGGACAAAGCCTCAGCTGGCCCAGACCAAATTTAATTTTTATTTTGTTTTAAACAAATACTTTAAATGTAAACTGTCTTTGAGAATAAAATGTACTTAGCTTCACCCTAAGTTGTCCGCTCCTTGTCCAATGGTGGCCAGCGTTTCATAGGCTGCTTCAGGGATTTGCGGTAAAATTTACATATGGGTTAATTTTTACAGAGAGCATTGCTCAATCTCTTGCCCTCACATGATAAGGAGTTTTATGCCGATGATAGGCACTGGAGGCCTTTTAATTGACCTAAAAGAATTAAATTTGGTCTGGTCAAGCTGAAGCTTTTTGCTCTTTGTGTTTTTCCTCTATTTGTTACTAAAGTGTGAGGATTGATTGTGTATTGTTCACCATATATAGAATACAGTGGAATGTGCAAAGAGAGTGCATTCTATTCTGATTGTGCTCACATGTGACACACAAAGACTGCCATGATGGTCAGAGCAGATACTCAATGACAGTCTCTACTGTTCCCTCTGAGCAGGTGTAATCCAACTGCATTCCTACCCATAGGGTTTGACGCTTCAGTATTGTGTTTTCAATCACTAGGGGCAGGTCCCCCGGAGTTCTGCAGAACCTGCCTGTCCCTCACTATTGAATATCTGCTCCAGGGCCAGTCAACCAGACAGGAGTCTCTCGTACCCAATGAAATCATTTTCACTATTGGGACCTTTATAAAATTTTAATCCTACAGCACTGGAAATCATCCATATCACCAAGTGTATTACAATACTGCTGCTCATTTCTGGTTAGTCTAGAAAGATTTTCATTAAAAATTAATAATAACTGATGACCCTTAATAATACCTGAGCTCGATATGACAGATTAATTTATATGATTAATCTGCCTTTTCTGCTTAATCTGTTCAAATAATGCATCATTTTCATTTATTGTATTTATAGACTGCCTATCGCTATATCTTTTACGTAAATATGATTTATATTTGTGCCATAACTTTCTTTTTTCACTTTTTATATATAGAAATTTTAACATTATAAATCAAGAAAAAGTCTCAAACATGTATGATAATAATAAGCTGCAATTATTTTGAAGGGAAAAATATGTAAAAACACATATATGATTAATGTGTTCAGTATAAGTTGGATCCAAGCCATTGAAGTGAAATTTAAAATATATATATAAATAAAAAACAAAAACCCATATATACCATTTGTTAACATAGGGGCCATTTTAAAAAGCAATGCTCCTCCGCTATTTTGTGGCACATGCGTTTCCAACGTGCTGAGGCCACATTTAGCGTGGCTGTAAAATAGTCACAATTTCTTTTTTTTCCATTAATGGCCACATGCTAATTTCCCAATTAGCACGTGGCCATTACTGCATGAGTCCTTACCGCCACCTATTTTGTATGCGGTAAGGGCTCACACACTATCCCCGTGCTAATTGGTAGCATGTGGCAATTTGCCTGCGCTGATTAGCACAGGGCACGCCTACTCTCCACCACCAAACACACCCCTGCGCTAAAAAAAATTTTAGCATGGGATTGGCACTTGCTGATCACAGAACTTCCACGGAACGCCTGAGCATTAGTTCTTACTGCCACTTAGTAAAGGGGCCACATAATTAGTAGAACATATGGGTTATAACAATAAATACATAAGTGCTATATATAAACATTGCCACACTGGGACAGAACAAAGGTCCATCAAGCCCAGTATCCTGCTTCCAACAAGTTCGTAGAAGGATCCCAGGATGCCTTGTAATCTTGGACTGCTGTAGCCACTGCCACTGGCCTGCTCTTGACCGATTCCTGTGCTGTGATTTTGCTAGTGTGTTTTCGATCCGAAAAAGGAAAAACAAAATTCATCCGTGTTGCTCTCTGGATGCCTTTTGTTCTTCTTAAAATTCTATGTGGTACACTGCCTGCTCCTTGCCGCTAACATGGATCCACTGGGCTTTTTTTTGGCCTTGCCCCTCCCGCTGGGGTTTCTCCATTCCCCGCCCCTTTCATAGTGCCTTGGGCTGCTCAGACCATTGTTGATGCTGCTTTGCTTTTCCCACAATGCCTTGGCATTTTTCTGCTACTACTGTTGCTGCTTTAGCCCTCTCACTGTGCTATGGACATCCTTGTCATTGTTTGTCCACTCTGTTCCCTTGCTGTGCCAATCTTCATGTCCTTTTGCATGAAGATTGGCATGCTGTTACCTCTGCTGCTGCTGACGCCTACATGCAAATGCCAAAAAACCTGGATGGAAAGCCCCAACGTTACTGACAAGAATAGGAAGAATTGCTTCTTTGTTTCTAATGGAAAATGAAATTATGCAATACAATAAACAAATTAACTTAGAAAGCAAAACAAATGAAACAAAGCTTTTGCAAATGTCTATTTTTAGACGTTTTATTCTGTCATTTGGAATCTCACTAATGAAGTTTTCCTTTCCCTCTCTGGCTGCAGTGTTGATGCTGACAAATGTTATGATTCCTGCTATCTGTTGATAGGACTTCCTGCCTCATCTCATCTCGTTATCAGCATTTCCTTCTTCCTTGTAGGTGTGGTATTGACAATGCCCATAGTTGGTTAGGCAGGATTGTAAGAATGGTTTAACAACATGTCATTGGTTTTTATATTCAGCAGCAGGATGCTTCTGTGATGGCAGGAACAGCGTGTGAAGTTTTATGATTGGGGTGAGAATGTTCAAAGCACAGGAACCAGCTTCTAATGCAGTACCAAGAACAGGTCAGAGCTATGATTCAGAGCATGTCTCAAACTTCCTGGAGTAGAGAAATAATAATGTAATAAAAAGTAACATTACAAAAAGCTTTATTTTTTTTTATAAAGTTGCTGTATAAACTACAAGAAGAAAGGTTCCGAGTACAACATCTCTCATAAGTTTCTAATGGAAATGCACAATGGAAATTGATATTCAGATCAACTAAAATCTGATGCAGAGAATGAGGACAGTGAAACCTATTAGGTACAGTCACCATAGTGTTATTCATTTCAAGCTAATCCCTACCACAAAACAAAGGAAGACAACATTCAAATATGTTTTTAAAAAGACCCTAATTTTGAAAACAAGAGGCATGCAATCACTCAAGTAAACTAGGTAGTAATGTTGGAAAAATCCAATATATTCAAACATGAAATGGGTCTAAATTAAATTAAAATACAGGATAAACATACATCCGAAAGGATTAAGCTGGTTACAGCAATTTCTGAGATGTTCAAAGAAATCAATTGAAAACAATTTAACTTGTAAAAAGCAATTACACTGTACATGTTTTATAAGAAGAATGGACAAGCTAAGATCGAATGATATTGTAATATCGCACACCGGATAGAAAAAGAAAACTTATTAGGAATGCAAACTAGGACCTTGAAAACACTTCAACAAAGATGTTGCTACGGATATTAAACAGACCTTGAAGGAACTTTTCACTTTTTGTAAAAAAGTAACAAATTAGAAAGAACTGAGCCAATAATAGTAAGACATACTTTGTTAAATGAGAATATTAAGACATTGCCAGTTAAAGTTTCATTAGTGCACCTAATTGTAAAGTTACACATATATTTTCAAACACACAACAACCTGAAGATAAATATCCAGCAGCAGACTGGCTGCTTAAATTCAAATGGGTAAGAAATCAATTTAAACATATGTGAATCTTCGGTGGTAGTAAGGGGGTAATTTTATAACAGAAGGTCTAGATTTAAAGGGCAAGAAGGTACCTATTTTGACCTAAATTTATAAAAACACATAGGATCTGTTTTACCAGACTGCACTAGTGATTCCCGCTCAGCAATGCTGGTGAACCCATGGGCTTTGACAGCATTGCTGTGCTGGGAATCATTAGTGTGGTTTGCTAAAAGTGGCCTATAGAAGCCTATCCCCAATCATTCTATGACAAGTTTGGATAGGCTGTGAATTATAATGTCAAATCCTATGTTGTTTCATGTCATTGCCAACCAAAAATGAGCAGACAAACACACATTTTGTTTGTTTGTTTTTTGTTTGTATATAATAAGGTACACTATTTGGAAATAGCTCACACTATCTCCCAGATTCTCTATAGCGCACTAGACATCTGTGCTGAAATTCAAGCATATCCTTTTTTTTTTATTTTATGTTTATTAAATTTTACTATACAAAGCAAACAAAACACTTACATAAATGCATTATACCGCAACTAACACTGAGTCCTGTATACAACCCAACACTGTATAACTAAGCATTGCAAGATAAATAAAAATCCAGAGTTTTCCACTTCTTAAGACCAGCAAAATGTCCCACTGAAGAATAAGAAACAGATTGTTCATATTTCTTGTACAATAAAATCCAGTTCCACCAAAGATATGCAGTCACTTGAGAGTTGTCTTTCCAATGTGACATAATTAATTTTAAAGCAACAGTTATGAGAAAGTCAAACAATAATTTATCATCGTCTGAAAGAAAGAATGGAATACAAATGGACTTCCATATTATATATTTTGGTAAAAATGATGCTTGAAAACCAAACATTTTCTGCAACTTATCCCATACATCTGACCAAAACATAACTAAATTAGGACATTCTAGTAAAAGATGTATTAGCGTACCTGTGTATTTTTTTACATGACCAGCAAAGGTCAACATTTGAAGAACCAGATAACTTACTCTTTCTTGGAGTCCAAAGAGTTCTATGATACATAAAGAAAGGAGATTGTATCAAAGCAGCTGACGAAGAAGCTCTTGGATCCCTTGAACAAACTTGAGACCAATGAGTACCTGATAATGTCATTAAGATCCAATTCCTAAACTTGCTGAGTGGATCTGCAAGAAGTAATAGTTGAAGATTGGAATGTTTTATATAGCCCTGAAGCCCTATGATTTAACTTGCAATGATCTTCAACAAGGCTATTAAGATCCAAACCTTGCATGACAAAATGGAGCTTCCAGCGTTTGGATTTAATTACACTACGTAATTGGTACCATTGAAGCAACTAAGAATTTGGAATGCTGATTGTAATTGAGCAAAGGTTTTAAGACTACCATCAGATATCAATCGGCTCAAAACCCAGATATTACACTTCTGCCAAATAAGCCAGTTTATGGTCCTATTATCGATCAATATGTTTTTTTATTATTCCATATAAAAATATTAGAAAGAAAGGTTGACGGTCTTGGAAAAGAGTTTCTTAAGACTGAAAAAGCTGTTATAGTTGTAGTTATAACAATTATATTGTTAAGGTTTGGAAACCTACAGTTTTTAGGGTCAGACTTTGCTAAAACATTCAGAGGGACGGGATATGCCAATGACCTTTCCAGATACAGCCATTAAGGAGTTTGAGAAGGACAATTCTCAAGGAACCAAAAACTACCCTTAGAGAGAATGAAGGAATTGTGATAAAACATAAAATCAGGAAAATTTACAACCCCTTTCTGTTTAGGTAATTTGAGGGTACTGATAGATATACGGGGAGGTTTGGACTTCCATAAAAACTGCGAAATAATTCTATCAACTTTTTTTTTTTAAACTGGCAGGAACTTCAACTGGAAGCATACTCAATAAATAATTAATTCTAGGAGCTAAAGTCATTTTAATAGTATCTAGCAGTCCGCACCAACTTAAAGACAAAGGAGACCATTTTAGAATGGACATCTTAATTGAATTTGTAATTAAATCAATATTTCTGTTGATAGTATCATAACGAGATCTACCTAAATATATACCCAAATACTTTATAAATGAAATTTGTGTTTTAAATGGTTATCAATAAAAATCAAACAAAATAAAACATGGAAAAGAAAATAAGATGACACCTTTTTTATTGGACATAACTTAATACATTTCTTGATTAGCTTTCGAAGGTTGCCCTTCTTCCTCAGATCGGAAATAAGCAAATGTGCTAGCTGACAGTGTATATAAGTGAAAACATTCAAGCATTACTATGACAGTCTGACAGGGTGGGAGGATGGGGGTGGGTAGGAGGTATGCATGGGGACATCAAAACATATCATTGATATTCTAACAGAATGGGTGTGGATAGGTGAGGGGGTGGGGTGATCTACAGAGAAATACAGTTTTATGGTTTATAATGGGCTAGGAACCCCAGATCCTTGTTAAGTCCTTTCTGTTGGGTGTTAAAATATTCAATCATTCTGACTTCAAAGGTCTTACGTTCTTGTATGGTTTTAAAGTTACCTTTCAGGATTCTCACTGTGACGTCACTGGTACAGTGTCCTGGTCCTGTAAAATGCTGACCAACAGGGGTGGGAGCCCTACTGGCACCAGTATTGTTCATGTGATGTCTATGTAAATTGAATCTTGTCTTGAGCATCTGGCCTGTTTCTCCAATATAGCACCCTTTCATGCTGTCATAGTAATGCTTGAATGTTTTCACTTATATACACTGTCAGCTAGCACATTTGCTTATTTCCGATCTGACGAAGAAGGACAACCTTCAAAAGCTAATCAAGAAATGTATTAAGTTATGTCCAATAAAAAAGGTATCATCTTATTTTCTTTTCCATGTTTTATTTTGTTTGATTTCTATTGATAACCTTAACAGTGGACTAACATGGCTACCACACTCCTCTGTTTTAAATGGAAAAGAGTTCAATTCTTGAACTGTTATATCATCACACAATGGGAGACATTGAGGCTTATTTTGAAAGAGAAAAACGCCCAAATTCCGACCTAAATCGGGAGATGGACGTCTTTCTCTTGTGGGTGCCCAAATCGGTATAATCGAAAGCCGATTTTGGGCGTTTCCAACTGCACTCCGTCGCGGGAACGCATAAAGTTGACGGGGGCGTGTCGGAGGCGTGGTGAAGGCGGGACTGAGGCGTGGTTATCGGCTGAGCAGAGATGTGCGTGCTCGGCCGATAATGGAAAAAAGAAAGGCGTTTTCAGAGAGAATTTAGGTCACTCTTGTTGGACCCGTTTTTTTCACGAACAGGTCCCAAAAAAGTGCCCTAAATGACCAGATGACCACCAGAGGGAACCGGGGATGACCTCCCCTGACTCCCCCATTGGTCACTAACCCCCTCCCACCAAAAAAAAACGAATGTTAAACACTTTTTTCCCAACTTGTAAGCCAGCCTCAAATGTCATCCCCAGCTCCATGACAGTAGTATGCAGGTCCCCAGAGCAATTTTACTTTAGTTGGTGCTGCGCGGGACCCATGCAGAGAGGAAAAATCAGAAGAAAAAAAAAAAAAAACAAGCAAGTGCAGTCAGGGATGTCTAAATTACCAGGATAGTAAAAGGGGGAATCGAACCAGCAACCTTCTGATTACAAGCTCAGTGATCTAGCCAGTGAACCACATTATTCAGGTGCTTAGCTGTCTTTTCCTTTCCATTAAGTCCCTCCAAGTTTCTGTCAGCCAATCACCGCTGTTTATCTGACACAGATGTCAGCTAAATGAGCTGTGATTGGCTGACAGAAACTTGGAGAGACTTAATGGAAAGGGAAGGACATCTAATCAGTGGTGCACTGGCTAGAGCACTGAGCTTGTAATCAAAAGGTTGCTGGTTCAATTCCCCCTTTTACTATCTTTTAATTTGGACGTCCCTGACTGCACTTGCTTGCTTGTTTTTTTTTTCTTCCGATTTTTCCTCTCTGCATGGGTCCCGCGCAGCACCAACTAAAGTAAAATTGCTCTGGGGACCTGCATACTACTGTCATGGAGCTAGGTATGACATTTGAGGCTGGCATAGAGGCATCTCAGGGGGACCAGTGCACTACGAATGCTGGCCCCTCCCACGACCAAATGCCTTGGATTTGGTCGTTTTTGAGCTGGGACGCTTCGGTTTCGATTATCGCTAAAAAACAAAAACGCCCAGCTCAAAAAACGCCCTAATCCATTGTATTTTCGAAAAAAAAGATGGACGTCCATTTTTTTCGAAAATACAGTTCGGCCCGCCCCTTCACGGACCCGTTCTCGGAGATGGACGTTTTTACAAATGGGCGTTCGCGTTTGATTATGCCCCTCACTCTGATTTACCCCAGTTTATGTTATATCCTGATATAGTTGAGAAGGAAGATATCAAAGACAAAATATATGGTATTGAAGGAATACTAATATATAGAAGTAAATCATCAGCATATAAGGATAATTTAATAATACTAGAGCCTGTTCGAAAGTCTCTTATGTTTGGATCCCCCCTAATAGCTAAAGGTTCTATGGTTATATTAAACAACAGTGGAGACAGGGGATATCCCTGCCTAGTTCCTCTAGATACAGCAAAAAAAAAAGATGTTAATTTATTGTTAACAAAAACACTTGTTTTAGGATGGTGGTATAATAGTTTCACAATATCTATAAATGGAGTTCCAAATCCAAAGTACTCCATTACCAGGAACAAATACCTCCATTCAAGTCTGTCAAATGCTTTTTTCCGCATCTAGAGTAAGAGCAACTAGCTTATCTGTAGGCTGATTAGCCACAGGAAGAATATTGCGAAATAACCTTGCGTTATCACTTGTGGATCTGTTCATCATAAAACTGCATTGGTCATGGTGAATGATATCTGGCAATACTTTAGACAATCTAAGTGTAAGCAACGTAGCATAAATTTTACTATCTAAATTGATTAACAATATTGGTCTATAATTAGATACTAAAGTTACATCTCTATCTGATTTAGGCAAAACAATAATTTTTGCTTCGGTAAATGATCCATTAACAAAATGGTTCTTTAAGATACCAGAAAATACCCCTAATAATAAAGGAGACAATTCTGCTACAAAAAATGTATAATACTCAGCAGAAAAGCCATCTGGTCCAGGCGATTTATTTAAAGGTAGAGATTTAGTGTCTTGCTCAATCTCTTTTATTGTGAATGGTGAATCTAATAATTGAACTTGTTTTTGTGACAATTTAGGGAGAGACAAATCTCGTAAAAACTCTCTAATGATTTGATCCAAAACAGAAAGTTCTGTAGTATACAACTTTTTATAAAAATCTTGAAATAACTTCAGAATATGCACATATACATAGCAACATAGTAGATGACTGCAGAAAAAGACCTGCACAGTCCATCCAGTCTGCCCAACAAGACAAACATATGTGTATACCTTACCTTGATTTGTACCTGCCTTATTCAGGGCACAGACCGTACAAGTCTGCCCAGCAGTACTTCCCGCCTCCCATCACCGGCTCTGGCACAGACCGTATAAGTCTGCCCTCCACTATCCTTGCCTCCCAACCACCAACCCCTCTTCCCCCCACCTGCTCCGCCACCCAATTTCGGCTAAGCTTCTGAGGATCCATTCCTTCTGCATATCCCACACATGTTTGAATTCCGTTACCGTTTTCATCTCCACCACCTCTCGCGGGAGGGCATTCCAAGCATCCACCACCCTCTTGTGAAAAAATACTTCCTGACATCTTTCCTGAGGCTGCCCCCCTTCAACCTCATTTCATGTCCTCTTGTTCTACCGCCTTCCCATCTCCGGAAAAGGTTCGTTTGCGGATTAATACCTTTCAAATATTTGAACGTCTGTATCATATCACCCCTGTTCCTCCTTTCCTCCAGGGTATACATGTTCAGGTCAGCAAGTCTCTCTTCATACATCTTGGAACGCAAATCCCGTACCAATCTCATAGCTTTTCTTTGCACCGCTTCCATTTTTTTAACATCCTTCGCAAGGTACGGCCTCCAAAACTGAACACAATACTCCAGGTGGAGCCTCACCAACGACTTGTACAGGGGCATCAACACTTCCTTTCTTCGCATCAACACTTCCTTTCTTCTGCTGATCACACCTCTCTCTATACAGCCTAGCAACCTTCTCGCTACGGCCACCGCCTTGTCACACTGTTTCGTCGCCTTCAGATCCTCGGATACTATCACACCAAGATCCCTCTCTCCCCCTCAGTACCTATCAGACTCTCACCGCCTAACACATAAGTCTCTCTTGTGTTTCTACTCCCTAAGTGCATCACTTTGCATTTCTTCGCATTGAATTTTAATTGCCAAACCTTAGACCATTCTTCTAGCTTCCTCAGATCCTTTTTCATGCTTTCCACTTCCTCCCGGGTGTCCACTCTGTTGCAAATCTTAGTATCATCCGCAAATAGGCAAACTTTACCTTCTAACCCTACGGCAATGTCACTCACAAATATATTGAACAGAATCGGCCCCAGCACCGATCCCTGAGGCACTCCACTACTCACCTTTCCCTCCTGCGAGCGAACTCCATTTACCACCACCCTCTGTCGTCTGTCCATCAATCATCATCTGTGACTACAGAGTTGCTCCCTGTATCCTTAAGAGAGGTAACCCCCGTTTTACTCTTTTTACCTTTTAACAAGTTAGCCAATAAGCGACCCATCATTATTTTCCGAGTGGTATTTAGCACCAAAAATAGCCATTTGGTGAGAGGAAATTTTACTTAATATAGAATTATAATCTGAACGAAACTTACACAATGTTTGAAAAACAGTAAATTTTGAATTAGAGGCATATTCAAGTTCTAAAGATCTACTTTTGTTTTCTAAATCAGCTAATTCAGTTTTCTGCATTTTATACCATGTTGCAGTAAAATTTATAACAATCCCTCTTGTATATGCTTTCAAAGCATCCCACCAGTTACACAAAGTAGTATCTTCTATTTTATTAAAAGAACAAAACTCTTCAATGCCTTTCGCAATAGTCTCTTTAAATCCACTTTCATTAAATAACTTTGCATTAAATCTTCATATTAAGGGAGGCTGGTCTGGACCTGAATTTGTTAATGTCAAACCTATAGGTGCATGATCTGAAATGATCATTGGCAAAATTTCTGAAGTAGATACATCTGAGATAACTCTGCTAGACACCAAAAACATATCAATCCTAGAAAAGGACTTGTGTAGAACAGAATAAAAGGTATAGTCTTTGGCACTTGGATTTAGCAATCTCCAGTTGTCATATAAATTTAAATCTTCCATAATCTTTAGAAGAACTGGCCTGCTTTTAGATGAAGGAGCCAAACAAGTAGATTTCCTATTGATCAAGGGATTTAAAGTTATGTTAAAGTCCCCCCCAATTAAAATCGGAAGATGAGAATAATTAACCAAGGTATCGGCAATGGATTAAAAAAAACCTGTGGATTATCACTAGTTGGAGCATAAATGCAACCAAAGAAAAATTGCTTTGTACCAATCGATATTACAATATGAGACCATCTCCCATCCGTATCTGAATTATAGGAGATAATAGAAAAAGGTAAAGAAGATTTTTATTTTAATGGCAGTACCATTTTTTCCCATTGCAGGAGAACAAGAACTGAGAGTATATTTAGAATGTGAAAGCAATCGCATAGAACTGGAATTAAGATGAGTTTCCTGAATAAAAAGAACATCTGGTAACAATTTAACAATGTAAGTCCAGAATTTGTGTCTTTTGAAAGGGTTATTTAAACCCTTAATATTTATTGAGAGGAAAAGTAATATGATCGGTCATTATAAATTAACTAAATGGTATTGACTAGGAACAAAAAAACAGGAGAATTGTGATTTAAATAAATATAATGCTTAGTCATGTATAGACAAATATAAAACACAAGACTCAGCCTAACAATAATTGACAATAACTGCATGTAAACAGTAACAGAAAAAAACCTGTCTAAATAAACAGCTGCACAGACAGCAATAAGCAACTTTGTATGAGCCATCACAAGCCGAACCTACAGCCAAAGACAGAGAACAACAGCTTCCCATTAGGTAAAAGTAATAAGGTATAATAATATTTTAACATCCAGATCACATTAGAAAACAAACACAATACCCATATTTCAAATTAGTAGAGGGTAAGAGTAAAAGAACCAAACAATATACTCTGCAACTCAGTTCCAATAACTTCAAGAAACAGATGCTGATTTCTTTGCTGAAACATCCATAGGCAAGTAACCCTGCTGATCAATAAAGTTTAACAATGCATCTGGAGCTTCAAAAGATTTAGTGACATAGTTAATTGTAACTTTCATTGTTGCAGGGGAAAAAAAAGCCCATATCTTGCACCGATGCTTTTTAGATGTGCTCTCATTGCCAGAAATCGTTTTCTTCTATCAATAGTTTGTTTATGAAGATCCGCTACGATGATAACTGAATGACCCTCATACTTCAGTGGAGATTTAACTTTTGCTAATTGTAGGATCTGAAATGCATGCTGATAACGCAACAGTCTTGCCACTACCGGGCCCGGTCTCCTAGCACCTTGAATGAGAAATGATGGTGTTCTGCGTACTCTTTCAAACTCCAACGGTGGCATGAAAGATGTGTGAAGGACTTTGGGGATCCAGGAAGACAAAAACTGAAAGAGATCTTGACCTTCAGGCATATTCTATAACAACGCACATAACTTAATTGGCTTAAGAAACTAATCGATGTTGATAACAGTCTTAACAAGCAACAATAAGCACATAGTTAGAATTTTCACGCACAACTAAGTGCATTCCATAATGCAGATGCCTAACTTCTAACATGTGCAAGCAAAAAGGGGCATGGTTATAGGTGGAGAAATGGGTGTTTTGTGGGCGTTCTGAAATGTATGCACGTAGTTATAGAATATGTCCAAGTGTGTCTAAATCTATGCGCCGGGATTTATGCCACATTTTCATTGGTGTAAATGGAGGCACATAGTTTTAGGTGCTGGGATATCAACTAAGCATATTCTATATACCGCACCTAAATGTAGGTGCCAATTATAGCATATGCTTAGTTGGCATTGATTTTTGCACCAATGTTTTAGGCGCCATATTCAGAATCTCCCCCTAAACCTCTAATTCTATAAAAGTTGCTAAAAATTATGCATGCAAATTTAATTAGAGGTAATTTAATTAGAGGTAATTAGCACCAATAATTGCCTTTTTAACAATTATTGACACTAATTCGATTTAATTGGGATATACACACATAAATGTAAGTGGAAATCGGAAGGTCAATGGTAGAATGGGGTGTACCTGATATTTACAGCCATTTGGAACACAATTCCTTATTTATTGAAGAATATTAGAACGTACCTTGATTTTTAGAAAATCATTGAAAACTTCTTTTGAATACATTTTTATTTCAAAGTTGAGCTCTGTTAGTTTGACATTATATTATTGTGTTGTAGTATTTTATATTATGATCATGGTTTGTACTCTAGCAGAGTTTGCCTGTTCATCTTACATAGTAACATAATAGATGATGGCAGATAAAGACCTGTATGGTCCATCCAGTCTGCTTAACAAGATAAGCCCATTACAAAAGGTATGTGATATTTCATTTGTATACCTGTTCTTGATTTGTCCTTGCCATTTTCAGGGCATAGACTGTAGAAGGTTGTCCAGCACTGTCCTTGTTCTCCAACTTCTGAAGCTGAATCTGTCCAGCCAAGATCAGACCACGGACCATAAACGTTTGTGCGGTTTATAGAATAGCACTTTGTTCAGCATCATATGTAGAATTCACTCTTGTGTGAGCACTGTTTCAGCAATTGTGCACACTATTCCCCAATAGTAGAACCATTGTGCATGCTCAGATGTGGAGGGGCATAATTGAACGAAAACGTCTATCTCCATGGGCGTTTATCTCCGAGAACGGGTCTGTGAAGGGGCGGACTGAACCGTATTTTCGAAAAAAATAGACGTCCATGTTTTATTCGAAAATTTGTGAGCTGGGCGTTTTTGTTTTTCAGCGATAATGGAAAATGAAAGCGCCCAGCTCAAAAACGAATAAATCCAAGGCATTTGTTCGTGGGAGGGGCCAGGATTCATAGTGCACTGTCCCCCCTCACATGCCAGGACATCAACCGGGCACCCTAGGGGGCACTTTTACAAAAACCAAAAAAAAAGGTAAAAGAGCTCCCAGGTGCATAGCACCCTTCCCTTGTGTGTTGAGCCCCTCAAATCCCCCTCAAAACCCACTGCCCACAAGTCTACACCATTACTATAGCCCTAAGGGGTGAAGGGGGGCACCTACATGTGGGTACAGTGGGTTTGGGGGGGTTGGATGACTAAGCATTAAGCAGCACAATTGTAACAGGTAGGGGGGGGTGGGCCTGGGTCCACCTGCCTGAAGTCCAAGGCACCCCCTAACAACTGCTCCAGGGACCTCCATACTGCTGCCAGGGAGGTGGGTCTGACATTTGAGGGTGAAAATAAAAAGTTGTGAAACATCATCTTTTGTGGTGGGAGGGGGTTAGTGACCACTGGGGGAGTCAGGGGAGGTCATCCCCGATTCCCTCTGGTGGTAATCTGGTCATTTAGGGCACTTTTGGGGGCCTTATTCGTGAAAAAACAGGGTCCAGGAAAAGTGCCCTAAATTCTAGCTACAAACGCATACTTTTTTTCCATTATCGGCGAAAGGCGCCCATCTCTCCTCGGCCAATAACCACGCCCCAGTTCCACCTTCGCCACGCCTCCGACACGCCCCCATCAGTTGAAAACGTCCAAAATCGGCTTTCCATTATACCGATTTATTCGTTTTTGTGAGATAAACATCTATCTCCCGATTTGGGTCGAAATCTAGGTGTTTTTCTCTTTCAATTATAAGGTGGATAGTGTGCCCTCTATCCTCATACTATGCACTATTCTCAAAAAAATGTGCAATATTATTGGAAACTGACAAAATGACAAACTGCCCGATATTCAGCGCCTTTGAACCAGCCAGTTGCTTCCTCAGGAGCTGCTGGCCCAAACTAGTGCTACAATTCACATTCACGATGTGTGGAAAAATTGAAGTAAGAGCATCGAGAATCTGAATTGTAGTGCTAGTTTGGGCCGGTAGCTCCTGAGGAAGCAATGTTTAGTAAACGGAGAGGCTCTGTAAGAACTCAAGCCATGCAAGAGTAAAAGCACTTTGAAGAAATTAAGTTTGTTGTTTATATTTCAAAGTGAGATGTCAAGAAAAGCTATACACAAAAAAGTGCAGATAATTGTTCCAAAATTATAAAATACAGGATGGGGGAGTTTTTTCGACTCGAGGTGTTATACAGTACCTATGATATAATAGTAGCACTGTTCAAGCTGAAGTCTTTCCTCCACCTTAACATACATTTGAATAGCTGCAGATTGAGAGCACACTTTATTGCTTTGGTGATGTACAAATTAGTTTGCAAGCCTGATAGTTTGAGGACAATGGTGAATGAAATCACATGAAAGATGAGCCTGCTAGCAGTGCAGAAACTGGGATGAGGACTCCAGCACCATGGACAGCGCTGGGATTCAGCAGCAGTTGCAGATGCCTGCTTTGGAGAAGTTACATAACTGTGGGGTCCTGGGCTGAAAAGTGAGGAAAACCACTTGTGACCTGAACTTTGAGTTGCACATGAGTTATATGTGTTACACTGTTGTAAAGAGAGATTATTCATGTTTATGGCCAGTTATATTTGTAGTCCATCTATATATTAAGTTACTAGCTGTTAAGCCCGTAAAAATGGGCGAGATTTCCAAGCTACCCTCCTCCCTCCGTACCGGGCCCCCTGCACTGACCTGACAGCGCCTCTCACCTCCATGTGAAAGCGCTGCAGGCAGCAGCAGATCTCTCTGCTGCCGCCTGCAGTGGTTCCACATGGAGGTGAGAGGCACTGTCAGGTCAGTGCAGGGGGCCCGATGCGGAGGAGGGCGGGAGTGGCGGCGGGGATGGAGGGGAGGGTGGAGGTTGGTGCGTGCGATGTTCATTTCCGGGCAGCAGCGTCTGACAGTGACTCCATTTCCCTCTCTGTTCCACCCTCTGACATCATCACGTCTTGACGTGAGGGCGGGACAGAGAGGGAAGTCTCTACTGCGCATTTGCAGGTGAGTCGGTCACTTGCCGTTTATATATTTGATTAAGGATCCTTTTACTAAGTTGCATTCAGCGCCAGCACACTCTTAAAGCAGCAAAAAAATAGCCTAATGCAGGATGTGCTAAAGTGATTCACACTAATATTGGTATACGTCCAAGCTAACCATTTGGTAATTATTTTTGCAATTTTTTTAAGGGCATGTGTCAGGGGTGGAGAGGGGGCACTCCTGTGCTAACCAGTTGGTGCATCTACATTATCAGGAGTCTGTTTTCAGGCAGGAGTGGCCTAGTGGTTAGAGCACCGGTCTTGCAATCCAAAGGTGGCCAGTTCAAATCCCACTGCTGCTCCTTGTGATCTTAGGCAAGTCACTTAACCCTCCATTGCCTCAGGTACAGACTTAGATTGTGAGCCCTCCTGCGACAGAGAAATATCCAGAGTACCTGAATATAATTCACCTTGAGCTACTACTGAAAAAGGTGTGAGCAAAATGTAAATAAACAAATGTATGATATAAGAGAGCTGCATATCAAAACAAACCTTCAATGTCTAAAGTGTGTGTCATATTTGAGCAGCAAACTGCTCAGGATAAAAGTGTGTACCTTTTCAGAGTAAACATTGTGTAGGAAGAACCTTTGATTCCCTCGTGTTTTGGGAAGTGCCATTCTCCTACCCTACTCATTTAGATTGTTCCTGCTACGCCATTCTCCTACCCTACTCATTTAGATTGTTCCTGCTACAATCGTAGGGATTTGAGTTCCTCCACCACCGTGGTCAATCCCCTGTGTGCTAATAGTAACATTAGCACATGGCCATAAATGAAACTAATAGAAAGAAAAAAAGTTGTTTTTTATGGCTGCGGCAAAAATAGCCTTAGAACACAGGAAAGACCCAATGAAGCCATTTCTTACCACAGCTTAGTAAAAGGAGCCCTAAAATTGAAGTGAAACTGCTTCTGAAGATTTGAAAGAGTTGAACACCCTTTGCCTGAGGTCTTATAGAGGTCTTTTGGACAGAAGTATTTTTCATTCCCTTATGGGTGAGATCTAGTGAAGTACGCTACCATGTTAGTGTGTGCTAACATGTGTTAACGCTTATTGGTCATTTGAGTGCCAGAATAATGCAGTGCAACCTATTTATTATTAATATCACGTGTTAGTACATGCAGACATGGAGGGGCATAATTGAATGGGGCCAGCCATCTATATGGGCGGCCATCTCTAAGGCCTGCCCCGTAAAGTGGCATACCCAACCGTATTATCGAAACAAGATGGCCGGCCATCTTTCGTTTCAATAATATGGTCGGGGCTGGCCAAATCTCAACATTTGGCCTGGCCTTGGAGATCGCCGGCATTAGAGATGGCTGCCATTGGTTTTTTGCCGATAATGGAAACTAATGGTGGCCATCTCAAGCCCGGCCAAATCCAAGCCATTTGATCGTGGGAGGAGCCAGCATTTATAGTGCAGTGGTCCCCCTCAAATGCCAGGACACCAACCAGGCACCCTAGGGGGCACTGCAGTGGACTTCACAAATTGGTCCCAGGTGCATAGCTCCCTTACCTTGGGTGCTAAGCCCCCCAAAAACCCCAAACCCACTACCTACAACTGTACAACATTACCATAGCCCTTAAAGGGTAATGGGGGGCACCTACATGTGGGTACAGTGGGTTTCGGGTGGGTTTTGGAGGGCTTCCATTTACCACCACAAGTGTAACAGGTAGGGGGTATGGGCCTGGGTCCACCTGCCTGAAGTGCACTGCAGTACCCACTAAAAACTGCTCCAGGGACCTGCATAGTGCTGTGATGGAGCTGGGTATGACATTTGAGGCTGGCATAGAGGCTGGCACAAAAATGTTGTTTTTTTGGGTGGGAGGGGGTTGGTGACCACTGGAGGAGTAAGGGGAGGTGATCCCCGATTCCCTCCAGTGGTCATATGGTCAGTTGGGGCACTTTTTTGAGGCTTGTTCCTAAAAATAATTGGACCAAGTAAAGCCGGCCAACTGCTCGTCAGAGCCGGCCTTCTTTTTTCCATTATCGGCCGAAGCCAGCCATCTCGTAACCACGCCCCCGTCCCGCCTTCGGTACCCTGCCAACATGCCCCCTTTAACTTTGACCGGCCCTGCGATGGAAAGCAGTTGGAGCCGGCCAAAATCGGCTTTCAATTATACCGATTTGGCCGGGTTTAGGAGAAGGCCGACCATCTCCTGATTTGTGTCGGAAGATGGCCGGCCTTCTCCTTCGAAAATAAACAGGATAGTAGCACACATTTGCAGACTAAGCTCTTAAGTGTTTTGGGGGTTCTTTTACTAAACTGCAGTAAGAATTGCCCTTAGCATGCGATTATGTGAGTATTTCCTGTGCAGTAAGGCCATCTTTACCACGGCCATAAGAAAGCCTGTTTTTCTGTTAGTTTAATTTATAGCTGTGTGCTAATATTAGAATTAGTATGAGGATGTAAAAAAAATTAGTGCGTACTTTATAGAATAAGCCTAAATTTCCATGCAGTTCATAGAATACATTGAGCGCCCATCAACACATCTAAATTTAGTCATGGACATGTACGCCATGTTTTACTTGGTGTAAATGTGGACGCCTAAATTATGCACAGACCGGGTGTATCCTATAACAAGGCACATAGATTTTAGAAACGCCCATGACCCATCCGTTCTCCACCCATGGCCACGTCCCCTTTTCAACTATGCAACTTAGAATTTACTTGCATCATGTTATAAAATATGTTTAGTCAGTTGTGCACATAAATTCTAATTATTGCCAATTAGTGTCAATAATTGCTTGTTAATTGGCTATCAGCAACGGCTGGCTTGTTAATGAATTAAGTTGCGGGCGCAAATACAGAATACAACTGTATTTGCACGCACAACTTAAGTTGCGCTTGTCAGGGAGAGTGGGCATTCCTGTGCTAACCAGTTCATCTACATTACTGCATGCTAACTGATTAGTACACAGTTAATGGGGGAGCCCTTACCTAAATTAAGGCCTACTTTATAGAATACGCTTAAGCTTTTTTCATTTTGGTACCTTCCTTTAGTGCACAGATGCCACAACTAACACAGAACACTTTAGTACATCCTGTGTTAATCTGTTTTTGCTGCATTAAGGACCTCTTTTATCAAGCTGCACTAGCGACTCCCTGTGCCGTAAAGCCAACAAAGCCCATTCATTTTGAATGGGCTCCGTCGGCACTGCAATGCAGGAACCACTAGCGCAGCTTGATAAAGAGGCCCTAAGTGAACATTAGCACTTAACAAAGCTTTGTAAAACGACCCCTCAGTTTCCTGACAAGACATCAATAAATTATAGTAGATCAGTTAAATTGCTGGTTCTGCTCTTCTTCAGACTCAGTTTGGTGCTGTTTAAAATATTTTATTTCATGAGAGTTCCCTGCTAGAGGTGAAGAAACCTTTGAGATCTTTCTCTCATGTTTAGATTTGTTTAGTGAAGTTTTTATATTTTTATAAGTTGACTTGGCTTCAATGAAATCCAGGGGGGATCTTTCATGTGGTCGTCATTCTGACAAAAATATTTAAAAAAAAATTGTTTCAGAAAAGAAGTATCTCCATCAGTCACAGCAGTAAAAGCTGTAATGAGGAATGTGAAATTAATTAAAAACTACCTCCTAGGAAGAGGAAAATAATTATTAGAATAGTTTTGATTTGATTTATTACTCTTTAGGGATCATTTTTGTAACAGAAAAACATCCAAAAAAGGGCATAACAGATAGAGATATATGTATTCCTTGCAGAAAAACATCTAAAGTATACAATCAAACAGAAAATAAAAGGCCGAAGTCCGCTAGCTGCTGAAAAGAAAATGTTTCTAGAGGTGGTGTTTTGTGGGTGTGACATGAGCGATGTTATGTGATGAACATTTATTGCAGATAATGGATAGCAAAATGACTTCATGAGGGGTATAAAGAAAAATGCCCGGAATTAGACCTGCTTTAAAAGCATCCAGAATAAGGCAAAAACTGTCTTTAGACCCATTTGTGATTTTACTGAGTTGGAGAATGGAGAGGTGGAGAAATAGTGGAGAGTTGCCGAGTGCTTTTTTACCTTTTTGTGTGTTTGCTCCAGTCTAAACCCCCTCACATTTCCTGCCTTGCTTCCTCTGTCCCTCACCTCCTCAACTCCTCGCCCACACCTACATCTGCCCATGGTCACCACAGCTCCTGTGCCTGTGTAATGCATGCCCACCCCCTCAACCCCCTCCTCCCCAATCTGTCACAGGCTATGTGAGGAGCACATATGGGGGCACAAGCAGGTAAGATTTTGCTCTTGGAATAAAAGGTAGGTAACTTTGAATCTCAATTAACTTTGGTTCAAAATTCTTCTGAAACTTTGTCTACCACTGTGCAATGTTTGAATTCTAGTGTGGTTGGATTGGTTAAGGGACAAACCAACCTAAAAGTTAAAAATGAAAATCTAGAAAATCAGGTAAGCAGAGGGAATCTCCAGCTGATAAATTTTCTGCTTATACCTGGAATTTCACCTTTGGACATGTTCAAGCATTATGCTACCAAAGTCCTTTATTTGCCTGTACTGTCCATGCCACCTGTTTCTAGAGTTTTATTTTTATTTGCCGTCTGCTAAGAAGAAAGAGATTGTAGGTGGAATTGACCAACTCTCTCCTATTAAACAAGATAGCTTGAACTTGACAGCTTTTTAGAGTCATCTAAAGAGAAGCTGGTCATCCCAATAACTTTGGTGGTTACTATGGCATTAGATTATGATCGGGATTGGATTATTTGATTGTATATCAGGCACAGGAAACCCATCTTCTTTAATTTAAAGGTTAGAATTTTTCCAGATGTGGCTAAAGCTACTCAGAAATGATGCAAGCAGTTTCTTTTGATGAGGCCTCAAGTGATGGCAATTGGTGCTACTTTTTTGTTAAAATTTCCTTGTAAATGTGTCATAAGACATAATAAGGAAACCTTTATTTTCTTTGTACCTTCTCAACTTGTGCTGTATCTTAGTAATAAAACAGTGGCTCGTGGACAGGCTGGACTGACGGTGTCTGAGGAACAGCGTTAACGTATTGGTCATGTTCTCTTGAATTATGTGGATTTATTTGCTCTCTATGAGTGTATTCCTATAGAGATTATTTCTTTTCTTCAACTTGTTTGATCTCTTTTTTCCTCCTTTTAATTGGGGACTGGAGTAATAAGTAGCATGTAAAATTTGTCTTCTCTTTTTTATTTTAGATATGATTATTATTGCATAATGTCTGCTTATTCTATAATTTCAAGGAATATTCTTGAATGTATATATGAAATTCAATAATGATTAAGATTAAAAAGAATAGTGTATGTAATGCGAAGAAGGCTCATCACCTGAACCCCGTCTCCACCAACTTGTGTTTTGCAGCTACTTCGGGATCCACCAGGACTTTCAGTTGCTCCGGCACAAGAACAGGTGCATCCACAGAGAAGACCCTGTCCTACTCCGGTGGACGAGGGACCACACCAGGGCCCGAAGTAAGCACCAAAGACATAATACCCATATAACAGCTCTGCCCTCAATCAAGTATGCAGCTACTAAAATTTGTTGCAGCATAGTGTCATACTTGCCACATCACCTACATCACCATTAACTCCAAATTACTGCTCGTCATATTCACGAACTTCAAAAAGTAAGATACTTTCACCTAGCTTATTCTGGTCCAAAATTTCATAATCCAAATCCTCAGGCGTTGGCTAAGAGTCCTCTTACCGACTTGGATTATGAAGTCTCTTACTTTTTAAAATTAATGAACAAGAAGAGCAGAGATTTGAAGTTAATAAAATATTAGATACGCTTTTAAAAACTTTTCAGTAAACAATAGACCGCTAATGGGTCAATTATATAGCTACAATTGGGTGGCAGAGCAGGTGGGGGGAAGAGGGGTTGGTGGTTGGGAGGCGAGGATAGGGAAGGGCAGACTTATACGGTCTGTGCCAGAGCCGGTGATGGAAGGAGGGACAGGTGGTTGGGAGGCAGGAAAAACTGCTGGGCAGACTTATACGGTCTGTGCCCTGAGAAAGACAGGTACAAATCAAGGTAAGGTATACACATGAGTTTATCTTGGGCAGACTGGATGGACCGTGCAGGTCTTTTTCTGCCGTCATCTACTATGTTACTATGTTAATGATGTGGTACATAAAGCTTAGGCCATAATAAGATTGTGAGCTGCTGAAATGATACCACTGAGGTCTGGTGAAATATAGAGTGAATCTAAACCAAGAATTATTTTGTAAAACATGATCGTTAGAATCTGATAACAAAGACTGTTTTTGTTTACTTGGATGATACATTTGAGGTTTACCTATTATTATTCTAACCATTTACATGTTTATCATATGTGTCAATGTGAGTGCCTAATTTCATAGTTTTGGATATGTATGAGCTGCCAATATTATGGTGTTTAAACTTTTTAAAGGATAGTGTTAGGATGGGATACTATGAATTCTATAATCATCTATCATTTTTCTTGCATTTTATTCTGAAAACCATTATTTGTGCATTCTGATCTAGATTTTGAATCTCGTTTTGCATAGAGATTAGAATTGATGTGTCCAACTTGACATGTTCTCATTTCTGGTACCGTGTTTCCCCGAAAATAGGACATCTGCCGAAAGTAAGACCTAGTAGAGGTTTTACTGCAATTAGCCAATATAAGGCCTCCCCTAAAAATAAGACCTAGCATGGCCACCGAGAGCCGGACAAGGCCGCACCCGCGCCACCCCCCCACCCGAGGTCGTCACCCCCCCCACCCGAGGACGCCGGCCCCCCCTCCGCCCTCCGTCGCTCCAGAAACTAACCTCCTTTTCACTTTCGCAAGTTCGCAGCAAGCACAAGCAGTAGCAGTAGCAGGGCAGACCTCGCCTTCCTTCTGTGTCCCGCCCTCGCCTGACGTAACGTTCCATTAGTTCCAACACTTTCACAAATATTCTCTTCACAGGAAACCAATACTCAATTCACCTGTCCTCTTCACAGAACACAGGAGGACCCTGTACTGAGCAGGGCCGGCAGCTTTCCTCCTACCTCACAGCACCACAAACTCTGTGGCTTCTCACACTGCCTTCATGTGCTGGACAGGCCTACATTTTCATTCTCACCCTCCATGGTAGCTTACTCTCCCCCCCCCCCCCCCCCCCGGGAAGCTCCAGTGGCAGGCCCTCTCCATCCTCCACCTGCTCCATGGAGTCTTTCTGTCGATCAGTCTCCTCTCCCCCCTGGTGGCTGGGAGCCACCAGGAAATCTCCCCTTTCTCTCACAGCGGGGCGATGGGGGGGGGGGGGGAATTATATACTGGCGATGCAGCCAAGGGACTGAGCTTAACCTCCCCTTCTCCCTCTAGTGGGGAAGGGAGTAACTGGCTCACCTGAACCATTGTTCTGTTCCACCCTTTTGGGGCTACCCTCTTCTCTCCTTGCAAGGGCTTCTGGGAAACATAGTTCGGGCATTAGCTGCCTCTCTACGGGGCCCCAGATGCTAGCCTTGTCACAACAGGAAGTACCACATGGATAGAAAATTTTGTTTATATGAATTTGTATAATTGTCGATGTTTATCAGTATATGTTTGCTATGGTGGTCAAACTGATTTTTAATGGTGCCTCTTGGAAAGGTGCAAGTAGTCATCTGGGTATTTTCAAACAAACCAGGAAACAATATTTTGATATTAAAAATTTTAGCCCATTTTATGTGGTTATTTTCATCTGGGAAAGTGAAATTTTGAACGTTGGTAATTTTCAAACTAAATTTTATGTGGAAAAAAGAACATTCAAGTCATCTTGTGCACCTTGTACCCATGAAAGAATCCAAAGTGAAAGTATATATGCTCCCTTTTGCTTTTAAGGATTAGTGCAAAGCCTGTTAGTAAAATGTAGACACAGTTCAGACAATATTCAGCTGGCCACAGGAAGTATTTTTGCCAAATTAGCTCCAAATATTCAGTGTTAGGCCATATCCAAGCATCAGCATTGCATATCCAGGGCTAATTGAGGCCATCCAGGGCTAATTGTGGTCGTCCCGGCCATTGGAGCTTTTTCAGGTCTCAGCTGGGCCCTGCATAAGACTGTTATGCGGGCCCTGGTTGAATGTCATCCAGGACCCACATAGCTTTAGAAATTATGCTCAACCCCTCTGATCCCTCTCTCACCACCCCCTTGGAATGTCCCCCTTTCTGATCCTCCTCCCACTCCCCTTCCCCTGGCAAGGATAGACACCCTTGATTCAGCGTCCAGTCCAGCATTTTTTAGTCACTTAATGTTTTCACAAGTCCGCGTCTGGGTTCCCTGAGGAAGAAATACGAAACGGGACCGTCGGAGTCTATACGCAGGACAGATTTGTCAAAAGATAAGTTATTTTGTGGTTTTGTTTGACTTTTTAGAGCTGGAACTATGTGTGAATATAAGCATTTATAAATACAAGAAAATAAAAATAGACATTTTTTTTTTTTTTGGGGGGGGGGGGGGTTCAGTCTATGATGACTTGTTGTGCATGCAATTAATGAACAAAATTCAATATTGCAGCACTTGTTGAGACTTTTCCCCCTCTTTTCCTTTTTTCTGGACTAAGTTGGACTGCTTTGATGTCCTTGTTTTGATATAGACACCACCACGCTGCTTGTTTGAATTTGACCCCCCCCCCCCCCCCACCACCACCACCACACTCCAATTACAATAGCCCCCCCCCCCCCCCCCCCCCCCCGGGCCTACCTAAGATCCCTGGTAGATCAGTGAGGGCAACCTTGTGGTACTCTGCTGGCTGTTTCCAAACTCCACCCCTTGTACCGCTCCTGACCTGCCCCCTTGAAATGTGATTGGTCAGAGCTGATATTTAGCCATTGAATATCAGCAGCTGGGCGGCCCCAAGTGATTTAAATGGGCAGGAGCCTCTCCTGCCTACTTAAATTGCTTTGAATAGCAGGTGGAATATTTTTCCTCCAACATAAAGATTTTAAAACTTACCCATTATAAAAGCTTAAAAATCAGATCATGTTGTCACTTTAGTTGAATTTCAACTTTGCTAAACAAAATTACTCCTACTTGTAAATGTTGATTCTTTCAAATTTTCTGTCCTATTTCTTTTCAGAAAGTAACTTGAAAACAACATTGAAAATACATTTAGTATATAGTGATGATATTTCAATGGAGTTCGATGGCATTTTAAAACTTAGGCTTCAGCAGAAATATTGTAATTACATAGCAAACCAATTAGCATGCACTTCCCAAGATTATTTCCTAGTCATACAATTAATGAGTCCATGCAAAGTTCTCCATTGTATTTGCTAATAAATAGCAGTTCTGCACTTAATAAAACATTGCTGTCGTTAGGAAAAAAAGTAACTAAAAGTGAATGTAAATAGAGACAAAGCCAACAGGCTAGATCCCTACTTCAGAGATCCTTTTACCAAGCTGTGGTAAAAGGGGGCCTGCACTAGCGGCGGGGGCTGTTTTTGCTGTGCGCTGAGGCCCCTTTCAGAGCCGCTGAGAGGGGGGGGCAAAATTCCCCGGGCCTCCAAGGGGGGCCCGGCGCCGCGGTCAGGCTGCAGGCGCTGAAGTCCCCGGTCTCACCTGCCTGCCTCCTTGGCTCCAGGCCCCCTGCATTCGAAGCGGCAGTCACAGATCGCCTCCCTTATGGCTTTCCCTCCCTGTGTCCCGCCCTCGCAGAAACCGGAAGTTAAATCAGACGAGGGCGGGACACAGGGAGGGAAGGCCACAAGAGAGGCGATCTGTGACTGCCACTTTGAATGCAGGGGGCCCGGAGCCGTGGAGGCAGGCAGGTGAGACTGTAGACTGCAGCGGCAGGGGGAACGGCAGGGGGTGGCAGTTGGAGCGAAAGGGGCGGCAGTGGCAGGGGGAGCAACGGGGGGGGGGGGGCGGAGGCTGGGCGGCCTTGCCCCAAGCCTGGCCTAGTCTCTCGGTGGCCCTGGCCCCTTTTACCACAGTGGGTAAAAATGCAAAAAAAAAAAAAAAGAGAGATGGCCATGCAGTAAGATTTCACTTACCATGTGACCCTTCGGAGGAAGGGGGAGCACTTACTGCTACCTATTGAGGTGGCAGTAAGGACTCCTGCACTAACCCAGCGGTAACCAGGTAATGTGTGGTGCTGCCCGCCAGGCTAGCGCCTGTGGAAATATTTTTTGAATATTTATTTCCACTAGCACCAGAAGTGCCACATGCTGGGGGGGTGGAACTACCACTGGTGCCTGCATTAGGCCGGCGGTAGATTGGCGCATGGTAAACCCACGGTGGGATTACTGCCGCTTTGTAAAGGGACCCTCACTGAACAAATAAAGAAAGTCTACATTTTTGTATATACTGTAAGGGGGGAAATTCTATAAATGGAGCTCCAAATTGGACACTGGAAAACATGAGGGCTAAGCGCTAATCTATAAAAGCTGCACGCCCTTTACAGAATGCCCAACTAGGGGCGCCAGACTTAAGTTTGCTGAAACCTGCTGTAATTCTCAGCACCCAAACTTATCCTATAACACTGCACACAGATTTTTGAAATGCCCATGCCCCCTTCTGGGTTGCATGTTATGGGATTTTGGTGCCCAGCATTATATTGCATGCAGCCAGATGTGCGTGCAAATCCTAATTGGTACCAATTAATTTCTAATTGGTTGTTAGCATCCAATTATTGATGGTAAACTGCTCATTAGCCAATTAATTTGCATGTGCATCTTGGAAGCACGCTCAAATTGGGGCATCTTGGACACCATATATAAGAGTCCATGGGTATAAATATATTCATCAAAGCTTGAGTTACTTTTCTCAGTCTTTGGATAACTTATCCCAGGGTCGCCGAGAGGGGGGGACAGGGGGGACAAAATTCCCAGGGCCCGGGCCTCCAAGGGGGCCTGGCGCCGCAGTCCCACCCGCCACCGGGCCCTTTCCACCCGAACCCCTGCCAGCAGAAGTGCTGTCTTCTGTTCTGACTCCGGCGTGCGCGGCCCACACAGACACCCTCCTCTCAGCTGATCTTCGGTGTACTCTGCAGGGCTTCTGTGCGTCTGATGTGCAGGACGTCAGATGCACAGAAGCCCTGCAGAGTACAGCAAAGATCAGCTGAGAGGAGCGCGTCTGTGTGGGCCGCGCATGCCGGAGTCAGAAGACAGCACTTCTGCTGGCGAAGGTTTGGCTGGAAGGAGCCCGGCCCGGTGGCGGAGGCGGGTGGGACTGTGGTGCCGGGCCCCCTCGGGGGAGGGGGGCAACGACAACCTGGGGGATGGCAATGGGGGTGGGGCCCAGGGGCGGCCTTGTCCCGGGCCCGGCCCAGTCTCTCGGCGGCCCTGACTTATCCATTTACCCCCGAATCCAAAAATGGAGTGTGGCCACAGCAGGGTCATGGAAGGACTGGGGGCATTCTTTTAATCTACTCATGTTGTTATAGAATAAAGAGGATCCGTGTCTAACTTAGGCATGGGAATTTACACCGAGGTTTAGTTGAGATAATATTTAACCATCTCTCTGACCTCACGTGCAACTTTCTTCAAATCAGTCACCTTACTTTCTAATTCTTCCTACTTTCTTACTCATCTATATGTTACAACTTAGCCTTACCCTTCACTACCAATTATAATGTTCTAGTACTTATTGTGTTGTCATTGCAAGTAGTATACCATGCCATACTTTGTATTGTTGTTCAAATATTTTTACTGCTGTAATTGCCTATTGCTCATGTTTGATCTATTCTTACTGTACACCGCCTTGAGTGAATTCCTTCAAAAAGACAGTAAATAAATCCTAATAAATAAATAAAATAATAAATAAATGGTTGTACCTAAATGTAGCTGTGGCTCCCAGCACTAAGCACTGTTCTGTAAATGGTACCTAACTAAGCATAGTGCTAAGTGCTATTTTTTCAGTGCTAATTAAAATGTGCTTAGCGCTATTCTATAAACCTTACCTAAACTTAGGTGTGGTTTATGGAATATGCATAGCATCTGTCCTCATAACATGGAGGATTAAGTGACTTGCCCAAGATCACAAGCAGTGTCAGTGGAATTTGAACTGGCCACCTCTGGATGTCACACCCAATGCTCTAACCATTAGGCCACTCCTCCACTATGATGCACATATTTTTTTAAATATACAAATACCTCCCAGGTACATAGCTCCCTTACCTTGGGTGCTGAGCCCCCCAAATCCCCCCCAAACCCACTCCCCAGAACTCTACACCATTACCATAGCCCTTATGGGTGAAGGGGGGCATCTACATGTGGGTACAGTGTTTTTTTTTTTGGGGGGGGGGGTTGGAGGGCTCAACACTTACCACCACAAGTGTAACAGGTAGGGGGGGTGGACCTGGGTCTGCCTGCCTAAAGTGCACTGCATCCATTAAAAACTGCTCCAGGGACTTGCATACTACTGTCAGGGAGCTGGGTATGACATTTCAGGCTGGCATACAGGCTGGTAAAAAAAGGTTTTTATTTTTATTTTTTAGTGTGGGAGGGGGTTGGTAACCACTGGGGGAGTATGGGGAGATCATCCGGTCAGTTGGGGCACCTTTTTGAGGCTTGGTCGTGAAAATAAAAGGACCAAGTAAACCCGGCAAAATACTGCTTAAAGCCGCTTTTTTTTTCCATTATCCTCTGGATTGCAAGACCAGTGCTCTAACCACTAGGCCACTCCTCCACTCAGCAACATTCCATGTAGAATCTCAAATAGTAGCAACGTTCGATGTTCCACTGCATGAACCACTAGACTACTCCTCCACTAGCAACATTCCATGTAGAAGCCTGCCCTTGCAGATCAGCAACGCGGCTGCACAGGCTTCTGTTTCTGTGAGTCTGACGTCCTGCACGTACGTGCGGGACATCAGACTCACAGAAACAGAAGCCTGCGCGTCCGTGTTGCCGATGTTCAAGGGCAGGCTTCTAAATGGAATAGCAACATTAACATTCCATGTAGAATCTCAAATATTTATTTATTTATCTATTTAGATTTTGCTCACACCTTTTTCAGTAGTAGCTCAAGGTGAGTTACATTCAGGTACTCTGGATATTTCTTTGTCCCAGGAGGACTCACAATCTAAGTTTGTAGCTGAGGCAATGGAGGGTTAAGTGACTTGCCCAAGATCACAAGGAGCAGCAGTGGGATTTGAACCAGCCACTTCTGGATTGCAAGACCAGTGCTCTAACCACTAGACAACTCATCTACTCCACATCAGGCTACATAACATAATATAAGCACATAAGAATAGCCATACTCAGTCAGACCAATGGTCTATCTAGCCCAAGTACCTGTCAGAACCCAATTAGAGGTGCTATTCCATATTACCAATCCCAGGGAAGCAGTGACTTTCTCCATGTCTATCTCAATAACAGGCTATGGACTTTTCCTCCAGGAACTTGTCCAAACTTTTGTTAAAGCCAGATATGTTAACTGCCATTACCACATCCTCTGGAAACAAGTTCCTGAGCTGAACTATTCTTTGAGTGAAAAAATATTTTCTCCTATTTGTTGTGAAAAAAATATTTCCTCCTATTTGCTTTAAAAGTGTTTCTATGCAATTTCATTGAGTGTCCCCTAGTCTTTGTATTTTTGGAATGATTGAAGAATTTTATTTATTTTTATTTATTGCATTTGTATCCCACATTTTCCCACCTATTTGCAGGCTCAATGTGGCTTACAAAAACCTGTTATGGCAACGCCATTCCAGGTGACAGGTACAATTGGTGTTACAACTAGATCATGGATGAGGAGAAAAGAGCTGAACAAAGTTATAGAAAGATGACTATCAGAATAGGGTGACGTGGTAAGGTGTTATCATAAGCTATGGATTCTCACCAATTTACCTCCACCCACTCCACACCACACCACTCAGGATTTTGTAAGCCTCAATCATATCCCCTCCTCTTCCAAGCTGAAGAGCTTTCACCTCTTTAGCCTTTCCTCATACGTGGGAGCAGTTCCATCTCCACTATCATTTTGGTTGCTCTTCTAATTCCACTATCCAGCTTATAATCGAACGAGAAAAACGCCCAAGTTCCGACCTAAATCGGGAGATGGGCGTTTATCTCACAAAAACGAATAACGCGGTATAATCAAAAGCCGAATTTGGGTCGCTTTCAACTGCACTCCGTCGCGGATGCGGACAAAGTGGACGGGGGCGTGTCGAAGGCGTGTCGAAGGCGGAACTGGGGCGTGGTTATCACCCGAACAGAGATGGGCGCCCTTCGCCGATAATGGATGCGTTTGTAGCTAGAATTTAGGGCACTTTTCCTGGACCCTGTTTTTTCACGAATAAGGCCCCAAAAAGTGCCCTAAATGACCAGATTACCCCCAGAGGGAATTGGGGATGACCTCCCCTGACTCCCCCAGTGGTCACTAACCCCCTCCCACCACAAAAAAATGATGTTTCACAACTTTTTATTTTCACCCTCAAATGTCATACCCTCCTCCCAGGCAGCAGTATGCAGGTCCCTGGAGCAGTTGTTAGGGGGTGCAGTGGACGTCAGGCAGGTGGACCCAGGCCCATCCCCCCTACCTGTTACAATTGTGCTGCTTAATGCTTATTAGTCGTCCAACCCCCCCAAACCCACTGTACCCACATGTAGGTGCCCCCCTTCACCCCTTAGGGCTATAGTAATGGTGTAGACTTGTGGGCAGTGGGTTTTGAGGGGGATTTGGGGGGGCTCAACACACAATGGAAGGGTGCTATGCACCTGGGAGCTCTTTTACCTGTTTTTTTGTTTTTGTAAAAGTGCCCCCTAGGGTGCCCGGTTGGTGTCCTGGCATGTGAGGGGGACCAGTGCACTACGAATCCTGGCCCCTCCCACGAACAAATGCCTTGGAGTTATTCGTTTTTGAGCTGGGCGCTTTCATTCTCCGTTATCGCTGAAAAGCAAAAACGCCCAGCTCACACATTGGCGAATAAAACATGGGCGTCTATTTTTTTCGTAAATACAGTTTGGTCCGCCCCTTCACGGACCCGTTCTCGGAGATTAACGCCCATGGAGATAGGCGTTTCTGTTCCATTATGCCCCTCTATGTCTTTTTTGAGATATGGTGACAAGGATTTTTTTATATTTGTTACATTTGTACCCCGCACTTTCCCACTCATGGCAAGCTCAATGCAGCTTACATGGGGCAATGGAGGGTTAAGTGACTTGCCCAGAGTCACAAGGAACTGTCTGTGCCTGAAGTGGGAATCAAACTCAGTTCCTCAGGACCAAAGTCCACCACCCTAACCACTAGGCCACTCCTCCACATTGGAGAGTCTACATGGAATGTTGCTATTCCACTAGCAACATTCCATGTAGAAGTCAGCCCTTGCAGATCACCAATGTGGCCGCGCAGGCTTCTGCTTCTGTGAGTCTGACGTCCTGCACGTACGTGCAGGACGTCAGACTCACAGAAACAGAAGCCTGCGCAGCCTTCTACATGGAATGTTGCTAGTGGAATAGCAACATTCCATGTAGAATCTCCAATAGTATCTATTTTATTTTTGTTACATTTGTACCCTGCGCTTTCCCACTCATAGCAGGCTCAATGCAGCTTACATGGGGCAATGGAAGGGTTAAGTGACTTGCCCAGAGTCACAAGGAGCTGCCTGTGCGGGGAATCAAACTCAGTTCCTCAGGACCAAAGTCCACCACCCTAACCACTAGGCCACTCCTCCACTCCAATTGAACACAATACTGAAGGTGAGGTTGCACCATGGAGCAATACAGAGGTATTTCTCTTGAACACTGAGAACCAGACACACTGGTAAATAAATACTAATCAAGCTACAATTACTCCCCTTCTATGCAATACGGACATCTAAACGCCAGTTTTCAGATGTAAAAGGCAAGAACAGAGCTTCTAATGTAACCACAATAGGGTCCTACTTTGAAAATGTTTCTACCGTATTGTTACTGGATAAATACTTTTGAAAATAGAAGTCATCCAACAAAATGTCAGACACGCTCTTCCCACATTAAGTAACAAAGTCCCCTGTGTGTAACACTTGTTCTCTATGCATTTCATTTGCTTGCCTCTGAAGGATTGAAACAACTATTGCTGCTGTTCAGTGATCTGAGAGTTGTGTTCCCTTGTGGGTATATTTCTTGAAGACTTTTGAATATTCTAAATTAGGAATGTTTGATAGGTTATCCTTGTCAGAGAGAAGGCTGTTGAATATTTTGCCCCTAAACAAAACACATCCAGCTCTCCGAGCATGACGGGAATTCATTATCTCTCAGAATTATCTGTCCTGGTATCTTCTGCTTAAGTCAAAATTGTGAAGTCATAAACATTTAATTAGTCTGTTCAGTTGGTAGAGATGGGCACCATTACGAAAACAGAATACGAGCAGTGTTCTATTTTGAGTGCTGCATGTCTGTCAGTATTTAATTCTTCTTGTAAATGAAGGGAACATATGGTAATAGCAATTTAGAATAGCATTTCAGTTATACTGGCTACCCAGAAAAGAAATTAAATTAGAAGTGTATAAAAGCAGTAGCATCCCAACTGGATGCAGAAAATCTATCAGTTGCCTGTATGCATCTTCACAGATTTTGGTGATTAGTACTGATTTACGTTTTATGACTCACACACGGAGAGGGGGAGAGTAGAAAAAATAGCTTAGGACTTAAGTGCTTCATCTACTTAACCATTGGCTTCGGACAAAAACTCTTACATCAGTTAGACATCAACTGAATGAGTGACTCATCAACCACCTCCATAACACTATTTCAGTAAGATAGGAGAAGTATGGACATCAAGAGCAAGTCAAACTTGTAGGAAACTGCATGTGTAAATCTGGGTTCTCGTCAAGTCAAGCTAACTCAAATTTCACCCACAGTAGTTAATCTTCTGCTCTGCAGAATATGAAGTTGATCATTCTGACCTTTCAGTTTGATTAAGGCTTACTTTATTTAATCGATAGTTCCTTGATTTTTTATACTGATTATTTTGAGTTGAGATCTTAACCAATCAAAGAGAATTCTGGCAAATTAATAGCACTAATGCATGCTTTCTGTGTGGGAAAATGCACTACCACAGGGCATCTCGCAGTAGGGTTGGCATCTGCGCATGCTTCCCAGGTGAGAAATTAGTGCATGGTCAGAGGAAATTGGAGAGTCATAGGATAGGAGGTAGTGTTCTATTATGGATTAAAAACTGGTTAAAAGATAGAAAACAGAGAGTAGGGTTAAATGGACAGTATTCTCAATGGAGAAGGGTAGTTAGTGGGGTTCCCTAGGGCTCTGTGCTGGGACCACTGCTTTTTAACATATTTATAAATGACCTAGAGATGGGAGTAACTAGTGAGGTAATTAAATTTGCTGATGACACAAAGTTATTCAAAGTCATTAAATCACGGGAGGATTGTGAAAAATTACAAGAGGACCTTACAAGACTGGGAGTCTAAATGGTAGATGACGTTTAATGTGAGCAAGTGCAAAGTGATGCATGTGGGAAAGAGGAACCCGAATTATAGCTACGTCATGCAAGGTTCCACGTTAGGAGTCATGGACCAAGAAAGGGATCTAGGTGTCGTTGTTGATGATACGTTGAAACCTTCTGCTCAGTGTGCTGCTGTGGCTAAGAAAGCAAATAGAATGTTAGGTATTAGGAAAGGAATGGAAAACAAAGATGAGGATGTTATAATGCCTTTGTATCGCTGTATGGTGCAACCGTACCTCAAATATTGTGTTCAATTCTGGTCGCCGCATCTCAAAAAAGATATAGTGGAATTAGAAAAGATGCAGACAAGGACGACGAAAATGATAAAGGGGTTGGGATGACTTCCCTATGAGGAAAGGCTAAAGCGGCTAGGGCTCTTCAGCTTGGAGAAAAGACGGCTGAGGGGAGATATGATAGAGGTCTATAAAATAATGAGTGGAGTTGAACGGGTAGATGTAAAACGTCTGTTCACGCTTTCCAAAAATACTAGGTCTAGGGGGCATGTGGTGAAGCTACAATGTAGTAAATTTAAAACAAATCGGAGAAAATGTTTCTTCACTCAACGTGTAATTGGAATTCGTTGCCAGAGAATGTGGTAAAAGCAGTTAGCTTAACAGAGTTTTAAAAAGGTTTGGACGGCTTCCTTAAGAAAAAGTCCATAGGCCATTATTAAATGGACTTGGGGAAAATCCACTTTTTCTGGGCTAAGCAGCATAAAATGTTTTGTACATTTTTGGGATCTTGCCAGGTATTTGTGACCTGGATTGGCCACTGCTGGAAACAGGATGCTGGGCTCAATGGACCTTTGGTCTTTCCCAGTATGGCAATACTTATGTACTTATGAGGAAATGAAAACTCAGCCATTTTACAGCTGCTCTAAAGGTGGCTTCAGTGCATGAGGAAATGCACAAGCTCAGGCCACCTTTTAGTGCAGCTTAGTAAAAGGGCCCCTTAGTGTTTAATAATATATTTCTATAGTGAGAGAGGTCAATATTGAGTGGCATGGCTTCTGTTTAAGATTAAATATATTGTAGTGGAGCAATTCTGTAAGAGAAATTTTGCTACTTTTTAGGACACCTGGACTGGTCACTGTTGAAAACAGGATGCTGAGCTAAATAGATCCTTGGTCTGACCTAATGACCTTGGACAAGTCAAGGTCAGGTATGCATATAAAGTAGCACATATGAGTTTACCTTGTTGGACATACTGGATGGACCATACAGGTCTTTATCTGCCATCATCTACTATGTTACTATGTTAATGGCGCAACTCTTATCTACATAAATTTCTAAGTTGCCACAATATGGTGTCCACTTTCCACAGGTAGTGAACCTATTTAATAACAACACTTATAATCGGAAGTGTTCTTACAGAATTAGTACTGCAAACCTGCATCAATGCACCTAAATTTAGGCATGCACATTTATAACAGGTCCAGTGGCGTAGGAAGGGGGAGTTGGGGCGGTCCGCCCTGGGTGCACACCGCTGGGGGGGTGTCGGCTCCGCTGGTTCCCTGCTCCCTCTGCCCCGGAACACCTGTTAAAAATTTTAGTTCATTTATAATGCAGAGTTTTTTGACATATTTATAGACTGGGCGGCTAAATGGCAGATGACGTTTAATGTGAGCAAGTGCAAGGTGATGCATGTGGGAAAAAAGAACCCGAATTATAGCTACGTCATGCAAGGTTCCACGTTAGGAGTTACGGACCAAGAAAGGGATCTGGGTGTCGTCGTCGATAACACACTGAAACCTTCTGCTCAGTGTGCTGCTGCGGCTAGGAAAGCGAATAGAATGTTGTGTATTATTAGGAAAGGTAAGGAAAACAGGTGTGAGGATGTTATAATGCCATTGCATCGCTCCATGGTGCGACCACACCTTGAGTATTGTGTTCAATTCTGGTCGCCGCATCTCAAGAAAGATATAGTAGAATTGGAAAAGGTGCAGCGAAGGGCGACTAAAATGATAGCGGGGATGGGACGACTTCCCTATGAAGAAAGACTAAGGAGGCTAGAGCTATTCAGCTTGAAGAAGAGACGGCTGAGGGGAGACATGATAGAGGTATATAAAATAATGAGTGGAGTGGAACAGGTGGATGTGAAGCGTCTGTTCACGCTTTCCAAAAATACTAGGACTAGGGGGCATGCGATTAAACTACAGTGTAGTAAATTTAAAACAAATCGGAGAAAATTTTTCTTCACCCAACGTGTAATTAAACTCTGGAATTCATTGCCGGAAAATGTGGTGAAGGCGGTTAGCTTAGCAGAGTTTAAAAAGGGGTTGGATGGTTTCCTAAAGGACAAGTCCATAAACCGCTACTAAACAGACTTGGAAAAATCCAAAATCCCAGGAATAACATGTATAGAATGTTTGTACGTTTGGGAAGCTTGCCAGGTGCCCTTGGCCTGGATTGGCCGCTGTCGTGGATAGGATGCTGGGCTCGATGGACCCTTGGTCTTTTCCCAGTATGGCATTACTTATGTACTTATGTACTTATTTTAATGTTGAATGTGATTCTATATGTTGATTTTAACTTATTTTGCAATATTTATATTATTTCTGAAAAGACTATATGTTTACAATTCATGTCTATGTTTTAAATGTACACTATTATTCATATTGCTGTGTGATATATTTTTTGGAGACATATTTTTATAATTGTTTCAGTTTTATAATTTGATATTCTTGTTGTTTTGTAGCCCCTGACGCAGCCCAATTGTTGGGCGAAACACGGCCTGTGTCGGGCAATTATCTTACATACGGTACCTTCAATAACGTTTTGGGGATATTATACCGATCTGCTGGTTTGTTTTCCACGTTGGATTTTGCAGATCGTCTGCCTTGTTGTTTTCTGGTTCAGAAAGCTGGTACATAACCGGTTATGTTTCTAAGATCACAAAGATAACCAGTTATGTGCCGGAACATGACTGGTTATGTGTTGGTTATATTCCCAATGCTATCACAGTGATCCATTAATCTTGGCAGTTTGGCATTTGGGGAGCCAAAATCCACTTAGGGATTAACAGGGCAATCCTACCTCTAGTCCCTCTAGTGGAGTGCTGCTCGATAGCAGTTTTTCACAAAATCCTAAACATGCTTGGGAGCAGGTGTAACTCCCAACGTGGATCTTTTAGAATATAAAATTTCAATCCCCTTCAGAAATGGGGACTCAGCGTCTATGATCTTGCCACCACACCCTTGTCCACTGAAAACATGCCTAGGTCATGCCTCTTTGTCAGTTGCAAATAGTTGGGTCTAATATGTGCATTTTACAGGTTTTGTTAAATAGGGGCTTAGATGTTTATACAAGATACACGTATAAGTGCCGGTTTATGCACGTAGAATGAGGATTGTAAGCTTATATTATTTTCAGTGGTACTATCTGTATACATACTGGCACTGAGAATCCATGTATAACTTTAAACAGCCAGTTATTGCTCTTTACCAATTGGCATATAGACTTCTATGTTCAACAACTGAATTTCATTGTTGAATTTATACATTTTGGTTTTGTCCATACCTGCCTCAAACATGCTCGCCCTTTTTTTGTATTCATAACTTTGTCCTGGAGCAGGGGACTGGCAGAACCAACAGCCCCGTGCCTGCTCCGGGCACCTGTTTGCTGCCTGCACCCGGGGCAGACCGCCCCCACTGCCCTGCCCTTGGTACACTACTGCTTTCACCTTTATATACCTTGTCTGGCTAAGTTATTTCCAGGGCCACCCCAGAAACTTCACCTGGGGTCTCACATGCACCTAAAGTTAAATGTCCCAATAGAATGCAGTATACGTGAATCCCGTAACAGCAAATGTGCGTGCAATTCTAGAGGAGGCAGACGCTGGATTGTAGAGGGCTTAGGCTGGATGGAAGAGGGGTGAAAAAGAGGACAGAAGCTGGGTGGAAGGGGGTGATAAGGTAAGCAGAAGCAGGCTGGAAGGGGGGAGGTAAGGTAGACAAATGCTGGAGAGAAGGGGGAGAAAGGTGAGCAGAAGCTAGGCGTATGGTAGAGAGAGGTGGGCAGAAGCTGGATGGAAGGGGGAGAGAAGGTGGGCAGAAACTGGATGGAGGAGGTAGAGAAGTTGGGCAGAAGTTGGATGGTAGGGTGAGGTGGGCAGAATCTAGATGGAAGGGGGGAGAGAAGGTGGTATGACTTAATACCATCAGCAGTAATGGTGGCAGCTGTGGCAGTGTTGGGGGGGGGGGGGGGGGGAGACTTCAGAGGAAATATATAGCCTAGGAGTGCTGTGACCCAAGAAAGTTAGTGAACCACTAGGTTATTTGAACATTTTCTCTTTTGAGGAGGAGGTAAAAATCATAAGTACAGAAAGCAACATTTCAGATATGCAAATCGAATGCAGCATTAGGATTCCTAATCTTTTTACCACAGATTTTGTGACTGTACAGTGGCATCCATTGTTTTCTTTTTTCCGTGTTTATTAACGTTTGAAATGTCTTAGCTTCAGGAGTCTGGGGTGGGGGGAGAGAAAATGATTGAAAAAATAGTGAATCCACGGTGGGCTGTTAGTTACCAGACGTAAGGGCCATGGGATCATTTGAAGATTCAGGTCAAAAAGGATGTATCTTTACAAAGTATTAAAGGGAAACGATATACTACTTTTCCGTGGTATTTTGCAACTACATTCAAAGTGGTTTACATATATTCAGGTACTTATTTTGTACCAGGGGCAATGGAGGGTTAAGTGACTTACCCAGAGTCACAAGGAGCTGCAGTGGGAATTGAACTCAGTCCCCCAGAATCAAAGTCCACTGCACTAACCACTAGGCTATTCCTCCACATACTTTAGTGTATCTTTATTTTATATAACTCGTGTCTTGGAATTTTCTAAGGACACCACTTAAAACTGCTCTGTGCTTTTCCAGTAGAAGACACAAGTGCTCGCCTATTATATTGGGTATGTGTTTTGAAATGGCTGACTTGGAGCATAATTATTTTTCTTGTTAAAGACATTAAGAACTAGCTGCATAATACATTTTTTCTTGCCTTCCATTAATAATATTTCTGGAATGTGTAGGGAAATAATTCCCCTACTGGCACTGCTGTAACTATGGTACTTTTTTTTTTCATTGTAAAAAGTTATAAACCTACCACTGAGAACCTGATATTTAGATTACTTTTCTAAGAGGAAAAAAAGGCTTACGAAATTGCTGTGTGCATGAGAGTATGGAGTGCATTTTGCCCTAAAAGATTGTATGTCTGGTGAGAGGAGGGGGCAAGGGAATGGTGATGCTGACAGATATAGAAGCAGTGGCGTTCCATGCTTGGCTGACACCCGGGGCGAATCGCCGCTGAGCGCATCCCCCCCCCCCGGGTGCAGTGCAACACGGCGCCCCCCCCCCCCGGCATGGCACTGCACCCCCCCTGGCGTGGACCCCCCGGAGCATGCGCCTCTCACTCCCCCCCCGACAGTCCCCACCTGCCTACCAGCTGAGCTCCGTGCACCCGGCACCTCGAATCTGCAGCGCTGCTGACTGTAAAAGAAGAAAATTGTCTCGTTGTTGGCCCTTCACTCACTGTGCCCCACCCTCGAGGAAATAGGAAGTTACATCAGAGGGCGGGACTCAGTGAGTGAAGGGTCAACGACGAGACAATTTTCTTCTTTTACAGTCAGCAGCGCTGCAGATTCAAGGTGCTGGGTGCACGGAGCTTAGCTGGTAGGCAGGTGGGGACTGTCGGGGGGGAGTGAGAGGCACTGCGCCGGGGGGGGGGGTCCAAGCCAGGGGGGGTGCCGTGCCACGCCAGGTGGGGTGGACGGAGCAACCCCTACCCGTTGACACCGGGGCGGACCGCCCCGCCCTTGCTACGCCACTGTATAGAGGGATTTGGGGGGGGGGGGTCTATGCAAATGTATTAACCTTGTACATAAGTATTGCCACACTGGGACAGACCAAAGGTCCATCAAGCCCAGCATCCTGTTTCCAACAGTGGCCAATCCCGGTCACAAATACCCGGCAAGATCCCAAAAAAGTTCAATACATTTTATGCTGCTTATCCCAGAAATAAGAAGTGGATTTTCCCCAAGTCATTTTAATAATGGTCTATGGACTTTTCCTTTAGGAAGCCGTCCAAACCTTTTTTAAACCCTGCTAACCTTTTTTTTGTACATGCATCTTGGAAGATAGTCTGCTTTACTTCTGAGCAGAACCTTTGAATTTTAGGCATGTTTCACATCAGGCAATGCTGCCCATTTTTAGAATCAGTCCATTCTCTGTCAGTCTGTCTATTCTGTCCGTCCATCTGTATAGATTTGATTGCAAATATGTACCAAGGAAAGCTGAAGCAGCTGGTGACCCTGGTGGTGCTGGAGGGGAATTGCCAGTGAGGATCCCATGACTACAGCACAAGAACTGCTCATCACCACAGTAGCACAGAAGTAGTGTGGATGAAGTTCTCAGGCATGAGAATTCCTGACCATAGGAGCACAGAAGGGGAAGTGCTGGCAAAATTCCCAGGCTCAATAGCATGAGAAGCAGCTCCTGTCCATGCTGAGGTAGGAGGGGAAGTGCTGGCAAGGTTCCCAGGCTCACCAGTACAAGAGGCAGCTCCTGATTGCAGTAGCATAGAAGGGGAAAAGCTGAAGAAGTTCATAGCCCTGTCAGCATGCAAAGCAGCTGGTGATAAGAGTGGTGCAGGAGGGGAGATGCAGTGATGTTCCTGAGTCTTGGCAGAAGCAAAAAAATTCACACTAGAGCAGTGGAGTAGAGACTGCTGTTAAGGTGAAAGGGGAAAAAAAGAACGAAACAGATGCAAGAGAAGAGAGGGGATAGATGGAAGGGAAGGAAAGGGGAGAAAAATGAAGGGGAAAGGCGTGATTCAAATCTAGTGCTGTCAAATCACCCCACCCTACATTTACATATGCTTCCTTTCATAATTTACTAAAGTCTCTCTAAAACTCATACCTCTGGATCCACCCTCTCGCTCACTCAACTCCACAATCACTTATAACCTTGCATTCAGTCACTGAGCCGATCACTCATGACCATTAATTCACCCACTAATTTATTGTGCAGTCCTTTTACAGAGTGGCGGTAAGCCCAATGATGTCAGGAGTCAGGGCTCACAGAAACAGATCAGCAAACGAACCGGAGACCGGCGCTGAAGAAAACTTTGGCTGGTGGGGGTTGGGGACCCCCGCCAGCAAAGGTACCTAGTGGCGACGGGGGAGGGTCGGCAGCGGGAGGGGGAGGGTCAAAAGTGGCGGGGGTCAGCGGCGGGCTAAACTGTGCCCCCCCACCTCGGGCTTTGGACCCCCCTCCTGCCAAGGTGTGGCTACGCCCCTGACGGGAACCCTTATCACCACCTCAATGGGTGATAAGGGCTCCCCGCCGCATGGCCACCCGGTAAGAGTTCTCTTACCGGATCGCCATTTCTGCCTGGGGGCTTTTTTACCTGCTGTGGTAAAAAAGGCCCTGGCACGTGGGAAAAACAGGCCCACCGCTAGCGCAGGGCCCTTTTTCCTGCACCTTGGTAAAAGGACCCGCGTGTGTCCCCTCAGCCTATGATATCCCTCCTATTCACTCATTCATTCATTCAGACCCCTCTCCCTCCCATAGCCCACTCTATCCACTCAGGGCTCCTGCTACTTACCGCGTCTCATTCCACTCACTCAGTCGTCCGGTACTGATCACAATCACATCCATTTGGCCCCTCTGTCAGTTCAGTCTTTCAGTCCTACTGCTCACTCACTATCCCTCCATCCTAGTCCTGAACAGGTGCTGAGAGAGGACCTGCTGAGGGGAGGAAAACTTCACTGGAATATCTTACCTGCGGGGGGTTGAATAGGCTATTTCATTGTCTTTTTTTTTTTGTTAAATTACTGTATGAATTTAGCAAAAAGTCAGTTTAGACAAGTGTAGCCTTTCAAGCCCCTGGTTAGGTTTTTTTTATGTAAATAGTGTTTTAGGGGTCCTTTTACTAAGGCATCTGCGCTAATGTAGATGCGTGTTTTGGACGCGCACAGATCCATTTTTCAGCACGCCTGTAAAAATGGCCTTTTTTTGCCAAAAATGGATGGGCAGCAAAATAAAAATTGGCGTGCATCCATTTTGGGGTCTGAGACCTTACCACCACCCACTGACTTAGCAGTAAGGTCTCACGCGTTAACCGTGCGCCCCACTGCCGATTACCATCCGGTTAGCGCCGTGCGCTTGAAAATAAAAAAACATTCTCCGACGCACGTATCAGACAATGCATAAAAAAATGGAATTACCGCCCGGGCCATGTGGTAGCCGGGCGGTAATTCCAAATTGGCACACGTTGGACCTGCGTAGGCACCTATGCATCTTAGTAAAAGGACTCCTTAGAGTCTAGTTTAGTTTTTTTAGGTTGTATTTTAGAGCTTGGCATAATCATCAATTTAAAAGCACAGATACCAGTTGAGGGAAGTTTCTGCTTTAGAGAGGAGATATGCTGGACCAAGGGGTGGAGGACAAGCTGGACACTGGGAGGACAGATATAGAGGGCTGGTTGGTAGGTTTAACCACATCACTGTAAGCCACACTGCTGCTGCCCTTCTCTAAAGGATTGGGATCTTTTTGCAGGAGGTAAAAAAAAGATGTCAGTATGCTGTACCAGTGCATACTACCTGAAAAAAAGGCCCTCTATACCGGGGTAGGCAACTCCGGTCCTCAAGAGCCGCAGGCAGGTCAGGTTTTCAGGATATCCACAATGAATATGAAGGAAATAGATTTGCAAGCACTGCCTCCATGGTATGCAAATCTATCTCATGCATATTCATTGTGGATATCCTGAAAACCTGACCTGCCTGCGGCTCTTGAGGACTGGAATTGCCTACCTCTGCACTAGGCTACTCCTCCACTGGCAACATTCCATGTGGAGGCAATGCGGCTGCGCAGGCTTCTGTTTCTGTGAGTCTGACGTCCTGCACGTACGTGCAGGACGTCAGACTCACAGAAACAGAAGCCTGCGCGGCTGCAAGGGCAGGCTTCTACATGGAATGTTGCTAGTGGAATAGCAACATTAACATTCCATGTAGAATCTTAAATAGTAGCAACAGAATCTCAATAGTAGCAACATTCCATGTAGAATCTCAAATAGGGAAAGGGAAATGGGACCTGATATGCTGCCTTTCTGTGGGGTTTACATAGTATATACAGGTACTTATTTGTACCTGGGGCAATGGAGGGTTCAGTGACTTGCCCAGAGTCACAAGGAGCTGCCTGTGCCTGCAGTGGGAATCGAACCCAGTTCCCCAGGACCAAAGTCCACCACACTAACCACTAGGCCACTCCTCCACTAGCAACATTCCACATAGAAGCCTGCCCTTGCAGCACGTAGGCAGGACGTCAGACTCACAGAAACAGAAACCTGCGTGACCGCGTTGCTGATCTGCAAGGGCAGGCTTCGACATGGAATGTTGCTAGTGGAATAGCAACATTAACATTCCATGTAGAATCTCAAATAGCAACAGAATCTCAATAGTAGCAACATTCCATGTTCCACTGCACTAACCACTAGGCCGGGGGTAGGCAACTCCGGTCCTCGAGAGCCGCAGGCAGGTCAGGTTATCAGGATATCCACAATGAATATGCAGGAGATAAGATTTGCATACCAAGGAGGCAGTACTTGCAAATCTTATCTCCTGCATATTCATTGTGGATATCCTGAAAACCTGACCTGCCTGCGGCTCTCGAGGACCGGAGTTGCCTATCCCTGCTCTATACTATTGTGCCAATATTTAGCTGCCATGATCAGGCCTGTTTTAAAATGCTGGCCACAGCAGTCAAAAAATAACTCTGTCCAAACCGTGGCTGGTGCTGAAGATAATATAGTCCACACTGGAACTTATTCAGGTATCAGTGATATTCAGTTCACTAACTGTTTAACTTAGGACAGCCCTTTTTGTTGTCCTAAGTTATCTGGAAAGAGGACTGAATATGGCTGCTATTCAGATAGGTTTCAGGACCCCCCCTGCCTCTGCTCCGCCATGGTACTATCCAGATAGCGGTCTGAAGCATTTACCTGGATAGCCAGGTACTGCCATCTGAATATTTACTCATATGAAATTATCTCCTTCTCCCTCCAAAGCACCATTTTGTCAGGCTAGAGAAAGGGGTGTTCACATGCAACTGAAATAAAAGCAAAATAGGAAAACCAAAATGTGAAAATGTTTAGTTGACTACAAACCTTGCTTGATTTTTTTCATTTTTTTTAACTAACATAGCTGATATTGTGCATTGAAAAGATTTAGATTATGTGGCATTGTCAGCTTGAAATCGGTCTACGAAAGAACGAACTTCCGCTCATTACTGAAGACCCACCTCTCTAATGAAGCCTATCACAAAGATCAACCAATGTGAATATGCACAAATCGCCTATCTATATTTAGAATTGTCTCTTAATATCTGCTTGTACACTATTATTCTGTCTTATTATCATCATGCTGACCAAAATCCTGCAATACTAAATGTTTATTAACTAACATTCTTCCACTATTCATGATGTATTGTAAGACACTTTGAGCCTGCAAAGAGGTGGGATAAGGTGGGATACAAATGCAACAAATAAATAAATAAATTGTATACTGGAAAGATTTGGATGAGTGGCGATACAGAGTCTGAAATCCGATTTTCAAAGGCCAATGGTTTTTCAACAATAGAAGTCAGCATCCAGTTAGATACAGATATTAACCCTGTTATAGGTAATTATTTTTTTTCTTGAAATTACCCCCCCCCCCCCCCGCCCACCTGCAACTGCAGCAACCAACGGAGAAAAGAATGGCAATGAGATAATACAATAGGTTATGTGTTATACATCAATATTTCTAGCATCGCTTGCTCGGAGTGTGAAAACCAATTTCAGTATTCCCTTTTCACAGAAGAAGCAATCACAAACTTCCCTCCAAAGGAATGAAGCAAAGGCACCAGTAAATAAAATGGTCATCTGAAAAGTGTTCCTTATGCGATGCGTCTTAATAGAAGCCTGCATAAAATATCTTTTGGAATATAAAGAGAACGCCTCCAACTTTCTGAATACGTGCGGCTCGGTATTAGCTTCTTTACAACCATTTGATTTTCAGGTCTCATATTTTCAGCTCAGACTTGTATGGATCTTTTCATAAGTCATTAAAAAGGAAGTGCGAGCAAAAAGAAAGAAATGTTGTGGGAAATCAAGAGCATTTCAGCATATATACTGCCTGCTGTTTCCACTTGGTGTAAACGCAATTTGTATCTGGCAATAAAAAAAAAATCATTCCAAGTACTTAATAAGCAAAAAAGCCATTAATACTTTACATCCTAGTAACCCATTTGTTCGGAGAACTCCCTCTTTGAATCCATAAAACGGAACTACTTATTTCGGCTAACCACCCTTTTTTTTTTTTTTTTTGCAAAGAGAAGAATAAGGTTAAGAAGAAAAAACTCTTTCTGATTAACTAGCAATTATAGCGATTGGAACATTATTTTGGTTTTAATTTAGCTGAACATTAACATACTAGAAAACAAAACTGTGAATGGTCGGAACTCATCTGGACAAGCATATTAGGCTTGAAAGTGGTCAGGCCGTATGCTTTGCAAAATAGAAAAGAAAATGTAAAAATCCTTAAATACTCAGTGTTATGAGTCATGTTTCGGTGTCTCTGCTTCAGGGAAGATGGTGGCCTTTCAAATAACTCTAACACATTCAATATAATTCTTGCCATTATATGCAATATACGAGTTATTTGATAGGTGACCATCTTCCCTGAAGCAGAGATACTGAAACACGATTCAGTCGGTAGTTGGTCATTGAATGCTTCTTAAGTTCTTTATGATTTTTACAATTTTTTTTACAATATACAGCCTTGCATTTTTATGATACTTACTAAATATTTGTTTTTTAATATTGAACTTTAAATTTAATATATGATGAGGATGTGTGGTGATACACACCGTTGAAGTTGCAAGTAACCTTCTGATGGTCCACATTACCTCTTTGTTGATTTAAGTGGAGTTGTTTTATGTCACTCTGGAACATTTGTGTTTGATTGCTATATCCCTTGCATTAAATTTAATTTTTGGAAAAAAAATAAAAAAGCCTTAGTGAGAAGGTTATCTGCATACCTACTGAGTTCAAATTGGTTTTTTTTTATTTATTGTAATCAACATGGCAATATTGAAAGCATTTTCATCTGAAATCAGACAGACACACCACTGCAAATGAACAACAGTAACTAGTATTTTGATTATAAAAGAGGTAAATATATTGCTTAGGTTACCTTTCCTTCTATGTGACACATCTGAAGTAGTAATTTGCGCAAATGCTGTTTTTTTCTTGTCAAGGTTGGATAAAGCTTACAAATGTTACAGAAAACAATGCTGAACTGTGAGATTTATGAATGACTAGTAAAAAAAAAAGGCCCGTTTCTATAGCCAAGGAAACGGGCCTTAGGCAGGCAATTCCCCTCCCCCTCCGTGCTACGGCCCCTCGAACCCCCCCCCCCCCCCGTCCGCGAACCTGTCGTTCCCCCCCTCCCCGTGCCGGCGAAAACTGCCCCTGCCGCCGTTGTTGTGCTACCTGTGCTTACAGCCGAAGTGTTCTTCTTCCCTTCACGTAGGTTCCTCAATCATCCTGTCTGGAAGTTCCTCTGCGTGCGTCTGACGTCAGACGCACGGAGTTAAACTTTCAGAGAAGTTGATTGAGGAACCTACCCACACTTCGGCTGTCAGCACAGGTAGTGCACAACAGCGGCGGGGGGGGGGGGGCGGTTTTCGGCGTTCCGTGGGGGGGGAATCGACAGGTTCGCGGAAGGGGGGTTATAGGGGGCCGTAGCACGGGGGTGACAGATGATTCCGAGGCAGTAGGAGGAGTAGGGAAACACGCTGTGCTTGTTTCCCTACTCCTCCCCTTGCCTTGGAATCAGCTGTCTTGACATCAGTGACGTCCTTGCGTGTCTGCCTCGCAGACCACCTCCAGCCAGGGAGCCAAGGTCCCAAGCACAGAACGTTGGAGGTGAGAATTATTATATAGGATTATCTGCAAAAACGCAGATATGAAGGGTGAAAACAATTCAAGTTTCATTACACTCGCTGCCGTTTATGCATGCATTTCATCTACCAAAATTGATGCAGCCCTTTTAATATTACAGGGTCGATATTTGAGGCTATTTAATCGGCCAGGAGAGGCTCCTGGCCACTTAAATTGCCTGCCCAGGGCTAATAAAGGATATTCAGTGGCACTTAACCAGACATTTCCACTGAATATCCCCTCTGACTGCTCATACCGAAATCGGCTACTTTGTGGGCAGTGCAGAGGCGGAGTTAGGTTGGAGTCAGGGTGGTACGGAAAGCTAGCCAGTTAGCAGAGATTTTCAATCTGCTAACTGTCTGAGCAAACTGCATAAAAGTTAATAATAAAAAAAAAAGGCATTCCTAGCTTTATGCAGTAAAGGCAACTGACCATCAGTCTGAATATTGGTCTCCCCTTTCAGGTAGCAGCTTCAGCTGCCTTCCCTTCCCCGGTCCCCCTCCCCCCCCTCAGGAATGGCAACATTCCTCATCACATGACCTTAACTACTTCCCTCTCACCCCCTCCCAATAACCCCCCTACCCCCATCTCGGTAGGCTTCCTGAGCCTACCTTTAATCCCTACCCAATTACCGCTGAGGTATAAAAATAGGGACCTTATTGAGCAAGACTATATATGTAATTGTCTTACACACTTCAAAAAAGACTTCTTGAAATTCAAAAAAAATTTTTTTTTTTAAAATAGGGACCTATTTAGTCAGAAATGGTGCGTACTGGTGGTGGAACTACCACCAGCACCCACATTGGGTCGGCGGTAGTTACAGATTGCCGCGCAATAAGCCCGCAGTGGGCTTACCACTGCTTAGTAAAAGGGTCCCTTATTCCTGCAACTTTTAGAAACATAATGTATACCCCCTGGAGGCGGAGAAAGGTATTACACTGGTATTAAAATATGTCACAATGATTTCCCCAAAAGAGTTTAACATTAAAAAAGTTTTATTTATAAAATGTATGCCTGCTAAACAGCAGTGTTTACCCACTTTCTTCTCTACAGTGTTTTCAGTAAATAACATATCATTCAAGGACATTCCAAAACAGCTTCAATATTTCTGGAACAATGTCCGATAAGCAACTTTTTCTCTTAGTCAAACTCAATAGGTAAGTTTTCAGATTAACTTCTTCTCCCTGGAATTGATGCTTTGTGATCAAATTTTGTCTTCCAGGTTCTTCAGATTTCACACAAGGACAACAACCCTAGGTAAAAGCGGGCCTCGGCGTACATCAAAAACAAGCATCGACACCAGCTCAGGCCCCCTTTTCGCTGCAGCTTTGTAAAAGGACCCATGTGTGACTGGCTTGCATGAATGGCATTACAGTAATCTGATCAGGGGAGAAGCAACTGCAGGATAGTCCTCTCGTGATGAGCAGAAACCAGCCTGACAACTATCAAACTCTCCACTCTTCTCCAACAAATATACTGCTATTGCTTTCTCCATCTACCCTAAATTGGGAAATTTGATATTCCTTTCAATAAGTAGAGAGCTGTGGTAGCCGTGTTAGTCCACTCTTAAAGGTTATCAATAGAAATCAAAATAAAACATGGAAAAGAAAATAAGATGATACCTTTTTTATTGGACGTAACTTAATACATTTCTTGATTAGCTTTCGAAGGTTGCCCTTCTTCCTCAGATCGGAAATAAGCAAATGAGGTAGCAGATAGTATATATGAGAGAAACATCAAAGCATTACTTTAATAGTCTGACAGAGTGGGAGGGTGGGGGTATGCATGGGGACATCAAAGCATTTCATTGATATTCTAACAGAATGGGTGTTGGTAGGTGAGAGGAGGGTAATAAACAGAGAATACAGCTTTATGTTTTATAATGAGTTAGAAAACCCAGATCCTTATTAAGTCCTGTTTGTTGGGTGTCAAAATATTCAATCATTCTTATTCTTTTCAAGAATGTGAAGATCATTTTTAAAGCCATCTGGAAATTCTCTTTACTTTATGCATCTAAGGTTTATGTACCATTTCACAATCCAAATTCCATGGACTACTCTACAAATATGATGTTTCCACTTTAAATGTGAATTCGTTAAACCCTTAAGTTTCACACTAATGTTTCAGTGGTGACCTGAATACCTCTAACCTGGATCATTGTGCTCAAGGGTGAATCAGACTACCCAAACCATAAGGGCTGAGTTGCTCCCCCTAAATTTACCATTATATTATTTTTGGTTGTTGCTATGGGAACCAGGATCTGCACATTTTCTGCATATAAATAGAAATGTAAATTAGTTTCTCCCATGGCTATGCAAACTGTTACCATATCGATATTAAACTGGTATGGTGATAAAATAGACTCCAATGGAACCCTACAGCTATTCACCCATGAAGACAAGTTGGATCCTTCCATCAACTCCTCCTGAAATCTTTTGTCCAAAATGAGTCAAATTATTTCAATAACTACCCCCACTTTCAATCTCTGTAGCGGGAGCTGATGGCTAATGGTACTGAATATTACTACAGTGGCATCCAACATAGAACAAAATGCAGTTCTTTTATTGAAAAGGTAGCATGTATCATCCAGCTCAGAGGTCAATAATTTCCGGATGCTGTGATGGGTAGAAACCAGCCTGACAACTATTGAACACTCCACCCTCCTCCATCAAATATACCGCTATTGCTTTCTCTGTCTACCCTAAATTGGGAAATTTGATATTCCTTTTAACAACAATGTGAAGATAATTTTTAAAGGCATCTGGAAATGTTCTTTTTTTTAGGCATCTAAGTTTTATGTAGCGTTTCACAATACACATATTTAATTTATTTATTTACTTATTGCATTTGTATCCCACATTTTCCCACCTATTTGCAGGCTCAATGTGGCTTACAATGTACCGTTATGGCAGTCGCCATACCAGATTGGGAAATAACAGTTGGTATTACATAGAGGAGATGAATGACATAATAAAATTAAGCAAACAGATATAAGAAGAAAAACAATTCCGAGTATAGGTAAACTGGAGATGTGTTACATTTGTAGTTATTGATCGTTATGGTATGCCTTGTCGAAGAGATAGGTTTTTAGAGATTTGCGAAAGTTAGTTCGTAAATAGTTTTTAGGTTTAGCGGCAATGCGTTCCATAACTGCATGCTCAGGTAAGAAAAGCTTGACGCATATGTTAGTTTGTATTTTAGGCCTTTACAGCTGGGGAAGTGAAGATTCAGGAATGCCCGGGATGATCTTTTTGCGTTCCATTCCAGGAGGGAGACTTCTTGGCCAGTCCTGATTTTAAACTTACATCCCAAAGCAGTGTAGTATTTGAAGTCCATGATTCTAGCCATGCCATTGAAATCAGTGCTGCAGGTCCCATAATGCACCAGGATGGAGTTGGCAGAAATTCAGGACCGGCCAAAAAGTCTCCCTCCTGGAATGGGTAACTTGGTAGCTCTGCATTTAACGCGCCTTAACTTTAAATGTGTGCTTAAAATGCTAATGCACCTTAAACATACCCCTAAGTGCTTTAGGCCTCCTTTTACATAGCGGCAGTAAGCCCAATGCGGGCTTATCGCTTGATAAAAGGGAAGAAATGCTGGTCTACCACAGCAGCCCGGTGGTACTTCCCATCCCCGGTGCACATCATATCTGGCTCTATGAAAATACTTTTACTTTTGTAGCTATGGTGTGTACCCTGTAGTTATTAGGCCAGGGGCATAGCCAGACCTCGCTGGGTGGGGGGGGGGCACTTTTTAGCCGCCCCCCCCCCCCCCCCGCCGCCAATGACCCCTCCCCTGCTGCTTTGGAGCCACCCGCCGCCACCAACGCCAACCCTGCCGCCCTGCCGCCACATCAGGTACCTTGTTTGCCTGCGGGGGTCCCCATCCCCAATCCCCGTCAGCTGAAGAGTGTTCTTCAGCGCCGGTCGACTCTGGCGCCTTCATTGGGTGAGCATCTGTTTCTAACACCTTATGTCCTGCATGGGGCTACATGCACGGTGCAGGATGTAAGGCGTCAGAAACAGATGATTACACAACGAAGGTGCCGGAGTGCACCGGCGCTGAAGAACGCTGTTCGGCTGGCGGGGTTTGGGGACCCCCGCCAGCAAACAAGGTACCTGATGCGGCGACGGGGGAGGGTTGGTGGCGGGAGGGGGGTTCTAGAGGGTCATCGGGGGGCCAGAGCCAAATCTACGGGGGCCCAGGGCCCCCTGGCCCCACGTAGCTACGCCACTGAATTAGGCAGTGCTGTGCTCTACCCAGTTACCATCGGGTTAGCGTGGGAGCCCTTACTTCCACCTCAATGGGTGTGGTAAGTGCTCCTCCCCCCCCCTAAAAAAAAAGAAACACAGCTGTGGTAAAAGGGGGCCTCAGTGTGTTGTTAAAAACACGTGCCAACACCAGCGCAGGCCCCCGTTTGTCGCAGCTTCATAAAAGGGGCCCAAAGAGACTAAAAATTAAACATAAAGAAAAGGAACTACACTTGTATTAGACAGGAGAGATCAACATGCAAGTAAACACTAGAGACGTGCCGAAACAAGCAGGTCCGTGCCAAGGGTCTGTGGCGCCCCCCCCCCCCCCCCGCAGGAGATCAGTTGGCGCCCCCCTCCCCTCTCCTCCCCTCCCCTCCGTGAAAATGATCGCTGCCCTCCCGCTCCCATGTCCCAACTGCCAGCCCTCTTCTCCCCCACAAGATCCCTTTTAAATTTACCTCCGTCCGGCAGCGAAGGCGTCCTTGACGTCAGAAGAAGGCGGAACTCTGAGCGAAGGCGGAAGACTAGTAGAGACGTCAGGAGCGCTGCCTCCTGATGCTGTGGCGCGCCTTCGCTGCCGGACAGAGGTAAATTTAAAAGGGATCTTGTGGGGGAGAAGAGGGCGGGCAGTTGGGACGCGGGAGGGCGAGGTAAGCATGGCGCAGCGGGGTGCCCCCCAGAGGACGGCGCCCTCCTGCCGTGCTTACGTCGCTTACCGTGTTGGCACGGCCCTGGAAATAAGACAAACAGAGATTGCTGCACTGTCCATCACACTGGTGTTTTAGGCTTCAAAGGCCCACTGAAAAAAACCCAGGTCTTAATAGCTGTTTTAAAACATATTATAGAATGCTGTCTTTGTAGTGTTAATGGGAGCGAGTTTCAAAGTACAGGAGTGGTAAAATAAAAAGCCAATCATCATGTAGGCTCATGCTGGGCCACCCGAGGACCAGACAGTATCATGCGGTGGTCGTTTACAGATCTAAGAATTAAGGGGCATAGTTATCAACATAGGCTACCATTAAGACATGTTAAATTACCAAGTTCCATTTTATGCTTTGAGACCTAGTTACTAATCACTGGAGTTAACAATAAAATAGCCTGTCTTATAAGTAATCCCCTTTGATAAATTCCCTCCTAAGGTGTCTATTTATCAAGCTGTATTAGCTGCTAATGTGGTAGTTAGTGAATTGGTAGGAACACTGCTGCCATGGTAACTTAATACATGCGAGCTGCCGCTGTTAAGTTAATATGGAAGGTATCATTAAATGGATAGAGCATGTGTGGCAATTGCACCTTATTGTTAAGGCACAGGTAATTACTGTGCATTAATTGTTAGGGTAAGAGTAAAGGTAATGCGATTTGACATATACTGTGGTTTATATTTATTACAGTATATACTGGTACTTTCTCTGAAGCTAGCACAGCATAAATGTGTGGGATAAACACAAAGGGATCCTGTTTAGAAGGAATGGATCCACGGAATCAGCGGAGATTGGGAAACGAAACCAGTGCTGGGCAGACTTCTATGGTCTATGCCCTGATCATTACGGAATAGATATGGATGGGTTTGAATGTAAATTTTAAGGGGCTTCAACGTTAGCTTCAGAACTTTTAGTACAAGAAGAGTGCTGGGTATCACATACCATGTAAAATGAGTTTATCTTGTTGGGCAGACTGGATGGACCATACAGGTCTTTATCTGTCGTCATTTACTATATGTTACTGCAGATTCTATGTAGCACACCTAACATTCCGTGCTGAAATCCAAGTGTATTCAGTAACAACTTAATTGGCTTAAGAAGTCAATCAGCGTTGTTAACAGCACTTAAGAAATAATGAGCACTAACTGGGAATAATTAGAATTTACGCGCATAACTTGCTAAGTCTATTCTGTAATGCACTGCGCCTAAATTCTAATGTGTGCAGGCAAAAAGGGACATGGTTATGGGCAGGGAAATGGGCATTTTGTGGGTATTCCAAAATTTAAGACTATGACCGAATGCGCCTAAATCTACACGCCACATTTTCATTATTGTAAATGGAGACGTAGTTTTAGGTGTTAGGTTATCAGTTATCTATGTACCACGCTTAAGTATAGGCACCCCTTATAGAATACGCTTATGTGGAAATGTTTTCTATACTGATTTTCTAGGCACCCTATATAGAATCTGGCCCTAAGCCCATATTCTGACGTGGTTTAGTAAAAGGGCCCCATAGATTGCAGTTGTCAGGACATAGCTTTATACAGCTTAATTTTCACCATCGTGTTGATTGTTATGGTTGCCCATAGTTTATTTATTTATTTTTATTTATGTATTCATACTTGTATCCCACAATAATCCAAAAACAAGTTTCAGTTCAATTTGGCTTACATTTAACAGTTGTTAGAGATTACATTGATTCAATTACATTTACAAGGTTGTATGATTATTATTATTATTATTATTATTACATTTGTACCCCGCGCTTTCCCACATAATGCAGGCTCAATGCGGCTTACATAGTAATTTGAAATACAAAGTTAATAGAATTTCAATAAAACAGTAGTAAAACAACGTAAAGTCGGGCTTAGTAGTGTATGATAAGTTGAGCTAGATAATATATGACTAGGATAAAAGAGGGTAGACAGGATAGGATAGTGTAATTTGGGAGAAAGGGTAAGGAGGGATAAAATTAAGGAGAGATGGAAAGAGAAGGATGGGAGGTTGCTGAGTTTTATAGTGATTGGCAAGATAACTATTAGTACCTATGGAATAGTCATTGGGTTTCTAGAGAAGATATGTCTTAGTTCATTTCTTAAATGAAAAGATGTGCTACAGTTAGAGGTCATGTTGTATATTGTTGTTCCAGAATGATTAGTGCATATTTTACTCATAGAATTCCCTGAAGAGGTAGGTCTTTAATGAACTGGAGGTAGTTCGTGATGCTTCTTATGCAGTGTGCTTTTTCTAACAAAAAAGGTGCCGGTACTCAAATGCCAGGCCACCCTTCAGGGGTGGGGTGATCACTGAGGGACCCACCCCACAATACCCAGGCCCCCTGCAACCAGTCACAGAATCTATAACAAGGCAGAATTGGTGTGTAGAGCCTGAGCTCTTTCACTAAAACTGGGGGTCCATGGGTCAATTTTACCAGACAATAGAAAAGGTGCCGGTACTCAGTACCCCCAAGTACCCCCTCAAAAAAAGCCCTGTTCTTATGACTATGTGAATTGAGTTCCACCGTTTTGAGCCCAGGTAGCTAAATCCCGCTGTGTAGTTGAAACATTCACTGAAATACCAATGAACCTCAATGTCATCTATTTTTTTGTTGCGAATATTTTGTCATTTATAAATATGTTAAAAAGCAGCGGTCCCAACACAGACCCCTGGGGAACCCCACTAACTACCCTTCTCCATTGAGAATACTGACTATTTAACCCTACTCTCTGTTTTCTATCTTTTAACCAGTTTTTAATCCACAATAGGACACTACCTCCTATCCCATGACTCTCCAATTTCCACTGGAGTCTTTCATGAGGTACTTTGTCAAACGCCTTCTGAAAATCCAGATACACAATATCAACTGGCTCACCATTATCCACATGTTTGTTCACCCCTTCAAAGAAATGTAGTAGATTGGTGAGGCAAGATTTCCCTTCACTAAATCCATGTTGACTTTGTCTCATTAATCCATGCTTTTGAATATGCTCTGTAATTTTGTTCTTAATAATAGTCTCTACCATTTTGCCCGGCACCGACATCAGACTCACCGGTCTATAATTTCCCGGATCTCCTCTGGAACCTTTTTAAAAAATCGGCGTAACATTGGCCACCCTCCAATCTTCCGGTACCACGCTGCACATAGGACAAAGTATAGAGTTATCATTGATATTGAAGGCATCCTAGAAAATAGTCTTGGCAAAACCCCAGAGCACCTGTGGAAGACCAGACCTCTCCCTAGTACATAATGGAAAGACTGGTTTAGGTTTCTTATGCAACAGGCCGGGAAATTGATCAGGCTGCATTCAGAAGGCTGACAAACATCACAGGTTTGCACAGCAGGCTCTGGTTACATCAGTGAAAATAAAACAATTGCTGATCCAGTGATTATCCAGTGCTAAAATGTAAGAGCTGTACAATGCCAACAGCTGCACTACAGTGACACATAAGCTACAATCTTGTGAAAGTAATTGAGTTCACGAGTTGAAAATGACATGAAATATATGCTGCATTCTGCTACAAATAGCCCAAAATACAAACAGGTAACCCTGTATATTATATACCATGTCACATGGTGAATTAATATATGCCGCGGTAAATGATAGGTGGGGGGAGGGGAATAAAGGAGTAAGGAATCTATGGAACTAGAGCTGCCTGTTCTAATAATCCCAATAAAAATGGCAAAATATTCACAATAAAGCATTTCTACATAACAACTCCAGTGTTGGATTCGTCCTTTGGTCAGCCTCTACTTTACTCTGTCAAAATATTCACTGTAGAAATTTGTTACAAATGCATTAAACTTGGTCTAATGATCTCAGCGGTGTAACTTGCTGATGTGTCAAATTTACACTGCAAGATTTACAACACCCACCTCCTCATTGACCAATAGACGTTTAACATTTTTCTAACTCAAAAATACCCATACATATCTCACTTCTTATAGCTTATAAGCAAAATTCTCTATATTTTATACTATTCAAAGTATAAAATTATTTTAAAAATTATTTTAAAAATTGTTTTAAAAATTATTCATCTTAAGGAGATCTGTTTTTCAATGTCGGGTCAGGGACCAATAATCTGACATGATTCATGTTTCGCAAGAGCTGTCTTAAGGATGCGTCCCTTACAGTAAGGGAGAAAATAGATTAGAAAAAGTAACCACACAATATCTAAAAGTTACTACTCCATCTATAAACTCAGAAATATACCTCCAAATATTTTCAACCCTCTACAGATAAATCTTCCAAAAATTCAGCCCTGCCTAAATGACATCGCAGAATGGCTTTTCACTAATTGCTGTGTGTTGAATCCCTCCAAAACCATTGCTACCTGGTACACCAATGATTTATCCCCTCCATCAGAAGCTCCAACCCTAGGTGGAGCGCATTTGTCATTGGTCACCCAAATTAAGGGACCCTTTTACAAAGCCACGTAAGCGTCTATGCATGCCCAACGTGCACCAAAATGGAGTTACCGCATGGATACTGTTGTGGCTCTTGTGATAATTTCATTTTTTCCATGCGGCCAATATTAGCAGCTGAAAATTTTTGGATGCACACTGTCAGCATTCGTTGTCTAGGTATGGTCTCGGGTCCAGTCCGTAGAGGCAGTGGGTTTTCAATAATGCACAATCCACACTGGTTTGGATAGAAAGTATATATATATATATATATATATATATATATATACAGTATATATATTGTGATAAGTAAGAGGGTGTCCTATACAGTGTAGGCCACTAGAGGGTGATAGGAGAATAGGTGGAGGTCGCTAGGACCGGGGAGAGCCCTGGGAGGTCCACAGGTGTGGGAGGTTATGGGCTGGGTCCTATGTAGCTAATTAACCACTTTATACCCCACCTGAGTTGTGAAAGGGAAGGACGTGAGCCAGCAGCAGCAGAAGAGAGAGCCCCTGGAAGATACTGGCTAACCCTATGGACTTGTGGAGGACTGTGTGTCCCAAAGGAGATCAGCAGGCTGAAAATCCTGGGGTAAGAAGTCCCTAAAGCATTAGTGTTTGACTGTGTGTCCTCAGTACTTATAGGAACTGTGTGTTCAGTGGAGGGACTGTGTGTCCAAAGAAGAAAAGACTGTGTGTCCAGAACTGTGTGTTCAAAGAGGGGACTGTGTGTCCAGAACTGTGTGTTCAAAGAGGGGACTGTGTGTCCAAAGTACTGAGAGAAGCAGGCTGCAAAGCCTGGGGTTGAGAGTCCCCAAAGTATTGGTGTAGTACTGAGCCCATGTATCTGTGTGGGGAGGCTCAGTGTGAAGATCTATGAAAGCATAAAGTATTAAGCTAGAAGAAGTGTGCCCAGGGGCTCGGGCATGTTTTCGTTGGGCCAAGAAGCTCCTGGATGATTCGGTAGATGTTGGTTCTTCTGGGGGGTCAGGAGTTAGCCAACTTGGACATGGGTTCATCCTTTTTGTCTGAGGCATTTTATGATTTGTTGCGTACTTCAGACAAAAATATGGCTATGGTTGTGGGAGCGCGTAGGGCCCTCGGTTTACAAGGTTGGGTCGCAGATGCGGCTTCTAAGGCTAAGTTGTGTTCTCTGCCACTTAAGGGAGCTATGCTCTTTGGAGAAGATTTGGACAAGTTAGTGTGAGGTCTTAGTGATACCAAGGTTCTATGGCTCCAGATTTTCGGTTCAAGGCAGGGGCCAGAGCTAGTTCCTCTCGGGGACGGTTTAGGGAGGCTCAGCGGTATAGGCCGGGCAGATTGAGTGGGACCTACCCCTAGCTGTCTGTTCGTCTGTCCAATTTAGATTGTAAGCTCTGTTGAGCAGGGACTGTCTTTTCATGTTAATTTGTACAGCGCTGCGTAAGTCTAGTAGCGCTATAGAAATGTTTAATAGTAGTAGTAGTAGTAGTAGGAATAAAGAGTTGCCTGAGAAATATGCAGTTGGTGAGACCTGTTTAATTTGCTGAGTGGGAACCAGGTCACCCTGAGCGAGAAGGGGTAGCACACTGATTTGCATATGATCAGCATATTGAGAACCAGGTCACCCTGAGTGAGAAGGGGGATATCACTATATATATATATATATATATATATATATAGGCTCACAGCACTTAGTATAGATAAATATTACAATGCTGTATCTGTGTGTGTGGGTTTAGATGGGAATCAATGAGAGAAAGGTAAGAATGGGGAGGGGTGCAGAGAAAGAGAGAAGCCTTGAGGTAGGGCTGAAGGTGTGTGTGTGCAGAGAAAGAGAGAGCCTAAGAAAGCAGAACCATGTGCTCTGAGAAAGCTTTGGAGTAGGGCTGAAGGAGAAAGGGGGGGCAGTGCCAGGGGCTCTGGTGGCTGAAGAGGTGTGTGTGTAGAGAAAGAAAGAAAGAAGAGCTGAGCAGAGCCATGTGCTTCTGCTTTATATACCTCAGGAACAGAAAGGGATCAAATAACCTCTTTCCTTCCCAGCCAAACTCCAGTTTAATTTCCTGATGCAAAGAAGGTGACCATTTTCACAGGTTCCACTCTTTGAAGTCCCCAGTTTTGGAGCCTCTCTGTCTGGCTTTCATTGTTCTCACAGAGAGCCCTGCTCCCAGATGCCCAGAGAGGACACAGGTATGCTAATCAGGGGTAATTTGAGAAACAAAAGGGCTAGCAGGCAGCTGGGCAGCATTTGGTTCATTTGCCATCCTCAGAGCTTCCTGAGGGAGGGGGAAGTTATCAGAAGCTGGTTTCATATTAATTTAAGTATGTCCAGCAATCCTGACACACACCAAGTGGCATTTGGCACGCATAGGTTATTGCTGCCTGGTTACCATGTGAGACTTTACCGCTAGGTCAATGGCTGGTTATAAGGTTGCAGACCCAAAATGGACGTGTGGGAATTTTGATTTTGCTGCAAGTACATTTTTGGCAAAATTAAAAAAAAAAAAAAAGCTTTTTCTACAGGCGTGCTGAAAAATGGATTGATGTGTGCCAAAAACCTGCGCCTACACTACCGCAAGCCATTTTTCAGCGCACCTTAGTTAAAAGGACCCTGAGTACTTAGACAAACTAACTTATCAAAATTTGTCTTTCAAGGCCAAATTTCTGCCTTGGTGAAAAAATGTTTTTGAACATTTGGGTCCCCTTTTACTAAGGCACAGCAGTGATTCCCGGAATGTCAAATGCAACAAAACCCATTCAATTCCTGGGGCCTTCGTCACATTTGCTGCATGGGAATCACTGCTGTGGCTTAGTAAAAGGACCCCCTAGACAATTCTGCTGCATTTGGCAGTATTTGGATGATACCTCCCCAAAAGCTTTAATGTATGCACTTACAGTATCATGGCTTGATTATTGTAATAGCACAAATTATTACCAGCTTGTATACAAATCAATTATTCTCTCACAGTTTCCTTAAAGATAGATTTATAGGTTAAACAAGATGCTCTTGTTGAAGATTTTGCAGATTTTTTTGCTTCTTTGAGAATAATTTCGACAGCACAAAGTGGATGGTGACATCGCTGAAAGTGACATGGGATTTTGAAGTTCATATTCTATTGTCAGATAAGTACTAATTGGTGCACCATTTTTAGTCATCTTTTTCTGATATAGGTCTGTTGAATGTTTTTTGAAATTAAGGACCCTGTTTACTAAGCCGCATTATAGGCATGTTAGTGTTTCTAATACTCGTTAACCATGTATGCGCGTTAACTGTATACGTGCCTACAATATCCTTATAGGCGCCTACACAGTTAGCACGTGTGCTAATTATAGGTGTGTTAAAAATGCTAATGTGCCTTAGTAAACAGGGCCCTAAGGGGTCTTTTTACTAAGTCATGGTAAAAAGTGGCCTGCAGTAGTGTAGGCGTGGGTTTTGGGCATGCGCAGAATTCTTTTTCAGCGCGTCTGTAAAAAAGACCTCTTTTTTCATGAAAATGGACGTGCGGCAAAATCAAAATTGCTGCATGTCTATTTTGAGTCTCTCACCTTACCGCCAGCCATAGACTTAGCGGTAAAGAATTTGGGCGGTAAGGACCTACGCGCGTCAGATGACACTTAGCACGCGTCCGAAAATAAAAATTATTTTTCAGATGCGCATAGTGTATGTGTGCCAAAAATGAAATTACCGCAAGAGCCACATGGTAGTCGGGCAGTAAGTCCATTTTGGCGCGTGTTGGGCGCACCTAAGCGCCTACGTGGCTTAGTAAAAGGGGACCAAAGATTGCTATTACAGTTTAGATAAGACCTTTTTTCTCACAGTTTCATATTGAGAATTGAGGGGGATTTTTTGGAGCCAATAATTTTTATCCTTTTTGAAGGAGTTTTTTTTTTTAATATTGGTTCTTTTTTGCTTATTTATTTTATTTTATTTATAGAGTTCAACAATTAAATCCAAGCAATTTTACTTGTACAGAAAAGTGTTACAAAAAGAAATCATTGCTTCTTATAAAGAACATTCTTAAAGGAAATAAAGCAAACACTCAACTCCATAATATAAGGATCCAAGACTTAATGAGAGGAAAGATAAGAAAGCTTTAAAGGCAATAACATACCCCAGGTACATGAGCTAGATACTAATTATATGAAGAGCTCAACTCAGTTTCCTGAAACTCTTTTAGTTGCTAAAAAGGCTGACAGGTGAGAAGGTTCAAAGAAAACATATTTATCAGCATTATATCTAATAATACATTTACATGGATACCTTAAAAAGAAAGTTCCACCTATTTGAAGAAAACCAAGTTTCAATAATAGAAATTGTTTTACGTCTACTTTGAGTGTCTCTTGATAAATCAGGAAAATATTTGAATCTTGAAGCCTAGAAACAATTTCTCTCTATTCTCGAAAAAACATTCTCAATAATCGTTGTTTGTCAGGAAATAATGCCACCGAAGCAACAAAGGTCACTGCGGTGGCTACTTCTGAGTCCGAAGTATTCAATATAGCGAAAACATCTAAAGAAGCTTACTGCTTTCCTTGGTAGATAGTAAACTTGTGAAAAAGGAGGAAATTTGTCCTCCGGTATACATATTACTCCTTATTTGATTTAGAAACCAATTATGATATCTTGCTCCATGCACAGTTGAAGTGTATCCAGTAGTGGTACAAGTATCCATTATTGAATTTCCTTGCTTGGAAGGCTTGAGGTTTCTATTGTTTAACATATAAATATATCTTTAATTTTTTGTGTGCCTTACTTGCCAACCAGGCTGTTGAGGTCTTGTGAAGCCCATAGGATGGTAGTCCTGGCCCTCTCCTGTGCTTGCCTTGCATTTATGTAGGACCGTGTATTTTGGAGGGGCTGCTCCAATGCTGTAGAATCACATGTCATTAGTGATGAGGGCTGAGCTTTCCTTTAAGGAATTCAAAAAGTTGAAAACCCATCTCTTTCAGCTCGCGTTTGAGGTGGGGTTGGGGAGTGTACTGAAAGCAATGAGGGTTCATCGGGTGGGGAAGGTGGTTGCCTAGGTTGTTTGTGTTGTCTTTGAGTTGCTTGTTCTGTCCTATTGAAATTTGGAGTTCCTTTTCTTTTTTTTGCTTGTGCTTAAATTGTGTATATCGCTGAACCCTGTTTTTTTGGATTTTGCAGTAGATCGTGTGTAATAAACATAAACATATATCACATTGTCATTTGATAATAAATACATATTTCCTAGCAGAATATATAACATTTTGTTCTGCAATATTTTATTTTGGAATGTTACTTGTTTAGAAATTACTTTTTATAAATTATTTACTGAACGTTTCTATTTCTGCTTAGTAATAAATACCATTCTTTTGTTTTTAAATTGCGTTTCTGATTAAGAAGTTATGTCTGAGATTTTATATGCTCTCTTTTGCCATAACTATAAATAATTTTCCATAGAATAAGTATGAAGTGGAAATGTTTAATTGCGCATTTCCTGTGATATCCGTGAAGACGCTACTCCCACAATCTCCTATAGTAAATGGAGTGTAACGCGGAGGGGCATAATCAAACGGCACCAGTGAAATCGATCGCGGGCGATCTATTTTGGCGGCGCCGCAACAGCTGGCCAGAACCGTATTATCGAAAAAGATGGCCGGCCAACTTTTGTTTCGATAATACGGTTGGGGCCGGCCAAATGCCACAGATCGTCAGGTTTGAGATGGCCGACTTTGTTTTTCAGCGATAATGGAAACTGGAACCGGCCATCTCAAACCCCGCCAAATCCAAGGCATTTGGCCGTGGGAGGGGCCAGCATTCGTAGTGCACTGGTACTTCTGGATGTTTAGATCTTGCGATCAGTTATGTTATGACTTACTTGTTCAGGACTGCTGTATTTTGTGATTTGAGAAATGTTCAAGAAAGACTTCATACAAATGAAAAAAGTCCCTGCCGTGCATTTTCCCTTGATGGTCATCCCTGATGTGCACTTCCCTTAATAGCCGTCTTTCTCTTGATGGCCGTCTTCCCCCGAACAGGGAAATCAAAAGTTTTTGCACACTGCTTTTTTTGTAGTAACAGTGGGATTTGAACCAGCCACCTCTGCATTACAAGACCAGTGATGGTACCACTTTGCCACAGCTCCACTTACTTGGGTGTCCCTCCTTTTTGATTATACCCCTTCAGGTCTCTCTCAGCCACTCACGGACAGCTTAACGCACTGTGATTGGCTGAGAGAGACCTGATGGGGTATAATCAAAAGGGAGGAACAGCCAAGTAAGTGGAGCTGTGGCCAAGTGGTTACATTATGGCTCTTGTAATGCAGAGGTGGCTGGTTCAAATCCCACTGTTACTACTAAAAAAACCGTGAGCAAAAACTGTTTTGATTTCCCTGTTTGGGGAGAAAGCCGGCCATTAAGAGAAGTGCACTTTCGGAGAGAAAGACGGCTATTAAGGGAAGTGCACGTCAGCCATCAAGGGAAAATGAACTGCAGGGACTTTTTTAATTTGTATGAAGTCTTTCTTGAACATTTCTCAAAACAGTATCACAAAATACAGCACTCCAGAACAAGTAAGTCATAACATAACTGATCAGCAAGATCCTTTTTTTTTTTACGAGCTGGCCGACTGGCTTCCCCTCCTAGGAAGGAAATGTTTTAAAGGTTTTTTTTGGGTGGGAGGGGGTTGGTGACCACTGGAGGAGTATGGGGAGGTCATCCCCGATTCCTTCCAGTGGTCATCTGGTCAGTTTGGGCATCTTTTTGAGACTTGGTCGTGAAAATAAATAGACCAAGTAAAACCGGCCAAATGCTCATCATTGCCGGTTTTCTTTTTTCCATTATCAGCTGAAGCCGGCCATCTCATAAGCACGCCCACATCCCGCCTCCACTACCCTGCTGACACGCCCCCTTGAAGTTTAGCCACCTCCGCGACGGAATGCCGGCGAGTGTGTCCAAAAATCGGCTTTCGATTATACCGATTTGGCCGGTTTTAGGAGATTGCCGGCCATCTCCCGATTTGTGTTGGAAGATGGCCGGCTATCACTTTCGAAAATAAGCTGGTTAGTATATGAATGGAACTGTGTGAACCTTTGTGTCTACTTATAAGAAAAAAAAACTGAAATTGTTTTTGTTTCATCGAGTTCCCTGTCTCTATCAGTCATTATTATAGGCTGGCTTCTAGCAATAAAAAGCAATGACTACTGTTTTCACTTTCTGCAATATGGAAAACAATATAGAAAAGCATATATGTGTATATATAATATATGAAGGCGCATATTCATTTCATGATTATAACAGCTGCCGTCATAGATACATAGAGAAAGCATGCCTGGAATAGCTGTCCAGAATCAGCTCGTCACTTTTTCTCTTGACATATTCCGAGTCCACCTAAGAACTTGTCATTTTGAGGTTGCTAAATCTTAAATCTATTTCTCTCCCTTTGTCTTTCTGATTTACTTATTATTTTATTATATTTGGAAAAAAAAACAACTTTCTACAATGGCTTACAGCATTGTATATTCATACTTACCTTGTATCTTGATTGAGTTATTTGTGGTCTAAGAATGTAAGACATTTTCTGAAAATCCATGAGAATGTAATGGATGGTGTTTTTTAATTCCTTTGGATGTATTTCCTGATTGCCATACATTTATCGTTTTGAATGTATTATATTGAAATTCAATTTAAAAAAATCATTACCAATAAAACCCATACAAACAGCTAACAATTTAAATTAAATATAATACATCATAACCCCCCCCCCCCCTCATTTGCTAAGCCATGCTAGTGGCTGCCATGCACTAATGCCGACACAGCCCTTTCACTTTGAATGGACTGTGTCTGCGTTGCCTCGCAGCAGCCGCTAGCACGAAATGGGGGGGGGGGGGAGGAAGTGTATTAAAATGAAAATAATTAACAAGATATGAATAAATACATAAAATTTAAAATCAGAAATATCTGAACCTGTTAATTTGAACCGTTTTCTATAACAAAACACATTTCCAGAAGAGATTACTTGTATGTTCTTGTCTTCACTAGAATTCAAGCTCCGGAGGATCCAAGATGTCCGCTTGAGATGTTAACTGCACCAGACGCGCTCGTTTGCCCGGAATACGGCAGGAGAGAAGGAACTGATTTCCCATTATGGGAAAGCGGAGAGGGAAAACCCGAGAGACTCCCTCTACCTCGAGTGGGACCCACCTTTTGACCCAGCCGACTCTGGAGCAATTCGGGCTGCTTCTGGGTCCAAATCGTGTCTCTTCCCCTGCTATCGAGGCCGGCACTAGTGGGCTGGTTAGCAGTGATGACGGAGTCTCGTTTAGCCCCATCGAGCGCGCGGCGCCCCCGCAGCCAAGTGGTTTGGAAGGCGAGGCGAGATCTGCTTTGCTCTCTCCGGAGGGGGAAGGGCAAACCCAGCGAGGAAACTTGCTAGCGCCGTTGGAAGGCTCAGGAATGACCGCGGTGGAAGAAGGTGCCGTGAGTACCCTGAGCAAGATTATTAACGCCCCCCCCCCCTTGGCTTTAGAAGCGGGTATAATCCCAAAACCTCCCGTGGTGACATTGGAAGCACTCTAGGACTTAAATGCCACTATGCATGCCTCTTTACAACAACAAATTTTGAAAAACTTGTCTGATATAAAGATTTTATCAAGCGTAACCCTCCAGCAGGCTCAAACAATCACTAATAATGTTTCCCAAGTGGAGAAAATTGGAGAAAAACTACAATCTTTGGAGGTCTTTAGTCACTCTATGATTAAAGACAGGAGTTATATGGCACGGCGTTTGGAATACTTAGAGAATAAATCAAGAAGACTGAATTTAAGATTTACTAACTTTCCTAGATCTCCTCTGATCTCCTCCATTGATATGGTAAAAAGATATCTGACTGAGATATTGGATATGTCTAGTGAATCACTACCCCCTATTGTGCGGGCCCAATATTTGCCAAATAAAAATCGTGTGGAGAATTCTTCTTCTCAACACAATGGAGGGGATGGTATGAACTTGACATCATTTCTAGAATCCTCGTTGGAGGTAGTAACTCAAACATCAACATTACTGGTTGTTTTTGCACTAGAAATGGACCGGGACGCAGTTTTGAGACTTTCATTTAGGCATTTACAAACAACTTTTTTTGGATCAAAAGTAAGAATATACCCAGACCTGGCGAGAGAAACTCAGAAAAGGCGAGGTGCCTTTTTGGCACTACGCCAGAGAACTCTCGCCATAGGAGCTGACTATATTCTAAAATTTCCCTGTATATGTAGAATTGTGTATCAAACAAAAATGTTTCAGTTTTTTGATCCAAAACAGTTGATAGATTTTTTGGTTTCTAAAGAGGATGTTAATGTGGCAATTGAAGTACCAGACGACACTGCTAGATAGGCTAAGACGCGAGACACTTTTTGATAGCAGTAACAATAGTGTGACATTTAATTACTTGTAAAAATTTTATTTTTACTTTCTTTTTCCTAATCTTGGATCATTTTACCTTAAATGTTTATTGGTCGATAGACTGAAGAATTGATTTGATTATATAATGATATTGGAGTGTTATTATTTCTTGTATTTCTGATACTCTTGTTGAGTCTGTTATATTAAAACTGATAAATTAAATAAAAAAAGAATTCAAGCTCCATAGAGGAGAGGATGCCCCTTCACGTGTATATGACCAGTGCTCCATATGGCTAAGAGTACTATAGAATGATAAGTAGTAGTAGCATCAGTAAAAATAAAAGTCAATAGCAAAATTGTTTCACTGGACGTACTTAATACATTTGTGACCAGCTCTTGTTTGTCAATCTTTATAACAGCTGTTGCTGTAACCATCAGCTGTAAGAATGCAGACAAAGGTGAGTGAATGGTGAATGTGTCTGAAAGGCTGTTGAAATATGATGTTTGTGAAAGGTGATTGAATGCTTCGAGAGCCAAGGATTAAGCCCTGATGAATGGCGCTACTGTTCATGTTTTAAACATTTGCTAGATCAACCATTTCCCATGTCTTTTACAAGGTCATTGTATTTTTTTTTCTTAGTAGTGAAAGAACGCTTATGAATTTCTCCTTTTATTTTTGCATTTCAGACCCTCTTGGATGGTCCTGAACAATCTAATCAATGATTTGTTGCAGCTTGTGATTATAAGGACTGCATTCTGCAACTGCCATAAATCATAGTTGTGAGATTTTTGGATTTGAAAACCCACTTTACACACAGATTCTCTACTTAGTTGTACGTTTTAACTATGCTACTAAGAGACTTAACTTGTTCACATCAGAAAAGATACAATTACACTAATTTTCACGTTACGTTAACCACTTGGAGTATTGTGTTCAGTTTTGCAGGCTATGTTTTGCTAAAGATGTAAAAAGACCGGAAGTGGTGTAAAGAAAAACTACAAAAAATGGTTTGGGATTTGCGCTGCAAACCGTGTGAGGAGAGACTTGCTGACCTGGACATGTATACCTTGGAGGAAAGGGGAAACAGGGGTGACATGATACATACGTTCAAATATTTGAAAGGTATTAATCCGCACACAAACCTTTTCTGGAAACGGGAAGGCAGTAAAACTAGAGAACATGAATTGAGGTTGAAGGGGGGGCAGACTCAGGAGTAATGTCAGGAAGTATTTTTTCACAGAGAGGGTGGTGGAGATGAAAATGGTAATGGAATTCAAACGTGTGTGTGGGATAAACACAAAGGAATCCTGTTTAGAAGCAATGGATACACGGAATCTTAGCGGAGATTGGAGGGCGACACCGGTAATTGGGAAGCAAAACTGGTGCTGGGCAGACTTCTGCGGTCTATGCCCTGATCATGACTGAATAGATAGGGATGGGCTGGAGTGTAAATTTTACTTTCACTTGGTTTGTTCTGGTGGTTAGGAAACCATTGATCCAACTGAGTATTCCACCAATCCCGAAGTAGTCTAGGAGTCTTAGTAGTATACTATGGTTCACCATGCCGAATGCACTAGACATGTCGAATTGGAGGAGAAGTATGCTTTTGCCTGTTGCTATTTCCTGTTTGAATATGGCCAGGAGGGTGGTTAGCACTGTTTCGGTGCTGTGGCGGGGGCGGAATCCTGATTGTGATTCATGTAGTATTGAGAATTTGTGTATGTAATCAGTCAGTTGTTTGGTTACCATACTTTCATCAGCTTGACTGCTAGTGGGATAGATGCTACTGGGCGGTAATTGGTGATATCATTTGTTTTTTTTTTTCTTGGAGATCTTATAAGGGTCCCCAGGGTATTCCCTGGGTATTGATTTTCTTGCTTAATTTACAAAGCATTTATTTCCAAGGGGGGGGGAATACTCAGGAACAGAGTGTAACTGGGGCATAGGTGGGTCTCCCACTTTTATATATTACTTCCAGAATATGGTAAGTTACACATGTCCCTGCCTCACTTAAGGGTCCTTTTAATAAGGTGAGCTGAAAATGGTTAGTGGTGGTGTAGGTACAGGTTTTGGGCGCGCAGAATCATTTTTCAGCACACCTGTAAAAAAGGCCTTTTAAAAGTTTTTACCGAAAATGGACGAGCGGCAAAATGAAAATTGCCATGCGTCCACTTTGGGTCTGAGACCTTACCGCCAGCTGTTGACCTAGTGGTAAAGTCTCATGCGGTAACCGGGCGGTAATGACCTATGTGCACCAAATGCCACTTGGCGTGCGTCCGATAAGCACTGCGGAACATAAAAATTATTTTTCTGCTGCGCATATCGGACACACACCAAAAGTAAAATTATCGCAAAAGCTATGTGGTAGCCGTTCGGTAAGTCCATTTTGGCGCAAGTTGGGAACACGCAGACACTTACACGGCTTAGTAAAAGGGCCCCTTAGGTGTGTGTAATTATACCAGATCTATAGCTGCTTAAATAGCCTTCCTATGAAGAAAGACCAAGGAGGCTAGGGCTTTTCAGCTTGGAGAAGAGACGGCTGAGGGGAGATATGATAGAGGTATATAAAATAAGTGGAGTGGAACAGGTGGATGTGAAGCATCTGTTCACGCTTTCCAAAAATAGTAGGACTAGGGGGCATGCAATGAAACTACAGTGTAGTAAATTTAAAACAAATCAGAGAGTTTTTCTTCACCCTACCCATAATTAAACTCTCGAATACGTTGCCGGAGAACGTGGTGAAAGCGGTTAGCTTAGCAGAGTTTTAAAAGGGGTTAGACAGTTTCCTAAATACTAAATGTTTATTTCATATACATCTCCACTATTCATGATGTATTGTAAGCCACATTGAGCCTGCAAAGAGGTGGGAAAATGTGGGATACCAATGCAACAAACAAACAAATAAATAAATAAAGGACAAGTCCATAAACCACTACTAAATGGACTTGGGAAAAATCCACAATTCCAGGAATAACATGTATAGAATGTTTGTACGTTTGGGAAGCTTGCCAGGTGCCCTTGGCCTGGATTGGCCGCTGTCGTGGATAGGATGCTGGGCTCGATGGACCCTTGGTCTTTTCCCAGTGTGGCATTACTTATGTACTTATGTAAATTTTAGGCACACCCTTAGCTGGATAGGCTAGAATTCTATAATGGAACTTCGGTGCCTACTTTCCTCTGTACAATATGCTCCGACTGCGCATCCTCCATGAATCTAATTAAAGGTGCCCGGTTATAGAATTTCCCCATAAATGCTGACAAAAACATATGAATCTAGAATCTCAAAGAGGAAAATCAACCAGGGGATTTCCGGGGATTCCTCCAGCAATTGGGAAGGCAACCTGCACTCTACTTCTGCTCCCTCATCCCCTTCTCCTCTCTGCTTTCTGATTAGTCAGGGAATTAAGATAAATATATTCGTGTAGCAAATGATGACCTATTTATGAGCAGCACCATAAGAATTCCAGGGATTTTAATGGAATTCTTTCTTTGTCTTACTAACATTGATCATATCCAGCATATTGCCAAGACCTGTCGTTTCTTTCTTTACAACATCCGTAAAATCCGCCCCTTTCTTTCCGAGCACTCTACCAAAACCCTCATCCACACCCTTGTCACCTCTCGTTTAGACTACTGCAATCTGCTTCTTGCTGGCCTCCCACTTAGTCACCTCTCCCCTCTCCAGTCGGTTCAAAACTCTGCTGCCCGTCTCATCTTCCGCCAGGGTCGCTTTACTCATACTACCCCTCTCCTCAAGACCCTTCACTGGCTCCCTATCCGTTTTCGCATCCTGTTCAAACTTCTTCTACTAACCTATAAATGTACTCACTCTGCTGCTCCCCAGTATCTCTCCACACTCGTCCATCCCTACACCCCTTCCCGTGCACTCCGCTCCATGGATAAATCCTTCTTATCTGTTCCCTTCTCCACTACTGCCAACTCCAGACTTCGCGCCTTTTGTCTCGCTGCACCCTACGCCTGGAATAAACTTCCTGAGTCCCTACGTCTTGCCCCATCCTTGGCCACCTTTAAATCTAGACTGAAAGCCCACCTCTTTAACATTGCTTTTGACTCGTAACCGCTTGTAACCACTCGCCTCCACCTACCCTCCTCTCTTCCTTCCCGTTCACATTAATTGATTTGATTTGCTTACTTTATTTATTTTTTGTCTATTAGATTGTAAGCTCTTTGAGCAGGGACTGTCTTTCTTCTATGTTTGTGCAGCGCTGCATATGCTTTGTAGCGCTATAGAAATGCTAAATAGTAGTAGTAGTAGATCTGTCCTTGGTATTTTTTTTTTCTTCCTCTGAAAAGGAAACAAACTGTACTCTCCCTGAAAGCTTTGGATGTCAAGTCCACCAAAAAGAGTGTTTGGACTTTGATAGGCTGGAACGTGCTGACAAAGAATTTTAAAAATATAGACTGATCAGATTTTTCTCTTTTAGTCCCATATAGATTAGACAGACCATTGCTCACGTCTGAACTATGGAAGCAAAAGTGCTGACAAGTTCTTAAGATATTATTAGCTACTGGTTCTTTTTTTTGTCAGAGAGGAGACATAACTGGCATCAGTCATTCTACTGTCTCAGGATGCTAACTCTGTCAATTTTATGGACCATATTAATCTCTCTTCTACAGTATACACAGAATTCCAGTACTGTACAGGAAAGATGGGTAGTACAAAGGGGCATCTATGCGATAGCTTACTTCCTCAATGTCATCAAAGTAATTGAACTTATTTGGGCTTAATGTTTCTCAGGTTGTGAGAAAGCCATTAACCATAACTGTAATCTTTATCGCAGCAACCTGTAATTGTTATTATTAAATTCATAAGAGCTGCAGTCAACTCTTGCAGGAACTGCCAATAAATCCGTATGACAACAGTGGATTGATGGAGATTTGGACTATAGTACATAATATAGTTTCATGTGTAATATTGTTTGAAATAGATTATTTGATTTAAATGTGCAATAGCTGTTCCTGCTAGATTTTACCTGCTTCAGTGGAGCAAAGAATTTTAAAGCCCCTAAGACAATAATTCTGTTAAAGGAAGAAGGCAGTGTCTATGCATCATACTGCATATGAGTGAATGTTCAAACATAGGGTTTTTGTGCAGATCTTTGAGATATTTCTTATTGGCTTTTCTTGATATTCCTTTGAGTGCTACCAAATGGGTAAGGAGCACTGAAAAATGGCCTGCAGTAGTGTAGATGCGTGTTTTGGGCGCGTGCAGAATTATTTTTTAGCTCACCTACAAAAAATGTGGGGTTTTTTGCTGAAAATGGACGTGTGGCAAAATGAAAATTGCCACGCGTCCATTTTGGGTCTGAGACCTTACTGCAAGACATTGACCTAGTGGTAAGGTCTCACACGGTAACTGGGCGGTAATGGTCTACGCGCGTCAAATGCCATTTGACGCACGTAGCTGCCGCGTGCCAGAAAATAAAAAATATTTTTCAGACACGCATAGCGGATGCGCACCAAAATTGAAATTACGACAAGGGCCATGTGGTAACCGGGTGGCAACTCCAATCAGGTGCCTACACGGCTTAGTAAAAGGGCCCCAAAATGTCCTACAAATCCCTACTAGTTTCTTTCAAAAGCTCTAACAAATCATGTTATGGAACTAAAATTAAAACTTTAAGCACAGCTTTAGTCATCTGACCATAAACCATTTCCAAGGTTTGCACAGACTCAGAAAATGACTGAGCATAGAAAGCCATGAATGACGATATTGCCAGCAAATGCAGTCACGCCATTTGCCAGTTTTGTGCTTTTGCTGTTTTTCGCATACACATTTTATGGAAATTATGCAAAAATGCTAACGCAGTGAACAATCATTTGATAAAGTCAAAGATGAAATGATATTGTGATGAAGTAGGAGATGTGGAGAGGCATTTTCGATATAAGTACATAAGTACATAAGTAATGCCATACTGGGAAAAGACCAAGGGTCCATCGAGTCCAGCATCTTGTCCATGACAGCGGCCAATCCAGGCCAAGGGCACCTGGCAAGCTTCCCAAACGTACAAACATTCTATACATGTTATTCCTGGGATTTGGGACTTTTCCAAGTCCGTTTAGTAGCGGTTTATGGGCTTGTCCTTTAGGAAACCGTCCAACCCCTTTTTAAACTCTGCTAAGCTAACCGCCGTCACCACATTTTCCGGCAATGAATTCCAGAGTTTAATTACACGTTGGGTGAAGAAACATTTTCTCCGATTTGTTTTAAATTTACTACACTGTAGTTTAATCGCATGCCCCCTAGTCCTAGTATTTTTGGAAAGCGTGAACAGACGCTTCACATCAACCTGTTCCACTCCACTCATTATTTTATATACCTCTATCATGTCTCCCCTCAGCCGTCTCTTCTCCAAGCTGAATAGCCCTAGCCTCCTTAGTCTTTCTTCATAGGGAAGTCGTCCCATCCCCGCTATCATTTTAGTCGCCCTTCGCTGCACCTTTTCCAATTCTACTATATCTTTCTTGAGATGTGGTGACCAGAAATGAACACAATACTCAAGGTGCGGTCGCACCATGGAGCGATATGACGTTCAAATGGTAAAATAAACATTTTAAAACACAAGGCCATAATGGAAGAATGAACTAAACAGTTTCTGAAATTCAAAAATACAAAAAAAAAAAAAAACAATTTGGAAACAGGACACATTGCAAATATCATAGACGTCTGAGAGAAACGTTTCCGCTTATCAAAAATATACTACACAAAATGTGTGATGGCAGTACTGGGCCTCATGTTGAGAAAAGGAAACCAGGCACTTATAGCATAAATTCCAAAACAGGCATCTTATTGGCCCTTAAAAATGGACACCCCTTCATAGAATTGTCCTCATAATATATATACATATATCACATGCAAATGTGGAGTGGAGGAGTAGCCTAGTGGCTAGTGCAGTGGACTTTGATCCTGGGGAACTGAGTTCAATTCCCACTGCAGCTCCTTGTGACTCTGGGCAAGTCACTTAACCCTCCATTGCCCCTGGTACAAAACAAGTACCTGAATATATGTAAACTGCTTTGAATGTAGTTGCAAAAAGCCTCAGAAAGGCAGTATATCAAGTCCCATTTCCATTTCCCTATTTGAGATTCTACATGGAATGTTGCTACTATTGGAGATTCTACATGGAATGTTAATGTTGCTATTCCACTATTCCAATGCCTACAGGACCGCATTGCTGATCTGCAAGGGCAGGCTTCTACATGGAATGTTACTAGTGGAGGAGTAGCCTAGTGGTTAGTGCAGTGGACTTTGATCCTGGGGAACTGAGCTCAATTCCCACTGCAGCTCCTTGTGACTCTGGGCAAGTCACTTAATCCTTTATTGCCCCTGGTACAAAATAAGTGCCTGAATATATGTAAACCGCTGTTTAAGTTTTCCCCAGGAAAAGACTGAAACAATGATAATCTATATTGTTACTTCTATTTAATAATTCTACATGCCTTCTTGCCATAGGTTAGCGAGACCAAATTTTATACTGTTATTTCATGAGTTAAATAGACAGTAGTCTACTGTATGATACTGAATTATTATATAAGAGCCTGAAATACAAGGTAACAGGCAGACTGACTATAGCAATAACCCTAGGCTGGAGCCTGTTCTATTTTTAGTACAATGAGAAATACAGCGATAGGTTCTCTCAGGAGTTTAAACTGAGTCTCTTTATGCATCTTTTAGTTGAAAATGTTGCTATCTGAGTAAGAATTTTTAGTTGAATATGCATTTAAACTCTGGCAGGGATTCACTGTGTTGACATTTCATCCATTTTAATCCTTACAAATGCTGATTTTAAAAGTGTGCTTAATATTCTCTTCTTATTGTGTCATTAATATTTATGAGAAATGTCTTGAAAGCAGGGCCATTTATAAGTTACGTCTACGAGGAGTAGCATGTCAAGAAGACTACAAAGTAAATTTAATTTTCTAAACAAGAAGCTTGTCTAAAATATGTTTTTATACCTCATTTTTATTTTCTTCAAGCCATCTGAGTGTTCCCTCAGGAGCAGTAAAGCTGGCATGCAATGAATTTAAGTAGCATTTTAAGTAGATATGGACAGTGTAAAATGTAGTTCTATTAAAAAGTCGGCTTAGGACGTTGATAGCTTTTTTTTTTTTTAAAGGAAATTAAAGTCAGCCATGAAAGTCAAATGTTCTCTCCTCTGTAAATCTAGAAGAATATATCCCATGGTTTCCCTACAGATTCCCAGTTTACTCAATGGATGTAATCTTTGTTGTGTAATTTACTTTTATTCATAATTATATGACAACAAATGTACCATTTTTGTAATTTTGAGGAGCTTCTATTAAAGATTAGTGCATGTTATCTGCTAAAGGACCCATTTTATTCCTATAGGCCCTACTGGCTATAACATACTCTAATGTTTAGTAAAAGACCTCCCTTAGGGCCCTGTTTACTAAGGTGCGCTAGCATTTTTAGCGCGTTCACAAAATTAGCACACGCTAACTGTGTAGGCGCTCACAGGAATATTGAGGGCGCCTACACAGTTAGCACGCACTAGAAGCACTAGCATGCCTCTAGTATGGCTTAGTAAACGGGCCCTTAATGTTTATTCTGTGCCTCATCACACATTTTTAAAGTACTTTGGGAACCTGTGCAACTGGAGTAACCTAATGCTTAGAGCAGTGGGCTGAGAACAAGGGCAACTCAATTCAAATCTAACCGTGGCGTCTTGTGATTTTGGAAAAGTCACTTAGGGGCCCTTTTACTCAGATGTGGTAGGCCTAACGTGGGTCTACCATGTGCTAAAAGAGCACTACCGTGAGATGCACTGAAGCATCCCACGTTAGTTTTCTGCTCAGTGCGTGCTAATCTCTTGCTGAAAAAAAAATATTTTTTTCAGTGTGAGAGCACCATGGGTTGAGAGTAGGCTTTATCATCTCCTGAATAGGTGACGGTAAGGGCTCCTGCGGTAGTGACCATGCACTAATGGGGAAATTAGTGCATGGCCATTACAAAAAATATATGTCAAGGCGGCCATTTTACTACCACACTAAAAGTGGCCAGTAAGCATGGAAAGCCCATGTGTTGACATAAGCACCAGCCATTTTTTAGCGTAGCTTGGTAAAAGGACTCCTAAATCCTCCATTGCCTTGGGTACAAACTCAGGGGCCCTTTTATCAAGCTGTGGTAAGTAATAATGCATGCTTACCGCAGCTTAAAATGATGAACCATGGGGCGCACTGAGGCATCCCGAAGTACTTTTGACATGTGCCTGTGTTTCCAGTGTGCTAAAAATTAAAATGTTTTTTTTTTGCTGTAGGAGCGTTTTTGGGGGGGCGGAGAGTGGGTGTCTTCTGTGCTAATCAGTCAGTGCAGCTACTTTATCATGTGCAAACTCATTAGCACAGGATTAGCACGTGGTTCGGAATAAGGTATCTTTTAAAGATATCGCCAAAACAGGGAAGATAGGGTATCCCGATAGTGAGGTTACAAAAGAGACTGTAGTAGATCAGGTGTCCTTAAATAAAAATAAAAATCAGACAAAAGATTGCGAATTAATAGTTTCACATACTGAGTATGATGTAAATAGGAACAACAAACATAGTTTGAAATGTCTATATGCGAATGCCAGAAGCCTAAGAAATAAGATGGGAGGGTTAGAATATATTGCACTAAATGAAAAATTAGATATAGTAGGCATCTCTGAGACCTGGTGGAAGGAGGATAACCAGTGGGACATTGTCATACCGGGATACAAATTATATCGTAGTGATAGGGTGGGTCGAATTGGTGGAGAGGTAGCATTGTATATTACCGAGAGCCTTGAATTAAATAAATTGGAAAATTCTGCAGGAAACAAACACATCTTGGAACCCCTATGGATTGAAATTCCATGTGTAAAGAGGAAAAGGATAGTGATAGGAGTGTACTACTGTCCACCTGGCCAGGATGAAGAGACAGATGTAGAAATGTTATCGGAAATTAGGGAGGCTAACAAACTGGGCAACACGATAATAATGGGTGATTTCAATTACCCCGATATTGACCGAATAAATGCAACCTCAGGGTATGCTGAGGGGAGATATGATAGAAGTATATAAAATACTGAGTGGAGTGGAACATGTAAATTCTAATTAGTGCTGATAATTGGTTGTTAAGATCCAATTATCAATGCTGACTAGCTTGTTAACCTATTAGCTTATGCACATTGTTATGGAATATGCTTCAATTTCCGCATGAAAATCTCAGCACAATATATAGAATCCCGGGGGTTAGGGGGATTATATTAATGGTGCAAAAAAAAATGTATGTAGCGGTATTCTATAAATTTAGGTGTGGTTTATAGAATAGCGCTTAAGCCCAGGGATGACTCCTGCATTAAGGCATGGCCATTTGCATGATTAAAAACATGATGCAAATGCCCATGCCCATATTTAGACATGGATGCTCTTATTCTATAATTATGTGCGTAACTAAAAGTCATGTCCCTGATCCGCCCCTGGCCCTCCCATTCCCATGCCCCTTTTTCTGACATGCATACATATTAATTAATTTTAATTTGTGCCAATAATTGCCTCTTAAACTAATTATTGGCGCTAATTTGCTCATTAAATTACCATGTGCAAATCGGGCATTCACCCAAATTTGTGCATGCCTTTTCTAGTAGGGGGTTACCTACCAGCAGTGAATGTATAATTCCTTTTGAATATTCGCTATTAATAATAAACAAGGAGCCTCCTTAGATAAATAGGTCTTTGTGGTGTATGATGATGGTAATTATTATCTAATTATCTTCTAACATGTAAGCAACATTTGGAGGAGTCTGAGTTTTATTGCGGTGAGTAGAGCAGCCACATAAGGCCTTTTGGGATTTCTATTACTATCGTTGCTGTATAATCAACAGGCGCATATTATTTCTTGTAAAGAGTTCATTAAAAATGTATAAAGCACAGTAATCACATATTAAAAGGTAGACAAGGTAGAAGCTGTCGGAGTTGGTGTTAAAGGTACCTGTAATTAGATGTTGGTTGTAGATTCAGTCTGTAAAGTGTGATGGGAATAGATAAGGTTTTATTTATCAAGAAAAATGAACTGTACTTACATAGGTTCTAGATTATCAGCATTACCTGCTGTAAGACAGAGAGGGGCATAATCGACCGAAAACGCCTATCTCCATGGGCGTTAATCTCCGAGAACGGGTCCGTGAAGGGGCGGAGTGAACCGTATTTTTTTAAAAAAATAGACGCCCATGCTTTATTCGCCAAGGTGTGAGCTGGGCGTTTTTGCTTTTCACCGATAATGGAAAATGAAATCGCCCAGCTCAAAAACGAATAAATGCAAGGCATTTGTTCGTGGGAGGGGCCAGGATTCATAGTGCACTGGTCCCCCTCACATGCCAGGACACCAACCGGGCACCCTAGGGGACACTTTTACAAAAACAAAAAAAAAGGTAAAAGAGCTCCCAGGTGCATAGCACCCTTCCCTTGGGTGTTGAGCCCCCCAAATCCCCCTCAAAACCCACAAGTCTACACCATTACTGTAGCCCTAAGGGGTGAAGGGGGGGCACCTACATGTGGGTACAGTGGGTTTGGGGGGGTTGGACGACTAAGCATTAAGCAGCACAATTGTAACAGGTAGGGGGGGGATGGGCCTGGGTCCACCTGCCTGACGTCCACTGCACCCCCTAACAACTGTTCCAGGGACCTGCATACTGCTGCTTGGGAGGAGGGTATGACATTTGAGGGTGAAAGTAAAAAGTTGTGAAACATCATTTGTTGTGGTGGGAGGGGGTTAGTGACCACTGGGGGAGTCAGGGGAGGTCATCCCCGACTCCCTCTGGGGGTCATCTGGTCATTTAGGGCACTTTTTGGGGCCTTATTCGTCAAAAAACAGGGTCCAGGAAAAGTGCCCTAAATTCTAGCTACAAACGCATCCATTATCGGCGAAGGGCGCCCATCTCTGTTCGGGTGATAACCACGCCCCAGTTCCGCCTTCACCACGCCTCCGACACTCCCCCGTCAACTTTGTCCGCATCCGCGACGGAGTGCAGTTGAAAGCGTCCAAAGTTCGGCTTTCGATTATGCCGCTTTATTTGTTTTTGTGAGAAGAACGCCCATCTCCCGATTTAGGTCGGAACTTGGGCGTTATTCTCGTTCGATTATAAGCTGGACAGTCATCCAAAAATGGATGAACAGTGTGAAAAGTCTTATAGTTTATAATATTGCAAATATTATGATTAAAATAATTATCTTATTTTTCTCAAATTTAACCTCTGTATAAAATATTTTGAAAAAATAATTGTCTTATCACACTTCTGTTGACTTGCTTTGAGCTGATAATTTTCATCTACCCAGGAGTGGGGATTATGCAAATAATTATTATGTAAAGCCTGAAATTTTGGCATTTGGGTGCAGTCAGTTGTCTGATATAGTGATTAACTATCTAAAGTCATAAAAGTGTTCTACCATTATTCAATCCAAATCAATATTGGAGCAGCAAAATGTGCTTAATTATAACACTACCATTTGCTCTATAGAAAATGTGTCATCTATTATAATTTTCAAGACTTCAAACTACTGCATTAAAATGAGAATTAGCAGTGGAACTTTTTATAAGATTAATATCACCCCCAAATCAAATCAATTACTGGCTTCTGTGAGAGCATGCACAAAGAGTGGAGGAGTAGCTTAGTTGATAAAGCAGCAGACTGGAAAAGTAGGGATACCAGGGTTCAAATCCTACCTTTCCCACTGATGTAAACTGTGATTTGGACAAATCGCTTCCTCATACATTACCTCAGCTACAAACCTATCAGGGATGGGCTGTCATTTGCAAAGACATATCCTATAAACAGAGAAAAATGAAGGCAGATAAATACCATATGGCCTATCCAGTCTGTCCATCCATGCCGTCTATTATTCCTTCCTCTCCCTTAGAGATCTATGCACTTGTCCCAAGCTTGCTTGAATTCAGATACAGTCTCTGTCAACAGCACCTCCACCAGGAGGCCATTCTACTAACTTACCACCCTTTCCAAGGAGAAGTATTTCCTCAGGTTACTTCTGAGTCTGTCACCTTGATGCCGTCTCATTCCAAAGCTTCCTTTTAATTGCAAGAGAATCGCCTCCTATGGATTTATGTACATAAGTAATGCCATACTGGGAAAAGACCAAGGGTCCATCGAGCCCAGCATCCTGTCTATGACAGCGGCCAATCCAGGCCAAGGGCACCTGGCAAGCTTCCCAAACGTACAAACATTCTATACATGTTATTCCTGGAATTGTGGATTTTTTCCAAGTCCATTTAGTAGTGGTTTATGGACTTGTCTTTTAGGAAACCGTCTAACCCCTTTTTAAACTCTGCTAAGCTAACCTCCTTCACCATTTTCTCCGGCAACAAATTCCAGAGTTTAATTACACGTTCGGTGAAGAAAAACTTTCTCCGATTTGTTTTAAATTTACTACACTGTAGTTTCATCGCATGCCCCCTAGTCCTAGTATTTTTGGAAAGTGTGAACAGACACTTCACATCCACCTGTTCCACTCCACTCATTATTTTATATACCTCTATCATGTCTCCCCTCAGCCGCATAGGTATTTAAATATCTCTATCATATCTCTCCCCTCCCACCTTTCTTCCAAAGTTACATATTAAGATTTTTAAGCCTGTCATTTTATGGCATTACCAACCAAAAACAAGCAAAAAGAAGGTGGAATTGTGTGTGTGTGTGTGTGTGGGGGGGGGGGGGGGGGGGTTCATTGATAATAGTGTGCACACAGTGGAAATAGTACCCACTCTTTCTTGATCCATTGGAGTCTCTTCTTTCCACCCTATGATTTGACCTGGTGACTCTTCCCGTCCCCAAAGCTGAATTTCATTGTTTCTGTCCTATATGGTGTCGTGAAAGAAGAGTCTTTGATCCATTAACATTTGATTTTAAAAAGAAGATCTTGTACTTTAGAACATTGAGACAGATCCACTGAGATCTAGCATCCTGTTTTCAAAAGTGGCCAGTCTGGGTTACTTGAAACTTACACTTCATATCTGTTTACCTCATTTTATTGGTTGAACATTGAAGGACAATTATTTGAAACTGAACTGACTATAAATTGCCACCTTCTGTTTGGCTTTAAGAACATGCTGCCTTTCAGAGTCTGTATATTTTTATCCGGACTGAGGGGAGACACTCATGGGGGCAGAAAGAGGATATGCTCATCCAATAGTTCACATAAGGGCCATTTTACAAAAACATGGGAGGGCTAATGTGCAGTTGCATGTGCCCAATCGGCAATACCGCCAGGCAGGGCCGTGCCGATGCGGTAAGCGAGGTAAGCATGGCAGGAGGGCGCCATCCTCTGGGGGGCGCCCCGCCGCACCATGCTTACCTCGCCCTCTTCTCCCCAGATCCTTTTTTTTTTTGGTTTAAATTTACCTCTCCGGCGCGCGGCAGCGTAAGTGAGAAGGAGGCGGCGCTCCCCCGGCCGCCCCGACGTGTCTTCCCTTCGCTCGGTTCCGCCTTCTTCTGACGTCATTTCTGACGTCAGAAGAAGGCGGGACACAGCGAAGGCAAGACACATCGGGGCGGGGGAGCGCCGCCTCCTTCTCATTAACGCTGCCTACGCTGCAAGCGCCGGAGAGGTAAATTTAAACAAAAAAATGGATCTGGGGAGAAGAGCGCTAGTAGTGTAGCGCTCGTTTTCGGGGGGGGGGGGGCGCCGGAGAGGCCGACTGAGGGGGGGGGGGGGGGGGCGCTGGAGAGGCCAACTGCAGGGGGGCGCCGGAGACCCTAGGCACGGCCCTGCCGCCAGGGTAGCATAGCACCAGAAGTAATTCTGAGTTTGGCATGTGGAGGTGTAGCCTAGTGGTTAGAGCACTAACCTTAAAATCCAGAGGTGGCTGGTTCAAATCCCACTGCTGCTCTATGTGATCTTGGGTAAATCACTTAACCCTCCATTGCCTCAGGTACAAACTTAGATTGTGAGCCCTCCTGGGACAGAGAAATATCCAGTGTACTTGAATGTAACTCACCTTGAGCTACTACTGAAAAAGGTGTGAGCAAAATCCAAATAAATTATTTGAGATTCTCTTGCTACTATCTGAGATTCTACATGGAATGTTGCTACTATTTGAGATTCTACATGGAACGCTGCTATAGTAGAGGAGTGGTTAGTGCACTGGTTTTACAATCCAGTGGTGGCTGGTTCAAATCCCACTCCTGCTCCTTGTGATCTTGGGCATGTCATGTAACCCTTCATTGCCTCAGGTACAAACTTAGATTGTGAGTCCTGCTGGGACAGAGAAATATCCAGAGTACCTGAATGTAACTCACTTTGAGCTACTACTGAAAAAGGAGTGAGAAAAATCTAAATAAATAAATACATGTGCACCCAGTGGTAATTCTGAGTTTGGCATGCATTGAATCCCATGGTATAAAACAATTTTCTACCTGGGGGGGGGGGTATTTTCTACCTGGGGGGCAGTAACCAGCAGCGTGCCCACATTGGCGCATGCTGCATGGTTACTATGTGGATAGTGCATGAGTACTGCTAGGTCAATGGGTGGCGGTAGGGTCTCAGGCCATAAATAGGCATGAACTAGTTTTAATATAGTGCAGGTCCATTTCACAGCCCGTTAGAAAATAGTCTTTTTTCCCAGCCGTAGTAAAAAGTGGCCGAGTGAGCGCCTAAAAGATGTGTCCACACTACCACAGGCCACTTTTTACCATGGCTTTGTAAAAGGACCCCATAGATTTCATTTTTGAATGTTCACCCAATTTTGCACAAAAGTTTAACTTGCATTAGTAATAGGTGCAAAGTCTGCCAGTACTTTTGACTTTCTGAGCTTGTACAAATCCTCGAAGTTTATTTCATACAGAATTTAACAAACAAATTGTAATGCTATACCCTTCCTAGGTGTCTAAGATCCAGTTAAGGAGGGCTATTAGTAAATACCACAATGAAGGAGATGGGTAAAGAAGGTTGTTTGCAGTGATTGCTCCTAAGCTGAGGAATGAGATAATTATTGAATTAAAGTTGGTGCTGGATTATTGTACATTCTGGAAAGGAGTAAAAGTTGGAAATGGATTATTGTACATTCTGGAAAAGAGTAAAAGAACTGGCTTTATCTAGGGAGAAGGGGGCGTAGGGAGAGAGTCTGTGGTCTCTGCAGCAGCTATTGGGCAAGTGTTGGACATGTTGATCAGTTAAACTATGTTTCCGAGTGTGGTAGGAGTTGGATTGGAGAGGTGAATGGAAGGGACTATCGATACTGATGTTTAATGTTATTGTAATAATTTGGGGGGGGGGGGGGTTTGTGTGTGTGTATAGTTTCGTGTATGTAAGATTATAAACTTTTGAGAGCTGTTCTTATTATGGTATACAAGAATTTTTCAATATATTTCATTTGAAAACTAGCTACAAGGACCATAGGTAAAATTTAAATTCAGATTTTTACTCCAAGGTTGTTATATATTCAGCAACATCACGCTATCAATTCAGGTATGTAAGTAGAGTGGGAGAAAGAGGTGGACATTGGATTAGCCCTTTGGCTTTTATCTGCCAAATGTCCTATATTTCTCTTTCAAATACATTGGGTGTTTGATTAATTATTTGAAGCAGGTGCATTGTATGGATAGTAAAGTAAACACAGACACCTCAATATTCAAAACTATATAACTTGCCAGGAACGACTCCTGACCAATTAAATATCCATGGTTAGGCACTTAAATGCTATTCAGCAGGAGATATCTGGTTATCTCTTGTTGAATATCCCAGTTAGCCAGATAACCACTAACCAGCTATATCGCATGACATAGTTGGTTATGTGTGGACATTCAGCACCAAACCGGCTATGTTGAGTGGTGAAAATAGGCCGCTTAAATAGCAGTCCTATCTTTGACCACTAAAATGTTAACTGGACAGTGTTGAATATTGACATAACTGGTTAAACATTTTAGCGGCCAAAATAAATCCAGATATTTAATACTGGTCACTGGATATGGCCCGACATTGAAAATCCAGGTTTAATGCTGGGGACGAACAGCAAACGTGCTGCCCCCACATTTAAAATGAAATCCCCATGAATGCTTTGCATTGTCTGTCCTCCAGGAACCGGATTAATACTCTACTGGGCCCAGGATAAACGTACATAGGTGGCCCCCCCCCCCCTATCATGAACCTCCATTTACTTCTGAGTCAAATTCACTTTCCATGCACTTCCTCCCCTGCTCTTCATTCATGGTCACCCCCTCGCCACACGCACACACATTTCAGCTCTGTAGACCTAGCAGGGCAAAGTGCAGAGCCCAGCTGAGGTTGTGGCAGCTGTAATAGTATGTGAGTGGTCTAATGGTTAGAACCGGAGATAGATTGTTTGCCTAGGCCTTAGTCCAACCTTACCCAATTTCTTGCAGAAAAAAATACGCACAAATTGAAATAGAATTAATACTTTTATCATGCACTTGGGTCGCAAAAATCCAAGGGAACGGTACGGTATAGGGGGTGAAGTGCTTCAGTGTACGAAGGAAGAGCGGGACTTGGGAGTGATTGTGTCTGATGACCTTAAAGCTTCCAAACAGGTAGAAATAGCGATGGTCAAAGCCAGACGGATGCTTGGGTGCATAAAGAGAGGAATGACCAGCAGGAAAAAGGAGGTGATAGTGCCATTGTGTAAGTCTCTAGTGAGGCCCCATTTGGAGTACTGCATGCAGTTCTGGAGGCTGCACCTATGGAAAGATATAAACAGGATGGAGTCAGTCCAGAGGGCGGCTACAAAATGAGTAAGCGGTCTTGAATGCAAAAATTATAGGGACAGGCTTATGAACCTCAACATGTATACGCTGGAAGAGAGGAGGGAGAGAGATGATAGAAATGTTTAAATATCTCAAGGGCATTTATGTACAGGAAGAGAGCCTTTTTCAAATGAAGGAGAGCTCTGGAATGAGGGGGCATATGACAAAGTTAAGAGGGAATAGGCTTAGGAGTAACCTAAGGAAGTATTATTTCACAGAAAGGGCGATGGAGGCGTGGAATGGCCTCCCGGTGGAGGTGGTGGAGTCGAGGACTGTTCCAGAATTTAAAAAGGCATGGGATAAGCATGTGGGATCGCTTAGGAACAGGAAGAATTGGGGGTTACAGAGGATGCGCAGACTGGATGGGTCATATGGCCTTTATCTTCCGTCATGTTTCTATGTTTCTATTCCACCAATGCCTAAGAGCCAACCTCATCAGTGATGTCACAATGGCTCAATTGTCCTGTTCTTGGCTTATTTTCCCCCCTTAGTGTGAAGAGTTTCAGTCTCTGGTAACCAGAGCTCATATTGTGATGTCATAATGGGAATAGGCTTAGGAATAACCTAAGGAAGTATTGTTTCACAGAAAGGGTGGTGGAGGTGTGGAATGGCCTCCCGGTGGAGGTGGTGGAGTCGAGGGCTGTTCCAGAATTTAAAAAGGCATGGGATAAGCATGTGGGATCGCTTAGGAACAGGAAGAATTAGGGGTTACAGAGGATGGGCAGACTGGATGGGTCATATGGCCTTTATCTGCCGTCATGTTTCTCTGTTTCTATCTACATTGAAGAGTAGGTTTCCAAAAGGCATTTTTGATGTGGACAAACACGAGTAATGCCCCTTGAACATTTCTGAAGTAGATATAAAATGAAAAAAAAGATCTATCATTGCACCTTTCATACAGTGAACTGTGTTGGATGTCATGTTTTGTCTCTAACATTTTCTTGTTAACTTCAGAACAAAGTAGCAACAACAGAGAGAAAAGTAAAAGCTTGTCATGATGTTCTTGGAGTTATTACACCTGCCTTAATAATGGTGGGTTCACAAGAGATTGGTAAAGGAGAGAGGCAAAGGGACAAAGGCATTATTATGCCATTGCAGCACTTAGTTCTTGGTATACAAGAAAAATGTGTTTCTGGAACACAAGGGACCATCCTTTGCAGAAGATAATAGTGTGTGTTCGGCATATGTAAAGAACTGAGTGAAATAGAGAAACTGCAGCATTACTGTTCCCCAGTGTCTCTCGATATTATATGTTTTGAAAACTGTTCCCCTTCACCAGTAAAAGCATACTTATTTCTTCTGGCTATCTTCTGGCTAGCTCTTTTTCTTAACTTTTGACAGCCTTTTATCTATCTGCAGTTCCTTGTTTATGCTCTTGTTATTCATTCGCAATTCCATATCATGTTTTCCTCAAAGCTCCTGCCTCCCGATAAACGCTGTTACGAGATACAATAGTTCCGTAATACAGGTTTTGCTTCTTTTGCAGTGAAAACTAGACCCCTTATAACAAACTAGTAAAAAAGGCCCATTTCTGGCTGAAATGAAACAGGCGCTAGCAAGGTTTTGCGCGGAGTGTGTATGTTTGAGAGAGTGTCTGTGAGAGTGGCTGTGTGAGAGTGAGAATGTGCAAGTGTGTGTGTGTGACAGAGAGTGGGTGTGAGTGTGTCTGTGAGAGAGCGTGTGTGTATGTGAGAATGAGTGTGTGCGAGTGCATAAGTGAGACAGTGAGTGTCCTTCCCTGTCCCCCCTGTCAGGTGTCAGGACTGGGGGGGACTGTGGACAGTCATGAAGGCAGCCCCTACCAAAATATTGAAAGCAAGACCATTTGTATAATAATCACTGAATTCCAGAGAACAAAATGGAGCAAGTTCCCACATGCTATCTTTTGCTTTCTGTATTCAGTAGCTGACAGGCTTGCTAGACTTACCTAAGTGGCTGCAGCTGCAATACACTGAAAAGAAAGCAAGGAAACCTATGAGACGTAGATACGGCCGTCCCCTTGGCCTCTGACGCTCCTCCTTTCTTCTATTTGACTTCCCTCTGATAGGTCCGTCATTCGGTGTGACGCTCCTCCCTTTTCCTGTTTCAGTTCCCTTTGATAGGTCAGAGCGGTGCAGCTGTGACACTCCTCCCTTCTCTGATAGGTCAGGGCGGGGCAGAGATGTAGTGTGCTTAAAAATGGTTACAGAGCTTCGAACATACGAACTGTTGAAGCCTCAGAGTGTGCTTTAGAATGTTGAGGGTGCTTTTTATGTGCAGATGGGGCGTGGCTGAGACTGAGGGTGAGTAGTCCGAATAGCCTAGCCTACCAGGAGGACAGGAGTTCAGGACAGATGGAGTGAGCTTCAGAACGTCTGAGGGGGGATTTTATTTATATAGATGTTATTTTTGCTTTCTAATGTCTTCTAATGCTATGGCATTTAAACTCTGCAACCAGATCTAGAAATGAAGGGACATCTTCACGCATATAATATGGTGTAACACATGCACAGCATAAAACTTTCAAATGGTAAACAACTTGTCACTTTCTTGGAGCTTTGTTTAAAAGCTCTTTGATTGAAAGTGTAACAAGACACATCAATCAGTTGTCCTATATATAAGCAAAGGCCCAGGAAGCAAAGTAAAATATGCTTAGACTCAAGGACCCTTTTACTAAGCAGCGTTAGGTGCTAATGCATTTATTTATTTATTTATTTTCTGCATTTATAGCCCACATTTTCCCACCTCTTTGCAGGCTCAATGTGGCTTACAAATACCATAGTGGCGATCACCATTTCCGGAATAAGAAATACAGAAGAATGTTCCAATCAGAGTATATAGAGTACACGGTAAATTAGAATAATTTGCATGTGTAATGCAGCTTAAAATGACATAGCTCAGACGCACACTGGTGTCCTGTGGTACCTGTTTTCAGTCAGCCGCGGAAGAGCAGGGCGGCGCACTTTTCAGATTGTTTCATATCATATCTAACCTGGCATGTCACCATTGCTTCAATGTTCCGTGGTATGGTTCCCTGAGGAAGGATTGCGAAACGGGACTCTCGGAATCTACACGCAGGAACAGGCTGTGTCCCAGGCCATAAAGATAAGTAACGCTGTGGCTCTGGGCACTAGATATGAGTGATTTACATGCAATTAGAATGGACAGTTATGCACAGGTTCTAATTTGAATAAGCACAATAAAATTTTCAAAAAAATTTTTTTTTGTTTTTTCAACAGGGGTTTTTTAGTCTATGATGACTTGTTGTGCGTGCAAATATATTTGAATGCCAACGAACTTCTTAGTTGCCATACTAGTTGAGACTTTTCCCCCTTTTTTGATTTTTGAAATTTTGATATAGACAGCATCACTCTGCTATTGAGGTTTTTTGTTGTTTCAAAATTTCCAGCAGTTGTGTTGATCTGAATGTGATATTGTAGTACATAAGAATTGCCATACTTGGTCGGACCAATGGTCCATCTAGCCCAGTATCCTGCTTCCAAGAATGACCAGTCCAGGTCACAAGTACCTGGCAGAATCCCAAATAGCAACATTCCTTGTAGAATCTCAAAGAGTAGCAAGATTCTGGAATCCCAAATAGTAGCAACATTCCATGTAGAATCTCAAAGAGTAGAAAGATTCTGAAATCCCAAACAGTAGCAACATTCCATGTAGAATCTCAAAGAGTAGCAAGATTCTGAAATCCCAAACAGTAGAAACATTCCATGTAGAATCTCAAAGAGTAGCAAGATTCTGAAATCCCAAACAGTAGCAACATTCCATGTAGAATCTCAGAGTAGCAAGATTCCGGAATCCCAAATAGAGGCAACAGCCCATGTAGAATCTCAAACAGTAGCAAGGTTCCGGAATCCCAAATAGATGCAACAGCCCATGTAGAATCTCAAACAGTAGCAAGATTCCGTAATCCCAAATAGTAGCCGTAATCCCAAATAGTAGCAACAGTCCATGCTACCAATCTCAGGGACAGCAGTGATCTTCCCAATTTCTACTACAATCGCAGATTATGGATTTTTCCTTCAAGAATTTTTCCAAACCTTTTACACTAACTGCTGTAACCACATCCTCTGATAATGAGTTCCAGAGCTTAACTACTCATTAAGGGCCCCTTTTACAAATGCTAAAAATAAGTGTGCGCTAAATGCTAGAAATGCCCGCATACTCCTTTGGTCATCTCCTAGCGTTTAATGAGTGTGGGCTAAGAACGCTAGCGTGCCTTTGTAAAGGACCCCCCCCCCCCCCCTCACCGATTGAAGAAAATGTATTCCCATGTAACTTCATTTAGTGTCCCCTTGTCTTATTACTTTTCAAAAGAATAAACAATCAATTCACATTTACCTGTTCTACACCACTCAGGATTTTGTAGACATATCCCCTCCCCCCTCAGCTGTCGCTTTTCCAAGCTGAAGAGCCCTAACCTCTTAAGCCATTCCTCATATGAGAGGAGTTCCATTGCCTTAATCATTTTGGTCACCCCATCCCATCCATGTTCATCGATTCTCCTCTGCCCTGCCCGCCCCTCCCCTTGATGACCCACGATTCTCTCCTCCCCTCCATGACCAGCAATTTGTACCTGAACGTTCTCTGGCTGGCTTCCGTTCCATTCATAACATCCTGATGTCAGCTCGCCTCTAGCGTTCCCTTCCCTCTCACTGTTCTGCCCTCCTCTGACATCATTACATCATTATGTCATTACGCGAGGGCGGGACAGTGAGAGGGAAGGGAACGCTGGAGGCTTGCTGATGTCAGGAGATGCTATGAACGCAGACAGCCAGCTAGCCTTTGAACGTTGGAGGTACAAATTATTATATAGGGTTATTGCTTGTTAAGTGCTGTTACCAGTGCTCAGTAGCTTGTTGAGCCAATTAAGTTACATGCAGTGTTATAGAATCCACGCCGATTTCAGCACCTAAATCTAAGTGCACTATATAGAATCCGTGGGTTAGCGTGGAAACTCAGATGCACAGGTTATAGAACAGGGTCAATTATATGCCCAAACCCCAGATTCTTTATATTGTGACTAAAGTTGTGTGCGCAACTTTGGCAATGCGGCCAAACTGCACATGCAACTTAACTGTTTAACAAGCCAATCAGTGCAAATAATTGGCCAGTAATGACCAACTATTGACATTAATTAACACTAATTAGAATTTACACACTCAACTTTCGAAGCGTATTCTGTAAAGTAGTGTGCATAGATTCTAATGCGTGGATCTCAAAAGGTGGCATGGCCATGAGAGGGGCATGGGTGGGTTATGGGCCTTTCTAGAAACTATACACACTGTTATAGAATATGTCCAATCTGTGCCTAAGGGGTCCTTTTACTAAGGTACGCTGAAAAATGGCCTGCACCGGTGTAGATGCGTGTATTGGACGCTCGCAGGTCCATTTTTCAGCACACCTGCAAAAAAGACCTTTTTTTTGCTGAAAATGGATGTGAGGCAAAATAAAAATTGCTACGCATCTCTTTTGGGCCTGAGACCTTACTGCCACCCATTGACTTAGCGGTAAGGTCTCGCGTGTTAACTGGGCGGTAATGATCTATGCGCATAGAATGATGATTACCGCCCGGTTTCCGCATAGAAGATGTGTGTAAAAATCAAAATTACTGCCCAAATCTGGGCAGTAACTCCAAATTGACACATATTGTGCACACACAGGCACCTACACAGCTTAGCAAAAGGGCCCTTTAGTTAGGCATGGGTTTTAACACCAGGATTTAGTTGGCCTAAATGGTCATGCCTTAAAATTACAAAAATTTGCAGTGTCTGCTAGAGTTAAAGATGGGTAACCTAATACTACTAATCACTGACCCTAGCTAGTGTCATTCAAAACAGCTGTGATCTCTATTTGGAGAAAAGCCCTCAGAAACCAAAGGCAAGTAGGCCTTGGTTTTGAACGCTAATGCAATGCAGTTATATGTATATAGCGTTTAGTATGTTCCCACCCGTAACCTCCGCTCTCAGGACAAATCACTCCTATCTGTACCCTTCTCCACCACCGCTAACTCCAGACTCCGCCCCTTCTGCCTCTCATCACCTTATGCCTGGAACAGACTTCCCGAGCCCATACGCCATGCGCCCTCCCTGCCCATTTTCAAGCCCTTACTCAAAGCCCATCTCTTCTCCCTTGCTTTTGGCGCCTAACCACTTTCCCAATTCATGATACCTACACTGACTACATAGTTTGTAACCTTTAGATTGTAAGCTCTCTTGAGCAGGGACTGTCCTTCCCCATATTTATTATTATTATTATTATTTATTGTATTTGTATCCCACATTTTCCCACCTTTTTGCAGGCTCAATGTGGCTTACAGAGTATGGAAATGAGAACGTCATTACATGATTTAAGAAAACAGTCGATCATAAGCTGAGGTGAAACTTGTACAGCGCTGCGTAACCCTGGCAGCGCTATAGAAATGCTAAGTAGTAGTAGTAGTAGTAGTTTCTATCACTGGGCTGAAAAAAACTCCAAATACTATTTAAGACTTTTAATAATGCTTTAAAAATGTAAATAAAGTGCAGCAATAAAAGTGCATCTGATCTCAATGTCAGCTTATTCAAAACATGAGAAAATCACAGAAATTGAGACAGCACTTAGCTTTCTTTCTCTTTATCCAGCACAAACTATCTCTCGTTCGACTGGGCCACCGTTTCACCCCTCAATAGGCTTCTTTCAGGAACAGGTGCTGAACGGCAGTGCAATAATCTGGAGAAGTAAAGTCACCAGTTATAAACTTGAACATAATTCCAATAAATTTGAATTCAGCAGCCAAACCAACCTGCTGGTTCACTTGCTTTCAGTTGTGTGTTCAGTATCTCAAAATGGCACTGCAACGTCACACGCCAAAACTCAGAGTTTAAATAGGTTCCTCCTATAAGATCTTAAAGAGGCAGCATGTGAGCAATTAAGGTGAAAGAGAAATTGTTTAATAGAAAATGTGCCAGATCTCATATCACATGGCGTAAGTAATCACACCTAGTTAAACGTGTAAATGTGCACTTAAGCTAGTATTCTATAACCAGATTATAACCATCATATATCGTCAAAAGACAAATTTATAGCTGCTTAGAATGTAATTTTATGTTCATTTGAATGCTTTGGTCACAAAAAGGCCCTGTTTACTAAGGTGCGTTAGCATTTTTAACCTGCCTACAATTAGCGTGCACGCTAAATGTGTAGGCCCTTATAGGGATATTGTAGGCGCGTACATGGTTAACGAGTACGTACATAGTTAACACATGTTAAAAACGCTCACACACCTATAACGTGGCTTAATAAACAGGGCCCTTTGGGTGATTGGTTATACATATATATATAAAATATATGTGATGATTATAAACATTGGGATATATTATTTAGACCGTTAAGGACTATGAAAGTCTCTTCAAAAAATATCATCAGCACATAAAATTACATTCTAAGCAGCTATAAATTTGTCTTTTGACAATATATTATGGTTATACTCTGGTGATTCACAAAAATACGTGGTATATCATTTTCCCAGAGACTTGTTGCATTACAATCTCCTCTCTATTTTGATGTTGGTAGTATTCTACAACCGACAATTACACGTGTAACTTCTGTTATAGAATTCAGGCTTAGTACACATACTTTAGGTAACCTACACTCAGTGGCGTACCAAGGGGGGGTGGGGGCGGTCTGCCCCGGGTGCATGCCGCTGGGGGGTGCCGCACGCCTGTTGGCCAAGTCCGCTCGTTCCCTCCCTGCAGCTCCGTATGCATGGAACAGGTTACTTCCAGTTCCGGGGCAGAGGGAGCAGCAGGGAATGAGTGGACTCGGAGCTGACAGGCACGCGGCACCCCCAGCAGGTAAAAATGCACCTGGTGGGTGTAATTTCGCCGGGGGGGGGGGGGGGGTTGTGCTGCACCCGGGAGGGTGTAATTCGCCGGGGGGCTGTGCTGCACCTGGGGGGTGGGGGGGTGCATCGGTGATCCGCCCCGGGTGTCAGCCAGCCTAGGAACGCCACTGCCTACACAGAATTCCCCCCTATCTGTATAATTAGAATGGAAAAAAATGCTATCCCAACCTTAGGGGCCCTTTTACTAAACCGCATAGGCGCCTACGCACGCCCAAAGCATGCCAGGTTGGAGTTACCGCCAGGTTACTGCATGGCCCTTGCGCTTTCAATTTTGGCGCACGTCCGCTATGCTTGTCTAAAAAATATTTTTATTTTCTGGTACGCGGCAACTACGCGTGCCAAGTAGCATTTGATCCGCATAGATCATTACCACGTGAGACTTTACCACTAGGTGAATGGCGTGCAGTAAGGTCTCAGACCCAAAATGGACGTGCGGCAATTTCATTTTGCCGCACGTCCGTTTTTGGCAAAAAAAGAGGCATTTTTTTGTAGGTGCACTAAAAAATAATTCCGCGCGCACCCAAAACACGCGTCTGCACTACTGCAGGCCATTTTTCAGTGCACCTTAGTAAAAGGACCCCTTAGCCACATAGTTACATGTAGAGCAGCTGTATAGCTATGATTGCAGTGCTGCCACCTATCTAGATAGCAGGGTTGAACATGTGTTTTTTTTAAATGCTGTGGTCAGTGTTTAAAAAGCATTCACTTCCAGGTCTGAATACTGACCTAAAATAACTCCCTTAGAAAAAGAATACAGAATGTACCTGCTTATTTCATCAATCAATCTTTCTTTATATGTTTCCATTTCCTTCCACTTTTATAAACAAAGGAAACCAGAGGGAACGCAAAAAGCCTCTAAACTTGCTTTGATTACTGCTTTTACTACCTTAGGTACCTGAAGGAGACTTTAAAATGAAAAAACCCAAAATGTCAGCCAAAGTACCTCTGCATGACTGATTTTATAACATGAAACACAGACCACTGAAGTAGAGCGAATGTAAAGGGGTCAATACTTAGCATGGCATTGAATTTCCAGGGATAACACTGGTAGTGGTCAGCAAAATGCTGACCACTGACGGCCAAATATCAGGCCCTATTATTAGTAGTAGTATTATAACAGAAGCACTTACATTCCATAATTTCCATACTAATGATATAATGTGGCTTACAAAAGAATAAAAGTAGACAATTACTAGAAACTACAATAAGGAAAACAATGATAACAGATGACAATAAAATAGTTATCAAAAGAAATATTAACTATTCAATGGTACCTTAAAAAAATGAGTCCAGATATTTTCTAAACTGCGTATAGTCAGATTCCAGTATAATGAGCTAATGGATTCCGAACTAATACAGCTTTATATGTAAAAGTGCTTTTAAATTTTTTTTATACTTAACACCTTTTGCTGAAGGAAAATATAAAGTTAAATAACAATAATTACATTGTGATGTGTTGGCCACTAGAGGTATTATAAGCTTACATAGGAAATTTGGGGCAAGACTATAATGGATTTTTAAAAAAGAATTTTATTAGATACCCAAATAAATATAACATACAAAACTCAGAGAGGCAGCATAGATGCACAGAACTATTTACAAACAGTCTAAGTAGACATACATTAAGCTGCAAACAGGCCAATTACTAGTGAGGTAATTAAATTTGCTGACGACACAAAGTTATTCAAAGTTGTTAAATTGCGAGAGGATTGTGAAAAATTACAAGAGGACCTTACAAGACTGGGAAACTGGGCGTCTAAATGGCAGATGACGTTTAATGTGAGCAAGTGCAAAGTGATGCATGTAGGAAAGAGGAACACGAACTATAGCTACGTAATGCAAGGTTCCTCGTTAGGAGTCACTGACCAAGAAAGGGATCTCGGCATCATTGTTGATGATACGTTGAAACCCTCTGCTCAGTGTGCTGCAGCGGCTAAGAAAGCAAATGGAATGTTAGGTATTATTAGGAAAGGAATGGAAAACAAAGTGAGGACGTTATAATGCCTTTGTATCAGTCCATGGTGTGACCGCATCTCAAATATTGTGTTCAATTCTGGTCAACGTATCTCAAAGAATATATATAGTGGAATTAAAAAAGGTGCAGAGAAGGGCGACAAAAATGATAAAGGGGATGGGACGACTTCCATATGAGGAAAGGCTGAAGCATCTAGGGCTCTTCAGCTTGGAGAAAAGATGGCTGAGGGGACATATTATAGAGGTCTATAAAATAATGAGTGGAACGGGTAGACGTGAGTCATTTGTTTACTCTTTCCAAAAGTACTAGGACTAGGGAGCATGCGATGAAGCTGCAAAGTAGCCCACCCAACAGTAGCACATGTTTAGCGGTAGCTGGTGGAGATCCCAAGCTCTGTCAGCTGAACCATCACTAGACCCTACATGTCCTTCCAACTACTGCACCATCTCCCTCCTACCCTTCTTCTCCAAGATACTTGAATGCGCCGTTCACAGCCGCTATCTTGATTTTCTCTCCTCTCATGCCATCCTCAACCCACTTCAATCCGGTTTTCACCCTCTACACTCGACAGAAACGGCACTCACTAAAGTCTGTAATGACTGTTCCTTGCAAAATCCAAAGGTCACTACTCCATCCTCATCCTCCTCGACCTATCCGCCGCTTTTGACACTGTCAATCATAGTCTACTCCTTGCCGCACTATCCTCATTTGGATTCCAGGGCTCTGTCCTCTCTTGGTTCTCCTCTTATCTCTCCCACCGTACCTTCAGAGTACATTCTCATGGATCTTCCTCTACCCCCATCCCGCTCTCTGTTGGTGTTCCTCAGGGATCTGTCCTTGGACCCCTTCTTTTCTCAATCTACACCTCTTCCCTGTGCTCGCTGATCTCATCTCATGGTTTCCAATATCATCTTTATGCTGACGACACCCAGCTTTATCTCTCCACACCTGACATCACTGCGGAAACCCAGGCCAAAGTATCGGCCTGCTTATCTGACATTGCTGCCTGGATGTCCAACTGCCACCTGAAACTGAACATGGCCAAGACCAAACTCATTGTCTTTACACCCTCATCCTCCCCATCTCATCTGCCCACAACCTTGGAGTCATCTTTGACTCCTCCCTCACCTTCTCTGCGCATATCCAGCAGACAGCCAAAACCTGTCGCTTCTTTCTCTATAACATCAGCAAAATTTGCCCTTTCCTCTCTGAGCACACCATCCGTACTCTCATCCACTCTCTCATTACCTCTCGCCTTGACTACTGCAGCCTACTCCTCACTAGCCTCCCACTTAACCATCTATCCCCCCTTCAATCCGTTCAGAACTCTGCTGCGCGTCTTATCTTCCGCCTAGACCAATATGCTCATATCACCCCTCTCCTCAAGTCACTTCACTGGCTTCCGATCAGGTACCGCATACAGTTCAAGCTTCTCTTATTAACCTACAAATGCACTCAATCTGCAGCCCCCTCATTACCTCTCTACTATCATCTCCCCTTACACTCCTACCCATAACCTCCGCTCACAGGACAAATCCCTCCTCTCAGTACCCTTCTCCACCACCGCCAACTCCAGGCTCCGCCCTTTCTGCCTCGCCTCACCCTATGCTTGGAATAAACTCCCTGAGCCCATATGCCAAGCCCCCTCCCTGCCCATCGTCAAATCCTTGCTCAAGGCCCACCTCTTCAATGTCGCTTTCGGCACCTAACCATTATTCATCTATTCAGGAAATCTAGACTGCCCTAATTTGATTGACTGCACTTTTTTGTCCTTTAGATTGTAAGCTCCTTCGAGCAGGGACTGTCCTCTGTGTTAAATTGTACAGCGCTGCGTAACCCTGGTAGCGCTTTATAAATGTTAAGTAGTAGTAGTAGTAGCTGAAGACTTTCCCCTGATAGTAACAAATTTCTACTCTCCACAATACTGGCAACTGCGCATGCTCAGTTTTCTGCCCATGCCTGCTGAAGACTGCCAAGGGGGAAAGAAGCATTTTCCTGCCAGCTGAGATATTTTTTTGGTGGTAGTGGTGGTGATGGAGGGGGGGGGGGGAGAACATTTGGTGCCCACCCACCCAAAATCTGTTGTCTGGCTACACCCCTGGCACAATATTACAGAGTTTGGCAGATCTGCACCTAATTTAGGTGTGGGGGTTTACACTAGGTTTCAGTTAGTGTAAATCCTCGTGCCTAAAAGTTAAGGAACAGGTCCCAGCACTAGGTGATATTCTAAAAAAAAGTACCCAATTCAGAGCGCCATATATAGAATAACGCTTAGCGCTTACTTGTTTTCTGTGCCATATATAGAATCTGATCCTATCTGTGATACCTATACATATACAGATTAAAAATGAAAACAATTTTGTTCAAGGCACATCCGAATGTTATTGATATGTTTTTCCACCAGTAACATTGTCCTAATAAGATGAACTAAAAACTATTTATCTGGCCAAAAATGTGAACATTGAGCTGAGCTGAAAATATAATGATATAACAAAAATAATGAAAGGCTCCATTTACAAAGCCACACAAGCGATTCCACCACGACAAATGCAGTGAAGCCCATAGGAATTGAACGGGCTTTGTTGCATTTGCCCCACCAGAATCTCTAGCGCAGCTTTGTAAAAGGAGCCCAAAGCTTTTTATAATTTCTACAAAAATGCTTGCTAGTATCTTGAGTGAATTTCTTCAAAACAGCAGTAAATAAATCCCAATAATAAATAAAATGTATTCGAATTACACTAACCTGAGAATTCATGCTAGCAATAGCACAGTATGTGAAAATCAGAAAATTACAATTTATGATAATAGCAAATTTCTTTAATGACTTTTCAATCTACTAAGCACACTAGCATCACATTTTAACATTTTCCCCTGTAACTACAGATTTTTAAAAAAGGGATTGTTTTGAACTAGTATCCAGGCTCACTGAATCTGTGACACCAAAATATTGCTGTTTTGATCATGGAAGCCATGTCTAGCCTTGTATTGTCTTCCTGCTGTTCGTCACTTCAATAGCAAATTTTCAGATAAGTGGTTCCATAGAATTCACTTCTAGCAGGTCAAGAGAACAGACACGAAAATTCTTTGAAAGAGAAACCCACTGAAGCATGTACTGTTGTCATGGGCAGTTTATTGGCACAGATGAACAGTAGGGAAGCTTATTAAAAGTTCACTGTAGCCCTGCTAGACTTACAGTAAGGTTTACCTGGAGTTTTTCCTATTTTTGTGGTACAATCTCAACCAAATTCAAATTATTCCAGGTATGAAATTCAGTCAAATTTATGACGTTGTAACTAAAAATGTGATTTGCCAAGGGTGTTGCTGAGGTCAGTCCCACAGATGGAGGGAAGGAAGCCTAAAGCCACTATAGCGACCCCTATAAAGCATAAAAAATGACATGGAGAGTGTTTCCTCAACCCTTTCCTGAAGGCACACAGCACTGTTCCTTCAAAGCTGAGCAGGAGTCCTTCACATGAATTACTGTCAGTGGAGGGTGATGTTTCAGTATTGTATTTTCAAAGGCTAGACACAGACAGGTTCCCTAGAGTCCTGCAGACCTTGCTTGTCCCTCACTATTGAAAATGTGATAGTGAAACAGCACCTCCCACTGGCAGGACTGTAGATGGAGGACTTCCACTCAGATTACAGGGAACAGTGACACTTAGCATACACTGGGCGTTGACAGTAAAAACAGAGAACCATGACAACAGATAAGGGCCAAATAGCCCATCCAGTTTGTCCTTCCTCAGTAACCACTAACTCCTCATTTTCCTAATGCTTTCTTAAATTCTGACACAGTCCTCATCTCCAGGTATAGTTCCGGATTGGCACACAGTAAGCCCACGGTGGACTTACCGCTGCATAGTGAAAGAGCTCCACTGTGATCAATCTCACAAGCTCTATGCACGGAGTCCCTAGTGTGTGGACTGATGCTCCTGGAAAGCCTTTCTTAAAGGTGCCAGACCAAGACAACGCTGAACAGTACTCCCCTTCCCCCAAAGAACTTCCCAAAGATTCTGTCTCCCCCAGGCCTAACTCTATCAATCCCTGCTGGTCTAAGGGCCCAGGGCAGGAGCTATGCCCAGATGCTAATGCCCCTGCCAGTGCCAGGTTCAAAATGGTATCAGGGACTCCTAGAAATACACGTGGTACTACCTTCAGGGATGAAGCCACAACATAAGGGTACTAAACCTCAAGTATTCCCCAGCTAAGGGCTTCTCCTAAACTGCCCTCCTGGCTGGCTAGAACTCCTCCAACCTGAGCTACTCTCCTCTCTGTCTTATCTGCAAAGAGTCAGACTTTTTCTTCTGCTCTGTTCAGTTCAACTTATTTGATATACCACTTTAGGTACAGAAGCACATCAAAGCAGTGTAGACGTAAAAAAAAAAATCAAGGCAGGGGTCATAGAAAATGGAGGTAAAAATCTCTTCTGCTCACCAGCAGCTGAATTAACCAACTAGGGGGGCCCTTTTACAAAGGCGCATATCTTCTATTTTCTGCCATGTGGCGCTTACCTGGCAGTAAATGGCAGTGGACGTATGCTGCCTGCCTACCGCCTGGATAGCGTGTGAGACCTCACCGCTAAGTCAATGGGTGGCGGTAAGGTCTGAAGCTGAAAATGGATGTGCGCTGTTTTTTTTTATTTTATTTACTGCACGGCCATTTTCTGGCCCCTTAAAAAAAAGGCCCTTTTTCCAGGACGCGGCAAAAACTGGCCTGGCACGGGCCCAAAAGACGCACTCGCACTGCCGCAGGCCACTTTTGGCCGCGGCTTAGTGAAAGGGCCCCCAAGATACTTAATTGCCTCTATCTATACCTTGAGCTTTTGCCGCTTCACTAATGCAGTTTTCAAAGTGCTTGCCTCTGTGAGTTCACTCTTTTCGGGAACTTTGCTATATGCCCTGGATCTCCGTCTAGCGTTTGACCCATGAAGTATCTCAGCAATCATACTTTCTCGGAGGGCTCTGCTACCTGCTATGAAGTTCCCTCTGGCGTTCAGCCAAGGAATCACCTGTGACAGTGCTCAAATGCATTACACAGCGTGGAATCTGACAGTACAGAACTGGCAGAATAAATCCAAATGAGTAACTTTCCTCAGTGCCTACTCTTCAGTGCTCTGGCAGCATAATGATACGATCTATGAGTGCTGCAAATTATAATGAGCTGCACTTTCAGACCCATCACATTTTCAGATATGATGAAAGAAGCCATAGAGGTTGAGAGATATCTGTGCTGAGATCCGTGAAACCTGCTGTAGGCTTTGGACAGACTAACCATAGTAATTACTGGAACGACCTTGATGCATGCCAGCTAATGCATTCCAGGGGACTGACTCCAGCACTGCGCACGCCATCTACCACAGTGACCCCGATGCCTTCTACTGCATCAACTTCACCCATGCCTGGCAGGGATCAAAGGGTCCCAGGACTGTGGTGGAAAGATTTCCAAAGAACGTCCAGCTTTGGTTCTGAACTATATTTTGTCACCTCCTTCATCCGTATCGGTATCTCTCCCCTCCTCTATGCTGCTTCTTTCAAAAATCCTCCCGTGGCAGCAGCTTCATCTCTGCCATTTGGAAACCTAATGGATTGTTAGCCGAGCCTATTTAGAGGCATATTTTCAAAGCACTTAGCCTTCCAAAGTTCCATAGGTTTCTATGGAACTTTGGAAGGCTAAGTGCTTTGAAAATATGCCTCTTTATATCCTATGAGATAAAGTAACACCTGGTCCAAAGTAGAAGTTAATGAGCACACTTGGATAACATATGGAAGAGCATATATACAGTGCTATATAGTATGTACCCACTATAGCTTAATTTGAAAATCACATCCCTTCCTTTACATAGCCATAAATATGAGCGTATACTATTAGTGTTTACTCAGAGAGGATTAGCATTCATTCCGTGCTGCTAGTGCACAAGAAATCAGGGGTCCTTTTACTAAGGTGCACTGAAAATGGCCTGGAGTAGTGTGGGTGCGTGTTTTGGGCGTGCGCAGAATCATTTTTCAGCGCACCTGTAAAAAAGGCCTTTTAAAACTTTTTACCGAAAATGGACATGCGGCAAAATGAAAAATTGGGTCTGAGACCTTACCACCAGCCACTGACCTAGCGGTAAAGACTCAAGTGGTAACCGGGCGGTAACGACCTACGTTGCATCAAATGCCACTTGGCACACGTCCGATACGTGCACCCGAAAATAAAAATTATTTTTCAGAGACGCATATCGGACGAACGTCAAAAATTGAAATTACCACAAGAGCCAAGCAGTATCCAGGTGGTAACTCCATTCTGGCCCGTGTTGGGCATGCGTATACGCTGGCTCGGCTTAGTAAAAGGGCCCCTCAATTAGGTAAGACTAGCATTCAACAGTTGATGGCTAAATAGAGCAAAAACAGTTATGAAATGAGGACCCTCATCAGACCTGATTCATAAGGCTTGAGGAAGTTGCACTGGACTCAGATTACAGCTAAGAGTGAAGTTTATGATTTGCACTTTGACTTGGAACATTATTGATTAGTCACAGTTGCTTTCCACTATTGTAATGAGACTTTTAATAGCACAAACACATTTTTGTGATACAATTTTTAAGTCTAGGAGTGTTGTCATTAGTACTATACTATTTTTCCTCCAAGGATTTTTTTTTATTAGCAGACAAAGATTACCGAGTTTAACCATATATTTGTGGTGAAGGCGGTTAGCTTAGCAGAGTTTAAAAGGGGGTTTAGACGGTTTCCTAAAGGACAAGTCCATAAACCACTACTGAATGGACTTGGGAAAAATCCACAATTCCAGGAATAACATGTATAGAATGTTTGTATGTTTGGGAAGCTTGCCAGGTGCCCTTGGCCTGGATTGGCCGCTGTCGTGGCATTACTTAAGTACTTAAGTACTAAACCAAGAGACCTATGATGTAAAGTGGCCAATATTGCAGCCACTGCCACAAAATAATACTCATGGGGCATAGTCACTAGGATTGATGCCATAGTCAGCATTTCAACAATTGCGCAGTTATAGTAGCCAGAAAAGCTGTTTTTACAAAGCTGCTGTATTCAAGTTATATTGACGATCTCAAAATTATTATCAGTAATATTATTGGGGCTGATATTCAAAACAATTTAAGTGGGCAGGAGCTTCTCCTGCCCGCTTAAATGACCTGTTGCCACTAAAATGGGGAGTGACGCTGAATATCGTCTCTGACTGGCCCCCAAAAAAGAGGGCCAGTCAGGGGCAAGCCAGGAGGCAGTGCTGGGGAGGGGTTGGGGCTTATGCGGCTGATGCTTGCATAAGTTAAGCGGGTGAATTTAGGACAGCTCAAAAGCTGTCCTAAATTCACCTGCTTATGTGGGCCCCAGCTGAATATTGGACCGGGAACTGCATTTAAAAAGCCTTTTCCCCCTTCCTGCCTCTCTCCCTGAATATCGGGCCAGGAACTGTATTTAAAAAAGCAGCATCCCCTTCCCATCCCCTCCCCTGCCTATTGGTCAGGATAAGTCACACACACACACCCCCCAGGGCCCCCCAGGGCCTACCTGACCTCCCTGGTGGTCCAACAGGGTGTTGAGGGCAGAATCAAACCTCCCTCACTCCTGCATCTACCAGCAGCTTCTTCAAAGTGGCCTGCTGCAATCTCTTGCAGTACTTGCAGTACCACGAGGCTGCCATGAAAGTTTGCAGCAACCATTTTAAAGAAGCTGCTACTAGAGGCAAGAGCGAGGGGGATTTTCTCCTGCCCTCGATGCCCCACTGTACCACCAGGGAGGTCAGGTAGGCCCCAGTGGGGATCCCATCCTGACCAGGAGGTGGGGGGATACTGCCCGAGGGGTGCTGTTGTTGGGAGGAACACTGCCACACATTGGGGGAGGGGCGGGAAGGGGGAATGACTTTTTTTTTTTTTTAATGCCGGTGCCAGCTAAATATTGGCTGGTCCAGCATAGGCTCTGGTAGCCAGTCCACCCTCATTTAGCCCACAATATTCAGTCCTGATATCCAGCCATGGCCCAGCACTGAATATTTGGGACTAAACTAGTCAGAAAAATGTCAGGAAGTATTTTTTCACGGAGAGAGTAGTGGATGCTTGGAATGCCCTCCCGCGGGAGGTGGTGGAAATGAAAACGGTAACGGAATTCAAACATGCGTGGGATAAGCATAAAAGAATCCTGTGCCGAAGGAATGGATCCTCAGGAGCTTAGTCAAGATCGGGAGGCGGGGCTGGTGGTTGGGAAGCGGGGATAGGGCTGGGCAGACTTATACGGTCTGTGCCAGAGCCGGTGGTGGGAAGCGGGACTGGTGGTTGGGAGGCGGGGATAGTGCTGGACAGACTTGTACGGTCTGTGCCAGAGCCGGGGTTGGGAGGCAGGGCTGGGGTGGTGAGGATAGTGCTGGGCAGACTTATACGGTCTGTGCCAGAGCCGGTGGTTTGGAGGTGGGGCTGGTGGTTGGGAGGCGGGGATAGTGCGGGGCAGACATATACGGTCTGTGCCCTGAAGAGCATAGGTACAAATCAAAATAGGGTATACACAAAAAGCAGCAAATATGAGTTATCTTGTTGGGCAGACTGGATGGACCATGCAGGTCTTTTTCTGCCGTCATCTACTATGTTACTATGTTACTATGTTACTATGGTAGGCATTTAAAAAAAACGCTCACTGCCACCGAATGAATATTGGGGGGGATTGTGCTTAGTGAGTCTGTGCAATTTTTAAGTCTAGGCGTGTTGTCATTAGTACTATACTATTTTTCCTCCAAGGATTTATTTTTTTTTTTAATTAACCATATATTTGTACCCCGTTTTATCAGTCCTATAGGACCACTCACAGCATCTTACAAAATACATAGTTAACAAAAATGTAATTATAACACATTAAAAATAATGACCTAGGAAGGAGAAAAATTGTGGATAAAATAAATACAACCAAATGTACCAAACCTAGCAGTCTTACCAGCATATAAGAATTCATGAACTGTCTGCAAGAAAACTTTCCTTTCGCTTACTGGAATGTTAAATGCTTTTAATGTGTTCTGTGTGCAAAGCAGTTATGGTCTCGTGAACAACCCTTGATTGCATGAAGACAGTTCTGTAGAGTAACATTCAACTCATTTCTTTTCAGCTGCTTGGGAGTGGGGCATTCTCTCTCTTTCTCTCTCTAGACACATACACCTCAAATGAAGAAAGCATCCTAGAAGGTTATTTCCTGTAATGTCACTTGCTTCTCAGTCTATTTTCCTCCTATCATGACTTGTCAAGCAGAAAAAATCTGTCAATCACCTTGGTGGGAGCAGACCCCCACCATGCCACCTGCAGAGGAAACATTGAAACCTAACATAAGAAGCTCAAGAGAACAATTCAAAGCTGTATTATGAGAAACTGCCTTCTAAACCTGCATCCCCCTCTGCGTATCTATCACCATGACATTGTTGCTTAAGACATGCTATTATCTGTCTAGGAAATGTTTCTTTGACTGTAAGTTATGACAAGTTACAAATGACTTTTGTTCCAAGTGTCACCATGATCACTGTAAAGGGATAAATAAAAGCATGAAGACCTGTTAATTTCTGATTTAGAGTTCAGAAATTCTAAAATCCTTTGCAAATTCTCCAAGGTTATCCTAATTTGTCTACTAAATTTTGATAGAAGGAAATAGTTTTGCATCTATTCATATCATTTGAATATCATGTGGTTAGTAAGAATCGGGGTTAAACAGAATATTTTAACTTCTACTTCACTTATTTCACCAATAATATGTTCACCAAACTTTCATAACACATACCAATACCAAGCTAGCTTACAGTATATAGCAATATACTGGTCAATATACAACCAGCAGCAGTCATAAGTCATAGGCTCTGTGTCAGCAGAGTCTATGACTTATGACTGCTAGTAGAATTTGACACGTCCTGACCTGGACATCTCAATTCCAATTTGGACATCCTTTCATAGACCAGTGTAACTCCCCTGTTTTATGGGGTTACTGAGATGATAGAGTCCTAGTAGGTCACTGGGGGGAGTATCCTGGAGGTCCCTGGGTGGGAAGTATTTGTTCCTATTCAAATAATTTCCAATATATATATCACATGACCTAGTTAATCACCGTTTGAAATGCTGGACCGTTCATTCAGTCTACAATCTAATTTACAAATTGTTTTCAGGTGCTTTTTCTCTGATAGACCTTAAGTAAGTGACACTGCAATATAGCATATGTTGCTCTAAAGATACCTGAGAGGAATTTCTCAAAGTGTTTATAGTGTACAGATCTTCAATCCACAGTTCATTAAACAGTTCAGTCACCTTTATCTGCTTTCATGCTCATCTGTTATGATTTTCTACCATTGTTACCTTTCACCAGCAAAAGCTGAACTGTTTCCTTGCTAGCTAATGGCTTTGACCCTTCTGCTGATGTCTGCAATTTAGCATTCCATGATCATACCACTGATTGTCTCCTTGCAAACTTTAGTTCACCTCTTTGTCCAGGCATCTGTATGCATTAAATTGTTGCCTATTCTAGACACGTACCTTTCTTTTGATTGCTTTTAATTTATGTTCTCTCCTTGCAGCTACAGTAGAACATAAAGGTATTTTATATAACTTCTAAGAACATGATCAAATCACATGCTAGGTAAATTATTGATAAAAAATATTTTTAAAGTGTTCCCTAGTAATGAGCTTTGTAAACATCTTTTGAAGGGCCCGTAATATCCTATTCCTTTGCTACCCATAAACCTTTATGGTGCATACTAGGGGTATTTGTTATGTGCCTTCTGAACCACAACACTGAAATCTTTTGATATGTCAGCTGGAATTAGGAGGCAAATATGTACTATAAAAACTAAAGGTGCAGCTCAATGAAATTACATAGAAATACTTTTAAAACAAATAGGAGGAAATATTTTTTCACTCAAAGAATAGTTACGCTTTGGAACTCTTTGCTGGAGGATGTGGTAACGGTGGTTAGCATATCTGGGTTTAAAAAAGGTATGGACAAGTTCCTGGAGGAAAAGTCCACAGTTTTATTGAGATGAACATGGGGGAAGCCACTGCTTGCCCCGGGATTGGTAGCATGGAATGTTGCTATGATTTGGGTTTCTGCCAGGCACTTGTGACCTGGATTGGCCACTGTTGGAAGCAGGATACTGGGCTACATGGACCATTGGTCTGACCCACTGTGGCTATTCTTATGTTTGGTATAATGTTTTCATTTCAGCAACAAAGATGTTCATTAAACTAATAAATATATTTACCTTATTTTGTCCCATTAGTATTTTTTTTCATTCTTTTCTCTCTCCCATTTCTATGGAATGAATGTTAGGCCTATTCTATCACTGATTGTGGAGTTCCTTTTTTTGGTTATATGTATACCTTTTTATTGTAATCCAGCTGGAACTGAAAAGGCTTGGAGGTATATCACATTTTAATAAACTATAACTGTAGTTGACACCACATACAAGGGGCAATAGATGTATTCAGAAAGTGAAACAAAGCAGAGGCCATAGGCTGGATTGTTCAGCTGCTCACACTGCTGCAAAAAAGAGGAAATTTTAGGTTTCAAATTGCAAAATAAAAAAGCTATCGTTCCGTTTAAATTGTCATATACGTATAAGTAGTGTTTTTAGAAGAAGTATCATTAATACGTGTATGTATCCACCACACCATATTTTGGGCATGGTTTAGATTGATTTTTAAATTATAAGCCAGATTCTATATAGCGCACCTAGAGATCCATGCCGAAATCCAGCCATATTCTATAATAACACGCGTAACTTAACTGGCTTAACAAACTAATCAGCGTTGGTAACAGAACTTTACAAGTAATAATGAGCACTAATTGGACCTCATGTGCAACTTTCTTCAAATCAATCACCTTACTTTCTAACTCTTCCTACTTTCTTACCTATCTATACGTTACGTCTTTGCTTTGCCCTTCACTATCAATTATAATATTCTATTACGTATTGTGTTGACATTGTAAGTAGTATCTAATTCACTCAAGCTCAATTTAATAAATGAAATTCTTAACGCGTACAGTTCAAAATGGGTGTGGCTATGGGCGTGGAAATGGGCATTTCATGGGCATTCTAAAATTTATGTGCGTAGTTATAGAACATGGCTCAGTGTTTGCTGATCGGTTGGCTGTTCTTTTGTTCTCTCTGTGGATTAACTTGCATACATAAAGGAATTATACAAGCCTATCAGCTTCTTCTCAGAGAAAGTTGATTGTGACCCCTGAGGCAGGCGCTTTGGCGCCGAAACACGGACTGTGTCGGGTCCTTGGTATGAATATTTTGAATAAACTGTTTTTTGATATTATCTCCCTATTGGTTTGCGCATTTGTCAGCCTCTACTTTTGCTGTTTTGCTTTGACTTTCCTTAGAGGCTTCTCCTGTCTTCTTGGATTTGCTCTTCACCTAAAACAGTAGAATACTTTTAGCGAGTTATGCATGTAAATTGTAAATATTGCCAATTAGTGCTCATTATTGCTTGTTAAGAGCTGTTATCAATGCTGATTGTCTTGTTAAGCCAATTAAGTTACGCTCATTGTGATAGAATATGCTCTAGGCATACTATATAGAATTCGGAGGTTACGGGCAATTATATAAATGAGTAACACAAATATGATTCAAGACATTTATGCATTGTACCACATGGAGGGGCATAATCGAACAGAAACGCCTATCTCCATGGGCGTTTATCTCCGAGAACGGGTCCGTGAAGGGGCGGACCCAAGCGTATTTTCAAAACAATTAGACGTCCATGTTTTATTCGCCAAGTTGTGAGCTGGGCGTTTTTGCTTTTCAGCGATAATGGACAATGAAATCGCCCAGCTCAAAAACGAATAAATCCAAGGCATTTGTTCGTGGGAGGGGCCAGGAGTCGTAGTGCACTGGTCCCCCTAACATGCCAGGACACCAACCAGGCACCCTAGGGGGCACTTTTACAAAAACAGAACAAAAGGTAAAAGAGCTCCCAGGTGCATAGCACCCTTCCCTTGTGTGTAGAGCCCCCCAAATCCCCCTCAAAACCCACTGCCCACAAGTCTACACCATTACTATAGCCCTAAGGAGTGAAGGGGGGCACCTACATGTGGGTACAGTGGGTTCGGGGGGGGTTGGACGACTAAGCATTAAGCAGCACAATTGTAACAGGTAGGGGGGGGATGGGCCTGGGTCCACCTGCCTGAAGTCCACTGCACCCCCTAACAACTGCTCCAGGGACCTGCATACTGCTGCCAGGGAGGTGGGTATGACATTTGAGGGTCAAAATAAAAGTTGTGAAACATCATTTTTTTGTGGTGGGAGGGGGTTTATGACCACTGGGGGAGTCAGGGGAGGTCATCCCCGATTCCCTCCAGTGGTCATCTGGTCATTTAGGGCACTTTTTGGGGCCTTATTCGTGAAAAAACAGGGTCCAGGAAAAGTGCCCTAAATTCTAGCTAAAAACGCATACTTTTGTCCCATTATCTGTGAAATGCGCCCATCTCTGTTCGGCAGATAACCACGCCCCAGTTCCGCCTTCGCCACACCTCTGACACGCCCCCATCAACTTTGTCCGCATCCGCGACGGAGTGCAGTTGAAAACGTCCAAAATCGGCTTTCGATTATACCGCTTTAATCGTTTTTGTGAGATAAACGCCCATCTCCCGATTTAGGTCGGAACTTGGGCGTTTTTCTCGTTCAATTATAAGCTGGATAGTCTAATTTCAGTCTGTCTGTCATATAGCAGGATATGATCAATAGGATCAACAGATGTGGTTAGATCAAACTAAATTAACATACCATCTTTATGCATCTGTTTAAACAAATAACTCATTCATCAGAGCAATGAGACTAGTCTCAGTAGTGTGACACAGCCAAGAGCTAGAGTTCCTTGGCTGAGAGATATTTTTAGAATCTCATAATTGCCCAACCTGCTGGGCAACTGCTTTCTCCCTTAGAATGGCTAAATGGTTTATCCACTCCTACCCTAGCTGAGATCATATTCACGTACCTTTCTGAATTCACATGCAACTTTCTTTAAGTTTTTCTTATTTTCTATCCAACTCCAGTTACTCTATCTTATCTGTCTATATGTTCCACATCCACTTACACCCCCATGCTGTCTATTAAGATGTTTTAATGCATATTGACCTTGTAAGTAGCATACTATGATTAGAAAGGTATTGAATCGTACCAGGGATCTAAGATGGCTGACCTGTGCTGAAGACTGGTGGACCTCTTACTTTTCTATCTGTTTTTTCCTTTTGAAATGGACATGCAGAAAGGAGGCAAGTCGTAGAGTTTTTCTCATGCTTCTGTTTCTTCCACGCAGGGGTCAATTGATACATTTGTGGATGTGGACAGTGAGATGACTCAGAGCAGTACCTGCTTGGACTGCACTCGGGAAGGGGGGGGGGGGAGAGTTAGAGCATTCTGTTGGGCTGGAAGTTAGCCTAAGCCTGGACTTGCATACCTCACCCCAGCAGTTGAAAGCAATGAGCTCTCTAGTTCTCTTAGTGTGAGGCCCATTTGAAGATGGAGCATGGATAGTAAGAGAAGGAGAAAGTAGGTCTAGTTTTAATTATAATGAATGATTTGTAATTTGCAGTGTACAGATTGTTTTAACAGTAGTGTTCTTGCTGAATTGTATGCAGTCTATTAGCAATTCTGGCCCCTGTGCATGATATATTAAGCCTTTTAAAAATATTGTTATAATGTATTTATTATTCATATTTATTTTTAATAGTATTTTCAGCCCCCGAGGCAGTCCTTCATAGGGTGAAACTTGTCTGAATTGGGCGTCAGTTTACCCCTCAAGTTATGTTTTTTAATTAATAAACTCTACTGTGGATTCATTCAGTCTACATTCTGTTTTCTTTACCTTTTCTTCAATTGGAAGAGTGGTATTATTTGAAATTTCTCTGTAAATGTCCATTTTCAATCTGTGACATATGTATTTTGGGAACCAGTTCATTCGTCCACCTTCTTAGCTGCTAACGTATTGACAGAGGAAACTTCCTCTAGAGAGACTTAGATTTGGGTACTTAATTTGGTCTGTTCCTAATTTAGCATAAGTTTTTTTTGTTTATTTTTTTATCATTTATTTCTCATTTCTGTCCTCCATTCTAATATTGGATCCCCATATTGTGTAGACTGGATCCAAAAATTGATGATGTTTTTTTTTTCTTGATTTTATTACTTGATATCCTTTGTAAGATATTTCTTTATATTTTATTGGCTTTTCTGTAAAAGTTATTTGCTTGTTTGTATTTTGAAATAAGCACAAATAAAAAAAAATTGAAAAGAGTAGCATACTATGCCATAATGTGTATTGTTATTTGAATATTTTTACTGCTGAAATTGTCCAGATTGTTCACCGCCTTGGATGACATTCTTCAAAACAATGGTAAATAAACCCTAATAAACAAATAAATAAATAAATATATATATATATATATATATATATATATATATATAACAGGCAAATTAGCAGTAGGCCTGTAGTTATTCAGCACCAATGGATCCAGATTTGATTTTTTTTTTAAGTATGGGTCAGATTAAACACTCTTTCCAATTTAAAAGGGTCTGTATCAAATGAACTAATGAGCATTTCCAAGAGAAACTGTGTCAAATGAGCTTTTAAAAGAGCTGGTGGGAAAGGAGAAAGGATTACTCAGAGAAAAATACTCTAATCCAAAAGATGTGAAGAACAGGTAAACACAGTCAAAAGGGCAATCCCAGAAGAAGACGAAATATCATTAATTGAAAATAAACTTGGTAGTTATGGACCAAGAAAGGGATCTGGTTGACGTCGTCGATAATACACTGAAACCTTCTGCTCAGTGTGCTGTTGCGGCTAGGAAAGCGAATAGAATGTTGGGTATTATTAGGAAAGGTATGGAAAACAGGTGTGAGGATGTTATAATGCCGTTGTATCGCTCCACGGTGCGACCACACCTTGAGTATTGTGTTCAATTCTGGTCGCCGCATTTCAAGAAAGATATAGTGGAATTGGAAAAGGTGCAGCGAAGGGCGACTTAAATGATAGCGGGGATGGGACGACTTCCCTATGAAGAAAGACTAAGGAGGTTAGGGCTTTACAGCTTGGAGAAGAGACGGCTGAGGGGAGACATGATAGAGGTATATAAAATAATGAGTGGAGTGGAACAGATGGATGTGAAGCATCTGTTCACGCTTTCCAAAAATACTAGGACTAGGGGGCATTCGATGAAACTACAGTGTAGTAAATTTAAAACAAATCGTAGAAAAGTTTTCTTCACCCTAATTAAACTCTGGAATTTGTTGCCGGAGAACGTGGTGAAGGCGGTTACCTTAGCAGAGTTTAAAAAGGGGTTAGACAGTTTCCTAAAGGACAAGTCCATAAAGCACTACTAAATGGACTTGGGAAAAATCCACAATTGCAGGAATAACATGTATAGAATGTTTGTACGTTTGGGAAGCTCGCCAGGTGCCCTTGGCCTGGATTGGCCGCTGTCATGGACAGGTTGCTGGGCTCGATGGACCCTTGGTCTTTTCCCAGTGTGGCATTACTTATGTGTCCCAACTGAGGCCATATTGCCAAGATCTTATTCTTTAAAAAGTAGCAAAATGATCTGAACTATGTAATGTAACCGAGGGGTCCTTTTACTAAGGTGTGCTGAAAAATGGCCTGTGGTAGTGTAAGTGCGTGTTTTGGGCGCGCACAGATCCATTTTTCAGTGCGCCTACAAAAATTGCCTTTTCAAAAACTTTTGCTGAAAATGGATGTGCAGCAAAATCAAAATTGGTACGTCTATTTTGGGTCTGAGACCTCACCACCAGCCATTGACCTAGTAGTAAAGTCTCACGCAGTAACCGGGTGATAATGACCTACGCGCGTCAAATGCCACTCGGCGCGTGTAGCGGACGTGCGCCAGAAAATAAAAATTCTTTTTCAGAAATGAAATTACCACAAGAGCCACGCTGTAGCTGGGCGGTAACTCCATTTTGGCGCATGTTGGGTGCACGTAGATGCTTGCGCGGCTTAGCAAAAAAGGGCCCCTGAGTGATTACGTATGTTTGGAATAGTCCCTGAGGGTAGTAACCTTGTCTGTGTATAACTTCATTTATAGAAGTTTTCTTAGCCTGCCTAATCAGAAACAAACCTATATCTAGCCTGGAGTTCTTAAAATATTGGTGATTACAATCTCCAATTAGACGATTATAATTAGTTGTGGGATAAGTATCGTGCTAAGCAGTTTGAATGTGGACATTTTACTCTGTTCTCTCTTTTTTTTTAAGACTACACCCCCTTGTGTCGGTGGTCTAAAGAAGAGAACCTTTATTCTTGAATAATTTACCTGTTTATATTTGTTCCTATCTGTATTAACTGTCAAGTGTGACAACTTGTTAAAATTAAAAGAAATTTATAAATAAAAAATAAAAATATTGGTGATTATGCTCAGAATTATCTTTCCTCCAGGAGCACTCTGCTGTTCTTGCTAACCTTTTAAACCTAGGCCTGCCCATAGTAAACTATGAATGATCATGGAGTGTTTTTTTTGTTTTAATGTTTTATTTATAGAATTTCAAATGTTACACAAAGAGTGCTTTGTACAGTAGTTTTCCAAAAGAAAGATCAAAAAAGAAGAAAAAAAACCCAAACATTCAGGCAAAGGAGACCACTATATAGGGGGTGTACCTCCACAAACAGGGGAAGCGGTAGTAAAGGAAACAAATTCAAAAAGAAAGTAACAGAGCATCAAATAACCCAAATACCTTGTACCATTATGACGAAGCACTCGCATCCAAAAAAAAGCAAAATAAAACCCACAATTAAGAAGGTTAAAAAAGTTGATAGGGTTACATTATTCAGTTAACTATGGGGGCCTTTTACTAAGCCATGGTAGCATTTGGATTTGGCCGGGTTTGAGATGGCCGGCATTAGTTTCCATTATCGCCGGAAACCAATTCCGGCCATCTCTAAAGCCGGCCCAAATGTTGAGATTTGGCCGGCTCCAACTGTATTATCGAAATGAAAGATAGCCGGCTATCTTTTTTCGATAATACGGTCGGGGCGCTGGTTTACGGCACCGCCATATAGATGGCTGGCACTGTTCGATTATGCCCCTCCATGTTACTATGACTGACGAGGCTCATTTTCAAAGCACATAGATTTATGGTTACATATGTTACTATGGAGTTCATTTTCAAAAGAGAAAAATGTTTGTTTGTTTTTTTAATACAGACCAAAAAACAAAACGTCCAAAGCACAAAACTTTGTTAGAAACAGTATTTTTGAAACAAAAGATAGACTTTTTCTTTTTTGAAAATGAACTTCTTTCCTATTCAGATTCTGGACGTTTTTTACAAAACGTCTGAAGTTGCACTTATATGTCATATCAAAAATGCCCCTCCACGTGACTGTGTAAGTCTATGTGCTTTAAAAATGAGCACCATTGTATTCTAAAGGATGCGATAATTGATTTTCATGAACTGCAGTCATTGTAAATGAACAAGCAAAACAAAAAGAAGTAACATTTAGAGAGTGGATAAGCCCGATTTTAAAAGATCTTCATTGATTATTGATTGCACGGAAGGGTGAATTAAAATCTGACAATTCAGTCAAGGAGTGAGGGTGAAATTTCAAAAATCAAGGTTTATCCAGCTGTCTCCAAAAGATAGTCAGATAAGCCCTTTGAATACTGACCACAAAAAGTATATACCGTATTTTTCGGGCTATAAGACGCACCGGACCATAAGACACACCTAGGTTTTAGAGGAGGGAAATAGGAAAAACATATTTCCCTCCTCTAAAACCTAGGTGCTCCGGTGCGTCTTGTCCGAGTTTTGGATCGCCGTCCCGTACTTACGCGATGCCATGTTCCGTGGTGGTCTAGTGACGTCGGGGCAGGAAAGAGCCCCCTCTTTCCTAACCATCGCGCTGCTCTCCGTGCTCCTCACTGCTTTCTGACGGTCTCGGCGAGATTCAAAATAGTCCGAAAAATACGGTAAGTAAATTAAAGGACAGTCCTCAACTTATAGCCCAGGCTCTATGTATACATTTCAGCAAAGAAGGAAGGATGGAATCATTTTACTGGGGTCAATGCAAGTACAGTACTTAAGTGTTAAGACTGTGCAGTTAGGAACACTTTGTAATGTGTGAAATACTTTTAGGCCTGGGGTAAGAATGCATCCCGCTGAGTTCTGAATTTCCTTTCCAGTTATGTATTTGAAGAACTGCTTTCTCAGTCAATGAAAAAGTAGATCGGTACTTTGTGCATATGTCTTTACAGAAAGACTACTAAAATTGTGCCCTTGTCCTTCGACTTTTACTTGTATTGTACTTTTTAGCTATTTTTGTTACTTTGATTTTCAAGCTATTCTTGTTGTCATAGAGTTTAAAGTGATATTAACATGTAAAAATTCAGCTCCTATGCTAACCACAAAAACTCATTTTCCAGCAGCATATGAAAATATATACTGAATATAATCACTTTTATGACATCATGGGGCTCATCTTTGAAAGAGAAAAATGTCTAAAAAGTGGCATAAAGCCGCATTTGGAAGTTTTTCTCACAAAAATAGCCAAATCAGTATTTTCAAAACCTATTTTTCAGATGTTTTTCTATGCTGTTCATCAGGGCCAAATCTCAAGGGGGTGTGTCAAGAGCGTGTTAAGGGCAGGATTTGGATGTGCCTACAAATTGGATGTTTTTCAGACATAACGGGGTATGTTTACTAAGGTACATTAGCATTTCAAACGCGCCTTTAAATTTAAGGCATGTTTAAACGCTAACGCGCCTATACATTTTTATGGGTGCATTAGCATTTAATGTGCGTAAACCATTTACATGCATTAAAATGCTAATGCTCCCATGGTGCACCTTAGTAAACATAGGTGATAATTTGAAATCCACAGCAGTGTCCCCTAGGTTGCCTCATTGCTGTCCTGGAATGTCTGGAGGACCAGTCTAGTAAGAATGCTGTCCCCTCCTATATCCCAATGGTTTGATTTTCTACGTTTTTCATTTGGCTGCTTTTTTATTTCAAAAATGGCCTTCCCCCCCATAAGAAAAATTAAAAAAAAGGACAAAACCTTGTTCAAAATGGTATTTTCCAAAAAAAAGACAGACATTTTTCTTTTTTCGAAAATGACCTTTTTTCCTATTCAGATTTTGGAAATTTTGTACAAAACGTCCAAAATCGAACTCACACATCATATCGAAAATGCCCCTCCATGTTTCTCATTTCTGATCCAGTATTCTCCAAATTCTATAAATGGCATTAAAATTGTGTGCGCAAATTTCGGCACATGCTCAATTTGTGCATGGAATTTTATGAATGAGCCTGTTAGCGTCAATAATTGGGTGCAAACAATCAATTAGTGTGCGCTAACTGGTTAACACAGAGTTAACAGAGGAGCCCTTAGGTGCCCTTTTACTAAGGTGCACCGAAAAATGGGCTGCACTAGTGTAGGCGCGTGTTTTGGGTGCGCGCAGATCCATTTTTCAGTGCACCTGTATAAAAAAACCTTTTTAAAAATTTTTGCCGACAATGGACATGTGGCAAAATAAAAATTAGCACGCATCCATTTTGGATTTGAGACCTCACCGCCAGCCATTGACTTAGTGGTTAGGTCTCATGCTGCAACCGTGCGGTAATCATCTACGTGAGTAGAATGATGATTACCACCTGGTTTTTGCCATGTGCCAGAAAATAAAAATTCTTTTCCGGCGCACATAGCGGACGAGCGTCAAAAATGAAACTACCGCAAGGGCCTCATGGTAGTCGGGCGGTAACTCAAAATTGACGCATGTCGGGCACACGTATGCTCCTATGCAGCTTAGTAAAAGGCCCCCTTAGTGCTTTCTAAACAGGTGGTGGTAAGTGCTCCCACATTATCTTTTCTCGGGTAATATGCGCTAATGCAAAATTAGCATACAACCTGAAAAAAAATTGAAAATGCCTACAATACTGCCCAAATAGAAATGGACTTAACACGTGGGAAAGTCCCACATTAAAGTGCAGAAAGGGGCCATTTTACAAAGGCGATAAGGGCCTACGCTTGTGCAGAGTGCATCAAATCAGCATGTGTGCCTGGCGGTAATTCCGAGTGTGACGTACACTGAAAACACGCGGTAGAAAATAAATTTCTATTTTCTACCGCAGGGGCGTTCCCGGCGGTAATCGGCAGTAGGTGCATGCTGGACGGTTACTGCATGGATAACACGTGAGCCCTTACCGCTAAGTCATTGAGTTGCATTAAAGGCTCAGGCCATAAATAGATGTGTGCTGGTTTACATTTTGCCACACATCCATTTCCCAGCCTCCCCCCCAAAACTTTTTTTTTCCAGACACACTGGAGAAATGGTCCAGCGTAAGTCCAATACATGCATCCACACTAGGGCAGGCCACTTTTTCGTGTGCCTTCATAAAAGGGCCCCTTAGTCCATATTCTAACTTGGTTTAGTAAAAGGGTCCCTTAAGTGTTTACAGGATGAATATCAGCACTTAAGCAGTTAAGTGCTGACTCCACCTCTGGACCATCCACCAAATAGCTGATTAAGTGTCACTGAATATCAGCGGATAGCCCCACAATTGACCCCCTTAATTTTTTTCTGTCATTTATATCACATGTTAAAGCCAATATAGAGGAAGCAATGCATCCTACTCTTGACTAACAGGCAAGCAACAGTATGTCAATTCAACAGCATGCCAAGACACGCATTGGCAATTAGTGCACGTTAAATGCCATGCAACCCATTGTGAGCCAAATTCTATGTAAGGCACCTAAAAAAATCCATGCAGTAAACATTTTCGCCTAAGCATATTCTATAAGCGGTGCCTAGATTTAGGCACGGTATATAGAATACGCTAAGTTGATTTCCCAGCTCCTAAAACTACACACTTCCATTTACACCAGTGAAAATGTGGCGTAAATCCCTGTGCGTAGATTTACGTGCACAAGGTCATATTCCATAATTATACATGTAAATTTGGGAACGCCCATGGAACACCCATTTCCCCGCCCATAACCATGTCCCTTTTGAACTGTGCACATTAGAATTTAGGTGCAGTTCATTACAGAAGACGCTTATTGAGTTGTGCATGTAAATTCTAATTATTGCCAATGTGCTCATTATTGCTTGCTAAGTGCTGTTCTCAATGCATTAGCTTGTTAAGCTAATTAAGTTACACGCATTCTTTTAGAATATGCTTGGATTTCAGCACGGATCTCTAGACGCTCTATATATAGAATCTGGCAGTATATTGCTATGGGCTGCATGGCATTTAGCTTGCACTAATCGTTAGCATGTGCTAAATCCATTAGCACGTCTTAGTAAAAGGACCCCATAATGTGTTATACAAACATAATGAAGGATCTTGCTCAATACAGAGGATGCTCAGCACCCAAAGAGCTGGCCTCCATGTACTGTGGTATTGTGTACAGAAGATACATGGCCATCACTTTATTAACTGAAGATCATTGACTGTATGTGCTTCATTAAGTTATTAAATCAAATCAATCCAGTTTGTGAACTATATTTTTGCAATTATATTTTTGATTAAGCTCATCATAAGATATGCTCCCAACAGAATAGGACAAATTAAATATATCTGTGATTTCAAAATAGATTAATCATTCATAATTGTTGTAAGTACAATCTATAATCCATTGCTAAATTGGCAGTCAATGCTACTGTTAGAAAATAAATATTGTTGTTTTCAGGGCCAGTGGTGAAGATGGACAGCTAGGGTATGGGTCATGCATTTGACATATGGTAACATTTGCCTGGACCCCATGTCAATAGGAGGCCTTAAGCCTGCCTGAAGTTGGAAGCATAGCCTGCAGGCAGTCTTTGGAGCCCCTCACCAGTTTCTGCCCAGGGCCTCATCATGACTAACACTGGCCCTAGTTAGTTTGCCTTTCTTTAGGGCTGAAGAAAATTAGTGGAAAAACCTAGACATTATGTCATAAAATTTCCAGTGGGACAACTGAGTTTCTTTGGAGCTTTCCAGCCTGAATCTTGGAGAATCAGAAGCCCTTTTACTAAGCCGCAGTAGGCTCTACATGCATGCAGCACATGCCCAAATGAGACTACCACCGGGCACTGCACCCTCCTGGCGGTAATTTCAGATTTGGCGCGCACCCATAATGTGCAGAATAATTATTTATTTATTTCCTTCTATGCGCACTAGTTCCAGCGGTAAATGGCATTTGGCATGTTCCAACCGGTCATCGCATGTGAGCCTTTACTGCTAGATCAATGGGTGGCGTTAAGGGCTCAGTCCAATTTGGGGCACACGCTGGTTTTACTTTTACCGCAGGTCATTTTCCTGTCCTATTAAAAAAAACAGCCCTTTTTTGTAGATGTGGTAAAAACTGGCCCGGCGCGCACCCAATACACGTGTCTACACTACCGCAGGCCACTTTTTACCGTGGCTTAGTAAAAGGGCCCCTCAATGAGGCTAAGGTCTTACTTTGTCCAGAGATGAAATATCAGAACTAGCAGGTTTTTTTAACAGTATGAACACCATAGGAATCAGTCTGCACCACTACAGGGGAGAGACCAGAATGCCTTGGTACTCATAATATATAGATCATTCTCCTTTAGTATTTTCTGTAACAGGAAAAGTGATACAAACATGATACAGTGATAGTACTAAGAAAATACCTTCTAGGGATCCGTCAGATCCATAAAACTGTTAGGTAGTGCTACCACAGCATCAATATAAATCACTATTGATGTGAGAAAACTGGCAATAAAGTGTTTTACGACACATATTTGGAGTTGAATATGATACAGTGACTAATAGGCAGCATCATAGATGCCTTGACCAGAAATTGTCACTATACATTAATGACTGATACTCTGTGAGCATACCAGGCAGTATTTATTTAGAAATATTTAATACATCACTCTGTTAGAAAAACGCCTTCTCTCAATAGTTTCCAGTAATATATATATATAACATATGCATGTTACAACACAATTACACAGACAAAACCAGAAGCCAGGTTGGTTTCTGGTCAGTTGAAGCCAACCCAGCTGCCTCCTTGCCAGCAGAATTACTAGCTGATGCTTTTCTTATTTCTTTTCTTATTTCTCAAAGCCAAAAAGGGGGTTCACAATATCCACAAAAATTCAACTGCAACAAAAGAAAGTAGAAAAGAAACCAGCTTCAAGAGATCAGTCCAAACTCAGGGTAAGATGCTCCAATAAGTAATTTTATTTGGACCCTACACGGTCCATGTTTCGGCTTTTAAAAAAGCCTTCATCAGGGGTTGATCAATGAGTGCAGAGTTGTATACTGATTGACGGTGGAGCATATGAATTGATCTCTCTAAATGCAAACGAAGAATATTGTCTTACAATTTGAATTTGTTGGTGTAAGACAGTATTCTTCGTTTGCATTTAGAGAGATCAATTCATATGCTCCACCGTCAATCAGTATACAACTCTGCACTCATTGATCAACCCCTGATGAAGGCTTTTTTAAAAGCCGAAACATGGACCGTGTAGGGTCCAAATAAAATTACTTATTGGAGCATCTTACCCTGAGTTTGGACTGATCTCTTGAAGCTGGTTTCTTTTGTTGCTGTTTTCTTATTTCTCTCCTCCTTTCTGCACTTGAGGAGCGAAAGGCGGTTTGTTTGCAGTACTGGACCTTCCAAACCTGCTCCTGGCAATTCTGTAAAACATGACCGCAAATAAGACCCATTTTGGCCCATCAGTGTTCCAACACCTTCACCTTCATAGACCCCAGCAATGTCTAATTTTCTCCTCACATCTTTGCCATTAGGCATCCTCTGTGCTTGTCCATGCTTTTTGGAATTCTGTTATTGTTTGGTTTGTTTCTCTACCACCTCCATTGAGAACATTTGCACCTGTAGCTCAGAGTTTTATTTGCAGCCTAGGCAGATGTCTAGTGTGTGCACAGATACAAAGTAACCCTGTTTTACATAAACAATATTTGCAGTTTGAGACCAGGGCTGGGATCTGAATCTTCTGGGAGATTGAAATTCGCAGTTCTACATCCACTCCCCACTTTCCAATCTCTCAGTGACTTGGGCCAAGTCAAAGCTGTGGTTCTGAACCAACTGTTTACCAAAGTCACTTAAATGGTAGTCACTATACAATGTGGCAGAGGCAGTAGGCACAAAGGCAAAGGCAACAGATAACAACCAAAATATATACAATGGTGCTCATTTTCAAAGCAGATGAACACCTCAAAATGCCTTAAAAAAACATCCATCTACTAAAGACATCCAAATCTCGATTTTGGAAAGTCAGAATTTGGATGTTTCACACCGCAGTTCATCTAAATAGCAAGGGGGGTATATGTTGGGGAAGTGTTTTGGGCAGCCTCAGAAGAGAGGGCGTCCAACAGCGATTTTCAAACGAAAATACAAAAACAAAAGCACATGTTGACCTCCAGAAACAGGGCAACGAAAAGTTCTTTATTAGAAAGACCTGACACGGGCCGTGTTTCGGCAAAACAAAAACGTGCATCAGGGGTCACTGAATTTATAGAACTCTTAAATGGTAAACATAAGAAATCTTCTGTATGTTCAGTTGAATGACACATGGTGTCCTTTATTGAACTGATGTCACTATCAGTGAAAAACCGCCAAAACAGTTGAAACAGAAGCAATAACCCTATAAGATATGTTTATGTTTATTTCATACTTGATATACCGCCTTTCTGTATATAGTCATAGCGGATTATATATACTGTGTTTTGCAGGTACTTTTCTGTATGTTTTAATAAAAAAAAAAAAAGATAACCTTAGTTCAGATGCATTGAAACTCTGAATTGTTTCCTTCTTTAGAAGGATATGGAATTTTATACTAGATTGCATTTGACACCATATCACTAAATTGAATATAACCCACTGTGATCTTCATGCCATTTAGAATCAATGGTTCATTCATGTGTAAATGCACAAAGTTTAAAGAAAACCCTAGTCAGCATGACAATCAAAGTCAGGGTTGACTACGTCTATCTCACTCTTTAGGTAATCTGCTTCTTTGTATCCCAGTGATAAGGAAAGTGCAAATATTGCATAAAAATTATTCAATGCCATATCGTGTTTCATATGTGGTAAATGATAGGCACTTCCTCCCCAAAATCCAGCTTAAAAATGCAGAATCCAAAATAGAGGTGTATTGTTGCTCACTTCCAACACAATTGATTGCCACCTACTCTGGATAAATGCCCAGCATATTAACAAATGGATTTCAAATCAGTTGCAAAGCTGTTACTGTCTGTCCTACTGAAGCTCGAGTATTATGTATTAAGGAGATAATGTACCCAGGACTGCAGGAACAGGAGAGATGATTGTTGTTACGTGATAATGACTAGATAATAGAACATTAGTATGACAATGGGAGGAAAAATATACCAGAAAATCAAAACAAAACTGTTTCCTATAAAGTTATGAAGGACCTACTAATGGCTGCTTACTTTATATAATCAAGCTTAAAAGTGGAGAAAAAAAGACCTCAATTTCAACTCAAGCTTCAAATAAAGCAACATGAAGCAAGGAACACACACCATCACAGAAGACAAAAAAACTTCATTCCATGCACATGGTTCAATGCAAGTAGAATAATATTTGTATTAAACATGCTCTTAGCAAAGTCCTTCACAGTGCAAACCAGAAGAGTTCAATAAACAATCTCTGCAGCTACCCAGTTCTTTCAAGTACTTATATACCACTTAGACATAAGTAATTTACAGTTTCATTTTACAGGTACTGGGTCTGTCCCTAGTGGGTTCACTACTACTACTACTTAACATTTCTAAAGCGCTACTAGGGTTACGCAGCGCTGTACAATTTACATAGAGGGACAGTCCCTGCTCAAAGAGCTTACAATCTAGAAGACAAGTGAACGGTCAGTCCGATAGGGGCAGTCAAATTGGGGCAGTCTGGATTTACTGAACGGTAAGAGTTAGGTGCCGAACGCAGCAATGAAGAGGTGGGTTTTAAGCAAAGACTTGAAGATGGGCGGGGAGGGGGCTTGGCGTATGGGCTCAGGAAGGTTGTTCCAAGCATAGGGTGAGGTGAGGCAGAATGAGCGGAGCCTGGAGTTGACGGTGGTGGAGAAGGGTACTGAGAGGAGGGATTTGTCCTGTGAACGCAGGTTTCGGGCGGGAACGTAAGGGGAGATGGGGGTAGAAAGGTAGTGAGGGGCAGCAGACTGAGTGCATTTGTAGGTAAGAAGGAGAAGCTTGAATTGAATGCGGTATCTGATTGGAAGCCAGTGAAGTGACCTGAGGAGAGGGGTGATATGAGTATATCGGTTCTGGCGGAATATAAGACGTGCGGCAGAGTTCTGAACAGATTGAAGGGGGGATAGATGGCTAAGTGGGAGGCCAGTGAGAAGTAAGTTGCAGTAGTCAAGGCGAGAGGTAATGAGAGCATGGACAAGAGTTCGGGTGGTGTGTTCAGAGAGGAAAGGGCGAATTTTGCTGATGTTAAAGATTGTACTACTGTTGTTCCTTAGGCAACAGAGGGTTAAGTGACTTGCCCAGGGTCACACAGAGCTGCAGAAGGAAATGAACCTGGTTCAACAGGATCTCAACCCACTGCTGGCCATCAGGCAGCACTGGGCATTGAACCCAGTTCCCAAGGTCTGCAACCCCCTACACTAACCATTAGGCCACTCCTCCATACAACTGTCTATTTTTTCCCAGCAAACCATTGGAAAACTTCAAGAATATGATCCTAGGTTGCACAAGGTAGAAGTTAGTCTGGGGAAATGAGAGACTCAGATCAATGCAGTTCAGGTGCACTGCATCGTCAATTGGAATCTTTGGAAAATGGGCTTAACATCAGGAATTATTGGATTTCCAAATGAGAGACTCAGATCAATGCAGTTCAGGTGCACTGCATCATCAAATGGAATCTTTGGAAAATGGGCTTAACATCAGGAATTATTGGATTTCCCTAAGACTTCCCTTCTTGCTCCTTTGATATTATTACCAAATTACTTTTAAGATATTTTGCAATTATGAGAGCATAACTATTTCTTTAACTGTAGCTGGCCAAGTTGACGCTGCTCAGGTGGAGGAAGATTCTTCTAATTTAACAAATATCCTTGAGATAGCTCAAAAACTGATCTTTTTTTACCTTTTTTGGATGAGAGGGATAAGATTGCTGAATTAAAATCCTATTGTTCACAAAAAGTGACTATTTTCCAGTTATCTCAATGTACTCAATTAAAATTTACTGCAGCTTAAGCCCTTTGTTCTTTCTGTTGGTGCTTTTTTTGTTTGTTTGTTTTTTGTGTAGATGTTGAATTTCCTATCAGGGTGTTAAGTATATCTATTTAGAGCCATCTCATTTGGAAGCCTTTACTCTCCATAAGTAGATAACTTAATTGGACTTGGAATAAAATTCTTTTCATTCCTTGGTGCATTTTTGTTTTTGATATTTATGAGGAGGGAGTAGCCTTGGGAGGAAGTAATTAGCTGTTACTCAGAATGAGGTTCTTTAACTAAGCTGTGGTAAGCGCTAGCCCATGCCTACCACAGCTTAAAAGGGCTTAGGGGCCCTTTTACTAAAGGGTTGCCACATGGCAACCAGGAACTACCGCCGGCCTAAAGTGGGTGCTAGTGTTTTTCCACCCACAGTGGGCACCAAGCATTGCGCTGCCCAGTTACCGCCTGTTTAGCGCGGGAGCTCTCACTGTCACCTGAATGGGCGGTGGTAAGTGCTCCCCCCCCCCCCACCACCGGAAATGGCCGTGGGGCAAGTGCAAACTTACCACACAGCCATTTCTCTTTTTTTGGCCTTTTTACCCACTGCGGTAAAATGGACTCTGGAGTGCAGCAAAAAATGGACACCATTGCTAGCAGCTTAGTAAAAGGGCCCCTTACTGTGAGATGTGCTCAGGTATCGTACAGTAAGTTCCAAATTGGCTTGTGCCAGCTATGTACTAAAAAATATTTTTGAATGTTTGTTGGGGGGGGGGGCATATTTGGGGGTAGAGACTGGGCATTCCTGTGCTACTCAGCACAGCTATATCACCGCACAGTAACTGATTAGTGCAGGATGTCGACAAGTGCTGACTCTGTAATTATTTTTAATGGTCGTACAGTAATTATTTATTTATTTATTTTTGACATTTATACCCCACACTATCTTGAACATACTCAACTTCAATGTGGCTAACAGTACATAAACAACAGATAAGGTTTACAAAGCCATAAACAAAATATCAAAAATGGACCATTGATGGCCAGTTGCAACCTAAGACACTCCATCAATGGATAGAAACCTCTCAAAGAAGAGAGTTTTCAGACTTTTATGAAATACCAACTAATCAGGCTGACCCTTAATTGCCATTGGCAGTGAATTCCACCACTTAACACCCTGGTATCTAAAGTCAGCAGAGTGAACTGACTTACAACGTACTCTCTTGCTATCTGGAAGATGAAGTCTAAGGTAATCCCTAGAACCAGAGGTTATATTGCATAAAGGAATAGTTATTAAGGGTTACATATCATCCAGTGTCATGTCATATAATATTTGAAAGACAAAAACCCATAATTTAAAAATAATTCTGGCTTTACTAATCCAGAATATATGAAATTACATAAGAATATAAGAGTAGCTATACTGGGTCAGACCAATGGTCCATCTAGCCCAGTATCCTATTTTCCAAACAGTGGCCAAGCCAGGTCACAAGTACCTGGTAGAAACCCAAATCATAGCAACATTCCATACTACAAATCCCAGGGCAAGCATTTGCTTCCCATGTCTGTCTCAATAGCAGACTATGGACTTTTCCTCCAGGAATTTGTCCAAACCTTTTTTAAACCCAGATACACTAACTGTGGAGGAGTGGCCTAGTGGTTAGGGTGGTGGACTTTGGTCCTGAGGAACTGAGTTTGATTCCCTGCACAGGCAACTCCTTGTGACTCTGGGCAAGTCACTTAACCCTCCATTGCCTGCCATGAGTGGGAAAGCGCAGGGTACAAATATAATAAAAAAATAACTGCTGTTACTATATGTTCCAGCAAAGAATTCCAGAGCTTAACTATTTGTTGAGTGAAAATATATTTCCTCCTTTTTGTTTTAAAAGTATTTCCATGTAACTTCCTCGAGTGTCCCCTAGTCTTTGCACTTTTGGAACGAGTAAAAAAAATGATTTACTTCTACTCATTCTACACCACTCAGGATTTTGTAGACCTTAATCATATCTCACCTCACCCGTCTCTTTTCCAAGCTGAAGAGCCCTTTCTTCATACAAGAGGAGTTCCATCTCCATCCCCTTTATTATTTTGGTGGTTCTTCTTTGAACCTTTTCTAATTCCGCTATATCTTTTTTGAGAAACGGCGACCAGAACTGAATGCATTACTCAAGGTGCGGATGCACCATGGAGTGACACAAAGGCATTATAGTGTTTTCGGTCTTATTCATCATCCCTTTCCTAATAATTCTTAGCATTCTATTTGCTATTTTGGCAGCCAACACACACTGAGCAGAAGATTTCAACATATTAGCTACAACGATAACCAGATCTTTTTCTTGAGCACTGACCCCCCAAGGTGGACCCTAGCATCAGGTAACTATGATTCGGATCATTCTTTCCAATGTGCATCACCTTTCATTTGTCCACATTAAATTTCATCTGCCATTTGGACACCCAGTCTTGCAATTTCCTAAGGTCTTCCTGCAATATTTCACAGTCCGCACGTGTTTTAACAACCTTGAATAGTTTTGTATCATCTGCAAATTTGATCATTGTTCAGATTTCCATATCATTTATACATATGTTAAATAGTACCAGCCTAGTACAGATCCCTGTGGCCCTCCACTGTTCACTCTCCTCCATTGAGAGAAATGACCATTTAACCCTACCCTCTGTTTCTGTCCAATAACCAATTCCTAATCCACACCAGAACCTTGCCTCCTATCCCATGACTCTTTAATTTTTTCAGGAGTCTCTCATGAGGAACTTTATCAAAAGCTTTCTGAAAATCTAGTTATACTACATCTACCAGCTCACCTTTATCCACATGATTATTCACGCCTTCAAAGAAATGAAGCAAATTGGTGAGGCAAGACTTCCCTCGACTGAACTCATGCTGACTCTGTCCCATTAAACCATGTTTGTCTACGTGTTCTGTAATTTTTTTCTTTATAATAGTTTCCACTATTTTGCCCAGCACCGATGTCAGGCTTACCGGTCTATAATTTCCTGGATCACCCCTAGAACCCTTTTTAAAAATTGGTGTCACATTGGCCACCCTCTAATCTTCAGGTACTATGGACAATTTTAACAACAGTTTACATATTACTAACAGCAGATCAGCAATTTCATGCATGAGTTCTTTGAGTACCCTTGGATGTATGCCATTCAGTCCAGGTGATTTACTACCCTTTAAATTGTCAATTTGCCTCAGTACATCTTCCAGGTCCACCGAGATTTCTTTCACTTCCTCCGTATCATCACCCTTGAAAACCAATTCAGGTACAGACAGATCCCTTACATCTTCTTCCATAAAGACAGAAGCAAAGAATTCATTCAGTTTCTCCACTATGGCCTTTTCCTCCCTTGGTGCCCCTTTTGCTCCTTCTTGATCTAACGGTCGAACAGATTCCCTCACAGGCTTTCTGCTTCTAATGTACCTGAAAAAGTTGTTACTGCGAGTTTTATCCTCTGTGGCAAGATTCTCTTTTAGCCTTCTTTATTAATGCTTTGCATCTGACTTGCTAGTGGTTATGTTGCTTCTTATTTTCTTCATTTGGGTCCTTTTTCCATTCTTTGAAGGGCAATCTTTTTACTGTAATGTCCTCTTTTACTTTACCTTTTAACCATGCTGGCTGACGTTTTCTCTTCTTTACACCTTTGCAAATACGTGGAATGCATCTGGACTGGGCTTCCAAGATGGTATTTTTGAATAACGTCCATGCCTGATTTAGTGTTTGTAGTAATCAAACTGAGTTAAAACCAAGGGCTGAACTAGTAGTCTAAAGATGTCTGGCAAGAAATATGATCTGCAATAATAAACTCATCCTTAATCAGGAAAAATCAAAACTGCTCTTATTCTCCTCTGCTGAACCAGTCACTTTGTGTTCACTAATCCAGCTAAATGGATTTCCTGTCAAGATAACACAATCTATACGCATTCTTGGTTTCATTTTCTGCTCCATACTTACATTCCATGATCAAATTTCTAAAGTAATACAAAAACCACTGCTGCAAAGAATTATCCAACGGATTCCTTTTCAAACCAAAATTTTAGAGAGATTGCTTGTTCAGAGAGAAAAGACATTTCTTATCCTTCACTTAACTAGACTATATACTCTAACTTGACCTTACAATCTATATCTTTCCTCCCTTAAGACTTGGTTCAGTTCCTATTTTGCATCACCTTATCCTTCAAAGGTTACATAAATGTTCATTATTTCTATAACTGTAGAGCAATCGGTTTTTATATTCATATTTCAATGTGAGTGTTGAGGTCAGTTTATTTTGTGTGTTTGCTCCTGGGGTGATCCTATGAGGAAGATGCTTAGAAATCATTGTCCTACAACATATATCTGTGAATATTCCCATGATATACAAACCTCAATATGTTTCCCCAGACAACCTTCATATTTATAAGGAATTAGGGCCAAATTCTATAAATGGCACCTTAAAAATCAGCACTGAAAAACTATGTGGTTAGTGTGATTGTATAAGCCAGTGTTTTCCAAGTCTGGTCCTGGAGTACCCCTTGCCTGTCAGGTTTTCAGGATATCCACTATGAATATGCATGACACAGATTTGAATATAATGGAGACAGTGTATGCAACTCAAGGCCATGCATATTCATTGTGGATATCTTGAAAACCTGACTGGCAAGGAGTACTCCAGGACTGGACTTGGGAAACACTGCTATATACCATGCCTAAAGTTAGGCATAGTTTACAGAATATGTTCATGTGTCATTCTTATGACTAAAATTTAGGTGCACTCATTTAGGTCACCTAAATATCTGCACCTAAGTTAGACACAGATCAGATATATTGCATAATACTGCACATAGTTTTTTTGAAATGCCCACAACCCGCCTATTCAACACCCATGGCCATGCCCCCTTTTGAATGTGTGCATTAGAATTTACTCGCACTGTGTTATAAAATACGCCTAGAAATGTGTGCATGTAATTCAAATTTAAGCCAATTAGTGCTGCTAATTGATTGTGAAGTACCAATTGTTGGTTCTGATTGGCTTGTTAATCAATTACGTTCGCTCAATTTGGCCATGCGGCCAAATTAGCACGCATGAGTTAAGGCACCATATATAGAATTTGGGGATTACTACATACAACACATGATCTATCTATTGGAGGTGAAATTTGTACAATTGATAGTTGCTTTAAAAGAGAGTGACTTATCTCTGAGGCCCAGCATTTATCCTCTTGCAATAGAAATCTTTTCAGCAAGACATTATGCAGAACAATACCAGCATGCAGTGGCACCAAGAGAATTAAGAATAATAAACATAACAATTTTCTTTAAAAGTAAAATGTAACATGAGCACCTAAGAATGGCACAGACAAATCTGTATGCAATATTGATTTGCCTCAGAACCATTATCTGACATTTTCTTTATCTAACAGCTTTTGATGTGAAAAAAGTGATCATTCCTTCCTTCATGCTCAATTTAAAATGATTCTCTGTCGTATTACTTTTCATCTTATCTTCTCCATTAGTACTACGTTGCTGGAGTTGCTGTGTACAAATAAAAGAGGGATGTCAAACAATACATAACAGGTTTTCTTTTCTATGTGAGATGATCTTTAGAGACAATTTATAGTCATCTTTTCAAAGTAACTTGCTTCAACTCAATATTGTCTTGTATATTTGAGCATGAAACTTACATTTATAAGGACGAGAACATTAAAATCAACTATACCAAAGTCTTCACTGCGTGTTTCTTTTGGATTTCCATTTTGAGGGCCTATTAACCTAACAGGCATTAACAGCCACAGCTAAAGGTGCATTCGATGCATAACTTCTGCGTCAACTGTTGAGGCATTCCTAGCACTTTGGAAAAGGCCAGCCATGCAGTTAACCTCAAGGATGATAGTGCGGAATTTATTTATTTAAAACTATTTTCATCTTGCCAATTGCTATTTTCTCTTGATGGCTTCCAAAAAACATATGAAATCTCTTTATATAAAATGACACCGCTGAAGGTATAGCTAATCGCATATTGTTATCTGTTGCGTTAGCAGTTAAAAAGAGAAGTGGAGAATAGTGGAAGAGTAGTGTTCTAAGATATCAGTCTAATAAAGAGAAGTCCAACAATATGCCAAATGCGCGTACAGTCTTGACCCATCAAATGTGTGTATGTTCTTGACCCTACACGGGCCTTCCTCAGAGGTCTGTCAATAACATGTAAGGGGAACAAACACCAGAAAGTCAAACTTAGATGCACCAAATAACATTTAGCATTTAACCTGACAGAATGCCGAGCATTTGAAATCAAACCATATTGTTGGATCAAGACTGAACACGCATTTGTTATATTGTTGGAGAACAAAGAGTTTTTCAAAACTTTTGACTTCTCTTTCTTAGACTGATATCCTGGAACACTATTCTTCCACCCTTCTCCACTTCTCCTTGTTTACTGTGGAAGCTTGGTGTTCCCCCTTTTTGCTGCTGTATTAACTGCAAAGCACAGGGCCAGCCCATATCCCATCCATACCCTGCCCCCAATAGGAATTTGGGTTAGATGTTTAGAGTATAATTTTATAAGTAGGCCCCTACTTATGTGTTGTTTTATATTTTTTAAAAAGTAAGCGCCTAACTTTCTTTAGAAAATACTAGAGCTGGTGTAAAGTAGCAACACTGACATTTAAGGCTTTCCAAGTAGGTTTACCTAACTACCTGTCCTGTCACACAATTCCTTATTCTCCAGCAAGACTTCTCCACTCCATTAATGATCATCGTCTAATCCTTCCAAGTCCCAAATTTGCATATTCAGAATCAACTAGGTATTGTGCATTTTTCTTTCTTTTATCTCATGTCTGGAACAATCTTCCCCTTTTCCTCCATAGCAATCTCTCATTTCCAAACTTTAAATCTGAACTTAAGACTTGGCTTTTTATATAGACTTTCAGAGTACCAGACAGTTAGAGTTCACCAGCCACTCCTCTCTCCTTTTGTTCCCCTTCCTACTATATGAATGTTTTTATCCCACCCCACCCCCCAAAAAAAAAATTCTCTTTCCCTACTTGTTTTCTCTCTAGCTCTTTCTATGTGATTGAATTTACTTTCCTAGTGAAAATGGAGTTCCTTTCCTTTTTCCTGAAGGTTTTGTAGTAAGTACACCATTCTTCCCTGCGTAGTCAGTTACGGCAGTATAGTAAGCACTGTTAAACTATAAACTATTAATGCCCAGGCTTACATTTTTAAACAAGGCATAAATTATAACATGTTACAATTTGCAAATTGTGTGCTGCTCCCATGTACAGCCAAATTCCACCTATGCGTATGGCAACCTGCAAAGTATGAATCAAAGGTTTTATGCACATACCTCCAGATTCTGCATGGGTCACCCGCATACAAACTAATTCATTTGTATGCAAATCTCTTTCATGCATATTCTTTGTGGATAACCTGAAAAGCTGACTTGCAAGGGGGTACTCCAGGACTGAGTTGGGATATAATGATATGGTAAAGAAATATATATATACTAGTAAAAGAGGCCTGTTTCTGACAGAAATGAAATGGGCGCTAGAAAGGTTCCACGCCCCCTTCCTACCTCCCTCCATGTCCTATGAGTTCCAGGCACCCCTCCCCTTCGATTTCCAGGCTCCCCTTCGAGTTCCAGGACCCCTGGGGTCCAGAGTCAGCAGTGAAGGCGAGCGGCGCTTAAGACTACCTTCAGCTCTGCCTCTGGTCCCGCCCTCATTTCCTGTTTCCAGAAGAGCGGGACCAGAGGCAGAGCTGAGACTGATTACTTGTATAACATCAATTCAAGAATGGGCTAAACACAACAAACTTTGCCTGAACCCAAGTAAAACCAAGCTTCTCTGGGTCCCTAACACAAGTGGATACATACCTGACATCAAAATCCCTTTTGGGAAGTATGAACTCCCCCTCAAATCACAATTCAGGAACCTTGGAATACAGTTAGATTCAACATTTACTCTGATTCCCCAAATCCAAACAACCTTCAAGAGCTGCTTCTACTATTTGCAACAGTTATTCCATGATATAAGAGTTTTCTTATAGTAACCCATTGATATTATGCTTTTTCTATATGTAGTTTTACGTAAATCTATCTCTGTACTAATTCGATATGTATATGAACACTCTTCTAATTGCTCTTGCAATTGGGCTTTCAAAAGAACTTAAGAGTAGCCATACTGAATCAAACCAATGGCCCATCTAGCCCAGTATCCTGTTTCCAAGAGTGGCCAATCCAGGTCACAAGTTCCTGACTGAAACCCAAATAGTTGCTACATTCCATGTAGAAAACCCCCAAAACAGTAGCAACATTCCATTCAAAATCTCAAATAATAGCAACATTCCATGCTACCAATCCTAGGGCAAGCAGTGGCTTCCCCATATCTAACTCAATCTCTTTGATTGTTTTCATCTAAATTTTAGATGGCAATGATAAATCTAGATAACTATCAGGCTCATTTTTGAAAGAGAAGGACGCCCATCTTTTGACACAAATCGGAAGATGGGCGTCCTTCTCACAGGGTCGTCCAAATCGTTATAATCTAAAGCCGATTTTGGACGTCCTCAACTGCTTTCTGTCACAGGGCTCGCCAAAGTTCAAGGAGGCATATTGGGGGCATAGCGAAGGTGGGACTTGGGCGTGCCTAACACATGGACATCCTCGACCCATAATGGAAAAAAAGGGTGTCCCTGATGAGCACTTGGACGACTTTACCTGGTCCTGTTTTTCTTATGACCAAGGCACAAAAAGATGGCCGAAATGACCAGATGACCACCGGAGAGAATCGGGGAGGACCTCCTCTTACACCCCCAGTGGTCACTAACCCACTCCCACCCTCAAAAAACATCTTTAAAAATATTTTTTGCCAGCCTCAGATGTCATACTCAGCTCCATCACAGCAGTATGCAGGTCCCTGGAGCAGTTTTAGTGGGTGCAGTGCACTTCAGGCAGGCGGACCCAGGCCCACCCCCTCCCTACCTGTTACATTTGTGGAGGAAACAGCGAGCCCTCCAAAACCCACCAGAAACCCACTGTACCCACATCTAGGTGCCCCCCTTCATCTGTAAGGGCTATGGTAGTGATGTACAGTTGTGGGTAGTGGGTTTTGGGGGGTTCAGCACACAAGGTAAAGGAGCTATGTTCCTGGGAGCATTTTATGAAGTCCACTGCAGTGCCCCCTAGGGTGCCCGGTTGGTGTCCTGGCATATCAGGGGAACCAGTGCACTACAAATGCTGGCTCCTCCCATGACCAAATGGCTTGCATTTGGTCGTTTCTGAGATGGGCGTCCTTGGTTTCCATTATCACCGAAAATCAGAAACGACCAAGTCTAGGGACGACCATCTCTAAGGATGACCTAAATTTCAAGATTTGAGTGTCCCCGACCATATTATCGAAACAAAAGATGGACGTCCATCTTGCTTCGATAATACGGGTTTCCCCGCCCCTCCATCAGGATGTTTTGCGAGGACATTCTCAACAAAACTTGGGTGTCCTTTTCGAATATGCCCCTCTATGTTTCCTTTAGCTCTATGGAAGATGTAAAATATTACTATTGATATTTCATCCTAAGATACACTAAATGAAAACGTTATGGTTTTATTTTGAGTTAATTTCTTACACAATATGATGAAAACAATTACAATGGATTGTCTGTACAAATTGATCAGGAAATGTTGGTGAAAGGAGAAAGCTTTAGTTGACACCTTTAACACTGACTCTTCTTCAGAAGTATTGCAGTCAATGAACTGAAAAAAGATGTATTATCTGCAGACCTTGGAAATTGTCAGGACATTCAGGTTTTGTTGGAATGCTTCTAGCTATCAGTGTTTAGACTCACCCATAGTAATTGTTTAACTGTTCATGGGCTCATCCCTCCCCCACTTCCCAATCCTTTTTCTCTGCCTCACTACAAAAGAACTCATAAGCAACAATTGCATACTGCATATGAGTGATTTGAGAATACAACGCTCTGAAAATATGTTGGCAAAGCCTGTACACTCCTTTGGCAGTGCACAGTCCCACATCCACATCCTTGCAAATTAGCATGAATAAGCTGAAAACATAAAATCAAAATATCCCATATGAGGCAAAATGTGAAAAATACATAGCCAAGCATCTATGGTGATATACTTTTGAGACTGCATCATACCTGACCGAAGAGTATATTCTCTGGCAAGGATGATATTTAAATGCTATGAAATGATTAATGCACCAATGTCACTGACCAACTGAACCTTTCCCAGCTTCCCAGACTTGTCCTCGGGACATCACTGCCAGTCATGTTTTCAGGATATGCAGGAATTATATCTGTATTGGAGACCCAGCATATGGAAATATATCTCATGCATATTCATTGTGGATATCCTGACTATCTGACTGGTTTCCCCTCTACTGGCTGTAAAGCCTTGTTCTATTGTCTATAGACCCTTTCTTTCAGAGAGATTATTTTCTTTGAGCTCAAGATGAATAATAACGAGATGCAAAGTATGCAAGTGGATGCAAAGCACTTCATTATTATGCAAATTGAATAACAGCTTATATTGACATGCATAAGTGCTAATATTCTATAATCTTAGCATACAAATGGTGATTACATTTAGGCATTAAGGGCTAGATTCTATATATCACGCCTAAAAAATTGGCACTGAAAAAATATACAGCTACGCATATTCTATAATGTATATCTAAATTTTGACACAGTTTATCGAATACACCTAGCACCTATCCAAACAATTAATTTAGTCATGGGCAGTTACGTCAAGTAAAACTTAGTGTAATTGCCTACGCCTAAATTAGGCGCGGACTGGGTGTATTCTATAACAACGTGACTTGATAATGAGTGTGACTTTTGGGCAGACTGGATGAACCATTCAGGTCTTTATGTACCATCATTTACTATGTTAGAAGTCAAAGGGAAAAAAGGGGGGGGGGGCGAGATTAGCCATGAGTCTAGGTAAGCAAGGGGGCTGCTGGTGCTGGCTCGGACACCTCTAAGCCAAATAACTCAGGTTCTGCCTCGTTTCTTTCAATTTGGATAATTCAGGGGCCTTGCCCATGAACAAACCGGGTTCTGCCCTGTATTTTCCCAGCCAACTGGACAATCAGGTTTAAACCTTTCCTGCTTATCCTGGCTTTCAGCTCCTCTGAGCAGGATCTTTAACTCTCCACTCTGCCCTTTAACCTCCTCCCTGTGCCCCTCTCTCTCTGACTCAGATAAGGAAGCCACAGCAAATCAAGCTGCCCTGGAAAAAATTACAGGTTTACATTAGCATTAAGCAAGTTCAGTTCTTAGCCTATGACTGGTACTTCTATCAATCAGAAACACTAGGTTCCCCTCTGTCCCTTCTTCTACACCTGGCTACCTGTCCCAATCACTTTTCAATTGCACTCACTTACTTATATATGATGCCTGTTTACATGTTTGAACATGCTCAGAACATGCAAGTCACGGTGACTAGTGACATGGAAAAACAAGTTCATTTTTTGTTCTCTACATTTTGAGGATACACAAGCTTTTCTTCTGCAGGGTGTCCTGCCTACAACCCCCAAAACAGGGGCATTGTCCTTTGAAAAAAAGCAGAGCTGTTTTTTTTTCATCAGAGACAGACACATCAGTCAAAAAAAAATCTTAGGCCTTTCTGCCTCAGTATTAAGTAAAACAGGTTAATTAAAAATATCTATATTCCAATTAAAAATACCTCCCTCCAATTGAACCTTAACAACATGTTTATCACAAATATATGTCATTAGCAAATTAGTATAAGTTGTAAATAATTGAATAAACTGTTTAATATTTCAGCCAGCCTTGTTCACAGCAGCCTTTTTGAATTTCCTGAGGGGAAAGGAGGGAAATCCCATCCACTAACACTTTTCTTCACCGGGTGGAGACACCAGGCTCCAATCATTTCAGATCCCGATGGAGCCTGCCTGAGGGAGACTCTAGCCAGGTCAGCCCTAGATGCCTACAAAGAGATGTTACACGTGTTTTTTTTTTTTTTTTGGGGGGGGGGGGGGGGGGGTTAATAACTTTGGGGCCCTTTGCCACCAGGCTTCTGTAGGAGCCTGCATTAGTTTCCACCCCCAGTGCATACCATTTCTGGAGCTATAAAATATTTCTATTTTCGTAGCACTGGTGCTTACCTGGTGATAATCGGGCAGCACCATGCGCTGCCTAGTTACCACTGGGTTAGCATGGGAGCCCTTACCGCTACCTCGATGGGTGGCCGTAAGTGCTCCCCCCCCCCCCCCCAAAATGGCCATGCAACAAGTGGTTCACTTACCGCACACGCAAAAACAAATGGGGTTCACAATTTCCACAAGAAGAAAACACCACAAGAAAAAGTGGAAAAGAACCACGTTCAAGAGATCAGTCCAAACACCAGGCTAAGATGCTCCAAACACAACTTTATTTGGACCCCTCCAAACACAACTTTATTTGGTCCAAATAAAGTCATGCTTGGAGCATCTTATCCTGGTGTTTGAACTGATCTCTTGAACTTGGTTCCTGGTCACTTACCGCACAGCCATTTCTTCTCCATCAAAAATGACAGCCTTTTTACCCGCTGCAGGAAAAGAAGGTCTCAGCGCACATTAAAAACACGTGCTGATGTTAGCGCAGCCCGCCTTTTACCACAGCATAGTAAAAGGACCTCTTTGTGCTTGAGCCAGAGAGGTATTCTAAGGTGAGCAAAATTATTAGCAAGTTTAACTGAAGGACATTGTTAAACAGAAAAATGCAAGTGAAACACTCCAATTAGACGTAAGGAAATTTATGCTTCATCTAGGAAAAGCAGAAAAAGTAATTGCATGTACCGTATTACTGCTATCTTCAACTGTCATATAAAATGTAGGGTTCAATGATGGCATTATTTCCAAGGGAGGAACTGTACATACTTTCTACTGCTACTTTAGCAAGGTCAAGAGACTGTTTTGGAAGGCACATTTTCTGTGTCTTGTGTGCACAGAAAATGCGTGCACAGATTGTGTGACTAATCTGCAAAGTTGAACTAGATAAAGGAAAAATTATTCACCAAAAGACCTTAGAGAGTTCTTCTTTCCCCTTCTAGGCAAGAACCCCTGGTATTATTATTATTATTACACTAGTAAAAGAGGCCCGTTTCTGAGCAAATGAAACGGGCTGTTAGCAAGGTTTTCGTCGCCAACACCTTCCTCCCTGGCCAACCCCTTCATTGTTCTGCCATTGCTCCGCCCCCAACGTCATGACGTTTGACGTGAGGGCGGGGCCCGGAGCGATTTACGACTCCCCCCCCCCCGCCTCCCTGCCTCCCTCCCTGCCAAACCCTTCGTTGTTCTGCCATTGCTCTGCCCTCGAGGGTGGGGCCCGGAGTGATTTTGGTGGCTTCATCACCTCGAACCTTCGAACCTTTTTGAAGGAAGTCAGGGCTTGGCTTCACTGACGTCAGTGTCCTCAGAACGTTGAGGGTGAGTTTTATTATAGTAGATATAAGTACATAAGCAATGCCACACTGGGAAAAGACCAAGGGTCCATCAAGCCCAGCATCCTGTCCACGACAGCAGCCAATCCAGGCCAAGGGCACCTGGCAAGCTTTCCAAACGTACAAACATTCTATACATGTTATTCCTGGAATTGTGGATTTTTCCCAAGTCCATTTAGTAGTGGTTTATGGACTTGTCCTTTAGGAAACCGTCTAACCCCTTTTTAAACTCTGCTAAGCTAACCACCTTCACCACATTCTCCAGCAAAGAATTCCAGAGTTTAATTTTTTTTTGTTGTTGTTACATTTGTACCCTGCGCTTTCCCACTCATGGCAGGCTCAATGCGGCGGGCAATGGAGGGTTAAGTGACTTGCCCAGAGTCACAAGGAGCTGCCTGTGCCAGGAATCGAACTCAGTTCCTCAGTTCCCCAGGACCAAAGTCCACCACCCTAACCACTAGGCCACTCCTCCACTATGCGTTGGGTGAAGAAAATTTTTCTCCGATTTGTTTTCAATTTACTACACTGTAGTTTCATCGCATGCCCCCTAGTCCTAGTATTTTTGGAAAGCGGTACCACTCCACTCATTATTTTATATACCTCTATCATGTTTCCCCTCAGCCGTCTCTTCTCCAAGCTGAAAAGCCCTAGCCTCCTTAGTCTTTCTTCATAGGGAAGTCATCCCATCCCCGCTATCATTTTAGTCGCCCTTCTCTGCACCTTTTCCAATTCTAATATATCTTTCTTGAGATGCGGCGACCAGAATTGAACACAGTACTCAAGGTGCGGTCGCACCATGGAGCGACACAACGGCATTATAACATCTTCACACCTGTTTTAATAATACCCAACATTCAATTTGCTTTCCTAGCCGCAGCAGCACACTGAGCAGAAGGTTTCAGTGTATTATCGACGCCAACACCCAGATCCCTTTCTTGGTCCCTAACTCCTAACGTGGAACCTTGTATGACGTAGCTATAATTCGGGTTCTTTTTTCCCACATGCATCACCTTGCACTTGCTCACATTAAACATCATCTGTCATTTAGCCGCCCAGTCTCCCAGTCTCGTAAGGTCCTTCTGTAAATTTTCACAATCCTGTCGTGAGTTAACGACTTTGAATAACTTTGTGTCATCAGCAAATTTAAATACCTGGCTAGTTACTCCCATCTCTAAATCATTTATAAATATATTAGTGTGACTAAAGAGCAGAGCACTTACTAAATGGTCTTGAACATAGCAGACATAGGGGTTCTTTTACTAAGGTGCGCCAAAACGTGGCCTGCGCTAGTGTAGACGCATGTATTGGATTCGCACAGGTCCATTTTTCTCACACCTGCAAAAAAAAGGCCTTTTTTTTGCCTAAAATGGACATGCTGCAAAATAAAAATTACATATAGTCAATCTCCCAAACACATAATCTTTCAAATATCTTTCTCAACCTTTATCATCATAGCATATCTAATAATGATGGACATATTAGCATTATAATTTGTTATCCCGGGATCTTCAGATATTTCAAAAGTTTCCACCATATGGGACTTAGCCCCAAACTGTAAATGGTGTCCTTTACATCCTCATGGATCAACCCGTAAAACACAATTTTTTCCTTTTTTTTGTTGATTTTCTTTTGTTGTTTAAATCTTAAAAGACATTCATCTTCAACTGATTTTTCAAACAATATTACGTGACTTAACTTAAAGTAGGTAGCAGCAGCAGCAGCGATTTTTCTTCCAGTTCAAACCTCTGCCGACATGGCCAGGATTCGTTATACTTCATCAGGGAAGAGGCTTGCATATCTGTATTCACTTCAGTGTCTCAGAAAAAATGGCTGCCCTATCATATACATGGCCCTATCAGATTCTGTTAGTTACGATCAGCTGAGTCCTTTTTAAGAGATTCAAAAAACAAGTTTAGGTCTACTTAATTGGAGGGCAAAATAAAAATTGGCACACGTCTATTTTAGGCCTGAGACCTTACCACCGCTCGTTGACTTAGCGGTAAGGTCTCACGCATTAACCGGGTGGTAATATTACGTCAGCATGCCCCACTGCCGATTACTGCCCAGTTAGCACCACACAGTAGAAAATAAAAAATATTTTCCGCTGTGCTTATCAGATGCGCGTAAAAAATGCAAGTGCCACCCGGGGCTCGCAATAGCTGGGCGGTAGTTCCAAATTGATGCACGTTGGATGCACCTACGTGCCTTAGTAAAAGGGCCCCATAGCCCCTACACACTGCACTTTCATTAAAATGCAAACATTATTGTTACCACAGTATTGCTGTATGATATATGTATGAATGATTTTTTTTTTTAATTTTCAAACTTTATTTATGCCAAGGCAAAGGACAACAGACAATAAACTCTTAACTGATCCTTTGATTCACAGATAAGGAGGCAATCAGGGATGTAGGATTTTTTTTTTTTTTTACTAACTTCATTAACTACATTGACAGAACTTGACAAGTAACATTGCACTGCTGCATTCAGAAGGTGTAGGCAGTGGCGTAGGAAGGGGGGGCGGGAGGGGCGGTCCGCCCCGGGTGCACGCGCTCAGGGGGGTGCCGGCCCCGCTGGTTCCCTGCTCCCTCTGTGCCCCGGAACTTCCGGAGCAGAGAGAGCAGGGAACCAGCGGGGCCGACGCAGCTCCGAGTGACGTGCACTCGGGGCGGATCGGCCCTCCCGCAGGTAAGAATGCGGTCTGGGGGGGGTTGCGCTCCAGGGGGGGTGCGCCGCAGAGGGGGTTCACTCCGTGCTGCACCCGGGGGGGGGGGTGCACAGCGGCGACCCGCCCCGGGTGCCATTTGCCCTCGCTACGGCACTGGGTGTAGGGTACATTTGACCAGATTTCATTACACAGGGTCACAATCATTTGCCGTACACGTACGTCATGCGCTTGGTTACAGGACTTCTAGAAACATCTATGAATTTGACCACAAAATCCAAACTGCAGCACAATATGATTGTCTGGCTTTCAAATATGAGCTGGAGCTGATAGCAGCTGCAGTATATAATCAGAATAGGCTTGTGTAGTCTTTAGTAGTTTCACAAATTAGAAACAGGTGGGCTATTTGAACATAGAGGGTGATAAAAAAAAAAAACCCCACTCAGTTCCAGGGGCCGGTAGGTAATGAAATGCAGAATGATCATAAGATCATTTACAGCAGCTGGTAATTAAAGATGGTATCTATAGAACATGAGCAGAATATGATATCTATTGTGTTGTGTTCTTGCATAGAAAATAAAGAGCTTTTACTGTTAACCAGTTCATAGTAACTCATCATGTAAATAGATATAGGGGCTCTTTTAGTAGGGCGTTGGAATCTGGGCTTAGCACGTCTTAACCTAGGACTTTCTGTGCACTAAGCCTAGATTAAGCCTGGCCAGTTAAATAGCAAGTAGCTGGCTATCTCCTGATGAATATTGCCGGTCAGGGTTTATTATTATTATTATTATTATTATTATTATCATCATTTGTATAGCGCTACCAGACGCACGCAGCGCTGAACACCTGATACAAAGAGACAGTCCCTGCTCAAAAGAGCTTACAATCTAAATAATACAGACAGACAAGACAGTTACAAGTGAGGGAAGTAATGGGTGAGAAGGAAGGAAGGGACAAGGGGAGGGTAATTGAGTAATGGCTAGGAGCTAAAAGCAGCAGTGAAAGGGTGGGTTTTCAGCATAGATTTGAAAACAGGTAGAGATGGAGCTAGACGTACAGGTTCAGGAAGTCTATTCCAGGCATAAGGTGCCGCGAGGGAAAAGGAACGAAACCTGGAGTTAGTGGAAGAGGAGAAGGGAGACGACAAGAGAGATTTGTCCAGTGAGCGGAGTTCACGGGGAAGAATGTAGGGAGAGATGAGAATGGAGAGGTAATGGGGGCCTGCAGAGTGGATGCATTTCAAGGTCAGTACGAGAAGTTTAAACTGAATGCGGAAGTGGACAGGGAGCCAGTGAAGTGATTTGAGGAGTGGGCTAGTGTGGGTATAGCGATTCTGGCGGAAAATAAGTCGTGCTGCAGAATTTTGGACAGATTGGAGAGGAGAGAGATGGCTGAGCGGAAGACCAGTGAGAAGTAAATTGCAATAGTCCAAGCGGGAGGTGACGGGTGTGGATAAGGGTTCTGGCAGCGTATTCAGAAAGGAAGGGGTGAATTTTGCTAATAATGTAGATAAAGAAACGACAGGTTTTGGTGATCTGTTGAATATGCGCAGAGAAGGAGAGAGAGGAATCAAAGATGACTCCAAGGTTACGAGCCGAGGAGACAGGGAGGATGTGAGAGCCATTAACAGAGATAGAGAAAGGGGGAAGAGGGGAGGTGGGTTTAGGTGGAAAAACGAGAAGTTCAGTTTTGGTCATGTTGAGCTTTAGATGGCGTTGAGATATCCAAACAGCAATGTCGGATAAGCAGGTTGAGATTTATCACATAACCAGTTTATCATATAACCAGTTATATCACATGATATAACTGGCTATCCGTTAATATTCAGTGCATCGCCGGCTAAGTTTGGCGGCCAAATTAGGCTGCTGAAATAGCAGGTCTATCATTGGCCGGTTTCAACTTACCTGGCCAGCACTGAATATTGATTTGGTTGCTTAAATTGAAACCAGTCAAAAATAAACTGGATATTCAATGCCGGTCACTGGAAACAGCCTGGCATTGAATATCCGGGCTCAGTGGTGACCGCAGAAGGTAGCCCGATTAATCTCCCGCGGTCTGAATATCGGCCCCCTTAATTTTAATTTTATTTACTTTTTTGCAGATCCCACGCTCATTTTTTTCATTAGTGCATGGGACTTGAAAAAAAAATTAACACAGGAGCACTTACCGCCTTCCTAACTCCGTGTTAACCAGTTAGAGCACACTGATGTGAATGCTCAAGCTAGATATTACTTCCACAACCATTCTCTACTCATGACACTGATATGAATGCTCAAGCTAGTTATTACTTCCACAACCATTCTCTACTCATGACATGCCTCCTTTCAAAAATTATTTTGAAAACTATTTAACACACTAGTAAAAAAGGCCCGTTTCTGACACAAATGAAACGGGCGCTAGCAAGGTTTTCCTTGGAGTGTGCATGTTTGAGAGAGTGTATGTAAGAGTGACTGTGTGTGAGAGAGAGAGTGAATGTGCGAGTGTGTGTGTATGTGTGAGAGAGAGAGAGAGTGAGTGAGTCTGGGTGCGAGTGTGTCTGTGAGAATGAGAGTGTGTGCAAGTGCGTATGTGAGACACAGTGTGAGAGAGAGTGTGTTTCACACAGATACAGTGTGTGCGAGAGAGAGAGTGTGTGTGAGACACAGACTCTCTGTGAGTGAGTGTATGACACATAGTGAATGTGATCCAGTGTGAGACAGAGTGTGTGAGAGACAGTATGTGAGAGTGAGAGAGAGAAAGACATTGACTGTGAGAGTGTGTGAGAGAGAGTGTGTGTGTGACAGAGATACCTCCCCTCCTCTCTGGTGTCAGGCCCCCCCTCCCTCTGTCTGGTGTCAGGCCCCCCCCCTCTCTCTCTCTCTCTCTCTGGTGTCTGAGCGTTACTGTGCAGGACGCTGAGCTCTGGCTGTGCTTCAAGGAACTACTACTACTACTTAACATTTCTAGAGCGCTACTAGGGTTACGCAGCGCTGTACAATTTAACAAAGAGAGACAGTCCCTGCTCAAAGAGCTTACAATCTAATAGACAAGTGAACGGTCAGTCCGATAGGGGCAGTCAAATTGGGGCAGTCTGGATTCACTGACCAATCCTATTTAATAGAATGCACCTCCAACATTCTGAAGCCGAGAAACCTTGTGTGGTTGGTCACTTCTGCTTGTGACGAACCCGGAAGTACTACTACTACTACTACTTAACATTTCTAAAGCGCTACTAGGGTTACGCAGCACTGTACAATTTAACATAGAGGGACAGTCCCTGCTCAAAGAGCTTACAATCTAAAAGACAAGTGAACGGTCAGTCCGATAGGGGCAGTCAAATTGGGGCAGTCTGGATTTACTGAATGGTAAGAGTTAGGTGCCGAACGCAGCATTGAAGAGGTGGGTTTTAAGCAAAGACTTGAAGATGGGCAGGGAGGGGGCTTGGCGTACAGGCTCAGGAAGGTTGTTCCAAGCATAGGGTGAGGTGAGGCAGAATGAGCGGAGCCTGGAGTTGGCAGTGGTGGAGAAGGAAACTGAGAGGAGGGATTTGTCCTGTGAACGGAGGTTTTGGGCGGGAACGTAAGGGGAGATGAGGGTAGAAAGGTAGTGAGGGGCAGCAGACTGAGTGCATTTGTAGGTAAGAAGGAGAAGCTTGAATTGAATGCGGTATCTGATTGGAAGCCAGTGAAGTGACCTGAGGAGAGGGGTGATATGAGTATATCGGTTCTGGCGGAATATAAGACGTGCAGCAGAGTTCTGAACAGATTGAAGGGGGGATAGATGGCTAAGTGGGAGGCCGGTGAGGAGTAAGTTGCAGTAGTCAAGGCGAGAGGTAATGAGAGCGTGGACGAGAGTTTGGGTGGTGTGTTCAGAGAGGAAAGGGCGAATTTTGCTGATGTTAAACAGGAAGAAGCGACAGGTCTTGGCTATCTGCTGGATATGCACAGAGAAGGAGAGGGAGGAGTCAAAGATGACTCCGAGGTTGCGGGCAGATGAGATGGGGAGGATGAGGGTGTTATCAACTGAGATATAAAGTGGAGGAAGAGGAGAAGGGCAGATGAGATGGGGAGGATGAGGGTGTTATCAACTGAGATATAAAGTGGAGGAAGAGGAGAAGTGGGTTTTGGTGGAAAGACGATGAGCTTGGTCTTGGACATGTTCAGTTTCAGGTGGCGGTTGGACATCCAGGCAACAATGTCGGATAAGCAGGCTGATACCTTTGCCTGGGTCTCCACGGTGATGTCTGGTGTGGAGAGATACAGCTGGGTGTCATCAGCATAGAGATGATACTGGAAACCATGAGATGAGATCAGGGAGCCCAGGGAAGAGGTGTAGATTGAGAAGAGAAGGGGTCCAAGGACAGATCCCTGGGGAACACCAACAGATAGGGGAATGGGGGTGGAGGAAGATCCATGAGAATGAACTCTGAAGGTGCGGTGGGAGAGATAGGAGGAGAACCAGGAGAGGACAGAACCCTGGAACCCAAATGAGGACAGTGTGGCAAGAAGTAAGTCATGATTGACAGTGTCAAAGGCGGTGGATAGATCGAGGAGGATGAGGATGGAGTAGTGGCCTCTGGATTTGGCAAGGAACAGGTGATTACAGACTTTAGAGAGTGCTGTTTCTGTCGAGTGTAGAGGGCGAAAACCGGATTGAAGTGGATCGAGGATGGCATGAGAGGAGAGAAAATCAAGGCAGCGGCTGTGAATGGCATGCTCAAGTATTTTGGAGAGGAAGGGTAGGAGGGAGATGGGGCGGTAGTTGGAGGGACAGGTAGGGTCAAGTGAAGGTTTTTTGAGGAGAGGTGTGACTACGGCGTGCTTGAAGGTGTCAGGAACAGTTGCAGTGGAGAGAGAGAGGTTGAGGATATGACAGATGGAGGGGGTGACAGTATGAGAGATGATGTTAAGTAAGTTGGTGGGGATGGGATCAGAAGAGCAGGTGGTGCATTTCGAGGAGGAAAGAAGGCGAGCAGTTTCCTCCTCGGTGATGACAGGAAAGGAGGAGAAAGAGGCCTGGGTTGGTTGATTGAGGGAGAGGGTTGAAGGGTGAAGAGGAGGAGATGGCTTGGTAGTGAACTCAAGGTTGATCTTTTGCACCTTGTCGCGGAAGTAATCAGCCAGTGATTGAGGAGAGAGCGGGGGGTGGGGGTGGGAGCAGAGGGCACTTTGAGGAGGGAGTTAAGGGTGGTGATGAGACGACGTGGATTGGAGCTGAGAGAATTGGGTGCAGGAGTGAAGGTAACGGATGCAAGGGGTCAGCCAAGGCTGGGGATTAGTACGCTTTGTGGGATGTCAATTCAGGAGATGGATACAGAGAGCAGGAATGCCTCAGCCATGCAGTCAGGTTCAGAATGTTGGAGGTGCGTTTTATTATATAGGATGCCTAGCACACACACAGACAAAATACCGCAAACATAGAAACATAGAAAAATGTGGTTAGATAATGACCATATGGCCTATCCAGTCTGCCCACCTATGCCATCTACTCTACCTGTCACTCCCTTAGAGATCCTATGTACTTGTCCCAAGCTCTCTTGAATTCAGATATTGCTTTCATCTCCACCACTTCCACCAGAAGGCTGCTCCATGAATTCACCACCCTATCCATGAAGAAGTATTTCCTCACTACGGGAAAGGGATCTGAAGGAGACTGTCACTTCAGGGAGGGGATTGAGAAGAGTCTATTACTACCAGGAGAGGTTTGGGAGGAGTGTATCAATATTACGTGGAGGGGGTCGGGAACAATATGTCACCGCTGGCAGGGAATTAGGAGGAGTGTACTACTATGGGGAGAGGATCGGAGGAGTGTGCTATTATAGGAGGGGATTGAAAGGAGACTGTCACTTTGGGGAGGGGATCAAAAGGAGTGTATCACTATAGAGAGGGAAAATGGAGAGAGCTCTGAACTGGCGGGTTGGTGGTGCAGAAGTGGAATTGGACCTGGGGGGGAGTGGAGAGGGGAATCTGGATGGGGGTGGGGTGTCCTGCTGCAACATACCTAAATATACTTTTTTATTTCTGTACTGGGACCCCACCATGTTATCTCCAGTGGCAGATAGCATATTCACACTATCTGCCACAGCAGGTAACGCTTTGCCTGTGTAGTGAGCATCTACCCTGTGCAGTAAATGCAAGGGCAGCTGCTAACCACTCACCCCTGCATTTACCGCAGAGGCTTTGCGGAAACCTGCATATTAATTTTCACGTTAAATGTAAGGTGACTGTGAATCCTACTGCACTTTACTAAAAGGTCCTAACTTTAGTGAAATAGAGGGGCATAATCGAATGGAGGCGCCCATCTCTAAGGACGGCCCCGTAAAGAGGCGTCCCCGACGTTATTATCGAAACAAGATGGGCAGCCATCTTTCGTTTCGATAATACGATCGGGGCCGGCCAAATCTCAACATTTGGGTCGACCTTAGAGATGGCCGGAATTGGTTTTCGCCGATAATGGAAACCGAGGCCGGTCATCTCAAAACCGGACAAATCCAAGCCATTTGGTCATGGGAGGAGCCAGCATTTGTAGTGCACTGGTCCCTCTCACATGCCAGGACACCAAGCGGGCACCCTAGGAGGCACTGCAGTGGACTTCATTAATTGCTCCCAGGTACATAGCTCCCTTCCCTTGGGTGCTGGGCCCCCCAAATCCCCCCCCCCAAAACCCAGTACCCACAACTGTACACCACTACCATAGCCCTTATGGGTGAAGGGGGCACCTACATGTGGGTATAGTGGGTTTCGGGTGGGTTTTGGAGGGCTCATATTTACCACCACAAATGTAACAGGTGGTGAGGGATGGGCCTGGGTCCGCCTACCTGAAGTGCACTGCAGCCACTAAAACTGCTCCAGGGACCTGCATACTGCTGTCATGGAGCTGGGTATGACATTTGAGGCTGGCATAGAGGCTGGCAAAAATATGTATTTAATTTTTTTTTAGGGTGGGAGGGGGTTGGTGACCACTGGGGGAGTACGGGGAGGTCATCCCCGATTCCCTCTGGTGGTCATCTGGTCAATTCGGACACCTTTTTGAGGCTTAGTCCTGAAAATAAATGGACCAAGTAAAGTCGGCCAAATGCTCGTCAGGGCCGCCCTTCTTTTTTCCAGTATCGGCCGAGGACGGCCATCTCTTAACCAATCCCCCGTCCCGCCTTCGGTACACTGCCGAAACGCCCCCTTGAACTTTGGCCGGCCCTGCAACGGAAAGCAGTTGAGGGCGGCCAAAATTGGCTTTCAATTATACCGATTTGGCCGCCCTTAGGAGAAGGGCGCCCATCTCTTGATTTGTGTCGGAAGATGGCCGCCCTTCTCCTTTGAAAATAAGCAGGATAGTCTTAACAGCTTGCCATTAGGGCACACTAATTATCATATTAAACCACTAATGTGGAAATTAATATTAGTGGTGGAGAATTGGTGGATAATGGGCAGGAACTGTGACAGAGTTTAAATAGAGGTTGTTACTATGAGTCAACAGGTAATGTGGCAGAGAACATGGTAAAAGTAGCTACACCTTAAGAGTAGCTTTCCTCTGCAGTAACTGTATGGCAACCTACCAAAACAGCTGGGAATGCTTTCAACCAGTTGCCACAGACATTTTGCACCCAACACACCTTAACTGTTTTTTATCTTAAACAATTCTTTAATCCAGGATTTGTGGTATAGATTCACAAGCAATCATTAGAACTTTTCAACTGTAGAGAACATTCTGTTACATCAGAAACAGAAAGAGCATCTAGGCCTCTGAGTAACTCAGGGGCAGCAGAATATCTTTTTGGTTGCAGTGGCCAAACCATCCATTCTCCGGCCCTACCTCCAAGCTCTCTAATCAGCGATACTGTGTTAGGCAAAACATTGGTGGAGCCATGGCCCTTTTGGCCTACCCCATTCTACTGCCTATTAAATAGCATGCCCTTCCATTAACATTTATGGTTTTACAACATATTAAAGAATAGATTTCTACTAAGAAGAGCATTTACTAATGTGTGTTAAGGCAATAGCTCTAAACAGAGTGCATCAGCAATTGCTCGTATGTTTTAGGAGCATCGCTCACAGATTTTTACACGGTTGCTAACAAAAATGTGTTTTTGTTCTATATACAAAAACAAGCCATTGAGCCCATTAAAATGGGCAAAAGAAGCACCGTCAAGAAAGCGGTCGGAGCCCCGCCGGGTGCAGCCGAGCCCCCGCCCAGAAAAGTTGCAGAGGGAAGCGCCGGCTCCCAGCCCGGCCTGCGGTCACAGCAGCAGCGGCGGCTGCAGCTGATCGGACCTGTCGGACTGTGCCTCGGAGCCACTGTCTGACGATCCCCGCCCCGTGCTCGCCGGTCACCCGCAGCTGTGTTCCTGCCTCTAAGAACGTCAGGAGAGGTGTGATGGTACATCGATCACTCTTCATTTATATAGTAGGATGTATTGCTAATACTGGCGGTCAAAAATTGTTGGTTTTTAAAACTTGCTGCTCAGACAAAAAAAAAAATTTGCACACACCAGACCACTCCTTGAAACGTTGCTTGTGACAACCAAGAAATCATAACATGGCAATACATTTGTAGGCCAATCTTATAGAAATCTGTTGGGCTCATAGTTCGTAGCAGGAGTACTGAATCACAGATGAAAGAGTTGCAAAGTTCAAGAAAGCTTGTATGGATTTCTTTAAATTAGCTCAAGTTTAGATCCTATTGCAATCCATTATAAGTCAAAACCATTTAATTTAATAACATATTTTTTTACCACTTGAGCGATGTCTAGATATACACGATAATGTCATTCATGCATATTTCATAATTACTGCTAGGAATAAAACCTGGGGCGTACAATTACTAATAATATCACGGTAATAAGATCATCTGTGATATTTATTAAGTAATGGAACCCTTAGTTGAGAAACGTATTGCAGTTCAAAATTGTCCATAAGTTATTCATCCTGAGCTAAAGGCTACTAAAAGATGAACATTTTAATAATTTTAATGATTAATAGATATATTCTTAATGGTTCTTAGAGTACCAAGAAAATATATATCTACGGAATATCACATTTTACTGATATATATTATCAACAGTTTCAAAATGTACTTTTCTCATGAAGTTTTTGCTAAAGTAATAAGCTGATCTAGTAATGAGAATTTTGGGTATTATTGTTATTGATTTTTATATAGGGGGTATTTTAGTAAAGTGTGTTATTTTTGCACTTAGCTCAACCTAACAGCAGAAATCAGTGTGTATTAAGGCAGTGGTGTAGCCAGATCCTACATTTTGGATGGGCCCAGAGTTAACTTAGATGGGCCCTTCCACACCACGCCACTCCACATCACGCCCCTCCCCCCATGGAGATATATAAAAAAATTATAGGTATTTTTTCACCTACCCCACATAAACATCTCTCCTCTTTTGCAGTGTCCCAGCATCTTCCTGCTCATCTTTTTTTATTTAGATTTTGCTCACACCTTTTTCAGTAGTAGCTCAAAGTGAGTTACATTCAGGCACACTGGATATTTCCTCTGTCCCAGGAGGGCTCACAATCTAAGTTTGTACCTGAGGCAATGGAGGGTTAAATGACTTGCCCAAGGTCACAAGGCGCAGCAGCAGGATTTGAACCGGCCACCTCGGGATAGCAAGACCGGTGCTCTAACCAATAGGCCACTCCTCCACGCTGAACCCTGTCCCTCTCCAGCACCTGCAGTGATTCATTATTGCTGCCTGTGCCAGCCCTATAGGCTTCCATCAGCCAGGTCCTGCCTTCGCTGAGGTCATTTCCTATTTCCTGTCTGGCCTGACCTAGCCGATGGAAGTCTGCTACAGGCTAGCATTTTGGGATGTGTGACCTGTGAGGCTATGCCTTGCACAATGAAAGTAGGGGTACTGATATAGTGTGTGTCATCCCCATATCCTTCTATGCATGTGGGCCAAGAAAAGAGGGGGGTGGGGTGGGGGAATAATGGTGCTGGACAGAGAATGGAGGAGAAAGAAGGAAATATTTGGTAAAAGGAGAGAGTAACAGAGTTGTACTGAAGTCCAGACTTCGCTCCTTCTGTCTCGCTGCACCCTACGCCTGGAATAAACTTCCTGAGCCCCTACATCTTGCCCCATCCTTGACCATCTTTAAATCTAGATTGAAAGCCCAGCTTCTGTCTCGCTTCTACCTACCCTCCTCTCCTCTTTCCTCTACACATTAATTGATTTGCTTGCTTTATTATTTTTTTGTCTATTAGATTGTAAGCTCTTTGAGCAGGGACTGTCTTTCTTCTATGTTTGTGCAGCGCTGCGTACGCTTTGTAGCGCTATATAAATGCTAAATAGTAGTAGTAGTAGTAAGTCACCACTAATAAAGGAGGAAGCATTGTGCCAATGCCACCAAATGAGGTGCCAGTTTCAATTTTTGCAGAAAGCACTAGAATCAGTGGATGTGGAACTGCTATTTTATTTCGGTCTGTCATTTCTAGATAAGAATGGTGCCTAGAGTTCTGGGAAGAGAAAAGGGGGTACGAATATGATCCTTGCCAGAAAGGGTGGGGACAAGAAATTTGAAACGTGTGGTAAATCTGCTTAGGAGGTATGAGTGATGGGTGAGCCTAGTCTGCTGGGGAAGGGCACTGAGCAAGGTAGAGTGAGAGGGAACCTAATGGGGGAGATCTATCTGTAAAGAACTCAGGGGCCCTTTTACTAAGCCACATGAGGCGCCTACGCATGCCCAACATGCGTCAATTTGGAGTTACCGCCCAGCTACTGCATGGCTCTTACGGTAATTTCATTTTTGGCACGCATCCGCTATGTGCTTCTGAAAATTAATTTTAATGTTCTGGTGCGCATAGGTCATTACCGCCCGGTTAAAGCGTGAGACCTTACCATTGTCCATGGCTGGTGGTAAGGTCTCAGACCCAAAATGGACGGACGCCATTTTAAATTTTGTCGCACATCCATTTTCAGCCTTTTTTACAGGTGCGCTGAAAATTGGATCTGCGCGCGCCTAAAACCCGGGCCTACACTACCACAGGCCATTTTTCAGCACACCTTAGTAAAAGGACCCCTCAGGAATTTGGTTGGATCCTGTGCTCGTATTTAGACCTCAATTTCAACTGTACTTAAATCTGTTTTTGCAATGACTAATTGTAAAGTTGAGATCTTAACTTGAAGATAAACATCTGGTAACAGTAATTCACATGCTGGTAATTTCTAAACTTGCTTTCTGTCATTTTTATAGACTTGGGAAAAATCCACAATTCCAGGAATAACATGTATAGAATGTTTGTACGTTTGGGAAAGCTCGCCAGGTGCCCTTGGCCTGGATTGGCTGCTGTCGTGGACAGGATGCTGGGCTCAATGGACCCTTGGTCTTTTCCCAGTGTGGCATTACTTATTTACTTATTTAACTAGGTCTTCCTAAGGTTGCTTTGGAGAGCTTATAGTTGTTCTAGAATACTGTGGTCAGGAGTTTAGGTGGTCTAAGCACTAGGGAGCATGGCTTACTTTCTACTAGCGCACCTGAACTGACTTCAGGTACTGAGAATGATTTATAAGATGGAAAATGAGACGGTCAAAAGGAAATAGATTGATTACTTATGTCCTTGGCAGGACTTCGTTGGATGACTGCCTTACTTTGCTAACTAGCTGAGACAGCTCATTTGCCAAAAAACAAGAATGGGAGATTTCTTGATTATGGGGCCCTTTTACGAAGGTGCGCTAAAAGGTGGCTCAGAAGTAGCTGTAGCACATGATTTTTCCCATGCACTCCCGTCACCTCTTAATGCAGCTGCAAAAAAAGCAGATTTTCCATTTATGGCAATAATGGTCAGGTGTTAAGTTCAAAATTAGTGTCTGCCCATTTACCTTGTGATGTAACAGTAACAGACACCAAAAGGACAGAAACACCTTGGACCGATCACTATAAACTAAACTTATCCCTAAAATGGAAGAAGAAAGGATCATACCGCTTACAAGAACACAAAACATACAGTACAAGAGGCCAAGTAGACTCGAAAACATTCTGGCAACAGTTATATAACAACGAATGGACAACACAAACAGACTCCATATTTTACCTCACAGAATGGGAAAAAAGATGCAAGAACATATTAGACGACATAGCACCCTTACAAACACAAACTTCTCGCAGGCATAATATGATTCCATGGTTTAACGATGAGCTGAAAAAACTAAAAACACAAACCAGGAAACTTGAACGAGCATGGAAAAAACCAAAAGATGAACATACACTCAATGCCTGGAAACAAACACAAAGAAAATACAAATACGCAATAAGACAGACCAAAAGATCATACTATCAAACCAAAATAGGGTCAGATTACAAAGACACAAAAAAACTATACCAACCAGTAAACAAACTACTAGACACCACCCCAGTCACCACAACCAATACAGACATCCCATCTGCAGACAAACTTGCCAAATACTTCGAAGAAAAAATTGTATACCTACGCAACACGCTACCCCAGAACAATACCGACATCGAGAACTTCATCAATGGCATGGACCCAACCGATGAAGAATACCCAGCTGACCGAACCTGGAACAACTTCGATCTTCTCACCATAGAAACAGTCACCCAGGCGATTAAAACGTTCTCCAACACTCACTGTAAACTGGACACGTCCCAGCTACCTACTAAAATCTGCCCTTGACTGCTTCATAAGAGACCTCACAACCCACCTAAACTACATGCTTCAGCAAGGCCACTTCCCTAAGGACAAAGGTAACATCCTACTCACCCCAATACCAAAGGACACCAAGAAAACAACAAACAAAATTACTACCTACCGCCCAGTAGCATCTATTCCACTGGCAGTCAAACTGATGGAAAGCATGGTAACCAAACAACTCTCAGAATATTTAAACAAATTCTCAATACTACATGACTCACAATCAGGGTTTTGCCCCCTCCATAGCACTGAAACAGTACTAGTTACACTTTTAGCCACATTCAAACAGGAAATAGCAACAGGTAAAAACATACTCCCCCTCCAGTTCGACATGTTGAGTGCTTTCGACATGGTAAACCACAATATACTACTAAGATTACTCGAGTACTTCGGGATTGGTGGAAACATCCTTAACTGGATCAAGGGTTTCCTAACCACCAGAACATACAGACTGCTATCAACTTCAATCACGTCCTCACCATGGAAAGCAGACTGCGGAGTACCCCAAGGCTCACCACTATCACCGACCCTCTTCAACTTAATGATGACCCCATTAGCCAAGTCATTAACCACCCAAGGCCTCAATCCTTTCATCTATGCAGACGTTGTCACAATATACATCCCTTACAAACATGATCTGACAGAAATTGCCAATGAAATCAAACTCAGCCTGGACATCATGAACTCGTGGGCAAATGCATTCCAACTGAAACTCAATGCAGAAAAAACACACTGTCTAATCCTATCATCCCGTCACAATATGGACAACCCTAAAATTATAAACACTCCAGAACACACCCTCCCTATCTCAGACAGCCTGAAAATCCTTGGTGTCATAATCGACCGAAACCTAACACTAGAGAGCCAAGTATCCACAACAAAGAAAATGTTCCATTCTACGTGGAAACTCAAACGCTTGAAACCATTCATCCCGAGGGAAACATTCCGCAACCTGATACAATCAATGGTATTAAGCCATGCAGACTACTGCAATGGAATCTATGCGGGATGCACAGAACAAACCATAAAGAAACTTCAGACCACTCAAAACACAGCAGCCAGGCTTATATTCGGAAAAACGCGATTCGAAAGCGCAAAACCCCTCCGGGAAAAACTTCACTGGCTCCCTAAAAAAGAATGTATTGCTTTCAAAGTCTGCACCCTAGTGCATAAAATAATCTATGGTGAAGCCCCAGGATACTTAACAGACCTCATAGACCTCATAGACCAGAAACATATCCAGATCCACACGAACATATCTAAACCTTCACTACCCAAGCTGCTAAGGACTTAAATACAAATCTACCTATGCATCTAGCTTTTCATACTTAAGTACTACTACTACTACTACTACTACTACTTAACATTTCTAGAGCGCTACTAGGGTTACGCAGCGCTGTACAAATTAACAATTAAGGACGGTCCCTGCTCGGAAGAGCTTACAATCTAAAGTACTCAATTGTGGAACGCACTACCAAACGCCGTGAAAACAACGTATGACCACTTAAATTTCCAGAAATCACTAAAAACCAATCTGTTCAAAAAGGCCTACCCTACCGACCCAACCTAATTGCCCGGACTCTGCAACACAACGAACCCAAAGCACAAAATGGACATGACATAACTCTTCCGCTCAAAGATGCCATAACTGTTTGTTCCACTCCAATCTATACTATCCAACATTACCTTGTATTTGTTTTTCTCACCGGATTTGTCTTCTTACCGGACACTACTTTGTATTTGTTTTCTTCCCGGAATTGGCAATCACCTTTCTGATAATATGTAAGCCACATTGAGCCTGCAAATAGGTGGGAAAATGTGGGATACAAATGTAACAAATAAATAAATAAATAAAATAAATAAATGAAAAAACTATAAATAATTTTGAATACATATATTAACATTTACCCCCTGTTTACTAGGCCGTGCTATGTTGACACAGCCCATTCACTTTGAATGGGCTGTGTAGGCGTTGCCGCATGGCAGCCACTAGCGCAGTTTAGTAAACAGGGGGGTTAGTGATGTGCTTCTGTCTATAACCTTTGAAGTAGTTTTCAAGTCATATTTAGAAAATCTATTTACACGTAAACAGAAAAAAGGACAATGGGGTAAGATACTCAGCCCATGGTGGTCAGTGATTTTTAAGGTGCTGACAGTCATGGGCTGATTTAACCCTGGATATTCCAGCCTCCAGCACTGAATATCCTGTTATGTGTGGTCACCCAACATCCATGCTAAATGCAGATACAAATGGAACAAACATGGATATATAAATTATAATCAATCATCCCAAAAGGTCTAAAAAATAAAATAGAATGGAAGGCATTCTTGTAAATACGGTAATTAACTATGCAAATGAGCATGCAGCAGGCTAATGATTCAGTCTGTCCCTTTAAGATATGTTAATAAGAAAGCTAGTTGGAGATTGTTTAAAACATGACAGCATCTAGTTTAAAAAAAAAAAAAGCTAGACGCCATTTTGATTTTGTCCAAGAAGCTGAGACAGAACCAAAGGAACAATACCAGGTAGAAATAAATGTTGCCGTAAGATCCGAAGGGAAAAGTGCATGCAGCTCTAGGTTTTACTCATTTATTTTATTTTGTGCAGGACACAAAATGTGAACGGCTGGTGGTTTGATTCCTGAGGAAGCAAGATGTGAAACAGAAGCACTCTGTTGAGGAAACCAATGTGAATCATATCGAAAATCAAGATAAGTGTCTTTGACTTTTAAGGTTCCTGATATGGGAGATACTAGAAACATTATGTTATAAAGAAAAGATAGAAAGAAAATAATAAGAAAATTAAGAAAAATAATCTATATTAATAAATCCCACCTTGAACATTCTGAAGCTCACTCCAAGGCAGAGAAGCTCACTCCAAGGCAGAAAAGCACAAAAATCCTGTAGTCTTCATAGGCTAGGACCAGTCACCCTCACTCATAGACCCGCCCTCAGCCATGCCCCATCTGTACATAAAACGCTACCTCAACATTCTGAAGACAACCTGCTGAAGCCATCTGCAAAATCCCTAAACAGTTCGTAAGTTCATGGTGGTGAAGCTATCCAACTCACCATGTCTCTCTGCCCCGCCCTCGAGGGCGGAACACAGAGAGTAAAGGAATCCATAAAGGCACCCCTACCAACTGGCAACCCCCTCCAACAAACAACGACCCAGGCAGGGGGAGTGTTTCCTTACTCCCCCCCCTGCCTAGGAATCGCTACAGACTGCTGGCAAACTCCCCAACCACATGACCACAAAAGCCACCCGCAACCCCCACACACACAAACACACAAACACATACACACACATAAACACACACACACATAAACACACAAAAACACACACACAAACACATACACAAACACACACACACAAACATATACACACATAAACACACACAAATGCAAACATACACACAAACGCACACAAACACACACACGCAAACACACACACACAAACACACACACACACAAACACACACACACGCAAACACACACATAAACACACACAAACGCACACACACATAAACACACACAAACACACATGCACACACACAAACACACACACACAAACACACACACAAACACACACACACAAACACAAAAACACACACACAAACACAAACACACACACAAACACAGAAACACAAACACACACACACAAACACACACACAAACAAACACATAAACACACACACACACAAACACACACACAAACACATAAACACACACACAAACACACACACACATAAACACACACAAACGCAAACACACACACAAACGCAAACACACACATAAACACACACACACGCAAACACACACAAACACACACGCACACACAAACGCACACACACACAAACGCAAACACACACATAAACACACACACACACGCAAACACAAACACACACACAAACACACATGCACACACAAACGCACAAACGCACACACAAACACACACACAGAAACACAAACACACACACACAAACACACACACACACACACACAAACAAACACACACATACACACACACACACACAAACACAGAAACACAAACATACAAACACAAACACACACACACAAACACACACACACAAACACACACACATACATACAAACAAACAAACAGCCTCGACGGTGCACCTCTAAGTGCCCCCCCCCCGCCGCATCGCCACAACAACCCATGCAACGGGGCATCAGAAAGCCCCTACCCCCCTTCCCTCCTCGCCGCATCACCCAACCCCTTCCCTGCCGCTTCACCAAGCCCCTCCCCCCCCCACATCGACCGCCTCGCCACCCGCGACTGCTAATACAAACTCTGTCCAGCGGCTGCTGCTGCTTCTATTCAGCAGCAGCAGCCCGTACATAAAGAAAACAAACAAACAAAAAAACAACCTCCTAAAACGCACCTCCATGGAGAACCATCTCACATTGGCTGACGTCTCTGCAGCCGCTCCTCCTCTCCCCTCAACGTCAGTGCCCCTGCTGGGAGACCCCGGAGAAATGCCGAGAGGTCAGAGGGGAGAGGAGGAGCGCATACTGAGACTTCAGCCAATGTGAGATGCTTCTCAACAGAGGTGCGTTTTAGGAGGATTTTTTTTTTTGGTTTTCTTTATGTACAGGCTGCTGCTGCTGAATAGCAGAAGCAGCAGCCGCCGGACACAGTTTGTATTAGCGGTTGCGGGTGGCGAGGGGGTTGATGAGGGGAGGGGCTTGGTGATGTGCCACGGTGGGGGGGTCGGGTGATGCACGAAGGGGGGGACAAGGGGCGTTCGCTGGACATGGGTGGCTGGAAGGAAGCAGGGGGAGGGGAGGGTCGCTGCACATTGGTGGCTGCAGGGGGGGGGCAGGTAACAGGGAGATAGGGATGGGGCTCCACACACCACATGGGTGCCTGCAAGGGGGACAGGGGATACAGGACGGACACTGCAGGGCAGGCAGGGGGACAGAAGGGTTGGTGGTCATCAGGGGGGACAGGTGGGTCGATGAACATGGCTGGCCACAGGGGAGGAACAGGGAAAAAGGAGAGGAGTGTCCTCAGACATGGGTGGCTGCACAGGAGAGGAGGGACGCTGCACATGCGTGCCTGCAGGGGGACAGGAGGGATGCTGAGGGGGGGGGGCTGAGACCACATGGGTGGCTGCAGGGGGGAGCAGGGGAGACAGGAAGGACGCAGCAGGGGGAGAGGAGGGTTGATGGGCATGGGTGGCTGCAGGGGGATGCTGGACATGTGTGGCTGCAGGGGGAACACGGGGAGAGGAGGGTCGCTGCACATGCCTGGCTGCAAGGGGGCAGGGGAGAGGGAGGGGGTTCCTCACACCACACACGCAGTCACTCATTCTCTGTCTGCCACATACACTCTCACTCACACACTCACTGTCTTTGTTCCTCTCTCTCACACAGTGTCACACAGAAACACAAACACTGTCTCTCACACACTCTCTCTCGCACATACACATACACTCTGTCTCTCTCTCTTTCACATTCTCTCTCTGACACACACGCTCCATCTCTCACACACACTCTTTCTGAAACATACACTCCAAGGAAAACCTTGCTAGCGCCCGTTTCATTTCTAACAGAAACGGGCCTTTTTTTACTAGTTAATAAATAAAATTCACAGAACGGAGGTTTTTATGACTGATGAGGAAGTTCGCACGGCAGTTCTGGTTGAAAATTCACAACAACAAACTGAGCATCTGAAGTCGTTTCCTCCTTTCAAAGAGAGAAGTAAGATCTGGTATACTTGCTGTATTTTATGATTAAAGGTAATAAATAGAAATAAAACAAAACATAGAAAAGAAAATAAGATGCTAAAGATTTAATCTACATAACACAGAAAGGAGTGGAAAAAAGAACAACTCCAAGAGATCAAACAGAATTCCAGGATAAGATGCTCCAAAACACAAACTTTATTCTGACCCTACACGGTCCGTGTTTCGGCTTTTAAAAAAGCTTTCCTCGGGTCGATCAGTGAGTGCACAGCTGTATATTGGTAGAAAGAGGAGCACATAAATTTATGTCTCGAAATGTAGAGAGATATATTGTCTCGCACCGACATATGAAACATAATGATGCCAACCAGGATGTCACCTCTGTGGGACAACACTTTACAAAAACCAGAACACTTCATCAATGATTTTATGGTGAGTATACTAAAAGGAAACTTTAAGATTATCCAAGAACGTAAGACCTTTGAAGTCAAAATGATGGAATATTTTGACACCCACCAGACAGGACTTAACAAAGATCTGGGTTTTCTAGCCCATTATAAACCATAAAATTCTACTGCTTTGTAACCCTCTTATCTACCATCCATCTATCCCTGTCACTTATCCAGCCAGCTCCCCCTGTTTCTCACCTAACCCACCCCACCCTCTTCTTGTGAGACTGTCATTGGAATGCTTTTGTATTTCACCTATATATTCTGATATTTGTCAACGTTTGCTTATTTCTGATCTGAGGAAGAAGGGTTCCCTTCAAAAACTAATCAAAAAATGTATTGTTAGTCCAATGAAAAGGTATAATCGTATTTTCTTTGTTTTATTTTATTTCTATTTATTACACTGTTATAGCAATTCTAAATTTTTAAAATATGACCTTGGTAGATTCCAAGACTCTTCTACCTTATCATTATTGTATAATACACGTTATACATGGAGGAGAGAGTAGAAAAAAAGAATTGATGGGTAAAGAAAAGAAAATTCGACCGTCAGTCATATCCAATTCCTGTACGTACCTAGAGCTAGTGCTTTTATAAACCTCTAGATTTGCAGCTATCCCCAGGTTTCTACCTAGTAGCATGCAAGGAGCTATCCATACTCTGTCATACAAGTACATTAAAACCTTATCTCATTTGACCAGATTGTTGGAGACTCAAAACACTGCAGGTCAGTATCCTTAGAGACTTTTGATATTTTCGTATTGAGGCCTTCTAATGCAAGAGGAAAATACAAAACGGCATGGAACATTATACATACTGCATAATATTCTGTATTTCTATTTTTTAACTTGCATATCAATTAGTTCTTCACCTAAACAAACCTCTTGTTATTTCACATTTTTTTAAAAATCCAAGCTAATCTTTTCAAAACATAAGAACTGAATCATTTTCCTCCTCCCACATATGTTACTGCCAGAGAAGGAGGTGAAACGTATCAGGAGTGTGCAGGGGGAAATGTGTTCAGAATGGTTGTTTTGTTTCCTTTTTTTTTTAAATTTCTTTTACACTGTTATTCTTTTTAGTTTGTTTTGTTACATTTCAGCCTTATGTGCACTCTGGTTTTTTTTGTACATTTTTTTAAGTTATTGAGCCTTTTTATTTGTTAAGCTTGACGCAGCATTGTATTGCGCAATGTTTTACATCTCATTTTTAGTCGACTGATATCTTATATTTCATTGCATATATGCGTTATATCTCATTTCTTAGTTCACTGTTATGTTCTTAATGATGTATTTTTACTTTCATTTTAATTTATTTTATTCATGTATTTACAAGATATGTATTTGTTCTTTTATAGAGCTATTTTTATAGAACCCTAAAGCAGGCAGTGTTCCCGCCGAAATACGGACCCATGTCGGGTCTCTCGTTTTGGTACTTTGAAATAAACTCTGAGGGGGTCCTTTTTCTAAGCTGCGTAAGCCTCTAAGCGCGCCCAATGCATGCCAAAATGGAGTTACCGCACGATTACCATGTGGCTCTTGTGGTAATTTCATTTTTGCCACGCGTCTGAAAAATAATTTGTATTTTCAGACACGCGTATCCAACGTGCACCAACTGGCACTAGACGCCTGTAGGTCATTACCACCAAGTTACCGTGTGAGTCTTTACTGCTTGGTCAATGGCTGGTGGTAAGGTCTCAGTCCCAAAATGGATATGCGGCAATTTTGATTTTGCCGCACGTCTATTTTCGGGAAAAAATTTAAAAAGGCCTTTTTTACAGGCGTGCTGAAAAATGGATCAGCGTGGGCCCAAAACCCGCACCTACACTACTGCAAGCCATTTTTCAGTGCACCTTAGTAAAAGGACCCCTGAGTTCTCTACACGTGTTGATGCTATGTGCCATTCCTCCACTCCATTGCACTTGTGCTATTTTATGATAACATGTGATATTTTGTTTAGCATTTGCTAATTTAAGGGGCCTGTTTACTAAAGTAAAAGAAGTGTTTGCACCAGGGGCGTAGCTAGGTGGGGCCACGGGGGCATGGGACCTTGCAGTTTTAGCCCTGACCCCCCTGCTTTCAGCCTCCCCCCCCCCCGTCACTGACCTTCCCCCGCCACATTCGACCCCCCCCTCCCGCCGCTGCCATCAGTTACCTTTGCTGGCAGGGGTCCCCAACCCCCACCAGCCGAAGTCCTCTTCAGCGCCGGTCTCCGGCACGTTGCTGATCTGGATTCCGTTTTTGTGAGTCCTGACGTCCTGCAGGTAGGAACATGCAGGATGTCAGGACTCACGGAAACAGAATCCAGATCAGCGAACACGCCGGACTCGGAGACCGGTGCTGAAGAGGACTTCGGCTGGCGGACCCCCGCCAGCAAAGGTACATGGCAGTGGCGGGGAAGGGTTGGCGGCAGCAGGAGGGGGTAGAAAGGAACGGGGGAGGGGCACCGGCGCCGGAAGGGAGTCAAAAGTGTCTGGGAGGGGGTTGGTGGCGCCGAGGGGGGGCTGTCACTAGGGTCCACCTTGGGAGTCAGCACTCAAGACAAAGATCTATGTGTTTTGTAGATAATATGCTGAAATCTTCTGCTCAGTGTGTGGCAGTGGCCATAAAAGCAAACAGGATGCTAAGAATTATTAGGAAAGGGATGGTGAATAAGACCGAAAATGCTATAGTGCCTTTGTATCGCTCTGTAGTGCGACCGCACCTTGAATATTGCATTCAGTTCTGGTCGCAGTATCTCAAAAAAGATACAGCGGAATTAGAAAAGATTCAAAGAAGAGCAACCAAAATGATAGAGGGGATTGAACTCCTCTCATATGAGGAAAGGCTAATGAGGTTAGGGCTCTTCAGCTTGGAAAAGAGACGGACGAGGGGAGATATGATTGAGGTCTACAAAATCCTGAGTGGTGTAGAACCAGTAGAACTAAATCAATATTTTACTCATTCTACAAGTACAAATACTAGGGGACACTCGAGGAAGATACATGAAAATACTTTTAAAACAACTAGGAGAACGTCAAATTTTTCACTCAACGAATAGTTAAGCTCAGAAACTCTTTGCCGGAGGATTTAGTAACATCTAAAAAAGGTTTCTGGAGGAAACGTCCATAGTATGCTATTGAGACAGACATGGGGAAGCAACTGCTTGGCCCGGGATTGGTAGCATGGAATGTTGCTGCAAATTGGGGTTCGGCCGAATACTTCTGACCTGATTTGGTCACAGTTTGGAAAACAGGATACTGGGCTAGATGAACCAGTGGTCTGACCCAGTATGGCTGCTCTTATGTAACAGACTGTCCTTCCTTCCTTCCTTCCTTGTCAAGCAGTGGACACTTCATTTTGTAATGATAGCTTTGTGACCTGCCATGTTGATTGCTATAATTATATGTTGTTGCCTCTGACTATAAAGTATTCCTTTGTAAACTGCTCTGATATGAATTTGAAAGGTGGTGTAACAAAAAAAAAAACTTAAGGGGGTTGATATTCAGTGGCAGGGCTCAGCATTTTGCTGACCCCACCAACAATATTGCTAGATATTTATTTATTTATTTGTTTGTTACATTTGTATCCCACATTTTCCCACCTATTTGTAGGCTCAGTGGGGCTTACATAGTACCGGAGAGGTGATGTTGTGGTAAGATCAAGTTCATGTGGCACAGCCACATTAGGGAATCGGAGAACGGAGGAGTTGTGTTATGTCCATTACGTGCTTTAGTTTGGTTGTGTTGCAGAGATTAGGCATTTAAGTTGGATCAGTAGGGTATGCCTTTTTAAACAGGTTGATTTTTAGTGATTTCCAGAAGTTTAGGTGGTCGTACGTCATTTTCAAGGCTTTTGGTAATGCGTTCCACAGTTCTGTGCTTATGTAGGAAAAACTAGATGCGTAGGTTGTTTTGTATTTAAGACCTTTGCAGCTTGGGTAGTGCAGATTTAGATAAGATCGTGTTGATTCGGATGTATTTCTAATTGGTAAGTCAATCATGTCTATCATTTAACTCGGGGCTTCTCCGTAGACGATTTTGTGAACCAGGGTGCAGATTTTGAAGGCGAGGCGTTCTTTTTTTTTTTATGAATTTTCATTTTACATTCATGCAATAACACAAACATATGGCAATTTTGAAATATAATATTCTTAACAAAGAAAGATAGGAAAAATTATTTCTAATTTTTGTCCACAATTTGGTTCAAGAACAAAGAAAATTTAAATTAGAATTAGTCAATAATAAGAAACGGAAGGATCAAACGATAAGCAAAGCCGATACATAGTTAGACAATCAGGTGTTCTTATTCTACTCTTTACTCGAAATAAATTCTGACAGTTTCCCCGGTTCAAAAAATAAGTAATTCAAAGAATTTAAGGAAATAACACATCTACAGGGAAACATCAAATAGAAGGTTCCACCTAAATTCAGGATTCTCGATTTTAATTGCAAAAATTCTTTCCTTCTTTTCTGTGTTTCCCTCGATAGATCTGGAAACATTTGAATTCTTGAACCTAAAAAATTGTCTTTTATATGGCTGAAATACAATTTAAGAATATTATTACGGTCAATCTCAAGGGCAAACGTCACCACTACAGTGGTCCTTTCCGTTATTGTTTCCAATGAGTTTTCAAGAATTTGAGTCACATTCAGATTAGGTAAAGAGGTATTCCTAGCATTTCTTATACCCGAAATATACTGAATTCTTGTTATGGGTGGAATATGTTCAGAAGGTATAAGTAAAACTTCTGTAAGATATTTCTTAAACATTTCTAATGGTGACATTAAAGGTGAGTTAGGGAAATTTAAGAGTCTTAGGTTATTCCTCCTAATCTGATTTTCCAAATATTCAATTTTGCGATACTGAAAGTTTTTGTCCTTAGAAACATTCGAGGTAAAGTTCTTAAAAGTTTTAACTTCATTTTCAAGTACCTCAATCTTGGCAGCATGGCCTTTGAGCTTGCCAGAAAAATCTCCCTGGATTTGTTTGATCTCAGCCATCTCTCCTCTCATTGAATTGGAAAATTGCTGCAGGGTAGAATTCAAACCCTGAATTGCTTCCCAAAGACTCTCTAGAGTCACAACAGCCGGTCTCTGATATCCTCCGTTTGTTCCGGGTGCATTCTCCTGTGAGTGCGAGGAGAGGGAATGTGCCTCCTGTCCTCGCAAACAAGCTGTTTCCACAGGAGAGGAAGTTGCTATGGGGCCTCCTCCTGCAGCAACCAGGGTCTGTCCGTTGTCGGGTACACCGAAGCTCTGCTCCTCCGAAGCAATTCTAACATCTCCGGGTCTCGGAGGGGCTGTATTCGGGGGCAGACTCAATGTGGCTCCCTCGACACTATGTTCCCGATCTTCTAATGGGTTTATCGAAGTGCCCATCGGGGATCCCAGCGCTCGCAACCCCATCTCCTCTAGAGTCACCTGTCTCATGGTGGAAGTTTCAGAATGGCTCGTGGAGGTGAGCACGTTAGTTTTTCCCTTCCTTTTCCCCATAACAAGTATAGGGAAAGTCCCAAGTTCCAGGTTTTTTTACTAGAGATCAGGAGGTGCTGCAACGCACGTCCGTTTCAGATGCCATCTTGAACCCAAAATCTTCCGCGATGCGTTCTTTGATTGGGAGCCAGTGTAGTTTTTTGTAGAGGGGTTTTCCGCTTTCAAATGGCGTTTTATCAAATATAAGCCTAGCTGCCGTATTTTGAGCGGTCTGAAGTTTCTTTAAGGTTTGTTCTTTACATCCCGCATAAATTCCATTGCAGTAATCTAAGTGGCTTATTACCATTGATTGTATCAGGTTGCAAAATGTTTCCCTCGGGAAGAATTGCTTCATGCGTTTGAGTTTCCACATTGAGTGGAACATTTTCTTTGTTGTGGATGCCACTTGGCTCTCTAGTGTTAAGTTACGGTCTATTGTAACGCCGAGGATTTTCAAGCTGTCTGAGATAGGAAGGGTGTGATCTGGGGTGTTGATACTTGTGGGGATGTCCGCGCTATGTTGGGATGAGAGGATGGGACAATGAGTTTTTTCTTTATTGAGTTTTATTTGAAATGCATTTGCCCATGAATCCATGATGTTCAGGCCGAGCTTGATTTCGTTGGTGATTTCTGTCAGTTTGGTTTTGTAAGGAATGCATATTGTGACATCGTCTGCATATATGAAAGGGTTAAGGCCATGGTTGGATAAGGATTTGGCAAGTGGGGTCATCATTAAGTTGAATAGGATCGGTGATAGCGGTGATCCTTGCGGTACTCCACAGTCTGCTTTCCACGGTGATGATATGTTTGAATTTGATTTTACTTGATATGTTCGATGATATGTTCGATGCTGGACCCTGTTGGGGCTTCAGCACTGAATATCCGGTTTTGTGGAGTCAGCTAATGCATAGCCAGTTAAGTCCTACTGTTTATGGAAAACACTTTTTACAAGTGAGCAACATTGCTTTATATTGTCTCAGATGAGAAAATGCATAACATAACGTTTTGTAGGTATCTCTATAACGTTTTAGATTAACAGGACATTCCTAATGCTTTTTGTTCTATTGGTTGGTTTCTGTTTTTCATTCACCTCTGAAACATGTTTCAGCAAGATAAGCCAGGCTTTCTTTTATCTAATTTTGAAGACAGGAACTGATTATGCTCCATTTGGCATCTTTCTTTAGCACCTACGTATAATTTAACATCCAGGTGCTATTTTGCAAGTAAATGCTACAGTTCTTGTGTTAGCTCACCTGCTAATTGTCCAAGTGTGTTGTTATGGCTTTTGTGTACACCCCCTACAACAATGCATTCTAGCTAACAAGTTAGGGGGGGGTCCTTTTGCTAAACTGCGCTGAAAAATGGCTTGCGGTAGTGTAGGTGCGGGTTTTGGGCACGTGCCGATCTATTTTTCAGTGTGTCTGTAAAAAAGCCCCCCCCCCCCTTTTTGCCAAAAATGGACGTGCGGCAAAATGAAAATTGCTATGCATCCATTTTGGGTCTGCGACCTTTACCGCCAGCCATTGACCTAGCGGTAAAGTCTCATGTGATAACCAGGCGGTAATGACCTACGCATGCCAAATGTCACTTAGTGCACATCCGATATGCGCGTCCAAAAATAAGAATTCTTTTTCAGCTGCGCGTATATCGGACGCACACCAAAAAATGAAATTACCGCAAGAGCCATGTGGTAGCCGGGTGGCAACTCCATTTTGGCGCACGTTGGGTGTGTGTAGACCCTTACGCGGCTTAGTAAAAGGGCTCCTAAGATTGTAGCACGAACTTTAGAGCTTTGCCCCATATTGTACAAATCCTACAGTTTTGACTATCAGATGACACTTGGCATTATCATCTCCTGGCTTGGGGAATAGAACCATAATGTTTCATTTTCCAGTGCCATTTTCCAGTGCCAAAATAATGTTATTGACCTTTGGCAAATAGACTCCACAATGTGAGACAGCTTTAAGGCCTGGATTCTATTTTTTTTTTTTTTTTTAAATGCCTGAGCTGTGTGACTGGCCAAATAAATGTAGACATTCGGCCTGTGGCATTTGTTTGTTAATTCACTGAAAAAGATATTTTGCTCTGCCAAGAGGGAAGACAACTTGCACACCTCTAAATTATACTGAGGAGAGGCATTAATGATCTGGGATGGTAGATTTAGGAACATTTGTGTCTGTTCTTACACAGGATAATGAAGTACCTTTTCTCAGAAGCAGTGGAAAGCATAATTATACTAATGAAGTCAGTCAATTATTATTCATGGAACACTAGAACATTATTAGAACTTTCCTTCATGTACTCTAAAATGTTATTTACACCAAGTGAAATGAACCTTACAGGGTTTTTTTTTTTATTTCTTTCAATATTTTGCAACCATTTCCATGATGCAAATGAAACTTTGTAGACCAGGATGATATAATGGAGCTCTGTATTTAATCCATTTGTACCTTCCACACCAAAATCCAATTTGTCCTAATGGCTGCATTATCGCTTGAGAATTTTATTAGCTGTCTCACCAATTGCTAGTAACATAAAAGAAATTTAATTACTATATAGCAAAATGGAAAGCAACTAAAAGTCATTTAAATACTTTTCCCCTGAATTAATTAGTTGTTATACTTTTATTAATTTTTAACTGATTTTAAATCTGAAGAAGTTTTCATTTAGCCAAATTATTACATTTTTTTTTGCTTACTTTGTAATATGCTGTGAGAATATTTTAAATTAACTTTATACTTTTTAAATGATGATGCCATACTCCTACTGCCCTAAAGGAAATAAAAACAACAATGCATTCAGAAAAGCAACACTTTGTCCGCTCATTCGTTCCATTTCTATCTGCTTACTGTGCTCTCTCTTCATCTGTGATCTTCAGTTTCCCTCTGGCACTAAAGTGTTTTTGTTTTGTTTTGTTTTCTGTTTCTATGCCATTGTTGTTTCTATGTTTTATGTCAAGAAAAAGTATAAAATGTAGCCACAGAAATTGTGCTCATGCAACATAATGCAAAGAAGTCAAACAAGGTGCTGCAGGATACAAGAATGATGTAAAACACTGAACATAGTAACATAGTAGATGATGGCAGAAAAAGACCTGCACAGTCCATCCAGTCTGCCCAACAAGGTAAACTCATATGTGCTACTTTTTGTGTATACCTTACCTTGTGGAAATCCAGTTGTTAATGGACTTAAATATCCGCGGTTTCCTATCCATACCAATGGTCGCCAGAAATTTGTCGTGCATACTCCCACCCTCCTCCTCTGACTCCCGCAACAGGAGCGAGAAAATATCAATGAACTCCCGCTTCCATATCTTCTCCTTCACTGTCTTAGACACACATCTAGACAATGTAAACACCTCACAAACCACATCTGCATGAGGATTAACTACTCCCGTTTGAGAGACAGACGCTGCATCCCCAGAATTGGCAAAAACGCTAACAGGTGGCAAAAAGGACGAGTCCGCCCTAACTAGGGACGTAGAGGTCGGTACTGAAGGTGCTGATATAATTTTTTTTGTGTGTGCAATTCTGCTGCTGATGCACACTCGTGTGCATGTTTCCATGGTGATCATCATGCTCTCTTGTGTTTGTGCACACTTTCCTCCGGATTCTACATATGGGACTAGATTCTATATATCACGCCTATAAAATCAGGGCTGAAATGAAATACTCCTAGACCTAAATTTCCAGCATGGCCATGGGCAGGGGCAGTTATGCCAAGTAAAACTTGGTGTAAATGGCGATGCCTAAATTACACGTGGACCGGGTGTATTCTATAACAATGTGCATAGATTTTAGAAACTCCCATGACCCACCCATTCCATGCCCATGGCCAGTCCCCCTTTTCAAATATGCGACTTAGAATTTACTTACATCATGTTACAGAATACCAATTACTGTCAATAATTGCTTGCTAAGTGGCTATTATCGGCGCTGTTTGGCTTGTTAACTAATTAAGTTGCGCTTGCAAATCCAGAATATGACTGAATTTGTGCATGCAACTTAAGTTACGCTACATAGAATCTAGGGAATGGCACCCAGATTTGGAAGGCGATATTTGGTTGCTATCAAAGATGTGTGCACAACTAAATTGGCTAACAAGCCAATCTGTGCCAAAAATTCAGAGCTAATTGGCACTAATTGGCACCATTTTGGATTTTTTTGCGCACATTTTCCTACATGCTGTTCTATAACAATGTGCGCCCAAATCCCAAAGCTTGCAACTCAAACGTGAACGTGGCCATAGGAGGTGCATAGACGGATCGGGGCATTCCTAAAATTTGCATGCAGTGTTATAGAGTACCAGACATGTGCACCCAAATTGGGCACCGGGAATTACACCTGGTTTTAGCATGCGTAAGCCCTGGTGTCCAAATTCAGTGCCCATTATAGAATAGTGTTGAATGCAGACTTTTTTTGGCACCTATTTTTGAGTGCCATTTAATGAATCTGGGCCTTCTTGAGCAGAAATCACTTATTTTTGGCTACATCATCAGGAGCAAAATTTATTTTTTCACTTGCTTTAGGAAACAGTACAGAGTTTCAACACACAGCTCTAACACACAGCTTACTACATTTACTCCTGTAAGGGAGTGATTTTATAAGAGCAAAGCCTCAAGGCTAGTAATGTGGGGTCTGAGTGTCACCCTCACAACCTGGCATTGTTAGGGAGGAGGGGGGGTCACTTGATTGGAGGACAAGTGTTCAATGGTAGATCAGAAGCATTGCTGGGATTATAGTCACTATCTCTGCTGTGTTTTTTCCACCCTCCCTTCCCTGATGTTTCATGGATAATTAGTTGGGTCGCCCTGGCATTCATCCTAAGACAATCTGCCACCTGAGGTGAGGAATGAGCTGCCCCCCTGGCTCCTCTTCTGCCACACCTACCACAATCTGACATCTCCCCAGTCCCTTCCACGAATTTACCTTTTCTTTTCTTGTTTTTCAAAAGGCAAGGCGGCAGCAGCGATTCCCACAGGCTACCCTGCCGCCAGTCCCGGCCCCTTCTCTCTACTGTGGCCCACCTCTGAGGAAACAGGAAGTTATGTCAGAGAGGCGGGCCTCAATAGAGAGAGGAGGCCAGGACCAGTGGCAGGGCAGTCTACGGGAATCACCGCTGCCGCCTTTTAGAAAACAAGGAAAGAAAAGGTAAGTTTGAGGATGAGGGATGGGGAAGAAAGGGCAGGGGATGATGCTGCCTCAGAAGAGAGCCACCAGAGGCCCCTGCCTCAGATGGCCTAATGGTAGGGCTGCCACTGGGTGAGTGGGATTTTTTTGGTATGGCTTAGAGAATAGCGCTTAATAGGGGGGGGGGGGGGTTTGCACTGATTTTTTAGCCATGATTTATAGATTTCACCCCAAAGGTGAAATCTATAAATCATGCCTAAAAAATCAGTGCAAAAAAAACCACCAGTACTGGCCTTCCAACAGCCACCCAATTTAAAACACAAGCTAATCAGAAGTAAACTTCCATCACAGACTGAAAAGGAACAGAAGGGCACACTTCCCTTTAATTTATCCAGTTGCAAACTATGCCAAAATATTTCACAGGACCCCAAAGTCATCCACAAAGGAAAGATATTCAACATAAAGGGATCTTTCACTTGCTCATCTTCCAATGTGGTATATATCATTAGTACATAAGTACATAAGTAATGCCATACTGGGAAAAGACCAAGGGTCCATCGAGCCCAGCATCCTGTCCACGACAGCGGCCAATCCAGGCCAAGGGCACCTGGCAAGCTTCCCAAACGTACAAACATTCTATACATGTTATTCCTGGAATTTTGGATTTTTCCAAGTCCGTTTAGTAGCGGTTTATGGACTTGTCCTTTAGGAAACCGTCCAACCCCTTTTTAAACTCTGCTAAGCTAACCGCCTTCACCACTTTCTCCGGCAACGAATTCCAGAGTTTAATTACACGTTGGGTGAAGAAAAATTTTCTCCGATTTGTTTTAAATTTACTACACTGTAGTTTCATCGCATGCCCCCTAGTCCTAGTATTTTTGGAAAGCGTGAACAGAAGCTTCACATCCACCTGTTCCACTCCACTCATTATTTTATATACCTCTATCATGTCTCCCCTCAGCCGTCTCTTCTCCAAGCTGTATAGCCCTAGCCTCCTTAGTCTTTCTTCATAGGGAAGTCGTCCCATCCCCGCTATCATTTTAGTCGCCCTTCGCTGCACCTTTTCCAATTCTACTATATCTTTCTTGAGATGCGGTGACCAGAATTGAACACAATACTCAAGGTGCGGTCGCACCATGGAACGATACAACGGCATTATAACATCCTCACACCTGTTTTCCATACCTTTCCTAATAATACCCAGCATTCTATTCGCTTTCTTAGCCGCAGCAGCACACTGAGCAGAAGGTTTCAGTGTGTTATCGACGACGACACCCAGATCCCTTTCTTGGTCCGTAACTCCTAACGTGGAACCTTGCATGACGTAGCTATAATTCGGGTTCTTTTTTCCCACATGCATCACCTTGCACTTGCTCACATTAAACATCATCTGCCATTTAGCCGCCCAGTCTCCCAGTCTCGTAAGGTCCTCTTGTAATTTTTCACAATCCTGTTGTGATTTAACGACTTTGAATAACTTTGTGTCATCAGCAAATTTAATTACCTCGCTAGTTACTCCCATCTCTAAATCATTTATAAATATATTAAAAAGCAGCGGTCCTAGCACGGACCCCTGAGGAACCTCACTAACTACCCTTCTCCATTGTGAATACTGCCCATTTAACCCCACTCTCTGTTTCCTATCCTTCAACCAGTTTTTAATCCACAATAGGACATTTCCTCCTATCCCATGACCCTCCAATTTCCTCTGTAGCCTTTCATGAGGTACCTTGTCAAACGCCTTTTGAAAATCCAGATACACAATATCAACCGACTCCCCTTTGTCCACATGTTTGTTCACTCCTTCAAAGAATTGAAGTAAATTGGTCAGACAAGATTTCCCCACACAAAAGCCATGCTGACTTGGTCTCAGTAATCCATGTCCTCGGATGTGCTCTGTAATTTTGTTTTTAATAATAGCCTCTACCATTTTCCCAGGCACCGACATCAGACTCACCGGTCTATAATTTCCCGGATCTCCCCTGGAGCCTTTTTTAAAAATGGGCGTTACATTGGCCACTCTCCAATCTTCCGGTACCACGCTCGATTTTAAGGATAAGTTGCATATCACTAGCAGTAGCTCCGCAAGCTCGTTTTTCAGTTCTATCAGTACTCTAGGATGAATACCATCCGGTCCAGGAGATTTGCTACTCTTCAGTTTGCCGAACTGCCCCATTACGTCCTCCAGGTTTACCGTGAAGTCAGTAAGTTTCTCCGACTCGTCCGCTTGAAATACCATTTCCGACACCGGTATCCCACCCAAATCTTCCTCGGTGAAGACTGAAGCAAAGAATTCATTCAGTCTCTCCGCTACGTCTTTGTCTTCCTTGATCGCCCCTTTTACCCCTCGGTCATCCAGCGGCCCAACCGATTCTTTTGCCGGCTTCCTGCTTTTAATATACCGAAAAAAAATGTTACTATGTTTTTTTGCCTCTAATGCTATCTTTTTTTCATACTCCCTCTTGGCCTTCTTAATCTGCGCCTTGCATTTGCTTTGACACTCCTTATGCTGTTTCTTGTTATTTTCAGACGGTTCCTTCTTCCATTTTCTGAAGGCGTTTCTTTTAGCCCTAATAGCTTCCTTCACCTCACTTTTCAACCAGGCCGGGTGTCTTTTGGACTTCCGTCTTTCTTTTCTAATTTGCGGAATATGTATGGCCTGGGCCTCCAGGATGGTATTTTTGAACAGCGTCCACGCCTGTTGTACAGTTTTTACTCTCTCAGTTGCCCCCCTAAGTTTTTTTTTTACCGTTCTTCTCATTTTATCATTCAGTGTAAAAAGTGTAACGAAGGATGCTATATTGGAGAAACAGGCCACAAGATTCAATTTACATAGACATCACATGAACAATACTGGTGCCACCAGGGTTCCCACGCCTGTTGGTCAACATTTTACAGGACCAGGACACTGTACCAGTGACTTCACAGTGAGAATCCTGAAAGGTAACTTTAAAACCATACAAGAACGTAAGACCTTTGAAGTCAGAATGATTGAATATTTTAACACCCAACAGAAAGGACTTAACAAGGATCTGGGGTTCCTAGCCCATTATAAACCATAAAGCTGTATGTCTCTGTTGATAACCCCACTCCTCATCTATCCACACCCATCCTGTTAGAATATCAATGATATGCTTTGATGTCCCCATGCATACCTCCGACCCACCCCCATCCTCCCACCCTGTCAGACTGTCATAGTAATGCTTGAATGTTTTCACTTATATACACTGTCAGCTAGCACATTTGCTTATTTCCGATCTGAGGAAGAAGGGCAACCTTCGAAAGCTAATCAAGAAATGTATTAAGTTATGTCCAATAAAAAAGGTATCATCTTATTTTCTTTCACATGTTTTATTTTGTTTGATTTCTATTGATAACCCCAAAGGTGATAATTCTTTATAGATCATTTATTGTTAGGTACTGGGATGATGCACACTATGGGCTAAATTCAATAAACGACGCCTAAAAAATTGGCATTGAAAAAAATAGTGCTTAGTGCTACTCAATAAATGGATTAAATGGACCTTTAGCGTGGGAGGTGTTCTATTGAGCTCCTATTGGTTTCTTCTTTTTTGCTGATGTCATACGAGAGGTAGTCTTTAAGGAGAGCAATTTTATTCCAGCCATCGCCATCTTGTTGCTAGTCTAAACATTGCCCTGGTGGATTCCTCCTGATGCAGATACGAAACAAGGGAGCCCCATGTCGGGAATTTGAACAGTGTTACGGTGGATCTACTGATTTGACCGGGACTGATTATTTTGTGCAACTACTTTTAGATGGGACCATTTATACCAATGAAACTCTGGTGTAAATTCCCGTACCTAAATTATATACAGATCCCCTTTATTCTTCACCAGCATGCATACATTTTGGAAATACCCCTGATCCTACCCCCCCCCCCCCCCCCCCGGCCTTTTTGGATCCGTGTGAAAATTTTATGCATAAATTTTAATTAGCACCGACAATTGATTGTTAGAGGTTCAATAATCAGCACTAATTGGCTCGTATTGGGCGCGGAATTTGGGGTGATGTGCAAATTCTATATTAGCAAATGCATGCACAATTGCCACTAAGTCCACTGTTAACACACCTAACTTTAGCAATGAACACTTACGCTACCTCAGTGGCTGATGTAAATGCTCATCCTAAACTGTAGATGTTCAACTGCTAGCATTCTATAACCTTGTCATGTCTCTGACCCGCCCCTGCCCTTTGCTGTTCCATGCACCCCTTGCAGTTGTGTTTGGATTTTGTGTGCACCGTTTATAGAATACCAACTTGCGTAACTGCTAATTTGTGCCAATTAACACCAGTTATAGCCAATGATTGGTTGTTAATGCCAACTCATTAGGGGGTCCTTTTACCAAGCTGTGGGAAAAAGGGCCCTGCACTGGCTGCGGGAGCTATTTTTCCCCGTGTGAAAGGGCCCTTTTTACCACAGCAGGTAAAAAGACCCCAGGCACACATGGCCATGCGGTAAGAGAACTCTTACCGCATGGCCATGTGATGGGGAGTCCTTACTGCCACCCACTGAGGTGGCGATAAGGGCTCCCATGCTAACCCATGGTAACCGGGCAGCGTATGGCGATGCCCAATTGCCGTTGGGTTACTGCCACGCAAGCCATTTCCAGGGGTTTTCTTTTTTCTCCAGAAATGGTGCGTGCTCAGGGTGGGACTACTGCCGGCAGCCACGTTGGACCAGCAGTAGTCCTGAAAGAACAAGCAGTAAACCCACATTGGGCTTACCACCACTCTGTAAAAGGGCTACTAAATCAATCATGTTATGTGCATAATTGACATTATCCTACAACATGCACTCACAGACAATACGTGAAATCTTCTGCCCAGAACGTGACAGCAGCCAAAAAAGTAAATGGGATGCTAGAAATTAAGAAAGAGACACAAAATAAGGCCAAGAATATAATAATGCCTCTGTTTCGCTCCAGGATGCAACTTTACCTTTATTGCATTCAATTCCGGTCGCTGTATCTCAAAAAACATATAGCAGAATTAGAAAAGGTTCAAAGAAGAGCAACCAAAATGATAGAGGGGATAAAACTGCTCCCTTATGAGGAAAAACTAAAAAAGTTAGGCCTCTTCAGCTTGGAAAAGAGACTGCTGAGGTGGGATTTGATTGAGGTCTACAAAATCCTGAGTGGTGTGGAGTGGGTGGAGGTGAATTGATTTTTCATTCATTCAAAAAGTACAAAGACTAGGAGACACTCAATGAAATTACATGGAAATATTTTTAAAACAAATAGGAAGAAATGTTTTTTCACTCAAAGAATAGTTAAGCTCTAGAACTCGTTGCAGAGGATGTGGTAACAGCAGTTAGCATATCTGGGTTTAAAAAAGGTTTGGACAAGTTCCTGGAGGAAAAGTCCGGTCTGTTATTGACATGGACAAGGGGGAAGCCACTGCTTGCCCCGGGATTGGTAGCATGGAATGGTGCTACTAGTTTGGGTTTCTGTCAGGTACTTGTGACCTGGATTGGCCACTGTTGGAAGCAGGATACTGGACTAGATGGACCATTGGTCTGACCCAATATGGCTATTCTTATGTTCTTATGTTAATTGGCACCAATTAGGATTTATGCATGCATCTGACTGCGTGCTATTCTACAACACTGGTTGCCTATATCCCACAGCATGCAACCCAAAAGGGGGCTGGGTGGGTCAGAGGAATTCTAAAAAGTTACGTGCAGTGGTATAGAATAATGGGTCAGTGTATTCAACTCGAGCACCAGGATTTAAACCAGATTTCAGCAGGAGTGTACGCCCTTTTAAGAACAGAGCTTAGTGCCAATCTTTTCCTGCACACATTTCTGAGCACAATTTATATAATGTCCCCCACCCCCAAGCATAAAGTTGTGTTTACAAGTTAATAGAATTAGGGAAATATTGTATATACTCATAGACTAGGTGCACATAGTTACGCTTTCGGAACAGGTGAAACTGTGCAAGAGAATTTGAGATTGGGAATGTTTCCGTTATAAATTAGTAGCTCCGTATATGGTAACTGGTTCCCAATAGCTAGTTCTTGTATCAACAAAGTTCATTCAACCACTCATTACTATAAAGCAAAGCCGACGCTAAGACGGCAAAGGGTAAGAAGGAGGGGAAATGTATAGCGGAGGGTGGTTATGAGTATAAAAAACAGATAACTCTACCGACGTACCATTTAAGCTAGAGTGTGTTTTTCATATCTTTATTTTTTTGTAGGGGTCAGTCCTTGAGACAGCCCTAGGGAAGGGCGAAACATGCATGTCGGACACTAACAACAACCCCTGGGTTTGATACATCTAAATAAGATGAGTATTTGATGAAAGAACTAATGTAAAGTTAAAATCTCAAAATTATATATAAAAAATTCAGTAATACAGTGAGCCGATGAAAATCTGTGTGCATGATCCATTGCCATAACAAGTAATTGGCAATATGCACAACTGAGGTCACTAAGATAAACACAATATTGTAATGAGTGGTTGAATGAACTTTGTTGTTACAAGAACTAGCTATTGGGAACCAGTTACGATATACGGAGCTACAATTTTTGAGGTTCCACAAGTATATATATTAATAACTAGCCAGTGTGATTGGTCCTTTATAAACTAGACACTTTTTCAGGCTTCACTTATAGGGAAAGGGAATGGGACTTGATATACACAAAATCATTCAAGCAGACGCCCCAATCTACATGCTAAACCTTGTGGACTTGCCTCCCAGAAATGCCATAAGATCATCCCGCAAATTTCTCAATCTGCACTTCCCCAGCTGTAAAGGACTACAACACAAGCTGATACACGCCACCACCTTCTCCTACATGAGCACGCAGTTGTGGAATGCAATACCTACAGTCCTAAAAGCTATTGATGAAATAACTAACTTCCGCAAATCATTGAAGACACATCTCTTCAACAAGGCCTACAAAGAGCACCCATAGCCTTACAAAACTACCTCACTAATCCACCTAATTTTTAAACTCCACCTTCTATCCTATCTAACACCTCCCTCCTCTCTTCCCTTACCTAATCTTTGTACAATACTAATTGTATCTGATAACATGGAATGATTATGTCATAGCCAAACTCTGTAAGCCACATTGAGCCTGCAAATAGGTGGGAAATGTGGGATACAAATGCAATAAAATAAATAAATAAATACTGCCTTTCTTTGGGTTACAATCAATGCAGTTTACATAATATATGTGCAGGTACTTTATTTTGTACCTGGGGCAATGGAGGGTTAAGTAACATACCCAGAGTCACAAGAAGCTGCAGTGGGAATCAAACCCTTGCACTAACCACTAGGCTAGTCCTCCTATAGGTTCCCAGTTCTAAAATGACCCTCTTTCTATCAGGTACACATTCCTAAAAGCACAATTTCACTAATGAAAACTGTCTTTACAAAAATAAAGTTTAAAAAATCCATGCAATTAGTGAACAGAAATCTATAATGAGATATATAGGAAAGCCATTCATTATGTTTAATAAAATGAACGAACCATGTTGGATTTTAGACATAAAAATGCCTAAACACTCTTTTCTTGTCCTTTCATTAGTTTTCATATTTAAGTAATTTATTGCAGACTACAAAAATCCATCATATTATTCTGTACAAAACACAATTTATGATACAGTAATCTTCCTTTTTATAGCAGGTATTTACAGTAGCCATGCTGGAGTCTAATATAATTATAAAGGCTTAATAATTCTAATTTGTATGACTTATGTTTTAATAAAAGAAGTGCCCTTATAAGAAATAAAGATGGGAAGGGCATTTGGGCTCAAAAGCTAGAAACAGGACACACAGAGAATGGCATGATTATTCTTTGGCTATAATATTGATTTAGCTGTTCCTCTGGCTTTTTCTTCACTGTTTAAAGATGCAGCAACTGGAACTTTTTTTTCCTGGCCGTGACAGAAAGCCTTTAAATGCATTACCTGCGGCCACAGTTGCTCAAGTGCCTCTGTAGCTTCAAAAATTAAACAACTAGAAAATAGAACCCTGCTTAGGCTCTGGAATGTGAGGGAGATTTAAAATTGCCTGCCTGATCAAAGAGTCCCTACGTAATGTAAATGAGAGAAATCTGCGCATTGTTCAATCTGCCTAATAAATTTAACACCAGCTGAAAGCAATCTATTCATGATCTATCAATAACTGGGCTAAGAAATGAGATTCACTGAAAGCAGCATAGAACAGAGTTGGCAGTTCCATTGAATGCTGTAATGGATAATTTTATCCTGTCCAGGTTTCAAATGACAACAAATCTATGCTGAGGTGCAAGCATTTTAAAAACTCATAGATCAGGAAACGCGATCTACGATTTTGACAGCAAAATAACATAGAATTATTGTGTATGGGCATTCATTCGTTATTTTGCCTAATTAATTACATAGTAACATAGTAGAAGATGACATAAAAAAGACCAATTAACCCATTCAGTCTGCATAGTTATCCCTATCCACCCTGCTAAGACTGTAACCCCATAAAGCACCTTTAAGGAACATTCTGTGTTACCTATTACTATGTAAGCCGCATTGAGCCTGCTTTTAGTGGGAAAGTGCGGGATACAAATATAATAAATAAATACATTTTTATTAATGTGCATTACGTAGAAAGGACTAGATTCTATATATCACACCTTAAAAATTGGCTTCAACATGAAATTCACCTAAACGTATTCTATAAAGTAGACTTTAATTTAGGCATACTTTATAGAATAAGCCTAAATTTCCACACACCGAGTGCTCCGCATGACTAAATGTAGTCGCAGGCAGTTACACCAAGCATAAATCTGCTATCTGCTAGCCACTAACCAGCAATATTCAGCAGCAGATAGCTGGCTATGTACCAGTTAACCAGTCAGGTGCAGTTCCTAGCCAGTTAAATGATTTTGAATATCGAGGGGGGGGGGGGGGGTATATGTGCACTTGTTACCTATCCAGTCTACCCATCAATGCCACTACTAATCTCTACTATTTCTTACTCTCCTGTAGAGACTTTCTGTGCTTGTCTCATGCTTTCTTAAATTCAGATACAATTCTCCTTTCTACACCTCCACTGGGAGGCCATTCCATGCATCCACTACCCTTTCTGCAAAGAAGATGCATTCCCTTAGATTACTCCTGATTCTATCCTCTTAAACCTTTATGCAATGCTCCCTCATAGCAGAGCTTCCTTTCTTTTAAATATCTCTTGTGCCGTGGAGCTACTTAAATATCCTTCCAAACGTATGGCCTCCATAGAACATAGTAGTTTTTTTTTTGTACCCCGCGCTTTCCCACTCATGGCAGGCTCAATGCAACTTAGGTACTTATTTGTACTTGGGGCAATGGAGGGTTAAGTGACTTGCCCAGAGTCACAAGGAGCTGCCTGTGCCTGCAGTGGGAATCGAACCCAGTTCCCCAGGACCAAAGTCCACCACTCTAACCACTAGGCCACTCCTCCAATGACTGTACAAATTTATAGTACCATCCGTCTTTTCCCACTCAAATTTAACCAAGCCCTGAAAACCTCAGCGGTGCACCTTGCATATAGGTTGTGATTAATGCAAAGACTTTCTGCACCCACCTTGTCATCGGTTCTCAAAAGGTTCAATTGCCAATTTATTATAAATTTTAGCATTAATTTCTTGACTTACCCATGGATAGTATATTCTTCATATAAACATTCTCCCAAAGAAACTTAAACAGTATGAATCTTATAACATGCACTTATCTTGAGCAGCTGTGTTGAGTCTTGTTCATCACTCAATAAACAGTCATTTTTATCTGGAGAGTCGTCCACTTTCTGAGTCATCTTCGCTGTTTTGCCTAATGATATTCACTTCTGCGGGGACTGTTTCTTCTGTTCCACATTGCTTATCTTGAGCAGAGCATAAGTCAGACGGGGGATTAAATTGTCCGGCCCAATCATGCCCCCCCCCCCCCCCCCCAGGGCTGTTTCAAGGACCATCCCCTGTAATATAATTATAAAAAAAAAGTTCAAAAGGATAATATATAGACCCATGAGAAAAGTACCCCATCTAAGCAATCTCCCCAAAAGTACAATAACCATCCCGCTTTTTAACCTCTAACACTCATTAGTGCCAACTTAGCTCTTGCATATCAGGACTTCCCTGCCAAGATGGCAAAGGCGTTTATTTCAGAACTTATATAATACTTCCTGTCTACTGATGTCACCCAACCCCAGAATCCTGACTGGCTCACAACAACGATATCCACTCCAACTCCAAGGTTAACCCTTTAAGTACTACCATGTTTAATTTAAAGATCATCTGTTGTTCCTTATAATTAAGCAACAAATCTAATGAACCACCCTCCCTCCCTACTTGGATGTGATCAATAATTCACCATTTAATATCAGTTATAGCATGTTTTAAAGTCAACCAGTGAGTCACCAGTGGGGCTTGTACATTTTGAGTGGTAATACATGATTTATGCTCAGTCAACCTAATTCTAATAGGGTGGCTACTCCTACCAACACATACAAGATTGCAGGGGCAACAAATGATATAAATCACATTTCTTGTCCCGCAGTCTGTCCTATGTCTAGCCTTCAAAACCCATCCTGTTTGAAGGTTTGCCACAAGGACCCTTTCAATGTAGACTCACACCATTGGCAATGACAACAAGCTGTATGAGTACCCATATTATCCCCATGCTCTGGTTCAACATATCTATTTCTACCCAGGAACTCTCCCACTGTTTTACCACATCTATATGCTACTGTCGGAAGTTCATCAAAACAAGGATACAGCTGCATGACATGCCAGTGAACCGTAAGGATCCCCACCACCTGTATGTTACATTAGAATATGGGAGAACACATGTAAATTGACTTATCCTTGGCCTTGGCCTTCTTGAGTGCCCCTTTTGCTCCTTCATGATCTAACGGTCCCACTGATTCCCTCGCAGGCTTTCTGATTCTGATGTACTTGAAAAAGTTGTTGCTGTTTTTGCTTCTGCTGCAAGTTTCTCTTTTAGCATTCTTTACCCAGATTGTAAGCCCGCCCAAGTCCTGCCCAATTCCCACCCAAAACAAGCCTCCAACACTCCCCCTTGCTATTTGGACAAAATCAGAGAAAAACGTCCCAATTCTGTCTTTTTGAAAATCATAGTTCAGACGTTTTGGTGAGAAAACGTCCATCTGTATTTTTGTGCCATTTTTGAGACATTTTTCTCTTTTGAAAATGAGTGCTATAGAGGGGCATAATCGAACAGAGCGCCCAAGTTTTCCTGTGGCTGTCTTCGCAGGACAGCCCCGTGAAGGGGCGGGGAAACCTGTACTATCGAAACAAGATGGGTGTCCATCTTTCGTTTTGATAATACGGTCGGGGACGCCCAAACGACAACATTTAGGTCAACCTTACAGATGGTCATCCCCAGTTTTCGGCCATAATAGAAACCGAGGACGCCCATCTCAAAAACGACCAAATCCAAGCCCTTTGGTCGTGGGAGAAGCCAGAATTCGTAGTGCAGTGGTCCCCCTGACATGCCAGGACACCAACTGGGAACCCTAGGGAGCACTGCAGTGAACTTCACAAATTGCTCCCAGGTGCATAGCTCCCTTACCTTGTGTGCTGAGCCCCCAACTCCCGCAAAACCAACTCCCCACAACTGTACACCACTACCATAGCCCTAAGGGGTGAAGGAGGCACCTAGATGTGGGTACAGTGGGTTTTGGGTGGGTTTTGAAGGGTTCACATTTACCACCACAAGTGTAACAGGTGGGGGGGTGGGCCTGGGTCCGTCTGCCTGAAGTGCACTGCACCCACTAAAACTGCTCCAGGGACCTGCATACTGCTGTAGTGGAGCTGGAGATCACATTTGAGGCTGGCATAGAGACTGGCAAAAAAATGTTAACTTTTTTTTTTAGGGTGGGAGGGAGTTGGTGACCACTGGAGGAGTCATCTGGTCAGTTCGGGCACTTTTTCGAGGCTTGGTCGCAAGAAAAAATGGACCAAGTAAAGTCAGCCAAGTGCTAGTCAGGGACGCCCTTCTTTTTTCCATTATTGGCCGAGGATGTCCGTCTCTTATTCACGCCCCAGTCCCACCTTCGCTATGGTGCCGACATGCCCCCATAAACTTTGGTTGTCCCTGCGACAGAAAGCAGTTGAGGGTGCCCAAAATCAGCTTTCCATTAGCCCGATTTGGGCGACCTTAGGAGAAGGACGCCCATCTCCCGATTTGTGTCGGAAGATGGGCACCCTTCTCTTTCGAAAATGAGCCTGATAGTAACATAGTAAATGACAGCAGATGAAGATCTGCATAATCCATCCAGTCTGCCCAACAATCTAGGGGGTCCTTTTACTAAGCCGCATGTCTACCCCTATGCAATGCCTAATTATCAAAGCTACACGTATTTCTTTATTAAAGATGCTGAAAAACGGCAACGATATGCTAGCATATTCTACACTGTATGCTATTTTTTTGAAATGGTTAAATATCCAGTCTTTCATTATTCAGGTAAAATAGATCTAAAATTATCTACATTTTTGGTATTTTTCATTAGAATACTGATTGCACAGTATTATATGTTATGGGCTTTTTAAAAACATAAGAAATAATGCTCCCAATGTGTCATGCATTAAGGACCAGTCAAGCACTCAAGTGCCCTTGTACATTTTTAAAGAGTTTATCATTGAACTTCCACTGCTAGAATGAAAGATTTTGCAGTCTGAAAGGCTCTCACAGCAAAACAAGATCGAATAAAATAGAAGTTGAATCAGACTGTTGATAGTAGATCATGACCACCTCAACTTCTCTATCCCCACTTAGGAAAAAGAAGAAAAAGTAAACTGAAAACTATGTCATAAGTCTTCCTGGTCTTTGAATCAGTTTGCCAAGATTTTTAACTTCTTTCTCAGTTTTTATGATGGCTTTTTTTGAACAGCTGAAATGAGGACTATTAGGTAATTTCCAGTAAGCCACTGCAGCAGTACCAGAGATTTTTTTTTTTTAATGACGAAAGAAATTGTTACAGGAAAATTATTAGATGAGTGGTCCTGAATTCACTGGTGCCACAACAGCACAATCCAAAATTGTTCCATGCTATCTGAAAACAATTCATATGGACCAATGAATTTATATGGTAAAGCTATAGAAGGTACAATATCAAACCAAAACTTGACTTTTCACATTACAGACTCCCCAAGGAAGAATTTGGGGGCACTTTTACTAAGCTGTGGTAAAAAGACCTCTACTTGATAACTACATTATGCAGGTCTTTCCCATGCATTAAGGTCATTTTTACCGCAGCTGTAAAATGGGCAATTTTATATATTTTTAATTAATGACCACACACAAATAGTAAAACAATAAAAAATGGGATCCAAGATGGCCGCTTGAACCGATCGTCTGTCCACACGCTTTCCTACCTTCTCGTGATGCCTAAACGAAGAGGGAAGGCGGCGGCAGCTGCTCTCCCGAACCGACCTCTCTCCTCACAGACTGGCCCTATGGACTTGTTCGTGCGGACACTGACGGTGCCGACGGGATCAGTGGGTACAGATTGGCGGCGTCTGCAACGAATGGAGGGCTTCAGACGCCGCCCCTGCTGGAGGTTACCCTCAGCCCCGATCAACGGGCTCCTCCCCCGCAACCCCAGTGTGTTTCCTCTCCAGAGATGGCGTCGACCCCGAAACAGCCAGGAATTGGCGTCTCGGAGCTAACGGGAGCTGGAGAAATCAGCCTGGAGAGAGAAGGAATTGAGGGAGATAAAAGCCCTCAATTGAACCGGGAGAACACAACTTTTAATGCGGGAGGAACGAAGGAGAAGGCTATGGACTCAGAAGTGAAGAAGTTACAAACCAGAGGATTACAAATGCAAGGTACCTTATCCTTTTTAGAAGAGAGACCAGCAGAGATATCCCTGGAAAGTCTTTGGGTATTAATTACTAATTTGGGTAAAGCTATATGCCCTCAAATTTAAGGTCTTGAGTCCCGGGTAAGGAAAATTGAAGAGAAAACTGAGGGTTTGGAATTGGAAAAAGAAGAAATGCTGGCTAAGATAAATTCAGTGACTGAAAACATAGAGAAATCACGAGATTTGCAAAACAATATTGTAAAAGATGTTTCTAATTTGAGAAGAAAAATTGAAAACCTGGAAAATGCTCAAAGATCTAAAAATTTGAGGTTTTTGAATTTCCCTAGGGTAGTTACTACTACTCCTAGAGAAATGATAAATAGATATTTGAAAGAAAATCTGGGTTTCACAGAGGACATTTTACCTCCAATGACTCAAGTATATTACTTACCTAATAAAAATTTTGAAGAACCTGAACAACAGATGGATCAATCACTGGATGTTTCCGCAATTTTAGAAACACCAACAGCAGACTTAATAAGTTCCGCAACTTTATTAGTTACTTTGGCTTTAGCCATGGATAAAACTTTAATTATGAAAAAATTCTTTAAAAGTAGAGAGAAAGATTTCCTAGGACTCAAGGTCCGTATATTTCCGGATGTATGTAAAGATACCCAAAAGAGGCGTAAACAATTTCTTCTGTTAAAACCAGGGGTGCTTCAACTGGGAGCTACTTTTATGTTACGATTTCCTTGTAAATGCATAATTTGTCATCAATCGGTTAAATATGTCTTTTATGAATCTGTTCAATTATCTGAATTCATAGCCGCCAGAAGTTCTATGAGGTCAAGCTCTTAAATGAAAAAGGACACCGTCATAGATCGGTTCTTATTTTTTCCTTTTATTTAATTTAGTTTGTAATCCCTCTTAGTAGTAAATCTTGGATCAGATATTGTGGACTGGAATGTACTTAGTCATAAAGTTAAATATTGGAATGAGATTTCTTTGTAAAATTGACGAAGGTACCTTTTCTGTTTCAAATGTATTATTTGTTTAAAAAATTTTGAAACTAATAAATAATTAAATTACAAAAAAAAAATAAAAAATAAAAAATGAAACAAACACCTAACTTTTTCTAAATCCTGAAAACCTTGTAACAATATATATGCATGAGGAGCAAAAATGGAGGAAAAAAAGACCTCAGCTGGCTGTGATCATTCCTTGATGAAGTATTTGCTGATCCCACATCAGGGTACAACCATTATTTTCCATACATAGCTCACAGTCTCGATCATTGGTCAAAAACCTCCTTTGGAATATTTTAAAGCTTCAATGTACGTGCTCACTCATGCATAATAGTTCAATCTCTGTCCGAATGTGTATTTTTTAACCATATATTATATATTATCTTGTTTGTTAAAAATATCTAATACTATCAGATCTTGAACATAAAGCAGGAAAAACTTAGCTTCAGCAGCAGGAGCGATCCCAACGGGGACCCGTTTCACCTCCCAGGCTTCTTCAGGGGGACCATGCTCCCTGCCAATGCTTCCAGACTGTATGTAAGACATATATTACAAGCAAAACATTCATCACAACCTGGAAAAGAATGATGATTAAATTCTGGCACTATGGAGCTCCTTACTCGATAACTTCAATCCTTCTGTCTTGAACCCACTGTGTCAAACACGAGCAAAAATGGCACCTAATTTAAAAGAAATGGTGGTACATGCGCATTAATGAAAAAACTCTGATGCATGCGCATTGATGAAGTATGTAATACTACGTAAAACTGCACAAACTTCTACTATACAATAAGAATGGGGATACCAGCAGCAACTCTAACCAAATGTTACAAAATACCAGTACGCATCACAGGAAGAACACAAACACTAAACAACTGGAAGAGCCGAATCACCATCTAAACAACAACGCAGAAGCCAAAACAAACAACCAGCAACATGAAACCAAACATGAAAATTGTTCCATGCTAACTGAAAACAATTCATATGGACCAATGAATATACATGGTAAAGCTCTAGAAGGTATAATATCAAACCAAAACTTGACTTTTCACATTACAGACTCCCCTAGGAAGACATTTGGGGCAGTTACACTAAGCTGTGGTTAAAAGGCCCTAGTGCGCCCTTTTTACCATGGCTTAGTAAACAACACCCAACAAAACAACAAGAGCAAAACAGGAAGACTACACAGACAACTACAAACTGTTTAAAAAACCAACATTAAACATGACACGTATGTCCCGCTACAAATAGGTTACACAGGGGTGTGCTGGTAAATTTTTAACAACAGGCTCTTTCTCCAGACGTACCCAGCTCTGCAGTTGGAAGGGCCAGGGGGTGGGGTGGGGGGGGGGCAACACTTGCCTCTCTCTCCTCCCTCCCTTCCTGCGGGCACGCTAGGCATACCTTTGCTGGCAGCCAATAAATGGACTGCCACCACTCCCAACGTCTTGCTCTGAGCAGCATGCTGAAACTTCTCACACATGCTGGAGAAGTCCCAGCCTGCTGCCCAGAGCTGGAAACAAGGAGCGGGGAGCAGCAGTAGTCTATTTACTTGGCTGGCAGGGCTCAGCATCCCCACCAGCAAAGTAAAAGTTAATTCATCAGGGGGCCCAAGCCCACATTTTGGGAGCCAGTTGTTAATGTAGCCATGGAGGGCCCTACTTTAACAACCGGCTCCCAAAATTCTTAAAAACTTAACAACCGGCTCTTGCGAGCCTTTGAGAGCCTGCTCCAGCACACCACTGAGGTTACATAAACTTGAGATCGGCAGTAAATAAGACAACAGTACTAAGAGAAAGGATAGAAACGGAACAACTCGGACTACTGCTCATAACTGAAACATGGCTGCACCTCGAAGATGATCCTGCACTGCTAAACCTATGTCCCACCAGGATACAAAATAAATACATATCAACAGAAGCAAAAGGAGAGGAGGAGACGTTGCAATAATATACAAATCCTCCTTCACAGCAGAACCTGTTGCTAAACACACATCCTCAACAATCAAAATCCTGGAATGCAAAATCACCGACAAACAGTAACTAACCAACTATGCATCACATTATTCTACTGCCCTCCAGGAAGCTGAACAAACGCCCAAGTTGATTTCATGGACTTTGTATCAAACATCTGCACCAATCACCCAAATGCCCTATTAATAGGTGACATAAACCTGCACCTAGAAAAACAAAATGACACAAACACAAGAACACTAATGAACTTCATAACACAACAGCAAAAGGAGTCTCATCACACACAAAAGGACACCAGACATATTAGCCCACAGATTCTCAACAAGTAGCAACCACATATTAACAAACCACACATGGAAAGAGGCACCATAATCAGACCACAGCAAGCTCACTTTCACACTACAATGGAAAGAAAGTGGCAAGAAAAGAGAGCCAAGAACCCAACACACATTCACAACCAGAGGAAAAGTAGACAACCACACATTCTTGACAACAACAGTAAATGAACTCAATGACATACCAACCGAGGATAAACACTTCATGAGAAACTGGGACGAAACAAGTGAAAACATACTAAACAAAATAGCACCACTCAAAACTAAAATCACAAAACAACCATGTCCCTGGTTTAATGGCAAACTACTACACATGAAGAAACTCTGTAGGAAACTCAAAAAAGCATGGGCCAAAAACAAAACAGAGCAAACAAAACCATATGGTGAAAAGTCATAAGAACATACACAAACAGCATAAAGAAAGCAAAAGCATAACACTACAGTACATATACAAACCTCGACCAGACCAATACAAAAAAATATTCAAACTCATGAACAAACTACTGAAAACCCAGAACATATTGGCAACAACTGAAACACCACCAACTGCAGATGAGCTAGCACAATACTTCAAGAACAAAACAACAAACACAAGATCAAACCTTGCAAAAGCACAAATAAACATCACAGACTACCTACAGGACTGCAAAACACACAACAACCACACCGCAGCAGACAGAATACGGACCACGTTCAAACCACCCCAACTAGACACAGTAAAGACACTATTGACAAAATACTGGGAATCATTCTGGACAAACATCTAACACTGGACAATCAAATACCAGCAGTAACATCAAAATGCTTTAGAGCACTACAGAAACTGAGAAGAATAAGAGACTATTTCCCTAGACAGTCTTTCCAGATACTGGTCCAATCAACGATACTATCGCAACTAGACTACTGCATACATAAGGTGCAAGGAAAACACAATAAATCACTACAAACAGTCCAAAATATGGCAGCAAGACTGATTTTCAAGAAATTGAAATACAAAAGAGCAACCCCACTGCTTGAAACACTACTTAGGCTACCAGTCAAGGCGAGAATATTTTTCAAAGCGAGCACCCTAATCTTCAAGATACTATTTGGAATGGCACCCAAATATATGCTTAACATGATTGAATTATTCCTAAGAAATGCCAGCCCAGTTAATAGAAACTACCTACTCCTACATGTACCCAACTGCAAAAACACCATCTACAAAACTATCTACACAGCAGGATTTAGCTACCAGGGTTCCAAATGGTGGAATTTGATACCAAAAACCATAAGAAGCATCACAAATCTCCTCCAATTCAAAAAAGAAATGGTTATCAATAGAAATCAAACAAAATAAAACATGGAAAAGAAAATAAGATGATACCTTTTTTATTGGACATAACTTAATACATTTCTTGATTAGTTTTCGAAGGTTGCCCTTCTTCCTCAGATCGGAAATAAGCAAATGTGCTAGCTGACAGTGTATATAAGTGAAAACATTCAAGCATTGCTATGACAGTCTGACAGGGTGGGAGGAGGGGGGTGGGTAGGAAGTATGCATGGGGACATCAAAGCAAATCATTGATATTCTAACAGGATGGGTGTGGATAGGTGAGGGGAGGGTGATCAACAGAAACATACAGCTTTATGGTTTATAATGGGCTAGGAACCCCAGATCCTTGTTAAGTCCTTTCTGTTGGGTGTTAAAATATTCAATCATTCTGACTTCAAAGGTCTTGCGTTCTTGTATGGTTTTAAAGTTACCTTTCAGGATTCCCACTGTGAAGTCACTGGTACAGTGTCCTGGTCCTGTAAAATGTTGACCAACAGGCGTGGGAACCCTGCTGGCACCAGTATTGTTCATATGATGTCTATGTAAATTGAATCTTGTCTTAAGCATCTGGCCTGTTTCTCCAATATAGCATCCTTCGTTACATTTTTTACACTGAATGATATATACCACATTGGAAGATGAGCAAGTGAAAGATACCTTTATGTTGAATATCTTTCCTTTGTGGATGACTTTGGGGTCCTGTGAAATATTTTGGCATAGTTTGCAACTGGATAAATTACAGGGAAGTGTGCCCTTCTGTTCCTTTTCAGTCTGTGATGGAAGTTTACTTCTGATTAGCTTGTGTTTTAAATTGGGTGGCTGTCGGAAGGCCAGCACTGGTGGGGATGGGAATATCTCTTTCAGTAATTCATCCTCCTGGAGTATAGGTTGTAGATCTCTTATGATTTTCCTCAATTTTTCCAGCTCTGGATTGTATGTCACTACAAGCGGGATTCTGTCTGTGGATTTTTTCTTTTTGTACTGTAGCAGATTCTCCCTGGGTGTTTTGAGGGAGGAGGCAATGTTCTTGGAGATTATTTTGGGGTTGTAGCCCTTCTGTTTGAAAGATTCAGTCAGGCTTTTAAGGTGTCTGTCTCTGTCCCCTGGGTCAGAGCAGATATGGTGGTATCTTGTGGCTTGGCTGTAAATGATGGATATTTTTGTATGTGAAGGATGGAAGCTGGAGTTGTGGAGGTAGCTGCATCTGTCTGTGGGTTTCTTGTATATAGATGTTTGTATACAGCCATCACTGATTGAGACCGTGGTGTCCAAAAAATTGACTTTTCTGGGGAGTAGTCAATTTTGAATCTGATTGTAGGATGGTATGTATTGAAGGCAGAATAAAATTGTTTCAGAGTTTCTTCACCCTCCGTCCAAATCATAAAAATGTCATCGATGTACCGGTAGTATTTTAGAGGTTTGGTCTGGTGTGTATTCAGAAATGTCTCTTCCAGCTCAGCCATAAAAAGGTTGGCATATTAATCAAATTCATTTTAACTCACAACTACTTCCACTTTAACAATGATATCTATCTGCAAATAATGGGCACTGCGATGGGCACCAGGACAGCACCCCAATATGCCAACCTTTTTATGGCTGAGCTGGAAGAGACATTTCTGAATACACACCAGACCAAACCTCTAAAATACTACCGGTACATCGATGACAGTTTTATGATTTGGACGGAGGGTGAAGAAACTCTGAAACAATTTTATTCTGCCTTCAATACATACCATCCTACAATCAGATTCAAAATTGACTACTCCCCAGAAAAAGTCAATTTTTTGGACACCACAGTCTCAATCAGTGATGGCTGTATACAAACATCTATATACAAGAAACCCACAGACAGATGCAGCTACCTCCACAACTCCAGCTTCCATCCTTCACATACAAAAATATCCATCATTTACAGCCAAGCCACAAGATACCACCGTATCTGCTCTGACCCAGGGGACAGAGACAGACACCTTAAAAGCCTGACTGAATCTTTCAAACAGAAGGGCTACAACCCCAAAATAATCTCCAAGAATATTGCCTCCTCCCTCAAAACACCCAGGGAGAATCTGCTACAGTACAAAAAGAAAAAAACCACAGACAGAATCCCGCTTGTAGTGACATACAATCCAGAGCTGGAAAAACTGAGGAAAATCATGAGATCTACAACCTATATTCCAGGAGGATGAATTACTGAAAGAGATATTCCCATCCCCACCAGTACTGGCCTTCCGACAGCCACCCAATTTAAAACACAAGCTAATCAGAAGTAAACTTCCATCACAGACTGAAAAGGAACAGAAGGGCACATTTCCCTGTAATTTATCCAGTTGCAAACTATGCCAAAATATTTCACAGGACCCCAAAGTCATCCACAAAGGAAAGATATTCAACATAAAGGGATCTTTCACTTGCTCATCTTCCAATGTGGTATATATCATTCAGTGTAAAAAATGTAATGAAGGATGCTATATTGGAGAAACAGGCCAGATGCTTAAGACAAGATTCAATTTACATAGACATCATATGAACAATACTGGTGCCAGCAGGGTTCCCACGCCTGTTGGTCAACATTTTACAGGACCAGGACACTGTACCAGTGACTTCACAGTGAGAATCCTGAAAGGTAACTTTAAAACCATACAAGAACGCAAGACCTTTGAAGTCAGAATGATTGAATATTTTAACACCCAACAGAAAGGACTTAACAAGGATCTGGGGTTCCTAGCCCATTATAAACCATAAAGCTGTATGTCTCTGTTGATCACCCTCCCCTCACCTATCCACACCCATCCTGTTAGAATATCAATGATATGCTTTGATGTCCCCATGCATACTTCCTACCCACCCCCCTCCTCCCACCCTGTCAGACTGTCATAGTAATGCTTGAATGTTTTCACTTATATACACTGTCAGCTAGCAAATTTGCTTATTTCCGATCTGAGGAAGAAGGGCAACCTTCGAAAGCTAATCAAGAAATGTATTAAGTTATGTCCAATAAAAAAGGTATCATCTTATTTTCTTTTTCATGTTTTATTTTGTTTGATTTCTATTGATAACCTTAAGAGTGGACTAACACGGCTACCACACTCCTCTACTTAAAAAAGAAATGAAAACCCACCTCTTCAAAAAATTCTACAGCTAATCACAAATATATTGTCACCTTCCTTTCAAATCTACCTCTTCAAAAACTATACGAATAAACATCACCAAAACTCTACAACTGACCACAAAAGCTATCACTACCTTTTCCTCTTCAAATCTATCTCTTTTAAAAACTCTATGAATAACCACACGAGCTATAGATACCCTCTCCACGTTGCACAACACTATTGTAACTCCACCAAAATGTAAACTGTAAGCCACTTTGAACCAACATTTTTTGGGGGGATAATAGTGAGATACAAGAATGCATAAATAAATAAATAAAATCTTTTTAAAAAGCAGCCCATTCAAACATATTATTCAGCTCAGGGGGTTCTACTGACTTCACTGTATCCATCATTGTTCTAATTGCAAAAATCGTCTGACTGTATCACCACCTTGGATATTCACTAAGGGGTCCTTTTGCTAAGGTGCGCTGAGAAATGTCCTGTGCTAGTGTAAGCATGTGTTTTGCATGTGCACAGATCCATTTTTCAGCACACATGTAAAAAATGCCTTTTTTTTTAAATTTTGGCCAAAAATGGATGTGTGGCAAAATGAAAATTGGCGCGCATCCATTTTGCGTCTGAGACCTTACCACCACCCACTGCCTTAACGGTAAGGTCTCACGCATTAACCAAGCGGTAATGGTCTACGTGCGTAGAACTCCTTTTGCCGCCCAGTTAGAGCCGCGCGTCAGAAAATAAAATTTATTTTCTGGCGCATGTAGTGGACACGTCTAAAAAATGAAATTACCGCCCGGGCCTTGCGGCTTAGTAAAAGGGTCCCTTTGACACTGTCAATCACCTATCAGGTAAAATCATTAAAAAGATGTTGCACAGCCATACTGTGTAACACTAACGGTGCCCTAACCTTTTCTTGGCTGATGTTACATTGGTGCTCATTCATATGGACATTTAATTTCCTAATGGTTTTACCTACATAGATCTTATTGCAAGGACAAGCTGCAAAATATACATAAAATGATCAGATTTACAATCAGTTCTCTTTTTGGGAAAAATAAATCTTTTTGTCCACTGGATTAGTGAATCTGTCAGTTTTGATAGTAATTTGACATGCCTTGCAGCTGCCGCACTTGTAATGTCCTGCTTGCTGATCAGATGTCAAACCCCTGTTAGGGCTGGGTAACATGGCTGGGCTGAGAATCTCTTTCAAACTGTGCCCTCTAGCAAAAGCAATCAAAAGCTGTTGATCAAAAAACAATGGATGCGTCTTCATAATCTCCCAATTTTTATGCAAAGCAGTCGCCATCACATCCCCACCCTACGAAAATCTCACTACACAGACCTCTTTTGAGTCATTGGAAGAAGAAATGTTTGATGTTAATAATATCAATAGAAATCAAACAAAATAAAACATGGAAAAGAAAATAAGATGATACCTTTTTTATTGGACATAACTTAATACATTTCTTGATTAGCTTTGGAAGGTTGCCCTTCTTCGTCAGATCGGAAATAAGCAAATGTGCTAGCTGACAGTGTATATAAGTGAAAACATTCAAGCATTACTACGACAGTCTGACAGGGTGGGAGGATGGGGGTGGGTAGGAGGTATGCATGGGGACATCAAAGCATATCATTGATATTCTAACAGGATAGGTCTGGATAGGTGAGAGGAGGGTGATCAACAGAGAAATACAGCTTTATGGTTTATAATGGGCTAGGAACCCCAGATCCTTGTTAAGTCCTTTCTGTTGGGTGTTAAAATATTCAATCATTCTGACTTCAAAGGTCTTACGTTCTTGTATGGTTTTAAAGTTACCTTTCAGGATTCTCACTGTGAAGTCACTGGTACAGTGTCCTGGTCCTGTAAAATGCTGACCAACAGGGATGGGAGCCCTACTGGCACCAGTATTGTTCATGTGATGTCTATGTAAATTGAATCTTGTGGCCTGTTTCTCCAATATAGCATCCTTCGTTACATTTTTTTATACTGAATGATATATACCACATTGGAAGATGAGCAAGTGAAAGATTCCTTTATGTTGAATATCTTTCCTTTGTGGATGACTGTGGGGTCATATACACTGTCAGCTAGCACATTTGCTTATTTCCGATCTGACGAAGAAGGGTAACCTTCGAAAGCTAATCAAGAAATGTATTAAGTTATGTCCAATAAAAAAGGTATCATCTTATTTTCTTTCCCATGTTTTATTTTGTTTGATTTCTATTGATAACCTTAAGAGTGACTAACACGGCTACCACACTCCTCTACTTATGATGTTAATAACAAACTTCTATTAAACCTTGTTCATTTGTAGGAACATCTTAATACCCCATAGGGGTATCCCCTTGCATGTAAATCACTGAACAGTTCTTTACCATATATTTTTTTTAATCCTCATCATTGGTGCAAGTCTTGGAATATCTTAAAAATTGTGAAAATGGGAGACTATTTTTCAATGTTCTTGAATGACCACTGTGTGTAACAAAGAGAGGGAACAAAGCACAAAGTCCAAGCAAAAAAAACAGCACAAAGGGCCTTTAAAAACAAAAGGGACACGGTGCTTATATAAAAAACTTTTAATAATCCAAATTTGATTGAAGGGAGACCCGACACGGGGAGGAACATATTTATAGACATCTTTGCAAGTCAACAGATGCACTGAATTTGTCTGTATAAGCCTCCTTGTCATTGGTGTGACCCCTGACGCAGGTGCGGTGGCACCGAAACACGGCCCATGTCGGGTCTCCCTTCAATCAAATTTGGATTATTAAAAGCTTGAATGACAACTACCATATTTTAACAAAGTGTTACGATCAGTAGACTTCTTTATAAGTTTTGGTGACAAAAGAAAATCCGTTTTGCTCAATGCTTACATCCAAAACATGTATTCTATCAAAAGAACAAATCGAATGTTGCCATTAGCGAGCAGCCATTTTTTAAAACTTACCATGTCAGCACTTACTGCCGCCCATTTTGTAGGTGGTACGGCCTCATGCGGTATTCCTGCACTACTGTAATGAAGCTGCAATAACTGGTTACCACAGACACAGACATGCCCCCTCCCCCCAAAAAATTCAAAATATTTTTTAGTATCTGGTTAGCACGCACTGATTTGGCAGTTACCGCAGGATGTTCTTTTAACTACACCTTCATTATTCATTATTATATATTGGCCTGATCGCATTATGTTATGCGTTATCTACTTATCTACTTCTAATCTATTCAGAAGGAATGGATCCTAAGGAGCTTAGCCGAGATTGGGTGGCAGAGCCAGCCGGTGGTGGGAGGCGAGGATAGTGCTGGGCAGACTTATACGGTCTGTGCCAGAGCCAGTGGTGGGAGGCGGGGCTGGTGGTTGGGAGGCGGGGATAGTGCTGGACAGACTTATACGGTCTGTGCCAGAGCCAGTGGTGGGAGGCGGGGCTGGTGGTTGGGAGGCGGGGATAGTGCTGGACAGACTTATACGGTCTGTGCCCTGAAGAGGACAGGTACAAATCAAAGTAGGGTATACACAAAAAGTAGCACATATGAGTTTGTCTTGTTGGGCAGACTGAATGGACCGTGCAGGTCTTTTTCTGCCGTCATCTACTATGTTACTATGTAATCCTACATGATATTCTTATGCACCTTATTTGTAACAATATTCTGAAATTCTTATTCCACTAATGTGATTATTGTTTAACATATCGTAAGCCACATTGAGCCTGCAAATAGGTGGGAAAATGTGGGATGCAAATGCAGCAAATAAGTAAATAAATAAAAAATGTCTGAGCATATCTTGTGGTATGCCATTTTAAGCTTCATTAAGCACATCTTAATGCATTATGCAGCTTAGTAAAAGGGCCTTTTTGTGACCTATGTAGCTTATCCTGTTCTAAAGAACCTTATAATTTACTGGGACACAGTTATAGAACTATTTCACCTGTTGATATCTGAATAGCCCTTCAGTTTAATGTCACTCTCTATTTCCCTTCCCTGAATGACAAAGGCAGATATTAAAATGTTGCTGCGCTCCATGTAAATTCTTTCTTTGCAGGATATCCCATCAGCACGGGCATTTGCATAGCTATTAGCTTATCCAGTCTTAGAAAGGATCTTTCTTTTAGGCCAGTCCTGTTTTCAAACTGCATCTACAATGCATTGTGAAATTTGCAGTCCGTGATTGTACTCACTGAGGGCGTCTTTTACAAAGCCGCGCTAGCGATTCCCACATGGTTAATCAGAGGATGCCCATAGAAATTGAATGGGCTGCCTCTCATTTGCCATGTCGGGAATCAGTAGCACGGCTTTTGTAAAAGAGGCCCTGAAATCGGTGCTGCCAATCCCATAATGCATCACAATAAGGCTGTTAACAGTTCAGGATTGGTCTAAAATGTCTGTACTTCAACTGTTTGAATTGGCAGCCATACATTTGTCATACAATCAGCATCTATAAATCAGACTTTCACAGTCTCTTATGGCAGACAAGTGAATATTGAAGATGTTACCAAATACCAAGTAATAAAATGTAGATACATCATGTTATTCTGATCTACAATACGTTAACATTTACAAAAGAACATAAGAGTAGCCATACTGGGTCAGAACAATGATCCATCTAGCCCAGTATCCTGTTTCCAACAATGGCCAAGCTAGGTCACAAGTACCGGGTAGAAACCCAAATTCAGTGGTGTACCAAGGGGGGGGTGGGGGCGGTGGGGGCGGTCCGCCCCGGGTGCACGCCGCTGGGGGGGTGCCGCGCGCCGGTCAGCTTCCTTCGTTTCCATGCTCCCGGGGGGGGGGGTCTTTCGCCGGGGGGGGGGGGTCGTGCTGCACCGGGGGGGGGGGGGGGGGCGCTGCACCCGGGGGGCGGGGTGCATCGGTGATTCGCCCCGGGTGTCAGCCCCCCTAGTAGGGTTACCATATGGCTCCAGAAAAAGGAGAACGGATTGAGCCAGCCGGGTTTTACTTCCATTGCTTTCCAAGCAATGGAAGTAAAACCCGGCTGCCTCAATCCATCCTCCTTTTTCTAGAGCCATATGGTAACCCACGCCACTGCCCAAATCATGGCAACATTCCATGCTACAAATCCCAGGGCAAGCAGTTGCTTCCCTATGTCTGTCTCAATAGCAGACTATGGACTTTTCCTCCAGGAATTTGTTCAAACCTTTTTTAAACCCAGATACACTAACCACTGTTATCACATCCTCCGGCAAAGAGTTCCAGAGCTTACCTATTCATTGAGTGAAAAAATAATTCCTCCTATTTGTTTTAAAAGTATTTTCATGTAACTTCCTCTAGTGTCCCCTGGTCCTTGTACTTTTGGAATGAGTAAAAAAAATCGATTTATTTCTACCCATTCTACAGCACTTAGGATTTGTAGACATCAATCATATCTCCCGTCATTCCATCTCTTTTCCAAGAGCCCTAACCTCTTTAGCCTTTCCTCATGCGAGAGGAGTTTCACCCTCTTTATTACTTTGGTCGCTCTTCATTTGAACCTTTTCTAATTCTGCCATATCTTTTATGAGATGTGGTGACCCGCAATACTCAAGGTGTGGTCACACCATGGAGCGATACAGAGGCATTATAGTATTTTCGGTCTTATTCACCATCCCTTTCCTAAAACTTTCTAGCATCCTGTTTGCTTTTTTTGGCCGCCGCTGCACACTGAGCAGAATATTTCAGCATATTATCTACAATGACACCTAGATCTTTTTCTTGAGTTCTGACTCCTAAGGTGGACACTAGCATCAGGTAACTATGATTTGGACTATTCTTTCCAATGTGCATCACTTCGCATTTATCCACATTAAATTTCATCTGCCATTTGGATGCCCAGTCGTCCAATTTCCTAAGGTCTTCCTACAATATTTCACAGTCCGCAAGTGTTTTAACAACCTTGAATACTAAATAAGCAACAACAACATAAAAGTTAAAAAGCCAATTATGGTTTGTCACATATTTATAAATATGGAAAAAAATTATGGGGGCCCTTTTTCTAAGCTGCGCTAAAAAGTGGCCAGCAGTAGCCCCAGAGTTGGACTCTCCAATGCACTGAGGCCACTTTTAGCTGTAAAATGGATGCGGTTCCCATTTTCTCAGTAAATGGCCAAGTGGTAATTTCCCCATTAACGCATGGCCATTAGCGCGGGAACACTTACTGACACCTATTTTCTAGCCAGTAAGGGCTCCTGCACTAATCATACACTAATCAGTTGACGCCCAGCAATGTAGATGAACTAACTGATTAGCACAGAACATGCTTATTCTTGGCCCCCAACATGACTTCAGCGCTAAAAAATAAAACGTATTTTTTAGCGCATGGGAAGCAAGAGTAGATGCCAAAACTACTACCAGGTTTTTAACCTGCAGTAAGTACGCATTAGTGCTTACCGCAGCTTAGTAAAAGGGCCCCTATGATTTGTTACAGAGTTTATCTCTGATCATTTTTGCTCTGTGTCAAGGTTCCATAATCCCATTGTCTGGAATATACAGTACTGATAAAATCTAATATAATAATTCGCACCTCCAAAGTTCTGAAGCTGACTCCAAGGCAGCGTGACAGTGAAGCCGTGTAGTATTCGTAGGGTTCGTAATCGCCCCGTTCTCGAGGGAACTCTGTATATTTGCCAGGGAAACAAACGCAACGTCAGAAGGAGAAGAGATCAACCACGGGCAATCGCACTCACTCTCACTGCCCCGCCCTCAAAGGGAAGGCTGCATATAATAGTCACCCAACAGAAGTTTGTTCCCTCCCTCTGAGTTTCAGGGTCGTCGTCCGTCCCCCCTCCCTCTCAGTTCCAGTGCCCCCTTCCTCCCTCCCAATTCCAGGGTCATCGTCCCTCCCTTCCTTCCAGTTCCAGGCCCCCTCCCTCCGAATTTTAAAAGTCATCCTGACTTACCTCGCGCAGTAAAAAGCGTGCAGGCTCGGCATTTACTTCAGTTTTCCCTTCTCTGTCCCTCCGCTCTGGTCCTGCCCTTGCAGAAACAGGAAATGAGGGCGGGACCAGAGCTGAGAGACAGAGAAGGTAAAACTGACATAAGTGCCTAGCCTGCACACTTTTTACCACTGCTGCCGGCCGCCGTAATCCCGAGGTAAGTCAGGATGACTTTCAAAATTCGGAGGGAGGGGGCCTGGAACTAGAAGGGAGGGAGGGACGACGACCGTGGAACTGGGAGGGAGGGACGACGACCCTGGAACTTGGAGGGAGGGAGAGAGGGGGGACCCTGGAACTGGGAGGGAGGGGGGACGCTGGAACTTCCCTTAAAAACATTAATGGCAGAAGGTGATTACCTTGCTAGTGCCCGTTTCATTTCAATGAGAAACGGGCTTTTTCTACAAGTGCAATATATTTCCTAAGGTTGCTCAATATGCCTAAGCCTATTTTGAAGGGTGCCAATAGATTTAATTGACATTATTTCAAGCAAAGTAGATTTCTGCCACCTAAAGTTTCTGCTGTGTTCAGAAATAAACAGATTGCAAGGTTAATCAGGACGCTAACACTACCTGCTGATATATTTGAAAGTCTGGCTGGCATATATGTAAGCTCAGCTATTACGTTCCTAGTGGAGGATAGAAATGTGTTTATTTCAGGAGAGAGGTGGGCATTCATAACTGGATGGCATATCTTCAGAAAAGTTTTAGATTGGATTTGTGAGGAAAAGATCATGCACGCTCAAATCCCTGTTGCCATAGCAACCAAAGATCTCATTCAAAGCTGTCAGTCATCACAAAGATGTTTGTGTTGGGAGACTGTGAGAAGCATTTGTAGTGTGCTATTAGAGGTCATCAAGGAAGCGGAGCCGTGATGTCACGGTAAGGCTAATGACAGAAAAAAATGAATCCGGTCCCTCCGCTTTACTTTAAAGCCCAGAAAATAGTTTTCCTGATATTCTTAAGCAATAAAAAAAAAATTAATCCAATTTATTCTTAGATGGGAAAATAAGATAAACCAAACATTAATATTTTTTTATTTGCTTACGCATTCTAAATATTATGCATTCTCTTCGGTTTTAGAAAGAATTTAGGGCTAGATTCTATATATGGTACCTGAAAAATCTACACACAAAAAAATTGTGCCCAAGCATATTCTCTAACGTATGCCTAAATTTTATAGAATAGACCTAAATTTCCACGTTATATAGAATATGAAAAGCTGCTCACCACATGACTGGATTTGGTCGCATCCATTTAGGCCACGTTTTATTTGGTGTAAATCCCAATGCCTAAGTTAGGTGCAGATCGGGTGTAATCCACAATTATGCCAATTAGTGCTGATAATTGCTTGTTAACATCCAATTAACAGCACTGATTAGCTAGTTAACAAATTAAGTTATGTGCATTGCTATAGAATATGCTTCGATTTCCGCACGGATTTTCAGACACCAAATATAGAATCCTGGGGTTAATGCCGAGGTTTTTTTTTTTTTGGCACTCAAAATGAATAAAATAGCTGAATATAGTATATACTAACTAACTAACATTTCTATATAAAGAGGTGGACAATAAAAAGTGGGTAAGTAAGATGGGTAAGGGAGGAAGGTGGTAGAGGTAGGGAGTGGGAAGAGGGTGTAAATTGGGATAGCGTGTTGTAATTAAGGAAGAATGTATAATGATGGCTGGAAGAGGTATGAAATCAAAAAGGGGTTAAAAAGGAAGCTTATTTCAGGTTCTGTCACAAGTTCGGATCCGGGAGGCGCAGAAGGATCTTAATTTAAGTCAAGTCCTTTTTGTAGGCTTGCTTGAAGAGGTACGTTTTTAGCAGCTTCCGGAAGGGTAAATGGTTATTGACTGTTCGAATCGATCTTGGTAAGGCGTTCCAGAGCTTGCTACCTATAACGGAGAAATTGGATGCATAATATGTTTTGTACTTGATTCCTTTACAGTTGGGAAGATGTAAGTTTAGATACGTTCGAGAAGATCTAGAGCGATTCCTGGCTGGAAGGTCAATCAGATTGTACATGTAGGCTGCGGATGTGGCACCGGTCATATGTGGGCACCGGTCATATTCAATGCTAGGGTTGCCAGCTAGATCCAGATTCGTCTGACTGGGTTGATCCAGTTGGCTTACCCCTTTGCATGCAGGGAGTTTTGGTTCTGATTTCCTCATTGGATTCCCTAAGAAAAGCAAGGCTACAAGTCCCTTCAACAATCTCATATAATCCAACATCTTAAACATCCAAAAATCAAAAGTAAAGGAGTTGTATTTTAGAATGAAAAGTCATAGACCTCAGTGGCGACTCGTTTCATAACAGCCATATCAACTCTTAGCTCGCCTTGCCTCTCCACTGTCTCAAAAATGAGCCCCCTGGTATCTCTCTTTTCCAGGTGACACTAAGGGAGAATGATGCCATATATCTCTGGCATGCTTTGAATTAACTGTAGTTTATTTGCAGAAGATATATTTCTGTATAGCACTTGCTATGTCAGGATTTATATCGATAGCAGCATCTGCTTTGGTATCTGAATACATAAATGTATTAGTCTGATATTTAATGCAGCCTTTCAAGATTTATAACTTTTTATTTTCTTCTTGCTTTTATGCAGGTGTATGCATTAATATACTCTTGAACCTTTTCATTTTGATTGGATTGTTGGGAATTACACTTTTTCTAAGGAGTCTTTTATAAGACTCTGGGGTCTGTTTACTAAAGTGTGATAAAGTTTTGTATTTGCTATGCTTTAAATACAAAAATGGACATTTGGGAAGTGAAAATGCTTGGCTGTATCTATTGGGGGTTGTCATCTGCAGTTACTGAGGAGAAATAGTTCTTTTCCGTGTGTTCAGGTTACTTATATTTAGCTTGGATACATTTAAAGATGTGATTCTATAGTCTGGACACGAATATTCACTCACCCATTGTGTGCATAAATGTTTAGAATACAAGCATATGACTCTCATTTTACAAGTCCTCTTTGCATTTGATAAATGCCTCAACTGGCACTTAAATGTTTATCTTGCATAAACTTATCTAAGTTCCCATTTTAGAAAGCCAAGATATGCATATAGCAAATCGAAGTGCATGTAAATGGGAAGGGGGCGTGGTATGGGACAAGGGTGTGGCAAGTTCATAGACATTTATTCTCCAATTCAGAAGGGGACTGAACAACTATGTCCTAAAAGATCAATGTCCTCAAATCGGGCAGGTGGCACTTCAGCACTCTCCTTTCAGTCCAGACCATACACAGTATATACTCACACTTGACCAGTTACCCAATAAAGAGTTGAATTTATTGTGGCCGCAGCATTCTACAATTTATGTCTATGAATTATTCACAATAGCAAGCAATTTCCAATCATGTATACATTTTATAGTAATAAACAATCAAATATATGACTCAATTTCTATCTAGAGCATTTGAGGCAAGTGGCCTAGCCTTTTTGAGTCACACAGTTCTCTCTCTTTCTGCCGTAATCACGCCGACATGCCCAGGCACTAACATCACAGCTTTGCTCAAGGGATTCCCGTAAAAGCATCTTCCCTCTCATACCCGTTGACTCTCTTTCTTGAAGCCTTCAGCCTCCCCATTCCGTCCAAGTCTGAGGTAGGCTCCGCTGATCATCTGCTAGTCTGGCACTGCCCCCTTCGTACAAGAGGGGAACTGCCCTTGATCTTAGACATCATCCATGCCACTGCTAGCATGGGACAACCACATGACCTTTGACCTTGCTTTGGTCTGAAACATAGTGCTGTGTACTCTTTCAGTCTACGACCCACCGCCACAGACCGGGACAGCAAAATCTCGCTTGTCGCAGTCCCCCACCATAATCCATCCTATCTGCGGCCACATTCACTCTGACCCTTATGGCTGGACTGCAAATAATTCCCTGGTACAGCCTCGCTAGATCTTGCGCTGTTCTGTCCAAACTATGTGCACTACTGCATCCAACTCACTCCTTTTCCCCTGTTAGGCTGCTGCCATGTGAGTCTCTTGCAGCTCGTCATGACTGCTGTGGATTGCTTTCCCCAGCCAACACAGGTAATGTTACAACTGACAAACAACTGGCACCACACCTCACCTGATGGTTCACAGAGAAGGGGGGCATCCCTTATCCAGATGCTGCCCGATGCCCAGGGGCCATACTAAACCCTAAATAATATAGTAAACCCAGGCCACTGGCACAAACACATTTTTAAAATTGAAACTTGCCTGCAATCCACCCTCAAACAATGTCTGTACCAGCACAGCCCCCAGAGTGCACCGCTGATGGCTCATCATGATTTCGCAGACACCACCAATCTCAGCAGCACAGTCATTTTACCCGTGACCATGGATTGCTCTGCACATGCAGGAGCGGAGGAATCGTGTCTGACAGAGCCACAGATGCAAACCAATTCCCAAACAATCCAGCAGCACCATTCTATAAAATGGAACCATGCTGTTCTCACCACGGCCGCTGACACACTCACCAGCACTCCGCCTCTCTGTGGGCACATTACACCCTATCCAGAAGACACAGGTCCTGAAAAGAAGGGCAAGCCAAGCAGTGAAGACCCCCATACCAGCACTGTAAATAGTCAAACGGCCGACCTGCGCCTGAGCAGCCCACTGCACTTCAGCCCTCTGCTGCGAGCCAAACCCCTGTGTTCCCTTCCTGGCCACAACTGACGGCCCACAGAGAACCGAGCTTCTCATTTTCCCCCCCAAACCCACCTCCCCGCTCCCCCCGTTTTCTATTTCTGTTGATGGCTCTCTCATTCTCCCTGTCTCCTCAGCTCGAAACCTTGGGGTCATCTTTGACTCCTCTCTCTCCTTCTCTGCTCATATCCAGCAGATTGCCAAGACCTGTTGTTTCTTTCTTTACAACATCCGTAAAATCCGCCCCTTTCTTTCCGAGCACTCTACCAAAACCCTCATCCACACCCTTGTCACCTCTCGTTTAGACTACTGCAATCTGCTTCTTGCTGGCCTCCCACTTAGTCACCTCTCCCCTCTCCAGTCGGTTCAAAACTCTGCTGCCCGTCTCGTCTTCCGCCAGGGTCGCTTTACTCATACTACCCCTCTCCTCAAGACCCTTCACTGGCTCCCTATCCGTTTTCGCATCCTGTTCAAACTTCTTCTACTAACCTATAAATGTACTCACTCTGCTGCTCCCCAGTATCTCTCCACACTCATCCTTCCCTACACCCCTTCCCGTGCACTCCGCTCCATGGATAAATCCTTCTTATCTGTTCCCTTCTCCACTACTGCCAACTCCAGACTTCGCACCTTCTGTCTCGCTGCACCCTACGCCTGGAATAAACTTCCTGAGCCCCTACGTCTTGCCCCATCCTTGGCCACCTTTAAATCTAGACTGAAAGCCCACCTCTTTAACATTGCATTTGACTCATAACCACTTGTAACCACTCGCCTCCACCTACCCTCCTCTCTTCCTTCCCGTTCACATTAATTGATTTGATTTGCTTACTTTATTTTTTTTTTCTATTAGATTGTAAGCTCTTTGAGGAGGGACTGTCTTTCTTCTATGTTTGTGCAGTGCTGCCTACACCTTGTAGCGCTATAGAAATGCTAAATAGTAGTAGTAGTAGTAATACCCTGTACCAAACAACGCAAAAGGCAAGAAGAGAAAGAGATTAAACAAATTAAACAGAATTTACCAAATGTTTCAGTGGAATGGAGCAGAGCTGTAGGAGCAGCAGGCTAAAATGGTGAATGCACCTTGCAGGCACTGCCCTTCTTGCTCCCAGAGGTCACCACCTCTTTCTCCACCTCCCAGACTTCCTGTCTTGTTACCTGCCTCCCTATAGGTCCTCTGTTCTTTAGTGCCTCCCCCTTACTTATCCCTTTCCTAACTTGCCTGTGCTTGCAGCTCTTCTATACTTCCAGGGCCAGTCTAAGGGCGAGGCGACCGCATAGGGCGGCACGCCTGAAGTCGCCCCGCCCCGACCGCCCAAGCTCCAGTCCCCCCGCCCTCTGAATTTTAAAAGTTACCTTGTTGTCAACATTAGGTTACAGCAGCCGGCACGGGGAGGAATACCGGATGAAACTGAAAGAAGCCAAGAGAGAGGTACGTCTGGCGAAGGCGCAAGCGGAAGAACAAATGGCTAGAAATGTAAGGAGGGGCGACAAAAATTTCTTCAGATATATTAGTGAAAGAAGAAGGACTAAAAAGGGAATTGTGAGACTAAAAGATACAGCGAACCGCTTTGTAGATAATGATGAAGAAAAAGCCAATTTACTAAATAGCTACTTTTGTTCGGTTTTCACTGAAGAAAATCCTGGAGAAGGACCGCGAGGGACTGGCAAAAGTACACCTGAGAATGGAATGGATATAGCACCATTCACGGAAGAGAGTGTGTATCAACAACTTGGAAAGCTAAAGGTGGACAAAGCCATGGGACCGGACGGGATCCACCCCAGAATATTGAGGGAGCTCAGAGAGGTCCTGGCAAGTCCTCTTAAAGATTTGTTTAATAAATCCTTGGAGACGGGAGAGGTTCCGAGGGATTGGAGAACGGCGGAGGTGGTCCCTCTTCACAAAAGTGGGGATAGGGAAGAAGCTGGAAACTACAGGCCGGTAAGCCTCACTTCGGTTATTGGAAAAGTAATGGAAACCATGCTGAAGGAAAGGATAGTGAATTTCCTGGAAGCCAATAAGTTGCAAGATCCAAAACAACATGGTTTCACCAAAGGGAAATCGTGCCAAACGAATCTCATTGAATTCTTTGACTGGGTGACGGGAGAATTAAATCAAGGACGTGCTATGGACGTCATCTACTTAGATTTCAGCAAGGCTTTTGACACGGTTCCCCACAGGAGGCTCTTAAATAAACTAGACGGCCTGAAGATAGGACCCGAAGTGGTGAACTGGATTAGGAACTGGTTGACGGACAGACGCCAGAGGGTGGTGGTCAATGGAGTTCGCTCGGAGGAGGGAAAGGTGAGTAGTGGAGTGCCTCAGGGATCGGTACTGGGGCCGATTCTGTTCAATATATTTGTGAGTGACATTGCCGAAGGGTTACAAGGTAAAGTTTGCCTTTTTGCGGATGACACCAAGATTTCCAACAGAGTGGACACCCCGGAGGGTGTGGAAAACATGAAAAAAGATCTGAAGAAGCTAGAAGAATGGTCTAACGTTTGGCAATTAAAATTCAATGCAAAGAAATGCAAAGTGATGCACTTAGGGAGTAGAAATCCAAGGGAGACGTATGTGTTAGGCGGAGAGAGTCTGATAGGCACGGACGGGGAGAGGGATCTTGGGGTGATAGTATCTGAGGACTTGAAGGCGACGAAACAGTGCGACAAGGCGGTGGCAGTAGCTAGAAGATTGCTAGGCTGTATAGAGAGAGGAGTGATCAGCAGAAGAAAGGAGGTTTTAATGCCCCTGTATAAGACGTTGGTGAGGCCCCACCTGGAGTATTGTGTTCAGTTTTGGAGGCCGTATCTTGCGAAGGATGTTAAAAAAATGGAAGCGGTGCAAAGGAAAGCTACGAGGATGGTATGGGATTTACGTTCCAAGACTTATGAAGAGAGGCTTGCCGACCTGAACATGTACACCCTGGAGGAAAGGAGGAACAGGGGTGATATGATACAGACGTTCAAATATTTGAAAGGTATTAATCCGCAAACGAATCTTTTCCGGAGATGGGAAGGCGGTAGAACGAGAGGACATGAAATGAGATTGAAGGGGGGCAGACTCAGGAAAGATGTCAGGAAGTATTTTTTCACGGAGAGGGTGGTGGACGCTTGGAATGCCCTCCCGCGGGAGGTGGTGGAGATGAAAACGGTAACGGAGTTCAAACATGCGTGGGATATGCATAGAGGAATCCTGTGCAGAAGGAATGGATCCTCAGAAGCTTAGCTGAAATTGGGTGGTGGAGCAGTTGGGGGGAAGAGGGGGGTGGTTGGGAGGCGAGGATAGGGGAGGGCAGACTTATACGGTCTGTACCAGAGCCGGTGATGGGAGGCGGGACTGGTGGTTGGGAGGCGGGTAATACTGCTGGGCAGACTTATATGGTCTGTGCCCTGAAAAGGACAGGTACAAATTCAAGGTAATGTATACACATATGAGTTTGTCTTGGGCAGACTGGATGGACCATGCAGGTCTTTTTCTGCCGTCATCTACTATGTTACTATGTTACTATGTAGCATCAGCAGTGAAAAGCGTGCGAGCTGCTGGGCGGCGTTTTGGGAGCCTTCAATTCCCTCGTTCAGCTCTGGTCCCACCCTCGAGGGCGGGACCAGAGCTGAGCGAGGGAAAGGCCTTGGAGTTGGAGGGTGGGAGGGAGAGGGAGAGAGAGGACAGGCCTTGGAGCTGGGTGGGAGAGGGGCCTTGGAGCTGGGAGGGAGGGAGCTGGGGAGCCCAGCCCTGGAGCTGGGGAGCCCTGGGGCTTGGAGGGAGAGGTGGCCGCCCTGGAGCTTGGAGGGAGGGGTGGCCGGCCCTGGAGCTAGGGTGGGGACGGGGCTAGGATGAGGCTCCATCAAATTGGTCTGCATAGGGCCCTGCACTTGCTAAGTCCGGTCCTGTATACTTCCCATCACCCTCCCCCTCCCCCTATTCCTGCTGTGCTGGGCCACCACCCATTTGTGCTTGTGACCGCCTAATACTGGGTCACTGTCCTGAGTTACAACTGCTACCGAGCACATTCAGGATTTGGTAAAAAGCTGCTATTGAGCAGCATTCACCTGGATGGATTAAGGGGAGCTTCACCCACTTAACATCCCCAGTGGTGTTTGTCTCCTCCTCTCCCCCAAATGCCAAATTGGCAAGAGAATCTGGTCATTCTGACAGCGTTAGGATAATAACCACTTACGTTTCTAAGGTTACAACAAAGATATCCAGTTGTGTGCTTGCTTTACACCTGTTGATATTATATACATTTATTTTTCTAAAATGGATGTTTATGCAGCATGCATCCAGCACATAAATGTCCATTTCTCCTGTATTTCAGTGCATGCTCTACATCGGCAGATTCTGTTCTAAAATAACAGTGAAACTTAAGACCCACTGACCTGCACGTCTCAATTCCTACTTTTATGACCTGTCTACAATGGGGCTGAGCATGTGCATAAAAGCAGCATGCTCTGCAAATACCCATTTAACTTAAATGGGGGGGGGGGGGGGGGGGGGACTCTATCCTGCTTATAATCGAACGAGAAAAACGCCCAAGTTCCGACCTAAATCGGGAGATGGGCGTTTATCTCACAAAACCGAATAAAGCGGTATAATCGAAAGCCGATTTTTGGACGTTTTCAACTGCACTCCGTCGCGGATGCGGACAAAGTTGATGGGGGCCTGTCAGAGGTGTGGCGAAGGCGGAACTGGGGCGTGGTTATCTGCCGAACAGAGATGGGCGCATTTCACAGATAATGGGACAAAAGTATGCGTTTTTAGCTAGAATTTAGGGCACTTTTCCTGGACCCTGTTTTTCCACGAATAAGGCCCCAAAAAGTGCCCTAAATGACCAGATGACCACTGGAGGGAATCGGGGATGACCTCCCCTGACTCCCCCAGTGGTCATAAACCCCCTCCCACCACAAAAAATGATGTTTCACAACTTTTTATTTTGACCCTCAAATGTCATACCCACCTCCCTGGCAGCAGTATGCAGGTCCCTGGAGCAGTTGTTAGGGGGTGCAGTGGACTTCAGGCAGGTGGACCCAGGCCCATCCCCCCCTACCTGTTACAATTGTGCTGCTTAATGCTTAGTCGTCCAACCCCCCCCAAACCCACTGTACCCACATGTAGGTGCCCCCCTTCACCCCTTAGGGCTATAGTAATGATGTAGACTTGTGGGCAGTGGGTTTTGAGGGGGATTTGGGGGGCTCAACACAAAAGGGAAGGGTGCTATGCACCTGGGAGCTCTTTTACCTTTTGTTCTGTTTTTGTAAAAGTGCCCCCTAGGGTGCCTGGTTGGTGTCCTGGCATGTTAGGGGGACCAGTGCACTACGAATCCTGGCCCCTCCCACGACCAAATGCCTTGGATTTATTCGTTTTTGAGCTGGGCGATTTCATTGTCCATTATCGCTGAAAAGCAAAAACGCCCAGCTCACAACTTGGCGAATAAAACATGGACGTCTAATTTTTTCGAAAATACGCTTGGGTCCGCCCCTTCACGGACCCGTTCTCGGAGATAAACGCCCATGGAGATAGGCGTTTCTGTTCGATTATGCCCCTCTTTGTATACCTGTTATATTTGTAAGCCACAATGAACCTGCTATTAAGTGGGAAAGCGCGGGGTATAAATGTTACAATACAATACAATAACTGGCGGCTCTTCCCCAAATCTGCCCATGGACCGCCCTAGCACTAACTGCACAGTGCCATGACGGATAAAGTGGATAGTCAATGACAGTATCCAGTTAAGTGTCACTGAATGTAATGAGACGAACTGAGCGGAGCTTTAGCAGGCAAGATAATGCCCTGCCTGCTTAAACCCTGTTAAATATCGAACCCTAAATTCCTAACTGATTTTTGTAAAGGGATTTGTTTGTTCTCTGTCTGGAAATATGCCATTTAGGGGCCCTTTAAAAATGCTGCAGTAGAGCTACTGCAGCGTTGTCGTGCGCCAATCCAGCACTACCGCCAGCCTTCCTCAGGAGCTGGCAGCAATGCCACCCCCAGCGTGCACTAATTTGGTTTTTTTTTTTAATACCGCTAGGTTAGCACAGGAGCCACTAACATTTCCTAAATAGGTGGCAGTAAGGGCTCCCCCCCCCCCCCCCCCGAAATGGCCATAAGGCAAGTGTGCATTTACTGCACAGCCATTTCCTTTTTTTTTGCCTTTTACGCGCTGTGGTAAAAAGGGCCTCAGCGTGCAGCAAATCCACGTGCCAACGCTAGCATAGGGCTCCCTTTTACCACAGCTTGGTAAAAGGGGCGCTAAATACACACATGCAGGGCAAATTATTATTTAATTATACCCTTCGCAACCTTAGAATGATGAAATGGATCTGCCACTCTCAGTTGGGCTTCCATTTAACAATCTACTTCAAAGAGCCATTATCTCACAGAGAAAAGCACTGGACCTAAAAGAGACTGCTTGGCACAGCAAATAGCTATTTACATTTAAACACACTGTTTTACAACTGCAGCACTAAACATACTCTTTTACCTCAGATGTTCTTAATAATGATATGATGTTAGCTCAACATAAAAAACAATGTTCAGTGCCAACGTATCTAAATAGAACGTTATCTCCTCACCCATAGCTAGGTTGTGGCATAGGAATTAGAGACAGAAGATGGAAGACCAAATGGGATGGAAAGGATTTTCAACAGAGTTCTGCCCATGGATAATTGAAAGTAGTTCTGAGTTGAAATTTGAAAGAGGTGGGTATCGAACGTATTGTGGTTATGCCTGTTAATGTAAGTGCGGAGGCAAGCTACAGTGGTCTGAGATCCGTGGTAAAGCCATAAAGGAACATATTATACTAGTCTGGGGAAGCAAAACGGAAAGGTCACATCAAATGCATTAGATGGAATGATAAGACATTTTTTGTAATGATGCTAAATCTTTTTTTTTTAACTATGATCATTATAGGCTACAGAATTTCTGAAAAACCTATGAGCTGGCATACAAAGGATGGCAGAGATTTACAAGCTGTTACACTGAATTTGTGAAGAAAAGACTAATGGTAACCATAATAAGTTTACTATACAGCACCTTAGTCTTGAAAAAAAAACTTATAGTTCAGAAAAATCTTAGCAACTTGAGCTACCAAAAAAAATGGTAAGAAGGGCATTACAATTACATGCTGACTTGCAAAGAAGAATAAGAAATAACTAAAATCGTTATATTTTATCATCTGGACAGGCAGTACTTAAAATGATCTGTAATAGAGAAAAATTGTCACACACATTGGAAAATGTGCATTTACTCGCCATGGACAAAATGCAGTCACCATACAGATCCTTCAGATTCCCCAACAATTTTTATTTGGGTGGCAGAAACACCCTGAGATGTATCCTTGAGAATGCATCCCCTACGCATCATTGCACTGTTCTCTCTCCTCGTCTACATCTCATAGTCCTTTAGTGCAATTCCGTTCCCTGGATCACCGTCATATTCCTCAATTCTCCATCCCACCCACCAACCCCCCCAACCCCTCTCATTTCTCTCTGCTCAATTTGTCTCCTGATGAAGTACTCTCGCTACCTGGCCTTGACATGAGACAAACTGTGGGACACTTTGTCAAGTGGTTGTGTTCTTCGGCTCCCACAACCACATTGAGAGGTAGGGGCTACAGGCTGTCTTCAGCTGGAAGGTCTTAAGGAGCCCAACCAGTTATACATTTCCAACCCCCTCAAGATGAACCACTCTCAGTCCTCTTGATCTCAATGTGGACTGAAGACACAGGAAGCTTTTCTCTTTGGCCCCATATGGGAGAGGAAATCACTGTTAACCAAAAGGGGTCTGGGGAACCTCATTACTGAACAGCCATATGGGCCAACAGAAGCATAGCCAGATTTTGATGTCAAGGGAGAACAGACCTTTTGTAAAATAGGCATCAGTGTGAAGCAGAAGGACTGCACCATTTTATTCAAAATCTGTTTGGGGGAGCGGCCACTCCCCTTTGACCCCACCTAGCTATGCCTCTGTCAACATCTTTCTTTGGTTTTCAGCTGATGAAACCTGAATAACTCCTCCTCCAGACTTGCAGTTCTTCCCCAGCTCCCCTTGCAGTACTCTAAGGTCGTTTTCATTTGCAATGCAGGAAACTTGCATGCTGAACTTTTTGCACATGTACAGATGAAAATGATATAGTCATGGTGAGCCACATAAAGCATCCCAGAACTGACAGTACAATACTTAATGTAAAGAATACTTAATAAAAATGAAACTACTTAACATGCAGAGGGGCCAGTTTACTAAGGGGCCCTTTTACTAAGCTGCGTAGGCGCCCATGTGCACCCAACATGTGCCAAATTGGAGTTACCGCCCGGTTACCGTGTAGCCTTAAGGTAATTTCAATTTTGGCGCGCGTCTGCTACGTGTGTCTGAAAAATATTTTTTATTTTCTGGCACACATCAGCTAAGCGTGTCAAGTGGTATTTGATGCGCGTAGACCATTACCGCACAGTTACCGCATGAGACCTTACCACTAGGTCAATGGTTTGCACTAAGGTCTCAGACCCAAAATGGATGGGCGACAATTTTCATTTTGCCGCATGTCCATTTTCTGCAAAAAAAAGGCCATTTTTTGTAGGTGCGCTAAAAAATAGTAACATAGTAACATAGTAGATGACGGCAGAAAAAGACCTGCACGGTCCATCCAGTCTGCCCAACAAGATAAACTCATATGTGCTAGTTTTTTGTGTATACCTTACCTTGATTTGTACCTGTCTTTTTCAGGGCACAGACCGTATAAGTCCGCCCAGTACTATCCCCGCCTCCCAACCACCAGCCCTGGCACAGACCGTATAAGTCTGCCCAGCACTATCCCCGCCTCCCAACCACCAGCCCTGGCACAGACCGTATAAGTCTGCCCAGCACTAGCCCCGCCTCCCAACCGTCTGCGTGCGCCCAAAACATTTGTCTATACTAACGCAGGACATTTTTCAATGCACCTTAGTAAAAGAGCTCCTAAGCTGCTTAACTTAGGAGCAATGACAGTTCTGGCTTTTGGAATAGTTCTGTGTTTTACATCTGATGCAGGTGAAAACCATAACAGGATCATGTCAGGATTTATGTATTTATGATTATTATCATATAACTAGAAGCTAACATTATAATTTATTCCTCACTTCATGAGAATTGCAATTATTTTAGTAATGCAGAGCAGAAAAACATACTCCTAACTCATATTTCTTATAATGGAGTTTTAACGAGTCCATGAATTTCAGATGTGTCTTCTATAGAAAACCATGTTGGGTTGGTGCTGTCGCAAAACCTAGGTGGAGTCAAAGCCAGGTCTTCAGGGCAACTTTAAATTTCTTTAAAAAGAGTTCAGCCCGGATAGAAAGAGGCATAGAATTCCAGTGAAAAGGCGAGGCAAAGAAAAACATGATGCTTAGTGGATTCCAACTGGGTGCACCTAGGACTAAGGAGACGTGGAGGGGCATTTTCGATAGAAAGTCTAAATCAGAATTTGGACGTTTTACAAAAACGTCCAAATTCTGAACAGGAAAGAAGGACATTTTCAAAAAGGATAGACATCTATCTTTTGTGTTCAAAAATGCTATGGACGTCTTGTGATTTGGATGTCCCTTTTTTTTGGTCCATTTTTCAAACAAAAGACGTCCAAATGCAAGCTGTCCAAAACAGAGGAGGAGTGACTTAATGGTTAGTGCAGTAGGCTTTGATCCTGGCAACATGGGTTCCATTCCCACAGCTGCTCTTTGTCACTTTGGGCAAGTCAAATGCACAGGGGACATTTTTGGATATGACATCTAAGTCTGAATTTGGACATTTTTTTGTGAAACGTCCAAAATCAGAACAGGAAAGGTCATTTTCTACAAAAAAAAAAAAAAAAAGTCTATCTTTTCCTTTTGAAAATGCTGTTTGGAAAAATGTTTTGTGATTTGGGGGAGTAAGGGGAGGTGAGCCCCGATTCCTTCCAGTGGTCATCTGGTCATTTGGGGCACCTCTTGGTGTGGAGTAGAGGAACAGCCTAGTGGTTAATGCTGCAGACCTTGATCCTGGGGAAGTGGGTTCAATTCCCACTGCAGCTGTTCATTATCAGAACATCTAAGTTTTAGTCTTGGACGTTTTTGTTTCGTTCCATTATGGCTGAAAGACGTCTAAGTCTTAGGAACGCCCAAGCCCTGCCTTGAACACACCCCTGGCACGTCCCCTTGAGATTTAGACATCCTTCTGACGGACTTCAGAGAAAGACGTCTAAAAACTAGGTTTCGAAAATACTGATTTGGACGTCTTTGTGAGATAAATGTCCAAATGCAGACTTGTGTCACTTTTTGGACGTTTTTCTCTTTTGAAAATGAGCCTGAGAGACAGTTATCATTGTCATAGAAAGACAGGAGGGAAGGCCTAATCTAAGAGCTTTACAAGTAAGGATGATAAGAATTTTAAAGATTATCCATTTATCAAGAAGGAGCCAATGATGTTTATCAAATAAAGGGGAAGCATGGTCAAATTTGCTTGGTATATCAGCTCCAAGTGCCAGCTTCTTGATAAGAAACATTTGGAATGAGATACAACAATCAGTTTGGTACTAGAGATCTGTTTTGCCCATCCCAAGAACACTTCGTAAATACCCTTCATAATCTTGACACTCTAGGACAAATGGTAATTGCTGATGGATAAGAAAAAAAAGGAAACCTTTTACTAAAATGTTTTGTGATTTGGGGGAGTAAGGGGAGGTGATCCCCGATTCCTTCCAGTGGTCATCTGGTCATTTGGGGCACCTCTTGGTGTGGAGTAGAGGAACAGCCTAGTGGTTAATGCTGCAGACCTTGATCCTGGGGAAGTGGGTTCAATTCCCACTGCAGCTGTTCATTATCAGAACATCTAAGTTTTAGTCTTGGACGTTTTTGTTTCGTTCCATTATGGCTGAAAGACGTCTAAGTCTTAGGAACGCCCAAGCCCTGCCTTGAACACACCCCTGGCACGTCCCCTTGAGATTTAGACATCCTTCTGACGGACTTCAGAGAAAGACGTCTAAAAACTAGGTTTCGAAAATACTGATTTGGACGTCTTTGTGAGATAAACGTCCAAATGCAGACTTGTGTCACTTTTTGGACGTTTTTCTCTTTTGAAAATGAGCCTGAGAGACAGTTATCATTGTCATAGAAAGACAGGAGGGAAGGCCTAATCTAAGAGCTTTACAAGTAAGGATGATAAGAATTTTAAAGATTATCCATTTATCAAGAAGGAGCCAATGATGTTTATCAAATAAAGGGGAAGCATGGTCAAATTTGCTTGGTATATCAGCTCCAAGTGCCAGCGTCTTGATAAGAAACATTTGGAATGAGATTCAACAATCAGTTTGGTACTAGAGATCTGTTTTGCCCATCCCAAGGACACTTTGTAAATACCCTTCATAATTTTGACACTCTAGGACAAATGGTAATTGCTGATGGATAAGAAAAAAAAGGAAACCTTTTACTAAAATGCATTAAGTGCTAACCATGCTTAATACAGGGGAAAAAAAGGGTTACTTCAAACAAGTTAAATTGTTTTGCAGTAATTTGCCTGTCAAATGCTATTTAATTTTTTGTTATTTTTTGAGAGGGGGCGTGTCATGGGTGGGGAAGAATTATCTAGTTAGCGCTTTCGTACTAACATACGCTAACTGAATAACGTAGACTTAACATGGAAGCATTTAGCACTTCCTAAATAGGAGGCAGTAAGGGCTCCCACATCAAAATCTTTGCATGTGCTAATGTAAAAATTAGCATGGCACCTGCAAAAGAAAAAAAAAGCACTATTTTATAGGGCCACATGAAAAATGGACTTAGCGCATGGGAAAGTTTAGCATTAACATACGATAAATCAGTTTTTTTTAATGCACGTTAGTAAAAGAGCCCTTTAAAGGGAATAATTCCCCCCGCCCCTTTTACAAAGCCAAGCTAGCGGCTGCCAGTGTGGTAATGCCAACACAGCCCATTCAAAGTGAATGGGCTGTGTCGGCATTACCGCACGGCTTTGTAAAAGGGGGAGGAATTATCTATTTTAGAACTGAACAAAGCTTTTAAAAATTCTGGTATAGGTTAAATGTTGAGTATTAATAAACTGCTTTATTTGCTCTGCTGTGCTTACTGAGAAAGCTTGGTTAGGTTCCAACCCAAAAGATTTCTCAAAATGTGATAATGAAAATGCAAGGACAGAACTATAGGAACAGCCTGCAACAAAATGATTATGCAAGGCAGATATACAGCTAAAGGAAATAATGTAGTTTTCTAATTTTGCATGAGAATAAGAATATTTTACATATTTTACACAAACTTGACTTGGAAAGTTTTATCATCTTTTAACTACAAGAAATTCTTTTAAACTTTTCAGAAATGAAGTAAATCGTCCAAGAGGAATACTAGAAATTCTTTTTTCCAGGACTGAGATAATCAGACTACGAAATGCTCAAGTTATGTTCTCTTTGCTTATTTTTCTTTTGCTTACTTTCTCATTTCTTATCATTAGCCCGGAATACAGTGGGGAATGAAATACATTCTCATCGGTCTTGCCCTGACAAAGCGGTTTTATCAATTGCGTACTGCACTGGTAGGCAATTGATCAGCCTGTGTAAACCTGACACTTCCATCACACTAGATATGACTTCTGTTGAAATGGCGCCTACCCTAGTCACAAAAACGATATACTAAAATTACAGTGCAAGCTTGGCTTCTGAGAGTTCACAGAGAAGCTAATTGAATAATGCTGTGTTCTTCGCCTTCAAAAGGAAATTCCATCACCTCTTCAAAACAGAACAGCAAACAGGCACCTTTGTTTACCTGGCACAGTGATAAGGATGATAAATTACTACCTTTTGTACTCAGAAAGAGTAAAACCTGAAGTGATGTCATCCCTTTTCTTGAAGACAATTCACAGAAGTACCTAGTACGTTTCTTTGTCAGGCTTAAGCATTATTCAGACCTTTATCAGCTTAAAAGGTTTGTTTTCCCTGTTTTTAATTTTATTTTATTCTTGACTTTAGATATTTAAGGGTATGGCAAAGGATTATCTTATTCATCTCCTAAATTTATAGGTTTTCTAATTGGTGTTTCCCTGACTTTCCAGCCCAATGCCAGTTATCCTGTGGATTTGATAGATTATGAATTTCTCGTACGGTTGACCATCAGATAATGTGCATAGGCTGCCATAGAATGGCAAAAAAAGAGGGTCAAAGTACACAACATTGAAACAAATTTTTTTTAAAGCACCAAGGATCATCAAGCATGGGATAGTCAAGAATCCTTTCTTGATTAACCCAACACTGGTCATGTTTTGGCATAAAATGCCTGCATCAGGAGTCAAACAAATTAGTCTGGGATCTTGGAAATATTCCAAAATATAATATCACAGCAAACACAGTTAAAAAACTGAACTTCCTGGCATACAAACTCAGAGAAATCAGTGACCTTGAAATGGTGCCATGCTTGAAAGCCCATATGCTACCATAGATCAGATACTTCTATATAGGTGAAGGGTAATTCTATAAGGTGTGCCTATATTAGGACACCAATTGCACGCCAATGTTTACAGAATATTAGCACTTATGTGCGGGACTTGCACCCTTAAATGGCAATTCAATTAATTAATGTATTCATTCGTTCATTCATTCATTCATGTCTTGATATACTGCTTTAACTGACAGGCATATCAAAGAGGTTTACAATCAAAAATAAAAAGCAAAGAAAAGAACCATAATGCTCAATAGGAAAGTAAGACATGCATTCAAGAACATATCACAACTTAAAATAGCATATGGTAAGATTCATACATACTCTTTGCCAAGATACCAGCGCCCAAGAGAGTTGCCTCACTCACTAGAATATGCCTGCTGGAACAACCATGCCTTCAAAAACACCTTAATTTTTTTTAGATTAAGTTCACCACAGAAAGACAATGGCAGACAATTCCAAAAGTACGGAACAATAAAGAAAAAGGCACGTGGAGGGGCATTTTCCAAAGGTCGTCCAAGTATGAAATAGGACTCCCTCGCGAAGGCGGCCAAAATTAGGTAGGTATAATCGAGAAATAGTATGGACGTCCTTAGACATTCCATTTTCGCAGTGCAAAACGCCCAAATCAAGGACGCCCATCTTCCAGAACCGCGAAAGGATGTCCCTAAAACTCACTGTACTTGAATTTGTCATATTTATTTATTTGTTGCATTTGTATCCCACATTTTCCCACCTATTTGCGGGCTCAGTGTGGCTTACAATAAGACTTGAATAATAGAAATACATTTGTTACAACTAAGTTATGGATTACATTGTACAGAGTTGTGCGAGGCATTCGAATATCGTTGGTAGTATAACAATGGGACAAAACACAGAGACATTAGAAAGAGACAATGGGAAAAAAGGGCATTATTAGGCGCCTAGACATATAGTGTACATAGTTCCGTGGACGAATGTATGGTTGACTGGATAAAGGGATGATGGATCAGATGTGGATGTGTATTGCATTTTGGACAGTGAGTGGTCTCTATGTGTATTGGCTCTTTCCATAAGTTTGTTCGAACAGGTGTGTCTTCAGTAGTTTACGGAAGGAGGCTTGTTCGTTGATATTAAAGTCCTTCGCCGGTTCTACGAGAAAGACATCCTTATTACTACACTTTGGACTTCTTTGATGTACCTGGTTGTTCCGCAAGTACAATGCATGTAGTTGCGGTGTGTCATGGGCATTCCACCTAGCAACACACTTAAGTGTGACAACTTGCACCTGCAATTGACAGGTGTAAGCTGTAGAGCCTAGATATTTACGAGTCAAGGCCACTTTGCACTAGTATTTTATAATGGGTTAGGTACACTCTGACACTATTATAGAATTTCTACTATCCATACCTCTTTGTGGCACCTATATTTTGATGTGACACTATAGAATTGCAACCTAAGGGGTCCTTTTACTAAGGCTGAAAAATGGCTTGCGGTAGTGTAGTTGCGAGTTTCAGGCTTGCACCGATCAATTTTTCAGCACACCTGTAAAAAAAAAAAGGCCTTTTTAAAATTTTTGCCAAAAATGGACATGCGGCAAAATCAAAATTGCCGTGCGTCTATTTTGGGTCTGCAACCTTACCACCAGCCATTGACCTAGCGGTAAAGACTCATGCGGTAACTGGGCGATAATGACCTATGTGCACCAAATGCCACTTGGCACGCGTCCAAAAATAAAAATTATTTTTCGGACATGCATATCGGCTGCGCCACAAATGAAATTACCTCAAGAAGCATGTGGTAGCTGGGCGGTAACTCAATTTCGGCATGCATAGGTGCTTACGCAGCTTAGTAAAAGGGCCCCTTACATTTATTTTACTCCTTTATTACAGTTTATGGATTTACTGTCTGTCCAACGTATTATTGGTGCTGGCCACCTACAGATGTATGTTCTGATGCATGTAGAGTCTGGACATAGTTGTTGCTACCAATAAAAGTTTATATATCATCTACTTTCAAGTGCAACCTCTGGACTTTATTGGGAGGTCATTTGTTCATCTCTACTTTTTCTTTTTGTTTGCTTTTCTGTCACACTACGGTGATGTGTTCTCTTTTGTTTCATGTTCAGATTTTCAATGCCAGTTATACATTTACAAACGCAGAGCCTCCCTCTGTCTCTCGTACACATGCATGCACATACTCTAAGGCAGTGTTTCCAGACCCTCTCCTGGGTACATACTAGGCCAATTGGGTTTTCAAGATTACCATAATGAATATGCATGAGATAGCTTTGCTTATGCTAGGTATGCCCTGGAATTTACCTCATGCATATTCACTGTAATAATCCTAAAAACTCAACTAGTTAGATATGCCTTCAGGAGAATGATGGCAAATACTGCCTTAAGCCATTCAGTGAGTCTACCGACAACTTTTCTCCTGCCAATAGTGCTCCAGTTATCATATGGTTTGAACCACATGGGGCTCTGTAGTCTAACTGCAGGATAGATGGTGCATATTAAGAGGAGACAAGGGTATCTTAGAGGGAACATGTATTGGTAAACACACACATATATACATTCCCTTTATCATTCACCGATACGTTACTACTACTACTACAAATCATTTCTATAGCGCTACCAGTCGTACGCAGCGCTTCACAATATTCTCAATCAATCATGCATCTATACATGTATGCACAATTTTAGAAGATGTGTATCTCCAGTAAAAAATGTTTTTATCCCTAAACCTATACACATTACACAGAAACACTGTATCTCACCTATACCTATATACTCCCTCCTTATTTCACTTCAGCATATATTCACATACACACAAAAATTCCTCTATCATTCACACAGACACACACATGACAACATTCTCTCATGTATACACACACAGGTCTAGATCATATATATGGCACTTTAAAAAATCGGCATCGAAAAATACCTGTGTAAATAGTATTCTAAGCCAGTTTACAAAATACACGCTTAAGCGGAGAGTCGCATGTACATTTAGGCAAGGCCATTTGCGACAACAAAAATGTGGTACAAATGCCTGCCCCCAAATTTAGGTGCGAAGCACCATTATTCTGTAATTATGCATGTAATATGAAGCCACGCCCTCATTCTACCCCAAAACACCCATTACGCTCTCATTTTCATGCTTTTTTAGATGTGTGTAAATTTTGGGCATGGATCCCTCACCTAAATTTTACATGCATTAGTCCCAATTAAATTTAATTAGTGCCAATAATTGCTTGTTAAAAAGCAAATTATTGGCACTAATTGGCTTGTTATTCAATTTGTATTCAATTTGTATTTGTTCATACCAGAATCGGTTAACGCCGATTATGGTACCATGTAAGTCATATTGAGCCTGCAAAAAGGTGGGAAAATGTGGGATACAAATGCAACAAATAAATAAAAATTAATTAATTAAATGGCATGTGCAAATCGAGAATGCACCTAAATTTGTGCACATAATTTTTGGCCAACTTTATAGAATCCGGGGGACAATCTTAAAAGGTGTGTGGCTTCTAACAGGTCTCTCACCTACGTATAAACTCATACTCACAGTCTCTTTCAATCAATCAAAGAAAGAATACATTTTAAGATCAACACAATGACCCACAAGATCATCCACAGCGAATCCCCTGGCTACATGAATGAATTGATCGACCTCCCTGCTAGAAACAGATTTAATTCTTCACGAACTTATCTTAACCTACACCTTCCCAATTGTAGAGGAATTAAGTACAAGACCTACTACACATCCAGTTTCTCCTTTTTGGGCAGCCAGCTTTGGAACGCTATACCCAGACCAATCCGATTAATAAACGACTTCTTGCCCTTTAGAAAAATGCTGAAAGCTCACCTCTTTAAGCAAGCCTACCCAAATGCCCCAACCTAATCTCGCCAACTTCCACTCCCAATTCTGTTATGACTTAAATACCAACCTCCCATCTTTCTCTTTCCATCTCCCCTTAATTTTATCCCTCCTTACCCTTTCTCCCAAATTACACTATCATATCCTGTCTACCCTCTTTTATCCTAGTCATATATTATCTAGATCAACTTATCATACACTACTAAGCCCAACTTTACATTGTTTTACTACTGTTTTATTAAAATTCTATTAACTTTGTATTTCAAATTACTATGTAAGCCGCATTGAGCCTGCATTATGTGGGAAAGCGTGGGGTACAAATGTAATAATAATAATAATAATAATAATAATGCTGTGGATACACATGTGTAAGTAGCTGCTTTTCTAAAATTGTTACTTCCTTGGGTATGCCTGGAGTGAGGAGCCTATGGCTTGGTAGAGCCATTGCTCATTCCTGGAAATGAGCTATGGGAAATAGATCAACCTTTTGGAATCTCTCAGGCATTTGTGACCGCTGTCAGTGACAAGATACTGGGCTCGATGGACCTTGGTCTGACTCAGTATGGTTTTTCTTATATTTACACACGTAAAATGTTTTACAAGTGTAAATGCCACCTAACCCTTCTGAGATGACATGCAAATATTAGCAAAGTAGTACAACCTTTAAGGAAACTAGGATCAGTCCACACCACAGTTTGCAAATAGCGCAAAATACTTTGAGAAGAAAAAGAGATAATTTTAAAGAAATAAAACAAACCAAAACATAAAAATAACTCGAAGCTTAAGCAATGTTACCGAGTTCACTATCTTGTCTGAAAGAAACGTACTGAACTGAACATTTGCAAAGAAATTAGATTTTAAAAATGACACCAAAACTCACCACCTGCAGAGAAAGACCAGCACGGACCAGGGTACCTACAACTCAGTGTGGATTAATCCCCGGCCCCTTTTTCTTCACAGTTATAACTGACATCCAATGCAGTCTAACCCCCTCTCTGCCTTTTTTTCTCTCTTTAAAGTATGAAAGTTATTTAACTTTTACTGTGAGTGGAAATTCTCTGTACTTCTATTCCATCTCCATGTCATATAGAAAACCTACGTCGTTATTCCACGGTTTTTTGAATTCTGTCCCCACCACTTCTCATGAAAGGATTAGTCCAGGCTTTCACCGTACTCTCCGTCAAATATTATTTCCTGATGTTACTTTTAAGCTTCATGCCGTCTAGTTCTATACGCCCCGATATTCAGACCACGGGAGATAGCCAGGAAGTCTCCCACGGTCCACACTGAACCCGCATATTCATTGCCGGGCAGTTTCCAATGACTGGCATTGAATATCCAAGTTTTTTTCGGCCAGTTTGAAGATAACCAGCTATGTCAATATTTAGACATAGCCAGTTATCTTTAAACCAGGCAAAGACATACCAGGGTTTGACATGGCCAAATATGACTGCCAAACCCGGTTTAAAAATCGGCGGATAGCCGGTTATATCATGTGATATAACCGATTAAATGCCAGCTGCTAACCACGGATATTCAGCGGAGGACAGCCAGATATCCCCCGCTGAATATCAGCGGACAGACGGTTAAGCTCTATTTAACCAGTCAGCATCCGTTCTGACCAGTTAAATAGCGCTAAATATCAGGTGGGAAAGGTTATTTGGTTCCTTAATTTCTAAAAATTGTCTTGTTGCCATTTACACCTTCTCCAAATCATGCATTAAGTGTGAACTAACTGCTTGTTTGAACCTGGGGTTTTAAGGACTGAGTGAGGGGGGAAACTGTGCTTCTCTCTGGTATTAAAAATCACTTCAAAAAGCCATAAATGTGAGGCATTTCTAGTACTACAACATTTAGCACTTGTGGCTTTAAATGTATTCTACAAAAGGCACCACATTCAGCGAGCCTTTTATAAAATACCTGGGAAAGTTTAAACATCGCACATAGGGGCCCTTTTACAAAGGAGCGACAGGGTCCATGCACATGCAGCATGTGCCGAAACGAGAATACCGCCAGACTAGCGCACCCCCTGGCCATAATTTTGGACTTGGTGCACGCCCATACTGCCAGGACAAATTATTTCTTCATTTCCTACCGCATGCAGCGTTTCCGGCATTAATCAGCAGTTGGCACGCGCTGACCAGTCACCGCACATGTAGCATGTGAGCCCTTACCACTAGATCAATGGGTGGCATTAAAGGCTCAGGCCATAAATAGGCGAATGTTGGTTCAATTTTACCACAGGCCCTGTTCCCGGCCTATTGATTAAAAGAAGCACTTTTTCCCAGATGCAGTAAAAACAAAGTCAAAGCTCTACGGGACCCTTTTAGTAAGTGGCGGTAAACATTAATGTGTGCTTAGCGCACACTAAAAAGCACTACTCTGGAACACACTCAGGCATCCTTGTGGTAGTTCTGGGATCGGTGTGCGCCAATCCCGTTGTATAAAAATACAAAATATTTTTTTTAGCATGCGAGGTTGTTTGGGGGTGGAGAGTAGACATTCCCTTTGCTAATCAGAAAATAGCCATGTGCTGCCGATTAGCAAAGATCTGGCGCAGGAGCCATTACCACCTAGTAAATATGTGGCGGTAAGGGCTCCTGCGCCAAACGTCGTGCGGTAATTCGGAAATTAGCGTGTGGCCATTAATGAAAAAAAAAATTGTGGTCATTTTACCGCCACATTAAACATGGCCTCAGAGCGCAGGAAATCCATGCAGTAAAAATAGCGCAGGCCACTTTTTAGCTCGGCACAGTAAAAGGTCTCTATGTGAAATAAAATCACAATTAATGAACATTTCAGATGAAAACCTCATTCTGCGTGGGCTCTGATGACTTTTACTTATCCAAAATAGGAGAATTTCAAAATGGTTTTATGCTTGGGCTTTCCAGACCACACAGATCCTTTTTCTGCAGCAATGCTGAAAGGAGGGAGTATACATATACATATATATATCTTGGGAAAATGTCACGGAATAGATTATGGCAGCTTCCAGCAGTGACAAGCAGCGACTGAGCTACTATCAATTAATAGAAATGCAGTTGGAGGAGGTATTAATATGATTATGAACATGGTAGAAAGGTGTTAAAGTAACACCTCATCAGAACTGTGAGCAATGGTTGTTGAAAGCTGTCATAATGAGTCATCAATCTAATATCTTTGTTTCAGTCCATTATATTTTTTTTCAGTGTAACAGAGGACTACATTTCAATTCCCAAGTTTTTTTTTTTTTTTCCTGTGGGCTTTTACAGTTGCCTTTAAGAAAAGTTGTTGAAATTTGAGGGCTAGGTTTACGAAACTGCCCTATTGCTAATGTGTGTTTGCAAAAAGGTGTAATTGTATAAAATGTGGTCTGCGGCAAATAACACACATCTATGCATTAGTACATGGTCTAACATGGTCACATTTTTTCCTATATCTAAGCCTGAGTTTCCTGTACCTAAATAAAGTCTTATGTATATTTAGCCAAGTTGTACATTTCAGTGAACTGACTAAATTTATATAATTTATCCATATAAACATTTATCTGCTACTTGTACATTTCACTTAACAACAAAAAGAAAGGGGATGGGACTTAATATGCCACCTTTCTGTGGTTACTATCAAAGTGGTTTATCTAATACTAGTAAAAAAGCCCCGTTTCTGATGCAAATGAAACGGGGGGGCTAGCAAGGTTTTCTTCTGTGTGCATGTGGGAGTGTGTGTGTTCCTGCCCTCTCTGCCCTCTCTCCCCTCCCCCCCCCCCCCGAGTCCTTCATTGTTACAGAGAGAGCGATTTGATTTCCTGCTTTGCTGTTTTCCTTCACTGCTTGTGTTAGAGAGAGAGCAAAGGCGGGGCAGACACTCATGGGGAAACCGGATATCTCTCCCCCTTCACACTTCCGGCTGGAGGCTTCATAGAACGTTGGTGTTGCCTTTTATATATAGAGAAGATAATAATTTGCTCCTCCAACATTCCAATGTCTCTCACTGGGATCATAACCACCTGCTGACATCACTCCTCCAACGTTCCAATGTGTGTCACTGGGATTGTAACCACCTGCTGACGTCACTCCTCCAACGTTCTCCGTCCCCCCTCCCTCCCAGTTCCATGGGACCCTGGAACTGGGAGGGAGGGACAGAGGGAGGGGGGACCATGGAAATGGGAGGGAGGGAGGGGGACACTGGAACTCGGAGGGAGGGGGGCCTGGAACTCAGAGGGAGGTGGAGGGGGCAGGGGAGAGATGCTGCACATGGATGGATGGAGGGAGCAGGGCACAAAGGACGTTGCCTGCATATGGATGAATGCAGGGGAGACAGCATAATGCAGGGGAGGGAGGGGCCCTGAAACTCAGAGGGAGGCAGGGAGGGGACGACCCTGGAACTCAGAGACAGGGAGGGGACAACCCTGGAACTTGGAGGCAGGGAAGGAGGGAGGGGGACAACAACCCTGGAACTCAGAGGGGGGGGGATGACCCTGGAACTCGGAGGGCAGGAGGGAGGGGGGACCCTGGAACTGGGAGGGAGGGGGGGCCCTGTCACACACTCTCATGCTCACACACACACACACACACTCTCTCTCTCTCACAGACACACTCGCACCCAGTCTCACTCTCTCTCTGTCACACACACACACACTTGCACATTCACTCTCTCTCTCACACACAGTCACTCTCACACACACTCTCTCAAACATACACACTCCAAGGAAAACCTTGCTAGCGCCCGTTTCATTTGTGTCAGAAACTGGCCTTTTTTACTAGTATGTTATCTATAGGTACTTATTTTGTACCTGCATCAATAGAGGGTTACATGACTTGCCCAGAGGGGCAAGGACTGTGGTGGGACTTGAACCCAATTCCCCAGGATCAAAGTCCATTGTGCTGACCACTAGGCTACTCCTCCACTGAATAGCAAGGGTCTAAAATTTGCTTACTCTCCTTGTAACTTTTTTGATCCATCCTGGCCAATTTAATCCACATAGCTTTGGCAATATACTGACATACACATCCAAAAGGTTTGCATTCCTTAGACTGATTATATTAGAGCTTTTATGTATCAGCCCCACTGTTTTCTTCAAAACAAATATTGTTTCTAGAATTCAGCAGTACGCAATGAAAATGACAGCTTGACCCCTAGTGATAGTACGGCAAGATTATCTAGCATCCAACGGGGCAGAAGACACTGGCGATCATGCCTGCCCTTAGCCTCGTAGATACTAGGGAATCGTCTGGTGGATGACAGCATCTTTTGGATAATGGGGCAGGGCGAGGACTGAAGAAATGGAGGGCTATTGACTAAGGGGTGGGGAATGCTTTCAGAGGGGTGGGGGACTTGACTTGCTGGTCCATGCCCCTTTAAGAACACTTTCCAGAGCATTGGGTGTGTGTTAGTAGCTGAAAGCACTGAGGATGAAAACAACAAAGCTCAAAGCTGACATTAGTTTTCCAAGAATAATGCTCAATGCAAACTGTGTTTCAATTTGCATAAAAAGGAGGTGCTTTGCATTCTTTGCATCTCATTATCATGTAACCCAAGTTGCCTTATACAAATGTGTGTTATGTGGAAATAATACACAGTTTTGCCATTTAATGCCCATTAAGAGGCAAATATGATGCATTAGTCCCCTAACACAAGTTAGTAACTATCCCCCCCTTGACTCTTTAGCACTCCTTGAAAAAATGTAGGCCTCTATATACTAAAGTGCTGTAAAATTTAGCAGTTAGGTGACACCAATTGCCAAAATTAAGGTGCAGTAGATACAAAATTTCATCATTAACTATTGGGGTGTTAGCAGTAGTTTTCCATTCAGTTTATGCACAGGTAATTACCATGTGCTGATTGCCATTATGAGCCAGATTCAGTATTTGGTGCCTGAAAAGCCATGTGGAAAGAAATTACGCCTAGGCATATTCTCCAAAGTACGTCTAAATTTTATAGAATAGACTTAAATTTCTCCGCAGTATATAGAATACGCTGAGCGGCTCGCCATGCAACTAAATTTGGTCGCATCCATTTAGGCCATGTTTTACTTGCAACGGCATAATCGAAAGAGAAGGACGCCCATCTTCTGACACAAATCGGGAGATGGGAGTCCTCTCAGGGTCGCCCAAATCAGCATAATCAAAAGCCGATTTTGGGCATCCTCAACTGCTTTCCGTTGCGGGGATGACGAAAGTTCACGGGGGGTGTCAGCAGTGTACTGAAGGCGGGACGGGGGCGTGGTTAAGAGATGGGCATCCTCGACCGATAATGGAAAAAAGAAGGGCGTCCCTGATGAGCATTTGGCTAACTTTACTTGGTCCAATTTTTTCACGACCAAGCCTCGAAAAGATGCCCGAACTGACCAGATGACCACTGGAGGGAATCGGGGATGACCTCCCCTTACTCCCCCAGTAGTCACCAACCCCCTCCCACCCCCCCAAAAAATTAAAAAACATTTTTTCCAGCCTCTATGCCAGCCTCAAATCTCATACCCAGCTCCATGACAGCAGTATGCTGTCGGGGTTAGTGTATCTTAATACTGAACTTTCTCATGCGCTAAGCCCAGATTCAACATGGCGGAATTTAGGGCTTTTTTCTATTTTTATTTTTTTGTAGTTCCCGCACTAATCTTTCTATTTGCACACAGGACTTGCAAAAAATGTGCTAACTCAGTGATTTTCCTGGTTTTTTTTGTTACATTTGTACCCCGTGCTTTCCCACTCATGGCAGGCTCAATGTGGCAATGGAGAGTTAAGTGACTTGCCCAGAGTCACAAGGAGCTGCCTGTGCCTGAAGTGGGAATTGAACTCAGTTCCTCAGGACCAAAGTCCACCACCCTAACCACTAGGCCACTCCTCCAGTTCCTATTGGACTTGACTCAAGTTTTTCATGTGCCTTTAGTAACGCCACTTGTATATTCACCAGTCATTAGTCTTTTTAAAGGCTTGATTTGGTTTGCTTGCTCTTCAGCTGCATCTACAAGTGATCACCATACACAGACTCCTGAGGTAAGCGCTGCTCGCCGAAACATGGTGCCGTGTCGAGTCTTATCTACTATTTAAGAACCATTTTTCCATCTCTTGTCTCCTTGGTCTTGCTTGGAAGTGTCCTGTTGATCATGCTACTCCCTTGTCTCTGCTGACTCAGCATTAGCCAGTTAGTGAGCGCTAATGTTAACATGGTAGCTGGTTAATGCTTCCACGCCCATTCTCTGCCTATGACATGGTGAAATGGTGGTACATTTGTGGAGGTAGTGGTGATGCAAACTGTACCTGAATTCAAGAAAGCTTGGAACAAGTAGATAAGATCTCTAAGGGAGAGGGAAGTATGGTAGATGCATGGATGGGAAGACTGGATAGACCACATGGTCTTTACCTGCCTTCATTTTTCTCTGTTTCTGTATTTCTCAGAAGAGTCCAAAGAGTCAGATTTCCAAACCTAAAGTGGACCAAGCTCTTTTCTCCTCCTATCTAAATGCTTAGCCACCCTATGCAGATTCTTGCTCAACTGCTTACCCCTGCTAACCAACTGATCTCCCGTCTTCTGAAGGTGCACAGAGGTGTGAAGTCAGTCATCCTATGTATTAAAGGCTTGGGAGAAGAACCAGGCTTTCACCTGCTTCCTGAAGTAGAGGTAGTCTCAAATTAGATGTAGCCCCTCTGGCAGTTCATTCCAGAGCATGGGGGCTACTCCTGAAAAGGATTGCTGGCAGGTATCACGTCATACAATTTTTTTGATAATGGTACAGATAGCGATGATCCTCTGAAGGAGCACATTCATCAATCCTCCATAACATTTGATTGGTGCTCAGACACAAATCGAGTGCCAATAACATTTCCGGCCTTCTTCCCACCAAACTCCCTTGCCATCACAAGCTATCTCTCCAAAAAACCCAGCAACCTTAGAGAAAAGAACTCTGCCATCATGAGTGAGGAGGGAAAGGCAGGAATCCTACAACAAAACCCCCTCCTCACAATGGAACCAAAACATGGGTGAGGGTGAAGGAGCTGCTCAGCCTTGTTAAGATAACCCACTAGTAACTCATCGGGGTGTCTCACTTAGTGCTTTAAAATCAGAAAGGAGGAGTGGCCTAGTGGTTAGGGTGGTGGACTTTGGTCCTGGGGAACTGAGTTCAATTCCCACTTCAGGCACAGGCAGCTCCTTGTGACTCTGGGCAAGTCACTTAACTCTCCATTGCCCCATGTAAGCCGCATTGAGCCTGCCATGAGTGGGAAAGTGCGGGGTACAAATGTAACAAAAAGAAAAAAACAGGATTAAAAGTTAAATATTGATCTCTCTCTCTTTCTGTAAATATATATACAGTACAGTCTCGATTATCTGATGTAAATGGGACAGGCTCATTGTCGGATAAATGAAAAGTTGGATAACACGGAACACAATGAAAATGTGTATTTATAAGTGCTGCAATGAAAGCAAGATCTCCATAGCCAGCAAAGCCAATCACTTCTAAGTGTTGCAGTGAAAACAGGGATTCAGTAGCAAATCTAAACAGAGGTAGGTCTGCCCTTCCAGTGAACCAGATGTCAGAAAAGTGTCAAAAAAAAGTCCCAATGATGCCACCGGTGGGTCTGTCAGATATGCCGAATGGTCGGATTAGTGAAAGTCAGATAATCGAGACTGTACTGCATATATATATATATAGAGAGAGAGAGAGAGATAAATGAGTTAAATGGGGAGAGGACAATGAGGTAAACATTTAGAATATTTACCAAATTCATTAGTAAGCCACACTCTGGGAAATGAAAGTATAAACAGCGGAACAGGTTGTCTCTCCCCAGCCCAGCTGATGTCCTACCTGTGCAACATATGGCAGCCCTTTGAAGAGGAAGTGCATGCTGGTAGCGTCAAGTCATTCCCTCTGAGAGAGTCCTAGAAAAACAAAGTGGAAAAGTGGATATAAGAAGGCATGTTGAGCTACCGGGTGGTGTTCGCTTTGTCCAGAGAATCTAATGCTTTAAATCAGTCCTGAGGATTTCTAGAATATTAAGTCTCTACTTCAGTAGCAAGATTCTATCCATGGTTTAAAATAAGTATGTGCTCGTCAGATTTTTTTTCCAGCCAAGGACAAGCATTAGCAAGCACAAAGTTTTGTTTGTTTAAGGTTCATCTTCAGAAATGAAATGGCCAAGGAAAGATTCTGTTATTGCTATTACTTCTCTAGCTGCTTCTACAACAGTGTGCTTCATGTCTATGTAATTTTATGAAAAACATTTTTGCTTTTTTATTGCTTGGGGTTTTTTTGTCGTCATTTCATTCATATTTTTTAGCCTGATATTTCACTACTACTACTTATCATTTCTATAGCGCTACTAGACATACGCAGCGCTGTACACTTGAACATGAAGAGACAGTCCCTGCTCAACAGAGCTTACAATCTAATTAGGCCAGACAAACAGGACAAATAAGAGATAAGGACAAAGAGTAGCAAGATTCTGTGCAGAACCCCAAAGAGCAGCAACATTCTGGAATCCCAAAGACTACTACTACTTATCATTTCTATAGCGCTACTAGACGTACGCAGCGCTGTACACTTGAACATGAAGAGACAGTCCCTGCTCAACAGAGCTTACAATCTAATTAGGACAGACAGAACAAATAAGAGATAAGGGAATTACTAAGGTAGGAATGATAAAATATGGGTACTGAACAAGTGAGTAAGGGTTAGGAATTAAAAGCAGCATCAAAAAGGAAGGCTTTTAGCCTAGGTTTGAAGATGGCCAGAGATAGAGCTTGACGTACCATCTGAGGAAGTCTATTCCAGACTATGGTGCAGCAAGAGAAAAGGAACAGAGGGCCCCATTTACTAAGCCGCATAGGGGCCTACGCGCACCCAGTGCGCGCCAAATTGGAGTTACCGCCCGGTTACCACGTGGACTCGCAGTAATTTCAATTTTGGTGCACTTCCACTACGCGCGTCTGAAAAATACTTTTTATTTTCTGGCGCGCGTAGCAGACGCGCACCAAGTGGCATCATTACCGCCCAAATTCTTTACCAAATTCTCAGACCCAAAATGAATGCACGGCAATTTTGATTTTGCCGCATGTCCATTTTCAGGGGAAAAATAAAAGAGGTCTTTTTTACAGGTGCGCTAAAAAATGATTCTGTGCGCACCCAAAACCCACGCCTACACTACCTCAAGCCATTTTCAGCGCACCTTTGTAAAAGGATCCCAGAGTCTGGAAGTGGTGGAGGAGGTAAGAGAGATTTACCCAGTGAACGGAGTTCCCAGGGAGGAGTGTAGGGAGAGATAAGAGTGGAAAGGTACTGAGGAACTGCAGAGTGAATGCACTTGTAAGTTAATAAGAGGAGTTTGAACTATGTGGAAACAGATAGGGAGCCACTGAAGTTACTTGAGGAGAGGGCTAATATGAGCATAGCGACACTGGTGGAATAAGTCGTGCAGCAGAATTTTGAACAGATTGAAGAGGAGAGAGATGGCTAAGTGGGAGACTTGATTGAAGCAAGTTCCAATAGTCTAACTGAGAGGTGATAAGAGTGTGGATAAGGGTTCTAGTAGTGTGCTCAGAAAGGAAAGGGCGAATTTTGGTGATATTATAGAGAAGGAAACGACAAGTTTCAGCAGTCTGTTGAATAAGTGCAGAGATGAAGAGAGAGGAGTTGAAGATGACCCCAAGGTTACGAGCTGATGAGACAGAGAGGATGAGAGTGTTATCCACAGAAATAGAGAATGGGGGAAGAGGAGAGGTTGGTTTAGGGGGAAAGATAAGAAGTTCAGTCTTGACCATGTTTAGTTTCAGATGGTGGTGAGACACCCAGGCAGCAATGGATACTTTGGCCTGGATTCCTGCTGAGATTTCTGGTGTGGAGAGGTAGATCTGGGAGTCATCAGCGTAAAGGTGGCACTGAAACCACTTCAATCTGGCTTTTCCCTCTTCATTCAACTGAAACAGTGCTTGCTAAAGTCTCAAATGACCTGTTCCTGGCCAGATCCAAAGGTCTCTAACCTATCCTCATCCTTCTTGATCTATCTGCTGATTTTTTACACTGTTGATCACCGCCTACTCCTTGATATGCTGTCCTCACTTAGATTTCAGGGCTCTATTCTTTCCTGGTTTTCTTCTTCTCTCTCCTATTGTACTTTTAGTGTATACTCTGGTGGATCCTCCTCCACTTCTATCCCACTATCAGTTGGTGTACCTCAGGGATCTGTCCTGGGACCTCTTCTTTTGTTCATCTATACTTCTTTCCTTGGTACTCTGATTTCATCCCATGGTTTTCAGTGCCACCTTTACGCTGATGACTCCCAGATAGAATGGAGATGGTTGACTGGAAGGAAGGAAATGTTGAAGGTTGAGAGCTGAGAAGAAGGAAGAAGACAAAAAAGATGTTGAGATGATGAAAGCAGAGGGTGGGCAATCTGTTCCTGCAATGTACAGTGGTTTCAGATGGAGAAACAGATTAGGAAGGGTCAGTACCAAGAAGAGAAAGTGTACAGGGAGAAAATGTAAAGAGAAAATGCTCGGACTGCGGCACCTGGAGCAAGGGCCCTGGGAGGATCAGGATGGATCTGGGAGTCACCCCGGAGAAGGCTGTGAGGATTTGCAGATGGGCTGTAAGTCCTCCATAGCACCTGGTGGGAGCGCTGGGCACCTTGAGAGAAGGCCCAGAGTGGACCTGGGAGTCACCCCAAAGAAGGCTCTGAGAATAGGCAGATAAGCTGCAAGTCCTCCACAGCACCTGGAAGGCAGTTGGCAGAGCTGGACACCTCTCAGCCAAGGAAAGGCTTACCAGGGGTTAGGCCGAAGCCAGCACTCCTCCCCCTGAGGGTCAACTGATGCTTTGTTTTGATTTATGTACATTGTGTTGTTACCCTCCTCCCATCCACTGTTGTAACAAAACAAAATCTTTGCTCTGTTCTGAGTGGTAAGATACATTTGATTTTATTGTGTATATCCTTTCTGTAATTGCCTCACATTTTGTCTGGAATTAAAATTTACCTACTGCTTATAACCAGTTCCTTATATTTTAGAATGCTTTTAAAGTATATTAATTAGAACTAGTGATTTTTCTTAGTTAACAGAATAAAAGGGGAAAATCTTACCACTCAAGCTTAGGATGTAACCCCTAGCTGATGCATGAACAGCAGGAAAAAAAAAATCAGCTAATTATATTAAGAAATGAGCAAAAGTATGGGTGAATCTGTATCTCATATCTACAGAGCCTAATGCAGTCCATGTATGCTGTAAGCAGATTACCTCTACCCAGTGCTCTGACTTTGTTGATTTTAATCGCTTACGGGGAAAAGACTCATGCTGCTTAGTTTTCCTTGATAAGTGATTGCTTGGATTAATTAGTTCTGATAAAGAAGTAAATATTTTCCTCTAAAACTGTAAGAGTACTAGAATTTGACAGTTTATCACAATTCTGTTTAAAACATTTTCAGATTGTCGGGGTAGGATGCATCTTGTTATATAGTTTACTTCAAAAATGCAAAACAAAAAAAAACAAAAAGGAGAACTATTAAAGATGTGAATTTCAATTATAGGCCCGTGGCCTCCGTCCCCTTACTGTGGAAGGTGATAGAGAGCATAGCTGCCAGACAACTTATGAGATATTTGTTGCATTTTTCTTTATTGTACAGCTTACAATCAGGCTTCCTTTCCAACAGTAGTACAGAGACAGCTATGACCACTCTGGTGGCTGAGCTTAGGGGTCCTATTACTAAAGTGTGCCAAAAAATGGCCTGCGCTGGTGTAGGCGTGTGCTTTAGATGCACGCAGGTCCATTTTTCAGTGCACCCATAAAAAATGCCTTTTTTAATTTTCGTCGAAAATGGACTTGCGGCAACATTAAGGTCTCACGCGATAACTGGGCAGTAATGGTCTACGCACATAAAATGCCTTTTCCCGCCCGTTTAGCGCCGCGCGTCAGAAAATAAAAATCATTTTCCGGAACACATAGAGGGGCATAATCGAACAAGGTGCCCAAGTTCTCATGAGGGCGTTCTTGCAGGACGGCCCCGTAAAGGGTTGGGGCAACCCGTATTATAAAAACAAGATAGGCGTCCATCTTTCATTTCGATAATACGGTCAGGGACGCCCAAATCATGAAATTTAGGTCAACCTTAGAGATGGTCATCCTTAGGTCATTTTTGAGATGGTCGTCCCCGGTTTTCGGCGATAATGGAAACCGAGGACGCCCATCTCAAAAACGACCAACTATTTGGTCATGGGAGGAGCCAGCATTCGTAGTGCACTGGTCCCCCTCACATGCCAGGTCACCAACCGGACATCCTAGCGGGCACTGCAGTGGACTTCACAAATTGCTCCCAGCTGCATAGCTCCCTTACCTTCGGTGCTGAGCCCTCCAACCCCCCCACCCAAACCCACACCCCACAACTGTACACCACTACCATAGCCCTAAGGAGTGAAGGGGGGCTCCTACATGTGGGTACAATGGGGTTTTTTGGGGGGGGGGTTGGAGGGCTCAACATTTACCACCACAAGTGTAACAGGTAGGGGGAGATGGGCCTGTGTCCGCCTGCCTTAAGTGCACTACACCCTGTAAAAACTGCTCCAGGGACCTGCATACTGCTGTGATGGAGCTGGTTATGATATTTGAGGCTGACATAGAGGTGAGGCTGGCATAGAGGCTGGAAAAAAATGTTTATAACATTTTGGGGGGGGGGGAGGGGGTTGATGACCACTGGGGGAGTAAGGGGAGGTCATCACCAATTCCCTCCGGTGGTCATCTGGTCAGTTCAGGCACCTTTTCGAGACTTGGTCGTGAAAAAAAATGGACCAAGTAAAGTCGGCCAAATGCTCGTCAGGGACGCCCTTCTTTTTTCCATTATCGGCCGAGGGAGCCCATCTCTAAATCACGCTCCAGTCCTGCCTTCGGTACAGTGCCGACATGCCCCCGTAAATTTTGGTCGTCTTTGCGATGGAAAGCAGTTGAGAACGCACAAAACTGGCTTTCGATTATGCCGATTTGGGCGACCCTGAGAGAAGGGCGCCCATCTCCCGATTTGTGTCGGAAGATGGGCATCCTTCTCTTTTGAAAATTCACCTGATAATGGACATGCTTAAAAAATGAAATTACTACCTGGGCCACACGGTGGCTGGGCAGTAATTCTTGTATATTCCTTCCTATGGCTCTGCTGGCCCTCAGTTTTCCTTGCTTTGCTGTCATCAGCATATTTTTAGTTTCTTCCTGCAGCTGCATGTAAACAAGTGTGCTTTATCAGTAAATGGAAAGTACATATCACATGCCAAGGAGAAACTCAGGAGGAACTGAGGCTATGCGGCCCATATATGGCAGATACACATGGATATAACCTTGGTGGTGATGAGAGACTGAGGACCCAGCTGACTCCAAGATATTCCAACGTAAATATGTGTTCAGAGAAGAAGGACACCAGCAGGCTTATTTTCGAAAGAGAAGGACACCCATCTTTCGACACAAATCAGGAGATGGGTGTCCTTCTCCCAATGTTGCCCAAATTGACATAATCGAAAGCCGATTTTGGATGTCCTCAACTGCTTTCTGTTGCGGGGACGACCAAAGTTCATGGGGGTGTGTCAGAAGTATAGTGAAGGCGGGACTGGGGCGTGCCTAACACATGGACGTCCTCGACCCATAATGGAAAAAAGAAGGGCATCCCTGATGAGCACTTGGGTGACTTTACTTGGTCCATTTTGTGTTACGACCAAGCCTCAAAAAGGTGCCCCAACTGACCAGATGACCACCGGAGGGAATCGGGGATGACCTCCCCTTACTCCCCCAGTGGTCACCAACCCCCTCCCACCCTCAAAAAAAACTTTAAAAATATTTTTCCAGCCTCTATGCCAGCCTCAAATGTCATACCCAGCTCCATTACAACAGTATACAGGTCCCTGGAACAGTTTTAGTGGGTGCAGATCACTTCAGGCAGGCGGACCCAGCCCCCCCCCCTCCACCTGTTACACTTGTGGTGGTAAATGTGAGCCCTTCAAAACCCACCACAAACCCACTGTACCCACATGTAGGTGGCTCCCTTCACCCCTTAGGGCTATAGTAGTGGTGTACAGTTGTGGAGAGCAGGTTTTGGGGGGCTCAGAACACAAGGTAAGGGAGCTATGCACCTGGGAGCAATTTCTGAAGTCCACTGCAGGGCCCCCTAGGGTGCCCGGTTGGTGTCTTGGCATGTCAGCGGGATCAGTGCACTACAAATTCTGGCTTCTCTCACAACCAAATGGCTTGGATTTGGTCGTTTCTGAGATGAGCGTCCTTTGTTTCCATTATCGCCGAAAATCGGGGACGACCATCTCTAAGGTCAACCTAAATTTTGCGATTTGTGCATCTGCAACTGTGTTATCGAAATGAAAGAGGGACGCCCATCTTCTTTCGATAATACAGGTTTCCCCGCCCCTTTGCTGGGATGTCCTACGAGGATGTCCTCAGGAAAACTTGAGCGACCTTTCGATTATGCTCCTCCAGGTGTTTCATAATATTTACTTGTTTGCTATATGGATTTGCACGCTGGGAGTATGCTTTACTGATAATGAATTAGCCAATTGCCACAAAGTGTGCATGTGAACACAAGTAGGAGAGGATGATGCAATGTAGGAAATTGCCATTTATATATACATATAAAATAAAACAGAATATTACAGGAAGATTCATATAAGATCATAAGTTAGTCTAGGAGAAATCACATGATTTAGGAGAAAAAAAACTTACAACAGTATATATGTGATAGCTAGGAAAGTTTTGATGAGCAGCAGTTTTGTTACTCAGTCTGTGCGTCTGGCTACTGGGTGACAACCTGCTCCGGAGAGAACAATTATTTTGTATTGGCTTAGTGAGATACCAATAAAGATTTTTACTGCTTGCGCCTATATCTGAGTCTGATTGTCTCTCTTATTCCAGTCTTTAGGGCTGAAGTGTTTTCCCCTCCCCAGGGGCAAGGGACAGGACTACACATTCTAACTTCAGACCGCACAGAATACAGCAGCCAGACTGATCTTCGGAAAATCAAAATATGAAAGTGCCAAACCCCTTTGTGAAAAATTGCATTGGCTTCCCACCAAGGAACGTATTGCCTTCAAGGTTTGCACCTTGGACCACAGGATTACTATTATGCATCCCGCTTTTCTTACATAAGTACACAACTGTGGAACGCTTTGCCCAAAACCGTGAAATCTATCCACAACCATCTTAACTTCAGGAAGTCCCCATGCACATCTCCTACCCACCCTGCTAGACCATCTATGAAGGACTGTTATATACACACTGTCAGCTAACACATTTGCTTATTTCTGATCTGATGAAGAAGGGCAACCTTCGAAAGCTAATCAAGAAATGTATTAAGTTATGTCCAATAAAAAAGGTATCATCTTATTTTCTTTTCCATGTTTTAATTTGTTTGATTTCTATTGATTACCTTTAAGAGTGGACTAACACGGCTAACACACCTCTTTACTTAGGAAGTCACTGAAAACCAACTTGTTTAAGAAGGCCTAACCCTCTGACCCAAATTAACTTTCTACTTCCTGCGACACAGCAAAACTATGGACCGTATTGGCCTTTTACCACCACCCCCTCTTTATTTCTTTGTTGCTTTTATTTATGTTTCTTATATGCCTCCTACTTTATTGTGTATTTGTATTTTACCGAACCAGAGCCTGCCTCTATGGTATTGTGTAAGCCACATTGAGCCTGCAACTAAGGGGGAAAATGTTGGGTGTAAGTGTGTAAAATAAATAAATAAATAAATAAATTGACGCACGTTGGGCACACGTAGGTGCCTACACGGTTTAGTAAAAGGGGCTCCTTAGAAAGGAGGTAAGCCTGGGCAGGAGAATCATGATCCTCTAATTTGATATGTCTAGCGCATTGAGGGACCCTTTTACTAAGCAGCACCAAGTTGACATTAGCACCAGGGTAGCGCAGGTGCCTGTAGTAATTTCGAAATTGGCGCACGCTGTTTTTTGTGGTAGAAAATATTTTTTTTATTTTCTAACACGGGGGGGCATTCCCAGCGGTAATCGGCAGCATGGTCACAATGGCACATGCTGCATGATTACCGCACGTATAGCATGTCAGCCCCTACCACTAAGTCAACGGGTGGCGGTAAGAGCTCAGTCAGTAAATAGCTGTGTGTTAGTTTTGATTTTAGCGCACGGTCATTTACTGCCCCATAAAAAAATGACTTTTTTCCCAGCCATGGTAAAAATTGGCCTAGCATGCTGCAATTTCACATGTCCAAACTACTGCAAACCACTTTTTTTTAAAATCAGTTTAGTAAAAGGGCCCCCATAGCTAGTGTAAATGCTCACAACTAAAGTGAAATCAAATGAACAGGACAAAATTTCAAACGTGCAGGGGAAATCAAAACGTCATAGAAAAACTCCCAGCATTTATTTGTCACCAAGGGCTCTGTTTACTAAGGCATGTTATCGTTTTCAATGCGTCTACAATTAGCGCACGTGCTAACCGTGTAGGCACCTATAGGGATATTGTAGGCATGTACACGGTTAACATGCATACATTATTTATTTTATTATTAATTTAGATTTTGCTCACACCTTTTTCAGTAGTAGCTCAAGGTGAGTTACATTCAGGTACTCTGGATATTTCTCTGTCCCAGGAGGGCTCACAATCTAAGTTTGTACCTGAGGCAATGGAAGGTTAAGTGACTTGCCCAAGATCACAAGGAGCAGCAGTGGGATTTGAACTGGCCACCTCTGGATTGCAAGACCACTAGGCCACTCCTCCACTAGCAACAGTCCATATAGAATTTCAAATAGTAGCAACATTCCATATAGAATCTCATCCTCCACTAGCAACATTCTATGTATTTTTATTTAGATTTTGCTCACACCTTTTTCAGTAGTAGCTCAAGGTGAGTTACATTCAGGTACACTGGCTATTTCTCTGTCCCAGGAGGGCTCACAATCTAAGTTATAGTTAATGCGCATTAAAAACGCTAACACGCCTATAACGCAACTTAGTAAAAACAGGGCCCCAAGTCTTAGATAAATTTATGCAAAATTCTTTCTCGTACAGTTTTTTCTTTTAAACATAGAATCCTCAGATGTTAAGACACAGATGCTACAGTTCCATCATGACTTAAGCAGCACCGTGCAAATTGTCATCGATCTGTATTTACTGACTTTTTTATAAATTGACTTGCAAATTTAAAGTAAATATAACTGCTTAGCTTCCACACACAGACAGAATCTCTGTCGACAAGGCCAGGTTTAGTTTTCTTCATCAGGGAAGAGGTCCGATTTACTACATCTGAAGTCCTTCTTAACATTGTAGGGAATAGGAAATAACCTTGTTTTTATTACATTTGTATGTAATTGCACTACTGCCCGCATTTGCTTCTGTGCACTTTGTTATAGAATTCACCCGGATTTGGGTGCAGATTTCTAGGTGCATTATTTAGAATCTGAGGGTTAACGCCTATTTTTTTTCAGCACCCATTTTGGAGTGTCATTTATCAAATTCTCCCATCTATGAATCTGCTAGGCCTTACTAACTGCTTTGCTTCCTCTGTCATGTGAGTCTCACAAAGAAATCAACTCTATATTATTAGCATTAGAGTTTATGCAACACTAACCATATGTACTGAAACAACTGTAGCCCAATGTGTAAAAGCGTGTATTGCTTAAACGAAACTAGAATCATTCAAGTAGACCTGACAAAGTGAAATAATACAAGCAAAGGAATCATAAAGTCCCTAACCAGTATTTCTCAAACCTATCCTGGGGGACTATCAACCAGCCAGGATTTCAGGATATTCACAATAAATATGCATGACACATATTACCTCCATTATATATAAATCCCGCTCATGCATATTTATTGTGGATATTCTGAAAAGCTGACTGGCCCCCGGGACAGGTTTAAGAACCGCTGGTCTACGCAATGTAATGAGAAGAAGCAAATAAATAAAAAAAATGTTAAATACGTGTAAGCCACTCACAGCTGCAAACTGAATTAACCCCAGATAGTCAATGTCAGGGCATGTCCAGCCTCTGGCATTGAGTATTCGGGTTAGTGCGGCAAACCAGAATTTAACCAGACACCGGCCAATATTCAGAACAGTGCCTAGTTAACTCGGGGACCCTTTTACAAAGATGCGCTGAAAAATGGCCTGCGGTAGTGTAGACGCGTGTTTTGGGCGCGCGCAGAATCATTTGTCAGCGCACCTGTAGAAAATGCCTTTTTAAATTTTTGCCCAAAATGAAAATTGTTGCGTGTCCATTTTGGGTCTGAGACCTTACCACCAGCCGTTGACCTAGCGGTAAAGTCTCATATGGTAACCGGGCGGTAATGACCTACACGCGTCAAATGCCACTTGGTACGCACCCAATACACACGTCCAAAAATATTTTTTGGATGCACATATCGGATGCGCACCAAAAATGAAATTACCGCAAGATCCGAGCGGCAGCCGGGCGGTAACACCATTTTGGCACATGTTTGGCGTGCATAGAAGCTTACGCAGCTTAGTAAAAGAGCCCCTCAGCAGATAAAGTTAAGACAGCCTTTTTGCTGACTGAGCAGTGATTCTGTCCAAATTCTGCCCCTTCACCACAGCTAACCTAGCAAATTTCTCAATGGCCAGTTAGAGCTGATAATCAGGGACACTACCCAGTTAAACCCCCTTTGAATACTGACCCCTTAACATAGTAACATAGTAGATGACGGCAGAAGATGACCTGCACGGTCCATCCAGTCTGTCCAACAAGATAAACTCATATATGCTACTTTTTGTGTATACCCTACCTTGATTTGTACCTGTCCTCTTCAGGACACAGACCGTATAAGTCTGCTCAGCACTATCCCCGCCTCCCAACCAACAGCCCCACCTCCCACCACCCGCTCTGGCACAGAATGTATAAATCTGCCCAGCATTATCCCTGCCTCCCAACCACCAGCCCCGGCACAGACCGTATAAGTCTGCCCAGCACTATCCCCACCTCCCAACCACCAGCCCCGCTTCCCACCACCGGCTCTGCCACCCAATCTCGGCTAAGCTTCTGAGGATCCATTCCTTCTGAACAGGATTCCTTTATGTTTATCCCACGCATGTTTGAATTCCGTTACCGTTTTCATTTCCACCACCTCCCACTGGAGGGCATTCAAAGCATCCACAACTCTCTCCTTGAAGAAATATTCCTGACATTTTTCTTGAGTCTGCCCCCCTTCAATCTCATTTCATGTCCTCTAGTTCTACTGCCTTCCCCTCTCCGGAAAAGGTTTGTTTGCGGATTAATACCTTTCAAATATTTGAACGTCTGTATCATATCACCCCTATTTCTCCTTTCCTCCAGGGTATATATGTTCAGGTCAACAAGTCTCTCCTCATATGTCTTGTAACACAAATCCCATACCATTCTCGTAGCTTTTCTTTGCACTGCTTCCATTTTTTTTACATCCTTCGCAAGATATGGCCTCCAAAACTGAACACAATACTCCAGGTGGGGCCTCACCAACGTCTTATACAGGGGTATTAAAACCTCTTATCTTCTGCTGGTCACACGTTTCTCTACACAGCTTAGCAATTTTCTAGCTACAGCCACCACTTTGTCACACTGTTTCATTGCCTTCAGGTCCTCAGATACTATCACCCCAAGATCCCTCTCCCCGTCCGTACCTATCAGACTCTCCCTGCCTAACACATACGTCTCCCTTGGATTTCTACTCCCTAAATGCATCACTTTGCATTTCTTCGCATTGAATTTTAATTGCCAAACGTTAGACCATTCTTCTAACTTCCGCAGATCTTTTTTCATGTTTTCCACTCCCTCCGGAGTGTCCACTCTGTTGCAAATCTTGGTGTCATCCGCAAAAAGGCAAACTTTACCTTGTAACCCTTCGACAATGTCACTCACAAATATATTGAATAGAATCGGCCCCAGCACCGATCCCTGAGGCACTCCACTACTCACCTTTCCTTCCTCCGAGCGAACTCCATTTACCACCACCCTCTGGCATCTGCCCGTCAACCAGTTCCTAATCCAGTTCACCACTTCGGGTCCTATCTTTAGCCTGTCTAGTTTATTCAAGAGCCTCCTGTGGGGAACCGTCAAAAGCTTTGCTGAAATCTAAGTAGATTACGTCCATAGCACGTCCCTGATTTAATTCTCCGGTCACCCAGTCAAAGAATTCAATGAGATTCGTTTGGCACGATTTCCCTTTGGTGAAACCATGTTGTCTCGGATCATGCAACTCATTTGCTTCTAGGAAATTCCCTATCCTTTCCTTCAGCATCGCTTCCATTACTTTTCCAATAATCGAAGTGAGGCTTACCGGCCTGTAGTTTCCGGCTTCTTCCCTATCACCATTTTTGTGAAGAGGGACCACCTCCGCCATTCTCCAGTCCCACGGAACCTATCCTGTCTCCAAGGATATATTAAACAAATCTTTAAGAGGACCCGCCAGAACCTCTCTGAGCTCCCTCAATATCCTGGAGTGGATCCCATCCGGTCCCATGGCTTTGTCCACCTTTAGCTTTTCAAGCTGTTCATATACACTCTCTTCCGAGAACGGTGCTCTATCCACTTCAATCTCATTTGTACTTTTTGCAGTCCATCGCGGTCCTGCTCCAGGATTTTCTTCTGTGAAAACAGAACAAAAGTATCTATTTAGCAAATTTGCTTTTTCTTCATCATTATCTACATAGCGGTTCGCAGCATCTTTCAGTCTCACAATTCCCTTTTTAGTCATTCTCCTTTCACTAATATAAATAGCGACATAGAAGCCCTTTTACCAAGCAGCAGTGAGAAGCCGCCTTAGTGCACCCTTACGCAGGTCTTTCCCACGCACTAAGGCCATTTTTACCACTGGGGTAAAATGGCCAATTTTTTTTATTTTTTGTATTAATGGCCACATGCTAGTTTTTCTCCTTAACGGTTCTAGTTCTTAGATCATTCTTGTTAGACTTTTTCCATAAAATATATTTAAAAACTGAATAGCTGATAAGCAAAAAAAAAATATTAGTCATTTCACTTTGTTCAATTGGCCTTTCTTGTTTGTACAAATGAGTTAAATTTCCATTTCTAATATGGCTTAACGTCCAAATAAAAGAAAAGGAGATATTAATGGCTCAAAAATGCAACATTCGTCCTTGCAAGGAATGATAAATATCTGGAAAAATATGTATTAGTCGAAATGATGAAATGGAGAAAAGGAATAATAAGCAAATAATGAGCTTAAGGTATGATACTGAATACCATACAGAAATAAATAATCTTCTCCAAGTCAACAAGCATGACATTGTACTTAGAAAGGAAAAAAGTGCTAATGTGCATATGTTTTGTCAGAAAGTGTAAATTAAGGAGTTTTTTAAGAAGTTGTTAAAGACATTCCTCTTTGCTAAGACTTACTCCTCAACTTACAATGTTGATTAATGTATCCTTTGTCCCCTTCCCTATCTAGTTCACTCTGTTAGATGCTTGCATAACCTTTAAGTTTGTACTTTTATTTAACTTACTGTAAGCCACATTGAGCCTGCACGAGTGGGAAAATGTGGGATATAAGCAACAAATAAATAAATAAATAAATGTATAAAGGCTTTCTAAGCTGTGGTAAAAATTTAGTTAACATGGGACTTTAATTCATGGTAGCTGCATATTTAGCATGGCATACAAGTATTTTTTTTTATCGAAGGTCATCCATTAACATTCATATTAGTAGTAAATCGAACCTCTTCCCTGATGAAGAAAAAAACCTGGCCTGATGAGCTTAGATTGGGGGAATGTTTGAGGGGGGGGGGAGAGCTTGAATCAGGGTGATTGAGTACCATGCAGCTTTATTTTTCATTAGCACTGGGGTAGACATCAAATGCTTCAGGGTATATTGTAGGTTCATCGGCACTGATCCTAATCCACCCCGAACCAAGATTCCCCACAATCCAAGCCCCCTAATGAGCATCTTCCAGTTCAATACTCCTGATCTAAGACCACCCAAAGTGGTGCCCCTGTCTGACCGAAGCCCCACCATGCAAGGACCACAACCCAACTTCCCATCCCCACACCTTCAGTTGCCTTCAGGACGTACCCATGGTATCCCTGGTCATCAAGTGAACAGAGAAGACGTCCCCCTCTGAGCCTGCCCTGTTGCTGCCTGGGTTCAAAATTTACATTCATATTATTACAATGTAACTAAGGAAATAAGAAAAAGTAGACAATAAACCTTCAATTATCATGAAAATCTTAAATTAATCAGTCCACAATTATTAGGTAACGGAACAAAGAATAAAGAAATACATTATAAGGAAAAGAAAATAACAGAATAGATGCCACAATCAAGGACAATCCTCAGCCGGCCTAAAGATATTCCCATAAACTGCAAGATTCATATCTGAACTTTCGGTTCCTCTTTGTAAACCACAAATTCTAACATTTGCTTAAGATCAGTAAAGACATGGGAATTATTTTGATAAGTAAAACAGCAAGTACAAGAAAACCAAAGCAAAAAATTTATACCCAGAGCTTGCACCCAAGGGCGTAATGCCAGGAATGCCTGGTGTAGCCTCTGGGTATTTCTCGATGTCAGGAAAAACTCTGATCTTAGATCCCAAAACACAGAAAAACAGAGAGGGGTTCAACCTCTCCATAGCAATCGAACACAACAAAAAAATGGAGTGGAGAGGGCCAAATATCAAGAGATCAGTCGCCACACACAAGGGTAAGATGCTCCAGAAAAACCTTTATTAGGACCCAACACGGTCCGTGTTTCGGCTATATCAGCCTTCTTCAGGGGTCAATCGATGGAAGTTAATCAATTGACTATCTAATGCTCCATCAATCGATATACTATTGAACATCCATTTTTTTGTTGTCTTAGATCCCAAAACACCACAATCCATATAACGAAAATATAATAAGAACAGTAGCTCTGTCCAGTTCTAAGGCAAAAGTCACCAATAAAATGGTACACTGAATTACAAATTCCAAAGATGATGATTCTAAAAAGTCTGTTAAATTTACATCTTGAATATTGTCTCTTTGCCTATTTCCTGGTAATGCCAGATAATTAGCTCTCACTAATGGTGGTAAGGTTTCAGATGGAAGTTTTAAAAGCTCCCTAATATTTCCTGGCCATTTCAACAGGTGCTATCAAAGGTGAACACGGGAAATTCAAATATCTTTAGGTATTCCTTCTTGACTGATTTTCCATATATTCCATCTTCCTGCTAGTAAAATTCTTATCCTTGATAAGAGTCCCACATAGTCCTTGCAATTCAGACACTTTATTTTCCGAGGCAGCCACTTTATCTGACTGTTGGTCCAAAGCCTGAGAATGGGCAGTTACCGCTCCTGATACCACTCCAATCTCAAAAGAAAATTTAGGAGCCACTTGTATTAAAGAAGAATTAAGAGCATTCACTGTGTCCCACAGTGTGTCTAATGTGACTATGGCCGGTCTAACCAGCGTGTCCACTGTTAATCCAGAGGCTCCTTCCCACAAACCAGGTTCGGTACTCACTGCTTGTAGTTCCAACCGCTGCTGCAGTGAGTGAGAGCCAAGAGTCGAAACAGGGGAGGAAGTGAAAGTTGGAGAGTCCTCCTATGCGATCCCAGTCAGGAACATTCTTCCCTCCAGGTCCGCCTGCTGACCAACGATCACAGAGCTTCCAGGTTGCGGTGGGATCAACCAGGGCCACAAGGAGACTGAGCCAGGCCCGGGGCAAGGCCACCCCTGGGGCCCCCACCGCCGCCACCCCCCCCCCCCCCCAGTCGCTACCACTGTCACCTCCCTCTCCTGCTCTCAGGCCCTCATGAAAACAGGAAGTTACATCAGACAAGGACAGGACACAGTGAGGGAAGGCCCAAAGGGAGGCGATCTGCCGCTTTCACACGGAGGTGAGGCGCTGCCGATTTGAATGCAGGGAGCCTGGTGGCAGATGTAGGGGGGCTGTCTACGGAGCTGAGGGCGGGCAGGTGAGACCGGGGACTGCAGCGCCGGTGGCCTGGGAGCAGGAGGAGAGAGACCCCGGCGCCGGGCCCCCCTGCCCCCCCTCGGCGGCCCTGGGGCTGACCTGGGTCTTCCCTCCAGGTCCGCCTGCTGACCAATGATCACAGCGCTTCTAGAATGCAACGTGGCCAACCTGGGTGGCACAAGCGCTCTTGAGCGAACAAGTTGTCAAAGTAGAGCAACGGCTTGGATTTCTTTTCTACTTGGGACTGTGAATACTGAATCTGTAGTACCTCCATCTACTGCCAAGCTGATCAGAAGAAGTCTGATCTGTAACTATCCATTACTTCACATTCAGAAAATTCCTGTGAAGATTCTGTAACAGAAAGCTACATGTTTTGGTAGCTGATATGTTGATAACTGAAGCACAGTATTTGTAAGGGCTGTGATCATATTTCCGGGACAAAAGGTTAAGATCTCATCTTCAGCCTCAATAATTGTCATACCTGGAACCCAATGCAGATAAAATCCATGGGATGCGAGATTTAATTGGAAAGCAACTACATTACGTAAAAAGATTAAAGGAATCCCTATGAGGAAAGGCACTGTAAAAGCAAGCACCACTTCCTTAGCAAAAAAAAAAAAAATGTAAAGGAAGCACAACCAGTTTGCATGAAATATATTTAAAGATCATCACATATCCATAGCAGAACTATGCAACCAGCTGAATGAAATCATACTCTTCTGCAGAGGATTTTCATACGAAAAGGTTTGATATTGAAAGATGATTCTCCAGCATGCTGGAGGAGTGGCCTAGTGGTTAGGGTGGTGGACTTTGGTCCTGAGGAACTGAATTCAATTCCCACTTCAGGCACAGGCAGCTCCTTGTGACTCTGGGCAAGTCACTTAACCCTCCATTGCCCCATGTAAGCCACATTGAGCCTGCCATGAGTGGGAAAAAGCACAGGGTACAAATGTAATAAAAATAATTACCTCTATGGGCACATTGAATCTATGGGATACACTTCCAGAGGACTAATAGGTCAGTAGGGATAATGGTCTGCTTAAACTGAGAAGTTTTACAAGGTAAATGCTACTTGGAAGACAAAAATGCTGAAGAAACGTGTACTTTTTGCCATCTGTTGGATGACTATTAGGGAGCTGTCAGAAGCAGCAGAATATTGATCTATTTTCCACCTAGCCTTCTATGTTACTGCATTTACCTGGCTTCACAGTTCAGCAGCATACGGAGTTACTGTAGTTGTAAGTAACATTGGAGAAATCGCACTGATTAATAAGGGTGTGCATAAGTACATAAGTACATAAGTAGTGCCATACTGGGAAAGACCAAAGGTCCATCTAGCCCAGCATCCTGTCACCGACAGTGGCCAATCCAGGTCAAGGGCACCTGGCACGCTCCCCAAACGTAAAAACATTCCAGACAAGTTATACCTAAAAATGCGGAATTTTTCCAAGTCCATTTAATAGCGGTCTATGGACTTGTCCTTTAGGAATCTATCTAACCCCTTTTTAAACTCCGTCAAGCTAACCGCCCATACCACGTTCTCCGGCAACGAATTCCAGAGTCTAATTACACGTTGGGTGAAGAAAAATTTTCTCCGATTCGTTTTAAATTTACCACACTGTAGCTTCAACTCATGCCCTCTAGTCCTAGTATTTTTGGATAGCGTGAACAGTCGCTTCACATCCACCCGATCCATTCCACTCATTATTTTATACACTTCTATCATATCTCCCCTCAGCCGTCTCTTCTCCTTTTTATTTTGTATCAATTTGCTTTGCCTTTCTTCTTGGGATTTTTTTTTTTTTTATTGCTAGCTGAAAAAACAATCAGATAGGAAGTGGGAAGTGGACCAATGACTCCAGGGAAACGGGACTTTTCCCCCCTCCCCTCCCCTCCCCTTCCCCCCCCCCCCTTCCATTTTTGCCCTTTTCTTTTTCTCTCTTTTTTTCTTTTTTTTCTTTTATTTTTGAGTCGTTTGTATACATCATTTATCATTTGCATTTTATGTTTTATGTTTTTAGTTTGTACATATGACAGATGTTTTTATTCTAAACACTTATATGTTATGTTTTGCCCTTGTTTACAGACGGTAAAGTTAAAATGTTATTATTTACCTTTTTAATCTATTAATCTTTTTATATTTTGTTATGTACACAAAAATATATTGCTTTCTCTGTATTACATCTTGCTATGCTTTAAGAATTCTTTTATAATTATTTTGTATGTCCTTTTAATCATGCTGCATGTATATTTAAATGTATTTACATATTTTGTGTGTATATTAAATATTGATGTTTTTCTTTTATTAACAAATTTTTTAGACTCCTGAGGCTGGCCTATGGCCGAAACACAGTACTGTGTCGAGTCTGTGAAATAAAGCTGTTCTTTTACCACCATAGTCCCGTTTCCCTGGAGTCATTGGTCCACTTCCCACTTCCTACCTGATTGTTTCGCTTTCGTGGGAGTTAGTGTTCATCCACCCCAGTAGATTGCCTCCTCCTTAGCCAAAAAAAACAAGCAAACCAGTAAGGCAGTAAGGTCTCACGCGTTAACCGGGCGGTAATCGCGAGCACGCGTATACTGATGATTACCACCCGCTTAACGCTGCGTGTTAGAAAATAAAACCTATTTTTTGGTGCGCGTATCAGACGTGTGTAAAAATAGAATTACCACCCAGGGCACATGGTAGCCGGGCGGTAGTTCCAAATTGACGCGCATTGGATGTATGTAGGCGCCTAGGCGCCTTAGTAAAAGGGCCCCTTAATGCATGACCATTACTAAAGAAAATGCTGCCATTTTATCCCTGAGGAAATAATGGCCTTAGTGAATGGGAATGACCCGTATAAAGAGACACTAAGGCCACTTTTTGCAACAGTTTGGATAAAGGGCCCCAACATTTTTATGAAAAGTATGAACTCATTTCAAATTGCTCTGCAATTCTTTTCTTATTCCTTCACACCTATTTTGGGCAAGTATCCTGGTTTCATGAAATTATCTGGAGTTATGTCTCCTTGACTCTTACTGTTATCAGCAATGAACTAAAATGATGGTTTGTTTGTGGACAAGAAGTCCTGTATAATAATGTCATGTAATGTAATCTTCAAGAAGGACGAGAGAAATAGAGCCTGTTAAAAATCGCAATATCCATTGAGTTTCTTCATTTATTCTACCACTGTTTCCTTGTACATTAACATGAACATCAACGACAGCTAGACATACAGCTATCTGAGAATTTTACATCTGCCATATATTATATATTTATAAAAAATATATAACTTACACCTTGAAATGGGCAAGTGAAGCATTTTCAACTAGGATGAAAAGTACAAGAAATTCAAAGACAGGGCTGTGGATACAAATAAGCAGCTGATTTATCCACTTATATTTATGCCCACTGAATATACCTTCCTAAGCTAATGTATCTGTTTAAAGATAAGGCTGCTACTTGTGTGGCTCATTTACATTTATCTAGATTGTTTAAATGCTTACATTTATCTGGTTTGCCGCTGACTTGCTGCTGTACTGATTAGTTTATGTCCAACTTTCACACGGTCCTGGCCCTTTCTTTTACTAAACAAGCAAATTTGGGGTAGAAATACAACCAAATTTATCAGTTTTGCAGTGCATTAAGAGTTTTAAAAGTCGACCTCATAGCTTCTTTTCAGTATTGACCAGTACATTTCTTTCTGGCAAATAGGTATAATTCCCAGGGAATTACTAGAACTGGTTTGTAGAACCAGGGGTGGCCCAAGGCAAGATGTCGCCTAAGACGGAGCTAACGTGCCCCTCCCCGGGCCAAGATGCCGCCCTCTCCCCCGGGCGGCGTTTACCTTGTCATGTTCCAAACCCGGCAGCGGCAGTGATTCCCATATGCTGCCCTGCCACCGGCACCCACCTCTTCCCTTTACTGCGACTGCCTGAGCCTCTGACAAAGCAGGAAGTTACATCAGAGCAGTGGCGATCCTAGCCGGCATGACACCCGGGGCAGAGCGCCGATGCGCTCCCCCCCCCCGGGTGCAGCGCGCCCCCTCCCCGGTGAAATGACACCCCCCCGGGTGCACGCCGCTGGGGGGAGTGCCGCGGCGCGCGCCTGTCAGCTGAGTTCGCTGACTTCGCTAACTTCGCTACAGCTCCCTCTGCCCCGGCCAGAACAGGAAGCTGCAGCGAAGTTAGCGAAGTCAGCTGACAGGCGCGCGCCGCAGCACCCTCCCCCCCAGCGGCGTGCACCCGGGGGGGTGTCATTTCACCGGGGGGCGCATCGGACCGCCCCCACCGCCCCCCCCCCCTTGGTACGCCACTGCATCAGAGACACATCTGTAGTCAGGGCTTTTTTTGAGGGGGTACTGAATACCGGCACCTTTTCCATTGTCTGCTAAAATTGACCCATAGTCCCCAAGTTTTAATGAAAGAGCTCAGGCTCTACACACCAATTCTTGTTATAGGTTCTGTGACTGGTTGCAGGAGGCCAGGCTATTATGGGGTGGGTCCCTCAGTGATCACTCCACTCCTGAAGGGTGGCCAGGCATTTGAGTACCGGTACCTTTCCTGCTAGAAAAAATGCACTGGCTGTAGTAAAGGGAAAAGGTGGGTGCCGGCGGCAGGGCAGCGTATGGAAATCGCTACTGCAGCCGGGTTCAGAACATGATGATGTAAAATGCCGCAAAGGGGGAGAAGCCACTCCCCTAGATGCCGCTTCTGAAGAGTGCCACCTGAGGGCCCTGCCTCAGATGGCCTAATGGTGGGGCTGCCCCTGTAGAACTCTCCAGAGGGACAGTATAAGTGGGAGGGTGAAGAACCCAGCCCAGAGGGAGGTATTGGGAGAATAAGTGACAAAGGATGTCATAGTTGGGGTGGAATTTGAATGCTATAAAATTTATGGGATTACAGAGCCGATGGTCTTTGGTTGCCTTCTCTCCCACCAGGACCTGTGAGACAAGTAGGTTATTGATCAGGCCCCATAACTTAAGGCTGACCAGAGGAAGTTTCTGCTAATAAGTGCTGTAACTGTGAAGAGAGCTCTGGGTGAGTAGAAAGGGTTAACCCCCCCCAGGGAGCAGAGCAGGAAGAAGCCTGTTTGGCACTAAAGGCAGCAGTTCATGGAAGTGCACTTCTGGAGGACTAGGGCAGACACGGAAGTCCAATCCTGAGTGGGTCTGGCAGCTTGATAAAAGCCCACCAGGACAGCTTGCCACGGAAGGAGCAGGGAGCCATGGCCTTGGATTGTTCTGCTAGAAAGGATGGGTATTTGAAGACTGGATGGAACTATAAATATGTAAATACCCTAGGATTTTCCAAAAGTCTTGGACTGGCACAAAACCTCTTTCATTGATGTGAACTGTTTGTTAAACGTATGAAGTTTGGATATCTGCCTGTTGCAGCTTTCCAACAAAGTTCTATTGTGCATTTAACATAAAGGCTGGCGTGAGAGTGAAATCAATTTACTCAGAGACTATTAAAGGAATAACAAATAATGTGGCCCATTGGGATCAAGACCAGCCCCCGCCTGCACCCAGCTCATTAAAAACAGAACTATTGTTAGTGACCCTTGTTTCGGGTACCTGACCTGAAGAGCTAGCTCGTGCCCAGAACTTGTGGTGAGACCAGGGTTACAGAGGCAACAGACAATATAAGGTCAGAGTACTCGTTGAAATAAATATTGAACAGACTCATTTCTCTCGTGCACCTTCTTAATCCCTTATAAAATTATTCCCCATATCTGTAGGGCAAGCCTTTAACTTATATCTTATTAACTTCCTGATACAGCACATGTATCCCAGGAAATGTTGTATCCTTTCCTAGGTTGGCCTCTTATCTTTGAAGTTAAAGTGCCATCTTGTGTTTTTCTACAGCACGTCAACCACATGATCCCTTGTGCTTTATCAGAGAATTCATAAATAGCCTGAAAATGTTGCCAGACTTTTACAACCTTGCTGTTCAAATGATTCAGGGTCTTGATAGAAAATATATTACATTTTTAATATTTGATTCATGCATATAAATAAATCTAACTGCAACAGAGTGGAAAAAATGTTGTTTTCTTAGAGCAGGCCTGGGATTTATTATCCCTGGGCATGACATCCAGGGATGGGAGGTTTGAAGATGAAAGTCAATGAAAGTGACTGGTAACTGCTGATGAATCCATAGGAAAGCAGCAGCAGTCTTTGCTGTTCTCACCGATTGCGCCTACTCGGGATTGACTGCTCCTTTTATGAAACTGGAACTTACACCCCTGATTACTAACAGGCTCATTTTTGAAAGAGATGGACGTCCATCTTCCGACATAAATCGGCACTTGGACGTCCATCTCTCAGAGATGTCCAAATCGGTATAATCGAAACCCGATTTTGCACGTCTCTAACGGAAGTCCGTCGCAAGCACGTTCAAATCTGAGGGGGGCGTGTCGAAGGTGTGGTGAAGGCGGGACTTGGGCGTTCCTAAGACTTGGAAGTCTTTGAGCCATAATGGAAAAAAGCAGAGACGTCCAAGACTAAAACTTGGATGTTTTCAGCTGGACCTGTTTTTATTGCGGATAAGGCACAAAAAGGTGCCCGAAATGACCAGATGACCACTGGAGGGAATCAGGGATGATCTCCCTTTGCTCCCCCAGTGATCACTAACCCCCTCCCACCCTGAAAAAACATCATTAAAAATATTGATTGCCAGCCTCAGATGTCATACTCAGGTCCATGACAGCGCATGCAAGTCCCTGGAGCAATTTTAGTGGGTGCAGTGCACTTCAGACAGGCGGACTCAGGTCCATACACCCCCCACCTGTTACATTTGTGGAGGAAACAGTGAGCCCTCCAAAACCCACCAGAAACCCTCAGTACCCACATATAGGTGCCCCCCTTCACTCATGGTAGTGGTGTACAGTTGGGGGTATTGGGGTTTGGGGGGGGGGCTCAGCACACAAGGTAAGGGAGATATGTACCTGGGAGCATTTTAGAAAGTCCACTGCAGTGTCCCCTAGGGTGCCCCATTGCTGTCCTGGCATATCAGGGGGAATAGTGCACTACAAATGCTGGCTCCTCCCATGTCCAAATGGCTTGCATTTGGACGTTTTAAACTTGGACGTCTTTGGTTTCGAAAATCGCCTTAAATCAAAGACGTCCAAATCTAGGGACGTCCTTGGTATTTTCGAAACGAAAGATGAATGTCCATCTTTTTTCGAAAATGACCTTTTCCCCGCCTCTGAATTTAGACGTTTTACAAAGACATCCAAATTCCAACTTAGACGTTTCTTTCGAAAATGCCCCTCTAAGCCACGCGGCAATGCCGACACAGTCCATTCAAAGTGAATAGGCTGTGTTGGCATTAGCGCACGGCGGCCACTAGTGCGGCTTAGTAAACCGTGGGGTTAGATAATAGTTTATATGGCATTTGGTCTAGTATAGCTTATCTGTTTACAGTACATCTGTACTGTTCTATTTTTTTGTCCAACAAAGTATTTTAATAGTTTTCAATTCAAATTGAGCTAGCTTAAGATTCATGCTTCATTTTTTTTTTGGTCTAATTTGTGGGCAGCTTTGCAAATGAGCTGAGTAATAGGGCTATATATATTTTCTAAAAGCGTCGCTTGTGCGGTAAGAAAAAGAATTTACCCACATACAGTATGTCAGCCACATTTTTGGGTATGTGGATTTTTGTCTCCCAAAAGCAGACACATGCTTTCAAAATGTATATACTTGATGCAGCAGAGAAAAGTGGAATCTCAGGGGCTGTTTCAATGGTATGTTTGAAAACTGCACTGGTACAGAATTTCTAAAAAGATTTGCATGTTGTGTGTATGTCCTTAACACAGCTAACTTATTTTGCGGCATATGAGGGAAACATAGTAGATGACAGCAGATAAAGACCTGTACGGTCCATCCAGTCTGCTCAATAAGATAAACTCATTACATACGATATGATGTGATACTTCATATGTATACCTGATCTTGATTTGTCCTTGCCATTTTCAGGGCACAGACCGTAGAAGTCTGCGTGGCACTGTCAAAGCCCCTGAAAAGCTTCACTGCAGCCCATCCAAATCTTTTTAGCCATGATCAGGGCAGAGACCGTAGAAATCTTGCCCAGCACTGGCTTTGCTTCCCAATTAGTGGTGTTGCTACCTAATCTATGCTAAGCTTCTTTGGATCCGTTCCTTCCAAACAGGATTCCTTTGTGTTTACCCCACGCATTTCTGAATTCCATTATCATTTGAATTTCCACCACCTCCCGTGGAAGGGCATTCCAGGTACCTACCACCCTCTCAGTGAAAAAATACTTCCTGAGCCGGCCCACTTTCAACCTCAGTTCAGGTCCTCTAGTTCTACCACCTTCCCGTCTCTGGAAAAGGTTTGTTTATGGATTTATACCTTTCAAATATTTGAACGTCTGTATCATATCACCCCTGTTTCTCCTTTCCTCCAAGGTTCAGGTCAGCAAGTCTCTCCTCATACATCTTGACACGCAAACCCCATACCATTTTTGTCACTTTTCTCTGAACTGCTTCAAGCCTTGTTACATCTTTAGCAAGATATGTCCTCCAAAACTGAACATAATACTCCAAGTGGGATCTCAACAATGACTTGTACAGGGGCATCAGTACCTCCTTTCTTCTGCTGGTTATACCCTTCTCTGTGCAGCCTAGCATCCTTCTGGCCGTGGCCACTGCCTTGTCGCACTGTTTTTTTTCACCTTGAGATCCTCGGACACCATCACTCACTGGTCCATTTCCTGAGTGGAGTTTACCAATCTCTCCCCTCCTATCTGGTACATCTCTTTTGGATTTCTGCACCCCAGCTGCATCATTCTGCACTTCTTCACATTAAATTAACTGCCAGACCCTTGACCATGTTTCCAATGTTTGGAATTCAGCACCATATCAAGCAGTTTGACTGCATGGGGTGCAAATCTCAGCCCACTGTCTCCTCTCATTGGTGATAGCAAAACAAGTGTGCCAGGGGCATCACTGGATGAGTTACAGCCCATTTATAGCTCAGTATGGTTCTGCATATACTTTTAGCCATATTATTTCTTTAAATCAGTCACTTTACTTTCTAACTCTTCTTACTCTCTTACCTATCTATACGTTCCATCTTTGCTTGTACGCATATATCACAACAAGGACTAGAGAGTACTAGTACAATCTGATCGACCTCCCAGCCAGAAACGGGTCCAAATCTTCTCGAACATATCTCAATCTTCACCTTCCCAATTGCAAAGGTCTCAAATACAAAACCTATTACGCATCCAACTTCTCTGTTATAGGCAGCCAACTCTGGAACGCCATACCAAGATACATCCGAACAACCAACGAACATCTACCCTTCCGAAAGCTGCTGAAAACATACCTCTTCAAACAACTTAACTTAATTTACGAACCTAATCCACAACATTAACATTAACCATACCTCAATCCTTCCCCACACATCTCTTCCTCTTGTCCTTCTCTAATACAATTGTGTTATCTCTATGATATTTTTTACCCATACATTGTGTTATCTCTGTGATACTTTGTACCCATTTATTGTAAACCGCACTGAACCTGCTATCGAGTGGGAAAGTGCAGGTTATAAATGCTACAAATAAATAAATAAATAAATATAACACACAACAATTTCTCTCAAAAAATGGCAATAAGTACTTTCATGAAACTATGGTTCTGTGAAATGCATAGAGATTTTTTTCAAAGATTTTTTTAAGAACAAGGGGGGAAAGCCTCTGAAAGAAGCCCAACCACCAACCCAGACAATGGATCCCATTGTAGGAAGGCTGAACGTGTCTGATACTTTTGGTCTCCCATGCCTTGAGACAGCTCACAGCGAAACTCTGGCCAAAGTCGGTGTAACAGACGGACGGACCATCACACGTTGTTCACTACATTTGAAAATTAAGTTTAAGTAATTTTTGTGGATCCATCCGAAGTCAGTTCTGTGAAGTTAGCATTTTTTACTTAAAGAAATAAGAAATAAAGAGTTTTTTGGTGCCGGTGAAGATAAATAGCCCATTGATTTCTCTCAACCCTCGTTTTTGTAAATGATTATCTGGGCTGGTGGTTGGGCTTCTTTCAGAAGCGTTTTCCCTTCTTCTTAAAAAATCTTTGAAAAAATCTCTATGCACTTCACAGAACCACAGTTTCATGAAAGTACGTATTGCCATTTTTTGAGAGAAATTGTTGTGTGTTATATACCATCTTTGCTTATACCCTTCACTGTCAATTAAAATATTCTATTACGTATTGTGTTGACAATGTAAGTAGTATACTCAAGCCATACTTTGTATTGTTATTTGAATACTGCTGTAATTGCCTATTGCTCATGTTTGACCTATTCTTACTGTACATCACCTTGAGTGAATTCCTTCAAAAAGGCGGTAAATAAATCCTAATAAATTAATAAATAAAATATTATACCACAATATTCAAAACACATGATGCCTATGTATTAAAAGGACAGTATTCAACAACCCAGTAAGCAGGTAAGATAAATAGCTAATTTATGCTAATTATCTTCAGATATACATTAGACTGGCTGCCTGAATAGCAGATGAAATTTAGCATGAACAAGGGCAAAGTAATGCAGATAGGGAAATGTGATCCCGACTACAGGTACATGATGTCACCACCCTAGAAAAGGATTTTGGTGTCACTAGGAGGAAATACATACATTGAAATCCTTGACTCGGTGTGTCATGGCAGTTAGTTTAAAATGCCTTACTACGGAATGTGCTCAGGTGTCCTGCAGTAATTATGACATGGAAAACAAAACAGCAGATCAATATAACATCCAAAGATTTTATTAATGATACCAGAATAATGCCCGATACAGGCCGTGTTTCGCCCAAAAGGGCTGCTTCAGGGGCTAAAAATAGACAAACACATAAAATCATAAATACAAAATCATATTAAAAATATAAAAACATAATATGTCATACATCATCAAATAAATTAAATGTATAAACAGGCATTATTCTGGTATCATTAATAAAATCTTTGGATGTTATATTGATCTGTTTTTGTTTTCCACGTTGGAATTTGCAGATCGTTTGCCTTGTTTTTTGGGACCATAATTATGGCATGAGCATACGCTTCCTATGTGCTAAAAAATTTAAGTTTTTAATGCTGGGGGCAGGTCTGAGGCAGAGAGTAGATGTGTTCTGCGCTAATCTGTTAGTACAGCTACATTGCCACATGCTAACTGATTAACACGTGAGCCTTTACTGCCTACAAAATGGGTGGCAGAAGGGGCTCACGCGCTGATGGCAAAATTAGCATGTGGCCATTAATTCAAAAAAATAGAAAAAGTCGTCATTTTACCAATTATAGTAAAAATGACCTTAGCACACGAGAATGACCCGTGTAAGTACACGCTAAGGCCACTTTTTACCGCAGATTGGTAAAAGGGCCCCCTAGCATGCTTGATATTATTTGGAAAGGAAGAATAAAACAGAAAATTTCAATGTCTCTTTAACGATCCATGGTATGGCCATACCTTGAGTACTGAGTGCAGTTCTGTTCGTTTATTAGATTCTTTTTTTTTCAATTTATAGATTTTTATTGAAAGTTGCCAATAACATCAACATGGGAACACAATTCTCCCCAACATTTCCATCTTATTTTATACATTTCAACATCAAAAACTGCCCATCATCCTTTTTCCCCAACAACTCCCTAAATACTCCCCTCTCCCCCTCCCTTCCCTCCTCCCCCAAATTCTCCCTTATTAGATTCTTAATATACTACCTTTCTGTGGTTTGCTGTACATATTACATACAGATACTTTCTCTGTCCCTGGTTGCCTTATATCAAAAAAAGATAAAGCAGAATTAGAAAAGGTACAGAGAGGGGCAACAAAAATGATAAAAGGGATGGAATGACTCCCTGATGGAGAAAAGCTGAAGAGACAGCTAAAAGGACATATGATAGATATTACTATTTATTTATTACATTTGTATCCCACATTTTCCCGCATAGCAGTAGGCTCAATGTGGCTTACAGGTTACGGAGAGGAGAGTACCAACTCCGGGAATATATACAGAGTGGAAAATAGATTAACAGTAGGTGCAAGGAAGCTGATAAGGTTCTGGAATAGAGAATACAACTCTGGGACGAATATAGAGTAGCATATAGAGAGAAGTAATCCCAATGAGGCTGATAAGTCTCCGGGCAATGGCGTTCCAAGGGGCGCTGACACCCGGGGCAGATCGCCGATGCGCCCCCCCCCCCCCCCGGTGAAAGAACCCCTGGGTGCACGCCACTGGGGGGGGGGGGCGCGCGCCGTCAGCGTCGTTCGTTTCCATGCTCCCTCTGCCCCGGAACAGGTTACTTCCTGTTCCGGGGCAGAGGGAGCATGGAAACGAACGACACTGACCAGCACGCGGCACCCCCCCCAGCAGCGTGCACCCAGGGCAGACCGCCCCCCCCCCCTTTGGGATGCCACTGTCTCCAGGGATGGGACTACAACTTCTAGTGAGCAATACAGAGTAGGATAAGGGTAGAAGTACACTTAATTATAACTGGAGTGGTAAAATTCGTACAGTTTGATGGAGCAGACAAATAAGGAATGGTTGTTTACTTTTTGAAACAGTACTAAGAGTCACTCCTGAAGTGATCGGGCAGTGCTTTTAAAAGTAATTTTTTCACTCAGCATACAATTAAGCTGAGGGATTTGGTTGCTGGAAGATGTGGTGAAAGTAGTTAACATAGCTAGAAAACGTATTTAAGTAAGCTTCTTAGGGAATGGTGAAAACCCCAATATTAATCAGCTTATCCCTGGTAATAACAAGAAAAGGATTGATTCTTTGGGATCCTGCTGGGGACTTCTGACCTGAATTGGCCACTGTCGGAAATAGGATGCTGAGCTTGATGGACCTTGATGGATCTGTATGATATTTCTTATGGAAAAGTAGAAAAGAGGAAGCCATAGTCTGCAAACAGCACTAGGTAGTCCAAAACAAGGCAGAATCCACATCTATGATGTAGAAGAATTTTATTCTAATCAAATCAAAGTTACAAAAAACCCAAAGTGAATCATGTTTCACCCTATGAATAGGCTGCATCAGGAACAACAAAATGAACAACAATACACATTAATCAATATAAATGAAACAATAATAATACAAATAACAACAAAAAATATATATATCAAAATCAATAAACACTCGCATTTATTTGGTCAATCACATAAGAAATGGACTCTGAGGAACATAAAAAACAGGATCACTATAGAACAACTAAAAAACATATAGTAATGCTAGTAAAACACAAATATCACAATTTAAAAATAGACAGAGTAATAGCGCACAAAATCCATTGTGTCTTTTCTAGCAAAACAGGTGCCGGTACTCAAATGCTAGGCTACCCTTCAGGGTTGGGTTGATCACTGAGGGACTCACCCTACAATTGCCAGACCCCCTGCAACCAGTCACAGAATCTATGACAAGACAGAATTGGTGTGTAGAGCCTGAGCTCTTTTATTAAAACTGGGGACCATGGGTCAATCTTAGCAGACAATGGAAAAAGTGCCGGTACTCAAATTCCAGGCCACCCTTCAGGGGTGAGGCGATCACTGAGGGACTCACCCTACAATTGCCAGACCCCCTGCAACCAGTCACAGAATCTATGACAAGACAGAATTGGTGTGTAGAGCCTGAGCTCTTTCATTAAAACTTGGAGCCCATAGGTCAATTTTAGCAGACAATGGAAAAGGTGCCGGTACTCAGTACACCCAAGTACCCCCTCAAAAAAAGCCCTGACAAAATCTATAGTAAAAATAATACTCACCCAGCAGTACTCAAAACAGGCACACAGATGGCAGCCCCAACTAATAGCAGGCAACCCTACCAGGGTTGCCATATAAAAAAAAAAATTCTCACACAAAACCGCTCAAAACCCGCCCAAAAACTGCACACACCCCACCCCCGATATCATCAACCCCGCCCCTTCCGTCATCACCCCCGCCCCGCCATCATCAGCCCCACCCCTTCCGGCATCACCCCGCCCCACCGTCATCAGCCCCGCCCCCACTGTCATCGCCCCGCCCAATACGTCAATAAACCCCGCCCCCAAAATGTCACAAACCCCGCCTCTGTCGCCATTAGCCCCACCCCCTGCCGGCCGAAAAACCGCCCAAAACCCACACAGAAAAAAGAAAACGAGCCCAAAAAACTGCAACCCGCCGCGGGCAAAAGTTTCCTGCGGCGGGTTGCGGAAAACCGTCCAATTGGGCGGGAAAACCGCCCATCTGGCAACCCTGAACCCTACCCTTAGCACACTGCATCTCATGGTTACTTAACCACTTCCTCCTGAAAAAAAACAAAACAGTTTTGGTACTGCTTAAATTGTTCTCTTTGAGGGTTTTGTATATATAAGCCTTTTAAAACCCATTTGTTTTAACGCTGTTTCAATTTGAACTCTATTTCAATTGAATTACACATTTTTTAAATTATTTTTTTAACTTTTTAAAGTTTTACCCTTTGACCTTAAGAGAGGACGTGGTTATAAGCAACCATGAGATGCAGTGTACTAAGGGTTGCCAACTATTAGCAGGGGCTGCCATCTATGTTCCTGTTTTGAGTACTGCTGAGTGAGTCTTATTTTTGCTAACATTTAGATTTTGTGCACTATAATTCTGTTTGGCTGTCTATTTTTAAATTGTGATATTTATGTTTTACTTTTATTACTACATTTTATAGCTGTTCCTCAGTGTGAGTATTTTATTGATTTTGGTTTATATTGTTTTATATTTTTGACTAACATCAGGCCTCTTTTACCAAACCGTGCTAGCGATTCCTGGTGTGGCAATGTCGATACAGCCCATTCACTGACTGAGCCTCCAAACAAAATAGGAAGTTAAATCAGAGAGGCAGCTGCAGTAAAGGGAAGAGGCGGGTGCCGGTGACAGGGCAGTGTATGGGAATCACTGCTACTGCCGGGTTTGGAACGCGACGAAACAAAATGCCGCAAATGGGGTGGTCGCTCCCAGAAAATTGGAGAGATGCCACCCCTGAAGAGTGCCGCTTGAGGCCCCTGCCTCAGGTGGCCTGTCAGGCCGCCCCTGAAAGTATGCACATGGAAAGTGTGAGCTAGAGGCCAACCAAAACCACTGATGCAACTTATAGAATACGCTTAGCCGGAAATGTTTACCGTGCAGGTTTTTTAGATGCCTTATATAGAATCTGGGGGAGGGGGCAATTCTATAAAAGGTGTTGAAAAACTGGTACTGAAAAAAAACATGGTAAGTACCATTCTATATAAAGTGCAAAAAGTTAGACTCCATTTATAGAATAGCACTTACTGCCAGGACCTGTGCCTAGCTTTAGGTACAAGGATTTACAACAACTAAACCCTGGTGTAAATCCTCCTGCCTAAGTTTGGTGCAGATGTCCCCAAGAGTAGCCTAGTGGTTAGAGCAGCAGACTTTGATCCCTACTACAGCTCCTTGTGACTCAGGCAAGTCACTTAACCCTCCATTGCCCCAGGTATAAATAAGTACCTGTATATAATATCAGGGGCATTTTCGAAAGAGAAGGGTGCCCATCTTTCGACACAAATCGGGAGATGGACGTCCTTCACTCAGGGTCGCCCAAATCAGCATAATCGAAAGCCAATTTTGGGTGTCCTCAACTGCTTTCCGTCACGGGGATGATCAAAGTTCACGGGGGCATGTCGGTAGCGTAGCGAAGGCAGGATGGGGGCATGGTTAACAGATGGGCGTCCTCGGACAATAATGGAAAAAAGAAGGGCGTCCCTGATGAGTATTTGGCCAACTTTACTTGGTCCATTTCTTTTCACGACCAAGCCTCGAAAAGGTGCCCGAACTGACCAGATGACCACCAGAGGGAATCGGAGATGACCTCCCCTTACTCCCCCAGTGGTCACCAACCCACTCCCACCCCCCAAAAAATTTAAAAAACATTTTTTGTCAGCCTCAAATGTCATACCCAGCTCCATCACAGCAGTATGCAGGTCCCTGGAGCAGTTTTTAGTGGGTGCAGTGCACTTCAGGCAGGCGGACCCAGGCCCATCCCTCCCCCCCACCTGTTACACTTGTGGTGGTTAATATGAGCCCTCCAAAACCCACCCGAAACCCACTGTACCCACATGTAGGTGCCCCCTTCATCCCTAAGGGCTATGGTAGTGGTGTACAGTTGTGGGGAGTGGGTTTTGGCGGGGGCTCAGCACCGAAAGTAAGGGAGCTATGCACCTGGGAGCAATTTGTGCAGTCCACTTCAGTGCCCCCTAGGGTGCCCAGTTGGTGTCCTGGCATGTCAGGAGGACCAGTGCACTACGAATGCTGGCTCCTCCCACAACCAAATGCCTTGGATTTGGTCATTTTTGAGATGGGCGTGCTCAGTTTCCATTATCAGCGAAAACCAAGGTCGCCCATCTCTAAGGTCGACCATCTCAACATTTAGGTTGACCATCTCTTAGGTCGACCTAAATGTTGAGATTTGGGCGTCCCCAACCCTATTATCGAAATGAAAGATGGACGCCCATCTTGTTTCGATAATACGGGATACCCCGCCCATTCACGGGGACGTCCTCAGAGATGGGCATCCTCAGAGATGGGCGTCCCCATTCAATTATGCCCCTCCATGTAAACCACTTTGAATGTAGTTGCAAAATCCACAGAAAGAGAGTATATCAAGTCCCATTCCCTTATTCTATAACAGTGCAGATCCCAGCCCCTAAAATTGTGAACATAAATTTTAATTTGTCAATTAGCACCAATAAATGATTAACAACTAATTATCAGTATTAATTGGCTTGTTCAATTAAAGTATGCGTGCAAATTGGGTGCACACCTAAATTTGCTTATCCAATTTTTAGTGCCATATATACAATTTGGGGGGTAATGAGTCCCTAGTGCTCACTGTTAATAGTGAATTGTTTGAAATGACTGCTGATCCCTAGAGAGGAACAGTTCAAAGTGATAAATATAGTAACGTGGAGGGGCATTTTCAATATCACATCTATGTCCAACGTTAGACGTTTTGCTCAAAACGTCCAAAATTCAAGTGGGGAATACAGCCATTTTCAAAACAGAAAAAACATTTATCTTTTTTTCTAATATAAAATGGTTATTTGCTAGATTTGTCTGTGCTCTGTGTGTTTATCCTTTTCGTCCATTTCTGAAAAAAAAAAAGAAAAAAAATATCTAAATGAAAATCACACAAAATCAAGCCATTGGGATGTAGGAAGAGTATTCTTAGTAGACTGGCCAAATAGACATCCCAGCAGAGAAGTGGGGTACCTTAGGGAGCACAGCGGTGGATTTCACATAAAAGGGCCCAAGTTTACATCTCACCATTGCTCCCTTATATTGTATGATGAGTCCTCCAAAACCCACCAAAAACTTACTGTACCCAACTGTAGTGTACACCACTACAATACCCCTTAAGCCTGCAGGTGTCACCTATATGTAAGTACAGAAGGTGGGTTTTGGGGAGCTCACACGTTCCACCACAAGTGTAACAGTTAGAGTGGATTATGGGCCTGGGTCCTCTTCTCTACAGTGCACTGCACCGACCACTGGACTACTCTAGGGACCTGCATGCTGCTCTAACGGAACCTGAGTATAACTTCTGAGGCTGGCATAGAGGCTGGTAAATAATGTTTTTAATCACATTTTTGTGGGGGGTGGGAGGGATTTAGTGACCACTGGGAGAGTAAGGGGAAGTCATCTTTGATTCCTTCCAGTGGTCATCTGGTCATTTAGGCAACTTTTGTGGCCTATTCCTTAAAAAAATGGGTCTAGACCAAAATGTCCAACTTATAGCCCTGGATATTTTTGTTTTGTTCCATTATGACTGAAAAAACATCCGAGTGTTAGGAGCGCCCAGATCCTGCCCTTAACATGCCCCTGACACTCCCCCTTGTGATTTCAATGCACTTCTGATAGACTTCATTGAAAAACATCTAAAAATTGGTTTTGAAAATACCACTTTGGATGTTTTTGTGAGAAAAACATCCAAATGCAGATTTATGCCACTTTTTGGACGTTTTTCTCTTTTAAAAATGAGCCCCATAGTAACATAGTAGATGACAGCAGATAAAGACCTGTTCGGTCCATCCAGTCTTCCCAACAAGATAAACTTATAGCATAAGGTATGATGTGATACTACATATTTATTTGTTACATTTGTATCCCACATTTTCCCACACATTTGCAGGCTCAATGTGGCTTACATAATACCGTTAAAGCATTCGCCAATTCCGGTACGGGATTAGTACAAAATGTTGTATTGGGATAGGGAAGGTAAGATTCAATCAAGTTGGGTTGAGGTAAACAAGTTTGTCAATGTTCAATACAATCTTTATAGTGAAGTGTTGCAGGGTTGAGTCACTTAAGTTGGGTCATTCGGATATGCTTTTCTGAATAGGTGAGTCTTTAATAATTTTCTGAATTTTAGGTGATCATAAGTTGTTTTCATCATTTGTGGCAATGCGTTCCACATATATACTTGATCTTGATTTGTCCTTGCTATTTTCAGGGCACAGACCGTAGAAGTCTGCCCGGCCCTGGCCTTGTTCTTCACTACTGAAGCTTTCATCCAGCCCACCCAAATCTGTCCAGCCACACAGAATAACATACAAGGGTGGGAGAGAAGAGAAGGTTTCCCCAGTAGAATGCATCTGGAGTTATTCACCAAAGAGAAACCCAAAAATGTGAGAGTGAATCAGCCCCTGGGCTACTATGTTATTTGTATGTGAAAACTGGGGTACGTTAAGATGGTATTTTCTAGCACATGTGCTAACTGAATCCAACTATTCTGTATTTTGTTTGATTTTCAAATCTATGCTGAAAACCCACCTTTTCACCACTGCTTTTGGCTCCTAGTCACTAGTCAATTGCCCTCCCCTTGTTCCTTCTCACCCAGTACTTCCCTCGCCCTTAATTGTCTTCTGTCTGTCTGTATTTTTAGATTGTAAGCTCTATTGAGCAGGGACTCAGGGCCGTGCCAAGGGTCTCTGGCGCCCCCCTGCAGACTACCAGTTGGCGCCCCCCCCCCCCCCCCCCCGCACCTGCCTGGCTCCAAGGCAGCGATTCCCCTCTCTCCCCTGCCCTCCCGCTCCCATGTAGGAACTGCCCGCCCTCTTCTCCCCCCCAAGATCCCGTTCCTTTTTTTTTTCTTTTAAATTTACCTTCCTCCGGCAGCGCAGCGTCAGTGAAGGAGGTGGCGCTCCCAGTCCCGACGTCTCTAGCCTTTCCTTGTTCGCTGCTCACTGCCCCACCTTCTTCTGACGTCATCACGGGATCTTGGGGGGAGAAGAGGGCGGGCAGTTCCTACATGGGAGCGGGAGGGCAGGGTAAGCACGCAGCGGCGGCGCCCCCCAGAGGATAGCGCCCCCCTGCGGCGCTTACCCCGCTTACCGCATCGGCACGGCCCTGCAGGGACTGTCTCTCTGTGTCAGGTGTTCAGCGCTGCGTGCGTCTGGTAGCGCTATACAAATGCTAATAATAATAATCATAATAATTTTGCAAACTTGCTCTGCTATTTGCAAGAGCCTGGGTTGGAGAAGGGCTCAGCCAGATCTAACCCGGTGTGCCATCCAAGTCGAAATATTAAAAAGCCATAAAAATGTGAAGGTCCCGTGTTGACTTATGAGTTATTATTAGAAGAGCTGAGTCTGATTTGAAGTGCTTAGTCTGTACAGTTCAAATTAACTGCCATTCATGTTCAGCCGCCTCAAAGTTTTTGAAACGTAAAGGTAAAGGAAAATTATAGATTGAAGAATGACTGCTTCTGGTGAGCACTCTGGAAAATAATCATTTCTGCCTATCCTTGCCTCAATTTCTCTCTTCTTTGCCACCTTTCAAGGTCATGTTAAAAGCTGCTCAGTGTGTAAATATATGAAGATCAGCTACAAATGTGCATGGCGATTTCAGAAACCCACTATTTATATGTGGAGATGGGAAGGATGCAGAGATTTCAAGGTGTATATTTAGGGTAGGCCAAGCATTTATACATGTATTATCCATTTTAAAAAGAAAATATGTGTCTATGTAAAAAAAAACATTCCCCATCAGATTCTGAACCAGAGGCAAGGCATATGTTGAGTGTTTGTTTCAGCTGGGACATTATATGAGGGATTAAGGGAATAGTTTTCCTTAGTTGCTCATTTCTTATTTTTGCCATAATAAGAACATAAGATGAACATCACTATCGAGGTCCATCAAGTCCAGTATCCTGTTTTCAGCAGTAGCCAATCCAGGTCACAAGTGCCTGCCAAGATCCCAAAAGAGTAAATCTGTTTATAATAGGAACAAGTAATGGATTTTTCCAAGTCCATCTTTAATAATGGCTTATAGACTTTCCTTTTAGGAACTTGTTCAAATCCGTTTTAAACCCTGCTAACTGCTTTTGCCATATTCTCTGGCAATGAGTTCCAGAATTTAATTACACATTTTCTCCGATTTGTTTTAAATGTACTACTTAGTAGCTTCATTACACGCCCTTTAGTTAAACAGAAACCTTTGGCAGTTTCCATATTGAAATGCTACCATTTCTATGCAGAGATTGTGAAATCAGCAAACTATACTTATATGTGGAAGCTGCCGAGTGATGTCACCCTTTTTTTTCCATGTGTGGTTTTGTAAAACTGCTGATCTCACAATGCAGGTCAACAAATACACGTGAATTTGCTGGTCCTGTTCTATAGAGTCCTTTTATCAAGCTACAGTAAGCAATAACGTGTGCGTACTGCAGATTAAAAGTCCTTACCGTGGAGCTGAGGCTGCCGTGTTTTGGCGCCAAGGCACCTGCCTCAGGAGTCTTATGACTTGTGTCTTGGAAATACCATTTACCTTTGCACAACCTACACCATGATACTCCCTGAGGCAGATGCCTTGACACCGAAACACAGCAGCTGTGTTGACTCATTTGGTAATTTTTAATAAAGATCATATATATTTTTGAGCAACTGTCTCCCTTTTTTTTTTTTTTTAGAAGAGTCTGTCTACCCTACTCTTTGGACTCTTTTAGGATCATGGGCAGATCAAGGGTATTCCTAGAATTTATGCGTGCTGTTGTAAAATAATGGGGATCCTTGCTTAATTTAGACACGAAGATTTACAGCAAGGTTTACTTGATGTAAATCCTCACATCTAAAGTTAGGCACTAGGGGCTAGGTTCTATATATCATGCCTAGAAAATTGGCACTGAAAAAATACGCCTAGGCGTATTCTATAAAGTACACCTAAAAGTAGGCATACTTTATAGAACGCACCTATATTTCAGCACACTTTATAGAATACACCAAGCACCATCTGCGCAACTAAATTTAGTCATGGGCATTATGTCTGGACCGGGTGTATTCTAGAGCAGTGTTTCCCAAGTCCAGTCCTGGAGTACTCCTTGCCAGTCAGGTTTTCAGGATATCCACAATGAATATGCATGAACTTGATTTGCATACACTGCATCCATTATATGCAAATCTCTTCCATGCATATTCATTGTGGATATCTTGAAAACCTGACTGGCAAGGGGTACTCCAGGACCAGACTTGGGGAAACACTGCTCTATATCAATGCCCATAGATTTTAGAAGCGCCCATGACCTGCCCATTCCACACCCATGACCACACCCCCTTTTCAGCTATATGCCTTAGAATTTATAGACATCACGTTACAGAATACACTTAGACAGTGGGGCATGTAAATTCTAATTAGTGCCAATTAGTGTCAATAATGGCTTGCTAATTGGCAATTATCGGCACTGACTGGCTTGTTAACTAATTAAGTTGCATGCGCAAATCCAGAATATGACTGGATTTATGTGTGCAACTTATGTCACACTATAAAGAATCCGGGGATAAGCATATTCTATAAACAGCACCTAACGTTCAGCACCGTTTATAGAATAGCACTTAGCTTATTATTTTTTCAGTGCCGATGTTTTGGTGCTATTTTTAGAACTTAGTCCTAAATGCCGCAGTTGTGCAAGCAACCGCCAGCATTCTGTAACTTGTGCTAAAATAGTTATCATGCCTCTGACCAGCCCATAGCCCACTCACATGTGTTTCCCCATTGCAGCTGCATGTTGTAGAATTTAAGCACCATCTTTATAGGAAAAGGGAAATGGGACTTGATATACCGCCTTTCTGAAGTTTTTGCAACTACATTCAAAGCGGTTTACATATATTCAGGTACTTATTTTGTACCAGGGGCAATGGAGGGTTAAGTGACTTGCCCAGAGTCACAAGGAGCTGCAGTGGGAATCGAACTCAGTTCCCCAGGATCAAAGTCCACTGCACTAACCACTAGACCAACACGTATAACTGCTAATTAGTGACAAGTTCTATTTAATGCCAATTCTTGACAATTAATGGCACTTAAGTGCCAATTTGGGCCCAATTAATTAAGTTATGCGCTTGAGACATTCTATAAAGAGTAAAAAATGTACTGTAATACAGTATGAGCTGTAAATCAACTATAGTAACCTAATAGAAAAAAAACCTGAAAAACAGCCAATAGTAACCTCAAAGGGTCATACAAAAGACAAACAATAACATTGTCTTTCTTCTTTTTCATTCACTACTGTGCAGCTCTTGCTTGTTTTACAAATGGTAGTTTACCCTCAGAAACCAAGGCACCTGCCAAGGTCTGACCATCAAGGCATTGTTATCTATATAAGATTATTATGCCTGAGATCTTGTCTCTTTCATAGGGTACACAAGCCCACAAATCTAATTATATTGTGACTGATTATATTGTGACTGATTATTCAAACAACATTATTGAGACTAAACAACTTCATCAATCTCAAATGTAGCTTGAAAACTTAGCTTTTCTTAAGTTGACTCAATACCCCAAATTTACGATTGCATTTTGGTGACTTTCAATTTCATTCTCAACGGGGCCCATGGATCGTTTCGCTCACTTAAGGCTTCGTCAGGAACCACTCATATTTGAAATTGTAATGGGGGTATACATAGGGTTTCTTTACTTCTGAACACCTATTAATTGCGAATCACAAGGAGCTGCAGTGGGAATTGAACTCAGTTCCCCAGGCTCAAAGTCCACTGCACTAACCACTAGACTAACACGCATAACTGCTAATTAGTGACAATTAAGTTCTATATAATGCCAATTCTTGACAATTAATGGCACTTAAGTGTCAATTTGGGCCCAATTAATTAAGTTATGCGCTTGAGACATTCTATAAAGAGCCCTCACATTTTCACGTGCAACAGTGTGCACTATTTATAGAATCAGGGGGTTTCTGTTCATCAGAAATTTTTGTAAAATTTGGCAGAATTGGCCAGGACATCCCAATTCCTATCTAGAAATACTATGGAAAACAGAGTTATTCTCTAATTCTTCTTCATTAGTGATAATATTTTTCTCTTATTTATAACCTGTGACATAAACTTTACCCAAGTAACCCCTGAAGTGCATGGGGGCTCAAAGATAAAGGGAGCACTCTTGTAGCTACTCATAAGAACATAATAGCCATACTGGATCAGCCCAAGGTCCATCTAGCCAGTATCCTGCATCCAACAGTGGCCAATCCAGGTCACAAGCACCTGGCAGAAACCCAAATAGTAGCAATATTCCATGTAGAACCCCAAAGAGTAGCAACATTCCATTCAGAATCTCAAATAGTGGCAACATTCCATTCTACCAATCCCAGGGCAAGCAGTGGACCCCCCAGCTCCTGCTCTTGTTGGAGCTCTTTGCAAATAGTTAAAATAGGTAGATAGCTAGTTAAATTCCAAGTCAACAATTTATAAGCAATAAAACTGAGCAGAGTTGTGAGCTGGTTACAAAAGACAGCACAACACAGGAGTTGAAGAAGCCAACCACGGTTCTCAAGTGGATCACAAAAACATTTATTCATCCAATGCTGACAAAATGAACCCTTGGTTACAAAAGAGGTCTCAAACATGACTAGTCCAGTGTACATGATGATAACTAGAAAGAGGAATACGATACCTACATTTTATTCTTTCACTTTCTAAGGCAATGGTATGACACAATGCTTTGTAAACATTTCACACTGCATACTCTTCAAGGAAACTGAAGAAGCATAACATGAAAAACAAATGTTACTGGATTACTTAACATGTTGAACAATCAATCTCTTGCAATTCAACCCTCAAATGAATACTGCTAATGTCAATGTTCACTTTGCTCGCGCAACAATTTTTCCTGGTCAGTCTCATGAAGGCCATAGTCTACAATGAGGTAAATATTCAGTTGGGTATGTGCGGCCGGCCAGCACTTATCTGGTTAAGGCATATGTTCAGTAATTTAACCAGGCAGTATTCTCGCCAGCCCAATTAAATTGCTTTGATTATCGACCCCAATGTAGAAATAAATTTCAGTTCTATAGGCAAACAAATAGGAGGAAATATTATTTCACATAAAGAATAGTTAAGCTCTGGAACTCATTGCCAGAGGATATAGTAATTGTGGTTAGCATATCTGGGTTTAAAAAAGGTTTAGATCGGTTCTTGGAGGAAATGTCCATAATCTGTTATTGAGATGGACATGGGGGAAGCCACTGCTTGCCCTGGGATTGCTAGCATCGAAAGTTGCTTCTATTTCAGATTCTGAATGGCATGTTGCTACTCTTTGGGATTTTACATGAAATGTTGCAACTATTTGAGATTCTGAATTGGATGTTGCTAGTCTTTGGGGTTCTGCATGGAATGATGCTACTATTTGGGTTTCTGCCAGGTACTTGTGACCTGGATTGGCCACTGCTGGAAGCAGGACACTGGCCTAGATGGACCATTGTGTGGCTATTCTTGTGTTCTTAAGTGGTGTTTGATAGTGATGTGTTTTATCCTGAATTTATCTACATAAATGGTTATTTTATAACTGGTCACTCAGATTGAGAGGGCAAAAAGGCACCTTTTTACAACTTCGTTTATAAATCCACATAGACACCTATGAGCGTTTATCAAATACTATCACAAATCCTGAAGAAATGGTGGCCAAAGTTTGGCACCGCAATGATGCATGCTAAGCACAAATTCTATAAAGGCAATTCTGTGCAGAGCTATTTTTATAGAATACTACCTTAAGTCATTTTCACATCTTTTAGGCGTGAGCATTTATGCCTGCCAAAGGCTGCAGTAAATGCTTGCTCCTAATTACTCCAACGATAACCAGGCACTACACACAAGTTTTAAGAATTGAACGGCGCTTACTATCAATTAGTTCTCAATATGCTCAGCTTCTCAACACTTATAACCTTATATTACACAGGGCAGTAGGATCGGAGAATCATAATAGGATCCGTCAGATTATCATATCCGCCTCCATTTTGGCTGAATGATTCAATAAGCCAAGCATACTTTTAGAGGCGGTACCGCAATCCTCATCGATCCAGTTTTATTTTAAATCTTCTACTGTTAATCCTTATTTTGGTATCAAAACAATTTTTTATATTTTTCAGTTTTCTTTATAATATGCATTTACAAAAGGTTTAGCATAGTATTCAAGTTGGTACTTAGCTTTTAGGCTGCATTCAACGATACGTGATGGAGACCAGTTGTCACCGACATAGATCCATGTTTCGATTACGAGCTCTTTCAAGGTACTCTCCTATAAAAAAATTCATATAAAATTAGTCCTTAACTTCTGACAGGGCTATTATGCACCGATTCACATCGATGAGGATTACTGGCACTAATTGGCTCCTAAGCCAGTTTAGTTGGGCACACATCTTAGATCAATGCCCAAATATCGGTGCCAAATTTGGGCGCCATGCATAGAATCCGGGGGTTAGCACATAAATACAAGGGGTGTACATGTGGGTGGAGCATGGGAGGGGCACAGACGGGGCTCCCACTTACAAAGATAATTTACAGAATACTGTAGTGTACATGCTAAAGTGCTGCATTCAGGCATGCATATTAATGCCTACTGTTGACATGGCATAAGTGGGCATGGCTATTTGCAGGCACATAGATGTCAATTTATGCTACTATTCTATAGCAGAAACTTGGCACCCAGGTGCCATTATAAAATTTGAGCTCGGCGCGTTGCTTCTAGGTACATAACTTTGGCATCCAGCTGTACAATTGCCCTCATATTGTTAAAACGTTCCCCTGTTTATTGGTGCCAGATGCTGGCACCCTATCTGCCTTATTTTCGAAAGTGATGGGCGCCCAGATTTCAACCCAAATCGGGAGATGGGCGCCCATCTCGCCAAGGCGCCCAAATCGGTATAATCGAAAGCCGATTGTGGGCGTCTTCAACTGCAATCTGTCGCAGAAACGGGCAAAGTTGATGGAGGCATGTCGGAGGCGTGGTGAAGGTGGGACTGGGGCGTGTTTATCGGCCGAGGAGAGATGGGCGCCCTTGGCCAATAATCCAAAAAAGCAAGGCGTTTTTAGCATGAATTTGGGTCACTTTTTTGGACCCTTTTTTTTTTCACGAACAAGTCCCAAAAAAGTGCCCTAAATGACCAGATGACCACCGGAGGGAATCGGGGATGACCACCCCTGACTCCCCTGTGGTCACTAACCCCCTCCCACAAAAAAAACCAACTTTAACAACTTTTTTTCCAGCCTCAAATGCCATACCCAGCTCCATCACAGCAGTATGCAGGTCCCTGGAGCAGTTGTTAGGGAGTGCAGTGGACGTCAGCCAGGTGGACCCAGGCCCATCCCCCCCTTACCTGTTACACTTGCGGTGGTAAATGGGAGCGCTCCAAACCGCCCCCAAAACCCACTGTACCCACATGTAGGTGCCCCCCGTCAGCTCTTTGTTTTGCATTGTAAATATTTATTAAAGTATTTTTTCAGCAAGAAGGTTACAAGCAACTGCTCAAAGGACTGTCACAACCACACACCCTCTCCAAAAGACATTACACAATGTGATACCCACAAGCAAGCCTTCTCCGGGGTAGCCCCTTGCACTCTGGAATGCACTGCCTGAAAGGCTTCACTTAACACAAGACTATCTCTACTTCGGGAAGCAGGTGAAAGCTTGGATCTTCAACCAGGCCTTTAATGGAAGAAGTAACTAACTTCTTAGTCTCACCCACACACACAAGGAATGACTCGGGCTGCACATACTGCAGTAGGACATGCTTATCAACTCCTACCCTAGCTGAGCCAATGTTTAACCATCTCTCTGACCTCATGTGCACCTTCCTTTCAATTAGTCACCTTACTTTCTAACTCCTCTTACTCTCTTAGCTATCTATATGTTCCATCTTTGCTTACACCATACACTGTCAATTAAAATGTTCTATTACGTATTGTGTTGACATTGTAAGTAGTATAATATGCCATACTTTGCATTGCTATTTGAATATCTTTACTACTGTAATTTTCTATCACGCATGCTTGATTTATTCTTACTGTACACTGCCTCGAGTGAATTCCTTCAAAAAGGTGTAAATAAATCCTAATAAAATCAAAAAATGCACAAGCAAGAGCACTATAGATAGAAAAACCTGAACCTCTACAAAATGCCTTCTTGTTATGCCCCCACCCCTCACCCCTTCCCCTTCCTTCTAGCAATCTAGATTCCTTTGCATTCAAGGAGGTTGTTTCTACATCAGTGTCATACTATTATCTTGGGAGCAGTTAAACTTAACATATCCAAGATAATGGTTTAATTTATGTACTCTACAAGTGTTCCTTCATTCTCTCTCACAATTCTTGGTTCTGTGACATGACAAAGCTAAATGTACCTCCCTCAGGATAAGATTATATACACAAGAACCCTCTGGATTGCATTTTAGGCCAGTTTTTCTTAAGCAGTGACTCAGAGGCTCAGTCCAGCATCTTCCAGTCTGCTTCAGTGAATAGAAACACTTCAGCAAACTTTAGTAAAAATGTTTCTGTCCTACTGCTCAAAGGCATCTAGTTTTTTTTTTTAATGTAGATTTCTTGCTTTACAGGTGGAGTTATTAAGGTGAGCTACTATTTTAATGCTCATAAATACCTTTAACTGGCATATAGGGCTAGATTCTATATATGGCGTCTGAAAAATCCGCGCGATAAAAACAAATATGCCTAGGCGTGTTCTCTAAAGTACACTAAATTTTATAGAATGGGCTTAAATTTCCGCGCAGTATATAGAATACGCTGAGTGCCTCTCCCTGTGACCAAATTTGGTCACGTCCATTTAGGCCACGTTTTACTTGGCATAAATAGTGGAACATAGATTTAGGCACAGACGGCCATATTCTATAACAGAGTGAGTAAATTTTGGAACGTCCACAAAATGCCCACTTCCTCACCCATAGCCATGTCCCCCTTTTGGCTCCGGTATTAGAATTTATGTGCTCTGTGTTACAGACTACACTTAGCGAGTTGTGCGTGTAAACTCTAATTATTGCCAATTAATGCTCAGTATTGCTTTTTTAAGTGCTGTTATCAATGCTAATTAGCTTGTTAAGCCAATTAAGTTACACATGTTGTTATACAGTACGCTTGGATTTCAGCGTGGAACACGAGGCATGATATATAGAATCCAAGGGGGTTATTTATTTATTTATTTATTTGTTGCATTTGTATCCCACATTATCCCACCTCTTTGCAGGCTCAATGTGGCTTACGATACATCATGAATAGTGAGAATACATGAGAAAGTATACATTTAGTATAACAGAAGGATTTTGGGTAACATGAATGGTAGAACATGATGGTACATTAGCAAGCAATCATAGTATGAAATATTTAAGAATTGTATAAGAATTATATGGAAAATGTGCATTTAGTAATAGTGAAAAAAACACGATAGTGGTTTGGCAGTGAAATATTGTAAGGGCAGTTCTGGGTATGTGTACAGGAGTTCATATTTGTTGATCCTTGTTGTATGCCTTGTTGAAGAGATGGGTCTTCAATAGACTTCGGAAGTTGGCTTGTTCATAAGTCGTTTTTAGGTTTCGCGGCAACGCATCCCAGAATTGTGTACTTAGGTAGGAAAAGGTTGATGCATGCGTTAGTTTGTATTTGAGACCTTTACAATTTGGGAAGTGAAGATTGAGGAATGTATGGGATGATTTTTTAGCATTCCTGGGTGGTAAGTCTATTAGGTCTGGCATGATAATGTGGCTTTGTTCAGTATTTATTTAGCTCACTACTTTCCAGTGGTAGTTCAAGGTGAGTACAACAGTAGAACAAAAAAAAGTGGGAGGGCGACAAAGGATACCAAAGACTGGAAGATGCATATTGATAAGAAAGTTTATTGAAGTATGAAGACTCGACACAACGTCGTGTTTCGGCCGTTAGGCCTGCATCAGGACTATCTTTCACAGAATGCTTCTGAAAAATTATGAAGAAAAATCTTCAAATAGCACAATAGTCTTTAAAATGACTGTTGTTAGAGTAGACGCGTTGGTCTAAACAGACTTCTGCACACACTGCGAAGTGTTTGATTTGAATGCGTCTACTGATGCAGGCCTAACAGCTGAAACACGACGTTGTGTCAAGTCTTCATACTTCAATAAACTTTCTTATCAATATACATCTTCCAGGCTTTGGTATCCTTGGTCGCTCTCCACTTTTTTTGTTGTTGTACTGTTGTACAGTATCTACCATGGGGCGTTTTGAGTTCTCCGTCTCTTGGCGGATTTCTTCTTACTTTTAGTTCAAGGTGAGTTACATTCAGGTACAATAGATATTTCCCTGTCTACAGAGGGCTTACAATCTAAGGGGTCTTTTTACTAAACTGTGGTAAAAAGTGGCCTTAGGAGCAGATTCTATATATGTTGCTTTAAAAATCCACGTGGAACTATGCATATTCTATAAGATTTAGGTGCGGTGTATAGAATACGCTTAGTCGATACCATAGCGCCTAAATCTACGTTTGTCCATTTACGCCAATAAAAGCCTGATGTAAATCTCCCTTTATGTAGATTTAGGTGTACTAACCCTTAATCTGTAATTATGCACGGAAATTTTGGAACGCCCATGAAATGTCCATAAACATGCCCCTTTTAAGTTATGAAGTAAATACCAATCACACTGGCTAGTTATTAATATATACTTGTGGAACCTCAAAACGTTGTAGCTCCGTATATCGGGGTTGTTGTTAGTGTCCAACATGCATGTTTCGCCCTTCCCTAGGGCTGTCTCAAGGACTGACCCCCTTTGCTGTCTTAGCATCAGCTTTGCTTTATAGGGAAACAACCCTTTAACTATAAAGCAAAGCTGACGCTAAGACGGCAAAGGGGGTCAGTCCTTGAGACAGCCCTAGGGAAGGGCGAAACATGCATGTCGGACACTAACAACAACCCCTGGGTCTGATACATCTAAATAAGATGAGTATTTGATGAAAGAACTAATGTAAAGTTAAAATTTCAAAATTATATATAAAAAATTCAGTAATACAGTGAGCCGATAAAGATCTGTGTGCATGATCCATTGCCATAACAAGTAATTGGCAATATGCACAACTGAGGTCACTAAGATAAACACAGTATTGTAATGAGTGGTTGAATGAACTTTGTTGTTACAAGAACTAGCTATTGGGAACCAGTTACGATATACGGAGCTACAACCTTTTAAGTTATGTGCATTTATTTTGAACAGTGCGCTTTACAATTTAGGTGCAATTCTTTATAGAATACGTTTAGCGATTTCCTTGCAGAAATTGTAATTATTGCCAATTAGTGTTCATTATTGCTTGTTATGTGCTGTTAAAAACGCTGATTACCTTGTTACGCCAATTAGGTTACACGAGATGAAAACAGTGATGGAATTCAAACATGCGTGGGATAAACACAAAGGAATCCTGTTTAGAAGGAATGGATCTATGGAATGTTAGTGGACATTGAGTGGCGACGCCGGTATTTGGAGAATAAAACCGGTGCAGGGCGGACTTCTACGGTCTGTGCCCTGAGAAAGGCAGGGACAAATCAAACTCGGATATACATATAAAGTATTACATACCATGTAAAATGAGTTTATCTTGTTGGGCAGACTAGATGGACCGTTCAGGTCTTTATCTGCCGTCATTTACTTTGTATATTTCCGCATGGAATCTAGGTGCCATGTATAGAATCCGGGGCTTAGCGTGCCCTTACGCACATTAAGTCTTGCTTTTTTTTTTTGACTGCAGCCATAAAATGACTTATTTCCTATTTTTTGTATTAATGTTGCCATTGGCATGTGGCTATTTTTAAAAGTTACCGTGTGAGCACTTACCATCATACATTTTATAGGCGGTAAGGGCTCATGCAGTATCCATGTGCTAATCATTTAGCATGCGGTAATATAGATGTGCTAACTGGTTAGTGGAAGAACGCCCACTCTCTACCCACGACATGTGCACACATTTCAGAGTTACTGCAGGATGCCTGAACACCTCCTCACGGTACTCCATTTTTAGTCTTGTTAGGCGCATGTTAGCACCTAATGTAGCTTTGTAAAAGGGCCCCATGGGGATCAGAGAGAAGCTCGGTATCTATATGAGATAAGTCTCTTTATAAAAAAAATTTTTGAATTACAGTCAATAGAAATCATGTTAATGGAGGTTTTTTGCCAGTGATGACAGCTAGCACTCCTTGAAAATTGCAGATACATGCCTGCTAAGAATGGAGTTTGCTGAGGCTTTTTCCTCTACTTTTTTGAGATATAAAAGCATTTTTGCTTTTTTGATTAAGAACATAGTAAAGTATCATTAATAAGAAGAGGAGGTGTTGTTGTTTGCGGTGATTAATATTCCGCTTTAAGCTCTGTTTAAATTTTAGTCCTTATTGAAACAGGTCCAGATCAAAACATCATACTGTTAGCCCAGACATTTTTATTTTGTTCCATCATGGCAGAAAAATGTCCAAATTGTGGAAACACTCAAATCCTGCCCTCAACATGCCCCCTTGTGATTTGGATGCACTGCACACCAGGGCCGCCGAGAGACTGGGCCAGGCCCGGGGCAAGGCTGCCCCCGGGCCCCCCTCCCCGAGGTCGTCGTTGTCACCGCCCCCCTTCGTCCACCACTAAGCCGGGCCCCCCTGAATTCAAATCATAGTGCCTCACCTCAAACTGGCTCCGTGTGAAAGAAGCGCAGCAGCGGCAGTCTGCAGATCGCCTCCCTTCGTGCCTTCCCTCCCTGTGTCCCACCCTCACGCAAGTTACGTCAGACGAGGGCGGGACACAGGGAGGGAAGGCCCAAAGGGAGGCGATCTGCAGACTGCCGCTGCTGCGCTTCTTTCACACCGAGCGAGGTCGAGGTGAGGCGCTATGATTTGAATTCAGGGGGGCCCGCCCGGTGGTAGACTGAGGGGGTCGGGTGGAGGGGACTGCGGCGCCAGGCCCCACTTGGAGGCCCGGGCCCCTGCCCCCCCCCCCCCCCTTGGCAGCCCTGCTGCAGACAAACTGCATAGAAAAACGTCTTAAATATGTGTTTTGAAAATAGCTATTTTTTGCAAGTAAAAAGTCCATTTGCTGCTTTGTTCCATTTTTTGAATGTTTTTCTGTTTTGAAAATGAGCCCCACTGTGATCTTGTGAAAGGAGAGAAAAACAGAAAGATTCTAAATATCATACAACATATTTTTAAATGTCACACGTGCCTCTAATCTTAGCTAATACATCCAATGAAAAAGGAGATGTCACATGATTGAACTTACGGATGCAACATGTTAATCTTGCTAATGTAATTTCTACATATTCCATATTTAAACCAACATCCAGATACCCATCCCCCCTATATGCACACACACACACACACACACACACACACTCCTCTGATTCCTATTCTTACCACTGCTCTTAATTCTATCAAGACTTTTGGTTTCCAGCACCTCTGTTGAAAGTTATGCACTGTGTAAAAAGCATCTCTCCCTTCTTCTTTCTATCAATAAATTTTAAAAAATGTGCACATTTCAACATCAAACTGTAGACTGGGATAAAAAGCCATGGTGAAATATTGCACAAATTCTCAAAATTCAAAGACCCCCCCCCCCCCCCCCCAAATTCCTACTTAGAGTATCCTCAGTGTTAGAGAAGTTCTAAATTAAAGAATGAACAAATAAATTAGCGACAAACTGGAAGGATTCTGATCGTGGTTTTATTAAAGATTCCACTGTATCTGTCTGTAGACTATTGTGTTTTTGTATCCCTCACCTTTCTAATCAAAGTCCTCTTGTTAATGACTCAGTCTAATTTTAAGAATCACTGCTGGTTTCCTTTCCTCTGTCTTGTTCATTATTCATCTGATAGGGTTCTGTTTCTTCCTTTTCATCCTTTTTCATGCTCAGTCAACCTTCCATCTACAAATGCCACATCTCCAGCTCCACTAGCTCCCCTGTGTGTACACACTAATCTCATGATCCCATACAAAATGTCTCTCCTCGTGTTTAAATTCAGTTTTTTTATTTTTCTCCCTTTCCAATTCAGTCCATTTTTCTTTGAACACTGACTATTGCTCTTCCTAGCTGCCTGTTATATTTGCTGATTTTAGCTTGCTAATGTATTTTAATCTCCCATTCAGTTTTGCTGGTGCGTTCTAAAGTGAGACGGCAGAAGAGAGGGTTCAAATGTACACAAGTCAAGACAGCCAAAAAAAAAGCACAAAGGGGCCCTCAAGGCTGGAACAATGTAGATATCTTTAATGCCAAAGACCTGACATGGGCTGTGTTTCGGTGCAGACAAGCGCCTGCCTCGGGGATCTGAATAAAATCTAGAAAGGGGTTCAATATGGATGTCTAACTCCGCCTTCAGAAAGGAAAGGGATGTCTATATCCAACAAGATGGGTGTTGTTTTTTAGACCAGGACTACCGTTGCCGCACCCCTCAGGATGGCGCATAGGCAGACTTCAAAAATTGGGAGAGGGCCAAAGCCCGGTGTGGGGTGGGGCACATTTTGCCCCACCTCCCTGACCCCACCACAACTCCACATACCTTGGCAGGTGGGGGTCCCCAAGCCCCAACAGCAGAATCCTTCCTCCAGTGCTGTTCTCCATGTGACCTGAGGGGAAGCAGCCGCAGGGCAGGCAATGAACTGGAGAACAGCACTGGAGGAAGGGCTTCTGCTGGCGGGTCTTGGAGACCCACGCCAGCCGAGCCAGAAGCCCCAAAGCTGAACCCAATTTGGAATCCCGTGTCTGCTCCTCCCCAGCCTCTAAGGGGGGCCCGGCACCAGAGTCTGACTCTCTCCTGCTCCTGTCGGGACCTGGGTGATTGCGTTAATGCGATCACCTGGGTCCCGTCAGGAGCAGAAGAGAGACAGACCCTAGCGCCAGGCCTCCCCTTGAAAGCTGGGTCCAGGGGAATCTTACCCCCCCCCCCCCCCCCCCTTGGCAGTCCTGTATCCAGGTCACAGACAGTTGCTTTATTTAACCAGCTTTCCACTGGAGGATTAATGCAAGTCAGAGGTTCCTGTCCCCCTTTTTACCCAAACGTGAAACTGGCAAGGAATGGCAGACTCTGTGACAGCTTCAGGAACTATGGACAGTCATGGTATTATTTTTTTTAATTAGCTTCTTAATAGATTTCCATGGTGCATGAAGGAATAGCCTAATGGTTAGAGCAGAGGGCTGGGGTCCTGGTTCAAATCCCAATTCAACTGTTAGTGATTTGTTTTGGGGTTTTTTTTTAATTGTGAGCCCTCCAGGGACAGAACAATATTTTATCTAAACATACCCCACTTCAATAGCCTTTCAGCTTGCAGGTGGTACATCTATTTATTTATTTCCACTGTTTATATACTGCCTAGACCTAAGTGGTTTACAATTTTATGTTTCGGGTACCGATACTGTCCCTAATGGGCTCACAATGTAGTATCATATTGTACCTGGGGCAATGGAGGGCTAAGTGACTTGCCCAGGGTCACACGGAACTGCAGAGGGAATTGAACCCGGTTTCCCAGGATCTCAACCCACTGCACTAACTCTTCCACTCCCTATATAAGAAAGCTGCAAGCCCGAAGTATTGATGTGGTGTACGTTCAGGTACAGTAGGTAATTTTCTGTCCCCAGAGGGCTCAAAATTAAAAAAAAAATTTACTAAGGGGCTGTTTACTAAGCTGCGGTACAAAGGAGCTCTCTGCTAGTGGTGGGGACTGTTTCTGCCGTGCGCTGAGGCCCTTTGTACCGCAGCAGATAAAAAGGCCAAAAAAAGAAATGGTCATGCAGTATGGTTTCACTTACCGGGTGGCCATGCAGGGGAAGCACTTACTCACCCATTGCCCGAATACCACCGGGTTAGCGCCTTCAGAAATATCCTATATAAAAATTCTCACCTCCAACGTTCGAATGCTGCCTGGGACCGTGGCTCCCTCAGATGTGGTCTGCTTCCGTCGGTAGATCAGAGTGACGTCATGACCTTCTGATTCCCGCCCAGGGCGGGACCACAGGAACAGCTGAAACACAAGCAAAAAAAAACTGTCGGAAGCGGCATCCCTGCGTGCAGGAAGCTCCCTACCCCCCTCCTCCTCTTACCGGGGTCCCGGCGGAAGCATTGAAGAGCGAGCAGGCTCAGCGAGTTTGCTGCCTTCCCTCCTCTTCGCTCTGAGCTCTGACTCTGGTCCCGCCCTTGAGGAAACAGGAAATGAGGGCGGGACCAGAGTCAGAGCTCAGAGCGAAGAGAAGGAAAGGCAGTAGACTCGCTGAGCCTGCTAGCTCTTCAATGCTGCTGACGGGACCCCGGTAAGAAAGGGGGATTGGCTATTTTGGAGGGGGGTGACGTGCACGTTGGGGGATGGGGGAGGGGGGACTGGCACTCGGAGGGAGGACAGAGTGAAGGAGAGTGACAGAGGGAGCGAGGAAGCCATGGAAATCGGATGGGAAGAAAGGGAGCCATGGGACTTGGAGGGGACAGAGGGAGAGAGACCGAGGGAGGGGGGGGGGGAGGAAAACCTTGCTAGCGCCCGTTTCCTTTCATACCAAAACGGGCCTTTTTTACTAGTCTGTAAATAATACAAGCTAAAACAGAAAGAAAATAGAAAATAGTTTTAAAAAATCTTTTTGAAAAAGTAAAACATTCCCCCCTCCAAAAGAAAACCTATTTCAGCGTGCGAAGCTCTCCTCAGCCCACCTACGACTCCTTCTCTTTCATGCCTTCTTTCAGACTGTGATGTCTTTTTTTTTTCTTTTCCCCAATTATCTCCTTAGCATCCTTTTTAATGATAGCTGCTATTCAAGATCCACTATTTTTCCTCCAAATGCTCTCCCCCCCCCCCCCCCACCCTCCAAAAAGGAGAAATGGAGCCTGCTGTTAATATTCTCCTGTAAGTGGTAAAATGATGGCCTTTAATAGTTAAGTATAAAAGCAGTTGAACGTGAACAAAAACAACCGAAGTCGTCAATTTGCAGTAAGAGTGCTTACTATCCTCTAATTTCAATAATCAAGCTGTCCTTAGTAGTCAACAGTATTGACGGTGATGAAGGCTTGTAGCACTGCTTATATCATGCATACTGCAAGTGCTATATTACATTGGGTGAATATTAAAATACACTTGCCTTCTTTATAACATGTGAATAGCTTTATCTGAGTTTTGTGTGAGCAGGTGTCTGATATATATTCCCTCTTCCTATCTCCTTTATAAAGCTGCTAAATTGAGCACCGCAGTATATATCTTTGAATGGCATGACAGACTGGCAGGTGTTGTCAGCAAGGTGCCTAATGACAGAAAGATCCACTTATCTTCTAATGGAATTCAATAGGGCATAAAGAAAAGATAAAACAGTAGCGTGTATAGCTATTGGCAAGTCATCTCCATGAATATTTTGATTAAATAATGAGCGATGTAGTTTAAATCACTGCTTCTTCATACATTGCAAAGCAAATTCATCTGGAGACTCTTGTGCTGGAAACAGAAAATGAGCAAGAATCTGTTATCAGGTATCATCTGGTATATCCGTGTATGTTTGGATGGGTCTTGCAGAAAGAGTTTGGGCAGGTTCAGACAATCCCTTGCATGAAAAACAGCTTTTCTAGAACTGATCCGTCTCATTCCACCTTGCTGCTTTGAAACCCTGCAGCAAGCATCGCAGTCTATTGAAAGACTTTACCCTCCCTCCCATCTTCTCTGTCTTCCCCTAAGAAAAGAACGTTCAGTGCACATTTATTGGGTCAATGATCATCTGCCTAACTGAAAGGATACTGACCAGCTCCAAAGAAGAGGAAAACCTCTTCAATTAGTCAGAGTGTCACTTAAAATAACCTGAACTGTTCTGTGTGGTTCTAATCATGTCCTTCCATCCAAGTAATGCCAAGTGGCAGACACAACACTCTGTGGAATTTTGCATCCATCTGTCCTTCTGCGAAGCTGACCTTATAATCTTGCAGGTGTTCAACCTTTTTCCTTTGAAACAATACAGTTATCTGATCTGATGTGACACATGGGGATAATTCTCTAACTGGGCATCTCCATTTAGGCACCAGGAGGGCACGCAGTAGGAACCTATTCTATAAAGCAACCAAGGTGCCAAGGTTCCGTTCTAGAATACGAGCATAACCTGGTATTAACGCACCCAACATTTAGGTGCTCGCACATACCCCGGCCAAAGAGGCTGGTAAAAGTGTGAGTGCCTAAGGGGTCCTTTAACTAAGGAACACTAATGATTAGCATGTGCTAAATGATAAGACCCTCATAGGAATATACCCCAGGATTCTACATATCACACTTTAATTTTCACGTGGAAATTGAAGTGTATTCTAGAGCAATGCACGTAAACTAGCTCATCACCGTTGTTAATTGGGTGTTAACAAGCAATTATCAGCACTATAATTGGCATTATGATTTACGCGAAGAATCTGCTAAGTGTATGCTGTAACATGGTGCGTGTAAATTCCAAGTGGCACAGTTGAAAAGGGGGTATGAATGGGCGGGTCGTGGGCATTTCAAAAATCTATGTGTGGTGTTATAGAATACACCCGCTCTGTGCCCAATTTAGGCATCGGGATTTACTCCAAGTAAAAAATGGCCTAAATAGATGCGACCAAATTTGGTCACATGGAGATTCCCGCAAGCCCTTTTTCTGGACCATTGAAAAAAAGCCCTTTTTTCCAGATGCGGTAAAAACTGGCCCGGCGTACACCAAAAACACATGCCCACACTAATACAGGCCACTTCTCCGCGGCTTAGTAAAAGGACCCCCTTAACCTTCCATTGCCCCAAGTTAAAAAATAAGTACTTGTATATAATCCCCCTAATTCTATAAAAATTACCAAAAAATTGTGTGCACAAACTTGGGTAAATGCCCAATTTGCGCATGCAATTTAATTAAATAACAAGGCAATTAGTGCCAATAATTGGATTTTTAACAAGCAATTTTTGGTGCTAATTGAAATCAATTAACATGAACGCACATACATTTAGGCACATGATCTGCACCTAAATTTTACGTGCGGAAACAGGAGGGTCATGGGTATTTGGGGGTAGAGCATGGGCATGGATTTGAGTTACGCATGTAATTATAGGGGGGTATTTGCACCATATTTTCATTGGTGAAAACGGATGTGCCTAAATTTACGCACGACCCCTGCGCTTAAGGAATAGCACTTAAGTGTTTTTTTGGCGTCAATTTTTTACACTCGATTTATAGAATTTACCCCCAAACCACTTTGATTGTAACCACAGAATGGTGGTACATCAAGTCCCAGCCCCCTTTTTTCCATTATGAAGCTGTGCAGGAATGGCCCGATGCTATGAGAAGCTTTTCTCATTTACAGAATATTCAAATAGATTGGCAATAAATATTCAAATAGCCTATTTTGCTTTACAGTTCTCCTGAATTTGCTAACCGTATTGCAAAACGAGCTTATGTACACTTCCTGGAGGTGTGGCAATTTATTATGGAAAATCATCACATTGTGTGATTTTCTACATGTAAACTTGCTGTTCCAAAAGCACTAATTGGCTAATTTACATGATTCTTTCACTCACTATTTTGCATACGTTTTGTGAATGGTTTTGTAAACACAAAACTCCACGCGAAAAAATGACAAATAGCATGCTTCAGAATGCTCAAACATGATTGTGTGAAATATTTGCTGGGTTTCCATCCATTTATGAAGTTGGTAAAACCATTTGCAGTTCAGTCCATTCAGTCTCTATGTTTTCAATAAAAGATTAAGGTGTAGAATGTAGGAGATGCTTGCTGCTTTTTAATTAATTGTAAAATGCAGTCACACATTTCACTTCTGGCATACTAAAATACCTTTCATGCCAAACAAGTATTCTGTAAGTTTTATTTGCATTAATCAGATAGAATAGTTCCTATTATATGCTGGGGTAGTCTTTGCTACTTTCAAATTTTATTTTGGCTTTTTGACTTCAAAGTAGTTACTATCTTTATTCAGTTTTATTGCCAAGTTCAGTAGAAAAATTTGTCTAATATTTATAAGAAATATTATGCAACTGTTTCTTTTTTTATTTTATCTCTATTTTATCTTTAGAAACATAAAAGGAATAACGCACAGAAGTACTAAAAATTATAAAAGTAAATAACATTACTCTTAATCAAAGCTACAACATCTATTGAATAGGAAGTTAATCATAATCCATAGTCCACAACATTATGGGGAGCGGAAACAAGTAGAAAATGAAAAGAATACAAAGTAATCGAGATTACCCATATCATATCACAAAATAATGAGTGGAGTTGAATGGGTAGATGTGAAGCGTCTGTTTATGCTTTCCAAAAATACTAGGACTAGGGGGCATGCAATGAAGCTACAAAGTAGTAAATTTGAAACGAATCGGATAAAACTCCCAGCGTGCTGATCCAGAGGTGGAACAACCACTCCCTCTTGTGTCCCAGGAACCTTCCCTCATGCTACAGAGGACTCCAGCAACTTCGGCTGTGACTCAGTAGCTGGAACTTCAGGACTCGCCAGGAAAGTGTGCAACGGGAGTGATCGCAAGTCGGGCATCAAAGATAACTCTGAGTCGAAGCTACATGCCGCCCCTCGTGGCAGCAGCGTTGAAGCAGCTGACAATGCACCAACTGCCAAAGACATCGAATCTGACCGCCAAAGGTAAGTATCAAACGCAGTCTGAACACCATGGACTCATGGGCAAACTCATTCCAACTGAAACTGAACTCTGAAAAAAACACACTGCCTCATCCTCTCATCTCACCACAATAAATAGAAACCCACAACCTTAAACACCCCAGACCACACCTGCCCTATCTCAGATAGCCTAAAAATACTCTGCGTTACAATCAACCGCAACCTTACTCTGAGAGCCAAGTAAACTCCGCAACAAAGAAAATGTTCCACTCAATGTGGAAACTTAAACGCGTAAAACCTTTCTTCCCGAGGGAAATATTTCGTAACCTAATACAATCAATGGTTCTAAGCCATGCAGACTACTGCAACGGAATCTACGCGAGATGTAAAGAACAACTCACAAAGAAACTCCAGACCGCCCAAAACACAGCAGCCAGGTCGATATTTGGTAAAACACGATTCGAAAGTGCTAAACCCCTCCAAGAAAGACTGTATTAGCTCCCAATCAAAGAACGTATTACCTTCAAAATCTGACCCTGGTCCACAAAATTATCTAGGGTGAAGCCCCAAGATACATGACTGACCTCATAGATCTATCAACCAGAAACAGAACTGGATCATCACGAACATACCTAAACTTCCACTACCCAAATTGCAAAGGACTCAAATACAAAGCAACCTATGCATCCAGCTTCTCCTATATAAGCACACAACTATGGAACACACTGCCAAAAGCTGTGAAAACAATCTATGACCATCTAAACTTCAGAAAATCACTAAAAACCAACCTGTTCAAAAAGGCTTACCCTACCGACCCAACATAAATGACTAGACTCGGCAACACAGCAAAACCAATGATCCTACTGAACAATATACAACCTTCCCTCTTTTTGCCCCCATGGTGCCTGAAACGCACCTACCTTACTCAACCTTAACATAACCTTGTATCTGTTTCTCTCTACCGGACTTGGCGAACGCCTTTACGGTACTATGTAAGCCACATTGAGCCTGCAAATAGGTGGGGAAATGTGGGATACAAATGTAATAAATAAATAAATAAAGTATCCATCAGCCTTTAGATTGTAAGCTCTTTTGAGCAGGGACTGTCTCTCTTCATGTTTGACTGTACAGTGCTGCGTAAGTCTGGTAGTGCTTTAGAGATGTTGAGTAGTAGTAGTAGTAGATCTGAGAGAGTCAAAGATTGTGATTGAGGCTCTGAGGGAAAGAGCCTCACCTTTCCCTTTTTCTTTACCATCATGAATGGTAGTCAGAGAGTGCTCTATGCTGCTGCCGCCATTTTATGCAAATATTTCAAATGAACCATGAACATTATCTAGGCCAAGTCATTTGATAAGTAGGGAAGCAACACCAGGCAGTATCTAAAGAGGGCTCAGCAGTCATGCTGGCAGGACGAATGTGTTGTTTCTCCTGCTGGTGAAGAAAGGAGGCTACTAATAACCATTCAGGAGGGGTGAGTCAGCTGTGGTGGTCTGGCTTAATCCTTAAAAGAGTTTCTTTATTCTTGGGGGAAGAAGGTGAGGGGTGGCAGGTAGCCCTGCATTGATGAATTCTTCAGTTTACATTAAGGGATTTGTTAGGAGGTAGCCCGGGAGGGGGCCTTCCTCTATTCTATGTCACAGATTGGATCAGATCTAGTGCAGAAGATGTGTTTCTGTTTTCTAATGAGAGATTGTTAGATTGAGTAGGACGTTGTCCCAGAGGTAGGTTCCTCATAAAACAGGGGTATGTGGGAGAGTCCTCAAGTACTAACCAGACTTTTCGTTCTGGGTCAATTAATATAGAGGATTTTGCAATCCATTGTATGCAAATAGATGTGTTTCAGTTAGCATATATGTAAATAGGGGTGAGGTACTGAAAAAATACTTAAGCGGTATTCTATAAGCTGCACCAAAGGTTCAGCGTGGCTTATAGAATAACTTGTAAGCGGAGAGGTTGCGTGTAAATTTATCTATTTGCACCAATGAAAATGTGGTGCAAATGCCCACACCTAAATCTACCCGTGGAGCACCCATATTCTTTAATTGCATGTGTAAGTTAAAACCACGCCTCTGATCCTGCCCAAAATGCCCATGACCCTCCCATTTCCGGGCCATATGTAAATTTTATGTGTGGATCCTGCACCTAAATTTATGCAAGTCCCAAGTAAACTAATCAGCGCCAATAATTGCTTGTTAAAAAGCCAAGTATTGGCACTAATTGGCTCATTAGTCTATTAAATTGCACATGCAAATCAGAGGCGTGCCTAAATTTGCACTTGCAATTTTTGGTGACTTTTATAGAATCAGGTTGTTAGTGTGCAATTTCTCTAAAGCCTTTGGGATGAAGGGGGGGGGGTGAATTTGCAGACATCAGCTAATTTTCAACTTAATGGCCATTATCCCCCTAATTCTAGAAATTTCTGTGCCCAACTTTACGTTTAGCATAAAGTTATAGAATAAGGGCAGTTGTGCGTGTAACTTTATTGTTTAATGAGCTGCTAATGGGTTTTAACCCATTAATTAGCTATTATTGGTGTTAATTGGCACAAATTAGCAGTTACACGCATGAATGTCAGTTGGTATTCTATAAGATGTGCAAGCAAAATCCATACTGTGATGTGGATCAGATGTATTCCTAGTATTATTTCTTTAATTGGATTTTGCTCACACATTTTTCAGTAGTAGTTCAAAGTAGAGAGTTGCACGGGGACAGAAATCTTACCCATCCCCGCCCGTCCCCGCTGGAATCTTACCCGTCCCCACCCATCCCCACTGGAATCTTACCCATCCCCACCCATCCCCGCAAAAATTTAAACCATCCCAACCCGTCCCCACCCGTCCCCGCAAGAATTTAACCCATCCCCACCCATCCCCGTAAGAATTTAATAGTACATAAAAGAAAGTTCCAGTCAGCTCCCTCAGTCTCTCTCTGGATTTGAGCCATAGCACTGTAGGCAAGGAAGGAACGGAAGTTGGAACTTGGAACACTCTGGTGCGCACATGTAAGATTTGTCTCTGATTCACTGGCAGTGTGTGCTGAGAGGTCGCCACATGCACGCGCCAGTAGGTCAGGTGACATCTGATTCTCGTGCCTGTGTCAGAGCTGAGGTCTGTGCACCAGCCTGGGAGCAAAGAGGATTAATAGTAACATAGTAAGTGACAGCAAATAGACCTGAACGGTCCATCCACTCTGCCCAATAGTCACACTCATGATCAATTCATCATTAAATCAACGAGTGTGATATTATATACTTGATTATGGTCTTTCTTTCGTGTTTCTGGAACAAAGACCACAGAAGTCTATCTGGCCCCATCCTTATGTTCCAACTGCTGGAGTTGCCATCGAAGCCCACTCCAGCCTATTCATGTTCTCATTTGTGGGACACAGACCATAAAAGTCTGTCCAGCACTGTCCTCATGTTCCAGCCACTGAAGTTGCTGTCTAAGCCCTTTCCAGCCCATCCTACACCAGATTGCCATGTATGAGACACAGACCATACAAGTCTGCCAGGTATCAGCTCTAGTTCATCACAGCCAGAGTCGCCATCTAAGCGTCACTTGACACATCCACACACATGCAGCCATTTAAGGTTAGGTTTTTTATAACTTCCATTTTCTAATTAGAGATCCTCTGTGTTCATCCCACGCCTTTTTGAATTCCGTCATCATTTGTGACTCTACCACCTCCTTAATGGAAGACTTTCCACATTTATGCTGTTAAAGCAAGGAGGAAGAGGAGGAGGAGGAGGAGGAGGAGACAGCACTCAAAGAAATTGGTGTTCGGTAGATGAGAGGCTGGTGCAGGTGGAGCTTACAATTCCACGAGAAGCCCACAGAACTGGTTCCATCCCCGCGGGAACCCCGCAGGAACTGACTCCGTCCCCGCGGGAACCCCACAGAACAGCTTCCATCCCCGCGGGAACCCCGCAGGAACTGCCTCCGTCCCTGCGGGAATCCCGCGGGTTCCGCGGGATTCCCGCGGGGACGGAAGCCGTGCAGCTCTCTAGTTCAAAGTGAATTACATTCAGGTACGTTGGGTATTTCCCTATTCCTATCCCCTTCAATCCAGCTGGATGCAGTGTTAGGGAGAGATGCTGGAGGGGGTGAGAGAAAACATGAGATAATATACTGGGTAGAGGAGTGAAAATAGAAAGAAGGTGCTGTACAGTAGGGAGGAAAGAGAAGGTGCTGGAAAAAGGGGGGAGAGTTAGCAAAAAAAACTGTGAAATAATAGGATGCCCCTCTCCCCCCCCCCTTCCATCTAGTGTCTGCCCCTAACCCTCTTCCACCTAGTGTGTGCCTCCTCTACTTTTTCCATCCAGCCTGCACTCTTTCCCCTTCCATCCAATGTCTGCTCCCTTTCTCCCTTCTCTCTCCCTATTTTCCAGCATCTGTCCCTTCTCTTCCACCTTCCTTTCGCCGTCTGTCCCCTTTCTAACCCATTTCACTGACTCTTCCTTCCAGCACCTGCCCCTTCTCTCTGACCATTCTTTCTAGGATTTGTCCCCTCTCTTCCTCCTTCCAACCAGCGCGTGTCCCTTCCCACTCTCCATTCAGTAACTGTCTCTTCCAGATCTTTCTCCTCCCCTTCTTTCTGACTCTTTCTTTCAGGATCCCATCCTGCCCCTCTCTTCCTCCTTCCAACCAGCACCTGTCCCTTCCCACTCTCCATTCAGTAACTGTCTCTTCCAGATCTTTCTCCTCCCCTTCTTTCTGACTCTTTCTTTCAGGATCCCATCCTGCCCCTCTCTTCCTCCTTCCAACCAGCACCTGACCCTTCCCACTCTCCATTCAGTAACTGTCTCTTCCAGATCTTTCTCCTCCCCTTCTTTCTGACTCTTTCTTTCAGGATCCCATCCAGCCCCTCTCTTCCTCCTTCAAACCAGCACGTGTCCCTTCCCTTTCTCACTCTGACGCTTCCATCCAGCTCCCTGCCGTCTTCCCCTTTCCTTCCAGCATACTAGATTACAAATTGGCTTCACCCTCTCTTCTGCCCGTCTCTCCCGTCTGTGGTCACTTTTACTTCCCGATGTGTTTTCCCTCCTGCGCCGGCGATTATCAGTCAGCCTGCCAGCGTCGGGGCTTCTGCTGCTTCTCCTCCTCAGGTGCGCGTCCCGCCTACTCTAAGCAACTTCCTGTTTTGCGCAGAGGTGGGACGCGCGCCTGAGGAGGAGAAGCAACAGAAGCCCCGACGCTGGCAGGCTGACTGATAATCGCCGGCGCAGGAGGAAGAACACATCGAGAAGTAAAAGTGACCGCGCCGACAGGAAAGCGCCAGCAGAAGAAGAGGGAGCAGAAAAAAAAATTTATCGGGCTGAGGCGCATAGGCGCCACTTTTTTAAACAGCTGCTTAGGGGAGCGACCGCTCCCCCTGCGCCCCACCTGGCTACGCTTCTGGCTTAGTGCTGGGTGGGTGGGTGGGAGGGAGGCCTGATGCTGGGTGCTGGGTGGGAGGCCTGGTGCTTGGTGCTGGGTGGGAGGAAGGGATGCCTGGTGCTAGGAGGGAGGCCTGCCTGTTGCTGGGAGGGCAGGGGGAGAGGAGGATGGCTGGACATGGGTGGCTGGAGGGGAGGGCAGGGGGAGAGAAGGGTGGCTGGACATTTGTGGCTGGAGGGGAGAGGAGGGTTGCTGGACATGGATGGAGGGCAAGAAATGAAGAAGAAAGGAGGAAAGTAAATAAATAAATGAAAAGGAAGCCCTGGAAACAGAGTTAAAAGAACAGATAGAGAGCAGCAGAATCAGCGACAAGGACCAATATGGATAGAAAAACAAAATCACCAGACAACAAAGGTAGAAAAAATAATTTTATTTTCATTTTAGTGTTTGGAATATGTCCAATTTGAGAATTTACATCTGTTGTCTTATTTTGCACTGGGTATACTGGAGCTGTAACAGTTTACAGAAATAATTTATAATGAAAGAAAATCATGTTATTTTTTTCTTCTATACTAGTATAATATTTTCTATGATGTCTGTTTATATGCGCCATGGCTGGTGTAAGGGGTGTGGCTATCATAGGGGTGGAGTCATATGTGGTGACCCCGCCCATAATGAGTACCGGCACTTTGCGATAAATAATTAGATTTTGGGTTGCTGTTTGGGCACTCGGTCTCTGAAAGGTTCGCCATCACTGATATATAGAATCTAGTCCTATGCTCCTATGGGAGTCTCGGCATTTACTGCGGCTTACTAAAAGGCCTCCGTAGTGTATTTTTTTTACTGCACAGGCTCTTTAATATGTCAAACTGCTAAACGTAATTGCTGCATTTTGGAATGTTTCATTTTTTTTCATTTTAATCCATTATTTTTTATCAGAAATATTACAAACAAATGGATTGTTTATTATTACTGGACTGAATGTGGTTTCCACTAACAAGGTCTTTAAATAATGAGAGTTCATTGTGCGATGTTATTTAAAAAAAAAAAAAAGTAGTAATTACAATGTTTTTCCATCTCAGTTTTTACCAGATATATTTAACTTCACACTTGGCTGCTTGAGGTTAAACCATAAATGGGAATGAAAATATTTTCTGGACTCAAGAGCAAATTAGTTGAACATTGAACCTAACAATGGACTTTTATATTTAATGAAATACTATACAAATAATTCCTAAATTAGACGATTCATTCATTATAAATATAGTTTCAGAAAAAGCATATTTATTTTATTCAGCAGTTGTGTATCAAGGAATGTTTTTGCATGTTTTAGTGTTTTATTATTTTCCATCAGTTCGTGAAGGTAATCGAGGGATTCAACATTATTAAAATAAATACTAAGGATAATTTTCAAAGGTTCACACAGGTAAAATGCAGACATTGTGGTAAAGGAGAAAAGCATAAGAATAATAAGAACATCATTAATATTAAAAGAGCCAATGCAATATGAAGTTCTATGAGTGAAAAAGGGAAGAGCTCCCAATAAATGTTCAAAGCTTTTAGAACATGGGTTTCTACCAGGAATGTGTGACCTGCTTTGGCCACTGTTGGAAGCAGGATACTTGGCCTAGATGAACCATTAGTCTGACACAGTATGGCTATTCTTATGTTCTTATGTGATACTAGTAAAAAAAAAAGCCCGTTTCTCATTGAAATGAAACGGGCGCTAGCAAGGTAATCACCTTCTGCCATTAATGTTTTTAAGGGAAGTTCCAGCGTCCCCCTCCCTCCCTCCCTCCCAGTTCCATGGTCCTCCCTCCCTCCCAGTTCCAGGGTCCCCCCTCCCTCCCATTTCCAGGGTCGTCGTCCCTCCCTACGTGTTCCAGGGTCGTCGTCCCTCCCTCCCTCCCTTCCAGTTCTAGGCCCCCTCCCTCCGAATTTTAAAAGTCATCCTAACTTACCTTGTCGGGGTTACGGCGGCTGACAGCAACGGTAAAAAGCGTGCAGGCTCGGCACTTACTTCAGTTTTCCCTTCTCTGTCTCTCAGCTCTGGTCCCGCCCTCATTTCCTGTTTCCGCAAGGGCGGGACCAGAGCTGAGAGACAGAGAAGGGAAAACTGAAGTAAGTGCCGAGCCTGCACGCTTTTTACCGCGCGAGGTAAGTCAGGATGAGTTTTAAAATTCGGAGGGAGGGGGCCTGGAACTGGATGGGAGGGAGGGAGGGATGATGACCCTGGAACTGGGAGGGAGGGGGGACGGACGACGACCCTGGAACTCGGAGGGAGGGAACAAACTTCCGGTGGGCGGGGCAGTGATCATGAGTGCGATTATGAACCCTACGAACACTACACGGCTTCACTGCCACGCTGCCACGGAGTCAGCTTCAGAACGTTGGAGGTGCAAATTATTATATTCGAAGTTTAATGGCAATATTTTGAATTAATGTAGTAGTCTCAAGATTGGAATCATCAAGGTATGTTTTGATCATTTACATACCCCGGACTGAAGCATTCTGATGAACTTGTAGCCTACATTTCAGTTGCTCAGGCAGATCCATTTACAGACCAGTACGTCTGCAAGCGAGCCTTCTCCGGTGTAGCCCCCACACTCTGGAAAGCACTCCCTGAAAGTCTCCGCTTAACATTAGACTATCTCTACTTCAGGAAGCAGGTGAAAGCTTGGTTCTTCAACCAGGCCTTAATGCATGTACACCATTTACATGCGTTAAAAAATGCTAACGCCCCCATAGTGCCGCTTAGTAAGCACAGGCATTAATCAGCAAGTGGTAGCTCACAAGTTTTGAAAATGCTAATAGGTAACAAGACCCTTTTACTAAGATGCGTAGGCGCCTACACAGATACAATGAGCATCAAATTAGATCTACCGTCCGGCTACCGCGTTCCTCGGGCGGTAATGCTAATTTCTATGCATGTCCAAAACGCGCAGCAGAAAATATTTTCTATTTTCTACTGCATGGCGCTAATCGGGTGGTAAATCGAAAGTGTACGCGTGCTGACGATTACTGCCTGGTTAACACGTAAGACCTTAGCACTAAGTCAGTGGGTGGTGGTAAGGTCTCAGGCCCAAAATAGATGCGCGCTGATTTTTATTTTGCCGCACATCCATTTTCAGCAAAAAAAAAGGTCTTTTTTGCTGGCACGCTGAAAAATGGACCTGTGCACATCCCATACATGTGCCTACATCAGTGCAGGCCATTTTTCAGCGCACCTTAGTAAAAGGGCCCCTCGGAGCCAGTGACGATCCTAGGTCGGCTGCCACCCGGGGCGGATCGCCGATGCGCACCCCCCCCCCTGGGTGCAGCACGACCCCCCCCCCCCCCCCGGGTGCATACTTAGCTGCTGGGAGCAGCCGCGTGGCTCTTGGCTCCGCTGGCTCCCTGCTCCCTCTGCCCCGGAACAGGAAGTAACCCGTTACGGGGCAGAGGGAGCAGGGAACCAGCAGAGCCGACAGGCGCACGGCTGCTCTCTGCATCCCTCCAGCGGCGTGCACCCGGGGCGGATCGCCCCCACCGCCCTGCCCCTTGGTACTCCGCTGCTCAGAGCTTACCTGTAGCCTGCCAAAGGGGACTGCATACAAGTGAGGAGCAATTCTCTCCATGCAGGACATAGAATTGAAACAAGGAGACCCCCCCCCCCCCTTGCATTTGGTCAAAAACTTGCATATCCCTGCGTCTAGCATGTTTAAAAAACTATCACCTCCACCCATAGGTAGCAATCCACTAAGTAGACAATAGGTGGAAAAAAAACCCCCATCTATCTGGACAGACAGCTTTTCCATCTGCAGCTAGCAAATATCCCACGTATGATCCTGCTACAAATTTGAGGTATACTATTACATAGGAGATGAAATATTCATTTCCCTTCAGCTTTCTGCATGTGCTATGAAATAAGAGCACTGAGTTGAATAATGAAACATATTCCAAGGAATAAAATAAATTGTGTAGGCATTTGATCTTTTTTTCAAAGGAAGAAAAGATAACGCCATCTGAAATGAAAGAAGATTGCAGTTTTCCAACAGTGCAAAGAGGATGCAACTCCTTCTGACTCTCGGTATAATATCATATGCTTAAGAGGTCTCTTGAAAAAAATGCAAAGCTGAAAACAATTTAGCTGGTAAGTACCAGATAGGAAAGGCAGTGATGTCCTCAGATTCTCACTTTCAAACTATCCTGACAGTTTGATTACCGTCCTCAATTCACTGCAATTGGTGAACTGAGAAGTCGGCAGGAATGGTTCAAGTTTAATGCTAGCAGTGCCACTTATCAGGAGTCTACACCTTTCGTTGGATAAAAAGGAAAGAGAATTCGACAGCAAGAGAGATCATTTATCATTTATTTATACTTCCTATACTGCCTGAGCTGACACACAGGACCAAATGGTTTACAATCTTAAAAACACAAAATATAAAATACGCGGAAAAGACGGTCAATCATAGAAAAGTCAAACGCAATCACAGAATACCACAAGCTGACCATTCCCTGCCCCCCCCCTTCTAGGATGCCACCTCCCAACACCTAACCCCAACCATGCTCACCAAAAGCCAATTGAAATAAATGAGTCTTGAATAATACCTTAAACTTTGGCTAAGAAAGATATACTGCAATGGCACCCACGGAGAAAACAGACTGCACAGGGTTTCCAGACTGTAGAATCAAGGGCTTAATAGGTAACATAACAAATTTGAGCAGCAATTCTATAACTAGGCACCACAGTTTAGGCATGTTGATACAGCAAACTGAGCATATTGGCTTGTTGGCATTAGCACCTAAACAATTATGCCATGTCTATAGCAGGCAGGGCTTTTTTGAGGGGGTACTTGGGGGTACTGAGTACCGGCACCTTTTCCATTGTCTGCTAAAATTGACCCATGATGGACCCCAAGTTTTAATGAAAGAGCTCAGGCTCTACACACCAATTCTGCCTTGCCATAGATTCTGTGACTGGTTGCAGGGGGCCTGGCTATTGTGGGGTGGGTCCCTCAGTGATCACCCCACCCCTGAAGGGTGGCCTGGCATTTGAGTACTGGCATGTTTTTTTGCTAGAAAAAACTGATAGCAGGCAAGAAAAAGGCCAATCCGATTAGGGAGGCCGAACACAACTGGGCTGTAGGCCAACAAAGGGAGTAGTGGTAAGGAAAGGGCTAAAGAAAGGCAGGGGGCGGAGGAGGGGGAGGGAGGGCATAAAGGGGAGCTCCACAGGTAAGGAGGGGTCATAGCAAGCGGACAGCAGCAAGGAAAAAACACACTGATAGCAGGCATAACTGTTGAGGCCTAAATGTGGCATTGTAATGAGCATATACAAGCTAGAAGGATGTAACGAGAGAACACCGCATAAAGTGCAAACAACAAATCGAAAAGATCTCTCTGAAGAAAGAGTAAAAATGAAGCACATTTATTGATTGTTGTACAAAAATTCAAAAATCTGCCCATCGAACAGTCCAAAAAATTCAAAGAACCATTCTGCAACAACTTAGGGATCACTTCTCTATATATTGCCTCATTTTAGGCACCAGGATGATGCATATTAAGGGCTAGATTCTATATATGGCGGAGAAAAAAAGCGCTATTCTATAAACCACGCTTAAAGTTAGCCATGGTGTATAGAATAGTGGCTATGCCCAGTGGTCATGCATAAATTTAGGTGTTGCTAAGCACCAATGAAAACATGGTGCAAACACCTGTGCCTAAATTTACGCACGGAGCACCATATTCTATAATTCCATGTGTAGCTTAAAACCGCACCCCTGATCCGCCCTGAAGCACCCATGACCCTCCCATTTTCACGCCCCATTTTTTGGACCACATGTAAAATTTAGGCATGGATCCTGTTCCTAAATTTACATGCTTAAGTTCTAATTAAATCTAATTAGTGACAATTGGTTGTTAAAATGCCAATTGACACTAATTGACTCATGTAATTAAATTGCGCACACAAATTGGGCATTCACCCAAATTTGAATGCACAATTTTTATAGAATTCGGAGGTAAGTGTGAATTCTATATTGGCAATTGGTGTGCAGTTGCCATTATAGAATACTAGTGTTTGTCCAGTGTTGACCTTAACTTTGAGGGCCCTGTTTACTAAGATGCACTAGCATTTTTGGCGCACACTAAGCCTACAGTGTGGCTTAGTAAACAGGGCCCTAGGTGTAAATGCTTAACTGTAGGCAATTATTCACCGAACTGCTAGTATTCTAGATGTACTTGTGAAGCAGAGGCGTCATCTAGTATTTAGAGCACTGGTCTTGACATCCAGAGGTGGCTGGTTCAAATCCCACTGCTGCTCCTTGTGATCTTGGGCAAGTCACTTAAACCTCCATTGCCTTAAGTACAACATTAGATTGTGAGCCCTCCAGGGATAGGGAAATTCCCAGTGTACCTGAATGTAACTCACCTTGAACTACCACTGGAAAGTTTTGAGCTAAATAAATATTGAACAAAGCCATATTACTACTGAAAAATATGTGAGCAAAATCCAATTAAATAAATAATACTAGGAATACAGCTGACCCACTCAAGCACAGTATGGATTTTGCATGCACATCAATATCAATGTATAAATGGTATTCAAAATGTAGAAATTCACATCAACATGCATGCCCTCCGAAGGGACACCACCTTGTAGTGGTGGAGGGACTTCTGTGTTTCAATGACTCAGAAGGCTATGCTGAAGGGTTACCCATATCAGACAGGCCTCTGATGAGAAACCAGACAAAGAGTGTCCCAAACTGGGAGAGTGGTAAGATGGCGACCTGAAGTTCGTATGCCCAACGGCCCAGCTTCCCTCTGAAGTTTTGCCTTCTTTACGTAAATTTCCTCTCTGCAATTGCAGATACCTTAACTGAGAGGAGGGGGACAACCGGCGGTCAGCTGCCGATGGCCAGCGTTTTGTCCCCTGAGCAGCAAGTGTGGGACCACTGTGTGACAAACTGCCCACAGATGAAAGGGTTGGCGAGTCCTTTGATTAGCACTGGCGAAGGAGTGTCGACGCTCTTGGACCTGGAAAAAACAACTCCCATCGCTCCCGAATTATTCAACCACCATGTCCAAAGGAGTGGAGGACTGAGTTAGAGGCATATGCTGAAACAGAGGACGTTTACAGCAGAAACCGAATTGGAGGAACCACTCCTAAACACCTAAGAGAAATCAACTTGGAGTTTTTGGCTCCCGTGGAGGTTACATTGAATACCATCTGGAAGGCGCTTTGGGACCTAACGGTGGCAGTAAATAATTTTGTTTCAGATATAATTTTATTAGAGAGTTACATGGACAATTTAACTGAACCCTTTGAGAGTGAAAAATTGATATAACAAATGATTCTATACGAGCAAGAAGTGGTTATGATTTTGAAAATGATAATAGACCAGAAACTTTGAATAATAAAATGTATATTATTATAGATGATTAATATCGAGATTATTGTTTTTCCCAAAGTTCCGGGTATGACTCCTAAAGTTTTCCTCAGAAATATTTCCTCAATTATTACTTTAAAAGGAGCGAAGCCCGTGAAAACTGGGATTACTTTAATCAGTGGGATTTGAATTAGAGACTTAAGTATATGTATTGTTAAATAATTTCTGGTTTTTAAAAGAGAAAGAATGTAATCAGATGTATTATTTCTAACTAATATTGGACAATAAGTATGTTTTCAATGAAATGATTTGACTATACACGGTATTGGCCTTGAAGAAGCCAACCAGATGATCAATGTGGAATAATGAATTAGACGAGTAATATCTGGGGATAATCAGGTTAATATCACGTTTTTTTTGTTTGTTTACTGTTTAATTGATCTCCTTGTCTTGTTTCACTCTCCCTACTTAGTGGTCTAAGGAAGAGAATAGAATTATCTCTGTATTTCCGGCAAGTTGTTTTATCGCTTGTAAAAATTTAAATGGTTATAAATAAAAAATTAAATTAAAATAAATAAATAAATAACATACACGCCTGGTTTCTCCTACATATGCACACAGCTCTGGAGTGCACTACTAAAATACTTGAAAACCACGAACACTCTTCTAAACTTCCAAAAAAAACCTAAAGACTTACCTTTTCAGAAAGGCATACCTCACAGATCCAACATAGGCACCAAAAATTGAAAGACAGCACCAAAAATAGGAAATGAACAGCACCAAATCCCCTGCCGCAGGATCCTACCCCTTGCGATCTGCTTGGGACAGTCCATAATTGATCTATTTTACTATATTTCACACTTAGTAACTGCTTACCCCGGGGTCCGCAACTACCTCTCCGGAATTATGTAAGCCACATTGAGCCTACAACTAGGTGGGAAAATGTGGGATACAAATGTAACAAATAAATAAATATTGGCTTTGAGGCTTAAAGCGTCTTCAGTCAAAAGCTAAACGCTATTTAAGCAATAATCCCTAGGCCAATGGGACCCATTTTGCCATTTATGATAGAGTCAGGTTTTGATAGAACTATGCTCGCTCCACATTCAGTTTGGATGCCTCCCTGTGATGTGGCACAAAATTTAAAAACTTTTAAACAGAGTGTTCTAAAAGAAGGTACTAATTGGTGTATTCTATAAAGTACACCTAAATTAACCTAACTTTCCATGTGGTTTACAGAATACACCAAGCACCCATCCACAACACTAAATTTAGTCACGGGCAGTTACGCCAAGTAACATTTGGTGTAAATGCCAACGCCTAAATTACACGTGGAATGGGTGCATTCTACAACAACATGCCCATGGCCCACCCATTCTATGCCCATGGCTACACCCACTTTTCAACCACTCAACTTGGAATTTACACACATCACTTTATAGAATACACTTAGACAGTTCTGCTTGTAAATTCTAATTAATGCCAATTAGTGTCAATAATTTCTTGTTAAGTGGCAATTAGCACCGATTGGGTTGTTAAGGGACCCTTTTACTAAGCCGCGTAGGTGCCTACGCGGGCCCAACACACGACAATTTGGAATTACTGCCCTGCTACCATGTGGCCCGGGCAGTAATTTCATTTTTTATGCGTGTCCACTATGTGTACTGGAAAATATATTTTATTTTCTGGCGCGTGGTGCTAACTGGGCGGTAATCGGCATCATACATGCGCTGACCATTACCGCCCGGTTAACACGTGAGACCTTACCACTAAGTCAATGCGTGGCGGTAAGGTCTCAGGCCCAAAATGGATGTGCGTCAATTTTTATTTTGCTGTATGTCCATTTTTAGCCCCCCCCCCCCCCCCAAAAAAGGCCTTTTTTGCTGGTGTGCTGAAAAATGGACCTGTGCACGGCCAATATATGCATCTACACCAGTGCAGGCCACTTTTCAGTGCACCTTAGTAAAAGGACCCCTAAATAACTAAGTTGCGTGTGCAAATCTGGAATACAACTGGATTTTCACATGCAACTTAGGTTGCACTGTATAGAATCTGGGGTATAGTGTGTGTGTTATGTTTGATGATTTTATGTATGTTTTATTGTAGCCCACTGCTTTTTGCTGTATGACTGTTTACGCTGTGGTGGCTTGTGTCTCCTGCCACTCTTGTGCCACTGCTGCTTTTTCTTAAAATGGTGGCAGCCAATTTAAGTTCAGAGTCATTTGGTTGTATAAGTGTCACCATTCCGAGAATTTAGTAGCGGTAGGACAAGTACAACAGGGGACGGCTTCTGCCCATAGTACATAGAAAATAGGTCAGGGAAGAGTATGGGGCTCGAGGGAGGAAACTTAGGGGGAAGAGGACAAACATCTTGATTTTTGAGGTTTCTTTAGTGGGGGGGGGGGGGTTCAATTAGTTTCATTTTAAAGACGCAAAACAAAACAATAAAACAATAAAAATAGAAAACAAACCCCTTTGGCGTATTCTTGACCTATAATATGTTTTATCATCGTTTATGTGTTGCAATAATGTACATTTTTTAGATATAGTACATTAACTAAAAAAGTAATAATTATACATAGAGCTTCACTTTATATAGTAGATTTCTTTCCCCACCCCCAAAAAATCTGTTGACCTCTGCTTTATTAAATATAAAGGGGGTCTTTTCAGTGGCGTACCAAGGGGGGGCGGTGGGGGCGGTCCGCCCTGGGTGCACGCCACTGGGGGGGTGCCGCGCGCCTGTCGGCTCTTCGTTTTCATGCTCTTTTTGCCCCGGAACAAGTTACTTCCTGTTCCGGGGCAGAGGGAGCATGAAAACGAAGAGCTGGCAGGCGCGCGGCACCCCCCCCCAGCGGCGTGCACCCGGGGGGTTCTTTCACCGGGGGGCGTCGCGCTGTTCCGGGGGGCGCTGCACCCAGGGGGCGGGGCGCATCGGCGATCCGCCCCGGGTATCAGCCCCCCTAGGAACGCCACTGGGTCTTTTACTAAAATGTAGCTTGAGTTATCTGCAGCAGGGTCCAATTTAACTTGAGCTAAGATGTAGTAAAAGACCCCCCAAAATGCTATCAAACTGAAAAATAAACATTCAAATCTTATTTCACTTGTTTACTATAGCATTTCGAAACCATGAAGATGTATGAAGTTCCTGTAGCAACAGAATAATTATAGATTCAGGATTTACAGGACAGCTCAAAAGAATTTGTTTTCCAAACACAGCACCGCGTCAATAAACCTTTCCCCTTCTTGTACTTCCATGTAGTTCAATTTTCTGTTCTATATTTGTCTTGCTCGGTTTATTTATCACTTATAATAGATGTCACGTTCTACTATCTTCTATGCAATAAAAGTATACAGTTCATTTTGACCTTTCTTCCTTCAGTGTTTCATTGAGTGACTCATCTGATACTTCACTTCACTGTTAGTTTGTTTAACTTTCTAGTGTCCCTGTTACCATCACCATCATGAAATTGTAGAACTTACTGTCTAGAATTCACTTACTAAAGGGCCCTTTGACATAGCCGCCGAGAGGGAGGGGGGCAGGGGGGACAAAATTCCCCAGGCCCGAGCCTCCAAGGGGGGCCCGGCGCCGCAGTCCCACCCGCCCTCCGTCGTTGAAAGTCTGCCACCGGGCCCCCTGTATTGAAATCACAGCACCTCTCACCTCCGTGTGAAAGCGCTGCAGGCAGCAGGGCAGCATATCGCCTCCCTTCGGGCCTCCTTCCCTACCTGTGTCCCGCCCTCGTCTGACGTAACTTCCGCCAGGGCGGGACACAAGGAGGGAAGGAGGTTAGAAGGGAGGCGATCTGCTGCCCTGCTGCTTGCAGCGCTTTCACACGGAGGTGAGAGGTGCTATGATTTCAATGCAGGGGGCCCGGCCCGGTGGTGGATGGAGGGGGGTGGGTGGAGGGGGGAGTGGCGACGACAGTGGTGTGCTGGAGCAGGCTCTCACAGGCTCGCAAGAGCCGGTTGTTAAGATTTTAAGAATTTTGGGAGCCGGTTGTTAAAGTAGGGCCCTCCATGGCTACTTTAACAACTGGCTCCCAAAATGTGGGCTTGGGCCCCCTGCTGAATTATCTTTTACTTTGCTGGTGGGGATGCTGAGCCCTGCCAGCCAAGTAAATAGACTACTGCTGCTCCCCGCTCCTTGTTTCCAGCTCTGGACAGCAGGCTGGGACTTCTCGAGCATGTGAGAGAAGTTCCAGCATGCTGCTCAGAGCAAGACATTGGGAGTGGTGGCAGTCCATTTATTGGCTGCCAGCAAAGGTAAAAGCTTCCCCAGCAAAGGTAAAAGCTTCCCCAGCTAATGGCTACGTGCAAATCCTTGTGATTAGCGCAGGGCAATCTGCTTTTTTATTTTTTTTAAAACAGCCTTTTACCCATTGCAGTAAAAGGGGGCTTCGGCGCAGGCCCCTTTTTACCGCAGCTTGGTAAAAGGGGCCCTAAATTAAGAGGCCTTTAAAGCTTAGTGCATGGTAATAGATATTAGGAGGTAAATTCTAAGTGGCACCTACAAATCAGTGCCAAGAGTTTTACATGCTGCGCACTATTTTATATAAGGTATGCGTCCTTTATAGAATAGCACTTAGGGTCCTTTTACTAAGGTGCGCTGAAAAATGGGCTGCACTAGCGTAGGCGTATGTTTTGGGCGTGCGCAGATCCATTTTTCAGTGCGCCTGTAAAAAAGGCCTTTTAAATTTTTTTTCCAAAAATAGACGTATGGCAAAATAAAAATTAGCGCGTATCCATTTGGGGTCTGAGACCTTACTGCCACCCATTGACTTAGCGGTATGGTCTCACGCGGTAACTGTGCGGTAATCATCTACACACGTAGAACGATGATTACTGCCCAGTTTCCGTAGCAGACGCACATAAAAAAATGGAATTACCACCCGGGCCACACGGTAATCAAGCAGTAATTCCAAATTGATGCGCATTGGGCGCGTGTAGGCGCACAGCCTGCTTATTTTCGAACAAAAAGGCCGGCCATCTTCCGACCCAAATCGGGAGATGGCCGGCCTTCTCCTAAAGCTGGCCAAATCGATATAATCGAAAGCCGATTTTGGCCGGCTTCAACTGTTTTCCGTTGCAGAGCCAGTGAAAGTTCAAGGGGGTGTGTCGGTACTGTACTGAAGGCGGGATGGGGACATGGTTAAGAGATGGCCGGCTTCGACCGATAATGGAAAAAAGAAAGCCGGCCCTGACGAGCATTTGGCCGACTTTACTTGGTCCCTTTTTGTTCACGACCAAGCCTCAAAAAGGTGCCCCAACTGACCAGATGACCACTGGAGGGAATGGGGGATGACCTCCCCTTACTCCCCCCAGTGATCACCAAACCCCTCCCACCCCAAAAAAATATAAAAAAAACATTTTTTGCCAGCCTCTATGCCAGCCTGGTTGGTGTCCTGGCATGTGAAGGGGACCAGTGCACTACAAATGCTGGCTCCTCCCACGACCAAATGCCTTGGATTTGGCCGGGTTTGAGATGGCCGCCATTAGTTTCCATTATCGACGAAACCAATGGCAGCCATCTCTAACGCCGGCGATCTCTAAGGGCAGGCCAAATGTTGAGATTTGGCAGGCCCGGACCGTATTATCGAAACGAAAGATGGCCGGCCATCTTGTTTCGATAATAGTCAGATCCCCGCCCCATTCCACAGGAGATTTGGTCTCTCCTTCTCTCACCTGCATGCCATACGGTCTCTCAAACATCCCCCTCTCCCGCATACCTTTTAAATAGCAGATTTTCACCAGCAGCAACCAGCAACTAATAAACTTCTCATGTTGGTCCCACAGCCTTCTCACTGATGCAACTTCCTGTTTCTGCATAGGCAGGAATACATCAGAGGGAAGGAAGGCTGTGGGGCCGGTGAGAGTAGTATGTATCCATCACTGCTTGCTGCACGTGAAGATATGCAGGAGGAAAGTTGTTGGGAGTTTCCAGCTGGTGGGGCTTGAAAATCCCTGCCAGCCACTTCATAAGTGTGCTGCTATTGGGTGGGCCTGAGCCCACCCAAGCCCACCCTTGGCTACGCCACTGCGGTGGAGTATACTACTGCCACCAGTAACACCCCTTGAGAAAGTCCAACTCCTCCCTGCTTCTAGGTTCCCTTCCTGAAGCTATCAGAATCTACTGAAATCATTCTGGAAGGCTCTGGTACCAGAATGTCTGAGCTAGAACAGGTGCAGGAAGAACACAGGAAAACTGCAGGGCAAAAGTGCAGACAGCTTGAAAACATAATGCTGGGACAGATTGCTGGAGAAAACCAACAACAACTCATTCATATTGGGGGACAAGAAGGAAGGCCTGCCATCCAACAACTAGACACAGGCACTGATGTACTATTAGGAACAGCAAGGGAAAAAATACAGCGGCGTACCAAGGGCAAGGTAGTAGGGGCACTCCGCCCCGGCTTCACGCTGCAGGAGGTGTGCAGGGAGCAGCCCTGCGGCTGTCAGCGCCACCGATTCCCTGCTCCCTCTGCTGTTACTTCCTGTTTCGGGGCAGAGGTAGCAAGGAACCGGCGGAGCCGACAGCTGCACAGCTGCTCCCTGCACCTCAGCAGATAAGAAGAATGCACCAGAGGGGGGCTTGGAGGTGAGATTGCTGCACCCAGGGGGTGTTGTGCTGCACCCATGGGGGGGCACTCTTCATCTGGGGGAGTGTGCAGTGGCGATCTGCCCTGGGTGGCAGCCAACCAAGGAACACCACTGGAAAAATGCATACAGCCATATACTGTATACCTTTCCCTCACTGTTTCACAAGTCAGCAGGATGATTAATCTAATAAATTCATGACTTCATTACTAACGCAGAAACACCTCACCACTAGTAAGAATAGACAGGGTGATATTCAATGGCACTTACTGAGGCAGAAGAAGCTCCTAGCTGGGTAAGTGCCACTTATCTGAATAATGCCCCTGAAAAATATAGAAAGACCACCTTGACACTCTGGCTAGAGGTCAGAGTGATCCTGGGATGGAGTTTCCAGTTACCTGTTAACACTGGTATTGTTTACCGTTTGTTACTGAACGTTCTATACCTCCGTTCATTTTCCATGTTATAGCACTTCACATCAGACAAAAAGTTATAAATTGGACAGAGACAGAAGGTCACGGACAGGGTACACTCTGGTTGTTCGCCTCAGCTCTCAGCTCTGAGTCAGCTCTCTCCAAGTGCTTGTTGAAACAAAAAAACATGTTTTCAGGGCAGCTTTGAATCTGGGCAGAGAGGACGCCAATGTTTTGGAAAAGCGTTCCAAAGTAAAAGAAGCAGAACGTAGAATGGTAGAGGCTTAAGCCACTTGTGAAGGAGGAAGAACCGATAAATAACCTATTATCACTGTCCGTTAACTGAGCGGAGGAGTGGCCTAGTGGTTAGGGTGGTGGACTTTGGTCCTAGGGAACTGAGGAACTGAGTTCGATTCCCACTTCAGGCACAGGCAGCTCCTTGTGACTCTGGTCAAAAGTCACTTAACCCTCCATTGCCCCATGTAAGCTGCATTGAGCCTGCCATGAGTGGGAAAGTGTGGGGTACAAATGTAACAAAAACATGGAATGTTGCTACTATTGGAGATTGGAGATTCTACATGGACGTCAGACTCACAGAAGCAGAAGCCTGCGTGGCCACATTGGTGATCTGCAAGGACCGACGACTTCTACATGGAATGTTGCTAGTGGAATAGCAACATTCCATGTAGAATCTCAAATAGTAGCAACAGGGGAGGAGTGGAGGGTGGTGGACTTTGGTCCTGAGGAACTGAGTTTGATTCCCACTTCAGGCACAAGCAGCTCCTTGTGACTCTGGCCAAAAGTCACTTAACCCTCCATTACCCCATGTAAGCCGCATTGAGCCTGCCATGAGTGGGAAAGCACGGGGTACAAATGTAACAACAAAAAAAAACTACCCAGATATAGTTTTACAGCAAAAAGACTGTCGGGCAACACCAAGTACGGGTCTGAATATTACTGGTACCTGGATAACTGCTGGTGGGCAGCTTACATCCAGCGTATCTTGGTATGGCCCAGTGCTTGAATATCCCAGGAATAAATTTAAATTCTTCCAATCAGCATGAATTCAGCTCTCACAGTGTTTAAAGTTTGGGGGAGGGGGAGTTTTTACCTATTGAACAACCATTTGGGTAACTTCTATGCCTTGCATACTGTATCCTGATACACATCCTGGATTGTCCATAACTATATTTTATTTTCCAGAACTCCACACGGTATGATTATACAAAGTAGTATTCTACTGAGGTAACTAAGAAAAAATACGTTACATTCCACCAAGGACGTCCGTCTGCTTGCATCTGAGTTCTTGTATGCCCTTGCACCAGTACATTAATGAAAAGTGGGATTTTGCCTTTTAATCTAAAACTCTAGCTGCGAACAAGCATTGACAGTGCTTAGTGACCTTTAATATCTGCAATTCAGTCCTTTAAGGCACTGAAATTGAGTTTACATCTCTTCTTAACATCCAAGGCCTCAAATAGTTACCTTTAAGCTGTCACCTGCTAGTAGAAAGGGGGAAAAAAAGTATTTCCTGGGAAAAGGCTGAACTCTTGCAACAGAAATAAGTATAGAGCAACATGCAGGCTATATGATAACTTTGCTGCTTAAAACGTCCTAGAAAAAGTATATTTTAATGAAAATGATTGTATGCAATTTTTCCATTTGAATGTGTGATGTGTTTTATGCAGTAGGGAGTCTATTTTCAATGAAAGTCAGATGTTGCACTTATCTTATTCACTTGCACACATGCTTTGCAATAAGTTTATTTATTTATTTATTTATTTATTTATTTATTTGTTGCATTTGTATCCCACATTTTCCCACCTATTTGCAGGCTCAATGTGGTTTACAGTTTTCCGTCATGGCATTCGCCAATCCAGAGTGAAAGATACAATTGGTATTACATAAAGAAACATGGATGACATAATAAAATTAAGCTATCAGGTATAGAGAGAAAACATTCAAAATATCAGATAAGTGCTGGTGCGTTGTCGATGTTACTATGGTAAATGGCTGTCTGAATCTAGAAACTGAGTATTTATGCAAAATTAAAGATACACTTAGCCAATTTCAGAGTGCAGTCTGACTCTAACTTACAGACATTTACATGTCCCAATAATCATTTCTACATCTGTGAATTTCTCAGATTTTTGCCTGTATCCATTAATACATATAAATGATGGGGTTGATATTCAGTAGGAGTTAACTGGGAAAGACATCAATATGCATTCAAAAACGTTAAGCAGGCAGTGCCCCATAGGATGCCAGCATGCATATTTCTGCATTTCCAAAAGTATGTACATAATTTTTCACAATGAAGTTACCCCACACAAATAGCAGATGCACAGACTTTATACATAAACTCTTTGAACGTTGACGGTTTATTGAGAGCAAAACTCTGATTTATGATTTAATCACATGATAACTTTAGTTTGGATTCCAAAAGGTCAGTTTTCAATGTGAAGTATATGAGCAAAATTATTATCCACCTTATAATTGAAAGAGAAAAACGCCTAGATTTCGACCCAAATCGGGAGATAGACGTTTATCTCACAAAAACGAATAAATCGGTATAATGGAAAGCTGATTTTGGACGTTTTCAACTGCACTCCATCGCGGAAGCGTACAAAGTTGATGGGGGCGTGTCGGAGGCGTGACGAAGGTGGAACTGGGGCGTGGTTATCGGCCGAGGAGAGATGGGCGCCTTTCGCCGATAATGGAAAAAAAGTATGTGTTTGTAGCTAGAATTTAGGGCACTTTTCTTGGACCCTGTTTTTTCACGAATAAGGCCCCAAAAGTGCCCTAAATGACCAGATTACCACCAGAGGGAATCGGGGATGACCTCCCCTGACTCCCCCAGTGGTCACTAACCCCCTCCCACCACAAAAAATGATGTTTCACAATTTTTTATTTTCACCCTCAAATGTCATACCCACCTCCCTGGCAGCAGTAGGCAGGTCCCTGGAGCAGTTGTTAGGGGGTGCAGTGGACTTCAGGCAGGTGAACTCAGGCCCATCCCCCCCCTACCTGTTACAATTGTGCTGCTTAATGCTTAGTCGTCCAACCCCCCCCAAACCCACTGTACCCACATGTAGGTGCCCCCCTTCACCCCTTAGGGCTATAGTAATGGTGTAGACTTGTGGGCAGTGGGCTTTGAGGGGGATTTGGGGGGCTCAACACACAAGGGAAGGGTGCTATACACCTGGGAGCTCTTTTACCTTTTTTTTTTGTTTTTGTAAAAGTGCCCCCTAGGGTGCCCGGTTGGTGTCCTGGCATGTGAGGGGGACCAGTGCACTACGAATCCTGGCCCCTCCCACGAACAAATGCCTTGGATTTATTCGTTTTTGAGCTGGGCGCTTTCATTTTCCATTATCACTGAAAAACAAAAACGCCCAGCTCACAAATTGTCGAATAAAACATGGACGTCTATTTTTTTCAAAAATACGGTTCGGTCCGCCCCTTCACGGACCCGTTCTCGGAGATAAACGCCCATGGAGATAGACGTTTTCGTTCGATTATGCCCCTCCACGTCAACTGTCAGAAAATTGCCCTTCCTCAATGCTTTAAATGTTTGTGTTGTCTACCACATTCGGACTTTTCACCTTACTTGGAGGATGCATTTAGAAGTCAAATTTAGATTTAGTTGCCTATTTTTGCCCAACTTTAGCTGAAAATAGGTAATTCATTTGTATTTAAGCACTTTTATTTTATTTTGAGTATTTACATACTGCCTAGATCTAAGCGTTTTACAATTTTCTTTTCAGGTACCGATACTGTCCCTAATGGGCTCACAATCTAGTATTATATTGCACCTGGGGCAATGGAGGGCTAAGTGACTTGCCCAGGAGCTGCAGAGGGAATTGAACCCAGATCCCTTGGATCTCAACCCACCAGCAGCACGAAATGTCCACAACCTACTGCACTGACCATTAGACCACTCCCCAACATGTACAGAGGGGAGGGAAAAGAGAGGAAGGAGATAAGCATGGATGGAGAGGAGAGGGGAGGGGAGAGAAGAGAAATGCTGGACATGGATGGAGGGCAGGGGAGAGAAAAGAAGGAAATGCACATGGATTGAGTTTAACCAGGTAGTAGAGGCTTCTACCCAATTAAACCACACCGAGCAGGCTGAGAAGAGATATTTAGCAGCACTTAATCAGGCAATGCCAGTGAATATCTCCTCCAGCTGCCACCCCTGTTCTCTCTAAGCTGTGCAGGAGTCCTCCACCTACAGTCCTGCCAATAGGGGGTGCTGTTTCACTTTCATATTTTCAATTGTGAGGGCAAACAAGCTTTGCAGTACTCCAGAGAACCTGCCTGTACCTCATGATTGAAAACACAATATTGAAGTACCAACCCCCACTGGCAGCAACGCAGCTGGAGGAACTCATGCTCAGCTCAGAGGGAACAATGACCACCATAGCACTGTCCGAGCAACGTGAAATAGTCCAGGGATGGAGTCAGGGCAGTTCCCAAAGTTATTCAGGCACCAGCGATCGGCAGCGCCATTATCCACATAGCTAACTGGGGAAGTAAGACGCTTAAACAGCAGTCCTGGCTTTGCCTGGTTTAGCTATTTGATACGGCACTGAAAATTGGCCACAACCCTATAGCTTGGATAAGGGTGAGCCAGTTGATGTAGTCTAGGGTTACCATATTTTGTCCCCCCAAAAGGAGGACATGCCCCACCCCCACCACACCCCCTTTCACAACCCGCTCCGCCCCCTTTCACGCTCTCGCTCTGCCCCCTGTCACATTTTCCACTCCCCCCTGTCACACACCCCGTCACCCCCTCCCCTTACCTTACTACTGCCCTGGTGGTCTAGTGACCTCTTCGGGGCAGGAAGGAGCCCCCTCTTTCCTGCCCGGAGCGCTGCCCTGCATGCATCGTTCCTGTTCCTGATCTCAGCGTCGATTCAAAATGGCTGCCAAGAATTGAAGTCTCGCGAGGTCACTTCAACTCTCGGCGGCCATTTTGAATCAGCGCCGAGATCAGAAACAGGAAAGATGCATGCAGAGCAGCGCTCCAGGCAGGAAAGAGGGGGCTCTTTCCTGCCCCGAAGGCGGAAGAGATCACTAGACCACCAGGGCAGTAGTAAGTAAGGGGAGGGGAGGCTAGCAATCTGCCCATTTGTCCGGATTTCTGGACAAATGGCCAGGGTATAGGATGGCCCGCCCACCAGCCTGCCCGTTTGTCCAGAAATCCGAACAAATGGGTAGATTGGCAAAACCCGCCCGGTTGCCCGGACATGTCCTCAAAAAGAGGACATGTCCGGGTAAATCCGGACATATGGTAACCCTAATGTTGTGTATCTAGATTTCAGAAAGCTTTTGACAAAGTCCCTCATGAGAGACTTCTTATAAAATTAAAAAGTCATGAGATTGGAGGCATATTGATTGGGAACCGGTTAAAAGACAGAAATCAGAGGGTAGCGTTAAATGGCTATTTCTCTCGATGGAGGAAGGTAAATAGTGCAGTGCCACAGTGATCTGTACTGGGACTAGTGCTTTTTAACATTTAACACATGATTTGGAAATGAGAACAATGAGTTAGATGATCAGATTTGCAGATGACACAAAACTATTCAAAGCTGTTAAATCAATGGAGGTTGTGAAAAATTACAATTCTTGCAACTGGAAGACTGGACATCCAAATAGCAGATGAAATATAATGAGGATAAATGCAAAGTGATGCATAATGGGAAGAATACTGTTAACTAAATTATAGCTGCTTGATGCTAGGCTTCATATAAGAGGTCACCACCCAAGAAAGATCTAGGTGTTATTATGGATAATATGTTAAAATCTTCTGCTCAGTGTGCGGTGGGGGGGGGGGGGGGGGGGCAATAAAGCAAACAGAATTTCAAGGAATGTTAGGAAAGGAATATAAAATAAAATATTATAAAATGCCTCTATTTCTCTATGAGGCAAACCCCCACTCAAATATTGTGTCCAATTTGGGTCAATGCATCTCAAAATCAGTTGAGGCTGATTTTTCTAAAGTTGGGAATTACAGACTAGTAAAGAACCAGGCACACCCATTTAAGGGGGGCTGCCCACAACCGGGCTGAAGGCCAGCGAAGACAGAAGGGTGGGGGAGGGTACAGGGAGGGCCAGTTAGAGAGCAGGGGTAGTAGTGGGAGGGAAACAGGGGAGGAGCAAGGGAGGAGGAGAGAGGATTTCGAAATGCACAAGAAGTCCTTTTGAATTTGGAGGCAGGAGAAGAGCAACTCCCACCCACTGGAGAGGCAAGGTTTGTCGCAGCGAGGCGTTAGGCTACAATGTTTACGCACAGCCAGCAATGGGTACACAGCAGCTTGACACATAACAGGTGCTTCCTTCAACGGGAGACACCAAGTGACGTCGGGTGCTTGGAAAACAGCCCAGGCGGCCACAGGGGCTTGGTACGGCTTGGCCTGTGGGCCAGAATATGCAACTACGTGTAGAAGCTGTGTACCCGGGTAGAAATGCAAATGCTGGCATAATGATTATTAGAAGATGTAATGTAATTTGTTTAAGTTGTAACAATTTTGATGTTCCTGGCTGCGGCCAAAATAAATCCAGTTCTATCGAAGATATGGCTTGCAGTGTGGTATTGAAGGGGGCAGGGGTTGATACGTCTGAGTGTGTGCCGAATGCCCGAGCTGTAAACATTGCATGAATTGTTAAGCTTTTAGAGTTTGTAATCAGTTTACAACTTACAGACTATATTACAAGGTTGAATCTTTTATATATTTCACAACATAGTTTCAGATCATTACACAGTACAGGAACTTTATTGCTAGAGATGATTGCAGAAATCAAAATATCATTAAGTAGAGGAAAACAGATGATCTTTCTTCAATTCGATATATCGGCAGCCTTTGGTGCAGTGGATTGTAAGCTGTTGAAGACTGAGTGACTTGGTTTTGTGAATTTTTGCAGATGAGAACCTATAAATGATGAGCTGCTTGTGGGGTACCATAGGGTTCTCCTCTTTCACCTTCTTTGTTTAATATCTATTTGAGGAGGATGGGCAACGCTTTTTCAGCATTAGCCAGATGACCTCCCCGTACTTCCCCAGTGGTCACCAACCCCCTCCCACCCTAAAAAAAAAAAGAAAAAGAAAATTTTTGCCAGCCTCTATGCCAGCCTCAAATGTCATACCCAGCTCCATGACAGCAGTATGCAGGTCCCTGGAGCAGTTTTAGGGGGTACTGTAGTGCACTTCAGGCAGGTGGACCCAGGCCCTTCCCCCCCCTACCTGTTACACTTGTGGTGGTAAATGGGAGCCCTCCAACCCCCCTCCCAAAACTCACTGTACCCACATGTAGGTGCCCCCCTTCACCCATAAGGGCTATGGTAATGGTGTAGAGTTGTGGAGAGTGGGTTATGGGGGGATTTGGGGGGCTCAGCACCCAAGGTAAGGGAGGTATGCACCTGGGAGCAATTTTTGAAGTCCACTGCCGTGCCCCCTAGGGTGCTCGGTTGGTGTCCTGGCATGTCAGGGGGACCAGTGCACTACAAATGCTGGCCCCTCCCACGACCAAATGCCTTGGATTTGGCCGGGTTTGAGATGCCGGCCATCTCAAACCCGGCCATCTCTGACACTTGGCCTGCCCCAACCGTATTATTGAAACGAAATATGGCCGGCCATCTTTTTCGATAATACGGTTCAGGACTGCTCTTTGCGGCGCCACCCATACAGGTGGCCGGCGCCGTTCGATTATGCCCCTCTAAGTGTGTCATTTGGAAGGGCTGGTTATAGTGACACTCTAGCACCTGTTATAAAGGTATCTATTTTCTCCTGGTAAAGGGCCACTAAAACAGACATCGTGTTATGAGAATCAAGTGCTCAACATTCAGAGTTTCTATCTATTTACAACACTTGAGAGAAATACATCTTTTTTTTTTCCCTGTGCCTAGATCAAAAGAGATGTGGTGGGAACTTATTCCTTTTGTTTTGTGGGTGGGTGGGTGGATGCATGGATCGATTATGAATTTGTGCTAATTATGATTATAATGATTATGCTTCTGCTGTTTCTGTTTACGGCGATTATGATCACCTTATTAATATTCATATTGATCTTAATAAATGGCAAAAGTTTTGCCATCTGGCAACATCGGTGAACAATTTCTCTGGGGACTTCCTTTTCTAGGGAAAAATTTCTAACTCTAGCACCTCCTGTTAGAAAGAGAAGCAGTTGGATAGCTATTTTCTAGAGAAAAGGAAAAGCAGCTGGTGACAGTTCCCCACCTGCAAACCTAGGATAGAGGGGGGAATCCAGATGTTATTTTCTGATCATTAGGGAGTATATCACTTCCTGGCTAGCACGGACTATATCACAGTACCTAAATTAGGTGTATTTACCACTTAATCTATAACTATGTTGCATTAATATTAGGAATACTCCCATTTTACCCATGATCCTCCCATTTCTGTGCCCATTTTTTTTAACTTAAACATAGCATTTAGGAGCAGATCCTGCACCTAAATTTATGTGCGCATATTCCAATTAAATGAAATTAGTGTCAATAATTGCTTGCTAAGAAGCCAATTGTCAGTTTTAATTTGTTCATTATTCAATTACATTGCACATGCAAATTGGGTATGTGTCCTAATTTGCACACACAATTTGTAGCAAATTTTATATAATTAGGGGGTATATGCTTAATCAGACATTTAACATGTACTTTACGTAACTGCCATTCATATGTCCAAGAAATGCAAGAAATTATTCAGAAAATGATTAAAGTGTCTAGTATGACAGAAAAAGTATTCAGCGTTGGTGTCTCAGCTTAAAGGTCTTTGTGGATCTTGTGAGGGCAATTAACCCGAGTCCCTGAGGAAAGCATTGAAACCCACGGTGTCGGGCGTAACCAGGGGAAGCCTATGTGGATTGTAAACTTCAGAGACATGGATTAAAGATAAGTTTTGTTTATCATTTATTGAGCACATTTAGTTTGAGCACTCATGTGTGTTTGCAATAGCACCTTAAAAAATTCACAATTAAGAGATAGCCCGATGAAGAGATGCTATGCCACTGGGCAAAATAATCAATGATATGGCCTTTATAAGTGGTGTCTCCTGAGGGCTCTCTTTAAGAGTATATGATAAAATATCTGCATATATACAAAGAATGAACAAATAAAGAAAGTAAAAGGTACTGCTATCTGCAGGCATTGAGTTAAGGTCTTTGGTTTTGTAGTTTACTAGTATGAACTACAGCAGACACCAAATTAGGCTATATATTTGTCTTGCAGATCCTTTAAGGTGCTACCTCTGAACTGTTGATTAATGTCTCATCTATTTGCATCATTCATTCAAACAGACTGAAAGAACAATTGATCTTAGCCCCACTGTTCCATAAGGGAGTCCGATTTCAGAAGATCTTCAACTCACTCTTCCCAGTATCGGGTGCCTCTTTGGAACTCTCTCGCTCTAGCCGTTATATCAGAGCCCAACTACCTCAGCTTCCAGAAAAAGCTAAAAACTTTCCTCATCCCAAAAATGCTACACAACAAACAGGTCTTCGTTAACTCCCCAAACGGATTAAAAACAACCCACTCTCACGCTCTGTAGTGTTACACAACATTACATCTAACCAACAAGTCTGTATTCACATAAGGTCCTAATTACAAACAAGATAATATTATACCAATGTTATCTCACCTAAGTTGTAAACCACACAGAACCCTAAACAGGGGATATTAGCGGTATATAAGACCTGAATTGAATTATCATTCCTCAATAGAAAGAAAAATAAACTTTTTGTTGCTATTTCAAATAAATACGTAAATAAAAAGAAAGATATGGCTGGTGTTTGTATTGAGGAAATTTTTGGCTATTTTGATATAGGCCCTATATTCAGCCCAGAGTGGTAAGTGGCTCCTAAACTGGTCACAGCTATGGGTTGAAATAACCACACCTATTGAATGACGTGTCATGTCCTACTTCTGGCATTCAATATTAGAGTATTTGCAGGCACCAGATGATATTCAGACTGGTACCCAGTTAACTCAGCACATAAGGGGGTCATTTTACAAAGCTGCAGTAGAAAGTGGACTTAGCATACCCTTATACAGATTTTTCCACCATGCTAAGGCCATTTATACCGTTGTAGTAAAATGGCTGGTTATCTATTTTCGATATTAATGGCCATGCACTAATGTCACCATTAGCACCTGGCCATTAAAACAATCATCAAGTGAGCACTTATCACCTGTTTTGTAGGTGGTAAGGGTCCATACGGTAATAGTAACATAGTAAATGACGACAGATAAACATCTGTACGGTCCATCCAGTCTGCCCAACAAGATAAACTCATTTTACATGGTATGTGATACTTTATATGTATACCCAAGTTTGATTTGTCCTTGCCTTTCTCAGGGCACAGACCGTAGAAGTCTGCCCAGCACTGTTCTTGTACTAAAAGTTCTGAAGATTCTGGAATCCTAAAGAGTTTCAAGATTCCGGAATCCCAATTAGTAGCAACATTCCATGTAGAACCCCAAAGAGTAATATAGTAAATGACGGTAGATAAAGACCTGAACGGTCCATCCAGTCTGCCCAACAAGATTAACTCATTTCACATGGTATGTGATACTTTATATGTATACCCGTTTGATTTGTCCTTGCCTTTCTCAGAGCACAGACCGTAGAAGCCTGCCCAGTACTGTTCTTGTACTAAGTTCTGAAGCTAACATCGATGCCCCTTAAAATTTACACTCCAGCCCAACCCTATCTATTCAGTCACGATCAGGGCTTAGAAGTCTACCCAGCTCCTGTTTTGTTTCCAATTACCAGCGTCGCCACCCAATCTCCGCTAAGATTCCACAGAACCATTCCTTCTAAACAGGATTCCTTTGTGTTTATCCCACGCATGTTTGAATTCCATTACCGTTTTAATCTCCACCACCTCCCGCGGAAGGGCATTCCACATATCTACCACCCTCTCCGTGAAAAAATGCTTCCCGACATTAGTCCTGAGTCTGCCCCCCCTTCAACCTCAATTCATGTACTCTAGTTCTACTGCTTTCCCGTCTCCGGAAAAGGTTCGTTTGTGGATTAATACCTTTCAAATATTTGAACGTCTGTACCATATCACCCCTGTTTCTCCTTTCCTCCAAGGTATACGTGTTCAGGTCAGCAAGTCTCTCCTCGTACGGTTTGCAACCCAAATCCCATACCATTTTCGTAGCTTTTCTTTGCACCACTTAATCCTATGCTAATCAGCATTCAGTAATGTAGATGTGCTAACAATTAGTGCAAACGCCTACTCTGTCCTAATTTTATCCAGTCAGTTATGAAGTTACTGAGCTGAAGATCTCCAGTATTTGGATAATTTTTGGCACCTTTCCAACCGATGTTCAAAAGGCTTAACCTGGCAGGAGAGGATTCTGCCCAGTTAACACCTGATATTCATAAGCATTTAACCGGTTAGTGCTGTTGAATATCGCCGGTTAGGTTAGTAGGGGCAGAGTGTGGGTGGAGCAAATAACTGACCGTCCAAAAGTAAAAACTTTCAAATAATTGTAAATATAGGGATTCACTTTCAAAACAGAAAAATGTCCAAAAAGCAGCACAAATTGGCAGATGAACTTTTTTTTGTCCAAAGTGTCCAAATTGCTATTTTTGAAACACATTTTAAGACATTTTTCAATGAAGCTCATCCAAATCACAAGGGGGCGTGTTGGGGGTGGGATTTGAGTGTTCCTAAAACTTGGACACTCTTCTGCCATAACAGTGCCGTAGTAAGGGTGGCTGATACCCGGGGTGGGTCGCCGCTGCGCACCCCCCCGGGTGCAGCATGGCGCCCCCCCCCCCCTCGGCGTGCACCCCCCCTCCGGCACGCACCCTCCCCCAGAGCGCATTCTTACTTAGTTTAGAAGTGAGGGGCGGGCGGGAGGGCCGATCCGCCCCCGAGTCCACGTCGCTGGGAGCTGCGTCGGCTCCATTGGTTCCTTGCTCTCTCTGCCCCGAAACAGGAAGTAAACTGTTCTGGGGCAGAGGGAGCAAGGAACCAACGGAGATGACACCCCCCCCAGCGGCGTGCATCCGGGGCGGACCGACCTACCGCCCCCCCCCCCCTTCCTACGCCACTGTACCATAATGGAACAAAGCAAAAATGTCCAGGGCTAAAAGTTAGACATTTTGATCTAAACTGGTTTCAATCACTATCAAGTCACAAAAAGGTGCCCTAAATGACCACTGGAGGGATTAAGGCATGACCTCTCCTTACTCTCCCAGCGGTCACCGACCCCCCTCCCACCACCAAAAGATATGAAAGAACAGTACATACCAGCCTCTATGACAGCTTCAGATGTTATAGCCAGTCTGGTTAGAGTAGCAGGCCGGTTCCTGGAGTAGCCTAGTGGTTGATTGAGTGCACTGGAGAGAGAAGGCCATATCCCACTCTAACTGGTACACTTGTGGTGGAATGTGTGAGCCCTCCAAAACCCACCAAGAACCTACTGCACCCACATATAAGTTACACCTGCAGCCATAAGGGCTATTGTAGGGGTGTATAGTTGGGCACACTATGTTTTTGGTGGGTTTTGGAAGGCTCATTATACAATATAAGGGAGTAATGATGAGATGAATACCTGGGACCTTTTATGTGAAGTCCACTGCGGTGCCCCCCTAAACTGCCCCACTGCTCTGCTGGGATATCTGTGTGGCCAGTCTACTAAGAATGGTGCCCCCCCCCCCCTTTACATCCCAACTGGTTCTTTTTGTACATTTTTCCTTTGGATTTTTTTTTTTCGAAAATGAGTCACAAAAGAAAAATGCACTGACCATAAAACGTCTAGGAAATGGCTATTTCTGACGTTCAAAAATCAATATGGGGTCCTGTGGTACCAGTGGGGGCCATTTTTCCTGAATGCCAGGGCCCTTTTTACCGCAGCAGGTAAAATGCCCCCCCCCCTCCCAAAAACATTGCCACGCGATAAGATAACCCTTACCGTGAGGCACTTACCGCTACCCATTCAGGTAGCAGTAAGGGCTGCTGCGGTAACTGGGCAGTGCATGGCGATGCCCGATTAACTCCGGGTTAGCTCTGGAGTGCCAGAAATGGCGCGTACTCCAGACGGAACTTACACTGGCGACCGCGTTGGGCTGGTGGTAGTTACAGATTAGGTAGTGGTAGGTCACTTTGTACAAGACCCCCTATGTTTGCCACTTGATTTTTGGACATTTTCAGCAAAATGTTCAAGTCGGATTTAGACGTCATATTGAAAATACCCCTTATACTAGAATATTCTTTCAAAGCAGTAATATGAAATGGAGCACCAAAACGTGCTCTACTGTTCTAGATTTCAGCTAAATGTCATCTACTACATGTGATGCTTTACAAGACACTGAATAATTTCTCTCCCATATAATGTGTTCCACCAATATGTCAAATAAATGTTAAAACTAAACTTATAAAAAAATGAGTGTCTGCACTGCAAGTTATCGTGGTTCACAGAAGTATATATTGCTAATAAAATAGATGGTATTTAAGCACCTATGGTTACGGGGAAAATGTCATTGGTGAAGATTTAAAAATTTGAATTAAATGTCAACGGTAAGAAAACAAAAGAGAGAGATTGTTTATGCTTTTTTCTGTCATCAACAAGAAGTAATAATAATAAAAAAAAATGAAATAACGATGAATCAAGTTAAAAAGAAAAGCTAAAATTACCTTGAAATCCCTCAAATGCTCCATCAGGCTGATTCAAACTAATACAGGCTGCTGAAAAAAAAAATTACACAGAACAATTTTATAGAATCTGATTGGTTTTGTTGACCTGTTGATGATAAAATGGCTTGAATACCGGAGCATGAAGCTAAAGAGCACAGGAATCTATTCTTTTTCTTTTCCTTGAGTGCTAATCAGTTTAAAAAGCTTCCCTGACTTTTTCTGTGCAGAGAAATGTTTAGTCTATCAGCTGCAGTGTGCTGGAATTATGCTGCAGGCCAGAACCTTTCACAGAGTGACAAAACACAAGGATTCTCTCCAAAATGGCATACTTCAGATTAAGAGCACAGACAATGGCATTTTACTACTGCACATACTGGTTAGCACTTGCTAATCTGTTTATGTGACAGTGCTACTGTTTCTTTCCTTTAGTTCTCTGTCTGCTCTCAGAGATTCCTTAGATGTGATGCTTACAGACAAAATTCATCTACAACTGGTGGTCTTCTTCTGTAAGGCTGTAACGACTTTTGTATATTATCATCATAGCTAAGAGCTTTGATTCAAGATCCGACTTTGGTTCAGTATCTAAAATGAGAGAAAACCTTGCAGGGCCCATGACTCTAACCTGAACTCCAGTGTGACTGCAGAACTCATGATCTGTTGTGATACTGTCATGCAGCAGAATGAGGACCGGGCGTAGGTGGAAAAACACAGTAACATCGTTTAGCAACATGGTGGTCACAGATGTTCTGCAGTTGACAGAACAAGATAACTCCTCAGGAAAATGACCTAGCTTTCTAAGAAAAGGTAGTCCATTATATTATTAGCATTTCTAAGTAAATAATAGCTATTAGCATTTCTAAGAAGAACTAACCAACTCATTACCATAGCCAATCAGTGTTAACTATAATATTAGCATATATCCAATAAATGGGATTATTGTCAGATTACATATGTATGACCTGTTATGTTAATGAACGTATATAAGTGATTGTATTTCCTACTTCTTTGGAGACAGTCACAGCCAGTACCTTTGTAAAAGCAGGACTGCTCTCTCGTGAGAAACCAATCAATTGTATCTGCATTGGCAAGTAATAATAAAAGAATTGTCTTTCTTATAAGGAATAAATCCTATTGCTTTCTCATAAGTAGTCGAGTCTTTTATATCTGAAAATTGGCTTTAGCTGGTAATTTGGGGTGAAGGCAAAAAAAACCCTAAATAAAACATTAGAGACTCAGACCCAGAGAACACCTATGTGTAGCTGTGGTACTGTTCTCTCATAAGCAATTAATTGTACATATACTTGGAGACTAATAAATAAAAGTATTTGATTGCTTATATATTCTTTGGAGTCTCAGATACAGCAGTACTTTTGTATAGCAATGTTCCATACTCCCAGTGGGATATCACTAATCTGATAATTGTACTTCTACTTGGTAAGAAATATGGTATCTAATTCATTTCCTAACTGATGCAGCCTTGGGTGATTTATTTCTTCCTAGGTATTGGTGGGTGGACCACCATATTGGGAGGGATAAATTCACCCTAAATAATTCATTTTACAATATGTCTCATGGAGATTATAGGTTTCTATTTTATTTTTTAATTAAAAATTTGTAGCTACTTTGGGCCCCGTTTACTAAGCCGCGTTATAGGCGCGTTAGCGTTTTTAACGCATGTTAACCATGTATGCACCTACAATATCCCTTTAGGCGCCTAAACGGTTAGTGCACACGCTAATTTTAGGCACGTTAAAAATGGTAACACGTCTTAGTAAACAAGGCCCTTTGTGCTCTTTCCCAATAGTAGCAAGCTATTTTTTGTAGATTACATATGCTAATGTTGACATTAGCGAGTGGCCTGGGTTTTCTTTTCTTAAATTGCCATGTGAGCACTTACCACCACCTATTTTGTAGGCAGTAAGACTCATGTGGTATCCATGTGTTAACCAGTTAGCACATGTTAATGTAAATGAGCTAACTGATTAGTGCAGGAATGTCTACTCTTTGCCCCTGACATACTTCCTCAAAAAAATTAGAAAACATTTAGTGCATGGTTCCCATGCAGATTTCAAAGTTACCTCAGGATGCCTGAGCACATCCCACAGTCTCCATGTTTTGCTGCATTTCTAATTCAGCTTGATAAAAGAGCCCCAAAGTTCTTATACCAACAAATATAAATTTTCCTAAAGGATCCTAAATGCTAATTTATCACAAATTCTACTTTGCATGTGACAATAAAGTCAGTTCAGGCTAATTCACAATGCCAGGAAATAATTAAGCTCACAGCCTAACAACCTCTATTGAAATTTCTAATGAAAAACATTTAGTTTTATTTTCAAAAACCCTTTTCTGACAAACGAAGAAGCTTTCACTAAGCATAAATAAAGCATTGTAAGTGTCCTCCTTAGAATAGTAAATGAATTAACTGAACTGGCGGGCAGCAAAGGGGAAGCGTCTCGGCATTTATACTTGACTAGCCTCAGAATTTAGTTTCTTGTACTTTGGTAGGTGGAGCTGGCAGGACCTCACTGGAGTCCAGGAAAAGTGCCAGCTCTACTCGGAGTCCTTGCGTCTAATAGTGGCATCAAGATCAGGCAGGGAAAAATGATTACTCTTGTCTTATGCCATCTCAGTCCTCCAGACAGTGAGCTTTACAAGGAAGCTAAAAGAAAGCCCCCTAAGGCAGTCGAAAGGGTTAGTCTAAAGCATGAATGGGTGCTTAGTGTGAACTTTAGGGTACCACCCCTAAGAATAATGGCTGACCATGCTCAGAAAGGCCTAGAGTTGGCAGCTGGAGGCATGCTGCCAACTTCTGCACTAAAGAAGCATGCAAGGAAGAGGAGAGCGGCTCTGGAACTGTACTTCTTTGGCTAGCAGGGCCTTGGCATCCCCCCTAGCAAAGGTATGTTTAGCACGCACGCATGCAGGGCTGGGGGGAGGAAAGAGGAGGAGGGATGAATGTGTTGAGCCCCCCCCCCCCCAATCCATCCCTGGGCACTCCCAAAAGTAGAGGGCTGGCTACACCCCTGGCATGTAGGATTATTCATAGTACATCTTTATTTGAACATATCACACCAAGTTTGATCAAGTTACACTGACTTGCGATATCATATCACGTTAGATTGGCGTTCCGAGTTAAATTTGATGCTCAAAGTAATTCATGGTATATCTTCAAGCTAACTTGGGACTCTTCTTCAGGCCCATCAATCTGCCAAACCTGTTCAGGTTTCTCTTCATGACTCTGTGGTCCTTTTGTCAAAAAAAAGCTGTCTGCTCACCTAAGGGCTTTTTCAGTATTAGTTTAGACTCTTTGGATCTCATTACCATCTGATATTAGAATGCTTCCTGATCTCTGTGCTTTCTGTATGAAGGTTAAGACACTTTCATTTTCTTAAGTTCTGATTTTTTTTTAATGTCTGAATTTATGTATGCTTTGTGTTAGGTGTTAGTTAAATGGGTTATTTTTTTAACCACCTTTTTAAATAAGTAAATAAAATAAATAATGATGTATTACATTAACCATATCAACTACAGACAACACTGACTAGCTGATGGGCGCAATCAAATGTATCACCCAATGACTAACACCCATGTCAACTCCTCTTTAATTCTTGCACACCATCCCAGGAGCTTTCCTCGATTCTCTGGGGTCCTTTTTAGTTTAGCCACTGTTTTTATCACTAGATGCTCCTTCTCCAACCTCCCCTCCCCTCCCTGTTTTATTTAAATACAAAATATTTTGTCTTTTTCGAAGATTGCTTGTCATGCATCTTTGACACTTATAAGGCACCATGAGACTCTTCAATTAAAGATATCAATAACTGGGAGACCAAAATGGTGGTTTAGCAAGATGCTGTTTCGAGTTCACCCACCATTTTCGTTCATTTATTGCCTGCACTTTGGTGTTAAATTACGCTTGGTGTTGCCAAATCGTAAAGAGAAACTGCGGGCTCCTTCCCACCTTCTGCAGACCCCATCCAGAGGCTGACAGACTACAATAACAGCTTATACACAAAATTTATATTTGGGCAGATCCACTGAGCGTGACTGGTGGTGGGCGACCTCAGGACAAGGATTTCTCTCTTGTACCTTTGGCGGGCAATTGTAATTTAAGAATTTTGGAAGACATATGACTCCCCTGAGGCAGGTGCTTCACGCCATAACAGCCCGTGTCAGGTCATTGTGCGATTCTTTGTAAAGATCTTTGTGCCGCTATTGAAAGTAAGATAGCTCTGTTGCTGCTGCAATTGCCTAATGTTTATCAGCTGTCTGTGCCCAGAGTTGGGATAGGTGCCCTACGTCATATGTGATTTGATTGGCTGTAAAACCAATTGAAACATATTAGCGGCCATCTTTGATGCCGTCTTTCAGAAACACTCTTGTTGAGTAACGGTCAAGATGTGTAGTAGGACATAGTATTACTACTATCTGTTAAAAATTAACTTTTTTTTTAAAGGAGACTACCTTGAAACAGTGTTGAAACGCGAAACATGGATCTATGTCGGTGACATTTTGTCTCCAATATTGAGAACTTATGAAAAGCTAAGTACTATTTTGAAATTGCTATATGGATATAGTATATAAGTATAGAAAACTTGAAAAACTGAAAGTTAAATGTTTAAAAATGTTAGAAAAACACTAAAAAAATATAATAATTAAAAACAGTAACAGCTTAGGATTGATGAGGATTGCGATACTACCCTTGAAAGAAATATGCTCGGCTCATTCTAGCCAAAATAAGGGAATGTACGCTGATCTGATAGACCCTATGATTCCTTGACTCAATTGACCTTATGAATATCTAGTTGAATTTGATGAAGTAGAGCATAAATTGTATTTTTTGACTGTGAGCTCCCTTTGATAGTAATAATATTCGGTGCATACTGATTATTTGAGTTATTCAAGGCTTGGCATTTCCTTGTGCTTTTGTACTGTGTTCTGTGCTTTGGACCTTTGTGTTGTTTTTTGATCTACCATTAGAAAGGCATGAGCTATATAGTAAGGCCCTATTCATATTTGGTACAAGCATAAACTAGCATTTAAACATTTATCTTGCATAAACATCTAAGTCCCCATTTTACAAAGTCAGGATATGCACGAATGAAACCCAAATGTGTGCAAATTGCAAGGGCGCATGATCTGGGTATGCCTTGGCTAGGACAAGAACATGGCAAATTCACAGACCCTTTTACAATGCTGTGGTAGAGTTACTGCAGCAATGGCTTGTGGTAGATTGGCCCTACCACCGGGCTACCACAGGCAGTAGTTCTGGTGAGTGCCATGTGCTATTCCCATGTGCTTACTGCCTCCAAGGGCTCCCTCAGGAAATGGCCATGCAGTAAGAGCTTAACTTACCACATGGACATTTCCTTCTTAAAAACAAAAAAAGGGGCCTCAGCACATGGCAAACCTGTGTGGTGACACTACCTCAGGGTTCCTTTTACTGCAGCTTGGTAAAAAGACCCCTATCCCCCAGATTCTATGTGGTGCACTTAGATTTAGGTGCCAAAATCGGTGCAGATTCTATAACACCGAACGTAACTTAATTGGCTTAACAAGCTAACAAACGCTGATAATAGCACTTAAGCAATAAATGAGCACTAATTGGCACAGATTAGAATTTAGGCACACAACTCATTAAGTGTATTCTGTAATGTTGTACACCGAACTTCTAACGAATGGAGGCAAAAAGGGGTGTGGTTATGGGCGGGGAAATGGGCATTACAAAATGTAGGCGTCTAGTTATAGAATATAGTCCAGTGTGCCTAAATCCACGTGCTGAGATTTACTTTAGGTTTTCGTTGGCATAAATGGATGTGCGAAGATATCGGTGCTGAAATTTAAAAAAAAGAAAGAAAGGTCCATTGCATTTCTATAAGGATCAGTTAAAAGAGTACAGCATAGAAACACTGATCCACTGCAAAATAGTGGTTAGGGAACTGTACCTTTCAAACGTTGTCGTCCCCCCCTCTTATCTCCTTTCCCAGCCACTGACACAAAGAGTGAATGCAAATACACACAAATACCGTCCCTCCCCCCTCCCACACATACACATACCAAAATATACAGAAGTGGCCCCTATGGCCTCCAAAGTGCATACACATCATTATCTTTCACAGCACAAAAAAAAATTTTTTGGTGTGCTACTGGGCAAAAACCATTTGTCCTATACTAAATTCAGTGTGCATATTTCAAATCCGAAGTCAGAATTGTTGTAACACGTCAGGAAATTTTGTTATGCATAAGTTTGCCCAAATGAATTAAGCACTTGGAAAGCATTGAATAATTTTTTACAGAACGAGTTTTACTCCAACAATCACCTGATCTATATCAAAGTTTTCGTAGTAAACAGTATATGAAAATGTAATGGAATAACAAAATTTTTTCAAAGTCTTGTATTCCAGTTTAAAAGTCTTACTTCAGCAAGGCCCAGTACTGTTAAAAGTGCTTCAGGCATCTGCTTTTGCGTTTGTGACCGGTCATATTTTCCCGTTGCAAAAACCAGCAGTAGGTCCCCCATCATGTTGGGATTCCAGCGGCCTTGATATCGGTTCTCCATTGTAGAAATGTCTTTATGGAACCTCTCTCCATGTTTCCAGTATATAATGCATTAATATTATAAGTGAATAGGCTTTGCATGTATAACTTAAAATCTAGACGTGTCAGGCAAATTCAGAGTTCATATCTGGAATCGGCGGGTTCAATTTAGTATAAATCACATGTTTTTCTCTCAGTAGCAAAATCATTATTGTGTTGTGATAATCTTTCTCTTTCTCCAATAAAGCATATTACAAAATGCAAAGAATTCAGTTTACCTACTAAACCCACTAAAACTCCTCCCTACATACTACTACTAATAATAATCATTTCTATAGTGCTATTAGATGTACGCAGCGCTGTACACTTGAACATGAAGAGACATAATAAAGGGCCCCTTTTACTAAGCTGCCTAGGTGCACCGAATGCACGTCAAATTGGAGTTACCGCATGGCCCTTGTGGTAATTTCAATTTTGGTGCGCATCCACTACGTGCATCTGAAAAATATTTTTTTATTTTCTGGCACGCATAATGGACGCGTGCAGGTCATTACCGCCCAAATTCTTTACAGCTAGGGCTATGGCTGGCGGTAAGGTCTCAGACCCAAAATGGATGCTAAGCAATTTTGATTTTGCCGCACGTCCATTTTTGGCAAAAAAAAAGACATTTTTTGCAGGCGCGCTGAAAAATGGATCTGCATGCGCCCAAAACCCGCGCCTACACTACGGCAAGCCATTTTTCAGCACACCTTTGTAAAAAAGACCCCAAAATGTATATGTTCTAAGTGAAAGGAAATATTGGTTGGTTTGGTTTCTTGTTTCTAGTTTGTTCTTAAAATCTGCATCGTTTTAACAATATTGCATGAAATATGTGTGCACGAAAGATCATTTATCTCATATAATCACCCGCTCTAAAATGAATGGTAGTGAAAGCAGCAAATTCCTTCCTCAGGGTGGGCTAAAAATGTTTGCGTAAGCAGAACTTCCTCTTCTAACAAGAATTAATTCCTTGGAAATGTTCATTTGGGGTTCATATTAGGACTCGAGAATGAGCTTAGTGTTAATATCTACTGCAAAAGTTAAAGCAATAAAAAGCAAAACCTTCCGAGTCCACCCTTTTTTCCTATTGTTTGCTTAGAATAATATAATTCATTTTAAATAGTGCTTTGGACATATCATAAATTATAAGACCATAGTGTGTGTCCCAGTAGCACACAGAGTAAAACAGAGGTTTCATAAAGCCAGCATAACTGCCTTCACTCAGCATATTTAAAAGATGGGTTCTAAGACAGCCACATTTGTACTTGAAATATATTTCTTTAGAAACAGAGAAAACGCCAGTAGATAAGAAAGACTCGCTCTACTCAGTCTACTCATTTGTACCTGCTATTGAGCTGTCATAAGTTTTACTTAAATCTGTGCTCCTCTTCCTTCTTTCCCCTCACAGTAAGATCCTGTGGGCCGGATATTCAAAACTATTTAAATGTCCAGGAGCTTCTCCTGGCTATTTAGAAACATAGAATCAAGACGGAAGATAAGGGCCAAGTGGCCCATCCAGTCTGCCCATCCTCAGTAACCACTAACTCCTCCTTTTCCTAAGGAATCCCACATGCCTGTCCCACACTTTATTAAACTCTTGACACAGTCTTCGTTTCCACGACCTCCACCGGGAGGCCATGCCCGTGAAGGAGTACTTTCTTAGATTCCTCCTCAGCGTATTTCCTCTCAGTTTCTTCCTATGCCCTCTCATTCCAGGGTTTTCCTTCATTTGAAAAAGTCTGTTCGGAGCTAAACGGGCATTTTCAGTGGCATGAAATTGGCTATTTTGTGGGTGGCCCGGGGGTGGCGTCGGCACTTTTGGGGCCCTTTTACCAAGTACGCATGTCCTATGCATGTCAATTTAGAGCTACCACCTGACTACTGCGTGGCCCCGGCAGTAATTTCATTTTGTACACGTGTCCACTACGTGCCCCGGAAAATTTCTGGAGCGCGGCGCTAACCAGGTGGTAATCAGCAGTCCTATCTTTATGGGGATCTTCATAACTGGTTAACGGGCCCTTTTACTAAGCCACAGCAAAAAAGCAGCTTGCAGCAGTGTGGACGCATCTTCTGGGTGCGCACCGGGCCACTTTTTGCCGCATCCTGGAAAAAGGATCTTTTTTTAAGAGGCTGGAAAATGGACGTGCGACAGAGTAAAAACCAGTGTGCATCCATTTTTGGCCCAAGATCTTACTGCCACCCGTTGACTTAGTGGTAAGGTCTCACACGGCACCTGGGCGGTAGGCATGCAGCACACGCCCACTGCTGTTTACCACCGGGTAAATGCCACGTAGTAGAAAATATAATACCGCGTGTTTGATGCACGTCAAATTCAGAATTACTGCCCATGGCATGCAGTAGCCAGGTGGTAATGCTGATTTGGCATGTGCAGGACGCGCGTAAGGTCTTAACCAGCTATATTTTCATCAACTCGATCTACCCAGAAATTCAATGCTAGAGCTTTTGGAGTAGAGATGCAGTTTTCTTGACATATCAAATACCCAGCTGTATTTGTGATTACATTTGGCGTTGTTAGTGTCTTCGGATTGAGCAGCGTCTCACTGTGGGGCCCTTTTACAAAGGTGCGTAGGTGCCTACGCCAGGGGCGTATCTGCGTGGGGCCACAGGGGCCTGGGCCCCCGCAGATTTTGCCCCGGACCCCCCTACCGCCGTTAACCCTCCCTCCCTCGCCTACCGCCGTCACCTACCCCGAGGTCCGCTTCCTACGGCTTTTTAAAATATTGCTTCAGCTGGCGGGGGACCCCAACCCCCCGCCAGCCCAGCCGCGATCTTTAACTTTTTCATCCTCGTCGTGCAGCGCGCTGTGAAAGCTGCATGCATCTTTAGTTCCAGTTGGATGGAGTCTGACGTCGCAGCACGTTGACGTTACAACGGGGTAGGTGACGGCGGTAGGCGGGAAAGGGAGGGAGTGTTAATGGCGGTGGGGGGGGGTTGACGGCGGTAGGGAGGGGCTATAATGTGCCCCCTCACTCTAGCCCCTGTCCCCCCTACCGCCGAACCTCAGATACACCCCTGGCCTACGCGTATCCAACGTGCGCCAAATTGGAACTACTGCATGTCCTGGGTGGTAATTCCATTTTTTGACATGCGCCCAAAACACACGGTAGAAAATATGCTCTATTTTCTACCGCGTGGTGCTCAGCAGTTTACACGCGCTGACTGCTTACTGCCTGGTTAGCGTGTGAGACCTTGCCGCTAAGTCAATGGGTGGTGGTAAAGTCTCAGGCCAAAAATGGACGCGTGCTGGTTTTTGTTTTGCCGCACGTCCATTTTCAGTCACAAAAAAAAATGCCTTTTCTCCAGGCACGCTGAAAAATTGACCTGCGCGCATACAAAACACATACCTACACCAGCGCACCTTAGTAAAAAAGGGCTCCTGCATTTTTATGCATTTTGTGGACATTGAGTACTATTTTCAAGACCCCTGACGCATGCAGCTGTTCTAAAACACGGACCATGTCGGCTCTGTCCAAATCTGAGTTGACTCCCCCTATCTTAAAGGCTCCTTGTGCTTTTGTTTCTTCGCTCCTGTGTGAATGTGCTTTGGTTTCCCTCTCCGGTGTTCCCTCAAAAGGAAAAATTACCGCAAGACCTTTTAGTGTGTCCTTCAGTAACTCTTTTTCAGCACACCTTAGCCATTCTTATATAAACAAACGCATTGAAAACATCATAGAATCCTTACGGATAGACAGGCAGACACACAAGCACTAAGGTGAAAACATATCCTCAAACCTATAACCCCACTGCCTTCCTACAACTGTTCCCGAGTCGTGTAGTTCTCTGTTCCCCACACCATCCCATAATCAACTGGTCTCATCACCTGACCTCCAGAGCCCCAATATCCAGCCATCCACTCACCTCACCAAAGGATGAAACCAAGATTTTAACTTTTCCCCAGTGGAGCTAATTTTGACCCCCCCCCCCCCCCCCCCCCCAAATGAATGCTTTGCAAACTTTTAATGCAGCAGTTAACACAATTGTCTAAAAATAAAAGGAAAATATCAGGCTTACGTATGAGGTTTCCTTAATTATCTCCAGAACATGTCACTGGCAAAGCACTTTCTCCAGACTTACTGACAGAACCTTCAAGAAAACTGGAAAAGGCCCTACTGTACCATCACAGGAGAAATGTTTTATTTAAATAGGAGCGTATTTGGATTTTCCCTAGTGTACCTTCTGCTACAAAAATACCCAGGAGATTTCTTTTTGAAAGAAGCTAAATGCAGAGTCCTCTGTTTTCTTCCCCTGTAAATGTCATGGCATACTAGGGAAATGCATACATATTTCATTACCCATATCAGCTGCCAGAACTTTTTCAGAAACAAAATCTCCTCAATAGCCCTAAAAAAAAATCTGAAAACTCTCTGCAACTCTTATAATACTGCTAGAAAGAATAGCCAAAATTAATTATCTCAAAGTATTAAAGTTGATACTGGTGTAGGCTGATAAGATCTTTTAAGCTGAAAATGTTACTGAACTTGCACTCACAGCTTCACAGTAGTATATATACACTTACAAATAATTAGTTTCATGCACCCCTGCTTAACACGTGTGGGATCTGTGCAATAAAATTCATGGTAAAAAAAAATAATCTTTACCTTGTATAACTTTAAATAAAATTAATGCCCAGATTTAATTTCCTCTTAATAGGCTATGCAATAAGTTTTAATGTTCAGGGAGTGAACAGAAAAACACCCCAATAAAACAGTAATTTGAGTACCATAAGCATTATCACAGTAACTACTGTAATGAGGTCACATTGATTATGTGGTTGTGGGCGCATTAATTATGGTGACCACATCATAAACATGATGCTCAGTGGAATATTTTCAGCTTCCTTTCTTTCGTGGCTCCCTCTTCTTCCTGTACCACGAGGCTGTGGTAGCCATTTTGTTGAGGCAGCCACTAACATAGTAACATAGTAACATAGTAGATGACAGCAGATAAAGACCTGCATGGTCCATCCAGTGTGCCCATGACAAACTCATATGTGTATACCTTACCTTGAATTTGTACCTGTCCTTTTCAGGGCACAGACCATATAAGTCTGCCCAGCAGTATTTCCCGCCTCCCAACCACCAGTCCCGCCTCCCATCACCGGCTCTGGTACAGACCGTATGAGTCTGCCCTCCCCTATCCTCGCCTCCCAACCACCACCCCCTCTTCCCCCCAACTGCTCCGCCACCCAATTTCAGCTAAGCTTCTGAGGATCCATTCCTTCTGCACAGGATTCCTCTATACTAGGGGCAGGAACGAGTGGGGTCTGTCTTTGCCAGAGGAGGGGATAGGAAGGATCTGTTTCTGGGCAGTGAGAAGGGGGATCATAAGGGGGGGGCAGCCTCCCTGCTTCTACCCGAAGATTAACCAGGCACCAGCCAATATTCAGACCACTGCCCAGTTAACCTCACCCTATAAAATTAGCGGATAGCCTTTTTCTGTCCTAACTTTGGGGCCCTTTTGCAAAGCGACAGTAAGCCCAACCCGGGTTTACCACACACTTACTGCTTCTTCCTTGACAGTCAAGCCTGAAGGGGTTTAAAAAAGTGTGAAAGACTACAAGTTACTGGTTCTGAAAATCTGAGCTAAATACTAATCCTGTTGGGCTAAGTGCAAAAGCTAGAAGGTCTTTTGATATACTGGTTTTAAAAGATTAAATGCCAAGACTGTGGTGTTTGTTTATGGTAACTGAGTTAATATGATAAGAAGTCCTCCTTTCTTAGGTGCATAAGACGGTGTATATAGGGGCCTATATAAATATTTCAATAAAACCTGTTTAATTTATTAGCCAGACTTGGATTTTTTTCGGAGGGGGGGGGGGGGGAAGAGAGAGAGTAATCTCACCTACTAACACTTTTCTTCCCCAGGTGAAGTGCTGCCACATCTATGGAGGAAGTCAACAATTCCTAACTTGATTTCTGGTAACAGTTAGCCATAGGGGTGATCAACATACATCCTACAGATGTTCACAATGCTTCGTTGGGCAGACTATTGGCTCAGAACAGATCTGTCACTTGCTGAATGTCATTTTCAACCACAACATGGATATGGAGGACTTTACGCACAACTGGTGGGAATTTTGCAGAAATGCAAATTTAAGCACAACTCGTGGGAATTTTGCAGAAATGCAAAAACTAAGACTGGTGGCAACCATAGACTAACAGGTCTTCCAGACCCTGGATGAGGAGGCAGTGTGGGGTATAGGGGACCTGGACACTTTGCTGCTACACCATCAGCCCTATGTCCCTTCAACTCTGTTCATAATTGACTTGGGTCTGCAAGATGTGGGGTGTCATGCACCTGGGACCATTTGCCTGCATCCCAGGAGTTCTGCAGGCAGGGGATGAGGTGGTGTGTTGACAATGTTATTTGACAGGAAGAGGTGTCACCATCACCCAACAGAGCTTCTCCCATTGTGAAAGGCATCCCTCCACTGGCAGGCCAGTGCTAGTGTGACTCCATACAGGCCACAGCATATCAGTGATATGAAAGCAATGATGCCTGGACACGGTCCTGGTTTACAGTTCTGCATCTGCCATTCCCTAGCCTGTTATACTTGGAACAGTAGTGATACTCGAGGACAAGGAGATGGTTGGGGGCCAGCTAGCACATACCTACTGCCATTGGAGCCGACTCTGTGGGTGCTGTGGGTGCTTGAGCACCCCCAATATTGAGAAAATTCATTGTATGTGTTCAGGGAGGGGTTATTTCCATTGGGCTTAGCACCCCCAATAATTTTGAAAAGTTGACTCCTATGCCTACTGCAAATTAAAAGGTCTGCTATTATAGAATTCAAGCTTAGTGCACATCATCCTGGCACCTACATTTTGGTGCTTTTTCTTGAATCCACCCCATGATGTCCTTAATATAGTACAAGAGAGATCACCTTGGTAGGGGGAGGCTCTTTTTGTTTAACACCTTCAACTTTTAATTTGTCTTGGAGGCTGCGTGTAACGTCTTTGGAAGTCAGAGATTTGGACTGATTTGGGGGCCAGACAGTAGGGGGGACAGTCAGGTGTCTTGGACTGTGAAAGCGGCTTTTTGATAGATAAAAGAAGGTCTTAACCTGCAGAACATTTCCAAAGTTATTTTGGCTGGTAGTCCAGGTGTCTATACTTTCACTTTTAGATTATTGCAACTCACTGTTTTTGAGTATTCCTGGATAGTTATTACAATCCACCTTATAATTGAAAGAGAAAAACGCCTAGATTTCGACCCAAATCGGGAGATGGACGTTTATCTCCCAAAAATGAATAAATCGGTATAATCGAAAGCCGAACTTGGACGTTTTCAACTGCACTCCATCACGGAAGCGTACAAAGTTGACGGGGGCATGTCGGAGGCGTGGTGATGGCGCGACTGGGGCATGCTTATCACCCGAACAGAGATGGGCGCCTTTCGCCGATAATGGAAAAAAAGTATGCGTTTGTAGCTAGAATTTAGGGCACTTTTCCTGGACCCTGTTTTTTCACGAATAAGGCCCCAAAAAGTGCCCTAAATGACCAGATTACCACCAGAGGGAATCGGGGATGACCTCCCCTGACTCCCCCAGTGGTCACTAACCCCCTCCCACCACAAAAAATGATGTGTCACAACTTTTTATTTTCACCCTCAAATGTCATACCCACCTCCCTGGCAGCAGTATGCAGGTCCCTGGAGCAGTTGTTAGGGGGTGCAGTGGACTTCAGGCAGGTGGACCCAGGCCCATCCCCCCCCTACCTGTTACAATTGTGCTGCTTAATGCTTAGTCGTCCAACCCCCCCAAACCCACTGTACCCACATGTAGGTGCCCCCCTTCACCCCTTAGGGCTATAGTAATGGTGTAGACTTGTGGGCGGTGGGTTTTGAGGGGGATTTGGGGGGCTCAACAAACAAGGGAAGGGTGCTATGCACCTGGGAGCTCTTTTACCTTTTTTTTTTTTTTTTGTAAAAGTGCCCCCTAGGGTGCCCGGTTGGTGTCCTGGCATGTGAGGGGGACCAGTGCACTACGACTCCTGGCCCCTCCCACGAACAAATGCCTTGGATGTATTCGTTTTTGAGCTGGGCGCTTTCATTTTCCATTATCGCTGAAAAACAAAAACGCCCAGCTCACAAATTGTCGAATAAAACATGGACGTCTATTTTTTTCGAAAATACGGTTCGGTCCGCCCCTTCACGGACCTGTTCTCGGAGATAAACGCCCATGGAGATAGACGTTTTCGTTCAATTATGCCCCTCTATGCTTCCAGATTGCACAACATGCAGCAGCGCACAATTTGTATTTTTTTTTAGGTACCTTGATGGTCTTCGGCAACAGCTCTGTTGGAGAAACTGCACTGACTTTGGTGCCAGTACATATACAATATTATATTTATGCAAACTTTAATTGCAACAGCTGTAAGGCATGGCAGAGATACTTATATGATTCAGAACACTGCTAAACAGCTATCCTGGACTCGTGTCTAGGGGTGTACTAGCTGTGTGAGGAAACGAACAATGCCACAGATGGAAAATACTACTACTACTTAACATTTCTAAAGCGCTACTAGGGTTACGCAGCGCTGTACAATTTAACAAAGAGAGACAGTCCCTGCTCAAAGAGCTTACAATCTAATAGATAAGAGTGAGACAAATATAGGACAATCAAGCCATTGTGACATCACTGATGAGGTTGGCTCTTAGGCATTGGTGGAATGAGGCATTATGACATCACAATCTCAGCTCTGGTTAAATCACTGCTATATGTAATACTACTACTACTACTTAACATTTCTAAAGCACTACTAGGGTTACGCAGCGCTGTACAATTTAACAAAGAGGGACGGTCCCTGTTCAAAGGGTAGGGTCAAGTGATGGTTTTTTGAGGAGAGGTGTGACTACGGCGTGCTTGAAGGTGTCAGAGAGAGAGGTTGAGGGTATGACAGATGGAGGGGGTGACAGTATGAGAGATGATGTTAAGTAAATTGGTGGGGATGGGATCAGAAGAGCAGGTGGTGCATTTCGAGGAGGAAAGAAGGCGAGCGGTTTCCTCCTCGGTGATGACAGGGAAGGAGGAGAAAAAGGCCTGGGTTGGTTAGTTAAGGGAGAGGGTTGAAGAATATATATATATATATATATATATATATATATATATATATATATATATATATATATTATTTATTATGTAAAGAAAATATATATATAAATAGTTCTGAAGCAAAGTGCCAAGCAAAATACAAAAATAACTTGCTATAAAATTAGATTATCACCAAGATATATTATACAATCTGATTATCCTAATGCACTAACTAAAGGAGTGATTACAAATCACAACTGAAATCCTAATTATTATTATGAGAACTTATTACACGTCTTATGCAAAACACAGTGATCAGCAGTCTACACAGACCGGAAGTCCTGACGTAACCTATCTGTCTCAGACAAACTAAGGACTAATTACCCCCGACTATAGGTAATAAATCCTGCTACCTCACCTTGCCGTCTGGCACAGACTCCCAATGGTAGAGAAGCGGATTTTTCCTCTGACTCGAGCTGAAGTCTCAGTCCAGGAATAAGGTCTAAGAATTGTATCTCTGAATGTAGATTACACTGTCTTCAGTGGGGCCTTGTGGTAGCGGAGCTAACCTTGAGTTTGTTACAAGGCAGGCAGTTCACTGGTGTAAGGAAAATCAGTCTCATGCACTCTTTAGAGCTTTCTATCCACCTGCAAATTCTTCGGTGTTTTTCTTTCTGGTGTTCTCTTCTTCTTGTTCTCCTTCCAACTCTTCTTACCAACTAACTTTCTCTTCGGTCCAAACCTTTGGTATCCCAACGTCAGGTGATACCTGTGGACCAATCACATCTGCTGACATAATGTCCAGCCAGATTCATAGTCATGAAGAAGCCTTTGTTATAGCCATGAAGCGGTTTATCAATGGCATGCACATTCCTTGTCTGATGCCATTCTTTTAGAGCCCTGGGTGTTTTTCTCCTCCAAGCTTCCCAGGGACATAACGGGGGCCAGTTTGCAACAACGAATATGCCCTTGGATGTAATAATTTTGCAGGGCTCAGCAGTAACTTTGCTTTGCAAGAAAGCTGGATTCTGTTAGTTACAGATGTATTCAGGCCTCAGGCTGTAGAATCCATATTGTTATAAGAGTGGTTCAGGCTTGTATAGGCCACGACCAGCAAAGGTGAGATCTCAGGTAAATACCCCTACACAGCCAACCATTGATGTACAAAGAAAATATCCATTCCATAAAGAAAAAGAATTAATGAACACTCTCTTAATTAAAGTCCACAAATAGGGCAGAACAATCTAGTCAAGGGAGAGAAAAGAAAGAAAAAAATATAATCAATATATACTTGATGGAAAAAAAGAAAATACTGATCTGTCTACCTCAACCAATTATTACGTACAGACTGAATATGGGGGCCTGAACATTACCATTCACTGGGGGGGGGGAAAAAAAGATATTTACATTGATTCAAAAAACATGTTTAACCTTATAATAACATGAAACACTTTTATAAGGAAATTTTAAATTGAACAATGCCCAAGTCTAATATAGCCTTGGCAAAAAAAAAAATAATTGACATTGCCGAGTCTGTGTGGCTCTTGCTAAGTAAAGAAATACCCAAATCTTTAAATTGTATAATATGTCTAGCTCTGAAAAGCAACCTCAAAACCCAATCACGATGAAATACAATGGAAGGTATTATGTGTGGTCTTTCAGACCTTACATGATAAAATTCTTTTATATTTATTTATTTATTTGTCTAAAATATCGGTCTGCCACACTTTAGTGTATCCACTCCATTCTAACGAAGAGATGTTTCTAGAAGTCCCATCAGTGCACCATATTGGAAGCTCTCGTCTCACTGTGGTGGGCCCCGTGAACTGGAACAAATTGCCACCTGAACTCTGCAGGATTGATCATCATGAGAGATTTTGAAACGCATTAAAAATCTGCTGCTCCCTGGAAAGGTAGACGCTGAGGAGGAGCTGAATTTTGCTGTTGAAGAACTGAAGAATTTTTAATATGGGGGTATAATTCTATGTATTATATATGGGTTTTGAGGAGGAGAGGTGGCTGAAGGGAGGAGTGGATTGAATTTTTTTTTTTGTTTGTACATCACTTCAATTGGTTTTTTTTGTAAATGGTACATAAAAAATACTTTGAAATTCACAATTTGCATATCATATAATCAACATTGTTTAAAAAAAAAGTATATTAAGTGCACATATTAAAAATATGTTGCAGGATATTCTGAGATTTTGAAAAGCCATAAAATCCTGCTGTTCCCTAAACAGGTAGATGTTGAGGAGAAGTTGGATTATGCTGTTGGAGGGAGAAACAAAGAACTGAAGAATTTTTCATTTTGGGGGTATAATTCTATGTGTTATATATGGGTTGCAAGGAGGGGAGGTGGCTGTAGAGAAGAGTGAATTGTGTTTTTGTTGTTTGTACATCATAAGTACATAAGCACTGCCAAGCTGGGAAAAGACCAAAGGTCCATCAAGCCCAGCACTCTGTCTCCGACAGCGGCCAATCCAGGCCCCAAGAACCTGGCAAAAACCCAAAATTTAATAACGATCAATGGACTTTTCCTTCAGGAATCTGTCCAGACCCCCTTTAAACTCAGCAAGGCCAGTTGCCGTCACTACCTTCTCCGACAATGAGTTCCAGAGTCTAACTATGCGCTGAGTAAAGAAAAACTTTCTCTCATTTGTTTTAAACCTACCACATTCTAATTTCATCTTGTGTCCCCTAGTTCTATTATTGTTAGAAAGCGTAAACAAACGCTTCACATCTGTCCGCTCTACCCCACTCATTATTTTGTAGACCTCTATCATATCACCCCTCAGCCGCCTTTTCTCCAGGCTAAAGAGTCCTAGCTGTCTTAACCTCTCCTCATAAGGTAGTCGTCCCATCCCTTTTATCATTTTCGCCGTCCTTCTCTGCACCTTCTCCAATTCCTTTATATCTTTTTTGAGATGATGCGACCAGAACTGAACACAATACTCCAGGTGCGGTCACACCATGGAGCGATATAACGGCATTATAACATCCTCATGCTTGTTTTCCATCCCTTTTCTAATAATACTCAACATTCTGTTCGCCTTCTTAGCTGCTGCAGCACATTGAGCGAAAGATTTCAACGTTCTATCCACGATGACTCCCAGATCCCTTTCTCGGTCCGTAACTCCTAAAGCAGAACCTTGCATGACATAGCCGTAATTTGGGTTCCTCCTTCCAACGTGCATCACTTTGCACTTGTCAATGTTGAACTTCATCTGCCATTTGGACGCCCTATCCCCCAGTCTCACGAGGTCCTCTTGTAATCTTTCACACTCCTCCCGTGACGAGACGACCCTGGATAACTTTGTGTCATCTGCGAATGTAATTACCTCACTAGTTACTCCCATCTCAAGGTCATTTATAAATATGTTAAAAAGCAGTGGTCCCAGCACAGACCCCTGAGGGACCCCACTAACTACCCTTCTCCATTGAGAATACTGACCATTCAACCCTACTCTCTGCTTCCTGTCTTTTAACCAGCTCTTAATCCATAATAATACATATCACTTCAATAACATCACTTCAATTGTTTATATTAATTTGTAAACAGTATATAAAAACACTTTGAAATTCAAAATTTGCATAGCTTATAAATCAACCTTGTTAGAAGAGTGTATTGTTTAAGTGCACATATTAGAAAACGTGTCGCAGAATATTCCCGCAGCAAAGAAATACCGAGAGGCTGTCGAAGTCCTGTTAGAAAATTTACAATGCATTAGCCAAACACAAAAAGCCTACACATTAATTTTGAAATGTGGAGGAGTGCTTCTGGCAGAGCCCAAGTCCTGTTTTCTGGGCACAGTAACACAGATCAAAATCATTAAAGGAATATATATGCACTGCAGCTGTCAGACTCCAACTGCTCCAGAGAATGGAGGGGCTGAGCAGTAATATTTTGAAATAAACAGTCACTGTACAGGACGCTGGGAAAGCATTCTACCTAATGGTGTGGGTGTGGAAAAGAGGCATCACAGAATCAACGGACCCAAGAAATGAAATGCTGCACTCTGTTTGGTTTTCTTTTTTTTTTAAGCGGGTGCTTATCAGCATGATATATCAAAAGTATGCAATTACAGTATCGCATTACAGTTGATGGTATTGTGCACAAAAGCTGGTGAGGAGGGAGTGGATTGTTTTATAGCATCTAAGAAATATAGCTTGTGTTGCAGTAATGGTTTATCCCAGGGGCTCTCAACTGTAGCTGAAAGCTGCAAACAAGCCTGGTTCTTATAATAACCAAGCTTCAGCCTTGCTCACAGACCTCATGTTTGCAAATATATTTTGAGGGCAATTTTCAAAGCCTATTTCTGCAGAATAGCTTTGAAAGTTAATCACCCAAAATGTGGGTAAAAGTAAACATGTAGAAGCTAATTCTACGATTGGGCAGCTAGAATATGAGGTTAAGTAGGTTCCCATTTTGTGCCTGTTTCATACGGAAAAGTAGCGCCTGGCTTTAACGGGCTGAAAATGTGCTTTTAATTCGGCGTGACTGCTTACACCTGCTCTCCAGCCAATCTAAATGCCCACGCCTCGATTTATGCTAGAATGTGTGCAAATTTTTGTAAGCCTCGCTGCCGATTCTCAGTGTGGCAAATAAGAGGCAGCTCATTCAATTTGTATGGGCTTCCTCTCATTTGCCGTGCTGGAATCGCTAGTGTGGCTTCCTAAAGGAATTAGGGTTGCCAGCTGGGATCCCAGCCCGAAACAGCCGTAAACCCGCCCAAAAACCAATCGTAGCCAATCCCTGTCTTCCGCGTCACCGAACCCCGCCCCCGTGTCACTAACCCCGCCTCCCACGTCACTAACCCCGCCTCCCATATCACTAGCCCCGCCTCCTACATCATCCCTGATGTCAGCCCCGCCCCTGAAAGGCTTCTATTGGTCCAATTTGGACCAATAGAAGCCCCGGAAAAGCTTCTATTGGACCAAATTGGACCAATAGAAGCCCCGGAAAAGTTTCTATTGGACCGAATTGGACCAATAGAAGCCCCGGAAAAAACTGCCGAACTCGCACAGCGGCGGCGGAAAAACCGCCCAAAAAACCGCATCCCGCGGCCGGCGAAATTTTCCCGCCGCCGCTGGCGAAAACCCGCCCAATTGGGCGGTAATACCGCCCACCTGGCAACCTTGAAAGGAATCCCTTAGTGTGTAACTGAAAAGGGGCATGGCCATGGGAGGGGCGTGGGTAGGTCAGGGGTGCTCACTAACGATGTTGCAAGCCCAAATCAGGATGCCGTTTACAGAATAGCACTCAGTGCTCATTTTTTTCACTGCACAAATTTGAGTGCCGTATACTGAATCTAGTCCTATTTTGCAATGGAAATGTATATGTTCTTGATATTCTATAAGGAGTAGCCTAGATTTAGGTGGCAAGAATGACTAGAGAACTAGCATTTATGCACATTCATATATTTATATGCTCATCTAAGTACATAAACATTGCCATACTGGGACAGCCTAAAAGTCCTTCAAGCCCAGTATCCTGTTTCCAACAGTGTCGATCCAGGTTAAAAGTACCTGGCAAGATCCCAAATCAGTGAAACAGATTTTATACTGCTTATCCCAGGAACAAACAGTGGATTTTTGCAAGTCCATCATAATATTGGTTTATAAGTTTGTTTTTTTTAAAACGAATATGTCCAACCCTTTTTTTAAACCCTGCTTAGCTAATTGCTTTTACCATATTCTCTGTATATGCACGTAAATGAGCAGTTTCCAGCTAAGTGATATTCTGTAAGCAGGCACTTAAACATGATGGCGTATGGGTGGCTGTTCCTTTGGGTGCAATTTGGTTAGAGCAGCTAGATTATAAAATCTTATGATCTATGTATAGTCATTTGCAATCTAGCTGTGAGCATTTACATCAGCTGTAGGGTTGGTGTCAGTATTTATGCCTTAAATATAGGTACATTTTCAGCCACTTACATTAGTATTCTAGAAAGAAAAGTCGGTGCCTACTTTTCTTTATAGGATAAGCTTCAAATAGGCATTTTTCTAGTGCCTAATTCTACGTGTCCAGGGGTGCCTGTTCTTTGCCTATGTGTCTTTACAAATTACTAGTACAAACCCTGTTAAAAGTCACACCTTGATTGAAAGCACAGACAATATGCCTGTAAATTTCAACTCTATCTTTGTTCTGCCCAGACTCCTCTCTCAAGTATGCTTGCTGTGCAAGCACCTGCCAGCATGTGCCATGCACACTTTAAGGCTTGACCTAATTTAAAACAGTACCTCTATAAACAAACGAGAGCTTGTAGAGTATCTCCTTGTTAATCCTTAACAAATCAAGTGTAGCGATCTCTGCTATAAAAACGTCAATGCGGTGTAACAATTATTTTTTTAGGAGGAAAAGCCTCAAACACAGGCGGACATTCTTTTGTTGAGTCCAACTTAAGGGAGCACCACCCAATCATCACTGGCTAAAAAAGCTCCTTTGATATTTTTTTGTGACCCTCAACTGATTCGATTTCATATACTGATGTATTGATAAAGCGAGGATCGCTTATCTTTTTATGTATATGGACAGGATTAGGAAGACTGATATACATATACATAAAAAGATAAGCGATCTTCGCTTTATCAATACATCAGTATATAAAATCGAATCAGTTGAGGGTCACAAAAAAATATCAAAGGAGGTTTTTTTAGCCAGTGATGATTGGGTGGTACTCCCTTAAGTTGGACTCAACAAAGGAATATCCGCCTGTGTTTGAGGCTTTTCCTCCTAAAAAAACGAAAAAACTAATTGTTACACCGCATTGAAGTTTTTATAATAGAGATCGCTAATTTAAAAGAGCCCATTTACACACAGAAATCAGCAAAAATGGTGTATAAAATTACCCACAAAAATTGATGATGTCGCTTCATTTTTGTATGTGTCTGTCGAGAACAGTTTCTCCAGATAGGGAACAGTGATTTACAAAGAACCTGTGTACATTCCTCCAAATACATGTATTTTTCCCACAGCCACATATGTGTTTTATAAAAGGCTTCATATTTAGTGAGCCTTTTGTAAAATACACAGGAAGCTGTGATCATCCTAACTTGGGCAACTCTTTTCCTAACTGGATAACTTCAAAAATCCTCTCTCACTGAGGCATTACATTTTGAACTAACTCAAAAAGGAATTACTACTACTACTACTTAACATTTCTAGAGCGCTACTAGGGTTACGCAGCGCTGTACAGTTTAACAAAAAAGGACAGGCCCTGCTCAAAGGAGCTTGCAATCTAAAGGACGAAATGTCAAGTTGGGGCAGTCTAGATTTCATGAATAGAGGTATAGTGAATTCTTAATAAGCATAATCTAAAAAGTGCATGCACTATAAATTCAAATGCATTTTTCAGATCACTGCCTCCTAGTAAAATGGTCATTTGCTTGTGATCAGCCCAAAGGTTCAAACCATAGCACAGGGCACTGCTGCACCTTGAATTTTCATTTCTCCTTCGATGGGGCTAGTAGGGTTTACATATGCGAGTTTGGGGGAAGAGAAGATATCCTGCACCTCTATGTCACTGATGCGCAGTCCCAAACATACCTCTAAAGCCAAGATAATTCTTTCATTAGGGCAAGTCATAGGATGAAGTCGGGGTTAAGAAAGGAGCATAAATGGTTTGGGGGAGGGGGGGAATATATTTCCAAATGGAATTCTTTCCAGGCTAGAAACTGCTCAGTAGCATATGTTAACCTTATCATTTTGATTTGTTTTGACTAGACTCTTAATATTACATCTCTTGAATGCAATATTCTCTCTTTTATGACATTTTAACTTTCCTGTTCACCAGCTGTATGTACCTGGGGCTTACAACAAGAGAGGAACACTTACCTACTAATTAAATGTTTATATGCTACCGAGTGACATAATTTTCCCTCAGGTATATTCCTTTTAATAAAATATCAGGCCGGCTCTATTCTTTATTTGGACAAAAATAGTATAAATCCAATCCCCCTGACACAATGGATAAAACAGTAAGGGCCAGAATTCTCTAAGGTTTACACCGTCATAAACCCTGCAGCAACAACTTTTCTGTGATAGCACAAGGATAGAATACAATTTAAGGAACACACTAGTGTCGATGCTTTCATTCCAGCACAGTAAGACCACTCAGAGACTCACTACTACGTACACTAAAAGTGTTAGACATCCTGTCTTTACAAAAGGATTACATTGTCGCTTTATCCTTATTTCTGCATTTAAATAGCACTTTAAAACAGGGCGATCCTGCAGCATAAAAATACAATGTTTCACTGGCCTAAAGAAAACATAAAAGCTCATGGCTAACTAATGGGCAGATGCTCAAAAGTCCGGCGCTGTTCTAAACAGTGCCAGAAAAAGAATGAAGAGAGGCTTGCTGACCTGAACATGTATACCCTGGAGGAAAGGAGGAACAGGGGTGATATGATACACTACTACTACTACTACTTAACATTTCTAGAGCGCTACTAGGGTTACGCAGCGCTGTACAATTTAACAAAGAGAGACAGTCCCTGCTCAAAGAGCTTACAATCTAATAGACAAGTGAACGGTCGGTCCGATAGGGGCAGTCAAATTGGGGCATTCTGGATTCACTGAACGGTAAGGGTTAGGTGCCGAACGCAGCATTGAAGAGGTGGGCTTTAAGCAAAGACTTGAAGACGGGCAGGGAGGGGGCTTGGCGTAAGGGTTCAGGAAGGTTGTTCCAAGCATAGGGTGAGGCGAGGCAGAATGAGCGGAGCCTGGAGTTGGCGGTGGTGGAGAAGGGTACTGAGAGGAGGGATTTATCCTGTGAACGGAGGTTACGGGCGGGAACGTAAGGGGAGATGAGGGTAGAAAGGTAGTGAGGGGCAGCAGACTGAGTGCATTTGTAGGTAAGAAGGAGAAGCTTGAATTGAATGCGGTATCTGATCGGAAGCCAGTGAAGTGACCTGAGGAGAGGGGTGATATGAGTATATCGGTTCTGGCGGAATATGAGACGTGCAGCAGAGTTCTGAACAGACTGAAGGGGGGATAGATGGCTAAGTGGGAGGCCGGTGAGGAGTAAGTTGCAGTAGTCCAGGCGAGAGGTAATGAGAGCGTGGACGAGAGTTTGGGTGGTGTGTTCAGAGAGGAAAGGGCGAATTTTGCTGATGTTAAAGAGGAAGAAGCGACAGGTCTTGGCTATCTGCTGGATATGCGCAGAGAAGGAGAGAGAGGAGTCAAAGATGACTCCGAGGTTGCGGGCAGATGAGACGGGGAGGATGAGGGTGTTATCAACTGAGATAGAAAGTGGAGGAAGAGGAGAAGTGGGTTTTGGTGGAAAGACGATAAGCTCGGTCTTGGACATGTTCAGTTTCAGGTGGCGGTTGGACATCCAGGCAGCAATGTCGGATAAGCAGGCCGATACCTTTGCCTGGGTCTCCGCGGTGATGTCTGGTGTGGAGAGATACAGTTGGGTGTCATCAGCATAGAGATGATACTGGAAACCATGAGATGAGATCAGGGAGCCCAGGGAAGAGGTGTAGATTGAGAAGAGAAGGGGTCCAAGGACCGATCCCTGGGGAACACCAACAGATAAGGGGATGGGGGTGGAGGAAGATCCATGAGAGTGAACTTTGAAGGTGCGGTGGGAGAGATAGGAGGAGAACCAGGAGAGGACAGAGCCCTGGAACCCAAATGAGGACAGTGTGGCAAGAAGTAAGTCATGATTGACAGTGTCAAAAGCGGCGGATAGATCCAGGAGGATGAGGATGGAGTAGTGGCCTCTGGATTTGGCAAGGAACAGGTCATTACAGACTTTAGAAAGTGCTGTTTCTGTCGAGTGAAGAGGGCGAAAACCGGATTGAAGCGGATCAAGGATGGCATGAGAGGAGAGAAAATCAAGGCAGCAGCTGTGGACTGCGCGCTCAAGTGTCTTGGAGAGGAAGGGTAGGAGGGAGATGGGGCGGTAGTTGGAGGGACAGGTAGGGTCTAGTGATGGTTTTTTGAGGAGTGGCGTGACTACAGCATGCTTGAAGGTGTCGGGGACAGTTGCAGTGGAGAGAGAGAGGTTGAGGATATGACAGATGGAGGGGGTGATAGTAGGAGAGATGGTGTTAAGTAAGTTGGTGGGGATGGGATCAGAGGAACAAGTGGTGCATTTTGAGGAGGAAAGAAGGCGGGCGGTTTCCTCCTTGGAGATATCAGGAAAGGAGGAGAAGGAGGTCTGGGTTGGTTGGTTGAGGGAGAGGGTTGAAGGGTGAAGAGGAGGAGGTGGCTTGGTAGTGAACTCAAGGTTGATCTTTTGCACCTTGTCGCGGAAGTAGTCAGCCAGTGATTGAGGAGAGAGTGACGGGGGGGGGGGGGGGTGGGAGCGGAGGGCACTTTGAGGAGGGAGTTAAGGGTGGCGAAGAGACGACGAGGGTTAGAGCTGAGAGAATTAGTCAACATCCCATGTTAGTTCCATTACCAAGTGCTGCAACAGTTCTCCCTGAAGAGAATCTAGGATCTCCCTACTTCTAGATGGCCCCACATCAGGGATGCCCCAATAAACATCTGGCATATTCTTCTGAATGTGAAGGATGCCTGTATATGAAATCAATATAAAAAGACTGAATAAAGCCCAACAAAAGCACTTTGTATGTAGAGTAAAAGAGGACTAGGAATATTCCCTCAGTCCAATGAATTGATTTACCAAAGATCTTCTGGTGCTTTATAGCCTGAAAAAAAAAAAGAAATCCTTGTGTCTGGTTTGGTGAAGAAAACTATACAGTGGAAAAGTTAATTCATGGGTTAAACATTTTTATCCCTGTAGATAACGGGAATGATACAGACGTTCAAATATTTGAAAGGTATTAATCCGCAAACGAATCTTTTCCGGAGATGGGAAGGCGGTAGAACGAGAGGACATGAAATGAGATTGAAGGGGGGCAGACTCAGGAAAGATGTCAGGAAGTATTTTTTCACGGAGAGGGTGGTGGACACTTGGAATGCCCTCCCGCGGGAGGTGGTGGAGATGAAAACGGTAACGGAGTTCAAACATGCGTGGGATATGCATAGAGGAATCCTGTGCAGAAGGAATGGATCCTCAGAAGCTTAGCTGAAATTGGGTGGCGGAGCAGTTGGGGGGAAGAGGGGGTGGTGGTTGGGAGGCGAGGATAGGGGAGGGCAGACTTATATGGTCTGTACCAGAGCCGGTGATGGGAGGCGAGACTGGTGGTTGGGAGGCGGGAAATACTGCTGGGCAGACTTATATGGTCTGTGCCCTGAAAAGGACAGGTACAAATTCAAGGTAAGGTATACACATATGAGTTTGTCTTGGGCAGACTGGATGGACCATGCAGGTCTTTTTCTGCCGTCATCTACTATGTTACTATGTTACTATGTAAAAATACTGCCACAGTAGCTCAGCGACATGACCAGTGGCGTACCAATGGCGGGGCGGTGGGGGCAGTCCGTCCCGGGTGCACGCTGCTGGAGGAGTGCAGAGAGAAGCCGCGCGTCTGTCGGCTCCGCTGGTTCCCTGCTCCCTCTGCCTCGGAACAGGTTACTTCCTGTTCCGGGGCAGAGGGAGCCAGCAGAGCCGCGTGGCTGCTCCCAACACCCCTCCAGCAGCGTGTGTTGATGCAGGGTAAGTTGATGCGCCGGGGAGGGGGGGGTGTCATGCTTCATCCGGGGGGGGGGGGTGCGCAGCGGCGATCCGCCCCGGGTGACAGCCGACCTAGGAACGCCACTGGACATGACAAACAAATGTAGGTGCGTTGCAAGCGTTGAGCATTAGGGAGATCCACGGGAGGACAGTGTCTGGCGCATGTGCTGAAGAACGGTGCGTTAAGCAAAATTTTCAGCTCATGCCAAGAATGCCATGGGGGGGGGGGGGGGGGAGGGAAGGAGAAGGAAGAGCTGCAGGTAAATGCAGCTGAAGGGTGTGTTTGTTCCTTTAAGCAGCAGCACCGGTCCCTCATTTTGAGTTTTGCACTAGTATGTGAATCTGGCTACTCTTCGCGAGCTTGTAATAAATGCAAGCAGTTCAGAGCATCTGGACTGTCTTCCTGGTGCAAGGATTAGAAATATTAAGGGGCTCAACAACACCCAGAATGCTCAACTGTTAAAAATTGCATAAATGCAAACTCGTCTCCATCATTTTTTTGAGAATTCTTGGCCTCTAGTGCCTGCATTTGCTTCTGAGCCTTGGGGGCCTAAGGAGTTACTGGGGTAAATCCCTGGGACTGAACAGAGTCCACTTCCCCCCTCCCCTCCAGGTTAAATATGGTGCTGAGTTTCTCAAGATGGCTAGGTCTCTCCTCTAGAAAAAGAAGCAGTTCCAGGGTACAGGGGAAGGTTGGCACAGAGACAGAGTTACAGGGATCTGGGCCCCTGCGTAATAAAGATCATGAACCCCCCCAGGTACCACATCTCCTCCCCCCCCAGATCCAACATCTTTCTTCCCCTCCCCAGATCCAGCATCTTTCTTCCCCTCTCTCCCCACCCCAGATGCAATATCTCATCATGTAATTCATTCTCCCTCCCCCAGGCAGGGCCGGCTTAACCATTGGACCAAATGAGACTATCTCAGGGCACCAGCAATTAGGGGTGCAAAAATACCCAAGCCTCTGAACTCACCTGGTCTACAGGTTAAGGTTTCCTCCCCCCCCCCCCCCATCCAGTTTATCCCCTCTCCCCATGGGTCTGAACTGCTCCTTAGTAAAAGACCCCCTTCATGCCAAAACTGAACGCATACTAATGTGCACAGGATGCAGAAAAAGCACATGCGTGCTCAAGATCAGCTCAAATTGTATTTCAATGTACTGAAATGGATTCAAATGAGATAATTAGGTATTCGCTCCAAATACTCAGAAGACAGCCCAGAAACTAATGCTGGCCTTAACGCCAAAAACACATTGCCAGGTTGGGAATGGCATTCAGGTTTTGAGAAGAGGATTTCTACAGCATTTTTCACATTAAATTGCCAGTTTTGGGCTTCTTTTGAAACTAGCCTGTCTGTGAGTCCAAACACAAGGTAAGGGCAAATATTGGTGCCTGTCAAAGATTTTAAATTTGGGAGGCTTATATTTCATGGTACAAGGGAAAGATATGGATGTGCTACTTCCTGCTTTACCTAGTATATGCTATAATATATTCCTTACTAGTCAAGAAATAACATCCTATAATCATAAAATGATGTCAGAGCTTTTCTCTTCATTGTTGGTAAAAAAAACTGTTACCAACTACTTGGCCTTCCAACAGGAACAGTAGGTACTTTAGATTGTAATCTCCTTCCAGTAGGGACTGTCCTTCTTTGTTAAACTGTACAGCGCTGCATAACCCTAGCAGCACTCTAGAAATGTCAAGTAGTAGTAGTACTAGAAAACTAGAAATTTTGCCCTACAAAAACAACTCCCCAGACAAAAATACTCACTATCACAAAGCCTTCTTTTCACTCCCACACTCAAGCTAAACAGTCCCTTTTACCATTAGGGTGAATGGTTCTCTAAACAATGCTTTGGTCCTCTTTTCTGGTCAGTGATAAAAGGGCTCTTACTTTTGTAGTTCATCTCCTTTCCTTCTCCCCATAAGGAAGGAAAACAGCCATGCCCTTCAATAAAGATTGGGGGAAAACATATGCAAATTAGTTCAAGTTCCTGTATTCACTTCTTCTCCCCCACCAGGATCAGTCTAACTTTCCACATCTGTTTCCTGGCAGGTTTTTAAGCAGTCATTCAAACAGTTCTGTAGGGGAGGGGAACCCCGAACCCCAAAGGAAACTCTTGTACTTTTTCCCAATATATTCACAACACTCCAAAGATTTTTCAATAAAAAGAAAACACATTAGGCAGCCAGCCTTCTCAGTCTTTTTAATCTTAACAAAAATTTCACAAGAAAAAGAATTTAAGCCCTCTCCCCTAGTAAGCCTAGGGCTCAAACACGGGCAGACCCAAAACCCTCTACTCCCAAACCAATGGCGTAGCCGAGGGTGGGCCCGGGTGGGCCCAGGCCCACCCAATAGCAGCACACCTATGAAGTGGCTGGCAGGGATCCCCAAGCCCTACCAGCCAAAAATTCCCAACAGCTGTCCCTCCTACATACCTTGTAAATAGCAGATCTTCGCCTGCAGCGAGCAGTGACTGATACATGCTGTTCGCACCGGTCCTACAGTCTTCCCTCTGATATGTTCCCCCCTATGCAGAAACAGAAAGTTGCATCAGAGGGAAGGCTGTGGGGTCAACATGAGCAGTGTGTATTAGTTGCTGCTCGTTGCCAGTGAAAATCTTCTACTTAAAAGGTATGCGGGGGAGGAGGGATGTTTGAGAGACCACATGGCATGCAGGCAAGAGAGGGGGAGACCAAATCACTCGTGGGACAGGGCGGAGTTCTTCTGCCCACCCATGTTGGGCCCAGGCCCACCCAAAATTGGGTGCCTGGCTACACCCCTGTCGACGGACCCAAACCAGCAGGCATATACTGCATTGGGACCCATCCCACTCTGCCAGCAAACAAAACTTGAAAAAACAAAGGTGTAACTTATTTCTTCATAGGTTACTGATTCAGTTCCTTTCTTTGAAGCACTGCTTAAAACTTGCGACACTACCTTTATAGGAAGTTAAATATATTGAACTTGCATCTCCTCCTCTGGATTTTGGGTATCTGGTACACCTTCCTCGTAGCCTTGAGCCTCCTTCTCTGTTCTGGGCTACTCCTGAACCTCCATGGACTTGCTCATCCCTCTTTCCTCTTCTGCTTCAATGTAAACCTTTATACACTCCTACCCCTGCCTAGGAAGCCTCTCCCCCACAGGGCGGTACCACCAGGGTTTTTCTGGATTATTCCCTCCTGTCATCCCTCCCTCCTCTTGACCTAAGTGAGTTCTCCCAGTGCCCTCCTTTGGGGGAACCCTTGAAATTGTTGGATTATTTGTAGTAAATAATTAGCAGATTTTAGTACACACAGCTTCAGCTTTAGAAATGTTAATTTCTTTCTTCATCTCTCTCTCATACACCCCTGAATAATTCACTGCTGAGTCACTTTAAAGTTGAAGTAACAAAACATCTGTTTACTCACAGTTTGTAGTTAGATTATAATCAGACAGGCTTATATATACATATTACTATACATTTGTATTATCAGCTCCTTCCATGTGCTTAGATGGTAATGGATGCTCACACCACCATAGATCCTCTCAGGTTAGGAGAGATCATGAGCTCCATGTGCTCCATGTGCTGCATGTGCTGCATCTAACCCCCACAGGAAGTTGCATAGCTGTGTGACCTCTCTAAGTAATTCACATCAGAGGTCACAGAGTAATCACAGAGAAATAATAGGTGACAGGCAATGCATGTAAAATACAATAAATTCCAACAAACCCCTTCTCATGCATAACTGTCATGCAATTATTTATTCATACAAAGTCCAAGCTTTATACGCAGATTCACAAAATGTTCTCTGGGTAACGGTTTGGTCATGATGTCAGCTGTCATCTCACCGGTGTGACAATAGTGTAGACTGATGACCCCTTCTTTCGCCAACTCTCGCACGTTGTGGTATTTCGTTGCGATGTGCTTGGTGCGTGACTGAACCTTGTCATTCTGTGACAGTCGGATGCAGCTCTGATTATCTTCCATTATCTGGATTGGTCTCTTTTCAGCTATTCCGAAATCCAGCAAAAGTTTTTCAATCCACATCAGTTCTCTGCACGCTTCCGATACGGCCACGTATTCAGCTTCTGTAGAAGACAAACTCACAATACTTTGTTTATGACTGGCCCATGAAATTTGTACATTTCCATACATAAACACATATCCACTTGTGGATTTATAATTAGAATGATCCCCTGCCAATCTGAATCACAGTAACATATTAGTTTTGGATTACTATTGGCTGAAATCTTTAATTTACAATCAATGGTACCCTTTAAATACCTTACCATCCTTTTAACTGCAGTCCAATCTGATTTGGTAGGTGAGCTGACCCTTCTGCTCAAAATTCCTACTGCATTTGCTATATCAGCCCTGTATGTGGTAGCTAGATATAAAAGCTTACCTATGGCTGATCTATATTGGATGTTATCTGGTAAAGGTTCTCTTACTGTTTCATCCTTCAGAAAATCAGTGATCATGGGAGTGCTTACAACTTGGGCATCTTGCATACCTAAACTTTCAATAAGCTCATTTATTTTCTGCTTCTGGCTTAGAAGATAAGAACCATCATTTTGTTTCTCAATTCTATACCAAGATAGTATGACACATTACCCAGTTCTTTTATCTCAACATTGTGGTTTAAACACTTTACAATGTCCTTGTACTCTTGCTCACTTTTGCTTGCAATGAGCAGATCATCAACAAAAGCTAAAATGTATGCATATTGTCCATTTGTGCACCTAGTGTACAAGCATTTATCTGCTTCACCTTGCTTAAATCCTAAATTTGTCAATATTTCATGCAATTTATCATTCCAACATTTTGCACTTTGCTTTAATCCATAAAGACCTTTGTTTAATTTACACACTAGCTGTCTTTGTTTTGTATTTATGAAACCTGTTGGTTGTTCCATGTACAAGTCTTCAGTTATATCTCCGTGAAGAAACGCTGTTTTCACATCAATGTGGTTGACTTGCATGCCTTTTGAGACTGCAATGCTCAGAAGTGTTCTTATTGTCGTGTGTTTCACTACAGGTGCAAACACTTCATCAAAATCTTCTCCATATTTTTGAAGATATCCCTTTGCCACTAATCTGGCTTTATACCTTTCCACTTTTCCTTGTGCATTCCTTTTTAACTTGAATACCCATTTGCATCCTATAGCTTTCTTGCCAGGAGGTAATTTTGTAAGAATCCAAGTATTATTTTTATCCAATGCATCAATTTCTTCTTGTGCAGCTTTACGCCATTCAGCAGCTTCTTCTGCTGGCATTTTCTCAATCTCATCCCATGTTAAGGGCTCTTGAGCTTCTGCTGACTTTGTTAGGTAAGACAGTCTTGGGGGTGGAACACCTTTGTTTTCCCTGGATGAGCGTCTGACTACAGGTTGGTCCGACCTTTCTGCATCCTCTATATCTGAGAGTTCTTCTCCAATTGATTCCCCTTCTCCAACTGTACTGTCTTCTTCAATGATCCTTTCTGTGTCTGCTTCCTCTGCCTGTTCCTCGTTAGATACAGGTGAGTTGCTTTCAGACATCTGCCTTGGTATGGCATTTATATACACTGGCATGTCTATTATGGTTCTAGTTTCATATTCTGGATGATAAGGCTCATCTGGGATAATCCAGCCTTTATCAACCCTTTTGTTTTCATCAAAATATGTAACATGTCTTATGCCAACAATGCCAGTTTTCAGATTTAAAATTCTATATCCTTTGTGTCCTGGAGTATAGCCAACTAAAATGCCCCTTTCTGTTGTGGAATCCAGCTTATGCCTTCTTTGCTTTGGTTCATGAGCATATGCTGTACTCCCAAATGTTCTTATGTGTGACAGGTTTGGCTTCCTACCATGCCATGTCTCATGTGGTGTGCGCTCAGCGCCTTTAGTTGGCATTCTGTTTTGTAGGTACACTGCTGTGAGAATGGCTTCCCCCCATAGTCTTTTAGGGAGATTGCTATCTGACAGCATACATCTGGTCATTTCCACAAGTGACCTAAATTTTCTCTCTGCAACAGAATTTTGCTCTGGTGTATAAGCTACTGTTGTGATATGTTGAATGCCTTCTTGTTCTAGAAATGTGCGCATGCTTTGTGAAGTGAACTCACCACCATTGTCGGTCTGAAGAACCTTTGGTTTTCTTTCAAATTTATTGCTCACCATGGCTACGTATTTCTTCAGCATGTCTGTGACTTGACTTTTTTCTTTCAGCAAATAGGCCACACAATATCTAGAGAAATCATCCAAGAATATTAGCACAAATCTGTTATTTCCCAATGATGGGATATTAAACGGTCCACATAAGTCACTGTGTATTAAGTCCAGCACTTTATTACTCCTATTTCCTGTGTATGCAGGAAATGAGGGTCTTACACCTTTTTGAGTAACACAGTCTATGCATTTCTCCATTTTACCAGCATCTGCACTTATCTGAATGCCGGTGGCCAGTTGCTTACTGTAAAGATCCTGGATCACCTTAGAATCACGATGTCCCAGGCGGCGGTGCCAGATTTCCAGACTACATTTACCATCATTCTTCCCCACTTGCGCCAGATGTGAGGCTTCACCTGAAATGTTCAGCTTATAAACATCATTATGCATAAAAGCTTCAGCATACACTTCATCATTTTTAGAGATTGTGCACTTACTGTTTTCAAAATGAATCGCAAATCCCTTCTTATCTAATGTAGATACACTAAGCATATTGCAAACTGCTTGGGGAATATACAAGACATCACTTACAGGAATTTCTTTAACTTCATTAGACACTTTGCATTTTAAGAATCCAATACCTTTTGCTTGGATCTTAGCAGTCCCTGCGTTTGCAGTTTTAAGAATACCTTCCTCTGGACACATTTCCTGAAAGAAATCCTTACAATTGGTTAAATGGCATGTGCTCCCTGAATCCAAAATCCAAGTACTTTCATTTGAATTATTATTTACCATAGTCAAAGATTTTTCTGCCATTAGAAAGCCCTTGTGTTTATCTTTGTCCTTCATACATTTCCTGGTTTGAAAATTCTTTAGTTCCATTGGCTTAGGTGAGCTAGAGGGAGTGTTTTGTGTTTCCTTACACCATTTAGATACATGTCCCTCCTTTCCACATGAGTAGCAAATCAGCTTGCCCTTGGGTGGAGTTTTCCCATAGCTCCGCCTTCCTCTGTTCTTTGCCAAGAAATTTGTTTCATTTCTCTCTGACTTGCTTTGAGAACACATCTCCTCAGAATCATTTATTATGCATTCCTGCCTTAGTTTTGATGTTGCCTGTTCAAAAGATTGCCCTTCAATGGCCTCATTTACAGACCTAAAAACATCAAACTTCTTTGATAGTGAGGTAAAAAGAAATGCTCTTTTCAATGCATCACACATGGGAATTCCAGAAAGTTCTAGCTTTTGAAATGAAGACATAAGATGCATAATGTGATCATTACATTTACTTTTATCCCTTAATTTGGTTTCATTCAACTCTGCCAACCAAATTGGTTGCTGCTTTGCATATGTAGTTGCATACATAGTTCTCAGTTTATATAAAATGTCCTTTGGTGTATCTTTTCCCTCCACTAATATGGCTTGTTTCTCTGAGAGAGCTTCCAAAAGCATGCACTTCACATAATAGTTTGCATTGTCCCATTCAGCCATATTTTCAGCTGTTCTGTCTTGGTCTAAGCATATATCTAATCTTTTTGCTCGAAGGAAACATATGAATCTTAATTCCCACTGCTGATAATTAAACTCAGTTAATCTAGGCACCTTGAGAGAATAGAACAATGGTGAATTTCTTCCCTCAGCCATTTTCTTAGCCTTCTGTCTGCTGTGTGGGGGGAGAGAGAGACAGACTGAATCTTTCCTTTAAAACTTAAGAGAAAAATGTGGCCTTTTTTTCTGCCTGGTAATATTTCTCTTCTTTTTCAATTCCTGGACCCTGGGCCCATAACCCTTTTGTTGGATTATTTGTAGTAAATAATTAGCAGATTTTAGTACACACAGCTTCAGCTTTAGAAATGTTAATTTCTTTCTTCATCTCTCTCTCATACACCCCTGAATAATTCACTGCTGAGTCACTTTAAAGTTGAAGTAACAAAACATCTGTTTACTCACAGTTTGTAGTTAGATTATAATCAGACAGGCTTATATATACATATTACTATACATTTGTATTATCAGCTCCTTCCATGTGCTTAGATGGTAATGGATGCTCACACCACCATAGATCCTCTCAGGTTAGGAGAGATCATGAGCTCCATGTGCTCCATGTGCTGCATGTGCTGCATCTAACCCCCACAGGAAGTTGCATAGCTGTGTGACCTCTCTAAGTAATTCACATCAGAGGTCACAGAGTAATCACAGAGAAATAATAGGTGACAGGCAATGCATGTAAAATACAATAAATTCCAACAGAAATAAGAGGGAAAGGGGGTGGGCCTAGGGAGGTTTCTCCTTTTGCTCCAGGTACCGTCTTACAATGCTCTCAAGTGTTTTGCAGTAAGTGCAGCTCTTGTGCACATCATGGCTGTAGCCAGACTTCGGCGGGAGGGGGGTCCAGTGCGCGAGGTGAGGGGGCAGATCGCAAGGCTTTGTTCTGTTTGTGTTCTGTTCTATTTCTGAGTCTGGCGGGACGTCAGACTCAGAAACAGAACGAAGGAAGAAGAGGACCTCGGCTGGTGGGGGTTCGGGTCCCCCGCCAGCAAAGGTGGACGACGGAGGGGGAGGGTTGGAGGGGGGGGGTCGAGAGAGTCGTCGGCAGGGGGGTCCAGGGCCAAATCTATGGGGGCCCAGGCCCCCGTGGCCCCACATAGCTACGCCCCTGGTGCACATGCATCAGTCTTGTTCCTCCACATTGCTTTCGCTTTACTAGTGTCCGCAAAATTTTCATCCCATTTGCTTTTGGGTATTGGGGAGCTAGTTTTCAGTGCTATTCTTCTGCTATGGGAAGTGTGCTTTTGTCTCTAGTGCTGGAGTTTTGAGCATTGATCCCTATGTGTTGCAATGGCAGGGAAGATGATTGTTCTTGCTCACAAAGGAGGCCCATTGACCCAACTGCAGTAAAAAGTGGCCTTAGTGCGCCATTACACAGGTCATTGCAATGTGCTAAGGCCATTGTTACTGCAGGAGTAAAATGGCCAATTTTCCTATTTCCCTTATTAATGGCCACATGCTAATTTTCCCATTTGCACATGGCCATTATCGCACGAGCCCCTACCACCAGTGGCGTAGCTACGTGGGGCTACGGGGGCATGGGCCCCCGTAGATTTGGCCCTGGACCGCCCTGCCGAGGACCCTCTCGACCCCCCCTTCTGCTGCCAACCCGCCGTCGCCTACCTTTGCTGGCGGAGGACCCCAACCCCCCGCCAGCCGAGGTCCTCTTCTTCTGGCACAAGGCTTCGTTCTGTTTCTGAGTCTGACGTCCTGCACGTTGTATTTGAAATACTAGGAAATTCTAATTCCTGATTTATTGCTGCCAGTTTCTTTGGTGTATTGTAATTTGCATTGAACCAATTTGGTAACTGTGCAATAGAAGCCTTGTGTAACGTGAAATGTGCCTTTTTTAAATGAGCCTGTACAAAAAGCCTCTTCCACTTGTAAAGAATTGTTTGCTACAGTTTCAAAGTTAACTAAAGATATGGATAATAGCGGCAATTTTTCTTCCTCTATTTCATGTAATGATTTTACAGATGCGTTTAAGAATAAGGTAGATAAGATAACAGAACAATTTGATTATTCAAAATTGCCTATTGAATTTGAATGTCCTTTGAAGGAGGGAAAAAAAAAAAGTGGTCTGAATTTACTTCAGTAACAATTGATGTGGTGAAGAAAACTTTTAATCAAGTTAAAAATAGTTATTTGTAAGTTAGATGTTGGCCAACCTTCGCTCTTAAAAAGTTTGAAAAATGTGGTTGCTCCACTTTTTGACCAAATATTGAACAAGAGTTTCGATTCTGAATGTATGCCTATCGAGTTGAAGAAAGCAATAGTCCATTATTGAAGGATAAAAAAGGGAGGAGAGAATCAGTGGAAAATTTTAGACCTATTTCTTCGTTACCCTTTTTAGGAAAGGTTATGGAAAGAATTGTATACACTGGATTTTTCTGAAACAAATAATATTTTCAATATTAATCAATTTGGTTTTCATTGTAATCATGGTACAGAAACTTTGCTCTTGTCGTTATGTAGCAGACCCCATTATGTGGAACAGCCTACCATTAAGGATTTAAAAAATTCAGGAAGTAAAACAGTTTGAGCAAGAGTTAAAAACGTATTTCTTCGTACAAGCAGAAGATCAAGGTTAAGCTGGCAGAAATAATCAGATTGGAGTAATTAGATTGAAGCCCAGGCTTATTAATTATTAGTTTTAGTTTGTTTGAAAAAGAAACCAATGTTTATTTTATGATTTTATGTATGTATACTTTGTTAACCGCTGAGATCTTTTGGATTGTGCGGTATAGAAATGTTTAAATAAACAACATAACATTTTGCATATTTTATACATTACACACATAAATCATGACTCCGCCCAAACTCTACCTCTGAGCACTTTTTAGGCTTGATCTGATTTTATGAGTTCATTTGTGCAAATAAACCAGCATTTTATATGTGAAGATGATTTATTAAATTAACCTTCACGTATGTTCTTCTACCCAAAATTCAGTAAACAATAGAAAATGACTGGTTTAGGTAAGGAAAAATCCTGCAAGCAATCACATTCTATGGTTGTAACTCAAGTATATCCTTAGTACTGTGGATAGGATAACTGCATGGGTCAACTGGTCAACTGGCCTTTTCCTGCTGTCATTTACTATGTTTAGCAGCAGAGCCAGTGTTCGCCATGATGGGGCCCAAGGCAGAAATTTAAAAGGGAGCCCAAAAGCCCACCCTCAAGCTGTAACTCGATCAGATTTAGGTAGGCTTGGGTCCTCCTGTAGCATGGAGGCACAGGGCAACTACCCTGTTTTCACTAGGGGCGTAGGCAGACCTCACGGTGGGAGGGGGCCAGAGCCCAAGTTGGGGGGGGCAATTTTGGTCTGCCGCCCCACCTCTGCCCCTGCTGCCTCGCTACCCCCCTGCTTCTACCCACCCATTGCTGCAGTAAGTACCATGGCTGGCGGGGTCCAACCCCCGCCAGCTGAAGCCTTCTCCAGGACAGGTCTCCAGCGCCACTGTGTTGCCTGCCCTGCTCTCTCTTCCCCATCACATCCTGTATGCTCTTTTAGTGAAACTGAGCATGCTCAATTTCACTAAAAGGAGCGTGAAGGATGTGAGGGGGAACAAAGAGCAGGGCAGGCAAAGTGGCGGTGCCGGAGACCGGCGCTGGACAAGGCTTCAGCTGGTCGGGGTTGGGGACACCCACCATCAAAACCAGGGGCCCAGGCCCCTGTGGCCCTACGTAGCTATGCCACTGGTTTGCACCCCCTCCCCCTAACACCAGCCCTGTTTAGCAGGATTTGAACGCTGGTTTCCTGGTTTCAGTCTTACTCTAACTACTAGGTCACCACAGATAGCCCTAGATTCTATATATGGTGCTCAAAGATGTGTACCAAAATATTTGTGTGATCTTGAGATGTGCGTGCATCTCTATTGACTAGTGAGTCAATTAATACCAATGAATGAACATTAACAATCAATTATTGGTATTAATTGGCCTCAATTGGGAGCTGCCTGCATATCTCTCTATGCCATTTTCTATAACATTGCACGTACAAATCTCATGGCATGGAATCCAAAAGGGGGCATGGCCGTGGGAGGGGCATGGGCAGATCAAGGGCGTTCTCCCAAGATGCGCACAGTATTACAGAATCCAGGAGATCCACATCTAACTTGTTGAACCAGGATCTACTTCAGGTTCAAATTGGCGTAAATCCTCGCGACCAAAGTTTGGCATGGGAATCGGTTCTAAGTGCTATTCCATAAATAAGAACATAAGAGCATAAGCATTGTCATACTGGGACAGACCGAAGGTCCATCAAGCCCAGCATCCTGTTTTCAACAGTGGCCAATCCAGGTCACAAGTACCTGGCAAGATCCCAAAAAGTAAAACAGATTTTATGCTGCTTATCCTACAAATAAGCAGTGGATTTTCCTAAGTCCATCTTAATGGCTTATGGACTTTAAGGAAATTATCCAAACCTTTTTTTAAATCCTGCTAAGCTAACTACTTTTACCACATTCTCTGGCTACAAATTCCAGAGTTTACTTACACGTTGAGTGAAGAAATATTTTCCCTGGTTTGTTTTAAATTTACTACGTAGTAGCTTCATTGCGTGCTCCTTGACCTAGTATTTTTGAAAAGAGTAAACAAGCGATTCACGTCTACCCATTCCATTCCACTCAGTATTTTATAGACCTCTATCATATCTCCTCTCAGCCGTCTCTTCTGGAGATTGCCCAGACATACGCACAGAAACCTGCAGCATATCTGTGCTTTGTTTTCAGCATCATGATCCAAGAATTCTGGACAAAGATCTGCAGTTCAAAAAGTGGTCTATTTCTAGTTTGATCTAGTAGATATGAGCTTAAATTAGAAGTGTTCTGCTGGTCTAGATTTAACTGCAATGTTTGAGTTATTGCTAGAAATTGTCTTCTCTTTATGTCCCATGTAGTGGCATAAAGCAGGAATTGTTTCTATTTTATGTATCTGTACACTGCAGAGGGTATTGGGCTCTCTAAGTGGACCCTCAACCATGTGCCTCCCCCCCCCCCCCCCCCCCCCACCCACACACACACACAATGAAATCTGCTCTCTTCCCTTTCCCTCTTCCCCCAGGACACGTGCTGGCAGACAGTAATAAACTCTACAAACTCTCCCTTCCATCTCATCTCAGCTGGGCTAGAACCAGATTTATGGAAGATTACAGCACAGTTGAAGTCCTTCCTTTAAACCAGCAGGCTCATTCTGCCCATCTGACTGTCAAGTCCTGTCAGTAAAGACAGTGTGCCTCTTTCTGCTGTACCTCACAGCTTTCCCCTTTGCCCCTTGCTGGAGTGTGCCATTGCCTCACCCTCAATCAGCTAGCCACCACTGCCTGCTGGGCTCTTAGTCACTGTTTTGTTCCAATGAAACACTATGGGTGTGGCACTAGCGCCACCAGCTGGACAGGAGAGAGTCCTGCAGGCAGCATGCACCCTACTACAGGTTGGCCATGCTTTGCAGTGCCTGGAGCACGTGACTTCATTGTCCTGTGACTCTCACGATATTTTCTCAATCTGCCCTGAACCGACCTGGACTGATCCTGATAGCGCTGGGGCAATCTGAAATAATTGTCAGTAGTGTTACCTGGATAATGCCTCCAGCTTTTCCTACATAAGCACACAGCTATGGAACGCATTACCAAAAGCCATGAAAACAACGTATGATCACCTAAACTTCCGGAAATCATTAAAAACTAACCTGTTCAAAAAGGCATACCCTACCGACCCAACTTAAATGCCTGTACCCTGCAACACAACGAAACCAAAGCTCGTAATGGACATATAATTCCTCTTCCTCTCTACGATTCCCTAATGAGTCTGTTATTCTACCACAACATTACTGTATTTGTTCATACTGGAATTGCTGAACGCCTTTATGGTACTATCCACCTTATAATTGAAAGAGAAAAACGCCTAGATTTCGACCCAAATCGGGAGATAGACGTTTATCTCACAAAAACGAATAAATCGGTATAACGGAAAGCCGATTTTGGACGTTTTCAACTGCACTCCATCACGGAAGCATACAAAGTTGACGGGGGCGTGTCGGAGGTGTGGCGAAGGTGGAACTGGGGCGTGGTTATTGGCCAGGGAGAGATGGGCGCCTTTCGCCGATAATGGAAAAAAGTATGCGTTTGTAGCTAGAATTTAGGGCACTTTTCCTGGACCCTGTTTTTTCACGAATAAGGCCCCAAAAAGTGCCCTAAATGACCAGATTACCACCAGAGGGAATCGGGGATGACCTCCCCTGACTCCCCCAGTGGTCACTAACCCCCTCCCACCACAAAACATGATGTTTCACAACTTTTTATTTTCACCCTCAAATGTCATACCCACCTCCCTGGCAGCAGTATGCAGGTCCCTGGAGCAGTTGTTAGGGGGTGTAGTACCACATGTAAGCTGTATTGTAGAAAAGCATTAGTATCATAGCAATGTTTTTTTTTGGTACATTTGTACCCCGTGCTTTTCCCACTCATGGCAGGCTCAATGTGGCTTACATGGGGCAATGGAGGGTTAAGTGACTTGCCCAGAGTCACAAGGAGCTGCCTGTGCCTGGCCCTTGCAGATCATCAATGTGGCCGCGCAGGCTTCTGCTTCTGTGAGTCTGTACGTGCAGGACGTCAGACTCACAGAAACAGAAGCCTGCGCAGCCTTCTACATAGCAACATTCCATGTAGAATCTCCAATAGTATCTATTTTATTTTTGTTACATTTGTACCCTGCGCTTTCCCACTCATGGCAGGCTCAATGCGGCTTACATGGGGCAATGGAGGGTTAAGTGACTTGCCCAGAGTCACAAGGAGCTGCCTGTGCCTGAAGTGGGAATTGAACTCAGTTCCTCAGGACCAAAGTCCACCACCCTAACCACTAGGCCACTCCTCCACTAGCAGTATTCAATGTAGAAGTCGGCCCTTGCAGATCACCAATGTGGCCGCGCAGGCTTCTGCGAGTCTGACTCACAGAAACAGAAGCCTGCGCAGCCTTCTACATGGAATGTTGTTAGTGGAATAGCAACATTCCATGTAGAATCTCCAATAGTAGCAAGTAGCAACATTCCATGTAGAATCTCCAATAGTAGCAAGTAGCAACATTCCATGTAGAATCTCCAATAGTATCTATTTTATTTTTGTTACATTTGTACCCCGCGCTTTCCCACTCATGGCAGGCTCAATGCGGCTTACATGGGGCAATGGAGGGTTAAGTGACTTGCCCAGAGTCACAAGGAGCTGCCTGTGCCTGAAGTGAGAATCAAACTCAGTTCCTCAGGAGCAAAGTCCACCACCCTATCCACTAGGCCACTCCTCATTTGAATGTTTAATTGTGTGCTTGTTAGATATTCCATCACTACTGTTATTTGAATTTCAGTAGTGTTAAATGTGTATATTTTTGATCCTGTTTCAAGGTAGTCTTGTTATTAGGTTTCAATTTGTTGTTTTCAAGTTTCCTCTTTCATTGTATTTATGTTTATACTTGTACATTTTACTATTGTTATGCTGTTAACAAAATTGTAGGTTTGACGTTAAACTCGCTCTTCCAGGACTACCGCCAGGACTACCACCAGCCCAACGCAGTCGCTGGCAGTAGTCCCGCCCTGAGCGTGTGCCATTTCCAGGGGGGGGAATAAACCCCCCCCCCCCGGAAATGGCTTGCGCCAGGGGGAGGGAAATAACGAAATGGCTTGCGCTGCAATAACCTGGCGATTGGGCATTGCCGCATGCTGTCCAGTTATCAGTGGGTTAGTGCGGGAGCCCTTATCGCCACCTCAATGGGTGGCAGTGAGGGCTCCCTGCCGCATGGCCAAGCGGTAAGAGCTCTCTTACCGCATGGCCATATGTACTGGGGGCTTTTTTACCCGCTGTGGTAAAAAGGGCCTTGACGCACGGGATAAACAGTCCCCACCGCTAGCGCAGGGCCCATCTTCCCACAGCTTGGTAAAAGGACCCCCCTTTGAGGGACACCATTTACGCCTGCCAAAACCTGGCAGTTAAGCACATTTTATAGTATTTTACAGGGCTTTTTTGAGGGGGTGCTTGGGGGTACTGAGTACCGGCACCTTTTCCATTGTCTGCTAAAATTGACCCATGGTCCCCAAGTTTTAATGAAAGAGCCTTGTCATAGATTCTGTGACTGGTTGCAGGGGGCCTGGCTGTTGTGGGGTGGGTCCCTCAGTGATCACCCCATCCCTGGAGGGTGACCTGGCACTTTTGACAGGAAAAATGCACTGGTATTTTATAACATCCCACCTATTCTTATCTATTCTCTATGCACTTAGGAGTTGTGGGCTATAACATTTAGGGAAAGATATCATAGAATAGCACCTAGGGCAGAGGCATGCCAAATTGTTGCCAATTAACATCAGTTATTAATTGTTGCTGCCTCATTAAATAGTTACTTTGCATGGGCAACTACCCTATGCATCCACATTTGCGCATCCAACTTCGGCTGACCTGTATGGAATGGGGAGGTTTCCGTCTACAGTCCCAGCTCGCAATTGTGGCCAGAGATAGAGTGGGATTCACTAAACTGCAAGGAATCCTGCAGGAAAATTACTTGAAAATGGCCCAGACACTACCATTTGAATGCAGTTTAGTGAAAAAGGGCCCTCAGCGAGGCTGTGCAATTTTACATTCTGATTTATAATGAAAATTATTGATTCCAATTACACAGCACCAGGTGCTGTGTATGAAAAGCAAACGAGAAAGCAATGACAAATGCACGCTGAAAAAAAATATCATCTACAGCCTCACACAAACTGATTTTTTTGGAAAACCTTTGCAAATCGCAAGTGCCATATAAAAAATGTGAATGATTTGCTGCAGGAGTTCACAGAACAAAGGAGAAACGGCTTGTTCTCAGTTGCGTTTCATAACTGCTGTAGATCCATCCACCTCTAATTTCTTTCCCAAGAAGGTTAATTATATATTTGCTGTTTGACTGAATAAAGAGTCACTGAAAACTAGAATTACTAATATAGCAGTGCCAGAGTAGCATCCGTCTCAGGTGAGCAAATGGGTCACCAATTTCTTAGAAGGCAAGATTTCCCAGCAGACAGACGTGGATTTTCTTAAGCTCTGTCTCTGCGCAAGCCTTATATAAAGTACGTGATGAAAGAAGATGGCCCTATTTCTTAAGTGTAGCTGAGGGGAAAAGTTGCTCTTTCTTAATAAAGTCCCCTGAGTATTTTCTTGGAAGAGCCTTTTGCAAAGAGAAACAATTATTACATTTGCAGCTGATATTATTCCAAGTCTGATGGAAGATAGTGATGATAGATTACATGAAGTGTGAAATAAAATGTCCACTTCAGGTTTATAGCTGGAAGAACTCTCATAGTTTTAAGTAACTAGAAATATTGGGGTCCTTTTACTAAGGTGCGCTAATGGATTTAGCACGCACTGATTGGTGTGTGCTAAATAAGAAGCCCATTATATTCCTATGGGTGTCATCATTTAGCGAATGCTAAGGGGCCCTTTTACTAAGCGTGTAAGCATCTGCGCACACCCAACACGCGCCAAAATGGAGTTACCGCCCTACTAACATGTGGGTCTTGCGGTAATTTCATTTTTGGCGCGCATCCGATACATGCGTCTGAAAAATATTTTTTCTTTTCAGGCACGCGTAACAGATATGTGCCAAGTGCCATTTGGCGCGCATAGGTCATTACCACATGGTTACCGTGTGAGTCTTTACCGCTAGGTCAATGGCTGGTGGTAAGGTCGAGACCCAAAATGGACATGCGGCAATTTTCATTTTGCCGCACGTCCATTTTTGGCAAAAAAAGGGCCTTTTTTACAAGTGCGCTAAAAAATGGATCGGCGCGCCCCCAAAACCCACGCCTACACTACCGCAAGCCATTTTTCAGCACGCTTTTGTAAAAGGACCCCTAAATCTGTTAGATGGTAGGGTTCTTTTACTAAGATGTGCTAAGTACATAAGTAATGCCACACTGGGAAAAGACCAAAGTTCCATCGAGCCCAGCATCCTGTCCACGACAGCGGCCAATCCAGGCCAAGGGCACCTGGCAAGCTACCCAAACATACAAGCATTCTATACAAGTTAGTCCCGAAAATTGTGGATTTTTCCCAAGTCCATTTAGTAGCAGTCTATGGACTTGTCCTTTAGGAAACCGTCTAACCCCTTTTTAAACTCTGCCAAGCTAACCGCCTTCACTACGTTCTCCAGCAACGAATTCCAGAGTTTAATTATGCGTTGGGTGAAGAAACATTTTCTCCTATTTGTTTTAAATTTACTACACTGTAGTTTCATCGCATGCCCCCTAGTCCTAGTATTTTTGGAAAGCGTGAACAGACACTTCACATCCACCTGTTCCACTCCACTCATTATTTTATATACCTCTATCATGTCTCCCCTCAGCCGTCTCTTCTCCAAGCTGAAAAGCCCTAGCCTCCTTAGTCTTTCTGGTTCATATATGTACATTTATGATTACCTCTGTTTATAGGCTCTGAAAAAAAATATATATAAGCAAATATTTTCTTGCCAAAATGTTATTGGCAGATTATTAAAGTTAAAACCTCAGAAGGAAAAACCATATGTTTGAGTCCCTGTAGTTCAGTGTTGAGTGATGGTGACACATGATAATGAAATAAGCAATAGAGAAAAGCCACACACTGTACACAGTTGTCAAGACTTTTCTTTCTGGGATAGAATAGACCAATTTTTGGGAGGTTAGTCCTACAGTGCTGTAGATTTAAGCTAATTACATTTCCAATGTGCTATTAATTGTCAGCTCTAAACACAATATCACTAGCTCAATATATTTAAAATGTTGAACATAGCTACAGCAGAAAAGTAACAGAATAGAATTTTAAAAGCAATATTTTGTCATAAATTTCAATTGAAGCTTAGCGGTGATTGGGTGGCAGCACCGGTGGTGGGAGGCAGGGCTAGTGCTAGGCAGACTTCTACGGTCTATGCCCTGAAAATGACAGATACAAATCAGGGTCAGGTAGTTTATCTTGTTGGGCAGACTGGAAAACTCTTTTTATTGGAAAAAACTAAAAACAAATAACATACAAATCAAAAACAAGCCCCTAGCTATACACAGTCCTCCTATCTATGTACACACCCTCCCCTCCTCAATACTACAGTGGAAACTGTGTATTAGAAAAACCCAAGAAAAAAAAACCGGACATGCAAATCAAACCCCAGGCTCCTAGCTAGACATGGTCTGCCTATCTATGTACACCCCCTCCTCAATAATACAATGGATCAACCCCCCCCCCCCCGACCCCCCACAACCCCTTCAGACAACTGGCACACAATCCCCTGGGAAGCATGTCCCCTCATGGTGGCTTAAGCCTCACGTGTCTCCACCACCTCGAAGCCACCCCCACCCCTTTTTCCACCCTTTCCCACTTTGCCGCTTCCTGCACCGCCCTTACCACATCCCAGCTGACTACCTCCGCCGGCCGGACCTCCTGGTACAGGGACACCCTGCAGCGCGCCATCCAGAGGCAGTACCGCAATATCACCGAAATCAGAAAGCGTGTTACCGGATCCCCGCGTCCCCCTCCACCCTCTGGGCCGTACACCCAGTCCGCATAGCTGTAGTTGCGGAAACTGGGGATCTGCAGCAACGAGGAAACCCGGTCAGAGACCTGGACTGTAAATGGGCACCTCACCAGGAAATGCTCCATCGTCTCTTCAGTTCCAGCACATTCCTCCCGTGGGCACCCTCTATCCCGCACATTGCGATATTTCAAATTTCCTCGGACGTACAGTCTACCGTGAAAGGACAGCCACGCCAGGTCTTTATACTTCACCGGGATGCGGTTCGAAGCAATCAACCGTAACCCCTGCTGCATCCGTGGGGCCGGCGCGTCCCTCAGCGCCAGAGGAGCTGAGAACACCTGCGCCCGTACTCTGTCCATCCAGACCCCCCGTTGTCCTGCCTTCACCTCCCCCACCGTCAGCCCCCACACCCTCACCAATTTCACTAGGGTCTTGCAATAACTCACCCCCCCCGGGGCCCCCCTTCGCAGTGCCACTACCCTCCCCCCCTCCCGCCATAGGTCCCAATATCTCGGCCACCACTGCAGGACACTCCTAGCCACCCCGGTGGCTCCCGCCCTACCGCCCTCCCCAGATTGAACTGCAGGAACAAAGCGCTGAAAAACAGGACTGGGTTTATCATGCCCACCCCCCCCTCCCTCCTAGGCAGATAGGTAACATTCCGTTTTACCGGATTCGTCCTGTTGCCCCAGAGCAGCCGGAAGAACACCCCATACAAGGCCGCGTACTGGCTCTCCGGCAGCAAGCAGATGTAACTGACGAACAGAAACAAAGGAACTAAGTGTGCCTTGATGAGCTGTACCCGCTCCCCCATGGTCATTTTCCACCCCTTCCATCTATCCACCCTCCCCTTCACTTCTTGGAGACACCTATCCCAGTTGTAGAGCCTATAATCCCCCTTCTCGAAATATATTCCCAAGACCCGTATACGTTCCACAGCTGTAGGAAACCTACCTCCCAACTCAAATTGCAGCCCCTGATCCCCAACCCACAGGCTATTGGACTTTTGAAAATTGACCTGCGACGCTGTTGCCTGCGAGTATTCCTGGATCAGGTTCTGCAATCTACCTCCCTCCCTCTGGTCCGCTACCCACACTGTAACGTCATCTGCATACGCCACGACCCTTAACTGGTTATTGTCCCCCACCTCCACCCCTTCCAGCCCCTCCGCCCCCCCCTTCTCCAGCCGTCTTATAAAAGGGTCGATGGCGTATGCATACAACAGCGGGCTGAGTGGGCACCCCTGTCGGACCCCTGCCCCTACCTCAAACCCCTGCCCTCTCCACCCGTTAACCAGGGGGAAACACCCCGCATGCCGATAAAGTAGCTGTAATTGCTCTATCCAGCCCTTCGGAAACCCATAGCGCTCCAAAATGCTCCATAGGACACCCCACTGCACTCTATCAAACGCTTTTTCCTGGTCGAGTGTTACCAACAGCCTACCATGCCCTCCCACTCTACTGCGTTCTACCCCCTCCCGCACCCACGCTGCCGCTTCCAAGACCCCTCTCCCTTTAACCCCACATGCTTGTGAGGCTGCCAGCAAATCCCCAGACACCTGCCTCATTCTCTGGAATAGCATTCGCGCAAAAATTTTCCGATCTGTATTAAGCAGTGCTATAGGCCGCCAGTTGGCCAGCATCGCCGGGTCCTTCCCCTTACTTAGTAGGATAAGAGCCGCCTCCGTCAGGGACCTAGGCAAGGAACCCTCCAACTGGGCTGCCCCCCATACCCTCACCAGGATCGGCACCAGCTGCTCCTTAAAGGCCTGGTAGAACTCAGTTGTTAGCCCATCCGGCCCCGGCGAAGTCTTCCTGTGGAGCGCCCCGATGGCTTCCTCCACCTCCTGTTCTGTCCACGGGTTCAAGAGGGCCTGAAGCTGGGGTCCCCCGTGACCTATCCCCGGGGTTTCTTCCACATAACACTCCATCTGCTCTATATCAATCTGCTGGGCTGAAAGGAACGCCGCAAAGTGGTCCCTCACTGCCCCCAGAATCCCCTCCCTGGTGTCCTGCAGGACCCCCTGTGCGTCCCGTACCCCCTCCATCACCCTGCGCGCCCTCCGCTCCCGGCAGCATGCGAAGGGGTCCGGGCTACACATTTTCCCGAAGTCCCGCTCGTACACCAAGGAGGTGTAGCGGTTGTACTGTACCTGTTCCAGGAGTGCTTGGAGATCATGTATTTCTTCCTCCCTCCCCCCTTGTGAAATCAGTGTGTCCCTCTTTTTCTTTATCGCCATGCCCAACTTTGTCCTTTCCCTCCCCTCCCTTCTCGCCTGTCTGAGAAAGAATCCCCGCGTTCGTCTTTTCACTGTATCCCACCACTCCCCCAATGACTGAAATGCCCCCTGCACTGACACCTGATCTTCCAAAAACCGGCGGTACTCCTCCCGCACCTGCTCGCTACCTAACCACTTTAAATTTAGTCGCCATAGCCCCCTCCCTGGCCTCTGCGCTGCCGCCCCCCCCACCTGAAGGAGGACCATGTGGTGGTCTGAAAAGTCCACGTCCACGGTTCGTGGACCCCCCAGACAAACCCCCTTCTTTACCAGGAATCTATCGATTCTACTTTTACACTGCCCTCGAAAGAACGTGAACCCCTCCTGTTCCTCACAGAAGGCCACATGCGCGTCTACCAGCTCCGCCTCCCGCATGATCCCTGCCAGCCTCACCCCGTCATAGCCCACCTGTACCGATCGTCCCCCACTATCCTTTTTCCGCAATATGGTGTTAAAATCTCCCCCCCAGACTACTTGGCGCGAAGTGTATAGGTAGGGCTTGATCTTCCCAAAGAGGAGCACCCTTTCCTTCTTGCTTTGGGGCCCATACACATTCACCACCCTCAGTGCTCTATCCTCCCAAATCGCATCCACAACAAGACATCTCCCCACCCCCAGCTCCACCACTCGCTGAATATTCACCCGGTGGGACTTAAATAAGATCCCCACCCCACCATACCTCTCCCCCCGCCAACCCCCACACCGAGGGACCCCCCTTCCAGGCCCGCCTTGCCCGCCTGATCACCTCAATGGACCGCAGCCGAGTCTCCTGGAGCAGGAAGCAATCTGCTTGGACCCTCGCGAACCAGTCATACGCTAAACCCTGCTTCTTCGGAGAGGCGATGCTGGCCACATTCAGCGTGGCAAATGTCAACACTAAGCCTGCCATCCTCATTGCGAGTCACGGGTCTGCTCACTCCCAACTTCTTTCCTTATCTCCTGGGATACCCCCTTCTTACCCTGAAGCAGGTCCTCTGCTATGCGGTCTACATCATCCCCTGCCACATCCCCCTCCCCCCCCCTGCAGCCGTCCTGTCTGCACCTTACCCCCACCTCCCCCTTTCTTCCTTCCTTTCTTCTTTGCTCTATCCGGACCCACCCCTGATCCCTCCCTCTCCCCTCTTCACCCCCACCCCCTACCTCCTCCACCGAGTCCTCCACCTCCCCCAAGTCCTCCAAGTCCTCCAGATCCTCCTCTAGCTCCACTCTGTCCCCCCAAGCCTGCACTTGGGCCTTCACCACCTGCCCAGCCCCCTCAGCTTTCCTCTTACTCCCCTTTCCCCTCCCTCCCTCCCTTCCCTCTTCCTCCTCCCTCACCCCTCCCCCTTCCCCAGAGCCTTCCCGCCCTTCTTCCTACCACCAGTACCCTCCTCCAGTGCTTCCTCATATTTCCGTTTGCCCTCTCCAATCCCCCCTGCCGCCCCCTCTTCCTCCATTAACTCCACCTCTTCTCCTTCCCCCTGTTCTTCCTCCTCCCTCCCAACCTCCCTATCCTCCTCCTCCTCCTCCAACACCTGAAATCTGTTCCCCCCCCTCTTCCCCTGCAGCGACCCCTCCCTGCCCACCCCTAGTTTCCCCCCCCTCCGAAACTTCCCTTTCCTCTGTGGCACTTGTACCCACTCCCCCTCTCCCCCCTGCTCCACTCCTGACCCAGCCCCCTGCCGCCCCCCCCCCTGCATCCCCTCCTTCTCCCCCCCTTGCCCCTCCCTGCCTATCACCCCCTGCCCTATCCCCTCCTCCATTACCCCCCCTCCCCGTCCCTTCCCCCACATATCCCACTCGTTATGGGCCGCCCTAGGGCAGTTCCGATATGCATGGCCTAACCCGCCGCAGAGGTTGCACCTGATCGCGGTGCAGTCCTCTGTGGCATGCTGATCCCCGCATCTTCCACACTTTACCACTGGGCATGACATGCTGAAGTGCCTAAACGAACCACATCTGAAGCACTGCCGCGGCTGCCCCTTGTAAAAGCACAGTATCCTGTCACGACCGATAAAGGCAGCCGAAGGAATGTGCTGGACCACATGGTTCTCCTGTCTCAATTTGACCAGGGCTCCCCAACCTCCTGCCCAAACCCTGCTTGGATCCGGTAACTTTGTAAGTGGGGATCTCAGCTCCGCGTACCTCTGTAGCCAGTAGGCTAAATCTGCCCCAGAGATAGACTCATTTCTCACGAGCAGGGTGATCTGCACCAGGTCCGGCTTGCTGACTGGAATGGCCCTGAGGTCCCGCCACTCCCCCTTTCCCCTCACCCCCTCGTACCTTTCCCAGAATATTTCCATCCCCCTCTGGGTCATGAAGCTCAAGTCATATTCTGGGATGTTGATGGGGTGTATACACGCGTAAAAGTCCTCGGGTATAAACCCATCCCCATCACCAGCCTCAAGACCCGATCCCTGGAGGGCATTGCCCCCTCCCCTATCCATTTGAGCTGTACCACATTTCGCCGCTTAGGCAGCTGTCCACCCCCTGTCCCCGCTCCCCCCCAACCCCTCCCTGGGCCCTCAAAACCACCCGATCTCCCCCCCTCCCTCCTTCCCCCTCCCTGGACTACTGCCGCAAAGGACTTGGACCCCAGCCCCCACCGCCCCCCCTCCACACTTGTTCCAGCCCTTCCCTCTGCCTCCCCCCCCTTCTGTCCCTCTGCCCCTCCCCTCATCCCTCTCCCTTCCTCAATATCCACCGCCCCCTCCCCCTCCCGTTGTCCCCCGTCCCCTTCCCTCTCAGACAAACATCCAGCAACGTCCATAGTCAGTTCTGCGGCTTGGGCTGCCTCCAACTGATTGTCCTGCCCATCTCCACTTCCTGGAACGTCCCTGCTCGTCCCTGCCACTGCAGGCTCCAGCCTCTGGGCTAATCGCCTCCTCTCCTCTGTCTCCTGGCGATACTCTGGCACCTGCCCAGTCAGGTCTGCAGCTGGCGATACCAGACTCCCTGCTCGCTCTGCCCCCGAACTCCCTCCAACCTCCGGCACCAGGGGCGAAGCCTCCGGAACTCCGCCGCTCCCCTTGGCTCCTCGCTCCCAGCCGTCCTGCTGGCAGGTCTGCTCCACCACCCGCTGCACATCTGTTAGACTTGCCATGTCCACTTCTGTAGTCAACGAAAGTCTCTCAACAATCGGGTTACTTCCCCCTTGCTTCTGGTGCAGTCCCTCCTGCGTTCTCCCAATGGCTGGCGCTTCCCGGGGGCATGGCTTGTCTGTTCCTGATTCCGCCACAGGCTGGCTGTTAGCACCCCCCGATTTCACCTCTTGTAATGGACAGCTGGTCAAATGAGCTCCCAGCTGCTGCCCGCTCCTATTCCTCTCTCTCCGACCCCTCTCCTGTAAACCGCCAGCTACTCCATGCTCAGGGAAGACCTCCCCTGCTCCCGGACTTCGTGGGCGGGGCTTCTCCAGATGCCATGCTGCTTCGGTTTCCACTTCAGTCATTGCAGACCCGGCCAAAAATACCGGAGTCTGCCTCTGCTGACCCTTTTCCAACAGGGCCTCCTTCACGGCAACTGTCTCTGCTGTTTGCACAACTGCAGGTAAGCCCTCTGAGACTTCGACCACCACCTCTGTAGAAAACAGGCTGCTACCTGCGTCTCCCTCTGCTGCCTCCATTATCTGGAGTTTTGAAAAGTTACTGAGTTCTGTCCTCCCCTCCACAGGTAGGATCTCTACTCCAGCCCCCACCTCAGAGCCATGTCCTGCCGCTGCCTCCTTATCCTCTGGCTGCTGGGTAAGTGCTCTGGACTGTGTTGCCAACTGTCTCATGTATTTTAAAGTGGGGTCACCTCTGAACCCAGACAACTCTTTTGAGTCTAATGCTGCTGAAGACACTGAAGCTTGCTGCAACTGTAGTGTTCCTGAACCCCCAGACTGTGGTATTGAAGCCATCCTTTCTCGGTTAACATAGAGCTCCCTCAAAGGATTCACAGAGCCCTTTTTTAAACAGTTCAACAAGTGTTCTTTTTTCCCCAACAACTTTGATATCCGGGCTTCCTCTTTAACATACATTTGTCTGTGCTCTGCTGGGGCAAATTTACACATAGTTCTTGCCATTTTCAGACGTTTTCCTAGCTCCACTACTTCTTTTTCCACCAGCTTAATTCGTCTTACAATATTTACCACACTACTTGCTGGATCATCAGGGTCATAGCTCACTTCAAGGAACTCCTCATCTGACGATCCACTCTCCTCACTCTCACTCTCAGCTGCCTCCAGCAAAGGCTTCTGGCAAACTTCCATCGCCTCTTCCTTCTCCCTTCCTTGGAAGCGCCCTTCTGGGGCCTGTACTATCTTCCTCCCCCCTCCACTGTCTTCTCGCTTACCTTCCGCAAGCTGGGCCATGGAGGGGGAAATGCTCTGATGGCCTCCACTGGGCTGCTTCTCCCTTCGGTCCACTGGACTCCTTTCCCTTCTCCCGGTAGTCAAACCAGGGAGAGAGCCACTCCTTTCGGCCTTCTGGTCCCGGGCCCCAGGAGGCCCCATAGCCTGGGACTTTCCTGAGGCCTTCTCCCCAGGGACCCTCCTCATCTTTGGGGAGGGAGCTAGGTCTCACTCCCTTTCCACTGGAAGTCAGCAGAGCTCTCTAAAACACCTCCTTCCTCCTCAGCAGACTGGATGGACCGTACAGGTCTTTCTCTGCCGTCATTTACTATGTGTGGAGGAGTGCCCTAGTGGTTAGGGTGGTGGACTTTGGTCCTGGGAACTGAGGAACTGAGTTCGATTCCTGACACAGGCAGCTCCTTGTGACTCTGGGCAAGTCACTTAACCCTCCATTGCCCGCCGCATTGAGCCTGCCATGAGTGGGAAAGTGTGGGGTACAAATGTAACAAAAAAATAAATATGTTATGTTACTATCAGGCTTATTTTCTAAAGGAGAAGGATGCCCATCTTCGGGAGATGGGCGGCCATCTCCCGAGGGTGCCCAAATTGGTATAATTGAAAGCCAATTTTGGGTGCTTTCAACTGCAATCCGTCATGGAAACGAACAAAGTTCACGGGGGCGTGTCGGCACAGTAGCGAAAGCGGGACAGGGGCGGGCATGGGAGTGGTTAACAGATGGCCGGCTTCAGGCCATAATGGAAAAAAGAAGGGTGGGAATTTAGGTCGCTTTTTTTGGACCCTTTTTTTTAGGTCCAAGTCCCAAAAAGGTGCCCGAACTGCCCAGATGACCACCTGAGGGAATCAGAGATGACCTCCCCCGACTCCCCCAGTGGTCACTAACCCCCTCCCACCAAAAAAAAAAAGTACTTTAAAAATTTTTTTTCCAGCCTTTAAGCCAGCCTCAAATGTCATACCCAGCTTCATGACAACAGTATACAGGTCCCTGTAGCAGTTTTTAGTGGGTGCAGTGCACTTCAGGTAGGTGGACCCAGGCCCATCCCCCCCTCACCTGTTCCACTTGTGGTGATAAATGTGAGCCCTCCAAACCCTCCCAAAACCCACTTTACCCATATGTAGGTGCTCCCCTTCACCAATAAGGGCTATGGTAATGGTGTCGAGTTGTGGGTAGTGGGTTTTGGGGCGGATTTGGGGGGCTCAGCACCCAAGGTAAGGGAGCTACGCACCTGGGAGCTATTTTAATGTTTTTTTTTTAATTTTTAAAAGTGCCCCCTAGGGTGCCCGGTTGGTGTCCTGGCATGTCAGGGGGACCAGTGCACTACGAATCCTGGCCCCTCCCACGACCAAATGCCTTGGAGTTGTTCGTTTTTGAGATGGCCGCCTTCGGTTTCCATTATCGCTGAAAACCGATGCCGACCATCTCAAACCCGCCCATCTCTGACATTTGGCTGGGCCCAACCGTATTATCGAAAGAAAAGATGGCCACCCATCTTTTTCGATAATACGGTTGGGACCACCCCTTCTCGTAGCCGTTCCCAGAGATGGGCGCCCTTAGAGATGGGCGGCCCCTTTCGATTATGCCCCTTTATGTAAAATACCCTCAGAGAACAAGAAATAAGATTTAGGGGTCCTTTTACTAAGGTGCGCCAAAAGGTGGCCTGCACTGGTGTAGACAAGTGTATTGAATGCACGCCAGACCTTACGGTGGGAGGGGGTCAGAGCCAGAGGTTGGGGCACATTTTGTGTGCCGTCCTGCCGCCGCCCACCTCGCCTCGCAAACAAATACTTGCTGGCGGGGGTCCCCAAACCCCAACAGCTGAAGCCTTCTTCTCTGGCACAACCACATTCACTGCCATGCTCTTCTTTCTTTCTCCTCCTATGCACGCTGATGCTCCTTCTCAGTTTCACGTAAAGGAGAGTCAGCGTGCACAGGAGGAGCAAGAAGAAAGAAGAGCAGGGCAGCGAACGCGGCTGCGCCAGAGACCTGTGCTGAAGAAGGCTTCGGCTGGCGGGGGTTGGGGACCCCCACCAGCCATACCAGGGGCCCGGATGAAATTTGCAGGGGCCGAGGCCCCCAAGGCCCCCCTGCTCCAGGCTGAATGCTGTGTATAGAATAGCACTTGGCATCTATTCACGTATCTAGCTTTGGGCACTAAGACTTACAACAACTGAAACCTGGGGTAAAACTTGACACATAGCTTCTAAATTCTACAACACTGTGCGTAATTCTTTGGAAAACCCTTGACCCAGCAATGTCCCTGCCATAGGCACGCCCCCTTTTAGGTTGTGCACGCGAGGATTTAGGCGCAGATCTTTATAGAATGGCATGCAGCCAGATCCACACGAAAATCCAAATTAGAGACAATTAATGTCAATAATTGTTTGTTAACAGTTTGTTAATTTATTTGCACGCAGGATCACACGCAATTTTGAGCACCCAAATTCGGGTGCCATTTACAGAATCCAGGGGTTGGTGCCTAACGTTGGCACCTTCCTTGTAAAATTGTCCACTGTGTGCAAAGCCTCTGCACTAGCTATTGCAGGTGTGCCCAGCATGTCCCATAAGAACTTAAGAATAGTCATATTGGGTCAGAGCAATGGTCCATCTAGCCCAGTATCCTGCTTCCAACAGTAGACAATCCAGGTCACAAGTACCTGACAGAAACCCAAATAGTAGCAACATTCCATTCTACCAATCCCGGGGCAAGCAGTGGCTTCTCCATGTCTGTCTCAATAGCAGACTATGGACTTTTCCTCCAGGAACTTGTCCAAACCTTTTTTAAAACCCAGTTATGCTAACCACTATTACCTCGTCCTCCAGCAAAGAGTTCCAGAGCTTAGCTATTTGTTGCATGAAAAAATATTTCCTCCTATTTGTTTTAAAAGTATTTCCACTCAACTTCATTGAGTGTCCCCTGGTCATTGTACTTTTTGAAAGAGTTAAAAAAATCAATTCACTTCTACTCTATCCTTAAACACACTTAAACAGCTGAGGGAAGACATGATTGAGGTCTACAAAATCCTGAGTGGTGCAGAATGAGTAGTTTACCCCAAACATATCTTCATTACATACAAGTGGAGTTTTTGTGACCAGTGATAAAAACGGAGTCCAAGTAATGCTGGCGTTTGAGTGCACTGAGCACAGTATTGCCATGCAGTGACTACTGAGGTCTATTTTTCTCCACCTTAAATTGAAAAAAGAATGGATACCACACTCTATATTAATTGAGTTAGTGTGTTCATGATTAAGTTAGTTTAGTTCAGCTCATTATTAACGTCTTTTCCAAGCTGAACAGCCCTAACCTCTTTAGCCTTTACTCATAACTTTCTCTTTACTTCATGTACAATATCTCATTAACATTTAGAAAATCTATTATGAATGAGAAAGTGTACATGAAGTTAAATTTTTGTAGCACTGGAAATGACAGCACGCTAGGGGTGGGAAGTACTGCCGAGCTGCTGTGGTAGCCTGGAAGTACTTCCTGTACAGTGAGCGGCAGGGGCGTGCCTAGGGTCTCTGGCGCCCCCCCTGCAGACCATCAATTGGCGCCCCCCTGCAGACTATCAGTTGGCGTGCGTTCACGCACCCCCCCCCCCCCGGACCTGCCTGGCTCCAAGGCACGTGAAGAGCTGGGCGGTGCCAAAGAGACGTCAGACAGGCAGGGCTTTCACTGACACTGCGCATACGTCAGAGTCGGAGGCGGAGCGAGGTAAATTTAAAGCGCCGGGGAATCGGGGATGGAGCGGAGGAGTAAGGTTTTTTTTTTTTTTAAATACAGCTCGACAGTACGGTACCCTTGAAGGCAGGCGCCCCCCTGCAGCGCTTACTGTGTTGGCACGGCCCTGGTGAGCGGTAAGCCCACATTGAGCTTACCGCCACTTAGCACCGAAATTCTATAGTGCACAACTACAAAGGGGGCGTGTCTTGCAGTCGTACATGCAAGTTACAGAATACTATCACTTACAGCAAGGCAGATGATCCACAAAATCCAATGTGGAAAAGAATGAAGCAGATCAGTCAATCTGCTTCATTTGTTTCCACATTGGATTTTGCGTATCATGCAAATCAGTCTTTATTGGAGGGTTAAAACCAAATTAAACACCCGACACAGGCCGTGTTTCACCCAAAAAGGGCTACATCAAGGGCTTCTATTGTTCTTGAGAGGCTTACAACATCTCTTTGAAAGCCTGACGTAATCCCCTGTATTAAAGACTGATTTGCACTATTGACTGCCAACTTTAGACTCGACCATTTACCAGCCTTTGACAAGTGTTCGTACCTATAGTTAAACGTGTGCATGCCGACTTATACTCTATTCTATAACAGCAATTTCACATGCAATTACCATTATAGAATTGGCACCACACCTCCCTTATTTTTGGTTCACTTTCTTCAATTTACCCTTTAGGGGTGAACTCTATATATGGTGCCGAAAAAAGCACTATTCTATAAGCCACTCTTAAAGTTACACACGGTTTACAGAATAGTGCTTTTGCCCAAAAAATGTGATGCAAATGTGTGTATCTCTCTTGTTCTATAACAATGCACGTACATGCTAGGAACACCCCTGCCCCGCCCATGACCCTACCATTTCCATGCAACGTTTTTTTACTCGCACATAAAAGTTTTTAAAAAAATTTTAATATGGGACTCAGCAAATTATCTAATCCATATATAAACCTAGGGTAAGAATATATATATATATATATATATATATATATATATATATATATATATATATATATATATATATATATATATATTCTATAAAATCTTTGCAGTCAACGTGACTCAATGTGACTCAAGTGAAAACTCAATGTGACTCAAGTCAAATTCACAAATATAGTCACCGTTTTATATCATTGCACTCCCTCATTCATTTAAGGCCACAGTCAAAGAAGAACAGATTGAAAAAATGCTTGAAATCTTATAGTTCATAGCAACTTATCTTCTTATATGTCAATCTCCTGTGTCGCCTACAGGAACAGTTCTGCGTTAATAAATCCAGTGTCTAAAACTCTTTTCAAATCTTCCAATTTTACCCCAACTCAGATTCAGGTTTCGCTTTACAAAGAAAGCTTCATCAGGGGATACCTCCATAAAGTTAAAAATGTATTAATAATTGCATGCCATTAAATAAATAATCAGATAAGTCAGAAACTTACAAGCTAACAATCTGAACAGGCTTCTAAAGGAGCAGTCATCAGACCCAAGATGGCATCTGGAGAGACCAACACTCCCAACCCAACAGTTTTTATTTAAATCCTGTGCCTAAATTTATGCAGGTAAATTCCACTTGAATCTAATTAGTGCTTGTTAAATTGCTTGTTAAAAAACAATTATTGGTGCTAATTAGCTTGTGCGTGTGAATTGGGCGCATGCCCAAATTTGTACATGCAATTTTTAATGACTATTATGGAATTAGGGGGTTAGTGTGTATGTTTGTGTGGTTTTGTATTATACAGTATCTAGTGTGTCAGTCATACACATGAGCATTGTCAACTGTGTTCCATTGCAACACATATAGCTAAGAACTACAAGGCTCTAAAGTAATGAAAGCTTTTCCCCTCAGTGTTTAAGACAGAAAATTTCTACACAATAACCAGTGATTTAAGGACTCTCTTGATCACGCAAAATGTAAATGCTAAATTAAGTGTTACTATTAAAGAATGACATTCAATTGCTCTCTAAAGATACAGAAGAACCAAATACAGAATGGTGAGCAATATATCTCCCTCATGAAATTTTAGTGAAAATCAGCATTGCTGTAGCCAAATTGTAAAGAAATGAAAAGAATATTAAAATAGCCTTCTCTAAAATGTGAAACAATGCATTCAAATGTACAAATCAAAATGTTCTTCATGTCAAGGCAATTTACAACCAAAGCATCAAATGAATTGTAAAGTTCAAAACATTTTCAACTTTTAGAACTTTCCCAGGAAGGATCTTGGTTATTAGCGTACTTTTTCATGACTTGAACCATCTGTCATTTTCTGACTTGTAGCAAAATTGCTAACCATTATAAATTAGGCCAATTCTGGATTTCTGACAACTGTATCCTGATACACCACGAATCCTGCAGTACTGACTGCAAATACTGTGAAAGACAATTCTATAAATTTATGCCTACAGGTAGGCACCAACCCCCAAATTATATTTATTTATTGGGATTTATTAACCGTCTTTATGAAGATATTCACCCAAGGCAGTGTACAGTAGGTACAGTTTAACATCATAAGGGGAAATGAGCCAGATGTGGAGGAGAGGAGCAAAACCTTACAAGACCTGTTGGAAAGACACGAGGAAAAGCAACAGAGAACCACACCAGAGACACCAAAAGAATGAAGACAAGAGAGGAGTAAAGAGTAATTAAATAGATCAAAGAGTGCAGTGAGGTCATAGGAGATTAGGAGAAGTGCATCGTCCTGATTCAATGCAGAGTGGAAGTCATTTAATAGGGAAGCTAGCACTGTTTCCTTGGAATAACCAGTCCTAAAACCTGACTGTTCAGGATGTAGGATGTTGCTTGTTTCAACTGTGGATTTTCCCCTAGGCCATTTTAATAATGGCTTATGGACTTTTCTTTTAAGAAGCTATCCAAACCTTTTTTAAACCCCACTAAGCTAACTGCTTTTAATAAATTCTCTGGCAACGAATTCCAGAGTTTAATTACACATTGAGTGAAGAAATATTTTCTTTGATTGGTTTTAAATTTACTACATTGTAGCTTCATTGCATGCCCCCTAGTCCTAGTATTTTTGGAAAGAGTAAACAAGCGATTCATGTCTACCCATTCCACTCCACTCATTATTTTATAGACCTCTATCACATCTTCTCTCAGCTGTCTTTTCTCCAAACTGAAGAGCCCTAACCGCTTTAGCCTTTCCTCATAGGGTAGTTGTCCCATCTCTTTTATCATTTTCGTCGCCCTTCTCTGTACCATTTCTAATTGCATTATATCATTTTTGAGATGCGGTGACCAGAATTGCACACAATACTCAAGGTGCAGTCGCACCATGGAGCGATAAAAAGGCATTATAACATCCTCATTTTTATTTTCCATTCCTTTCCTAATAATACCTAACATTCTATTTGCTTTGTTAGCTGCTGTCGCACACTGAGCAAAGGGGTTTTTCAACTTATCATCAATGATGATGCCTAGATCCTTTTCCTGGTTGGTGACTCCTAATGTGGAACCTTGAATTACATAGCTATAGTTCGTGTTCCTCTTTCCCACATGCATCACTTTGCACTTGCTCACATTAAAAGACATCTGCCATTTGCATGCCCAGTCCCAGTCTTATAAGGTCCTCTTGTAATTGCTCACAATCCTCTTGTGATTTAACAACTTTGAAAAACTTTGTGTCATCAGCAAATGTAATTACCTCACTAGTTACTCCCATCTCCAGATCATGTATAAATATGTTTAAAAGCAGCAGTCCCAGCATAGACCTCTGTGGAACCCCACTAACTACCCTTCTTCATTGAGAATACTGACTATTTAACCCTACTCTCTCTGTTTTCAATCTTTTAACCACTTTTTAATCCACAATAGAACACTACCTCCTATCCCATGACTCTCTGGAGTTTTTCATGAGATACTTTGTCAAATGCCTTTTGAAAATCCACAATATCAATTGGCTCACCTTTATCCACGTTGTGATAAATAAGAGGCTGTCCTAGCCGGGGCAGGCCACTAGATGGCGCTGTTCCCCTAAAAATGTCCAGGATGTCTGGGGTAGGCCACTAGAGGGTGCTAGGAGAATAGATGGAGGTCGCTAGGACCAGGGAGAGCCCGGGGAGGTCCACAGGTGCAGGTGGTTATGGGCTGGGTCCTGTTTAGCTATTAACCACTTTATACCCCACCTGAGTTGTGAAAGGAAAAGAGGAGAACTGGTAACTGAAGCAAGAGAATCCCCCTGGAAAGAACTGGCTAAACCCTATGGACTTGTGGTGGACTGTGTGCTTAAGGAAGAAAAACAGGCTGGGGTAAGAAGTCCCTAAAGCATTAGTGTTGGACTGTGTAGCCTCAGTACTTAGAGGAACTGTGTGTTCAAAGAAAGGACTGGGTGTCCAAGGAAGGAAGGACTGGGTGTTCAAAGAAGTAGGGCTGTGTGTCCCAGTACTGAGAAGCAGGCTGCAAAGCCTGGGGTTAGAAGTCCCCAAAGTATTGAGGTCAGTGCTGAGCCCAGGAATCTGTGTGGGGAGGCTCAGTGTGAAGATATGTAAATGTATAAAGTATTTAAGCTAGAAGAACTGTGCCCAAGGGCTGGAATAAAGAATTGCCTGAATATGCTGTTGGTAAGACCTGTTTAATTTTGCCGCTGGAGAACCAGGTCACCCTGAGCGTGAAAGGATAACATGCTAATCTGCATATAATTTGCATACTGAGAACCAGCTCACCCTGAGTGGAAAAGGTGCCCAGGAGCTTGAGGTTGGATTGCTCAGGGTGATAGGAAGAGGCGGTTTGGAGTCCTGTTCAGAGGCCACAGGCCAGTGAGGTCTGCTAGATAGTGGGAGCAGAAGCCTCATCTTCACAATGCGTTTGTTCACCTCTTCAAAGAAACATAATAGACTTGATTTCCCTTCACTAAATCCATGTTGGCATTTGTCTATTAATCTATGCTTTCAAATATGCTCTTTTTTTTCAAATTTGTTCTTTATAATAGTCTATACAATTTTCTGTGGCACCAACGTCAGGCTCACTGTACCATAATTTCCCAAATCACAGGAACCTTTTTACAAAATTGGCATTACATTAGCCAGTCTCCAATCTTCCGGTACCATGCTTGAGTTTAAAGATAAATTATATATTTAACAATAGCCCTACAAGTTCACTTTTCAATTCTATCAGTACTCTGGGATGAATACTATCCAGTCCAGGTAATTTGCTACTCTTCAATGCATAAAACTGCGCCATTACATCTGGCAATAAATTCAAGGGACAGGTCATTTTTCTACTGGTCTGGAGAGACACAAGTAAATGGCACAAGTGGAATGTGGAAGGGACGGGACAAACAAGGCTCTAAAGCCTTTGGTGATGAGGGAGCGATGGAAGAGGAAGGGGAGAGGAAGAACAAGGTGAGGCCAACTCCAGAATTATATGCAGAGAAGTCAATATTGAGGACAATGGAAAAGAGCTCCTAAGGGAAAGTATCTTAGAAGAGAAATGAGAGTCAAAATCTTCAGAGGATAAGCTGGGAGGAAGAGAGACATGGAGATTATGGGAAGATAGCTGGGAAACCAGAACAAAAAGTTTATTCAGATGATTGGGTGCAGCATGTATCAGTTTCCACTTTCATTCTCTGTCCCCTCATTCCAGAGTTTCCTTTCAATTGAAAAAGACTCAATTCCTGTGCACTTATGCCATATATATATTTAAATGTCTCTATCATATCTCCCCTCTTCCACCTTTCTTCCAAAGAATACATAAGGGGGCCAATATTCAGACCATGGGAGGTATCTGGGCTGCCTCTCACGGTTGGTTCTGAGTCAGGAGATTCAATGCTGGGCCGTGACTGGCATTGAATATCCAGTTTAAATTTGTTCAGTTTTAACTTAACCAGCCAAGCTGATATTCAGCACTGGCCAGTTAAATTGGAACTGGCCAAAGTTGCTCCACCTAATGACACAACCAAAGAAAGCCACCAAACTTAGCTGGCTTCACGCTGAAAATCAGTGGATAGCCGGTTATATTGCATGATATAACTGGCTATCTACTAGGCACTAACTGGTGATATTCAACCAGGGATAGCCGACAATCCCCAGCTGAATATTGCTGGATAGCCAGCTAAGTGTTATTTAGGTGGCTAAATTGTTCTGAATTATTGGCCGGATTGAGTTTTTAAGTCTGTCCCCATATGCCATAGAATGATCGTTGGCCATTTTAGTAGCCATCCAGTTTATAGGCCCCTTTCACCAAGCTGTGGTAGCATCAGTGTGTGGATTTGCAACGTGCTGAGGCCACTTTTACCGCAGCAGTTAAAAGGCAAAAAAAGGAAATGGCTATGTGATAAATGCACACTTGCCATGTGGCCATTTCTGGGGGGGAGCCCTTACTGCCACCTATTCAGGAGGAGGTAAGGGCTCCTGCACTAACCAGGCAGTAACTGGGCAGCACACAGCGCTGCCCAATTATCACTGGATAAGCCCCCCACCTAGGAAAACAAAAATTTCCATTGCGGTGGGGGCAGCACTACAGATAGCTCCTGTGGTGGTAGTGTCGAATGAGCACGCGACAATGCTGCCGTAGCTCTACCGAGGTGTTGTAAAAGGGCCCCTACATCTTTTTGAAGGTGTGGTTTCCAGAATTGTACACGGTACTCTATACAGAGGTATTATCACCTCCTTTCTCCTGCTACCCGTTCCTCTCCCTGTGCACCCAAGCATCCTTCTGGCTTTTGCTGTCACCTTTTCTACCTGTTTGGCCACCTTAAGATTTCCATTGTCATGCTATCATTGGCAAATAGGAGGCAGTAAGCACACTTATCATGTGGTGAGGTATTTTTCTGTGCAGTAGCTGAAGGGGAACATGCTGGGCGTGCCCTCAACAGTTAACATAGGCTTTACACCTACCAAGTAGTAAGTCAACATCTTCACGATCATACCTTAACCTGCACCTTCCCAATTGCAAAGGACTAAAGTACAAAACCTACCATGCATCTAACTTCCCCTACCTGGGATCCCAACTCTGGAATGCTCTACCCAGATACATTCGGTCAATTAGTGAATATCTTCCCTTTAGGAAACTATTGAAAACCCATCTATTCAAACAGGTTTACCCGAATGACTTGACCTACCATAAACAAACATATGCAACCCATTTATTTACCAGTTCAACTAATCAATAACAACAATGACTCAGAAAATATTTACTACCAACCGTCTTACCCTTCATGCTCTTCCCCAACTTCTCCTTTATCGCTCCACCTCCTTACCTATCCTTATCCTTTCTCCCATACCTCTTCTATCCCATTTACCCCTTGTTCATTTGTTTTATCACATACCTCCTTTGTTGATTCTGATACTCCAGATTGTATTCTCTTGTTACTACGTAAGCCGCATTGAGCCTGCGATGAGCGGGAAAGCGCGGGGTACAAATGTGATAGATAAATAAATAAATAAATAAATAATAAGTGCCATTTTTACCACATTTTAGTAAAAGGACTTCTATATGTGTTCCTTACTTCCCCTGACCTGAACATGCCACTGAGAATGCCACCTCAATACAGCTAAGATTCTTAAAATGAAATGAAAAGCAAGCATGACATACCATTTGGTTTTCATTTCATCTTGAAACCTCCACAGTGAAATAAATAAATCCCTCCTGAGTATAAGATGGAAAAATGTTGAACTGGTTAGTAAAGCTGACTTATTCAATGCCTATCTCCTTTCTGTATGAGACATACACTGCAAATATGATTGTTTCAGGTCTATATTAACAATTTACATACCTAATAAAGATTCGGTACTAAGATCATTGTACAGATCTGATGAGGCTTCAGTACAAGATGTTTTAAATTCTCAGTCAAGCAACATGGACTTATTTTGAATTTGTAGGAAGAGTTAACAATATTATCAGACAAACATGCAAGTAATTCCAGTAAACCTGTTAGGAAACCACATTCTCCCATTACTGAATGGCCCCATTATTAGCTTTATGCAAAGTCGTTTACCTAAATCTTTACTGGAACTACCAAATTCTTATTTTTCAAGGGCATTCAAGCAAATGACAAAAGAAATAAAATAACTTTTTCTGTATACACCCAATATCAGTATATTCAACATGTGTAGCCAAAATGATAATGTCTTGTCTGTAAGCTTTCGGTTTTTTAGTGTTATATAAATCTTTACTTCTGGGCATTTACAGTCCAAATCTGTCCAATAAAAAGTAGAAAAATGTTTTATTAATACATCTCAGTTTAACACCATTGAATGCATTTTGAAATTGTATTTAAATGATAATGCAAGTGGCAAAGCAGAAGACATATTTGTACCCCTGGGTTCATCCCAACGTTTTTGAGATAGCAGAGTCTTAAGGCTTTTTCTGGCTATGCTTAACCTAACATCCTAGTTTTAAATTCTGCATTACCATTTTTATCACTGGCATCGTCATGGAATTATATTAAACTCATCCTACTTTCAGTCACCATGATGAAATGAAGAATCCCATGAAATTGTTTATTGTTTACTGTTTATCAATTACTTATTATACTGCCCTGAGTACAACAGTACAAAGTGATGTACAGGCTTAAAAACTTAGGAAACTAGAAGGGAGCACCATATTCAAAAATAGGACAGCAAACAACCTCACAGCACAGAAACAGAACTAGAAAGTTCCTTTGAAGCCAGAAAATGAGACAAGGAAATCCGACCGGCATGCATCCTTTGTCTGATGTCGCTAGCTGCAGGCCACCGCTAAACTGAGACTGCGCAGCTGAGCAGGCGAGTCTAATGGCAGCCATAAATTTCTGAAATGAGGATTCCACCTACAAGCAGGTTGGCGGAGAATCTGAGCTAGGTAGAAATGCCGAAGGAAGTGATGGGAGCGAGAGTAGCAGTTTGTAAGAGGAACGCAGATGATGAGAAGGATTATAAGGGACAAGCAAAGAGGATAAGTAAAATGGGACACCTGGATTAAGGGGTCCTTTTACTAAGCCATGGTAAAAAGTGGCCCAAGGTAGTATGGGCGCCAGGGGCGTAGCCGGACCTCAAGGTGCGAGGTGGCCAGAGCCCAAGGTGGGGGGCACATTTTGGTTGTCACCCCACAGCCACCCTCCTCCGCCGCCTCCCCCCCCTCCCCCCCCCCCCCCGGCCATTTTCTTCTTTTCAGACAGGAGTGAGCAAGCTATGTAACGAGAGCCTCTTCCCTGAGGAAGTTTTGCGAAACCTGGCCATGTTGGTGGAGGTTCTCCTGCGAATTGAAATTGCTACCATTCTTTAAGATAAGTGCTGAGCTATTATGCACATTTATGATATCTATTTTATTGCACCAGAGAGTATTTTTGCTCAAGAAAAAAGCACTATTATATATATATATAAAAAATTTGAAGGGTGATCCGATGAAGATCTGCACCACAACCATATTTTCTTTCTCAACTGAAAAAGGAACAGAAAGTTCCCTATGGTGTGAGCTGCTATAAAATACTTTGCTGCATTAAGTGTCATAGAAATGCATTGGCATCTCTAGCGTTTAGCGCATGCCTATTTTTAGCGTGTGCTAAGAATGCGAGCGCGCTTTAGAAAAAGACCCCCCTGAGTAAGCCCTGCAAAAAACTGTGTTATAATAATCCAAGCAGCTAGTAGCTACAGGATGGGAAACATTTTCATTTTTTCGCAAGGCAGACCGAGAATTTATAGTGCCAGATTGGTATAACTGCTTTTGTATTCTAAATAACATTGGAATTTTTGCCTTCACGTTTGAGCTGCAGCTGTTGGAATTAATCCGCTAAAACAAGAGATCATTATTATTCTTGCTGGTGTAATAGTAATAATTATCAACCAGAATCAAGAGACCAAAATTAAATTGATGCTTTTTTTTTCAAAAAGAAGGAACATCTTTTGTGACCTTTACTATTTAATAACAAACCGCGAAGAAACAAATCACATATTCCATTTCCAAATAGCACGTAGAAATCCTTCATTAAAAATAAGATCTTAGAGCAGATTAAATGAACATATTGTAGAGCTAAAAATAAAAAAGAGCAACATAATGGTGATTATTTTTGAAGGCTTATTTGCCATTTGAACGTAGAAATACTGGTATTTATACGTGCAACTGGCATCCATGTGTAAACTGGCATTTTGCAGAGTTGTAAATATGCAGAACTGATTTTGCAAAGCATGTCAACATGCCGGATGGAAGATAAACATCAACATTTACAGATGCAATAAATCACATCCGAATGCTAATGTCACTTATCTCTTGGGACTGCTTGCGTTGATAGTAACTGGAGGAGATGTGACTGCAAGTTGTTGGCATGATTGTCTACCCTTTTACATAAGTATTGCCACACTGGGACAGACCAAAGATCCATCAAGCCCAGCATCCTGTTTCCAACAGTGGCCAATCCAGGTCACAAATACCTGGCAGAAACCTAAACAATAGCAACATTCCATGTAGAACCCCAAAGAGTAGCAACATTCCATTCAGATTCTCAAATAGTAGCAACATTCCATGTAGAACCCCAAAGAGTAGCAAGATTCCATTCAGAATCTCAAATAGTAGCATAAGTACATAAGTATTGCCACACTGAGACAGACCAAAGGTCCATCAAGCCCTGCATCCTGTTTCCCACAGTGGCCAATCCAGGTCACAAATACCTGGCAAAATCCCCAAAAAGTCCAATACATTTTATGCCGCTTGACCCCACAGATGGCCAGTGCTTTACTAGGTTCTGCTTCAATAAGATCACCATCCAAGATCTCTGCCAGGAGCTAGATCCTCTCCTCCGATGTACCACACAGAAGAAGCAACTCATGCCCTGTCCATCTAAAGGTCGCCCATGAGCTTTTGTCACTACTGGCAGTTTCCACTCAATGCTAGCTGTCACAGCAAGCTACAGACTAAGTTGATGGTTTCTAGCACTTTTAGTGAGTGAGTTCCCTTGGCCAGGTAGGGATCTGCCACTTGCCATCTTCTTTTTAGATCTTCCTCGTCCTTATTGCAATGCAAGATAGAGTTCACCATATGGCAGTTCCCGACTCTGTTTTTGCTTAGTGTAGGCACTTGATGGTCCTTTTAATAAGCTGCGGCAAAGGAGGGACTGCGCTGGCATCAGCGCACATTTTTGACGTGCAGTGAGGCCCCCTTTTTACTGTACCAGGTAAAAGGCTGGGTTTCTTTTTAAAGAAATGGGTGTGTAGCCAATGAAGCCACCCATTGAGGTGGTGGTAAGGGCTCCCACACTAACCCGGCAGTAATCGGCCAGTGCCGATTATCGCAGGGTAAACACCAGCACTTCAAAAATTTAAGAAAATTTCAGCTCCTGAAATGGTGCATGCTAGCTGGGGGGGAGGGGTAGGAACTACTGCCAGGCTGCTGCGGTAGCCTGGCTGTACTTCCAGTTTAGCGAGCGGTAAGCCCGCGTTGGGCTTACCGCTGCTTAGTAAAAGACCCCTTTATTCTCCCAAATTCTTGTCTAAAGTGGTGACACCTTTTCACCTAAGTGAAGAAATAGTGCTCCCTCCCTTCTGTCCAAAGCCCCGTTCAAATCCTCATGAGAAAGCCTTCCGTACTGTAAATGGGCTTTCACCTGCTAGTTGAAAAGAACAAAATCATTTAGAAAATCCACTCAACTTTTCATCTCCTTTAAGCCAAATAGACCTTGTATGCCTATTGTGAAAAGGACTTTAGCTAAGTCTCTGGATTCATATGTTCTGCTATGAAAAAAAAAATCGATGTTTCAGCTATAAGGCAATCTCATCAAATTACTGCAGCATGTAAACTCTGTCTCACTGAATACTATTTGCAAAGTGTCTACGTGGTTCTCATCCTATTGGGCCGCCGAGAGACTGAGTCGGGCCCAGGGCAAGGCTGCGCCCCCCTCCAGGATCGCCCCCCCCCCCAAGGATCACCCCCACCCCTCAATCGCTACTGCTGTCGCCTTCCTCTCCTGGTCCAAGGCCGCTGGTGCGGCAGTTCCCAGTCTCCACCTACCTACCCTCTGCTCCCTTCTGCCTGCCATCCGACCCCTTCATTTAAATTTTAAAAAAAAATTCTGTAAAGCAGCTGGCGCAGTGTCTTCCCTCACTGTGTCCCACCCTTGCGGAAATAGGAAGTTACATCAGAGGAGGGAGGGACACAGTGAGGGAAGGCCTGCCCGAGGCAATCTGCCGCTTTTGCAGAGAAGGTGCTGCCCTGCTGCTTTAGAGATTTTTTTTTTTTAATGCAAGGGGGTCGAACGAGACAGAAGGGAGCTGAGGGTAGGCAGGTGGAGACGGGACTGCGGCGCCGGTCGCCTGGGAGCAGGAGAGGGTGAGAGACTCCGGCGCCGGGCCCTCCTTGGTGGCCTGGGCCTGGGGAGTATTGCCCCCCCCCCCCCGCGCCCCCTCTTGGCGGCCCTGCATCCTACCTTTACTGCACATTACTACTTGAGCCAAGCCTCAGCAGAGAACAGCGCCCTATGAACTAACAACTCTTGCAATCAAGCATTCGGGTTGGTCTAAAAACTGGAACAATCTTAAACTTGAGAGCTTGGGAGTCGCCCGCTTGTGTGCTTGACTCAGTCCTGCTTGTCAATGGGAAAAGCAATGTTGCTCACCTGTAAAAGATGTTTTCCGTAAACAGCAGGATTGAAAAGGCACACAATCCCTCCCACCTCACCAAGAGTTACTTGCACTGAGCTATGAACCAAACTGAAAAACTGAGCAGACTACTGTATGAGGGAGAGGCCATGTATGCTCAGAACTTTACACTAAATTTCGAGCAGTGGGTGAGCAGTTCTGTCAAGATGCCATCTACCGGCACACCTTATCAACCCTGTTGTCTACTTCATGGTTCAAGGATGTAAGTTCAGGCACTTCTGAAAGTTAAGAGAATCTCAGATTATTCTACCTCCTCAGGGTCTAAGATCTGTCCCGGTCCTTCTTTTCTGAGACTCCTTCCACAAAACAGAAAGCAAATGCATTCAGCTTCAGGAAATTGAAGCCTGATCTCACAAATATTGTGGTATCTGCCTTTCTCAGGGCATCTTACTGTTACCACTCATAATAAAGTCTTTTCAACAGAAAAGACTCTATGAGGGGCATTTTTGATATGATGTCTAAATCCGATTTTGGATGTTTCGTGAAAAATGTCCAAAAATCCAGTAACAAACATGGCCTTTTTCAAACCAGAAAAACATCTAACTTATTATTTTGAAAATGGCCATTTGCTAGATGTTTTTATTTATTTATTTATTTGTTTGTTACATTTGTATCCCACATTTCCCCACCTATTTGTAGGCTCAATGTGGCTTACATAGTACCGTGCTCAGTGTGTCTATCTCTAGGACCATTTTTGGAAAGAAAAAGAAAGACCAAGGGAAAAATGCACAAAACAAGCCATTGCAATATAATTGGGAGAGGGGGGTACCAGCATTCATAGTAAGCTGGTCAAACAGACATGCCAGTAGAGCAGTGGGGCACCCTAAAGAACAATGCAGTGGACTTCACATTAAAGGTCCCATGAATACATCGCACCATTACCACTTATATTGTATGGTGAGCCCTCCAAAACCCACCAAAAACCTACTGTACTCAACTGTACACCATTACAATAGCCCTTATGGCTGCAGGTGTCACCTATATGTTGGTACAATAGGTATTTTGTGATTTTTGGAGGGCTCACATATTCCACCACAAGTATACCAGTTAGAGTGGGGTATGAGCCTGGGTCACCTTCTATATAGTCCAATGCACTTACCACTAGGCTACTCCTGTGATCTGCTTGCTGGTTTAATAGAAAAGATTATCATATCTAAAGCTGTCATGTTTTAAGGTGCTGGGAGGGGGTCAGTGACTACTGGAGGAGTAAGGGGATTATAGGGCACCTTTTGGTCATTTAGTCATGATTGAAACAGGTCTAGCCAGAAACTTCTTAACTGTGGCTCTAGACATTTTTATTTTGTTTCATTATTGCAGAAAAATATCTATCTTTTGGTGCTCTATATGTCATGCCCAAAACATGCCCCCTTCAAATTTGGATGAACTGTGGAACAAGACATCTAAAATCAGAGTGTTGAAAATTGTAACTTTGATGTTTTTGAGAGAAAAATGTCCTTCTGCCACCTTATGACTTTTTTTGGGATTTTTTTTGTTTTTGTTTTGAAAGTGAGCCCCTATATATAGTAACCCTAGTGAACCAACTCTTAAATGATATGCAATCCAGGAGCCTCTGCTTGTCTTGTATATTAAAACCAGCAAGATCATCCAGGAATCTTGAATTTTGGGTCTGTTCTTATCTCTGGGAGAAAAGGGAGTCTAAACAATAGCTTTGCATTTATCAAAGAGAAATATGAGGGACTCCACTGAAATCATGGTCAAGAAATACATGTGATTCCTATAAAAATGTTTTCATACACAGTACTACAATTCAAAAACTGATTCACATATTTTAAAAAAATGTAACATTCCAGTCCTCTGGGACCTTACATACAGATCCATAATTTGTATAACATAGGTCCTAGATGACACTTATAGTAACTCATTGGGCAGATCAACTGCCAAGATAACAACCTCTGAAAGCTTACCTGTAGGATGAACTTCTATAGGAGCTTAGTATTAGAAGCTTCATTGTGGCATTGTGAAATTTCAAGACGTAGAGATAATGCTTTTTGCTCCTAGAATCCATGATAGTTGCTACAATGCAGTCCATTCCATAGAAAACCAGAAGAAGGTGGAGCAGGAAGAATGGTTCCAGAAGGAAGAGACAAGATAGAATTTGGATTTTTCATGCCTTTTCATTAGTAGCTCAAGAAAAGTTACAATTCAGGTACCATAGGTATTTCTTCATCTTTGGAGGGCTTACAATCTGTGTTTGCACTTGAGGCAATGGAAGGTTAAGCGACTTGTCCAAGATCACAAGAAGCATCAATGGGGTTTGAACCCTTGTTCTCCTAGTTCTCAATCTACTGCTTTAACCATGCGGGTACTTCTCTACTAGGAAAGTACTATGATACAATTTTGGGCCTGAACCTCCTGTTCTCAATTACACTCCAGAGGCAGGAGTACCTGCAGCTAATGACAAGTGGAGAGTACAATAGAAGGAAGTTTAGTTATCAATTTTCATCTCAATCAATTAATTTTTCAAGATGGCTGCTAAAACAAATTCCATAATGTCACTTTGGTTATTTTGTCAAACAGTTGTTTCAAACAATAGGGTTTTTCTTATCTTGATAAAATCAATACGGGGTGATGAGTCAGAAATTCAAGCTATAAAAGACTAATGCGATTGGCTAAAAACTGTCAAGTAAGTGAGAAACTTCAATGTTGTCAATCCAATAAATCACAGCCAGACCAATCATCTGCCCAGAAAGGGACATGCTTTTGCAAGCTTAAGCCCAAAGCAAATTTCTTACTGAACACCTCTTTCGGATATCATAGGGTTATTTAAAAAAATTTAAAAAGAAAAAGAAAGGAGGAGATTTTACCATGTTTGAATATCTACAGTACGATGGAAATGTCTTGCTTTTTCCCAGGTTATGTAGAAAGAAAACTGAAACCCTTCAAGCAGAGAATGACACTGGGACAAAGTTTGTCCCCATCCCTGCCCCATCCCCATGGGCTCTGTCCTCATCTGTAGAAGCCTCAAACACTTATGACTTTATTATTTAAATATTTTTATTAAAGTATAAAAAAGAACCTTATACTGTGCAACTGTTGTTTATAAATCACAATAGAAAACAATAACAGCGAGCAACTATAATAACCCCACCACCACCACCCTCTACCCTTCCAACCCCAACAATAGCTGACTTCTACTACCCCAAGGAATCCTAATCCACCCTGTTAAAATGTCCAGGGGTACAAAATATAGTCCATTCTTTAAGCCCTGGCAGGGAAGAAACATGCCCTGTGAAGCACTGTTATGATTTTATAATCCGTGGATGAATAAGTCATCAACAATCTCAGGATTCAGTATAGCTTTCCTGTCTTCCACAGTCCTTGCAGCAATGGAAGATGTCTTCTCAGAAGATGTGCTGGAAACAGGAATGTACAGGATTCCCCCATGCAAATTTTTCTAGTTGTGGCCAACATGTTTGCTTGTTTTTCCAAAAAAACAAAATATCGTCATCTACATCACACAAACATAAACAACAGTACAGTTCACTAACAGGCTTCAACGTAAAATATGATCCCGGGATCTGGCCCCATCTCTGTGGCATCTGTCCTCGTCTCCACCCTATCACCGCGGGCTCTGTCCTTATCCCTGCGGTTACAACAGATCCCCGTCCCCATGTCATTCTCTACCTTCAAACCTGCAAGTTGGTTTTCAAAGGCAAAATCCCTTAGGGTCCTGTTTACTAAGTTGTGCTAGTATTTTTAGTGCATGCTAAAAATTAGCACACACTAAGCATGTACGAATATTATGGGCATCTACACGGTTAATGCACACTAATGCTTAGCACGCACTAAAAATGCTAATGTGTTTCTAGCACGGCTTAGTAAACAGGGCCTTTAGAAAATTCTAGTACATAAGTACATAAGCATCACCATGCTGGGGCAGACCAAGGGTCCATCGAGCCCCGCACCCTGTCACTGACAGCGGCCAAAAGAACAAGCAATTTGTCCCACCCATCCTAGAAATACTGTATTCCCTCGTCCATTCAATAACAATCTATGGCTTTTTCCTCCAGGAAGCCGTCCAACCCTTTTTTGAAGTCCGCCACGTTAACCGCCTTAACCACCTTTTCCGGCAGCGAATTCCAGAGTTTAACATGTTGGATTATTTGTAGTAAATAATTAGCAGATTTTATACACACAGCTTCAGCTTTAGAAATGTTAATTTCTTTTCTTCATCTCTCTCACATACACCCCAGAATAATTCACTGCTGAGTCACTTTAAAGTTGAAGTAACAAAACATCTGTTTACTCACAGTTTGTAGTTAGATTATAATCAGACAGGCTTATATATACATAATACTATACATTTGGATTATCAGCTCTTTCCATGTGCTTAGATGGTAATGGATGCTCACACCACCATAGATCCTCTCAGGTTAGGAGAGATCATGAGCTCCATGTGCTGTGTCTAACCCCCACAGGAAGTTGCATGGGTGTGACCTCTCTAAGTAATTCACATCAGAGGTCACAGAGTAATCACAGAGAAAAAATTGGTGACAGGCAATGCATGTAAAATACAATACATTCCAACAAACCCCTTCTCATGCATAACTGTCATGCAATTATTTATTCATACAAAGTCCAAGCTTTATTCGCAGATTCTCAAAACGTTCTCTGGGTAACGGTTTAGTCATGATGTCAGCTGTCATCTTACTGGTGTGACAATAGTGTAGACTGATGACCCCTTCTTTCGCCAACTCTCGCACGTTGTGGTATTTCGTTGCGATGTGCTTGGTGCGTGACTGAACCTTGTCATTCTGTGACAGTCTGATGCAGCTCTGATTATCTTCCATTATCTGGATTGGTCTCTGTTCAGCTATTCCAAAATCCAGCAAAAGTTTTTCAATCCACATCAGTTCTCTGCATGCTTCTGATACAGCCACATATTCAGCTTCTGTAGAAGACAGACTCACAATACTTTGTTTATGACTGGCCCATGAAATTTGTACATTTCCATACATAAACACATATCCACTTGTGGATTTATAATCAGAATGATCCCCTGCCCAATCTGAATCACAGTAACATATTAGTTTTGGATTACTATTGGCTGAAATCTTTAATTTACAATCAATGGTACCTTTTAAATACCTTACCATCCTTTTAACTGCAGTCCAATCTGATTTGGTAGGTGAGCTGACCCTTCTGCTCAAAATTCCTACTGCATTTGCTATATCAGCCCTGTATGTGGTAGTTAGATATAAAAGCTTACCTATGGCTGATCTATATTGGATGTTATCTGGTAAAGGTTCTCTTACTGTTTCATCCTTCAGAAAATCAGTGATCATGGGAGTGCTTACAACTTGGGCATCTTGCATACCTAAACTTTCAATAAGCTCATTTATTTTCTGCTTCTGGCTTAGAAGATAAGAACCATCATTTTGTTTCTCAATTTCTATACCAAGATAGTATGACACATTACCAAGTTCTTTTATCTCAACATTCTGGTTTAAATATTTTACAATGTCCTTGTACTCTTGCTCACTTTCGCTTGCAATGAGCAGATCATCAACAAAAGCTAAAATGTATGCATATTGTCCATTTCTGCACCTAGTGTACAAGCATTTATCTGCTTCACCTTGCTTAAATCCTAAATTTGTCAATATTTCATGCAATTTGTCATTCCAACATTTTGCACTTTGTTTTAATCCATAAAGACCTTTGTTTAATTTACACACTAGCTGTCTTTGTTTTGTATTTATGAAACCTGTTGGCTGTTCCATGTACAAGTCTTCAGTTATATCTCCATGAAGAAATGCTGTTTTCACATCAATGTGGTTGACTTGCATGCCTTTTGAGACTGCAATGCTCAGATGTGTTCTAATTGTCGTGTGTTTCACTACAGGTGCAAACACTTCATCAAAATCTTCTCCATATTTTTGAAGATATCCCTTTGCGACTAATCTGGCTTTATACCTTTCCACTTTTCCTTGTGCATTCCTTTTTAACTTGAATACCCATTTGCATCCTATAGCTTTCTTGCCAGGAGGTAATTTTGTAAGAATCCAAGTATTATTTTTATGCAATGCATCAATTTCTTCTTGTGCAGCTTTACGCCATTCAGCAGCTTCTTCTGCTGGCATTTTCTCAATCTCATCCCATGTTAAGGGCTCTTGAGCTTCTGCTGACTTTGTTAGGTAAGACAGTCTTGGGGGTGGAACACCTTTGTTTTCCCTGGATGAGCGTCTGACAACAGGTTGGTCTGACCTTTCCGCATCCTCTAAATCTGAGAGTCCTTCTCCAATTGATTCCCCTTCTCCAACTGTACTGTCTCCTGCGATGATCCTTTCTGTGTCTGCTTCCTCTGCCTGTTCCTCGTTAGATACAGATGAGTTGCTTTCAGACATCTGCCTTGGTATGGCATTTATATACACTGGCATGTCTATTATGGTTCTAGTTTCATATTCTGGATGATAAGGCTCATCTGGGATAATCCAGCCTTTATCAACCCTTTTGTTTTCATCAAAATATGTAACATGTCTTATGCCAACAATGCCAGTTTTCAGATTCAAAATTCTATATCCTTTGTGTCCTGGAGCATAGCCAACTAAAATGCCCCTTTCTGTTGTGGAATCCAGCTTATGCCTTCTTTGCTTTGGTACATGAGCATATGCTGTACTTCCAAATGTTCTTATGTGTGACAGGTTTGGCTTCCTACCATGCCATGTCTCATGTGGTGTGCGCTCAGCGCCTTTAGTTGGCATTCTGTTTTGTAGGTACACTGCTGTGAGAATGGCTTCCCCCCATAGTCTTTTAGGGAGATTGCTATCTGACAGCATACATCTGGTCATTTCCACAAGTGACCTAAATTTTCTCTCTGCAACAGAATTTTGCTCTGGTGTATAAGCTACTGTTGTGATATGCTGAATGCCTTCTTGTTCTAGAAATGTGCGCATGCTTTGTGAAGTGAACTCACCACCGTTGTCGGTCTGAAGAACCTTTGGTTTTCTTTCAAATTTATTGCTCACCATGGCTACGTATTTCTTCAGCATGTCTGTGACTTGACTTTTTTCTTTCAGCAAATAGGCCACACAGTATCTAGAGAAATCATCCAAGAATATTAGCACAAATCTGTTATTTCCCAATGATGGGATATTAAACGGTCCACATAAGTCACTGTGTATTAAGTCCAGTACTTTATTACTCCTATTTCCTGTGTATGCAGGAAATGAGGGTCTCACACCTTTTTGAGTAACACAGTCTATGCATTTCTCCATTTTACCAGTATTTGCACTTATCTGAATGCCTGTGGCTAGTTGCCTACTGTAAAGATCCTGGATCACCTTAAAATCACGATGTCCCAGGCGGCGGTGCCAGATTTCCAGACTACATTTACCATCATTCTTCCTTACTTGCGCCATATGTGAGGCTTCACCTGAAATGCTCAGTTTATAAATATCATTATGCATAAAAGCTTCAGCATACACTTCATCATTTTTAGAGATTGTGCACTTACTGTTTTCAAAATGAATCACAAATCCCTTCTTATCTAATGTAGATACACTAAGCATATTGCAAACTGCTTGGGGAATATACAAGACATCACTTACAGGAATTTCTTTAACTTCATTAGACACTTTGCATTTTAAGAATCCAATTCCTTTTGCTTGGATCTTAGCAGTCCCTGCGTTTGCAGTATTAAGAATACCTTCTTCTGGACACATTTCCTGAAAGAAATCCTTACAATTGGTTAAATGGCATGTGCTCCCCGAATCCAAAATCCAAGTACTTTCATTTGAATTATTATTTACCATAGTCAAAGATTTTTCTGCCATTAGAAAGCTCTTATGTTTATCATTGTCTTTCATACATGTCCTGCTTGGAAAATTCTTTTGTTCCATTGGCTTAGGTGAGCTAGAGGGAGTGTTTTGTGTTTCCTTACACCATTTAGATACATGTCCCTCCTTTCCACATGAATAGCAAATCAGCTTGCCCTTGGGTGGAGTTTTCCCATAGCTCCGCCTTCCTCTATTCTTTGCCAAGAAATTTGTTTCATTTCTCTCTGACTTGCTTTGAGAACACATCTCCTCAGAATCATTAATTATGCATTCCTGCCTCAGTTTTGATGCTGCCTGTTCAAAAGATTGCCCTTCAATGGCTTCATTTACAGACCTAAAAACATCAAACTTCTTTGATAGTGAGGTAAAAAGAAATGCTCTTTTCAATGCATCACACATGGGAATTCCAGAAAGTTCTAACTTTTGAAATGAAGACATAAGATGCATAATGTGATCATTACACTTACTTTTATCCCTTAATTTGGTTTCATTCAACTCTGCCAACCAAATTGGTTGCTGTTTTGCATATGTAGTTGCATACATAGTTCTCAGTTTATCTAAAATTTCCTTTGCTGTATCTTTTGCCTCCACCAATATGGCTTGTTTCTCTGAGAGAGCTTCCAAAAACATGCACTTCACATAATAGTTTGCATTGTCCCATTCAGCCATATTTTCAGCTGTTCTGTTTTGGTCTAAACATATACTTAATTTCTTTGCTTGAAGGAGACATCTGAATCTTAGTTCCCACTGCTGATAATTAAATTCAGTTAATTTAGGCACCTTGAGAGAGTAGAAAAATGGTGAATTTCCTCCCTCAGCCATTTTCTTAGCCTTCTGCTGTTTGGTGTGTGGGGGGAGAGAGAGACAGACTGAATCTTTCTTTTAAAACTTAAGAGAAAAATGTGGCTTTTTTACTGCCTGGTAATATTTCTCTTCTTTTTCAATTCCTGGCCCTGGGCCCATAACCCTTTTTGTTGGATTATTTGTAGTAAATAATTAGCAGATTTTATACACACAGCTTCAGCTTTAGAAATGTTAATTTCTTTTCTTCATCTCTCTCACATACACCCCAGAATAATTCACTGCTGAGTCACTTTAAAGTTGAAGTAACAAAACATCTGTTTACTCACAGTTTGTAGTTAGATTATAATCAGACAGGCTTATATATACATAATACTATACATTTGGATTATCAGCTCTTTCCATGTGCTTAGATGGTAATGGATGCTCACACCACCATAGATCCTCTCAGGTTAGGAGAGATCATGAGCTCCATGTGCTGTGTCTAACCCCCACAGGAAGTTGCATGGGTGTGACCTCTCTAAGTAATTCACATCAGAGGTCACAGAGTAATCACAGAGAAAAAATTGGTGACAGGCAATGCATGTAAAATACAATACATTCCAACATAACAACGCGTTGAGTGAAGAAAAATTTCCTCCGATTCGTTTTAAATTTACCACACTACAGCTTCATCGCATACCCCCTTATCCTAGTATTTTTGGAAAGCGTAAACAGACGCTCCAAATCGACCCGTTCCATTCCACTCATTATCTTATAGACCTCTATCATATCTCCCCTCAGCCGCCTTTTCTCCAAGCTGAAGAGCCCCAGCCTCTTCAGCCTATCCTGATAGGGAAGCCGTCCCATCCCCTGTATCATCTTTGTCGCCCTTCTCTGCACCTTTTCCCAATTCCACTATGTCTTTTTTGAGGTGCGGTGACCAGAATTGAACACAATACTCGAGGTGCGGTCGCACCACGGAGCGATACAACAGCAGAATAATATCCTTATTTTTGTTTTCCATCCCTTTCCTAATGATACCCAACATTCTATTTGCTTTCCTAGCCACAGCAGCACATTGAGCAGACGTTTTCAACGTATCATCAACGACGACACCTAGATCCCTTTCTCGGTAGCTACAGGATATGGGCTTGAGTGCAGTACCATGATAGGGAAGTACATGCATAATTTGCTGTCCTGTCTCTATCACCGCCCACTTTCAGAGCAGGTATAAGGAACGCATGTTACCATCAAGCATGACAACTTTTACCCATGTACATGAAACCCCATTTTTATGCAGATGAGCACAACATCTTTTAATTATTGCACCCAATACTATTAAAAAGATGAAAAAATAATTAAATGCAGTCAATGTGAAACCTTTTCATTATTGCCCATATATGATTAAAGTGAAAAGAAAAAATTTAATTTCAGCCATGTTAATTAGCCACTTGCTTATGAATTCAAAGCATTTAATCATAGTTTTCCTTCTCCTTCAAATACAATTATGAATTGCAAACATTGTGAATCGTTTAATCAAGGAGCTCTTTAAGCATAAAACTTGAAGTCATAAAAGAAATTAATGTATCTTTTTCTAAAGCAGAATTTAATTTCCAGTACCTTTTCAGCCCCAGACAGCCATATGTGGGTCTGGTTATGAGTTACCTAGTTAGGCTTATTTAGCCTAGAGAACAGAAAATGATATTGCTGTGTCTTGCAGACACCTGTGGGTGGAAAATACTATCATTAAGGGTTCAGTTTGAATTATGGAGTCCTTTTACTAAGCTGTGCTAACAGATTTAGGAGCCCTTTTACTAAGGGTTACCGCAAGGCAATCCGGAACTACCGCCGACCCAACACGGGTGCCAGAAGTAGTTCCACCCCTACAGCGCGCTACTTCCGGTGCTACAGAAAATCGGACCTGATTTTCTAGTGCAGGGGTTACCCGACAGTAATCTGGCAGTTCCACGCGCTGCATGGTCACCACTGGCTTAGGGGCCCCTTTTACTAAGCCGAGTAGGTGCCTACATGCGCCCAATGGGCGCCAATTCGGAACTACCGCCCAGCTACCTTGCGACCCGGGTGGTAATTTCATTTTGTACACACGTCTACTAAACGCGCCGGAAAATATATTATCTTTTCTGGTGTGCGGTACTAACCGGGTGGTAATGGCCTGCGCTGTTGTAGATGCGTGTATTGGACGTGCGCCGGTCCATTTTTCAGCGTGCCTGCAAAAAAAAGCGTTTTTTTGGCCAAAAATGGATGTGTGGCAAAATGAAAATTGGCGTTCGTTCATTTTGGGCCTGAGACCTTACCGCCACCTATTTTGTAGGAAGTAAGGGCTCACAGCCTAATCCTGTGCTATTCAGTTAGCATGCAATAATGCTGATGTACTAATCAATTAGCATAGATGTGCCAATTCCCACCTCACACATGCAAAAAAAATATTCTTCAACATGAGGATAGTACATGTGTGATGTCACGCTACCCACCTACAAGTGTAGACCAAATCTATGGTCTCTTTACTACCTACCTAAAAGCATACGGTAATACAGTAATTCTTTCACTGCCTCCAATCTGTACATTTAACCGAAAAAGATTAATCTATAATAATCCTTAGACCAAAAAAAAATAATAAATCTATTTGCAGCAATAAAAACCTCTCAGAAAAAAAAAAGTTAGTCCTTATGTTTAATTGGCTCTTTTGTAATTACACTCTGGAATTTGTTGCCAGAGAATGTGGTAAAGATAGTTAGCTTTAGTAAGATTTAAAAAAAAGTTTGGATAACTTCTTAAAAGAAAGATCCATCTAGGCCATTATTAAAATGAATTTGGGGAAAATCCATTGCTTATTTCTAGAATAAGCAGCATAAAATGTTTTATATTTTGGGGGAACCTTGCCCCTGCTCATTCCCACTTGCTTGAATTTTGATCTTGACTTATTAACAGTATGTTTTCTACTTATTCTCACTTGCTTAATCTTTGATAATACTATTTTCCATTTAACACTAACAGGTATCTCCTATTATACTATCTACTAATAACACCACATTGTAAGCCACATTGAGCCTACAAAGAGGTGGGAAAATGTGGGATACAAATGCAACAAATATTTGTAATCTGAATCCTGAATTAGCCACTATTAAAACAGCATTCAAAACTTTAAGAACCTTTAATCTGTCTCAATACAGTAATACGTAAGCTTCAGGGTCCTCTTAATAGGTCCCCTTGCCTCTCGGAGTGAAAATCCTCAACTTCTGGGACACCCTTCTACCCCACCCCAGTTGTCTGAGGGGTTTCAGTCCTTCCCTGTATGTGCCACTGGGCCCAGTTTTTCTTCTATTAAGGCTTGAAATCAGACTCCCAGATATTCAGTTCATGCAAATGAGTATGCTGATAGTATTCAATTCAATTTTTCTTGTCCTCAGATTCCCTAAAGATGTTGAAATACTCTCCACTACCTTTCTGGAATGGGTTAGTCCTCCCCTGCCACCACACACATAGTCTTCGCCACAGGACTACCACCACCCCAAGCAGGGTCCCAGGTGTTCACCCTAACTAAGCTAGAATGGACTAAACTCAAACTGTATTTCTAATCTCCCACCCCTATACTGAATATGTTTTATATCTTAGAAAACTAAATAATATATATATATTTATTGGTTTTGTTTTTTTTTTGGGGGGGGGGTGATACGCAGCTGTATATTTAAAATTTGCTATGCAATATCTGAATGTTCATTACAAAAAGTCTTTCAAAGCTATGGTAAAAAAGAACTTTACACACTTAACTTAAAAACATAGTGAATAGTCATAATATGGACTCTAAATCTGAGGTGCATAAAATGAAGGAATTTCTGGATGTTATTATAGCTTGAGCATTCTAACCTAATTTGGAACATGCCAAATGTCTAAATATGGCTTAGTTAGAACATGTTCTACCACGTCAATTAGTTGAGCGTCCAAATTCTTTGTCTTTTATATCACTGCAGTTTTCCTTATAGCAAGCTCTGTTTTTCACCACTGTAGCACGTAATTTGAAATTGTTCTCAAATGCACAGTATCAGATGAATTGGAGAGAAAGGATAGAGTATGGCATCCTGGTGGCAGAATACACAAATCAAAAGTTGGTCTCTAAATCTAACAAGTGAGTCGATATTAGTCTTCACACAACCACCTGAAATCTCTCCGCAGAATTAAGAACGAATTCAGAGAAAGCAAACTGTATCTGCAGATTTTAAAGTACCAACTCCGTCAGGGCTTTTGGTCACAGATGACTTCCAAACCATTAGGAGGGTGCAATTCTACAAAGATCACCCAAATTTGAGTACTAAAATGCAGGGCACTGAGCATCTGGTCGCCTAGATTCCATTACAGAATAGATTGTAAGTTACGCATATGCTTCACCCACAGTTTATTTTTGGTTGGTTTAAACTGTTATGATTGGGGTCAGAACCCCTCTCAAACTTACCTCTTTCCTGGGGGTCAGCTTCTTAGCTGGCTTCTGTTTCTTTTGTCTGGCCTGTCTGAGCTGGCTCTGTCTCTGTCTCTCTGTGCTGGCAGCTTCCAGCAGCATGGGGTTAATTGTTTCTCTTTACTACAGCTGTGTGGGTGGACTGAGTTAGCTCTACCTCTCTTTGGGTGTACTGGCTTCAAGTGCTTCACGGTGTTGCATTGGTGTGGGTTGGGCCTCTCTGGGTCAGTGTGCTGTTGCCTGGGGCTAGGGAGTGTGACATCATCAGGGAGGGCCTTGATAAGGAAGTGGTGTTATTTCCTTCAGGGCCTTGGCAACGGTGGTGTTTGCTTTGGGTAGGGTGGTGCAGTGTGCACTTCTGACTTTGTGTCTAGTTTCCCTGCTTGCTTTTGCTAAGGTCCAGGTTAGTGTTAGTGCAGTGTGCACTGGTGACTGTGTGTTTAGCTTTCCTGCTTTTCCCTCTTGGATTTGGAAGCATTGCTGGGTGTAGGGCTTTGGAAGCTCTGTTGCTGATAGAAGTACTTCAGGGTTTGGTGTTAGGAACACTGCAGAGTTTGCTGTTAGAAGTACTTCTGGTGTTTGTGCTATTGGGAGCATTGCAGTCTTTGCTGTTGGTGTTTGTGCTTTAGAAGCACTTTTGGCTTACGTGTTAGCTTCCCTGCTTTTTCCTTGTGGCTCCCCTGTCTTCCCTTTAGTGCTAGGAGCTCTTCTGGTTGCTTGCCAGAGTAGTGCTTAGGAAGCACCTTGTTAGTTTTGTATCTAGCTTGCTAGAGCAGTGCTTAGGTAGCTTGTTAGTGTAGAGCTCTGCTTGTAGCTTGGTGCTTAGTAGCACCTGTGTTAGCTTTGTGTTTAGTTCCCTGCTCTGTTAGTTTAGGGCTTAGGAAGTCCTTTTCTTGAGCAGGGCTTAGGAGCTCCTGTTTAGTATAGGGCTTAGGAAGTCCTTTTGTCAGTTTACTGTTAGGAACACTCCTGCTGGTTTAGGGCTGGGGCGCACGTAGATCAGTTTAGGTTTAGGAGTACTTCTGTTTCCAGTCCTGGTCCCTGTGTCATCCGGTATCCAGTAAGTCCTGCCGGCTACTCGAACCCAGGAGCTCAACTCCTGGGGGGCTTAGTAGCTAAGTGCAGGTGAAGCTGTGTGGACCAGTCCGGTGTGCTCCAGTCCTGTGTCCTCCAGTCCGGGGGATTCCAGTCCAGTGTTCCAGTCTGGGGGGTTCCAGTCCTGTGTCCAGTCCGGGGGATTCCAGTCCATGTGTTCCGGTTCGCTGGGCAGTGCCTGCAGTCCCTGCCGGTGTGCTTGCCCAGTGTTGGTTGGTGGGTTTTGCCTGCTGCTGTCGCTCCTCGGCAGCAGCCCAAGGGCTCACGTTTGCTCCAGAGCCCGGCCCCGCAGGCTCTGAACCTGAGAACCTGACATAAACATAACCAGCCAAGCCAATATTCACTGCTGACCAGTTAAATTGAAACTGACCAATGATATGCCAACGATGTGCTGAATATTCGCAGATAGCTGGCTATATCGAGCAATATAGCTTGTTATCCGTTAAGTACTGACAGGGAATATTCAGCAGGAGATAACTGGCTATCCCCAACTGAATATTCCTAGATAGCCAGTTAAGTGCTATTTAACTGGCCAGGAGCCATTTCTAGCTAAGTAAATAGCACTGATGATCGGGAAGGGGGAATTTATTTTCCTTTCTTAGTCTAAAGCAAAGGTTCTCAACCTAGTTCTCGGGACACGCTTAGCCAGTCGGGTTTTCAGAGTGCCCACAATGAATGTGCATGAGATGGATCTGCATTCCCTACATCCATGGTGTGCGGGTCTGTCTCGTGCATGTTCGTTGTGGGTGTCCTGGGGGCCTGGCTGGCTAGGTGTGTCCTGAGGACAGGGTTGAGAACCCCTGGTCTAAAGGCTTTATCTTGTCTTCCTCTCTTCAATAGTCCCTTATCCCTATGTGTCCTATCTGTCTGTCCTACCCTTAACCCTTATTTGTCCTGTCTTGATTTAGATTGTAAGCTCTTTTGAGCAGGGACTGTCTTTTCTTCATGTTCAAGTGTGAAGCACTGCGTACGACTGGTAGCGCTATAGAAATGATTTGTAGTAGTAGTAATGTGCACCTCCTTTCAGTTGTGTGCTATGCACGTTGGGCATCATTTTAAGAGAATACCCATGACTTACCCCCGCTCTCCCACAGCTACACCCCCTTTGCTGATCCACGTGGAAACACTCAAGTTCTATTCTATAAATGGGCGTGTGTGTTTTAGCAGAGATCTGCCATTTCTGCTCCATTTCGGCACCTTGTATCCATTAGAATGCTTTTCTGCACTGAAAATTTGGCACGGAAGTAGTGTCTAACCTTCATTGCCATATACAGAACTTCCATCTCTTATAGAATTAGGGAGAATATTGGGCTCATTTTCAAAAGAGAAAAACATTCAAAAAAGTGGCATAAATCTGCATTTGGACGTTTTTCTCAAAACCAATTTTTAGATGTTTTTCTATGAAGTCCGTCAGAAGTGCATTCAAATCACAAGGGGGCATGTCAGGGGTGTGTTAAGGGTGGGATTTGGGTGTTCCTAACGCAGATGTTTTTCAGCCATAATGGAACAGAACGAAAAACTGTCCAAGACCAACACTAAGATGTTTTGAGCTAAACCTGTTTTTATAACAAATAAGGCACAAAAAGGTGCCCTAAATGACCACTGGAGGAATTCAGGGGAGACTTCACCTTACTCTGCCAGTGGTCCCTAATTTCTTCCCACCCCAAAAAAATATTACTTGCAAGTCTCTATGCCAACCGCAGATGTTATACTTGGGTCTCTTAGAAAAGCATGCCGGTCCCTGGAATAGTCTAGTGGTTGGTACAGTGTACTGTAGACAGGTGGACCAGGCCCATACCTCTCCCTACCTGTTACACTTGTGGAGGAAACTGTGAGCCCTCCAGAACTCACCAGAAACCCATTGTACCCACATATAGGTGCCCCCTTCACCTGTAAGGGCCAGAGTAGTGGTGTACAGTTGGGGGGTAGTAGGTTTTGGGTGGGTTTTGGGGGACTCAGCAGACAAGATAAGGGAGCAATGGTGAGATGTGTACCTGGGTGCATTTTATGACGTCCACTGCAGTGCCCCCTAGGGTGCCCTGTTGCTGTCCTGGGACGTCAGGGGGACCAATCTACTAAAAATGCTGGCTCCTCCTACATCCCAATCGCTTGATTTTGTGCGTTTTGTAATTGGATGGGGCTTTTTTGAAAATGGAACAAAAAACAGAATATTCAAATCACAGTATTTTCGAAAACAAAAGATGGACGTTTTTGTTTTTTGAAAATGACCTTTCCTATTCAAATTTTGGATGTTTTTTTGCAAAACTTCATATTGAAAATGCCCCTCCATGTGACATAACCAAAGTGGGCGCATGGCTCTGGTATGACAGCTCATCATCCTCACACATGGCAGACAAAGAGAGTCTCAAGCTCTGATTTATCAGGAGTAGCCTAGAGGTTAAAGCAGTGGGAAAAGAGCCAGGAAAATAAGGGATAAAATTCCGCTTCTCACTGAGTTTCCTTGTAACCTTGAGCAAATCTCAGGGGGTCTTTTACATAGGCGCACTAGCGGGTTTTTTTCTGCGCATACTAAACACCAGAAACGCCCATAGGAATATATAGGCATCTCTAGTGTTTAGCGCATGCTTAAAGGCCTGCGTGCCTCAGTTACAAATCATAGGTGGTAAGACCTAATGGGGTAGGGGAATACATATTGGAGCCAATATTCAAAATGATTTAAATGGGCAGAGGAGGCCTCTGCAAAGTTAAATTGTGCTGAGTGGGTCAGAAGGGGATATCCAGCACACTTGACCAAGCAGTCAGACTGAACTGAGCTACGACTGCGCCTTATACGTGCCCCCAGCCCACCCATTGCACCACAGTCAAGAAGAGAAGGAAATGGATGGGGAGCAATTTTGCCACACACACACACATCTCTTGTGCCCAGTGAGCAGGGGCGTATCTGAGGTTCAGCGGTAGGGGGGGCAGGGGCTAGAGTGAGGGGGCACATTATAGCCCCCCCCCGGCCGCCGCCGACCCCCCCCCCCACTGCCGTCAACCCACCTCCCCCCCCTCCCCCGTCAACTCTCCCCCGCCGTCACCGTCACCTACCCCCACCGAGGTCCGCTTCCTCCTGCCTGCCGGTGCCTTTTACTTCAGCTGGCGGGGGACCCGACCCCCGCCAGCCCAGCCAAGGTCTTGTTTAAATTTTCTTCCTCGTCGTGCTGTGCTGTTAAAAGCTGCATCCCTTCTTTTCCAGTTTCGGATGGAATCTGACATCGCAGCACGTTGTACGTGCAGGACGTCAGCGTGCTGCGACATCACACTCCGTCCAAAACTGGATGCAGCTTTTAACAGCACAGCACGATGAGGAATAAAATTTTAATCAAGACCTCGGCTGGGCTGGCAGGGGTTGGGTTCCCCGCCAGCTGAAGTAAAAGGCACCGGCAGGCAGGAGGAAGCGGACCTCGGCGGGGGTAGGTGACGTGACGGCGGGGGAGGGTTGACGGCGGTAGGGGGGTCCAGGGCGAAATCTGCGGGGGCCCAGGCCCCTGTGGCCGCACGCAGATACGCCCCTGCCAGTGAGGCCACACCACTGACAACTCTCAGTACAGCCCTGTGGGCAGTGCCACTATATCCACTCTGACCACTGTTTGGGCAGTGTTGGGATGGTCCTGGAGGTTACGTTGATGCCAGTGATATCCAGTGCTGGTGCCTGAATAGCTAACTGGGCAAATACGACTTCTTAAATAGCAGTCCTAACTGTGCCTTCTTAGCTAAGTGGGTACCCTACTAAATATCATTCATACCCACAACTTCTGAGTCCTGCTGCTGACCTGGATATTTCAATGTCAGTACCTGGACATGGCCCGCATTGAATATCCAGGTCTAAATTAGGCAACATCAGTCAACATTAAAAAAAAAAAAAAAAACAACAACCCTTTCACTGCTGCTGGCTCAATATTGGCCTGATTGTACTGTATCTGTGTGTGACTTGTTTTGATTTTGACGTCAAATCTAAAATCCAAATCACTCTTTCCTCTCTCGGTTCCCAGTGTACTGCTACTTTCTCCTCCCCATCCATTCTCATTTGTTCTCTGTTTCTTTTCCGTCCCTCTTTTCACCACCTGTTCATTGCCCAAGAAAGTTAGAGAAATGTTTCTTGTGAGGGCTGCAGAACATTGTCTTTGACCTGTGTATAATATCCAATTATACACACTCTCATCACCTCTCGCTTGGACTACTACAACTTGCTTCTCACTGGTCTTCCACTCAGCCATCTCTCTCCTCTTCAAGCTGTTCAAAATTCTGCTGCACGATTAATATTTCGCCAAAGTCGCTATGCCCATATCACCCCTCTTCTGAAGTCACTTCACTGGCTCCCTATCCATTTCCGTATACAGTTCAAGCTCCTCTTATTGACCTATAAGTGCATTCACTCCGCTGCTCCTCACTACCTCCCCCCTCTCATCTCTCCCTACACTCCTTCCCAGGAACTCCGTTCACTGGGCATATCTCTCCTAATTGCACCCTTCTCCTCCATCGCTAACTCCAGACTCCGTTCCTTTTATCTTGCCGCACCTTATGCCTGGAATAGACTCCCTGAGCCATTACGTCAAGCTCCATCCCTAGCCGTCTTCAAATCCGGGCTAAAGGCCTACCTGTTTGATGCTGCTTTTAATTCCTAACTTCTCACCTGCTCGTAACCTTATCTTGTCTTCCTCTCTTTAATAATCCCTTTCCCCATATGTCCTATCTGTCTGTCCTACCCTTATCCCTTATTTGTCCTGTCTGTCCTGATTTAGATTGTAAGCTCTTTAGAGCAGGGACTGTCTTTCTTCTGGTTAAATTGTGAAGCGCTGCGTACGACTGGCAGCGCTATAGAAATGATTTATACTAGTAGTAATTAAATATATCTATCTATCTATCTATCTATCTATCTATCTATATATCTATCTATATATATATATTGTAACCAGGTACCTCTCTTGTGCAGCCAAGGACAGAACAATCTCCTCCAGCCACAGGCTCCCGGTACAGTGAAGAAACAGATATCCACCAGTAACTTCAATCTTAAGAACTTTTATTCCATGCAGGTTTCTAGTACACAGTTCCAATAGCAGCATAGCACATACCAGGATTCAATACAGGCTTACAGGCTCCAGTCTGGGCTCTTTATCCAGTGCACAATAAACAGTAATTCAATTCCCAAGACAAACAGTTCTTTCAGTTCATTATCACAGTTCAGTCACCAAGCAGCATTTTCTACCTTCTATCCTCTTTACCTTCAGGAGAGTTCAATATTTTAGGGACTCCTTCTACCCAAGGGTTTTCCCCTGCATCAGCTTCACAGTGAATTCCATACTTTTGGGACTTCCTCTCACCCAAGGAATCTCAGCCTGCTTCAGTACTTTAGGGACCTCTCTGCCCAAGGATTTTCAGCCTGCAAATACTTTAGGGACCTTTCAGCCTGCAACTGCTTCTCTCCTACAGCTCCTCTCTCCTGAACTGAACTGCTGGGACTCCTTCCCACCTGCCTAATCAATCCCTGGCCTCAGCTACCACCACCAATCATTCTCCTTCCATTAGCTTCCCCACACCCATACCAGCTGAGTTGAGCATTAGACTAATGAGACCAATGATGAGCTCCTGCACACAGGTTTCCTAACTCTCTTTCCGCCTAGTGGCAGCCACTCTACACAACCTGCCAGCTTACACCCATGTCTTCCCCGATTGCAGCTAGGAGTCCAGTCCAGGTTCTTCATCTCCCCCTCTGGCTCCTTGCCTGCAATGCCTTCTGGGACTTGTATTTCAGACTGAAACTGCCTTAACCCAACTATCCTGGAGGTGACTTTATCACAATATCTATATCTATATCTATATATATATATATATATAGGGGAATGAATTTTCAGTAACCCATAGTTTTGCAAGGTATGAACAGTACAGCTAATATTCAAAATGTAAATTACTCAAGTAGTAACCCTATTCTTGCATGCAAAGTATCCACGTATATTTTCACTTGCTATCTGCAGGAGGCTGACTGGCGTTAAAACAGCAGGCAATCATTCAAAAATCAAATATCTACATGCTGTTTTACTCCCCTGAAAGTCTTCTTATAAATCCAGCTTTTAAAAAAAACCCTCCTTTTGAAAGCTTTACTTACTTTTAGCTGCCGTGAGGAAAACAATGCCAGGTCAATCGATCCCCCATAATATTTATTTATTGGAGTGTATATCTTTGCACATCATAGTCGCTTGTGCCTAGCTTGGAAATAATTGGAATTTAAATGATTAAACATGTTTACTGTTGTTCCATAGTTTTGTTGAAATTGCTGTGTATTCAAGCATCTTTCTGAAAACTTTTCTGCAAATCTGGAGCATCTGATTTTTAAGATCCTTTAGTTGTAACTATCCAATCAGAAAATCGGGTTTTGTCAATGTAATGACTTACAAAGCCTCAAATGAACAAGAAAATATGGTGCCTTGCAATTAAAGAAATGTGAATTGGGCACTTTGCCACCTGGCTTGGCAATATAATACTGCAGAGAAGCGGTCTTATAGCATGCATATAGGCGAATCTTGCACTTATCAGTGGTGCGCTAAACCGAAGTTTGTCCCCATAGAAATTGATGGCGCCAAAAAAGGGACTGAAGTACAGCATGCAGTTAAACAGAACATGTGCTTATCCGACATGCACTTAAATGGAGTGCACTGTATATATATAATTCTTCATCACTGAGTCACAATCAGGGAAAAAGATCTAGCTGTTATTATTAACTATTATTAATAATATATTAAAACTCTCTGCTTCGTATAATGTTATTTCTTCACCCAACGCATAATTAAACTCTGGAATTCATTGCCGGAAAATGTGGTAAAGGCGGTTAGCTTAGCAGAGTTTAAAAAGGGGTTAGACAGTTTCCTAAAGGACAAGTCCATAAACCGCTACTAAATGGACTTGGGAAAAATCCACAATTCCGGGAATAATATGTATAGAATGTTTGTACGTTTGGGAAGCTTGCCAGGTGCCCTTGGCCTGGATTAGCCGCTGTCGTGGACAGGATGCTGGGCTCGATGGACCCTCGGTCTTTTCCCAGTGTGGCATTACTTATGTACTTATGTAATGCTTTTTGTGTTATACTATGGTGCAGTTCTGATCACTGTATTTCAATAACAATATAACAGAATTAGAAAGAATGCAGAGAAGGGCAATAAAAATGATAAAGGGGATGGAGCAACTTTAAAGGGTTCTTCAGCTTGGAGAAAAGACAGCTGAGGGGACATATGATAAAAGTCTATAAAATACTGACTGCCGTGGAACAGGTAGAGGTGAATCACTTGTTTACTGTTTCCAAAAATGCTAGGACTAGGGGGCATACAATGAAGCCAGTAAGTAGTAAATTTAATACAAGCCGGAGAAAATAGTTCTTAATGTGTAATTAAATTCTGGAATTTGTTGCCAGAAAATGTGGTAAAAGCAGTTAGCTTAGAAAGGTTTAAAAGAGGTTTGGATAATTTCCTAAAAGAAAAGCCCATAAGCCATTATTAAGATAGACTTGGGAAAATCCACTGCTTATTTCTAGGATATGCAGCATAAAATCTGTTTTACTGTTCTGGGATCTTGCCAGATACTTGTGACCTGGATTAGCCGCTGTTGGAAACAGGTTATTGGGCTTGATGGACCTTCAGTCTCTCCCACTATGGCAACACTTATGTTCTCATGTTGACTCTCAACACAGAAAAAACAGCACAAAGGGCCTTTAAAAACGAAGGGAACAAAATTCTTTCATTGAAAAAATAACTTTAATAATGAACTTTGATTGAAGAAAGACCCGACACGGGCCATGTTTTGGTGCTGCCGCACCTGCGTCAGGGGTCACACCAATGACAAGAGAGGATTCTACAGACAGTTTTCAAACGTCTTGATGTTTTCAATGATATATTCCTCCGAGTATCACACGATGTGGAACTTGGTATCCTCCGAATGTAATGTATAGCTACACGCACACCATCAGTGTGAGTATCAATTAGACAAAGTGGGACAACCCAAACGTTTCTGCAAATTATAGCGCATTTTAGTAAAGGGGCAGCTTAATGCAAGGTAGCTACAAAACCTCTTTGTTAACTCTTGGGGGCGTATCCAGCATTTTGCCATGCAGTTATCACAGAAAAGGTCACTACCATGTAGTAGCGGCACAGCAGAGAACTCTCAAACCAATTAGCTACTCTTCTTGAGGTGGTATTGTAGGGGGTTCCATGTATATCACCTTTTTGTACAACTAAGACCTGCCTAGACCAGGTTCTATCTTTTGAAAATCAGACTGCCATGGCTGCTCCAGTGCTTCCTGCATCTCTGACTGCCAGCACAGGACACTAACATTCCAAGGAAAATCTGCAGTGCGTTTTTTCTACAAAGAAGGTGCTGGTACTCAAATGCTAGGCCACCCTTCAGGAGTGGGGTAATCACTGAGGGACCCATCCCATAATAGCCAGGCCCCCTGCAACCAGTCACAGAATCTATGACAACACTGAATTGGTGTGTAGAGCCTGAGCTCTTTCATTAAAACTTGGGGTCCATGGGTCAATTTAAGCAGACAATGGGAATGGTGCTGGTACTCAGTACCCCCTCAAAAAAAGCCCTGAAAATCTGTGTTTTCTCTCTCTGATGTGACGCTGATTTCAGAACAGATTTACACCAACACCAGAATGAGATAAGCCTTACCAACAACTTTTCCTAGGGCCCTGATGGGAGGATGTCTGAAAGAACCACGGGTCCCATTGTTCTCCAGGCCTGCACTTCATCTGCTCTGGATAGATAGGAATGGGAGATCGGATTGGTCCAAAATAGTCACTTGAAGACCATTGCCACCAGGCCGGTATTGGGCTTGGTGAAGGAATAGAGGAGAAGAGTTTTGGTGTGGGATCAGAATGGAGGAAAATCCGATAGCTTTCTGAGAAGAGAATATCTTGCCCATACCTTCCTGTATTACCAGCCATACAGAGAAGCCTTGGCTAATATTTATAACTTATCACTCTGGGAGAAGCCACTAACCTGTGGCAGGCAGGAACTTTTGGACAAGCTTCTGACGTCCTCCAGCCGTCCCTGGACAGGCTCACTGGTAACCTGGTCCAAGCCTAGGAGGAGGAATCCCATCCCTCACCACAAGGGAAGCAGTCTATCTTAGGGTGAGAACGAACGGTGCACCTCTATGGATTTAGTCTGAGTTATGGCTTGCAAAGGGCTGTGTTTGCTCACAGCATGGTTTATTAGCCTAATATGTGCTGCTTTTGTAGTTTCTTCTCAGGAATAATTCTCAGTACTGTAACAGAATAGGTGCACATATCTATTTTTGTGTAATGCTTCGCTGGTTCTTTGATATAATCTTGTATATTATTTATATTTGTATGCTGATTTGCTAATGATCATTACTGTTATTATTCTATAATAAATATATATGAGCACATTGGCATATTTCTTCATTGGGAGATTGCCGGTGCGGAGCCATAATGGACACAAATAGTGTATTTATATCCCTAGCTAAAGGAGGCAGAGGGATTAGTAAGTAAGGTCATCTGTCTTTTTATGCACTAGCAACGTGCACTATAATATTACTTGCTGTGTTATTGGTTAATGCATGATAATTACCTCCATATTAACTATAATGTTCAGCCCCTGCCCATTCAATACCTCCTTCTATGTTAGCAGTTTAAAACAAGAATCTCCATTTGCTAAGTATTAAGGCGCAGCATTAACTGTTAAGAACAGTCCTGCTTCAACTGTTAGTGCACAGTAATTCCCTTGTTAAACAGCTAACTCAGCATAGTAAACACTCCAATAGTATAACCGTGAGAAATCCAAACAGGCACCTATTGTTAATCTATTTGATAAAGGCAACACAGGCTTCTATATATCTTTATAAAATAGACACCGAGAACTAAACACTGTATTGCTCAATAGACACATTTACACCTTTCTCTCATGTTCAAGTAAATGTGTAGTTGTGATGTACACAGTGGCGTTCCTAGGGGCGCTGACACCCGGGGTGGATCGCTGATGCGCCCCGCCCCCCCAGGTGCAGCGTCCTCCCCCCCGGGTGCACGCCGCTGGGGGGTGCCGCGCGCCAGTCAGCATCATTCGTTTCCATGCTCCCTCTGCCCTGGAACAGGAAGTAACCTGTTCCGCGGCAGAGGGAGCATGGAAACGAACGACGCTGACCGGCATGTGGCACCCTCCCCAGCGGCGTGCACCCGGGGCGGACCGCTCCCACCTTGGTACGCCACTGGATGTACATGCTTAGTTTATAAAAAACACACAACGACACCCCTCCTCCACCCAGACTATGCCTCAAAATTTGCATACGTGTAGCAGGGAAGACAAAAAAGCAACACTGGGCCTTCAAGAAAGAGATAAGTGCCGTCCTTTATTGTGAGAGAGACCCAACACGGGCCGTGTTTCGGCGAACAAACGCCTGCCTCAGGGGTCTGACATAAAAAAACACAGAAATAAAAGTATAATCGTAAATACAAACTGCATAGAAATTTACATTCCTAAACTAGTATAATAGATAATTAAATTAAAAACACACCAAACATCAAGCACGGTGTTAATGAAATCATCATAATTTATGCAAATGGAAAATTAAGATAGATGAGGAGCGAAATCTTGTATAAAAATATCAAAATAGACCCAAAAGGTTTGTATATATTAAAACTGACAAAATGGAGTCGCAAATATAAAATGGACTCCAGAAGTGCAGCTGGAATAGCTGACACTGAAAATCTGACATTATAATAACCTTTATAAAGAATGTACTGAGAACCCTGAGTAAAAAGGGAGTAGAGGCAGGATGTCTACAGCATGACCATGAGATGAAAGTAAGAACAGAGGTTGGCAAGACATGTGAAACAGGTGTCTGATAGTACTGCAGAAGGGAAAAAAAGGGGAGAGAAAGTTAGACGCCAGAAGGTTTGAGATAAACTAGTAACGAGCTAAATGAAATGCAAGGAATGTATGATGATGCCAGAATTATGTGTATATATGAAAGGAGACATTTGTATTAGCAAGCAACTTCTTAACAGGCAACTTCATCTCTGTATTTGATGAGATTGTTCCTAACTTGCTTCCTATGTAATATTCTTGCATAGCCCTGTCATCCAAATGGCAGTTGAATAAAAAGAAAAATTATACAGAATTTTTGCTTTCATTTCTTTATTTTATTCTTTATTCTTTTTTGGTGAAGATACTCAGTAAACAAGTTTAGACGAGGAGGTTTAAACAATTGGCGACCTGCGCGGCAGGACCGTGCACGCACAGCCATTATTTTTGGTTCGATTTTTGCATTAAGGTGTCCCGGTCTTACGATACTGATCAGCTCGTGAGAGGTCCACTGCAATCTTCCGATACCAACGGACGGTGAGTATAAAATAGTGACGTCATTCTTAACTCTTTTCTTCACGTCTTAACGCTGCTTTCTTTCTTTCCGCTTTTTTGTTTATATTTTCTTTTATTGTTTATTATTGGATATTATTTACAATATTATTGTACCTGCTGTAAAATGGCTAACATTAACATTGACATAGAAGTACCTGCACAGGATTCTGAATCTAAATATACTTTGTTTGTAGATAGTTCTAGCACATTTACTCCTTTGCAACATGTTATAGCCGCTTTTCCTTTTGATGAAAAGCGCATTAAAGATTTACATAAAAAATGGTTAACATATAGCAAGAAGAATTCATTTCTAGGTTGGCCAGAGCATGGCTCCTTTGAAAAACCTATACTATGGCAGTTGCTTAAATACCTCCAAGATAATAAGACTAAGGATTCCTTGAAAAAGCATTTACATGTTTGGAATCTATTTACAGTAACTGCTGACATGTGGCACTATGATAAACAGCAATGCCAAAATAAAGCTTTTGTGGCAGAGCGAGAAAGGGAAAGGCAGGGGATCTCCCCTTTCCAATCTGTTACTCCATCCGCACCACCTCCATATGAGGGTGCTGGTCAGTTGGACACACCAGGTATATATCCAAATTTAAAAGATTTATCTCAAATACAAGCTGAAGCCACGGTTGCTGACAGGACAGCTGCGGGTTATGAACCTTGGGGGTCTAAACCGAAACCCAAGTCTAAACAACCAAAGCAGATTGTCATAGAAACAGATTGTTCTGATAATGAGACTGATTCAGACCATGACACTGATAGCGGAGATAAAACCCAAACATCCATTCCCAAGACAAGGAAAAAGGATAAGAAAAGTAAAAATAGACAGAGGGCGGATGTTGAAATGAAAGGCACGTTTACGATGAAAGGGAATGTTGAAATGTTAAAGAAGGATAATACAGAAGGCGAGGAGTTACGAGACCCTGTCACTAGACCTAAAACTAGTAAGAAAAAGGAGGATAAGGAAAAGGGAGAGATTCCAGGAGAAGATACGATCGAACGATGGTCAGCAGATAAAGATTGTTTCTTTAAAGGATTGATTTTTCGCATACCAATGTCATATAAAAATCGCTTTGGGTATGCATTTTGGGATACTGTAGTCCAGACCTTTTCAGAAGAAAACACACGTTTACCCACTAATGTGAAAGGACCGACTAGTCTGGCTGAGGTTGATAAATTAATAAACAAGGTCCAAACGAAGGGAATTGATTGGTCAAATCAAATAGAAATATTGGAGGGACTCAATTTATGGAGAGGTTTATTGCAGGCAGAAGAGCAAGATGGGGCTGAGACAAATAAAGACCAATCCGTGGTTAAGAGTGCGTATCCTATATTTACACGCACTGATCCAGTAGGACGGAGATTGGAAGTCTATAAACCATATAATCCAGTTGATATCAGTACCATGATTAATAAATTACCAAATATTCAGAAAGGGGCACGAATTTGGTTAGAGCAAATGGATACACTAACAGCAGGAACACAATTAGCAGTTGGTGATTTTAAAGCATTTTGTTCTGCTGCCGGCGTTAGTCTGGCACAACTTGCCGTGCAGTCACAGAACCCTGCAATATTGAACCACACCCAAGATGGTGCAGCCTTAGTAGGGAATGCTAGGCGAGAGTTGACAGCCGCATTACAAATTATGTACCCCACTGAGATAGATTTTTCAGCCATTACTACTACCAAATGGAACGGAAAGGAAGATTTTACTACTCACTTGATGAAATGCATGCAGATTTATAAGGCTCAGACCGGAGACGACCCTGACGTTGCTCCGGCCTCTGCTATTTTTCTGCATTTATTTCTAGTGACACTACCCATGAGTATGAGAAAGAACTTAGACAATGTGGTGGCTTTAGCAACCAAGCCATGGCCTGAAATTCGAGCTACATTGTTACATTTCAGTGCTATACATATAAAAATGATAGAAACACCAGCAAAGGAACAACAAAAATTATCAGATAAGTTGCTGGCCATGCAGATAAAAGAGATAGAGGATAAGAAAATACAACGACCCACTAAGGTACAGCAACCTATTTATTATATAACACCTCCTGGTCAAAATCAAAGTCAAGCTTATCCTCCGGCACCATACCAACAGGGATATCAACAACCTTATAATCAATTTAATCGGGGTAGAGGTATGAGCAGAGGTCGAGGAGGAAGAGGAAGGGGTTTTAGTCAGCCCTCTCCCAACAGACGAGCCAATGTTCAATGCTGGGTATGTCAAAATTGGGGACATTATGCGAATGAATGTCCAGCCAGACAGCCAGCATTCCCATTAGTGTCCAGTACTAATAGTCAGGTTCAGCAATCACCACAGATGCCCCAGAGTATAGGACAAATGATAGGGTCTAACAATCCATTTGTACAGACACAGAATGCGATTCCAGAAACTCAGAATCAGCAGAATATACCACTCCAACAATTTCCTTTATGGGAACAGGAAAAAGATCAGGAAGATGTTTACTGACTAACCGAAGAGGGAAATGATGATTTTACTTTTTCTTTGTCCAACCAAGAACCCTTTATTACATTGTTTGTAGGGCCTGAAAAGATTCCTATGTCCTTTTTAATTGACACCGGAGCCACTAGATCAGTATTGAGTACTAGAGTTAGGGGTGTACCCTTAAGCAAAAAGATAGACACATTGGTAGGATTTGAAGGAAAAAAGCAGGATAAGCGTGTTACTGTGCCCACTGAAGTAACTTTAAAAGCATCTGGACCTAATATAAGGGAAATGAACAGGAAGGGAATTATTGATTTTGTGTTGGCAGAAAATTGTCCTGTAAATTTATGTGGCCGAGATTTACTTTCACAGTTAGGACTTACTTTAAAATTTCCCAGATGTAAACAAAGTTTGCTGATTTCAGTTGTACAAGATATGTTTTATGTTGACGAGGATGATGAGGGTATGCAGGTGATGCAAAGATTACCAGCAGATTTATGGAGCACATCTGATGATCCCTATGGATTAGCTAAAATGGAGCCCCATGTGATTCGCCTTAAACATGAGGGTGATGGTCCTGTCTGGCCACCATACCCTATAAGGCCGCAATTATTATCCAAAACTTTGCAGCATATTGATAAATTGTTGCAACATAATATCATAGAACCATCAAATTCACCGTATAATACACCTCTTTTTCCAGTTCCTAAACCACATGGTGACGTAAGAATTGTTCATGATTTACGAGGTTTGAATGATTTGGTAAAAGCTCAGTTTCCAGTATGTCCAAATCCTTTGACATTATTACAATCACAGCCTATCTATGCATTTAATTCGGTTATAGACTTGTCAAATGCTTTCTTTGCCATTCCTTTAGCAGAGGAATCACGAGATTTAACCTCATTTACCTTAGACAATAAAGCGTATCGTTGGACAAGAATGCCACAGGGATATACCGAAAGTCCATCTGTTTTCTTTAAGCAGATAACAGAAGACTTGAAATCATTTAAACAATTGTTGCCTGACACTGTGTCTCTGTTCGTGTATGTGGATGATATTTTATTATCTGCATCCACAAGGGAGGAATGTCTTTCATGGACAGTGGCGCTGTTTTATCAATTACTATCAAAGGGTTATAAGTGTAATCGAAATAAGTGCTTTGTGTGCAGGGAAGAAGTTACCTTCCTAGGGCAAACAGTTTCAAGTAAAGCTAAGGTTATAACACGAGAAGCCCTGACAGAAATTTTGAAATCCCCATTACCAAAAACACTTACTCAATTGAGAGGATTGCTGGGCTCTCTTAATTATTGTAGACAATGGATCCCTAATTATTCTCAATTAGTTAGCCCACTATATCGACACTTGCGTGTACCGGCTGGCACACCGCATAAGACTCATATTCAGCTTACCCAGAGTGATATTGTTATTATACAATTGTTAGTAAAACATTTAGTATCATATAATCCATTAACCACAGTAGACCCCAAAGAAGAGATACATTTATGGATTAAAGATATGGGTACTACTTGGGCAGCAATGGTAAATCAACAAGACACCTTTGTGTCACCTGTATCATTTTTATCAGGAACCTTTAGTCCAGTAGAAAGGGGAATGGAGAACATTCCTCGTTTCCTGGTAGCCGCAGTTGCGGCCGTTGAGAAATGGAGAGCAGTTATGCCTTTCGGTCCTATCATTATTCATTCTGACCATACAGTCCACAACTTGCTGTCTACTAGCCAGATAGCATTAACTAGTACGAGATTTGGAAAATATCAGGCCATATTAATAGGACAAGATGTTCGTACCCAGCCATTGACTAAAGAAAATACTAAACGAATGGATGCATTATTTAAATTAGAACAAGAGACTCAGGAACATCTAGATGGGTTAAAGGATATTCCAGTTTTTCGGTTACTTATATTTGAACCTCTTGAAGGAAAAGGAGACATTTGGTTTACTGATGGAGCACAAACAGGCGAGCATGCTTCACTTTCAGCACTTAAGGTTCAATCAAATCAAGGAAACACTGAAATTTGTAAAAAGATTCAAAAACGATTACCAGTAGGCACAACAGCTCAAGAAGCAGAACTAACAGCAGTACTAGAAGCTGTGAAACAATTAGGGACAGAAAAGAAAGGGACTATATATACTGATAGTTCATATGTAGTTAGTTCATTGCAATATCATTTGTTAAAATGGAAAAGAAGGGGATTTTTAACAGCAGATGGAAAGCCCCTGAAACATGAAAGTTTGTGGGAACAATTGTTAAACTGTTTGAGTGATAGAGAAGGAAGAGGATTACATACAGCCATTGTTTGGGTTCCTGCCCATACAGGAGAACAGACATTTGAAGCAAAAGGGAATGATCTAGCTGATAAGGCAGCTAAAGAGGTACTTTCTACCATGGTAATTACCCGTGCTCATATACAGTGTACTGAGACACCATATCCACCAGATGTCTCACAACCCCGAGAAAAACCAACTGAAACTGAAAAATTGAAATGGCAGAATTTGGATTGTACAACACACCCTGACAAAAGTAAATGGATACATCCTAGTGGAAAAATATGCATGTGTACTTCAGAATTAATTAATAATTTCTATAATTGGCATGTTACATTACATTTGTCTGCTTCTGACATGAGTAAAGCAATGGAAGCTTCATTTTGGCATCCTAATATGCTTTCTTATGCCACAAGAGTTGTACTAAATTGTTTAGTTTGTTCCAAAAATATAGTACACAGGGGACCAGTTATTTCTCCCGGATCCATTCCAATTCCCACCGGACCCGGAGTAGAATGGCATGTGGATTTCACAGATATGGTAATACCGGTAAAAGGTAAAAGGTATCTCTTGGTCTGGGTGGACGCTTTTACAAAATGGGTAGAAGCGTTCCCCTGTAAAAAGGAAAATGCACAAGTAGTAATTGAAACTTTTTTGCAGAGAATATTGCCAGCACATGGTTGTCCTCAGAAACTTGTTACAGATAATGGTAGTCATTTTGTCAACGCTTTGGTCAAAGATATGACTGAATTGTGTGGGATACTGCACCGAAGGGTGGCAGCGTATAGGCCCACTTCCAATGGCCTAGTAGAACGATACAATGGTCTTTTAAAGACTAGATTACGTGTGCTCTTGCAAGCACTAGCAGGAAAGGAAAAGAAATATACATGGATGGATGTGTTACCATTGGCGATATTTCAATTAAGATCCCATCCTAGCACAAAGCTACAGATTTCACCCTTCCAGTTGCATACAGGACGAGACCCCAGAGGGGTACCTGTCGAAGAAATTAATAACGATAATGAAGGAGTGACTAACTATTGGAAACAAATAAATCCAATAATAAATTTGACAAGAGATATGGCAATAGCCAAATCTAAAGAAGTTCCTAACATGACTTTTTGTTCATCTTTTTCTGTAGGTCAGAAAGTACTTCGGAAGAATTTCACACACAAAACCTGGAAAGATCCTATCTACGTAGGACCATTTGAGATCAAGGAATTAACTCATACAACAGCAAGATTATCAGACCATACCACTTGGGTACATTTATCTGATATACGTAAGGCTCCTGATCTAGGACTACCTGAGGAAATAGAAACCACTATTGCACCTCCAGAGAATAGAGAACATTGATTAACAACATTACCAGTGAAAAAGGATTATGAAGGCTTTTGTAATCTGTTTGCTGGTAGGACTTACTTATGGACTCAATACATATGTTGAGAGAATTCAACATGCCTCAAAGACTCTTAATCTGACTAACTGTATTGTTTGCACTCCACTTGTTACTTCTGTACTTACCATTCCAGCACATGTTCATCCTTACTCTATGATTAAGTTACAAGGTATTCATAACTGTTTCAGTAATGGTACCTGCTATTTGGGTCGGGGTCATGAACACAGACAATATTGGACCAATGTTACTGATCAACGCTTGCCTTCTTTGTTTGCTCATACCATTCCTGCACTAAACTATTGGTGTCTGATAAACTCTAGTTCACTTCAGGGTATGATGCCTAATGTTTTATGTAATTATACTTATGACATACAATCTCGAAATTGGACTGTGTTACAAGGATCCTATGTCATAAATCAGACTGCAACATCTATAGCTTGTGCTAACAAAATGTTCTGTAACCGGACACTGACAACTTCTTATGTGACTTCTACTAACCTTACTCTTACAAATTTGACTTTCTTCTTTTCATTATGTCAATTTAATGCCTCTTCTATACAAGCCATTACTGCTATGCCTACTGCGTGTTCTTCACTTAAGGCACTAAATAATCCTATTTTTCCTTTTTCTCAAACATATGCTTTATATCACAACCTAACTTCTCTACAGTCTTTACGGTTGGGAGATTATTTGTTATGTGATAATATCCTGTACACCTATCTTCCATCATGTTATAAGTTCTGCACTCTTGTTCAACTAAATTTATTTGATTTGATTATTCCATTAAATGACACATCTCATAGTTCTAATAGTCAGAGACGACGTAAAAGAGATGTTTCTAGTACCTCCTTTAGTGCTTTAACAGGAGATGATCAAGCTTTACAATTAGCATTAGATTATATTAACAGTACCTATCCTATGACTAAGACACGTTTAGATGCTTTGTCAGCCACTGGATGGCTTCCATTTGCAGGATCTGCTATTGCAGCTGAAATGGGTATGTCAATCAGACGCTTACAATCACTATTACATGTTGTAACACATGAATTAGATATAGCTATAACAGCACTTCAAGAGGAAATTGATGATACAGCGAGATATGCAATGCACACACGCATGGCGGTTGACTTTATGTTAGCCCAATCTGGAGGAGTGTGCGGCATAGTGAATGATACATCGTGTTGTTCACTTATTAGAAATCAATCAATAATTGTAAAAAATGCAATGCAGCGCATCCTTTCACTGGCAAGAATTGAAGTGAGTGATTATAGGGGAATTTTAGACACATCTTGGTGGGATTCAATAACCGGATGGTTTGGATCCCTGAGCCCATGGTTAAAGGGTCTTGTTTCAGTCACAATGGTCTTCATAGTTGTAATACTGTTGTTGCTTTGTCTTATCCCATGCTGTATGAAACTATGTGGGAACATGATGACAAAGATAACAAATACTACTATGATAACACATAGGGAACATGTTAACATATATCCAGGACATGGACAGACAAAGGAAAGAATGGCATGTAATAAAATCTATTCAAAGATTAATCATGAATAACACTTGACAGAAACTGTATGCTAGCTATGACGGCCTCTAGAAAGGGAGTAATGAGAAATACTATATCCCCATAGAGCTCAAACATGCTAGACATACTATAGTGTTTGCCAAAAAAAATTGTGAACGCTGCATACAGCGTTCAAGGGAGGATTGTATATATTAAAACTGACAAAATGGAGTCGCAAATATAAAATGGACTCCAGAAGTGCAGCTGGAATAGCTGACACTGAAAATCTGACATTATAATAACCTTTATAAAGAATGTACTGAGAACCCTGAGTAAAAAGGGAGTAGAGGCAGGATGTCTACAGCATGACCATGAGATGAAAGTAAGAACAGAGGTTGGCAAGACATGTGAAACAGGTGTCTGATAGTACTGCAGAAGGGAAAAAAAAGGGGAGAGAAAGTTAGACGCCAGAAGGTTTGAGATAAACTAGTAACGAGCTAAATGAAATGCAAGGAATGTATGATGATGCCAGAATTATGTGTATATATGAAAGGAGACATTTGTATTAGCAAGCAACTTCTTAACAGGCAACTTCATCTCTGTATTTGATGAGATTGTTCCTAACTTGCTTCCTATGTAATATTCTTGCATAGCCCTGTCATCCAAATGGCAGTTGAATAAAAAGAAAAATTATACAGAATTTTTGCTTTCATTTCTTTATTTTATTCTTTATTCTTTTTTGGTGAAGATACTCAGTAAACAAGTTTAGACGAGGAGGTTTAAACAGGTTCTGAAATTAAATAACACAAAAACAAAAAAGCTGCTGCCATAAAACCAATATGTACAAAAATGTACACATTAATTGCCTTGATAGAAAAACATATATATATATAATAGTAACACATTGTGTTTTGAACAATACAGTATCATGGGTGTAAAATCCGCCCCTTTCTTTCCGAGCACTCTACCAAAACCCTCATCCACACCCTTGTCACTTCTCGTTTAGACTACTGCAACCTGCTTCTTGCTGGCCTCCCACTTAGTCACCTCTCCCCTCTCCAGTCGGTTCAAAACTCTGCTGCCCGTCTCATCTTCCGCCAGGGTCGCTTTACTCATACTACCCCTCTCCTCAAGACCCTTCACTGGCTCCCTATCCGTTTTCGCATCCTGTTCAAACTTCTTCTACTAACCTATAAATGTACTCACTCTGCTGCTCCCCAGTATCTCTCCACACTCGTCCTTCCCTACACCCCTTCCCGTGCACTCCGCTCCATGGATAAATCCTTCTTATCTGTTCCCTTCTCCACTACTGCCAACTCTAGACTTCGCGCCTTCTGTCTCGCTGCACCCTACGCCTGGAATAAGCTTCCTGAGCCCCTACGTCTTGCCCCATCCTTGGCCACCTTTAAATCTAGACTGAAAGCCCACCTCTTTAACATTGCTTTTGACTCGTAACCACTTGTAACCACTCGCCTCCACCTACCCTCCTCTCCTCCTTCCTGTACACATTAATTGATTTGATTACTTTATTTTTTGTCTATTAGATTGTAAGCTCTTTGAGCAGGGACTGTCTTTCTTCTATGTTTGTGCAGCGCTGCGTACGCCTTGTAGCGCTATAGAAATGCTAAATAGTAGTAGTAGTAGTAGTTATGACATGTTATGTGCAAACAGTACTTGATGTATATGTCATAGTGAAAAGAGAATGGGGATAGCTTACCAGAGTGTATCTTCACAATCTGTATGAATATAGCTAGTCAGAAAGTCTAGAAAAATAGCCTAATATAAAACAGGAAGATGGGTTTTAATATCATTTGGTAAAGAAGATACAACAACCTTTATAGCCCATTATCAATAATGAACAGTTGGGCTTAATATTTCTGCATAATGAAGATTGATGGATGTCTCTGTCTATCAGAAATATAATATTATCGCTCCCTTAATCCCGCCCCAATTGGTCCGTGATAATTTCCTTACAAACTCCGTCTACGTTTTTTCATTCATGCTAGTAAAGTCCTGATTAAAAGTTTTTAAAAATTCAGAATAGACGAAACCTGTCATGTCTGAATACGTTCAGAGCGACTTCCTATTATCAATACATAGGGCAGGGAGCATGACTCTTGGGCACTGCAGTTTAGGTGCTGTTGTTTAGGCACTTACGCTTGAATGCCCATGACTTTTGGGCACCACCATATTGACATCTAAAAGCCCTCTCTGGATCTGAGCTGGGAGCCATCTGGGCCAGCAGAGACAGTGCTACAGGCAGCTGCGATCCTCAGAGCAAAAGGGAGATCATAGCCGCCCCAGGCAGTTCCTGTGAGAGGATGGTTCTGTCCTCTCTCATAGGCACTGCTTGAGGCACCTGTAATCTCCCTTTTGCTCTGAGGACCAGTGTCACCCACCGCCGCCAAAACATCCCTTCTGTGGAAGAGAGGTGAGTTGGACCCGGGAGAGAACAAATTGGCTGGATAGGAAAGAGGTGTCTGAAATCGAAGGTGGACTTTTGGGCATCCAAAAGTCTGTTGCCAATGTGTATAGGCGCCCAAACGGTTATGCCTATATTGCAGCGCCCACAAATCCTGCTTCGCATGTCTACATATACACCGTCTTGTCACTACATGTATTTATACGTGTGTATACCTCAAGATAATTGTTGTAACAAGACCGCAAACGTCCCTCTGGAAATGGTGGCAGGCTTCAGTCTATTTCCCCTTTTCAACAGTTGTCCCAAAAACTGTTTCTCCATTCCAGCTGCTCCAGCCGACAGTCAGCACACACAAAACCTCTTAAGGCAGCACCGCTTCTAGTACAAAACTGTTTATTCTTGCTTGCTTTTTCTTTCTCTCTCCCAAATGTTCATTTCCTGAATATCCCAGGCTCAAACTCAGTTCAAAACAGGCATAGTCCCATTCACTGCCCAAACAAAAACAAACCACAAAAACCTCCTTCTCTAAACCCACATCTCTTCTCCCCCCCCCCCCCCAAAAAAAAAGTCCAAGCCCCCTGGCTTTCCATTTTAAAGTCTCTTTTATTAGGTGGTTGCAGGCTGGCAGTTCACCTCCCTCTGTCTACACAGCAACTTGTCTCCTGTGACCACCCGCTGCCTTCACTTCCCAGCAACCTTGCACTAGTGTATAATTACAGTCCATGCCCATTTGCTCCTCCAAAGCTGGTATGCTGGAACCCCCTGTCTCTCCTTCCTCCAAGCATTCCAGTAACTCTGTCTCTCTGACAGCTTGTTGGTTCGATCGCTCTCTCTCTCTTCACAGGTGGGAGGAATCTTGTACTGATTTTTGACCCAAGAAAATTAAGCTTTTTCATCACTGCTCCCCCTCCTGGCCCTTGTTTGCCATAGCAGCTGCTCTCTCCAGTCTTTACCTTCCTCCCTTCCATGTGGAGTCCCTGGCAGGTTTTTGATCCTACCCCCCATGATTCCTTCCCTCAATGACTTGTGGAGAATGTAGTCTTGGTCCATACCTTATCCTACCCTGCTTAGACTCACCAGCCTCCTTACATTGTATAAAAGGCCTTTTCAACACGTAAAACAGGTTTTGATGTAGAAAACTTCTCCATCATAGGCAGTAAAGTCTGGAATGCCTTACCAAGATCCATTTCAATAGTCAATAACCATCTACCCTTCCGGAAGCTGCTAAAAACTTACCTCTTCAAGCAAGCCTACTCAAAGGATTTGACTTAAATTAGGAATCCTTCTGCGCTACCCGGATCAGACTTTGATGACAGAACCTGGATTATGCTCCCCTATTCATCCTTTCTACGTTCATCCCTTTTCCAACCCTTCACTATACATTCTTCCTTACTAAACATCATACCTTTCCCAATACACTCCCTCCTCCCACTCCTCTACCTCTACTCAAGTGGAGGAGTAGCCTAGTGGTTAGTGCAGTGGACTTTGATCCTAGGGAACTGAGTTCCATTCCCACTGCAGCTCCTTGTGACTCTGGGCAAGTCACTTAACCCTCCATTGCCCCTGGTACAAAATAAGTACCTGAATATATGTGAACCGCTTTGAATGTAGTTGCAAAAACTTCAGAAAGACAGTATATCAAGTCCCATTTCCCTTTCCCTTACCATCCTTCTCCCCTATCCATCTTACTCACCCATATCTCATTGACCACCTCTTTATTCACTATATTACAGCCATATCCATTCTATGTTACTTTGTAATCCTGATATACTATCGTAAGCCGCATTGAACGTGCTAATAAGTGGGAAAGCGCGGGGTATAAGTGTTACAAATAAATAAAACCCTTTATAAAATTGAAATCTATGGAGGTATTTTTATAGTTATTCTTGCTCTTATTGGGCCACATAAGCAACAAGTATAAGAGCACATGACATGATGGCTCGTACTTTGCTGGTAGGTATATACAGGATGCAGTTTGGGCAGAACACGGGCAGACTTAGTACATATGTATGTAGGTTACGAAAATGCTTCATGTACTCTCATGGATGTAAAGTGCATGCCTTCATTTACACCAGCTCTAGGGCAGGTATAAAAGATTGTGCCTCTATTCCAGGCAGTGGCGTACCAAGGGGGGGGGGGGCGGTGGGGGCGGTCCGCCCCGGGTACACATCACTGGGGGGGTGCCGCACGCCGGTCAGCGTCGTTCGTTTCCATGCTCCCTCTGCCCCCTCTGTTACTTCCTGTTCCGGAGCAGAGGGAGCATGGAAAGAACGACGCTGACCGGCACGCGGCACCCCCCCAGCTGCGTGCACCCGAGGGGAGGGGTTTTTCACTGTGGTGGGGGTGTCCTTTCACCGGGAGGGGGTCGTGCTGCACAGGGGGGGGGGTGCTGCACCCGGGGGGCAGGGCGCATCGGCGATCCGCCCGGGTGTCAGCGCCCCTAGGAACGCCACTGATTCCAGGCATGTTGTCTGCCACATGTATTTATTTTAAAAACTTATACCCCATCTAAAACCTAGGTGGTCTCCAATAATACGTACATGATAAGAACATGTAAACAAACATCATAAAAGACATTAAACTATAACATCAACGTTGCTCCACCTTCTACAAGTGCATGATCTGCAAATTCACAAGAATGCTGCAACAAACAATTGTGTCTTAAGCAATTTTTTAAAACTGCGCATAGGTGTATCTGGCCAGAAAGCTCATTCCAGAGCAATGTACCTGCACGATTAATATTTCGCCAAAGTCGCTATGCCCATATTAGCCCTCTCCTGAAGTCACTTCACTGGCTCCCTATCCGTTTCCATATACAGTTCAAGCTCCTCTTACTAACCTATAAGTGCATTCACTCTGCAGCCCCTCACTACCTCTCCACCCTCATCTCTCCCTACACTCCTTCCCAGGAACTCCGTTCACTAGGCAAATCTCTCCTAATTGCACCCTTCTCCTCCATCGCTAACTCCAGACTCCGTTCCTTTTATCTCGCCGCACCTTATGCGGCTTCCTGAGCCGTTACGTCAAGCTCCATCCCTGGCCGTCTTCAAATCCGGGCTGAAGGCCTACCTGTTTGATGCTGCTTTTAATTCCTAACCTGTCACCTGCTCGTAACCTTTATCTTGTCTTCCTCTCTTCATTAGTCCCTTTCCCCATATGTCCTATCTGTCTGTCCTACCCTTATCCCTTATTGGTCCTGTCTGTCCTGATTTAGATTGTAAGCTCTTTTGAGCAGGGACTGTCTTTTCTACATATTAAATTGTGAAGCGCTGCGTACGACTAGTAGCTCAATAGAAATGATTTATAGTAGTAGTAATATACTAGCAATAGAAAATGCTGTTGCCCCTGTGTTTGTATAATGAACTGCGGTTACTGCATCCGAAGATAAACATACTGAATGCTCTGAGCACAACGCTCTATTCAGGCAGCACATACAAACAATATCTTTTTAAAAAACTGTGGTACATGAGAATATACTGTGTGATGATTCAAAGATCATGCTTTATATTTAATCCTATAGGACACTGGTAACCAATGGGGTTGTCTTAATACCGGAGAGATATGAGCAGTATTCGAAACTCCGGCAACCAATCTGGCTGCCGCATTTTGAGCAATCTGCCATTCTTGGCTCACCCGCAGCTTCCCGGCATCTGCACGCCCATTGTTCAACCCCGTCCCTCCCTGGTGTGCCTTACGGGCACCCCCTGCGCCTGCAGTGATTCATTATTGCTGACTGCGCCGGCCCTGCAGGCTTCCATAGGCTGGGTCCCGCCCTCGCTTTCATCATTTCCTGTCTGGCAGGACCCAGCCGATGGAAGCCTGCGGCGCCAGCGCAGGCAGCAATAACTGAATCACTGCAGGTGCCAGGGATGCCTGTAAGGTACATCCGAGAGGGACGGGGTTCAGCGACGGGTGATCAGAGGCCGGGACACTGCGGAGGAGGAGAGATGTTGATGTGGGGTAGGTGAAAAAAATCTATCATTTTTGAAAGATCTCGAGGGGAGGGGGGAAGGCTATGGAGTGCTGTGCCATGGAAGGGCCTAAGTTAGCTCTGGGCCTATCCAAAATACTGGGTCTGGCTACGCCACTGCTGCACTGAAAAGTGCCTATCCATGAAGCCCTGTTATAAAATCGCCATCCATATGCTTAAAATCCCACTTGCACAGGCAACATCTAGTAGCAGAAGTACTTCCATAATGCTATTAGTGGAGGAGTGGCCTAGTGGTTAGGGTGGTGGACTTTGGTCCTGAGGAACTGAGTTCAATTCCCACTTCAGGCACAGGCAGCTCCTTGTGACTCTGGGCAAGTCACTTAATCCTCCATTGTCCCCATGTAAGCCGCATTGAGCCTGCCATGAGAGGGAAAGTGCAGGGTACAAATGTAACAAAATTAAAATAGATTCTATTGGAGATTCTACATGGAATGTTGCTACTATTGAGATTCTGTTGCTACTATTTGAGATTCTAGATGGAATGTTGCTATTCCACTAGCAACATTCCATATAGAAGGCTGCACAGGCTTCTGTTTCTGCGAGTCTGATGTCCTGCACGTACGTGCAGGACGTCAGACTCACAGAAGCAGAATCCTGCGCGGCCACATTGGTGATCTGCAAGGGCCGACTTCTACATGGAATGTTGCTAGTGGAATAGCAACATTCCATGTAGAATCTCAAATAGTAGCAACAGTGGAAGAGTGGTCTAGTGGTTAGGGTGGTGGACTTTGGAACTGAGGAACTGAGTTTGATTCCCACTTCAGGCACAGGCAGCTCCTTGTGACTCTGTGCAAGTCACTTAACCCTCCATTGCCCCATGTAAGCCGCATTGAGCCTGCCATGAGTGGGAAAGTGCGGGGTACAAATGTAATAAAAATAAATTAATGTGGCTTTCTGAGTTATATTGCGGGTTGTGCAGTACGCATCAGTTTCTACAGTTATACACCCCCATTTCTATTCTACTATTTTCTAGAGTTCCATCGGATTTTGAGCTACAGCACAAGACACCCATCCCTTCGGTGTTCTTGTTAGTCGCTTGTGCTTGAAGATAAATGGTATGTGTTACATCCCCTCTTCCTGCAAGAATCTTTTCTTGGTGATCAATAACCAAACACTGTGGAAATGTAATTTCGGCTCTCTTTTAAAACAGAAAATCAGGCAATGTTGCCAATAGACATTCTTCTCTGTCAGACCTTTCATTTATTCTAGACTTGAGAACTATCCCCTCTGTCAAAGCTCCTGCAGCAATGTTTGTTAGTTTTCAAATAGGATTTGTAGTTCCCCCAGCAAGAGAAATAACTACCTGCCACAGGGCAGTGTCCACATTAAAGATAGATCATCAGCGCTGATTTTCTTAGGGGCCTATATCAAATTGGCAAAGGAGGAAGATGAGATAAATTGTGTTAAGGATGCTGTTGGCTAGGCTGCCCTATAATTTCCGATAGCAGGTACTAACCACAAAGATTCTCCTTTTGCAAACAACTGCACAGTCCCAGCAATATGAGCTGTAACTATGTATTGACCTCTGTAGGTCATTTCAAACACCAAGGCCCTTGTTTCCCAAGGGCTTTTCTATTGACACAGGAAGGAAGAACCTTTTTCAGAATGAAACCCTTCCAAATCTTGTACTGTTTGCTGTGGTATTGAATGTGCATAATCCGAATCATAGTTACCTGATGCTAGGGTCCACCTTGGGAGTCAGCGCTCAAGAAAAAGATGTGGGTGTCATTGTAGATAATACGCTGAAATCTTCTGCTCAGCGTGCAGCGGCAGCCAAAAAATTAAACAGGATGCTAGGAATTATTAGGAAAGGGATAGTAACTAAGATTGAAAATACTAAAATGCCTTTGTATTGCTCTATGATGTGTCCACACCTTGAGTATTGCGATCAGTTTTGGTCACCGTATCTCAAAAAAAGATATAGCGGAATTAGAAAAGGTTCAAAGAAGAGCAACCAAAATGATAAAGGGGATAGAACTCCTCTCGTATGAGAAAAGGCTAAGGAGGTTAGGGCTCTTTAGATTGGAAAAGAGACGGATGAGGGGAGACATGATTGAGGTCTACAAAATCCTGAGTGGTGTAGAATGAGTAGAAGTAAATCGATTTCCTACTCATTCCAAAAGTACAAAGACTAGGGGACACTCGAGGAAGTTATACGGAAATACTTTTAAAACAAATAGGAGGAAATATTTTTCACTCAACGAATAGTTAAGCTCTGGAACTCTTTGCCGAACGATGTGGTAACAACAGTTAGTGTATCTGGGTTTAAAAAGGGTTTGGACAAATTCCTGGAGGAAAAGTCCATAGTCTGCTATTGAGACAGACATGGGAAGCAACTGCTTGTCTTGGGGTTTGTAGTATGGAGTGTTGCCACGATTTGGGTTTATACCAGGTACTTCTGACCTGGCTTGGCCACTGTTTGGAAAACAGGATACTGGGCTACATGGACCACTGGTCTGACCCAGTATGGCTACTCTTATGTTCTTATTGATTGTGTCTATGTAACAATGTTGGTGAGACAAAATAAAAATTTAAACTTGCAATGAACCAAAATTAACACAGGAAAGTAACAAATGTGGACAGTATCGGTAGTGCTATTATTGAGGTGTTGATCTTCCCTCCAATCTGTTGAGGAAGACTGTATTTTTGAATACTACTATTAAGGGACTCACATAGAGTTGGCAAATTGTAACTGTGGAATTCAATAAGAGAGAAGCTGTTTTTTAATCACTACTGTAGATTATAACATTGTGTTTCCCTACATCCTGCTCTTGGAGGGTAATTGTGTAAAGTCAAATTCATGCATATGTGACTAATATCCATGGAAATGGCCTTTTATAAAATATCAACCAGCATAAAAGTAGGTACTTTGATGATGGATGCATCCAAGGATAGAGTTTGGGCCTTTTATAAAATATCAACCAGCATAAACGTAGGTACGTTGATGATGGATGCATCCAAGGATAGAGTTTGGGCCTTTTATAAAATATCAACCAGCATAAACGTAGGTACGTTGATGATGGATACATCCAAGGATAGAGTTTGGGCCTTTTATAAAATATCAACCAGCATAAACGTAGGTACTTTGATGATGGATGCATCCAAGGATAGAGTTTGGGCCTTTTATAAAATATCAACCAGCATAAACGTAGGTACTTTGATGATGGATGCATCCAAGGATAGAGTTTGGGCAGAGCGTAGATGGAGCATCATACAATATGCTAATCTACATCCATCCATGCTTGCAATGTAGATAAGAATTCTGCTGCTTATGCCAGTATTTTATAAAGTAATCCTAAGCTACAATTTGGCTTACTCTTGTCACTTGATAAAAATCACAACCTTCACACTGATAAGACTTAAAAAGTCACAGATGATGTTTTATATTTCATATGTTAAACATAACAGTAAAAGTACATAAGCATTGTCATACTGGGACAGAGCGAAGGTCCATCAAGCCCAGCATCCTGTTTCCAACAGTGGCCAATGCAGGTCACAAGTACCTGGCAAGATCCCAAAACAGAACACTACATTTTATGCTGCTTATCCTAGAAATAATCAGTGGATTTTCCCCAAGTCCATTTTAATAACGGTCTATGGACTTTTCCTTCAGGAAGCCATCCAAACCTTTTTTAAACCCCCACTAAGCTAACTGCTTTTACTACATTCTTTGGCAATGAATTCTAGAGTTTAATTACACATTGAGTGAAGAAATATTTTCTCCAATTTGTTTTAAATTTACTACTTTGTAGCTTCATTGCGTGCCCCCCTAGTATATTTTTGGAAAGAGTAAACAAGTGATTTACATCTATCCGTTCCGCTCCACTCATTATTTTATAGACCTCTATCATATCTCTCCTCAGCTGTCTTTTCTCCGAGCTGAAGAGCCCCAGCCACTTTAGCCTTTCCTCATAGGGAAGTCGCCCCCATCTCCTTTAACATTTTTGTCGCCCTTTTCTGTACCTTTTCTAATTCCACTATATCTTTTTTGAGATGCGGTGACCAGAATTGAACACAATATTCAAGGTGTGGTTGCACCATGGAGCAATAGAAAGATGGAGGAAAGGACTTCAGAAGCGCAGTCTGAATTTTATCAGTCACTGGACCTAGATGCTTTCACTGAGCAGCCTCGTCACGTCAGAAAAACCTCCCACCTCTCTAATTGCAATTGTTTCATTTTTATGTATTTTATCAAAAACTTTTTTTCACAAAACTTTTTTTCAAGGTGATTACGCAAAATTTCCTAATAACTTATTATAATATGAAGCTTGAAAATGGCAGCCTAGCTTTGATAGGTTCGTGCTCATCAGCTTTACATGGCACTACAGTTTCACAACTTATATCGTAGGCAGATAACAAAATATAAATTTCTCCTGGCAAAAGCAAATCTAACCAGTAAGTAACCTCCACAGCACACCTGGTACTTTATGGATTTTTTTAATACAAGAAATACTTTTCATAGGTACTTTTTATCTTAAGTTTAATTCACAGTAAATTATAAAATAATTCCTCTATATTCCTTCACTTTTACGGTAAGGTACTATCAAGGGACAACCACTATGGAGGTTAAATACATTTCTCTCCAGCTACCACACCAACACACAGCTTTTGTCATTATTTCTCCTGGGAAGTGCACCAGTGGCGTAGCCACAGGTAGGCCTGTGTGGGCCGGGGCCCACCCAATTGGGGCTCAGGCCCACCCAACAGCAGCACACGTATTAGCAGTAGCAGATGGGGATCCCAAGCTCCGCCAGCAGAAGACTTCCCCCTGATGGGAATGAAAACGCTATTCTCCAGGATACCAACACCTACGCATAATCAGTTTTCAGCGCGTGCCTGCTGCAGACTGCTAAGGTGGAAAGAAGCGTTTTCCCGCCAGCTGAGATGTTGTTTTGGTGGTGGGTGAAGGGGAGAACACTTAGTGCCCACCCACTTCTTGCCTAGGCCCACCCAAAATCTGTTGTCTGGCTACGCCCCTGAAGTGCACAGGAAATTTGTTATATTTCAATACACAACAGCACATACCTACTTTCAGAAATCTGTTTTTGAGGGACTTTCAGACATACAGTACCTTCATTCCCCAAGTTTCAGATCCCAACCAACTGAAAAAATTGTCTCCTACATAGCATAAAATGCTCTTCAGATCCTTCACCCCAACCAGCTTCCTGTGGCAAAAATTTCCTAGGGTGATGCATATCCTCGGGCCAGCCCTGCTGCCCAAATAGCTTTTCATGTCAGTCTCCTTTCCAACCTTTGCTTGGGTGGACTGGCGTAGAGTTGCCTGGTGGTTAGTGCAGTGGACTTTGATCTGGGGGAACTGGGTTTGATTCTCACTGCAGCTGCCTATCCAGCTTATTTTCGAAAGAGATCACCGGCCATCTTCCGACACAAATCGGGAGATTGCTAGCAATCTCCTGAAGTCGGCCAAATCGGTATAATCGAAAGCCGATTTTGGCTAGCTTCAACTGCGTTCCGTCGCGGGGCCGGCGAAAGTTCAAGGGGGGCTGTTGGCACGGTAGCAAAAGCAGGACGGGGGCGTGCATTGAGATGGCCGGCTTCGCCCGATAATGGAAAAAAGAAAGCCGGCCTTGACGAGCATTTCAACAGCTTCACTTGGTCCCTTTTTTTTCAGGTCCAAGTCCCAAAAAAGTGCCTGAACTGACCAGATGACCACTGGAGGGAATTGGGGATCACCTCCCCTGATTCCCCCAGTGATCACTAACCCCCTCCCACCCTCAAAAAAACAACTTTAAAAACTTTTTTTGCCAGACTCAAATGTCATAGGTCTATCGCAGCAGTATACAGGTCCCTGGAGCAGTTTTAGTGGGTGCAGTGGACTTCAGGCAGGCTGACCCAGGCCCATCCCCCTCCCCTACCTGTTACACTTGTGGTGGAAAATGGGAGCCCTTCAAAACCCACCCGAAACCCACTGTACCCACATGTAAGTGCCCCTCTTCACCCCTTAGGGCTATGGTAGTGGTGTATAGTTGTGGGGAGTGGGTTTTGGGGGGACTCAGCGCCCAAGGTAAGGGAGCTATACACCTTGGAGCTTTTTTAATTTTTTTTTTTTACTTTTTAGAAGTGCCCCCAAGGGTGCCTGGTTGGTGTCCTGGCATGTGAGGGGGACCAGTGCACTACGAATCCTGGCCCCTCCCACGACCAAATGCCTTGGATTTGGCTGGGTTTGAGATGGCCGGCCTCGGTTTCCATTATCGCTGGAAACCAATGCCGGCCATCTCAAACCCGGCCATCTACTATATAGCATTTTTATAGCACTACAAAGCATACACAGCGCTGCATCTCTGACATTTGGCCGGTCCCAAACGGATTATCGGTCCTCGGAGATGGCCGGCCATGGAGATGGCCGGCGCCATTTGAAAATGCCCCTCCACGACTCTGGGCAAGTCTCTTAACCCTCCATTACCCCAGGTACAAATAAGTACTTGTATATAGTATGTAAAATGCTTTGAATGTAGTTGCAAAAACCACAAAAAGGCAGTATATCAAGTCTCATTTCCCTTTCCTTATTTGAGATTCTACATGGAATGTTGCTACTATTTCAGATTCATAGTAACATAGTAACATAGTAGATGACGGCAGAAAAAGACCTGCATGGTCCATCCAGTCTGCCCATGACAAACTCATATGTGTATACCTTACCTTGAATTTGTACCTGTCCTTTTCAGGGCACAGACCATATAAGTCTGCCCAGCAGTATTTCCCGCCTCCCAACCACCAGTCCCGCCTCCCATCACCGGCTCTGTTACAGACCGTATAAGTCTGCCCTCCCCTATCCTCGCCTCCCAACCACCACCCCCTCTTCCCCCCAACTGCTCCGCCACCCAATTTCAGCTAAGCTTCTGAGGATCCATTCCTTCTGCACAGGATTCCTCTATGTATATCCCACGCATGTTTGAACTCCGTTACCGTTTTCATCTCCACCACCTCCCGCGGGAGGGCATTCTACATGGAACCTTGCAAGTGGAGGAGTAGCCTAGTGGTTAGTGCAGCGGACTTTGATCCTGAGGAATTGGGTTTGATTCTCACTGCAGCTCCCTATGACTCTGGGCAAGTCACTTAACCCTCCATTGCCCCAGGTACAAAATACGTACCTGAATATATGTAAACCACTTTGAATGTCGTTGCAAAAACCACAGAAAGGCTGTATATCAAGTCCCATTTCCCTTCCGCTTAGCATGGAGTTGCTTAGCAGGAGATTTCAAAAGCTATTATTGTCTTCTCAGTAATTAAAATACAAAAAAGAAAGGGAGAGCTTAATTTTATACATTTTGATCATGAAGAGAGTTATCAAAAAATATTTCCTTGTACTGCTGTTTTAATCTCTCAGTAAAGGGCATTGATTTGTAACCATATGGTGTATGAACAGTCAGCAATTTATAGTTCTGCTTTTTGAAAGCAATTTGGAACAATGAACTGTTTGAAAGTTTCTCTGCTGTTTTCCCGGTTGCCAAAATGTCTGTTTTAAATCATTTGTGTTCTGGCACACATGGAGTTCAATGTAAGTTCTGTTCCTATGGGAGTCCGCTCAGTTTGATGTACGTAGATATTCAGGTCATTGGAAGAGCAGTTGCTGTAAGCTTGATTACGTCAAGCTTTCATTTAGGGCCCTTTTGACACAGCGGCAGTACCCATACTGCCGCTTTGCTGTGCGCCGATCTGGCACAACCTCCGGGCTACCGCAGAAGCCCAGCAGTAGTGCCTGCCCCCAACATGCGCCATTTCTGGCGCTGAAAAAAAATATTTTTATTTTTTTTTAGTGCCAAATGCTTACTCGGCGGTAATCGGGCAGCCCTTCCAGGTTGAGAATGTGACTCGCAGCATCCGGGACTTAGGGATACGTCCAAAACATTATGCTCCATATCTCCTTCCCGGAGCACCACTGCCCAAACAGCAGCAGTGGCGTAGCCACAGGTGGGCTTGGGTGGGCCAGGGCCCACCCATTTATGGCGCAGGCCCACCCAACAGTAGCACATGTTTAGTGGTAACTGGTGGGAATCCCAGGCTCCGTCTGCTGAAGATTTCCCCCTGATGGTAACAAAAACGCTACTCTCCACATCACAGGCACCTGTGCATGCTTACTTTTCAGTGCATTCCTGCTGCCAAGGTGGAAAGAAGCGTTTTCCCACCTGCTGAGATTTTTTTTTTTTTTGGGGGGGGGGGGGGGAGGAGAGAACACTTGGTGCCCACCCAATTCTTGCCTAGGCCCACCCAAAATCTGTTGTCTGGCTATGCCCCTCAACAGAACTGGAGAGAGGCACGGCAAAGCCCGAAATGTTCTGTTGCACCACAGCTGAGGCGTCCCCAGATTCAGATGGTTAAGTCCATTGTTTCCTTTTGTGTTTGACCATCGCTACTCTTGCAAAACTCGGGGCTCTGTAGTGTGCTGCCTTAGTCAGCACCTTCTTGGCTCCTCCCCCTCCCCACCCCCAAACAGGTCTTATTTAATAAACATACATTGCTCATTTGCAGGTGGCTCTCATGTAAGCTGGCTGTTCTGTAATCCAATGTTTCCTAAGTCAGTCCTGGAGTACCCCACTTGCCAGTCAGGTTTTCAGTATATCCACAATGAATATGTATGAACTTGATTTCCGTATACTGCCTCCATTGTTTGTAATTTGCTCTCCTCCGATTTTAGACATTACAGAAATAAAAGCTGAAAGATCTATTATTATATAGCACTTAGATTATATCAATACTCTATCTTGCAGGTAGAGGTCGTCGTCGCCGCCGCCCCCCTCCGTCCACCACTGAGCCGGGCCCCCCTGAATTCAAATCATAGCGCCTCCCTTCGGGCCTTCCATCCCTGTGTCCCGCCCTCGTCTGACGTAACTTGCATGAGGGCGGGACACAGGGAGGGAGGGCAGGACACAGGGAGGGAGGGCCCGAAGGGAGGCGATCTGCAGACTGCCGCTGCTGTGCTTCTTTCACACGGAGCGAGGTCGAGGTGAGGCGCTATGATTTGAATTTGGGAGGCCCGGCCCGGTGGAGGGGACTGTGGCGCCGGGCCCCCCTTGGAGGCCCGGGGAATTTTGCCCCCCCCCCCTCTCGGTGGCCCTGCTACCAGGTGCATAGGTGCCAAGCTTTTATGTAAGCAAATTATGAGCAATAGAACCCCCTTAACACAATACAGTGCTAGAATCACTGTTTTCTACGTGGAGTTTCAAAGTACCTGAACAATTCAATTCTTTTATCCCTATGCTTAATTAAAATCTAGCTTTGAAGTAATGAAGTCCAGGAGGCTGCCATTAGATGTTAATTAGTTGACATAGGCATGCTAAAAATATCTAAAAACAAAGCAATCCTGAGAAAAGCCCACTAATAGTTTGGAATAATAAATGAACCCCGCAAGATAGAGTATTGATATAATCTAAGTGCTATATAATCATAGATCTTTCAGCTTTTATTTCTGTAACGTCTAAAATCGGAGGAGAACAAAAGCCGTGAAAACAATCAGAACAGATCAATATGTTTCTACAGTTAAGGGTTCTCATTAACAAACAATGGGAATTATTTTCAAACCAATTTTCTCAGGCTATTATGACTCACAACACATGCACTGGGCTTTTGAGTAAGAAGCATGAGTCATCCGTGTTAATAAAATTACTCCTCACTTTACATATGAATACAGCCTATCATCAGTGTGTTTTTCTACTAGAGTCTTAGGTTCCTAAATGATAAAAATTACCTTTAACTTCTCCCATTCTAAATGTCTTTTTATTATATTATGAATTCCTATTTATCTATGCACTTTTCAACACAGCTGGGGGTTTTTTTTTCCTTCAGATAATGGTAAATACAGCTTTGCAACAGAAAAGTTGCTTTTCTTGAATTTAGCAGTTAAGTGAGATAAGATGGAACGGTATTTTGGTTTTCTTTATTGTTGGATCATGTATGCAAGCTATGGGGCCCTTTTACTACCCTGTTTCCCCGAAAGTAAGACATCCCCTGAAAATAAGACCTAGTAGAGGTTTTCCTGAATTGGTAGATATAAGGCCTCCCCCGAAAGTAAGACCTAGCAAATTTTTGTTTGAAAGCAGGGCCGCCGAGAGCCGGACAAGGCCGCCCCTGGGCCGGGCCCCCCCCTCCACCCACCCTCCGTCGCTCCCGGAACTAACCTTAAACGCCTCCTTTCACCTTCGCAGCAAGCAGCAGCAGGGCAGACCTCTCCTTCCGTGCCCCGCCCTCACGGACGTTACGTCAGGCGAGGGCGGGACACGGAAGGAAGGAGTGGCCTGCTCTGCTGCTGCTTGCTGCGAAGGTGAAAGGAGGCGTTTAAGGTTAGTTCCGGGAGCGATGGAGGGCGGGCGGGCCAACCCCGCTGTTTCCCCGAAAAATAAGACCGCCCCTGAAAATAAGACCTAGTGCATTTTTGGGGGCAAAAATTAATATAAGACAGTGTCTTATTTTCGGGGAAACATGGTAACCTGGGCTAAGCACTAATGCGTGTTTACTGCAGGTTAAAAACCACTACCGTGGAGCACACTCAGGCTTCCCGCAGTAGTTTCAGGATCAGCGCGTGCTTCCCACGTGCTAAAAAATAGATTTTTTTTTTCAGCGCTGGGGTGTGTCTGAGGACGGAGAGTGAGCATTTACTGCGCAGCTACATCATCACACACTAACCGATTAGCATGTGGTTAGCGCATGAGCCCTTACCGCCTAGAACATAGGTGTCGGTAAGTGCTCACGCGCTAATGGCCACGCACTAATGGGAAAATTAACACATGGCCATTAATAGGGAAAATGGAAAATGAGGCCATTTTTTTTTTATTTATAAGAATTCAAATTTACAAGCAATAAAATAACTTGCCAGAAATACAGAGAAAGTAATACACAGGAATTATTTCAATCAGGTAATTCTATACTCTTCCTTAGACCACAAAATAGGGAGAGTGAAACAAGACAAGGAAATCAATTAAACAACAGTAAACAGAAAAAATGTGGCATTAACCTGATTATCCCCAGATATTATTTATCTGAATCATTATTCCACATTGATCGTCTGGTTGGCTTCTTCAAACCTAAAACGGTGTATATTCAATTTATTTTGTTGGAAACATATACTTGTCCAATATTAGTAAAAATAATACACCTAATTTCATTACAACATTTTTAGGAAATATTTCTGAGGAAATCTTTAGGAGTCTTACCCGGAACTCTGGGAAAACAACAATCTCAATATTAATCATCTGTAATAATATTCATTTTGTTCAAATTTCTGGTCTATTATCATTTTCAAAATCTTAACCATTTCCTACTCCTGTAGACCTTCATTTGCTGTATCAATTTTTCTTTCTCAAAGGGTTCGATTAGGTTATCCATGTAGCTTACTAATAAGATTATATCTAAAGCAAAGTTATTTACTACCACCGTTAGGTCCTGGAGCGCCTTCCAGATGATATTCAATGTAACCTCCACGGGAGCCAAAAACTCCAAGCTGATAGCTCTTAAAGGTTTAGGAGTGGCACCGCCAACTCGGGTTCAGCTGTAAACAACTTCTGTTTCAGCATGGACTCCAAACTCACTCCTCCACTCCTTTGGGCATGGTGGTTAAATGATTCGGGAGTGATTAAGTTGTTTCTAGGTCCAAGAGCGTCGACGCTCCTTCGCCAGCGCTAATCAAAGGACTCACCAACCCAGTCATCTGTGGGCAGCTCGTCGCGCAGTGGTCCCACACTTGCTGCACAGGGGACAAAACTCTGGCCATCAGCGGCTGAGCCCCGATTGTCCCCTTCCTCTCAGTTAAGGTAACTGCAGTTTCAGAGAGGAAATTTCAAGTAAACAAAGACAGAACTTCAGAGGACAGCTGGGCCATTTAGCGTACGAGTTTCAGGTCGCCATCTTTCCACTCTCCCTAGTTTGGGACACTCTTTGTCTGGTTTCTCCTCAGAGGCCTGTTTGATATGGGTAACCCTTCAGCATAGCCTTCTGAGTCATTGAAACACAGAACCCCCTCCACCACTGCAAGTTGGTGTCTCTCGGAGGGGAAATGAGGCCATTTTACTGCGGTGTTAAAAGTGGCCTCAGCACTTGGGAAAGCCCCGTGCTGGGGATAGTGCTGGCCACCTTTCAGCGCAGCTTAGTAAAAGGGCTCCAATATTTGAAATCATCTAACACACACTGAAGCAAATGAAGCAGAATTCAAGGCTCCAGTTGTCTTTTTCAAGGTATAAAATATAGCATTTAGAAAGATAGCTATCAAGTTGTATTATAGATATAAAGAGTGTTTATCCACTTCTACCCTAGCTGAGATCATATTTAACCATCTCTCTGACCTAATGTGCACCTTTCTTTAAATTAGTCACCTTACTTTCTAACTCCTCTTACTCTTTTACACAGTGGTTCCCAAACCTAGTCCTGGAAGCACCCCAGTCAGTCAGGTTTTCAGAATACTCACAATGAATATTCATGAGAGATATTTCCATACACTGGAGGTAGTTTCTCTCATGAATGTTCATTGTGGGTATCCTGAAAACCTGACTGGCTGAGGTGCCCCCAAGATCAGGTTATTTAAGCACTTTTTGGGTCAATTAGTCATGATTGAAACAGGTCTAATTAAAAAATGTGTGAACTTTAGCCCTAGACATATTCATTTTGTTCCATTATTGCAGAAAAATGTCCATCTTTCAGTGCTATACATGTTCTGCTCAAAACACACCCCCTTGAAGTTTGGACAAACTGTGGAGCAAAATTTCTAAAATTGGGTTGTTGAAAATCGCAACTCGGATGTTTTTGAGACGTTTCTGCAACTTTAAGGTGGTTTTTGGGAGGCGCTTTTTTTGTTTTGAAAATGAGCCCCATAGTGTGTTCTTTGCCCCTTAACACATGTAAAAGGGTATTAACACAAGCTATAATATTGTAACTCATGGTATTTAAGGTTACCACAGGTGTATAGTAATGAGATGCAAACCATGCAAAACATCTCATTACATGTAAATTCTTTAAAATAACTTGTTGTGAACACCTCAAGCTGCATTGTTGCTAGAAAAGTAATGCCTGCAACCATGGGCGTAGTTTGACTGTTTCATTTGGGGGGGCAAAGGTTGGGGCGGAGCATATTAGCATATTCATTTGCATATATATATATATATATATATATATGGAGGAAGGAAGGGAAAAAAAGCTGGCTTTTTTTGGGAATATCAAGCCAGCTCTTTCTCCCTTCCTTCCTTCCTTCCTTCCTTCCTTCCTTCCTTCTTTCTTTCCTCCTTACCCAGCACTCCCTCTTGTATTTACCCACCCTCTTTCTTGTTTCTATCCATCCCCTTCCCCATTCTATACAGCGTCTCCCCCCCTCTCTCCCCCTTCGCAGCAACGACAACATGGATGCAGCAGCTCACAGGTTTGCTTGCTGTGTTTGAGTGAACGGCGACAGCTGCGCGGGGGAGTGGAAGTAGAGACTTACCAAATGGCTTCCTTCCTTACCGTGAACTAGAAAGGAGCCAGCATTTCCACTTCAGCGGCGAACAGGTGGGTGGCCGAGCGAGCGGAGGTTGTAAAAGCAGCAAGGAGGCACGCTCGTCTCCGTCCGCTTCCCTGCCCTCTCTGCGTCCCGCCTTCCTCTGATGTCATTTCCTTTTGGGCGGGACGCTGAGAGGGCAGGGAAGCGGATGGAGATGAGCGTGCCTGTTTGTTGCTTTTACTACTGGCGCCCCACCCGCCAGTTCGCCGAAGCAACTTCTGGTAAGTCATCATCATTTGAGGGGTCATTGCCCCCCCTTGCCCCACCCCAGTCTACGCCCATGCCTGCAACAAGCTTTTACCACATCTTGATAACTTCCCTCCTTAGTCAGTTAGATTGAGGACATTTGTAAAGGAAGAATTAGGGGTTCATTTTCAAAAGGAAAAAAATGTGCAAAAAAATTGCACGAGGGGCAGAGGGACGTGTTTCTCAAAGGAAAACATTTAAACCATATAATCAAACCAAGGTCACTGCTTGAACTCTTGGTAGTCATTTTGAATCAGTGCCAGGAGAAAGACAGTCTGCAGATGTGCCCCCCCCCCCCCCAAAAAAGAGGTAATTAAACCACCAGGGCACCACACTAAGGTAAAGGAGGGGAGGGTAATGGAGGTAAATGGAGTCATGTGGGGGAGGGAGGCTAGAAAATTTGGGAGGGGATTTACATGGGGGACGAGGGAGGGAATCTGGCTTTCTTTGGGGGGGGGGGGGGTCCAAGTGACAGAAGGTGGGGCAGGGTGAAATGTAGGGTGGGGGTGTGACAGGGGGCAAGACATGTGTCCTCTTTTTTTTTAGGGCAAATATGATAACCCTAGCCCACAGTCCCAGTCAAACCTATACCTGTTTCTCCCTCTGTTTGTCCACTCCCAGTTTGTCACTGTGCATTGTGTTGCTGCTGTTTGTGTGGGAACTGTGTGCTGGTGCTGAGAGAGACTGTGCTGTATGTTGCTTCTGTTTGTGTTAGGACTGTTTGCTGGTGCTGGGTGCTTGTACTGGTGCTGGGTCTCACCAGGGTGCAGTAGCAGGAGAAATGCACAGTGGTGTTACTTTGCTTAGTAGAATAGAAATTCCATGCGTAAAAGGGAAAAGGATAGTGATAGGAGAGTACTACCATCCACCTGGCCAGGATGCATAAACAGATGTAGAAAAGTTATCAGAAATTAGGGAGGCTAACACAATAATAATGGGTACTTTCAATTATCCTGATATTGACTGAGTAAATGTAACATCAGGGCATGCTAGGGAGGTAAAATTCCTTTATGAAATCAAGGACTGATTTATGGATCAGCTGGTTCAGGTACCAACAAGAGGGGGAACAATTCTAAACCTAGTCCTTAGTGGAGCGCAAGATCTGGTACAGGAGGTAATGGTGCTGGGGTCACTTGATAACAGTAATCATAACATGATCAGATATGATATAAGCTCTGGAGTAAGTACACACAGGAAATACAATATGTTAGCATTTAACTTTCAAAAAAAAATGAGAACGATTTAAAAAAAAAAAAAAAACAACTTAGAGGACCAGCTGCAAAGATCAAAAATTTACATCGGGCATGAATGTTGTTCAAAAGTACCATCCTCGAAGTCTAGACCAGACCAGATATATTCCATGTATTAAAAAGGGAAGAAGGAAGGCCAAATGACAGCTGGCATGGTTAAAAAGTGAGGTGAAGGGAGTTATAAGAGTTCAAAGAAAATCCTTCAGAAAATGGAAAAAGGATCCAACTGAAAATAACAGGAAACAGCATAAGGAATGGCAAGTCAAATGCAAAGCGTTGATAAGGAGGGTAAAGAGAGACTTTGAAAAGAAGATTGTGTTGGAGGCAAAAACATATAGTAAAAACCTTTTTAGATATATTAGAAGCAAGAACCCAGCAAAAGAATCGGTTGGACCGCTAGATGACCGAGGGGTAAAAGGGGCACTCCGAAACAAAGAATTCATTTAATCTCTCTGCTATGGCTTTGTCTTTTCTGTCTTCACTAAGGAAGAGGTGGGAGAGAGATACCAGTGCCAGAAATGAAACTGAACAAATCTGAATTTTCACAAGGCGTTTGACAAAGTACCTCATGAAAGACTCCTGAGGAAATTAGAAAGTCATGGGATAGGAGGCAAAGTCCTATTGTGGATTAAAAACTGGTTAAAAGATAGCGAGTAGGGTTAAATGGTCAGAATTCTCAATGCAGAAAGGGTAGATAGTGGGGTTCCCCAGGGTCTGTGCTGGAACTGTTGTTTTTTTTTTTAACATATTTATAAATGATCTAGAGATGAGAATAACTAGTGAAGTAATTAAATTTGCTGATGACACAAAGTGAAAAATTGCACTAAACTAAACAAGCCTTTAACAAACAAGTTTTTAACCCTGGCATGTATTAAAGCCCAATTTCCGACGGCGGTAGCAGCAAATGAAAACGGAATGCAGATGAGCAAATTGTGTAGAAACCCTATTGAAATGAGATGCATCAAAGTTTACCGCTTGCCCTAACGCTGGAAAACTCTGGGAAAGCTAACAAGAGGTTACTTACGTCAGATGAGGGCGGGACCAGGAGGAACGGAGGGACGTCCGAAGATGCGATGCAATCAGCTATTCTTCCCCGTGCTGTGCAGCGCCTTCACACAGAGGTGAGAGGCGCTGTGAGGGCCCGGTAAGATGGAGGGGGGCCCGGTAGAGGGGGGAGTGGCAGCGACGACCTCAGGGGTGGCGGCATGGGCGGGGCATGGGGGCAGAGGATGGCAGGAGGTGAAGCTGAGGAGAAAGAGAGGAAGGGAGGGGGGCCGGGGCTGCCTAAAGTTTTGATTTTTTAATGCAGGGGGGAGCGGGGAGCAGCGGCGACCTCGGGCGGGGCGGAGGGGCAAGGCCGTCCATAAAGGATGTGTTTGTTTTTGTTTTTTTGACATTTGTGGCATGCGCACAGCAGCCAGCATAACGCTTGGCTGCTCTGCGCACGCTTTATGGGCCGATTGCCGACGGTTTTAACGAAGGTTTAGTGAATGCAAGTGAGCTGCAACGAGCAGCTCATTTGCATTCCCTTTCCTTCGTGCATAGCCGTTCCGTACCGATTCGTTATGGAATTCGGTACGGAACGGCTCTAACGAGGACTTTTGTGCATCTTGCCCTGGGAGACTGGGCATGCAAATTGCAAATGACGTTTAATGTGAGCAAATGTAAAGTGATGCATGTCGAAAAGAGGAATCCAAACCATAGCTACTTGGTGCAAGGTTCCACATTAGGAGTCACCACCTATGAAAAGGATCTAGGTGTCATCATTGATGATATGTTGAAACCCTCTGCTCAGTGTGCAGCGGCGGCTAAAAAAGCAAATAGAATAGTAGGAATTTTTAGAAAAGGAATGGAAAACAAAAATGAGAAAGTTATAATGCTTTTGTATGGAATAAACATTACTGTCTACAACGAGAACTGAAATATTATACACATGATCCAACTGCTCAGTTGCAAGAAGAACTCTCAAAGGTGGCTATTAGAACAATTTGGCTTGACTTGTTTGTTTGTTTTTTACTTACAAGCATTGAATGGGAATTAGTGATTTAAAATACTATCATAGGCTGTTTCCTGATACAAATGGAACTCTGTATCTTGGTGTGGCACCATCCCCCCAGATATTTCTCACCATTAACCTGTTTATATAAATTACTTTCTTCTTGCTTGTGTACTTCTAAGGCATTTACCTAAAGTACTGTGAAACTGAGTAATTGAGGAGGCTTACTGGTACCGAGAGGGTCATTAGAAAAGGCAGCACATATTATCACATATGGAACATGGTGCTCCCTCATCTTCATGATGTGATACTGGTCCAGTATAGGTTTAGAGCAAGAGCGTCTCCTAGTGAGTCAACAGCACCCTACCTACAGTGCCTTGTATTCCTTAAAGATCTATTCTCACAGTCCAGGAAAGATCTTTTTTTTAATGGGTGGGGGTAGAGGCAGGGGAGGGGAGAGGAGAAGAGAAGAGAGAAGAGGGGAGGGGAGGGGAGATGTTTGTGGAAAATATTTTCTTTCCTTTTTTTCAGTTTTTAATCTGTTTTTTTTTTTTGGGATAATTTCTTTGTTAATAGCATATGGGGATACAACCTTCAACCACAATCCATCCTGTATAACCCCTCCACCACCCCTTCATGAAGCAGCCCTAGTGGAGGAGTGGCCTAGTGGTTAGAGCACCAGTCTTGCAATCCAGAGGTGGCCCGTTCAAATCCCACTGCTGCTCCTTGTGATCGTAACCTTCCATTGCCTCAGGCACAAACAGATTGTGAGCCCTCCTGGGACAGAGAAATATCCACTGTACCTGAATGCAGGGGCGTAGCCAGGCAACAGATTTTGGGTGGGCCTAGGCAAGAAGTGGGTGGGCACCAAGTGTTCTCCCCCCCCCCCCCCCCAACCACCAAAAATATATCTCAGCTGGCAGGAAAATGCTTCTTTCCACCTTGGCAGTCTGCAGCAGGCATGCGTTCAAAACTGAGCATGCACAGGTGTCGGTATCGTGGAGAGTAGCATTTTCGTTAACATCAGGGGGAAGTCTTCAGCTGGCGGAGCTTGAGATCCACACCAGCTACCGTTAAACGTGTGCTACTGTTGGGTGGGCCTGAGCTCTAAGTGGGTGGGCCCCAGCCCACCCAGGCCCACCTGTGGCTATGCCACTGCCTGAATGTAATTCACCTTGAGCTACTATTGAAAAAGGTGTGAGCAAAATCTAAATAAATAATAGCCAAGTATACTATTGTAGCAAAGATCCTTCCCCTCTCCTCTCCTCCTCTCCCCTGCCTCGACCCCACCCAGGCAAATCTCACGAACATCATAACTTGCAAAGTGCAATTAACAAGATAATTCATGGACCCCCCCCCCCCTGATTTTATATAATAAGAGAGACAGACAGACAGATAAGACCTGCCACTGCCTCTTGCCATTCAGCAAAGTCCCTCCCACTCCCACTCAGCAAAGTCCAGTCTTCTCAGTGATTTGAAGTGTCCCATGTGGCCCTTGAAACGTTCGGGGAACCTTGCACCTGAATGTAACTTGCCTTGAGTTACTAGTGAAAAAAAAGCATTAGCTAAATTCAAAATCTCTTCCCTTTCCATCCTATAAATATATGTGTTACGCTCCTTCAAAGAGCTGGAGAAGAGCATTCATATCCATTACACATCACGCAGCTTGTCTTCCATTAACAATAGTTCTAGGCAGCCTAATAAATGAGTGGACAACCTCTCTTTTCCCCGCCTTACATTGAACATTCTTTCCTAGTTATGTACAGCTTTAATTGTTCTAACAGTTACCCAGGCATATAATTACTAATCTGATTCGTACATTCAGCTGAAGCTTAGTGACAATGCTTTCGGAGAAAGGCCAACGTGTTTGCAGATTAAATGTGCCAGTGCTTTTATTTTAATGTTAACATTATTATGCAGGAGAGCATTGATGCTGAAGTTAAAGAGTAAGCAAAAAGAATAAAACATTGGGCCAAATTTTCACTGATTTAGGGAGCAAATTACTCAATTCTTTTTTTTTTTTTGGTAGACAGACTGGAAGAAAAGCTTTAGCAAATCAGGTCATTGGATGCCTTTTACATGCAAAAATGGAGTTAATGGGCATAAATCAACTGAATGCATTCATTAGGAAGCAAATTCTACAACTGGGCACCACAATAATATAGGTGGTGAGCCCATTCTATAAGAACTCTTACCACCCGCATGGGTGTTCTTACGGAACACTAGGATAAACTGACATTGGTATGCCTAAATATTGGCGCACACATTATGCCAGGTCTATGGCTGGTACAAATGAATGTGCCTAAATGTATTTATACACATACTACTACTACTACTTATCATTTCTAAAGCGCTACTAGACGTACGCAGTGCTGCAGTGGCATAGGAAGGGAGGCGGTGGGGCAGTCCGCCCCGGGTGCACGCCGCTGGGGGGGGTGTCGTCTCCATTGGTTCCTTGCTCCCTCTGCCCCGGAACAGGTTACTTCCTGTTCCGGGGCAGAGAGAGCAAGGAACCAATGGAGCCGATGCAGCGCCCAGCGACGTGGACTCGGGGGGCGGATTGGCCCTCCCGCCCGCCCCTCGCTTCTAAACTAAGTAGGAATGCGCTTCGGGGGAGGGTGCCGAGGGGGTGCCGTGCTGCACCCGGGGGGGGGGTGCGCAGCGGCGACCCGCCCTGGGTGTCAGCCGCCCTCGCTACGGCACTGCAGCGCTGTACACTTGGACATGAAGAGAGAGTCCCTGCTCAACAGAACTTACAATCTAATTAGGACAGACAAACAGGACAAACAAGAGATAAAGGAATATTAGAGTGAGGATGATAAAATAAGGGTTCTGAACAAGTGAATAAGGGTTAGGAGTTAAAAGCAGCATCAAAAAGGTGGGCTTTTAGCTTAGATTTGAAGACGGCCAGAGATGGAGCTTGACGTACCGGCTCAGGAAGTCTATTCCAGGCATATGGTGCAGCAAGATAAAAGGGACGGAGTCTGGAGTTAGCAGTGGAGGAGAAGGGTGCAGATAAGAGAGATTTACCCAGTGAACGGAGTTCCTGGGGAGGAATGTAGGGAGAAATGAGAGTGGAGAGGTTCTAAGGAGCTGCAGAGTGAATGCACTTATAAGTCAATAAGAGGAGTTTGAACTGTATGCGGAAACGGATAGGAAGCCAATGAAGTAACTTGAGGAGAGGGCTAATATGAGCATAACGACACTTGCAGAATATTAGTCGTGCAGCAGAATTTTGAACAGATTGAAGAGGAGAGACACATAGGACTAGATTCTATATATGGTACTTAAGAATTTGGCACCGAAAAATATCCACGTAGGCGTTATTCTATAAGCTGTGTCTAGAGTTCGGCATGGTTTACAGAATAAACATTTAAGTGGAGAAGTCATGCATAAATTTAGGTGCCGCCATTTCCACCAGTAAAAATGTAGTGCAAATGCCCTTGCCTAAATTTACGCATGGAGCACACATATTCTGTAATTATGCGTGTAACTCCAAACCATGCCCTATTCCACCCTGAAATGCCTATGACCCTTCTATTTCTGCACCCCTTTTGTGGACCACTTGTAAATTTTAGGTGCGGATCCCGTGCCTAACTTTACACGCATTAGTCCTAATTAAATCTAATTAGTGCCAATAATTGCTTGTTAAGTCAATTATTGGCACTAATTGGCTCATTATTCTATTAAATTGCACATGTAAATTGGGAATGTGCCTATATTTGCATTCACAGTTTTTGGCGACCTTTGTAGAATCATGGGGATAATTTACAGTATTCTCTTAATAGACCACGTAAATGTTGACCATACTCATGACTTGACCATGTGAGCACCCCCTTGCATTTATGCACTAAGGGTTACTTTTATTTATTTATTTATTTATTTATTTATAGCATTTATATCCCACATTTTCCCACCCACGGGCAGGCTCAATGTGGCTTACAGTAATCTACAGAAATCGTACATCAATTCTACAACAAACAGTCAACGACATTGAAGTGAAAGAGACTAGAGAGTAATAGCAGAGGTGGGGAAATGCGGAAAGAGAAATTGAATTCAATAGGAAGAGATGCGGAGCGGGTCTTGAGCGTAAGCCAATGTGCACCTAACAGCTAAAAATGGAGTTTTGCAGGATGAGCACAGGCATCCTGTGGTAACTTCAAAATATGTGTGCGCTAACCACTCACTAATTTTCTTTTTTTTTTTCTTGAGAGAGAGAGAGAGTGTGTTGGAGGCAGGCAGTGACACCACAACAAGGAAGGATTCCCTACAGAGAAATACACTGTCCAATGAAGTAGGGAAGGGATGTAAGTCAACCAAAAAGCATGTAGGATGCCAGAGGTAGGTACATCAAAGTCTTTGATGTACCTACCTCTGGCGTCCTACATTCTTTGGTTGACCTATGTCCTTCTCCTACTTCGTTGGACAGGGGTCAGAGAGTGGCCATTCCTGTGCCAACCAGATAGCACATCTACATTACTGTGCACTAACAGGTTAGCACACAGGTACCATGGGAGCTCTTACTGCCTACAAAATAGATAGCGGTAAGTTCTCGCATGCTAATTTAAAAAAATGCAGCAAACTAATGGGAACAGTAGCACACAGCCACAAATACAAAAAAATAATAGAAAAGAGGCTATTTTATGGCCATGGTAAAAATGGCCTTAGTGCATAGTAATGACCTGCATAAAGCTGCCCTAATGCCATTTTTATCACATCTTTGTAAAAGGACCCCTAAGCCATTTTAGCACATAAATATAGATTAGCATTTAATCATGCTACTGCCATTTATGTCTAAGGGGGGAATTCATCAAGCAGTATTGAAGTCTTAAAACATCTTAATATGCTTAAAGGAATTAGCACTTGCTAAATGCTAAAAAACCCATAGGTATGGAATGGGCTTTTAGCATTTAGGACACGCTAATGCTCTTAACATCCTAAGGCCGTAATGCCACTTGATGAATTCACCCCCCCCCCCCCCCCCCCCACACACACACACACACCTAAGTGTGCATTTACCCGTGTGCGTTGCAGTATTCTATAATTTTAACCATGCAAAATACACTTTAATTGAGGCACCTGTTATAGAATGAGTGGGTATCTACCCAAACCTGGCCACATAATTTAAAAGAACCAAAAAGGTCTCTCTTAGTTATTCCAGGGCCATGTATCTGATGCATGTGTGAACCTTACATTTTCAAAGGTACACATAGATGGCAAGCTGCTAGCATGCCTAACTTTGCACACCTGTTTTCTTGTACCTTATGCTATGATTGTATATTTAGCTACATAACTATGGGGTCCTTTTGCTAAGCTGTGGTAAAAGGGGTCCAGCGCTAGCGTAAGCGTGCATTTTTAACATGCGCTGAGGCCCCTTTTTACTGCAGTGGGTAAAAGGCTGTCTTTTTTCAGGAAAAGAAATGGCCATGCAGTAAGCGAACCACTTGCCATGTGGCCATTTCTGGGGGAGCATTTACCACCACCCATTGAGGTGGCGATCAGGGCTCCCGTGCTAACCTGGCGCTAACCAGGCAGCAAGTGGTGCTACCCGATTACTGCCAGGTAAGCTCCGATGCTACAAAACTGAAAATATTTTTGTAGTGCCGGAAATTTTTTCCTACATAAGCACGCAGCTATGGAATGCACTACCACTTGACGTGAAAAAAATGCGCGACCTAACCAGCTTTCGGAAATCACTGAAGACTTGCCTCTTCAACAAGGCATACCGCAACGATCCATCATATGAACTTTAACGCAATACCACTTTATCTCTTATTCCGAATATGATCTCTTTATATTTGATTGCTTAATCTACCATGTCACTCATGATCTTTATGTAATACCACTTGTATCTCTCACTCTGGAATGGCGATCGCCATGACGGAACAATGTAAGCCACATTGAGCCTGCAAATAGGTGGGGAAATGTGGGATACAAATGCAGCAAATAAATAAATAAATTGTGCATGCTAGGGGTGGGAACAACCCCTGGGCTGCTGCGGTAGCCTGGCAGTAGTTCCAGATTGGTACATGGCAAGCCTGCTGCTGTGCATCAACCCATTAGTAAAAGGGTCCTACACGATCTTCAAGTTCAATTATCTGTTTTCTTGAATGTTGTCCTGAGTTCCTAGAAGACTAGGTGACTGGCTAAGCCAAAAAATAATCTTAAGGAAGCTCTTTATGCTTGAAAATTGACTTATTTTGTGTGGGCATAAACATTTGTGCTCCATTTCATGAAACAACTATTGTGCCTGGTCTAGTTAGTTATCTGCAGCGGAGGGAAAAAATGGCACAAGGTCATACAATGATTATTATAACCAGTAGTTAGCATGTTGGATTTCTCGGATGAGCTTTGTAAATGATAGAAACAAGACTGAAAATCTACCTATTTATTGTTATTGACATAATTTTTGTCTCTGACTCTTCTGCTATAGCTGAAGTTAAGTAACATGGAATCTTGCTACCTTTGGGGACTCTACCAGGACTTGTGACCCTTGGTCTGACCCAGTAGAGGAACTCTTATTTTCTTATGACCCTTCTTCATCAAACTGCATAGTAGCGATTACTAATAAGAAAAACAGTAAGGTAAGTCTTATTTGGACAACAGTGTTTTGATAGCCTCATACAAGAAATAATTTTAAACCAGTCTGAACTCTTACAATCTGTATACTGCAATGTTTGAGCACTTACGTAAATCATTTTTCTGTAAGCCGTAAACTGGGTGCTGCTGTGACCTATCAGGTGTTTTTTTTTTTTTAGTTTGACTTGCAAATCTTTCTTGTTCTAGCTTAAGTAATTTTGTCCATCGCAATTTGCTTTGCACATGCACTACCCATTGTGTAATCTTTGGCTTCTTAGAGCCCGTTAGAGGCTTCCTCCAGTAGAGGTCCTATTTTTCGCCTTTGTCTCAATGGCACTCATTTTCAGTTGCGGATCTGAGGTTATGGAGCTCGCTATCTGCAGATCTTCCTGGAATCTGATCTATTCAAACTTTTTTTTTCAGTGTTTCTATCTGATTCGTAGTTTTGTTTTTATAATGATGCTTTGATTTTTTGACTAACATGTAATACTCTGCCTTCTGTATTTTTATATTGCTTTTGTTTTATTGTATTATTTCACATTTGTTGTAATATGACCAGAAAGTAAGATGGGCAGAGAATATATAAACTAATGTTGAACTTTCCTATATTTCTCTGAATTTTCAGGGAAAATGTTTAGTACTCGCCTTTCATAAAAGTTACTCTTGTTTTCCAACCTTTCAACCCCCATACCACTTCTGTCAGCCGAGGTTGATCAGCCTCCTGTCCAGCCATATATGGCCACAATCACCCTTCCCCAACCCTGACAGACCTGACCTCTCATTAAGCCACCACTCCAACCAATTCCCTAAATTAAAAGACAAAGTCAAGCCCTTGACACCAGCCGTGAGACTGGATAGCAGAGCCGGTAGTGGGAGGCGGGGCTGGAGTTTGGGAGGTGGGGATAGTGCGGAGCAGACTTATACGGTCTGTGCCAGAGCCAGTGGTGGGAGGCGGGACTGGAGGTTGGGAGGCAGGGATAGTGCTGGGCAGACTTATACGGTCTGTGCCAGAGCCGGTGGTGGGAGGCGGGGATAGTGCTGGGCAGACTTATACGGTCTGTGCTAGAGCAGGTGGTGGGAAACACGGATAGTGCTGGGCAGGCTTATACGGTCAGTGCCAGAGCCAGTGGTGGGAGGCGGGGATACTGCTGGGCAGACTTATACGGTCTGTGCCAGAGGCAGTGGTGGGAGGCGGGACTGGAGGTTGGGAGGCAGGGATAGTGCTGGGCAGACTTATACGGTCTGTGCCAGAGCCGGTGGTGGGAGGCGGGGATAGTGCTGGGCAGACTTATACGGTCTGTGCTAGAGCAGGTGGTGGGAAACACGGATAGTGCTGGGCAGACTTATACGGTCAGTGCCAGAGCCAGTGGTGGGAGGCGGGGATACTGCTGGGCAGACTTATACGGTCTGTGCCAGAGCCAGTGGTGGGAGGCGGGACTGGAGGTTGGGAGGCAGGGATAGTGCTGGGCAGACTTATACGGTCTGTGCCAGAGCCGGTGGTGGGAGGCGGGGATAGTGCTGGGCAGACTTATACGGTCTGTGCCAGAGCAGGTGGTGGGAAACATGGATAGTGCTGGGCAGACTTATACGATCAGTGCCAGAGCCGGTGGTGGGAGGCGGGGATAGTGCTGGGCAGACTTATACGGTCTGTGCCAGAGCCAGTGGTTGGGAGGCGGGGATATGCAGACTTATACGGTCTGTGCCCTGAAGAGCATAGGAACAAATCAAAGTAGGGTATACACAAAAAGTAGCACACATGAGTTGTCTTGTTGGGCAGACTGGATGGACCATGCAGGTCTTTTTCTGCCGTCATCTACTTTGTTACTATGTAATGATCCAAGACAAGAAACAAACACTGTAAATCGTACTTATTAAAAGCATGGTCTCACATACCCCTTTGCCACACTCCTTTGCCACTGCACTTGCAGCCTTTTCATGGGAGCCCAGGCTAACCATAAGTTGATGACATCTCTTCAAGGGTAGACCTGTGCTCCCATGACCAAAGCTGAGCCCAGAGTGTCAGTGGCTAAGAAATGGTAAGGGCAGCCTGATGCAGCACGGCATTCCTGAGATCTCCAACCAAAGCAGCAGTCTTCTTTTTTTTTTTTTTTAATTCAAGAAATCCTGGACTAGCCAGGGTTGACGACGTCACTCTGAGGGTGGAGCTCCATTCCCACAACCCAAGCTGGTCCTGGACTGTCAATGGATAAGATGGTGAATACAAACCAAGAAAAGTGGTAAGTGGCCAGTCTTGAGGGGGCAGCAACAGCTCTCCTAGGGACTCCAAACAAAGCAGCAACCTTTTTCAAGGGAGCCCTGACTAGCTGTGGGTTGATGATGTCTCTCCAAGGGTGGAGCTATGCTCTCACACCCCAAGCTGGTCCCAGAGTGTCAACAGCTAAGATGGTCAATACTGCTCAGGAGAGAGTTTGCAGCCTATGATTTGTGCAGACTAAGTCACAAACCTAACTTACAAGCAAGTTTTTGGGGGGGTCATCTTAAAGATGAAACCCATTTATCTAAGCAAGGAGAATGGAAGGAAGCCTTCAACCTACTGTAACCCACTTTATTGTTGGCTATTTCAAAGCATTCAATTATCTGCAGTTTCTTTATTTCCATGTTTAAAATATGAGCTGAATGCATATTAATATACACATGACAAAAGGGAGACCGAACTAATTATAGAATAAAATCAGGCACTTTCTGAATAAAAAAAAGAAGAAAAACAAGGTTAGTCCGGTGTGTAGAATTTCCACTCTAGAAGTATTAAAAAGAATATACCTGCTCTATATATGATTGTGTTATACTGTGAATAAGCATGGCTAATTAATTAAACTTGCTAATGCACCAAGAAGACAAGTTGAAGACAATTGTATACCTCCTGCTGCTGAGATACTAATTATTATTATAAACTGCTTTATTCTCTCTACATCATAGTCTTAACTACTAAGAATAATTTGAGAAGCTTGTCTACCAAAGTTTGAAACTATAACAAGTGCGCTATAGACCTATTTTCTATTCATCAAAAGCATGACAGACCCATTAATCCTTAGTCAAACTGCTGCACCTTCCACTATTCTAAAATAAAGTTGATTTAACAAAACACAAGTAATTTGCCAAAAGGTCTCAGCACATCATATTATTTGGAGCGTTCTAGGCTTAAAAGCTAAAGATTAATGATGCATCATTGTTCTATCCAATATGCCAATATCACAAATCATGACTGCCCACCAAGATGATTTTTCATACCAGTCGACACTATTAACCCCACAAAGTTTCAATCATGTTGTTGACTAAATTAAATACTTAACATTACAAATGGAAATTGTGCATTTGATAAGTCTATGTTTAATGATGAAACTTTCCAGCATAGTAAAATTATGATTTCCAAATTTTCAGGGGTCATGTCACCCTATTAAAACAAAGCAACTTGCATTTTATTTAAGCTTATTACATTAAGCAGTGAATCATATCATGTTGCATACACAAAATAGTTATAAATATCCATGTTTACCACATTAATGCAGCACTCATATTCTGGAGGACTATGCTTCTCTCTACTTGAATTAATAAACTGCAAATCTAAATAGTCTGGTATGTACAATATAAGCCTTTGGGATGTCTATAGTTTATAGTTTATTGAGATTCACTATACCACCAAGCCTAAGTTGCAGATCTAGCTGGTGTACAATAAAATCAAAGTTATTTTATTTATTTATCACATTTATACTCCACCTTTTCCCACAGGATGCAGGCTCAAAGTGGCTTACAATAGACTGAAAAGGCGAACGCCAATCCAGTGGTAAAACAAACACAATATTTAAATGAACTACAATAATTATCTTCCAATCTATTATCTAACAATAACGATACATTGTAAGCCACGCTGAGCCTGCAAATAGGTGGGAAAATGTGGGATACAAATGCAATAAATAAATAAATAAAATATTCGATAGAAAAGTAACCAGCATTCAGAGGATCAACCACACTGAGTAGGGAGGGAAAGAAAAAGAGTAATTGTGGGTGTGAGGGGGGTGGGGGGGAGAAGCAGAGAACAAGTAAAAAGCAAATATTATAATGCCTCTATATCGCTTCATAGTGCAACCTCACCTTGAGTATAGTGTTCAATTTTGGTCGCCGTATCTCAAAAAAGATATAGTGGAATTAGAAAAGGTTCAAAGAACAGCAACAAAAATAATAAAGTGAATGGAACTCCTCTCATATGAGGAAAAGCTAAAGAGGTTAGGGCTCTTCAGCTTGGAAAAGATACGGCTGAGAGGAGAAATGATTGAGGTCTATAAAATCCTGAGTGGTGTGGAGCAGGTGGAGGTGAATTGAATTTTCGCTCATTCAAAAAGTACAAAGACCCGGGGACACTCAATGAAATTGCATGGAAATACTTTTAGAACAAATAGGAGAAAATAATTTTTCACTCAAAGAGTAGTTAAGCTCTGGAACTCATTGCCGGAGGATGTGGTAACGACGGTTAGCATATCTGGGTTAAAAAAGGTTTGGACAATTTCCTGGAGGAAACGTTCACAGTCTGTTATTGAGATGGACGTAGGAGAAGCCACAGCTTGCCCTGGGATTGGTAGCATGGATTGGTGCTACTAACTGGGTTTCTGCAAGGTAGTTGCGACCTAGATTGGCCACTGCTGGATGCAGGATACTGGGCTAGATGGACCATTGATCTGACCCAGCTGACCCAGTATAGCTATTTTTATGTTCTTATGAGAGGGTAGAAAGGAGGAACAGTATAAGGAAATGTGTATGGGGGGGGGGGGGGGGGGGGGGGGAGGGTACAGGGAATTACAGCATCTGGCCCCAAAGTAGTTCACTCTGTGATATCATATTTATAGCAGCATTCGTGTTCATGAGAAAATAAGCTCATATTATTGGCCAGATCACTGACTTCTCTTTACAATGATTTTCAATTTCAGAAGGTCTGGAGATTATAATAGTAGTATTCTGGGGGAGGGGACAGTAATCTTTCCTAAAGGATAATCAGGAATTTTACATGATTTTTAGTTCTTATTAGTTAATTCATATTTGTATTGAAAGCACTTCATTCAAAATGAATTTAAATCTCTGCATTGTTATTGAAAACTGAACTAGTCCATATGTTGTTTTTTGATGAATGTTAATGAGCTGTCCTAAAGAAGTTTTACTTTATTTTAACCTATGTAATGTCCTAAGAAATCGAGGGGAGGAGGGGTTAGTTTTTAAAGTGAGTAAAAGTCAAGCTTATATCGCACCTTAGTTTACCATGTGCATCACCAACTTCTACTATCTCAGTACCATAGGATAGTGACTCTGAGGGGCATTTTCGAAAGGGATGTCCAAGTTGCGATTTGGACGTCCTTGCAAAACGGCAAAATCCAGGGATGGGGAAACCCGTATTTTCGAAACAAGATGGATGTACATCTTTCGTTTCAAAAATACCGTCAGACATTCAAATCCTTAAATTTGGACGTCCCTAGACATGGATGTTTCTGACCTTCGGCGATTTTCGAAACCAAAGACGTCCATGTCAAAAACGTCCTAATGCAAGCCATTTGGATGTGGGAGGAGCCAGCATTTGTAGTGCACTGGTCCCCCTGATATGCCAGGACACCAACTGGGCACCCTAGGGGGCACTGCAGTGGATTTCATAAAATGCTCCAAGGAACATAGCTCCCTGACCTTGTGTGCTAAGCCCCCCCAACCCCCCCCCCAAAACCCACTACCCCCAACTGTACACCACTACCATAGCCCTTACTGGTGAAGGGGGCACCTAGATGTGGGTACAGTGGGTTTGTGGTGGGTTTTGGAGGGCTCACTGTTTCCTCCACAAACGTAACAGGTAGGGGGGGTGGGGCTGGGTCCGATGTCTGAAGTGCACTGCACCCACTAAAACTGCTCCAGGTACCTGCATGCGATGTCATGGACCTGAGTATGACATCTGAGGCTGGCACGACATATTTTGAAAGATGTTTTTTGAGGGTGGGAGAGGGTTAGTAACCACTGGGGAGGTAACAGGAGGTCATCCCTGATTCCCTCCGGTGGTCATCTTGTCATTTCAGGCACCTTTTTGTGCCTTAGTCGTAAGAAAAACAGGTCCAGCTGAAAACATCCAAGTGTTCATCAGGGACGTCCTTGTTTGTTTTGATTATGGGTCAAAGACATCCAAGTGTTAGGCACGCCCAAGTCCCGCCTTCACTATGCCTCTGACACGCTTCCATGAACTTTGGCCGTCCTTGCGACGGAGTGCAGTTGGAGACGTCCTAAATCGGGTTTCGATTATACCGATTTGGATGTCCCTGGGAGAAGGACATCCATCTTCCAATTTATGTTGAAAAATTGACGTCCTTCTCTTTCAAAAATGAGCTCCTTTGTGTTCATAAATAATGCAGCTTACAATCAACCTCACAGCCTGCATTCTTTATCCTGCCTTGAAGCAAAAAGGGGTCAAACATTATGAAGAATCTTTTCTTATTTCCCCTGAAGTAACCTCCCCCTCCCCCAAACATTAAACCCATTTCTGAAGCCACTCTAAATACATCCCCCTCCCCAAAGCATCACAGCCCACCATGAGCTCCCTTTTCACACCAAAACCATTCCACCCTCCCCCCCCCCCCCCCAGCCTAGCTGTTTAAATCCCTGTTATCTCCAGGTTTAAAATTGTACTGGCGACCCTAACTGTAGCCTTGTGGTACTGCCACTAGGGGTTAAGCTGCCATATAAGGACAAGACTTTGAAAATCATACTCCAAATGTTTAACATTCTTGCAGGGTTATGTAATATAGACAACAAAACAGCAGATACAAAACGGAAGAATGTTCAAAAATTTATTGATGATGTCAAATACCAGACTTAGGCCGTGTTTCGCCCAAGAAGGGCTGCGTCAGGGGCAAAAATCTCAGAGATATCATTCGTCGTTTTTTCAGCACTGGAGGAAAGGCATGTGATGATCATCATTAGTATATCCTTCCTGCTGTTTTTTTCAAGAACTCATTATTCTATCGAGAACCTACCATTTCAAGGTTCATGTGAATAACATTTATTACGACGAATGATATCTCTGAGATTTTTGCCCCTGACGCAGCCCTTCTTGGGCGAAACACGGCCTGTGTCGGGCAATAAGTCTGGTATTTGACATCATCAATAAATTTTTGAACATTCTTCTGTTTTGTATCTGCTGTTTTGTTGTCTACGTTGGAGTTTGCAGATCGTTTGCCTTGTTGTTTTTAGGGTTATGTAATAGCCTTCAAAAGCCTTAAGGGTTTGCTCTTTGAGAAATATTCACCTACCGAGATGTGTTATGTTTCTCCTTAATCGTTGACTTGTTCATCAGTTCTTCAAATGTTTCTTTTGGGGTTTGTTTGTTTGTTTGTTTGTTTGTTTGTGTTTTGCATTGGCTAATATGTACTGCATTCATGGAGAAGCATGAGTATGCAACTTTTATATTGGATGTCTTTCCCATGTATGCAGCTGTAGTATGCTCTGGTATCTTGCAGGGTTTGTGGCATTGTCTTCTAATTTGGAGTTTTGTTGAAGGCTACCTCTGATAAGGTTTTGTTTCATATTATGTGGTTGCCAAAGGTTTTGTTCATATGAAGTGGCTGCCAGCAGGCTAGAAACAGGGCAGCTTGGAATATTTCTTTCAGTTCTTCATCCACCAGTAGCAGTGGTTTCATTATGTCTTTATGATTTTTGTAGATTTTCTAGATCTAGACTATATTATTACAAGTGATAGGAAAAATCATCTAGTATTGAACTGAAACCTGTCTATGATCCCAAAGCAACAAGGAGAAGCCATGAGAAAGATACATTCTGAAAGAAATTGGGATTAAAATAAAATCTAACTTTTATCATTTAGAATTATGAGAAATTTTAACTCGAAAGCTCAATTATTCTTGTGATAATGCTGCGTCAGAGATGTGATGAAAGGACCTTTCCCTGAAGCAGCCCACAGCAAAACATGGCACATGTTGGGTCCCATTTATAAGAAAAGTTTTTTTCAGATTTATTTAAACAATATAAAAGATATGAATAAATGAAAGTGGTAGTTTTATGAAAGTGTTTTTGGGCCAATGAATGTACAGGTGAATCTCAGGATTGTGATCCTGTGTGAAATGAGTCACTACTGAGGCCATATTTGTATCTTCCATATCCAACATGTCTACCGAGTCCTAACAGTGTTGGGTTGGATTATTTATAGTTATATGAATTACCCCCACTTACACTGAATCTTTTGGGGACTGTGGAATTCAAGTATTCTTGTGGGGCATCCTGTAAATACATTTTCTTAAAATTCAGACCTGTTTTGGGATCATGTATAGGACTGCCTGCAATTATTCTAGACTCTTGAATTGGTAATATTAGCTGCCACAAAGAGAATTTAGCTACCGTTTCATTTGACTGTTTTTACCTCTGGTCCACTACACATCTGCTTGACTACTTATTAAAAGCAGCATCACCTGCTTAGCAATGATCCCTTGCAGAAACAGTCACTGAAGTTACCTATGAACTATATGCTACTGTGTATTAAAATGAGTCAACCTCAGTCAACAGAACTCCATAAAAAACCAAACTGGATTTTGTTTGCTTAAATCAATGCTTTATTTAAAGGTTTTGATTCTTTTTAAGCTATGGTATTTATGAAACATATACACACTGTCCAATAGTCTTTGTGAACCTTTGTTTTTAAAATCTAACATTCTCCATTCAATATAAAGTAGTTCTTCAATATTGTAGACAAAAATCATATATTCATTTTTAGTTTATTATTAAAACCACTATTGACTACAATATATAACAAAATTAAAACAACTTAAAATATATATATTTATATATATACATATTATAATATCTTAGCTTTTAATTAAATATTAAAAAAAAACCTGCAATACCTATAAAAAACCCAATAAAACAAAAAAAAAACTACAACCCTTATATTATACTTACCACTACAAATATCTGTTTTAAATGTATTTCAAATCTAGCTGGGTCCTTCTTCCTGGTTTCTCACACAGTTAGGATGAGATAAAAGACAGCTCAATATAATGTATTATATGGGGGTACAGTGCCCCCCCCCCCCAAAAAAAAAAAACAGTCATGCAAGCTTCCTCTTTATGTAACTTAAATGTTTAATACTTTTAATTTCTACCTTCTTGTACATTTAGACAACTTTCCCAGCAGGCAGTAGTACATCAGTACATATGCAAATTAGCTGTAGCTATTCTCTGGCTGAAACAAGCATGTGTGCAAATTAGATTCACCTTTCTGAAGCACAGCTCACCTCAGCAATCACTCTTTTCCTAGAGCTACTGAACTTAATAATTCTTCTCAGTAATACTTAAAGTCTCAAGTCTCTTGCTATCATAAAGAAAGGCTGGCTTCTTCACTCACACTGGCTTGAGCTCAGCCTTCAACAGTCACCGCACTAGGGGTACTTGTTCAGCCTGCAGCACTCAGGCCCCAAGGCTTAGAAATAAACGCAGGTGCTAGGCTAGAGGCTGTTAGCGTTTGACTAGTGCCTACATTAGTGAGCTCAGAGGCTCTAGTGTGGGAAAAAATGAGCATGCTAAAGATTAGAGTTATCAATAGAAATCAAACAAAATAAAACATGGAAAAGAAAATAAGATGATACCTTTTTTATTGGACATAACTTAATACATTTCTTGATTAGCTTTCGAAGGTTGCCCTTCTTCGTCAGATCGGAAATAAGCAAATGTGCTAGCTGACAGTGTATATAAGTGAAAACCTTCAAGCATTACTATGACAGTCTGACAGGGTGGGAGGATGGGGGTGGGTAGGAAGTATGCATGGGGACATCAAAGCATATCATTGATATTCTAACAGGATGGGTGTGGATAGGTGAGGGATGGGGTGATCAACAGAGACATACAGCTTTATGGTTTATAATGGGCTAGGAACCCCAGATCCTTGTTAAGTCCTTTCTGTTGGGTGTTAAAATATTCAATCATTCTGACTTCAAAGGTCTTACGTTCTTGTATGGTTTTAAAGTTACCTTTCAGGATTCTCACTGTGAAGTCACTGGTACAGTGTCCTGGTCCTGTAAAATGCTGACCAACAGGGGTGGGAGCCCTACTGGCACCAGTATTGTTCATGTGATGTCTATGTAAATTGAATCTTGTCTTAAGCATCTGGCCTGTTTCTCCAATATAGCATCCTTCGATCTGACGAAGAAGGGCAACCTTCGAAAGCTAATCAAGAAATGTATTAAGTTATGTCCAATAAAAAAGGTATTGTCTTATTTTCTTTTCCATATTTTATTTTGTTTGATTTCTATTGATAACCTTAAGAGTGGACTAACACGGCTACCACACTCCTCTACTCAAAGATTAGAGCAAATAGCATGCTAATATACTCAAAGGATGTTAATAAGGTCATTTCTTATTCCCTCCCAATGCTCAGAGAACAGTGCACAAAATAAAGACGCCCTTACCACTGAAAAAATAAAGCCAGCTCAGATTCTCACGATTCTGCCATTAAAATCTGGCAGTTTTTCTTTAATTTCAAAGCAGAAGGAAGCCCACGCAAGCCCCTAAGCACCAGTAGTGAGAAACAAATATGCGTGAGTCTATCCAACCCCAAAAATGAAAGCACACATTGGTGTCCGTTTTTTTACTTTCCAAGTAAAAAAAAAAATTTTTGAAAAGCTTCTATTTAAAGGCACAGAAAACACATGCCAATGTGTGCTTCACATTCAGGGTTGCTTGGCGCATGGGCACAGGAGCTGGCCTTACCACAAAACTCTTCTGAACATGCACCAAGCATGTCCCCCCCCTTCTTGCTTTCGCTTTTACAGTGCACAAATGATTTGAATACTATTTCCTTTGAGCATTGGTGAGCTAATTTTCTGTGCTATTCTGGGAGTATAATTTGTATGCTGTTGGCTTACCACGAGAGTTCTGAGCATTGGAGCATCAGCATTTTGTTACCACCAGTGTTATCCTTGGAAATTTAATGCTGGGTCATGTCTGGCATTGAATTCCTGGGTATATACAGGTGGCAACAAAAAAGCCATAGCCGGCTCAGTGCAATGTTCAGCGCTTAAGAGGCTACGGTGGAACCATATAAAGACAGGACTGTTTTATGCAGTCTTGTTTAAGTGGTTATCCTAGCAGCTTAAGTGCTGAATAACAGCACTTAGTTAGCTAAGAGCACGATGCTCAGAAGCAAACGCGGGCGCTAGAGGCCATTTGCTCTGGACTAGCCCCACGTTTGCCAGGACACAATGCTCAGATTCCCCTACGGCTCAAAATCATGAACTCTCCCCAGATCAGTGCAAATCGCATTAGAATGAGATTTAAATGAGGTCATTTTCTATTCCCTGCAATGCTCAGAGAACAGCGCCCTGAAGAAGGGTGCATTTACCGCAGAAAACCTAATGTCAGCTCTGACCTGGCATTATTTTATGCAGTGGTAAGCAGCGGCGATCCTAGGTCGGCTGCCACCCGGGGCAGATCGCCACTGCGCACCCCTCCCCCCCCCCGGGTGCAGTGGCATCCGTCCCCCCATGGTGCAGCATGACACCCCCCCCCCCCCCCCAGCACAATGACACCCCCCTCCCTGGCGCATCAAGCCCCCCCTCCCCCGGGTGCATTCTTGGCTGCTGGAGGGTGCAGAGAGCATCCGCGCGCCTGTCGGCTCCACTGGCTCCCTGCTCCCTCTGCCCCAGAACAGGAAGTAACCTGTTCCGGGGCAAGCGTGCACCCGGGGTGGACCGCCCCCACCGCCCTGCCCTTCCTACGCCACTGGTGGTAAGGCAGTTTTGTTTTGGGCACTCTGTTCTGGGCATTGGGGAGGAATACAAAACGACCTCATTTACATGATCTTGTCTACATTAGCATACAACTTGCGCTGTTCGTCTGTGTGGTCATTTGTTCTCGCGCTCCAAGTCTCTGAACATTTTGCTCAGGTAAATGTGGGAGCTAGAACAGCACTAATGACTTCTAGTACCTGTGTTTGCTTTTCAGTATCAAGACCTTAAGATTGCTACCCTGCCTTCATCCAACTGCTCTCTGATATCACTGAGCAAGGTCAATAAATAGGTTTCCACATTACTGTGTGATGCTTCCTGAACCCAAACCCACCTCCCCGCTCCCCCCGTTTTCTATTTCTGTTGATGGCTCTCTCATTCTCCCTTTCTCCTCAGCTCGAAACCTTGGGGTCATCTTTGACTCTTCTCTCTCCTTCTCTGCTCATATCCAGCAGATTGCCAAGACCTGTTGTTTCTTTCTTTACAACATCTGTAAAATCCGCCCCTTTCTTTCTAAGCACTCTACCAAAACCCTCATCCACACCCTTGTCACCTCTCGTTTAGACTACTGCAATCTGCTTCTTGCTGGCCTCCCACTTAGTCACCTCTCCCCTCTCCAGTCGGTTCAAAACTCTGCTGCCCGTCTCATCTTCCGCCAGGGTCGCTTTACTCATACTACCCCTCTCCTCAAGACCCTTCACTGGCTCCCTATCCGTTTTCGCATCCTGTTCAAACTTCTTCTACTAACCTATAAATGTACTCACTCTGCTGCTCCCCAGTATCTCTCCACACTCGTCCTTCCCTACACCCCTTCCCGTGCACTCCGCTCCATGGATAAATCCTTCTTATCTGTTCCCTTCTCCACTACTGCCAACTCCAGACTTCGCGCCTTCTGTCTCGCTGCACCCTACGCCTGGAATAAACTTCCTGAGCCCCTACGTCTTGCCCCATCCTTGGCCACCTTTAAATCTAGACTGAAAGCCCACCTCTTTAACATTGCTTTTGACTCGTAACCACTCGCCTCCACCTACCCTCCTCTCTTCCTTCCCATTCACATTAATTGATTTGATTTGCTTACTTTATTTATTTATTTATTTTTTTGTCTATTAGATTGTAAGCTCTTTGAGCAGGGACTGTCTTTCTTCTATGTTTGTGCAGCGCTGCGTACGTCTTGTAGCGTTATAGAAATGCTAAATAGTAGTAGTAGTAGTAGTAGTAGTAGTAGTAATTAGTAGTATCAAGGAAATGCCTATTGTGATAGACACCAAAGGTGTCCTATCTCAGAGTGGCCTCAAGATGGAGCCCTCCATATTTCTGTTCCAGACTAAATCTAGACGATAAACTGGAGGACAAGACAGTATCACAACTGCACAACAAAATCAACCTCTCTTGATATGAACTACAAAGTACTTCCTGAACTAGTAAGTTCCTGTGAGGTGCAAGACCATAATAATGAGAAAGGGAGAAAAACCTCCGTGCCTAAACCTCCACCCAGTATAATTATTTATGGGATAAGGAGGCAATAACATGGGTCAACTTTCTTCATCGACATAAAAAAACGCTTTACTCAATTCTTATCTTGCTAAAAACTTCACAGGAATACTGGATCCCAAAGAACTTATAATGAAAAAAAACCTATTATGAAAAAGACTTAGCTTAAGGTTCTAAACCACTTGTGAAGACAATCGTATCTTCACAAGTGGTTTAGAACTTGTGAAAAAGAACTGTGTTGAAGAAGAATTACCCCCACACAGAGTTGGTTAATGGAGGTGGTGCCTGGGGAGTAAAGCTAAGCCCAGCCATGAAGAGTTCCTAATTTCCATATTGCCAAAAGCCTGCTAACCAAGCATGTTTTGTCATATGAGAAACAGAGAAATGTTGAACAAGTACCAGAGCTAAAGTTTGGTTAAATCAAAAGAAGTACTGACCAGAAGGAGTGACTGAACAAGGGTGTTGGCAAAGTCACCCTGAGTAAATTGAGGTTCAGTATCAAGGACTACTGGGGCTCTACAGTGTATTTTTTTATTGTTGTTGTTTAGAGATAAGTCTTTACATATTTTGTAAGACTGGTTGTATTAACTTGTTTCTGAAGTTTTGTTTTTTTTTTAAAGAGATAAAGCTATGTTGATTATCTTTGAGTTCTTTTCAGATTTATTAGTGGCAAATTGCATTGATTGTCTCTGAGTTCTTTTCTCTTCTTGGAGGTAAATTGCACTGATTGTCTGTCTCTGAGTTTCTTTCTCTTACAGGCAAATTGCACTGATTGTCTATGGGCTTTTCTTCTTTTAGAGGCAAATGTTTGTCTCTGAGCTCTTTTCACTTCTCTTAGAGGCAAAGTGTGTTGATTGTCTCTGAGCTTTTTCTTCTCATATCTTAAGAGGCAAAGTTGCACTGATTTGTCTTTGAGTTTGCTCTTTTATTCTGCATTGTCTCTGCACTTTCCTTTTAGAGGCAAAGTTGTACTGATTGTCTGGAGCTAAGATTAGTGTGGAAGATCTCAAGAGCCACCACATATGGAGAACCAGTCAAGACCAGTCAAATTTGGCCTCGGTACCCTAAGGAAAAATAATAAACTGTTACTCTTCCAGAAATAAATCATGGTGCAAAACTTATGTTGGGGCAATAAGATCGATAGCACCAGAACCAGTGTTCTCTTGACACTATGCTGGAATAAGACTGATTTTCTGGTATGTTGACAAGGAATATAATATTAGAAATAGGTTATTAATTATTAGCAAAGAGAGGATGTTTTTAGACCTGGATGAATTAACACTTCCTTCCACACTTCAAGAAGCCTACAAGTTCCCTTAGTTGCATTAATCATAGAAAGAACAGACGTTAATGAGGTCCAGGACAAGACTCATCAGCACTGATCCTGGCAGTGGATCAGGAGCAGAAGAAGAGATGGACATATAGCTCATTATTATGCCCCCCAAAAGGGGAAATCTCATTAAAAGCATTCATGTTGCACCTAGACCTAAGCTACTGTCTGTCAACTCTTCATCCAGTGATATACTGACTGATCCCCTTGGAGAGGGAGTGGAAGAGGAATGAACACAGTACCGCAAGGTCTTTTCTTTGTCAAAAAATTAACTTAGATAAAATGTCAGAGAAAGACTCTCTTTGAGACATCTGGACAAGAGCAAACCACAGAGAGTCTAACACATGAGAAAAGCTTCGTAGCTGGATTGTCAGCTTTATTAATCAAGGAAGAAAATAACCTGACCAGCATGCATAATAACTTTCAGCTACCAGTAGTTTGTTCCTTGTAAGTAACTAGATTATTCAAAGATTTGGTTTGACACCAAGGGGCCAATGCTGAAAACCTAACACCAACATTAAAGGCGATAAACGCTGGAGTAGCCCGCACATTAATGTGCGTAGAATGTTCAGAGGGCTCTAGCTCAAGTATCAACGTGCACGCCAAAGATGGCCGCAAATTGTATTGAAATGGAAGTTATTTTACTTATTTTTATTCATTAGGATTTATTTACCAACTTTTTGAAGGAATTCACTCAAGGTGGTGTACAGTAAGAATGCATCAAATACGAGCAACAGACAATTACAGCAGTAAAAATATTCAAATAACAATACAAAGTATGGCATAGTATACTACTTACAATGTAAACACAATACGCAATAGAACATTTTAATTGACAGTGTAGGGTATAAGCAAAGATGGAACATATAGATAGATTAGATAGGTAAGAGAGTAAGAGGATATAGAAAATAAGGAGACTAATTTAAAGAAAGGTGCACCTGAGGTCAGAGAGATGCAGCCCGAGTGAGACTAACAAATTAGTTACTTCTTCCATTAAAGCCTTGGTGGAAGTTAATGAGGTTACTCGTTATTCCTTCTCAATGTTCAAACAGCGAAGGAACCAAATGCTGGCTTTAGCTCTGAAAACTTACCACCAGCTCAGGGGTGGCATTGAAGGTTTTGAGGAGAGGATTTATTCTGAATTCCTGACATTAAAATGCCAGTTTCATGTTGTTTTTAGAAGCAGAAGGAAGCTCGTGGAGCCTCTAAGTGCTGATAGTGTGCGAGTCCAAGCAAAAGCAAACGCACATATTGGTGCCTGTTTTTCTATGCTTAAATATGAGCCCTTGAAAAACTTAAGTGCAAAAATGTTTTTGAAAAGCTTATATTTAAAGGCACGGAACAGCACCAATGTGAGCTTACACTTCCATTTTTAAATGGGCCTATGCATAAGAGTTGCAATTACCTCAAAACTTTTCTGCGCATGCACCAGACATGTACCTCCCCCTTCCTTACGGTTTACTAGCGCAAATAAAATCTGAATGCCGATTGCTTTGAGCATTGGACATCTAGGTTTCTGCGCTGTCCTTGCACTGTGGTGTTTGTGCTGTTGGCTTTAGTGCTGAACCTTTGAGCATCGGGGACCAAGTTTGCTTGGCCTTCCTCACCAAGGTTTAAGAGCCTATCCAGCTTATAATCGAAAGACAAAAACGCCTATATTGCGACCTAAATCGGGAGATAGGCGTTTATCTCCCAAAAACGAATAACGCGGTATATTCGAAAGCCGAACTTGGACGTTTTCAACTGCACTCCATCGCGGAAGCGTACAAAGTTAACGGGGGCGTGTCGAAGGCGTGGTGAAGGCGGAACTGGGGCGTGGTTATCGGCCGATCAGAGATGGGCGCCTTTCGCCGATAATGGAAAAAAATATGCGTTTTTAGCGAGAATTTAGGGCACTTTTCCTGGACCCTGTTTGTCCACGAATAAGGCCGCCAAAAGTGCCCTAAATGACCAGATAACCACTGGAGGGAATCAGGGATGACCTCCCCTGACTCCCCCAGTGGTCACAAACCCCCTCCCACCACAAAATATGCCATTTCACAACTGTTTATTTTCACCCTCAAATGTCATACCCACCTTCCTGGCAGCAGTATGCAGGTCACTGGAGCAGTTATTAGAGGGTGCAGTGGACTTCAGGCAGGTGGACCCAGGCCCATCCCCCCCTACCTGCTACAATTGTGCTGCTTAATGCTTAGTCGTCCAACCCCCCCAAACCCACTGTACCCACATGAAGGTGCCCCCCTCCACCCCTTAGGGCTATAGTAATGGTGTAGACTTTTGGGCAGTGGGTTTTGAGGGGGATTTGGGGGGCTCAACACACAAGGGAAGGGTGCTATGCACCTGGGAGCTCTTTGACCTTTTTTTTTGTTTTTGTAAAAGTGCCCCCTAGGGTGCCCGGTTGGTGTCCTGGCATGTGAGGGGGGACCAGTGCACTACGACTCCTGGCCCCTCCCACAAACAAATGCCTTGGATTTATTCATTTTTGAGCCGGGCGCTTTCATTTTCCATTATCGCTGAAAAACAAAAACGCCCAGCTCACAAATTGTCGAATAAAACATGGACGTCTATTTTTTTTCGAAAATACGGTTCGGTCCGCCCCTTCACGGACCCGTTCTCGGAGATAAACACCCACGGAGATAGACGTTTTCGTTCGATTATGCCCCTCCACGTTCTCTATGATACCAATGCTGCTGGTGAAATATGGTACATGAAAAAAAACAGTGTAAGGAGGTGATTTTCAAGAGGCAATGAATGAAAATCATTACCCAGCTGACATTTATCTGGTAATTGATCCAGATTGATGTTCTTTTGGATTTCTGGACCACTCTCTCTCTCCCCCTTCTCCTCCACTGCTAATTCCAGGCTTCGTTCCTTTTCCCTCGCAGTACCTTATGCCTGGAATGGACTTCCTGAGCCTGTACGTCTAGCTCCATCTCTACCTGTTTTCAAATCTATGCTGAAAACCCACCTTTTCACCAATGCTTTTGGCTCCTAACCGCTACTCAATTCCCCTATCCTTGTTCCTTTTCACTCATTACTTTCCTCGCCCTTAATTGTCTTGTCTTGTCTTGTCTGTATTTTTTAGATTGTAAGCTCTATCGAGCAGGGACTGTCTCTCTGTGTCAGGTGTTCAGCGCTGTGTGCGTCTGGTAGTGCTATACAAACGTTAATAATAATAATAATAATAATTTCTTGTCTAGACCTTCCTAGAATCCTGTTTAAAGGTAGCCCCAGAGAGATTGTAAGACCAAAGAACCAGATGTTGACCAGACCAAGACACAGGCAGTACAGAAACCACCAATAGCCTATCACTCCAAATTTCAATGGAAAAGTCAGATCTAAAATAACCCCTCCAATTTCCTCAAATCAGGTGTTCAGCGCTGCGTGCGTCTGGTAGCGCTATGCAAATGTTAATAATAATAACATTCCCTGTAGAAGCCTGCCCTTGCAGATGAGCAACGCGGCCGCGCAGGCTTCTGTTTCTGTGAGTCTGACGTCCTGCACTTATGTGCAGAAGCCTGCGCGGCCGCATTGCTCATCTGCAAGGGCAGGCTTCTACAGGGAATGTTGCTAGTGGAGGAGTAGCCTAGTGGTTAGTGCAGTGGAACATGGAATGTTGGCTACTGTTGGAGATTCTACACGGAATGTTGCTACTATTGGAGATTCTAGATGGAATGTTTTGGCTCCTAACCACTACTCAATTCCCCTATCCTTGTTCCTTCTCACCCAATACTTTCCTCGCCTTTAATTGTCTTGTCTGTCTGTATTTTTAGATTGTAAGCTCTATCGAGCAGGGACTGTCTCTCTGTGTCAGGTGTTCAGCGCTGTGTGCATCTGGTAGCGCTATACAAACGTTAATAATAATAATAATAATAATAATTTCTTGTCTAGACCTTCCTAGAATCCTGTTTAAAGGTAGCCCCAGAGAGATTGTAAGACCAAAGAACCAGATGTTGACCAGACCAAGACACAGGCAGTACAGAAACCACCAATAGCCTATCACTCCAAATTTCAATGGAAAAGTCAGATCTAAAATAACCCCTCCAATTTGGAAAGGTAGGTATAGTGTGAGAAAGGAACAAACCAAATCTAATAGCCAGAAAACAAAATATTTTCCTCAATATTTGATTGAGGACAATCAAAGTGATCTGCTCCTTTGTTCTACTCCTTCAATGCATGGAGCACCAATGTCACTTCTGGAATGGATGGGGCTTTGAGATTACTCAGGAAACTAGGATGGAAGCAACAATGAACAGCTAAAAACCAGAACATTGCAGAATAAAGGGTGAATTTACTAAGGTGTGCTGAAAGACGGCCTGCGGTAGTATAGGCGCGGGTTTTGGGTGCGCGCAGGTCCATTTTTCAGTGTGCCTGTTAAAAAGGCCTTTTTAAAATTTTTGCCAAAAAATGGAAGTGTGGCAAAATCAAAATTGGTGCATGTCCATTTAGGGTCTGAGACCTAACCATCAGCCATTGACCTAGCAGTAAAGTCTCATGCGGTAACCGGGCGGTAAAGACCTACACACGTCAAATGCCACTTGGCGCGCGTCCGATACGCGGGTCTGAAAAAAAATTTTCAGACGCGCGTATTGGACGTGCACCAAAATTGAAATTACTGCAAGAGCCACGTGGTAACTCCGTTTTGGTGCACATTGGGCTTGGGTAGACACTTACGCGGTTTAGTAAAGGGCCCCTAAATAAGCAAAAACATTTGCAGGTTAGAAAAATACACAGACAAATGCTGTGTTATATCTATTATCTGGTCAATAGTCAGCTGTCAGAGTCAGCATTTTTTAAATGTCTTCTGAAACTATTAAAAAAAAATCCAGGTAGTCAGCACTGCTCTCTGGATAGTATGTGGCACTAAATATTCAGATACTGGAGCAACCGCTGTCGTTATCTGGATGATGGTAATATTCGGTCTGCTAAGTTATACTTGTCCAGACAGCTGCCTAAATATTGCTGCTATCAAAATAATTCCCAGGACCACCCAGACTCCAACCTGGCACTATCTGGGCACCTCTATAATAAGGCACCTGGTAGAAGTCTATTCTATAAAGGAACATGAACATAGGTGGCTATGTTCCTTTATAGCATACTAGAGTGGAGGAGTGGCCTAGTGGTTAGAACACCGGTCTTGTACTCCAGAGGTGGCCAGTTCAAATCCCACTGCTGCTCCTTGTGATCTTGGGCAAGTCACTCAACCCTCCATTGCCTCAGGTACAAACTTAGATTGGGAGCCCTCCTGGGACAGAGAAATATCCAGTGTACCTGAATGTAACTCACCACTTGCTAAACAGGAAGCACCACTGGGCTACAGCAGCAGTGTGATGGTACTTCCCACCTCTACCATCACATCTGGTGCTACAAAAATAAATATATTTTTGTAGCACCGGACTATACCAGGTGATAATTGAGCAGTGCAATGCATTGCTCGGTTACCACCAGGTTAGCGCGGGAGCCTTTACCGCCACCTCAATGGATGGCAGTAAGGGCTCCCCCTGAAATGGCCGCACGGCAAGTGCTTTACTTGCTGCACGGCCATTTTCTTTAGGAAAGAGAGACTTCCCTTTCACCCATGTGCATCTTTATAGAACAGTGCATAGCAAGATGTCTGTGCAAATCTAAATTGTTGCCAATTAACCACAATAATTAATGGTTAGCGTCCAATACGTGCATTTCTCATTTTACAAGGGGAATATGCATAAGTTTGAGCTAACTGCTCATTTGGACCTGGAGTTTTGAAGAGTGAGTACTTATAATTCTAGCCTTAAAACCACCTCAAGAAGCCAAAAACTTGAAATTTAGAACTTGGCTCCTTCAATCCAGCACACCCTTGTCACCTGTCGTTTAGACTACTGCAATCTGCTTCTTGCTGGCCTCCCACTTAGTCACCTCTCTCCTCTCCAGTCGGTTCAAAACTCTGCTGCCCGTCTCGTCTTCCGCCAGGGTCGCTTTACTCATACTACCCCTCTCCTCAAGACCCTTCACTGGCTCCCTATCCGTTTTTGCATCCTGTTCAAACTTCTTCTACTAACCTATAAATGTACTCACTCTGCTGCTCCCCAGTATCTTTCCACACTCGTCCTTCCCTACACCCCTTCCCGTGCACTCCGCTCCATGGATAAATCCTTCTTATCTGTTCCCTTCTCCACTACTGCCACCTCCAGACTTCGCGCCTTCTGTCTCACTGCAGCCTACGCCTGGAATAAACTTCCTGAGCCCCTACGTCTTGCCTCATCCTTGGCCACCCTTAAATCTAGACTGAAAGCCCACCTCTTTAACATTGCTTTTGACTCGTAACCACTTGTAACCACTCGCCTCCACCTACCCTCCTCTCTTCCTTCCCGTTCAAATTAATTGATTTGATTTGCTTACTTTATTTATTTTTTGTCTATTAGATTGTAAGCTCTTTGAGCAGGGACTGTCTTTCTTCTATGTTTGTGCTGGCATTTACATGTGTCAGTTGCAAAATCACAGGCAAGTACCTGTCCTTACAAGTGTATTATCCCAAATGAATGCATTCTTTTTCTTGAATGTGTTTCCTTTTTGCCTTTATGTGTGTGTGATGACTGTTTGTACTGTATGAGCTCACAAAAACACATGCATACTCCTCCTTGACCTCCATTCATTCTTAACCCGTTGTTTAAGTTCCTCTTATGACAAACTACAAATCAGTAAAATAAATCTCACAGCATTCAAGGAAATATAAATAAATATATGTATACTTCTGTAACCAACAAAAACTTTCTTTCCAAAACATTTTTACAGTAACATTGCACCTGAAAATGGTTGCCAGTCTATTCTTTTTAACCTTCAATTAGTTCCCAAGTGCAGGCAATTAAACCCTACAAAGGTACTTAAGATAGAACAGCATCTGTTTAGCCCTCACACGAATCAGTGGGATGTGTTGCTATGGTAACGTTATGCCGGGCCTACTGTATGGCATGCTTCTGAACACTGTCCTTTGCTTAAATCCAAAATGTTATTACTTCAGAAAGTTGTCTGCGTTCACTGTCTGTTCAAATCCCCCTGGCTGTAATTTGTCCAGTGATCCATGTTCCTGCCTGGCGGTCCTGCAAACTTTCCCTAGCCCCCTCCCACAGGACTTTCACATTTCGAAACCCCTTCAGAGCACCACTTCATGGAACGCTTGGCAAAGGCAGGGACGTTTTTTGAGAATTAGGCCATTTATGATTCCAAGCTGTTTTTAAAGAGTGGCTTGGCTTTCAGATCAACACTTTTAATTCAGTCCAAATTAGTTTAGCTGTAGCTCAGGAAGCACTTCATTGTTTCAGGTTGTTAACCACAATGTCTTATAAAATGAAGCATGTTTACTGTCATTTCACAAAAGCCATTTCTTTCTCTATGAATTTGGCAATGAAGAATTTAAAATATACCACCATGGGATTGTTATCATGCACAAAGCAAAAGCTGTCAGGCCTCATTACTTCCAAGACAAAAATTACAGAATAATGTATTATATGCTTGACTAGAAACATGCAGTGCACCAGGTCTGTATTGCGGTCATGCGATGACACCATTAGTTTATAATTTGAACTGCAATTAAGACTCTCTGCCCTCCCCCACAACTGCCAGCAAACAAAAGTTCAGACGGAATGGCAGAATTTGTACACAGCATGATCCCACCAAAAAGGACCCAAAAACGTCAAAATGGATCACTGAATTCAAAAATAAAAAATAAATATCCATTGCCGCATGCATTTACCAGTCAGTTCAAAACTCTGCTGCCCGTCTCGTCTTCCGCCAGGGTCGCTTTACTCATACTACCCCTCTCCTCAAGTCGCTTCACTGGCTCCCTATCAGTTTTCGCATCCTGTTCAAACTTCTTCTACTAACCTATAAATGTACTCACTCTACTGCTCCCCAGTATCTCTCCACACTCGTCCTTCCCTACACCCCTTCCCGTGCACTCCGCTCCATGGATAAATCCTTATCTGTTCCCTTCTCCACTACTGCCAACTCCAGACTTCGCGCCTTCTGTCTCGCTGCACCCTACGCCTGGAATAAACTTCCTGAGCCCCTAGGCCTTGCCCCATCCTTGGCCACCTTTAAATCTAGACTGAAAGCCCACCTCTTTAACATTGCTTTTGACTCGTAACCGCTTGTAACCACTCGCCTCCACCTACCCTCCTCTCTTCCTTCCCGTTCACATTAATTGATTTGATTTGCTTACCTTATTTATTTTTTGTCTATTAGATTGTAAGCTCTTTGAGCAGGGACTGTCTTTCTTCTATGTTTGTGCAGCGCTGCGTACGCCTTGTAGCGCTATAGAAATGCTAAATAGTAGTAGTAGTAGTAGTAATCTCAAGGAGTATCAACATTCCATGTAGAACCCCAAAGAATAGCAAGATTCTGGAATCCTAAAGAGTGACAAGATTCCATGCAGAATCTCAAAGAGTAGCAACATTCCATGTAGAACCCCAAAGAACAGCAAGATTCTGGAATCGTAAAGACTGTCAAGATTCCATGCAAGATTCGTAACCACTTGTAACCACTCGCCTCCATCTACCCTCCTCTCCTCCTTCCTGTACACATTAATTGATTTGATTTGCTTACTTTATTTTTTTTTGTCTATTAGATTGTAAGCTCTTTGAGCAGGGACTGTCTTTCTTCTATGTTTGTGCAGCGCTGCGTATGCCTTGTAGCGCTATAGAAATGCTAAATAGTAGTAGTAGTAGTAATATTTTCCAGCTGTAATTCAGAAAATATCATAGACATTTTACCTTGCTTGAATAAATAAGGCAACAAGACATGCGTTGTAAAAAAAAAATAGGAAATCATTAAGCCACACTAAAAAGTGGTAAAAGCTCTAGAAGCTTTTAAAAAAATATCTGATAGAGGTCTTGAAATATTCCCCAGAACATATTCCTCCAATTAATCGAATTTACTACATTCCACAAAAGGAGAAAAGTGAACCAGGAATGGACATAGAGTCACAAAGGAAAAAAAAATGGAAAAAATTTGAACCTAACGGAACTTTTAGAGTCCTCATTAAATGAGGATTCTGAAAGAAATACTTTAATAGTGTCCTTTATATTTGAGCAAGATTTAGAAGCAGTCAAACGATTATTCTTTAGACACACACAGTCCCTTTTTTGTGGGGCGAAAATATGGATGTACTCCGATGTTGCCAAACAAACACAGGAAAGAAGAAGGGCATTTTTAGCTATTAGAAAGGAGGCCCTAGAAATAGGAGCCTCCTTTTATTTGAATTATCCTTGTAAATGTGTGATAAAATATTTAGGGCTTAAATACATCTTCTTCAATCCTGAACATTTGAAAGCATTTATAGATTTAAAAAAACTGTCAGTAACTTAGTATCTGATATTGGGCTGATTTCAGTTGATGTCTGGATAGGCGTGTTAAGCTATATACATGTTTAAATTGTCTTATGTGGTTTTCTTTCTCCCGGAATATTGTTTAAACTGCCCCCCTTCCATATTGTGGTCTAAAGAAGATTATATACAAAAATTTTTTGATTGTATTTATCCGCAATACTTATGCCTATCTGTATTTCTTTACAAGTGTTATCACTTGAGATGTAAGTCTTAAAAAGTAAATAAAATTTTTTAAAAAAGTGGTAAAAGCTCTCCTTTTAGTGTACTCTGATAAAAGAAGGCCAGCAAGGAGCATGCCGAGCAGCCGCAGGTAACATGCCGGCTGCCACACAGCAGCTCCCCAGCACGAGCCCCCTCTCCCTTCCTACTAGGCACCCGAGCCGGGGAACTCTGGGATGTGCTGGAGCAACAGCCGAAAGGAAGATCGCCCGCTCCAGGCAAGGGGACAGGAGCACGCACTGCTGGCAGACTAGTCACCTCGCTGGTTACACAGGGCAAGTGGGACACTGGTCTGGGGGTGTGGGCTGCCTCAAGCAGTCGGAAGCTCGGCCACGCTGGAGGCAGAGACAGGGCTGGTCGCAGCGTGGGTGGTGATGCTGGCGCTCTAGCTGGATAAGCATGGCGGAGGGTCGGAGCATCTGCAACGTCGATCCCAAGGCTCGGGTGCTTCCTAGGAATTGTTTAATGTGTTTAAATAAAGCTGTGGCCATTTATTCCCAAAACCTGTTTCATGCTTGGTCTGTGAGTGCGTGAGGGGTGAAGGCGAGGGCTGGAGTGAGAGGGTGTGCAGCCTGCCTATGTACTTTCCACCTTAAATTGTTAGCTGTTTTGGAGCAGGGCCTTATACCTGTAGATAATATTTTGGAAATTTTGTCGTGGTTCAGAGCATGATATAAGTGCCAGAATACATGGAAAACGAATAAAATAACTTCAAGACAATGAATTCCACAATCTGTTTTGTTCAGTACAGTCTACCTAGAAGAAACATTTGGCAGGATAGATGTTGCTGCAATGTTGCTCATGAGAAAATTTGATCCACAGGCTTGAGAAAAGGATCAATAAGCAAAAGTATGTTATGAGTGATTTTATGACCAATCTGGCAACCACCTTTCAAGTTTCTAGTTGGCATCACATTCTATTAATAAAATTGGAGAGGTACACAGCAGAATGGGAGAATTAAAGCAATAGCTGAAAGGTCGAAAGCAAAAAGTGTTCAGTTCTTTTTTTTTTTTTGAGTCGAGAAGTATCCTAATGGTTAGTGCAGTGGGCTAAGCACCTGGAGAACTGGGCTCAGATCAGTTCAAATTTATTTAATATACTGCAAAGTCAACACATATCTAAGCATTTTACATATGTCAAATAAAGAAAGGGAAAAAAATTTAAAAAATCAGAGGGGAATAACACAGTAGGGAAACCAGCCTGCTTATTTTCGAACGAGAAGGCCAGCCATTTTCCAACACAAATCGGGAGATGGTCAGCCTTCTACTAAAGCCAGCCAAATCGGTATATTCAAAAGCTGATTTGGGCCGGCTTCAACTGCTTTCCGTCACAGAACCGGCGAAAGTTCAAGGGGGAGTTTCGGCAGGGTACGGAAGGCGGGATGGGGCGAGATGGCCGGCTTCGCCCGATAATGGAAAAAAGAAGGCCGGCTCTGACAAGCACTTGGCCAGCTTCACTTGGTCCATTTATTTTTAGGACCAAGCCTCAAAAAAGTGCCCCAACTGACCAGATGATCACCGGAGGGAATCGGGGATCACCTCCCCTTACTCTCCCAGTGGTCACCAACCCCCTCCTACCCAAAAAAGATTTTTTAACATTTTTGTGCCAGCTTCTATGCTAGCCTCAAATGTCATACCCAGCTCCATTACAGCAGTATGCAGGTCCCTGGAGCAGTTTTAGTGGGTGCTGCAGTGGACTTTAGGCAGGCGGACCCAGGCCCATTCTGCTCCCTACCTGTTACACTTGTGGTGATAAATGTAAGCCCTCCGAAACCCACTGTACCCACATGTAGGTGCCCCCCTTCACCCATAAGGGCTATGGTAGTGTTGTACAGTTGTGGGGAGTGGGTTTGGGGGTTTTAGGGGGCTCAGCACAGAAGGTAAGGGAGCTATGGATCTGGGAGCAATTTATGAAGTCCACTGCAGTGCCCCCTAGGGTGCCCGGTTGGTGTCCTGGCATGTCAGGGGGACCAGTGCACTACAAATGCTGGCTCCTCCCACGACCAAATGGCTTGGATTTGGCCGGGTTTGAGATGGCCGCCATTAGTTTCCATTATCGGTGGGAAATCAATGGCGGCGATCTCTAATGCCGGCCATCTCTAACGCCAGCCCAAATGTAGAGATTTGGCCGGCCCCGACCGTATTATCGAAATGAAAGATGGCTGGCCATCTTGTTTCGATAATACGGTCGGGTATGTAGCTTTCCGGGGCCGGCCTTGAAGATGGCCACCCATATAGATGGCCGGCCCCGTTCGATTATGCCCCTCTAAGTTACTAATATTCATAAGGGAGGGGAAAGAGGGGTGCATTTAAACCCTACATAAAAATATAAGGAGGGAAGGAAGTGACTAAAAAAAAGACACACAGACACACAAAAGTGCATTGCCGATCAGAACCGCATATAGGGCTAGATTCTATATATAGTGCTGTAAAAATCGGCACTGAAAAAAATGCGCCTAGGTGCATTCTATAAACAATTCCTAAAGTTAGGTGTGGTTTATAGAATACGCCTAGTGCCGGTCTATGTAACTAAATTTAGTCACAGTTAAATGCTGGCGACTAAGTTAGACGCAGACCAGGTATATTCTATAGCAGTGCGCATAGAGTTTTGAACTACTTACAAAGCTGCCCATTCCACACCTATGGCCACACCCCCTTTTTGGGTCTGCAGCTTAGAATTTGCACGCATCACTTTATGCAATACGCTTAGCAAGTTGTGTGTGTAGATTCTAATTAATGCCAATTAGTGTCAATAATTGATTGTTAATTGGCAATTATCGGCGCTGCTTGGCTTTTTAAGATAATTAAGTTTGTGCCACAGAATATAACCTGATTTATGCACGCAACTCCAGGTCACACTATATAGAATCTGGGGGATAAGGGCTATTCTAGGAAAAAGTCGTATGTCAGAACCAAATGCCTTTACAAAGTAATGCATTTTTAAAGCAGCCTTGACATTTTGAGTGGACTGTTCAGAGTGTATACTAAAAGGAATGGAGTTCCAGAGAGTGGGGCGATAACAGAAAAGCAGATGGATCTAGCAATTCCCACTGCACCTCTTGGTAACCCTGAGCAAGTCACTTAACTCTCTGAGGGAGATGCATCAATCAAACGTTAAAAAATAAAAAACGTAAAAGTGCTTAACGATTTTTTAAAAACGAGGAATGCAGTACAAAAACGCTCCAGAAATGTTCGGATCGGTATTGCTAAGTAGGATTTATCACAGAATCGTTAAACCCGTGCTAGTGGAATAGCAACATTCCATGTAGAATCTCCAATAGTAGCAACATTCCATGTAGAATCTCCAATGGTATCTATTTTACTGTCATAGTAATGCTTGAATGTTTTCACTTATATACACTGTCAGCTAGCACATTTGCTTATTTCCTATCTGACGAAGAAGGGCAACCTTCGAAAGCTAATCAAGAAATGTATTAAGTTATGTCCAATAAAAAAGGTATCATCTTATTTTCTTTTCCATGTTTTATTTTGTTTGATTTCTATAGATTCTACATGGAATGTTGCTATTCCACTAGCAACATTCCATGTAGAAGTTGGCCCTTGCGGATCACCAATGTGGCCGCGCAGGCTTCTGCTTCTGTGAGTCTGACGTCCTGCACGTACGTGCAGGACGTCAGACTCACAGAAACAGAAGCCTGCGCAGCCTTCTACATGGAATGTTGCTAGTGGAATAGCAACATTCCATGTAGAATCTCCAATAGTAGCAACATTCCATGTAGAATCTCCAATGGTATCTATTTTACTGTCATAGTAATGCTTGAATGTTTTCACTTATATACACTGTCAGCTAGCACATTTGCTTATTTCCGATCTGAGGAAGAAGGGCAACCTTCGAAAGCTAATCAAGAAATGTATTAAGTTATGTCCAATAAAAAAGGTATCATCTTATTTTCTTTTCCATGTTTTATTTTGTTTGATTTCTATAGATTCTACATGGAATGTTGCTATTCCACTAGCAACATTCCATGTAGAAGTCGGCCCTTGCAGATCACCAATGTGGCCGCGCAGGCTTCTGCTTCTGTGTACGTGCAGGACGTCAGACTCACAGAAACAGAAGCCTGCGCAGCCTTCTACATGGAATGTTGCTAGTGGAATAGCAACATTCCATGTAGAATGTCCAATTGTAGCAACATTCCATGTAGAATCTCCAATAGTAGCAACATTCCATGTAGAATCTCCAATGGTATCTATTTTACTGTCATAGTAATGCTTGAATGTTTTCACTTATATACACTGTCAGCTAGCACATTTGCTTATTTCCGATCTGACGAAGAAGGGCAACCTTCGAAAGCTAATCAAGAAATGTATTAAGTTATGTCCAATAAAAAAAGTATCATCTTATTTTCTTTTCCATGTTTTATTTTGTTTGATTTCTATTGATAACCTTAAGAGTGGACTAACACGGCTACCACACTCCTCTACTGAAAAAAAAACAGGGAATCAGAAAATCTGTAGCACAAAATATTTATTGTTATAAAAATACTTCGAAGATGTGTGATAACTAGTTTAGTACTACTACTACTACTTATCATTACTATAGCGCTACTAGATATACGCAGCACTTATTGCGTTTCTTACAGGCAGCACCTGTGATTTTTTTGAAGATTTGTGTTTATGTGTTTGACTACGTAACACACATTGTTCACTACACTTTTACAGACTCCTGTGACAGGTGGCTATGCTGAAACACAGCTCCATGTTAAGTCTTCAAAGTGTATTTGAATCTTCAAAGTGATTTTATAATCTACTATAATAAAACTCACCCTCAACGTTCTGAGGACACTGACGTCAGTGAAGCCAAGCCCTGACTTCCTTCAAAAAGGTTCGAAGGTTCGTGGTGGTGAAGCCACCAAAATCGCTCCGGGCCCCGCCCTCAAGGGCGGAGCAATGGCAGAACAACGAAAGGGTTGGCAGGGAGGGAGGCGGGGGGGGAATCGCTCCGGGCCCCGCCCTCGCGTCAAACGTCATGACGTTGGGGGCGGAGCAATGGCAGAACAACAAAGGGGTTGGCCAGGGAGGGAGGGGGGGTGTTGGCGATGAAAACCCTGCTAGCACCCGTTTCATTTGCTCTGAAATGGGCCTCTTTTACTAGTAATAAATATTTTGTGCAATAGACTTTCTGATTCTCTGGGGGTTTTTTTTTTTTTTTGGAAAGCCATCCATTTACCCTACTCCCTTGGACATCTCACATCAAACCTATAAATGGCAAGTGACCGACTCACCTGCAAATGCGCAGTAGAGACTTCCCTCTCTGTCCCGCCCCCGCGTCAAGACGTGATGACGGGGGGAGGGGGGCGGGACAGAGAGGGAAACTGCGCGGAAGGGGAGGGAGGGAACCGCTGACGTCGCTACCGCTCCCCCCTCCCAAGGTAGCCGCTAAGGCCCCCCCCCCCCGGAGTCGCCACCACCCCCCCCCTTCACCCAGCCCGGGCCCTCTCTTCGTTATTCAACTTACAGCAGCGCCGAAACAGCAGCAAGCAGCTCAGCTTCAGCTCCCGTCGGCCTTCCTTCCCTGCCTGTGCCCCGCTCTCGCCGACGTGACATCACACAAGGGCGAGGCACAGGCAGTGAAGGAAGGCCAACGGGAGCTGCTGCTTGCTGCTGTTTTGGCGCTGCTGTAAGTTGAATAATGAAGAGAGGGCCCGGGCCAGGTGAAGGGGGGGCGGGGGCGACTCCGGGGTGGGGGGGCGGTAGCGGCTACCTTGGGGGGGTGAGGGGACATGGGAGGTCTCAGAAGGAGGGGGGCCTTGGAGCTGGGAGGGCTGGACTGAAGGGGGCCTTCTAGCTGGCTGGGAAGAAGGCACGGGGCCTTGGGAGGGGGGGGCACGGGGCCTTGGAACTGGGAGGGAGGGCAGGGGGGCCCTTACAGTTGTGAGGGAATGGGGCCCTTACAGTTGTGAGGGAGAGCAGGGGGCCTTGGAACTGGGAGGGAGGGAAGGGGGCCTTGGGAGCTGGGGGGGAGGGCCTGGGGCCTTGGAACTGGGAGGGCGGGCAGGGGGCCTTGCAGCTGGGAAGGGGGGAGGACTGGAGCCTTGGAGCTGGGAGGGAGGGACAGAGGGGGCCTTGGAGCTGGCAGGGAAGGAGGATGGCAGGGGGCCTTGCAGCTGCAACGGGAGGGGGGCCTTGGGAAAAAAAACATTCCAATACGCGCCCGTTTTAACGGGCTTAACGGCTAGTATTTTATAAAATATGTACATACATCAGAACTCTGCCCCAGCCCCCTGCTCTACCCAAATTAAATCCCCAAGAATGCCTACAGGTGGAGAGCATACAATGAAGCATCATCTCGCCACCACCCATGCTTATATACTGCCACATCCTATATAATAATTTGCACCTCCAACGTTCCATGTCTGGCTGCCTGGGTTCGTAACATCTCCTGATGTCAGCCAGCCTCCAGCGTTCCATTCCCCCTCACTGTCCCGCCCTCGCGTCAAGGTTTAATGACGTCAGAGGGTGGAACAGTGAGAGGGAAGGGAACGCTGGAGGCGAGCTGACGTCAGGAGGGATGTTACGAACGGAACAGAAGCCAGCGCCAGCCAGCCAGAGAACGTTCAGGTACAAATCGAGGGGAGGAGAGAATCGCTGGAAGAATCGCTGGACATGGAGGGGAGGGCAGGGGAGAGAGAAAAAAAAAGCTTACATGACAGCCTTCCTAGGGCCCATTTCATTGTTGAGGAAATGGGCATGGTTCCACTAGTCATTTTATAAAAGATCAGTTCTGTGTATAAGAAGGCTAGTATATGCACAAAGGGTCAAATTCTATAGATGGTGCCTTAAAAATTGTTGCCGAAAAACCATGTAGTTTAGAGAACATACCTACAAGCCATTTTTGTGACTAATATTTAGGAGCACCCATTTAGGCCACCTAAAACCAGGCCTAAATACCTGCAACTAAGTTAAGCGCAGATCGGTTGATTTCTATTATACTGCGTGTAATTTTTTGAAACACCCACAACCCGCCCATTCCATACCCATGGCCACGCCCCCTTTTTGACTGTGCACATTAGAATTTACGTTCACTGACTTGTAGAATACACCTAGAAAGTTGTGCGCATAAATTCTAATTAAAGCCAATTAGAGCTGCCAATTGGTTACGTACCAATTAGTGGTGCTGATTGGCTTGTTAATTAAGTTGTGCGCGCAATTTGGGCTGTGCATACAAATTATCACGCCCAACCTAAAGCTCCATATATAGAATTTGGCCGAAAACCCTTATAACATTATCCCCAACCTGATTAGCTTTATTGTATAGACATTCTAGCTCACAAATTTATTCCTGTAGCTTATCGTTCAATTGCTTGTATTCCTTATAATTAAACAGCTTTCATCATTACTTGAACAAGAGCAGCGAGTTTCAATATACAAAAAATGTATGAGAAAAACTGGCTGATAAGTGTGTGTGGGGGAGGAAGGTAGAGGTCAGAGTTAAATGGCTTCTTGTATTTTTCCAGCAACACAGGCCAGTATGTCAGCTTTTAGAGGAATGTTAAACTAGAGAGAAATAAAAAGTGAAATGAATTATGGCTTAAAAGGTAGCTTAATTGTGTTTTGAATTGTTAAAGTGCCAAGAAAAGACTTGCCATTAACAAGCAGGCTGGCAAAATGACCTCAGGCACTTCCCCTCAGATAACCTTCTCTCCAAATGAACTGATACATTTATCAATCATTCTGGCAAGATCAACTGGGTTTACAACAAGAAGTAGCCCTTAGAAAACTACAAATGGGTCTGTAGCTTTTAAAGCTTATGTAATGCACCACAGATTAATCAGGCCCCCACATCGAGCCCTAAATTAATTTTTTAAGAGACATTTGTAATTTTTATTTTATATTTATTAACATTTCAAACATTTACAGAGCGAAAAAGAAACTACAAAGAACAGGAGCTCAATAAGTGAAATACACAATTAGATGATAAACAAAGGAAATTGAAAAGGTGTATCATGGCTCCTGTAAATGAAGAGACAAGGAAAACAATTGGGAGGAGAGAGGGAAAAAGTTAAAGGAAAAACATAAAGAAACCAAGCAATCAAAACCATTGCTCTTGGAACCCAGTATTGCATCTATCACACCATCAGTCGCTGGGGCTTTAATTATCCTCTCTTTCCTGCCCCCCTTCCAATTCTTAAGTACAGGGCCGGTCTTAGCAAGTGCGGGGCCCTATGCAGACCATCAGAGGGCGGGACTTGAGGGAAGGCCGGCCAACGATGAATCGAGTTTTCTTCTCTCAGACGCGAGGCACCGGCACCGCCGCTTGGAGGTTTTTTTTAAATGCTGGGTTGGGTCAGGTGAGGTGCGGGCGGGTCGGGTGGCAGAAGAGGGTCGTTTGGCGGGTCGGGGAGGGGGGGGCTCAGACGGGAGGGCTCTCAGGTGGCTGGAGGGAGGGGGAGCAGCAGGGGAACGAGGAGACTCGCGTCGCAGGACATGGGTGGAGGGCAGGCGAGCGTGGTCAGAGAGGCGAGGCAGAGGTGCGCTGCCCGGGGCCCCCTTAGGCGCGGGGCCCCCTTAGGCGCGGGGCCCTATGCGGTTGCCTCGGTCGCCTCTGCCTAAGACCAGCCCTGCTTAAGTAAACACTCTTGTGCACATATTAACACACTCTTGTAGAGGATTGAGAAATAGAGAAATCTTTACCCTGAAATTTTAAAACACATGTAAGAAACGTCAAAAGAAAAGTCCTCCTCGGAGCTAAAGCTCTGTGTCTTAACTTCAAGACTTCTCCATGAACCTCTCAGTCTTAGAAGAGATATCCACATAGACATGAATATTGAAGGGTGTTCATTGCTCCTTAAAAAGTCCTTTCAGTATGAGATCCTTATCAAAGATGACCATCATGGTGCCCTTACATACTGTCACCTACAATGAAGACTCCAATTGGTATCCAGGTGGTTTCTTAAACTATTCCCTTTTGAGAGGTTTAACTATACCAAGGACATAGTATGCTTTGGAAATCTAAGGAAAACCTTACAAAAATATCTTGAAATTATTGTTTTAACAACTCCTCAGCAGAGATCAAAATGGAATAGGGAAAATTTTTAAAATCTCAAATTAAAAGCACTGAGCAGGTTTTCAATCTTCCTAATTTATTACCTACAAGTGAAGCCAACACCAACAGGAGGTGACCTCTCCACACACAGGAGCGAAAGCCAAGCGAAAAGCAAGTGGATCCAAAAAAATCTCCTCTCTCAGATGGTGTTCTTGAACAAGGTCTTTATTCAAAACGATAAAAGCGACCCGACACGGGTCGTGTTTCGGCCTTAATGGCCTGCGTCAGGGGTCTATAAACAAATACAATAACATAGACATAACATATAATAAATCAAAACATATGAGAAAACATACCTAATGATTTTGATATAAAACTTCTTTACTAGACCGATTATTTTTCAGTCAATTCTCTATGATGTGAAATATCTATGAGGACATAAAAAAAACATAACACATATATAAAATCTAAAATATGAATTATTATATATATACAGATTTACAGATGAACGGTATCACAATCAGGCATTTTATAATGCAGAGAGATACAGATTTGAATCTAATCTAAGTATAGATAGGACCATTCATTCGCCATTATAATATTGCAGATAAGTAATAATGAGACAGGGCATATACAAATTCAGGGAGATGGATAATAAATATGCATAATGCAAGGAGAAGAGCTAAGGGGCAATTACAAATATGCATTTTGCAATAGGACAAACGAACTTGTCCAAAATATGAAAAAAATAAGTAGTTTTTTGGGGCTATGCATTGCTTTACATAGTTACAAGCCGCTGAGCCCATTAAAACGGGCAAGAAAGAGGTCGGAGCAACGCCGGGTGCAGCCAAGCCCCCGCCCAGGAAAGCCGCCCCGGGGGATAGTGGCAGAGGAAAGCGCCTGGGTCACAGCAGCGGCGGCGGCAGCAGCTCATCATACCAGTCGGAGACGGAGTGCGCCTCGGAGCTGCTGTTGGACGATCCTTCCCCGCCCGCCCGGTGTTTGCTGGTCAACGTCGGAACTCAGAAGAGATTTGTGACGTGCCGCGCTGTTCTGTGCATGCGGGGCACGTCGGTCACTCTTCATTTATATAGTAGGATTTTCGGTTGTTTCTGTGTTTGCCGCAGCGCACTGGGGTGCCGTGGTGCAGAGCATGGAAAACGCTGCACTACTGCATTATTTACCTCAGGTCTCAGTTTATGCAATGGAACCTTTTGACTAATACTGTCCATTAACACACTTTAGTAAGTCTAGCATTTCGGTTCATGTATAGCACTATTGAAGTAGACTTTGTAATGTTTTCTCTACTTAAGAGAGGAATGTTCATTTGTAAAGTTTAAATCTTGTCTTAAAGCTTGGTCTTTTCTTTTTTTTTTTTTTTTTAATTCTTTATTTATAAATTTTCACATTTACATCTCATGACATAAACATAGGAAATATCAGAAATACTACTTAACAAGAAAAACAAAATTACTTATTACAAAGTTTGGTTCCAAGTAAGAAAATATCAAATTATATTAGTCCCAATAAGTTGAGTCAAGATACTAGGAAATTGAAAAAAAAAACCATGCCTATAAAAATAAGCCAATTATTTATAACAGTAGGGACATAGCTGGTCTCTACAGCCAACGTAACAACGCTTTAATTAGGGGGGCAACACATTAGGTAATTGAACATTTTCCTTAGATGAAATGAATTGTAATAATTTTTGAGGGGTAAAAAATATATAATTATTTGAACCAAACATTATATGACATTTGCATGGGAACTTCAGCAAAAAAGTAGCACCCAATTTTAAAGCTCTAGATTTATAAAGTAGAAATTCCTTTCTTCTCTTTTGCGTGTTCCTTGCTAAGTTGGGGAAAATCTGTATTTTTTGCCCCAAAAATTAATAATTTAAATGGCGAAAATATAATCTTAAGATATTATCACATCTATCCAGTTCAAGAGCAAAAGTCACAAGCAATGTTGTTCTCTCTGTAATACACTCCAGAGAGTTTTCAAGGAATTCAGTCAAGTTCAAGCTTGAAGTGACCTGAGATTGTTCCTTAGATGGTTTCACAGTTCCAGTAATATACTGCAGCTGTGTTATAGGGGGAAACCCCTCCTTCGGAATCCCCAATACCTCACCGAGATATTTTTTAAGCATTTCACCTGCTGGTATTAAAGGAGATTTGGGGAAATTCAACAGTCTCAGGTTATTCTTCCGATTATTATTTTCCAAATATTCTAACTTTCTTTCCTGAATTTCTTTTTCCTTGACCAAAGTTACAGTTAAATTCTTTAGTTGTTTAACCTCATTTTCCATCACAGAAATTTTTTCATTATGTTCTTGAACATTTAAAGATAGATCTTGAGTAGTCTGTTTCAATTCCACTATCTCGCCCTTAATAGAAACATTCATCTGCAATAACATTCCATTTACCTCATGTATTGCGTCCCACAAACTATCCAAAGTCACCGATACTGGTCTTTTTCTTCCTCCACTACTCTCAGAAGCCAGACCTCGAGTTACAGGGGCAGCGACCTGCGTCTACCCCTGTTTTGCTGTTTCCAAACTCAAGGTTAATCCGGCGGTGGGTCCTCCTACCACGGACAACGGAGCACACGCTTCCAGCTGCAGTGACCCCACCGCCAGCAATTCACTTCCGGGTTGTGGAGGCGCGGTGAGAGCAGGAGAACTCAGCGTTGCTCCCTCAGTGCTGCGCTCATCTCCCGGGGGGGGGGGGGTTGAGGCTGTCGAAGTAGAGGTCAGCTCGCCAAGGATCCCGATACCAAAGCTTTCCAATGTCAATTGCCTGGAGATTGGTGTCGACATTGGTGCCACGGAGGTAGGTGCCAGCGTTTTCGCCTTTCTCTTCCCCATCTAGACAGTCGGGGAGAGAAATTCTTGAGGTTGTACAGAGAAGATTCTGAGGAGCTCCGGGATCACACAACTGTTATCGCCGCCATCTTGCCTCCCCAAAGCTTGGTCTTTTCAACAAGACTAAAAACTGAGTGAGGGTGGAGGCTAGTCAGGTTTCAAAATGGGTCTAGTCATACTGGGGTAGGTTCAAAAAAGAGTGTAAAAAATTAGGCACAAAAATATGGATACTAAGGGTCAATTCTATGACAGCAATTGTGTGTGAAATTGCCATTATAGAACAGAGTGTAAATTTAAAACAAATTGGAGAAAATATTTCTTCGCTCAATGTGTAATTGTGAAGCGCTGCGTACGACTGGTAGCGCTACAGAAATTATTTGTTGTAGTAGTAGTAGTAATTAAACTCTGGAATTCGTTGCCAGAATATGTAGTAAAAGCAGTTAGCTTAGCAGGGTTTTAACAAAGAGTTGGATGGCTTCCTAAAGGAAAAGTCCATACACCATTATTAAAATGAACTTGGGGAAAATCCACTGCTTATTTCTAGAATAAGCAGCATAAAATGTATTGTACTGTTTTGGGATCTTGCCAGGTACTTGTAACCTGGATTGGCCACTGTTGGAAACAGGATGCTGGGCTTGATGAACCTTCAGTCTGTCCCAGTATGGCAATATTTATGTACTTATTGCATATGCACGCCTAACTTTAGGCACAAGCAGTTACACCATGTCAAAGGCTACACCTACATTTGGAAGTTGTGTGCATAACTCATAGTATTCTATAATTTATGTGCACAACTGCAAGACACGCCCCTGACCCGCCCATGTGCATGCCCCCTTTGCAGTTGTTAAGTTTACTGAATAACGCCTAGGGGGCCCTTTTACTAAGCTGCAGTAAAAAGGGCCCTGCGACAGGGGCAATTTTTGCTATGCGCTTAGGCCCTTTTACCACGGCGGGCAAAAAGGCCAAAAAGAGTCATGACCATGTGGTAAGGGCTCCTGCGCAGACCTGGCAGTAACCGGGTAGTGCAAGACGCTGCCCGACTACTGCCGGGCTACCTCCTGTGGAAATATTTTCTGAATATTTCCGCTACTGCCAGAAAGGTCGCTCCCTGGAGGTGGAACTATTGCTGGTGCCCGCGTTGAGTTGGCAGTAGCTCCAGATTGGCACACTAAGCCTGTGGTGGGCTTAACACCACTTAGTAAAAAAGCCCTTAAGTGCAGTTATATCACACCACTTTACATGTAACTACAAAGTGGAGAAGTAGCCTAGTGGTTAGAGCACTGGTCTTGCAATCCAGAGGTGGCTGGTTCAAATCCCATTGCTGTTCCTTGTGATCTTGGGCAAGTCAATTAACCCTCTATTGCCTCAGGTACAAGCTTAGATTGTGAACTCTTCTGGGACAGAGAAACATCCAGTGTAACTCACCTTGAGCTACTACCAAAAAAGGTGTGAGCAAAATCTAAACAAATAATAATAAATACAGACCAATGACACTTAAGAGCCAATGGTACATAAAACCAAATGGCACCTAATTTAACAATTAAGATAGGTGTGCATCTGGCACTATTCTGTAACTTGTGTGCCTAAATTCTCTTTTCTTATTTTGTACTGCAAACTGCTTTGATGTTACTCGGTTATGAAGGGCAGTCTACAAAGTCAATAAAATAGAATTCATTCATTAAATAGGTCATTTATCTAGCTCACTCCTGTAATAATTCAGCTATATAAAATGCCCTCTATGCCTCCGGAGATATTTCTCATGAGAAAAATACCCCCCGTTTGACTCTGGTTATATCTTGTCTGTTTCTCCTGTGATATAACAGGAACACACAATAGTAGTTGTGAAAAAAATGAGTTATTAGTCCACATTTTGTGCTAAACCGATGGAAGAAACAGCAGGCCATTGGCTAGCATGTTATCTACCTGCCAGTAAATAATATAAATCAGAAAACAGCTGCAGGAGCACTGCAGAGCACTCAGGAGCTGAAATATCATTTCTGCAGGATGCTAAACTATTGTTTTCATGGGTAAAATCAATTGATGTTCTTAACTTTCCAAAGAATCTATTGGAATTCATACAACTCTTTGTGGCCGTATCTCAAACAAAGTTGCTGAGGAGCATTGCTAGTCAACGATCTCTGTGCTGTTGAGTGATTTTGCTTTTTGTTTCACTTTTCCAGTAATATTAGGGCAACTCCGCTGATTTATACTTAGATCTCTGTTCCATTCTTCTGTGGCGTCCATAGCTAATGCAACAAATGAGAGGGTCATCTATAAAATTCAAGATATAGACAGAACTATTACAAACATATATCTTTTATTTTCACACCGGTACATTAAAGCATCACATTTCAAAAATCAATATAACAACATTTAAACTAAAGATTTATGGACTGAATAAAGTCCAACCTGCATAAAAGTGCTTGGTTATCTAAAAAGTGTGTTTCAGTTCAATCAAGATCACATACCAAGAAGTTCAGTAGTCTTCAAACATGATTGCTTTTTTTTTCTAAAAGCTCGCAAATAACTTTTGCATATAAGAGGGTTTGCAATGAGGAAAGCAGTTTTCAAAGTCAAACGGTGTTTTACCCTGATAAGTTGGTTGTGCCCTCTATGTGTCCTCTTTTTGGAGAGAGCAGATATGGTAACCCTACCTCAGTGACTCTTCACAGGGACTTACTCTCTTTAGTAATCCCAATTTAACTGGGGATTACAGTAGTTTAGTCAGGTTCCTCCCCCACCCTCCAGTTCATCTTTTTCAATTGATACAGGAAGGAGAGAGGATTTTGGCTGCCAGATTTACAACTACCCCATAAATTCCTAAATTTGAAGACTCATGTTAACTGACTGTCACTGAAATTCTCTCTTTTCTCGGACAAGACTACTTTGGGAGCTCGGTGGGGCCCTAAGGGGCATGCACTTGGTGAAGTCATGCTTGAAATCATTGTTGAGAGCCTCAATGTTTGCACATGGGCACTACACACTGGTACAGAACATGCTCACCTTGAATCTTGGTAGAAGCCTCATGGATGTGCACTTGGTTAATCTATGACTGTTGAAGCACATCCTCACTCAGGAGTTTGGCAGAAGCCTGGAGATGGACAATAGGTGTATTCACACTGGTAGAGAGCACCCTAGCTTGGACATATGATGAAAGCCCATTGGCTACAAAAGCCAGCCTAGCTGCTAATATGACAGGAAGTCAGGCGTTGAGGATAGATATCAAAGGGATGACTGTAGCCTGTTTTGCTTTCAAAATCCGATGAGTCTGGGACTCTGGGGAAAAAGAAGGAGGGGGTCAGGAAATGAAAAATATAAGCTTTTTCAATGAACTGCTATTAATACATAAGTACATAAGCATCGCCATGCTGGGACAGACCAAGGGTCCATTGAAACCAGCACCCTGTCACCGACAGCGGCCAAAAGAACAAGCAATTTGTCCCGCCCATCCTAGAAATGCTGTATTATTCCCTCGTCCATTCAATAACATTCTATGGCTGTTTCCTCCAGGAAGCCGTCCAACCCTTTTTTGAAGTCCGCTAAGATAACCACCTTAACCACCTTTTCTGGAAGCAAATTTCAGAGTTTAACTACACGTTGAGTGAAGAAAGATTTCCTCCGATTCATTTTAAATTTACCACACTGCAGCTTCATCGCATGCCCCCTTGTCCTAGTATTTTTGGAAAGTGTAAACAGACGCTCCACATTGACCCGTTCCATTCCATTCATTATCTTATAGACCTCTATCCTATCTCCCCTCAGCCGCCTTTTCTCCAAGCTGAGGAGCCCCAGCCTCTTCAGCCTATCCTGATAGGGAAGTCGTCCCATCCCCTGTATCATCTTTGTCGCCCTTCTCTGCACCTTTTCCAATTCCACTTTGTCTTTTTTGAGGTGTGGTGACCAGAATTGAACACAATACAATCTGTGAACATGTTCTTGATTCTACAAAAGATTAAGATGAATGTCTCTTAATAATAATGTGAGCATCTAATACTGTTCATTCTACTACTACTACTACTACTATTTAGCATTTCTATAGCACTACAAGGCATACGCAGCGATGCACAAACATAGAAGAAAGACAGTCCCTGCTCAAAGAGCTTACAATCTAATAGAATACCATCATTGTCTATGTCAAACAGGAATGTCAGCTTGCTAGATGAACTCATCCTAAGTTTAACAATGAAAGCTGCTTATAATAGTTGCCTTCTTTACATTATGCAGACCTACCTGAAAATTTAACTGAGAAATATTTATCTTATGTTCATGAAAATGTTTGTACTGTCTGAAGTGGCGTACAAAGGGGGGGATGGTGGGGGCGGTCCGTAGCAAGGGCGGGGCGGTGGGGGCGGTCTGCCCAGGGTGTCATCGGGTGGGGGGGTGCTCCACTCCCGCTGCTCCGCCTTTAAAATTTTTTTTTCGAAGCGCCGGAGAGTGGCAGGCAGCGCGCCTCAAGTCTGCCCTGCTAGTGAAGAAGATCTCGCTGACGTCGTCACCCTTCCCACATTGAGTCCCGCCCCCCTCTGAGGCAACTTCCTATTACCGCGAGGGCGGGCGGGACTCAGTGTGGGAAGGACAACGACGAGATCTTCTTTACTAGCAGGGCAGACGTGAGGCGCGCTGCCTGCCACTCTCCGGCGCTTCGAAAAAATTTTTTTTAAGGCAGGACAGGGTAGGAGCAGCAGGAGAACGGATCTCAGCTGTCGGGTCGGGGGGCTCAGAGGGGAGAAGGGGATTAGGGAGGGTGGGGGAGCTCAGAGGGGTGCTTAAAGGGGATTAGGGAGGGTGGGGGGAGCTCAGAGAGGGGAGAAGGGGCTTGGGGAAGGGTGGGGGAGCTCAGAGGGGTGCTTAAAGGGGATTAGGGAGGGTGGGAGAGCATCAAGTAGGGGAGAAGGGAATTGGGGAGGGGTGGGGGAGCTCAGAGGGGTGCTTAAAGGGGATTAGGGAGGGTGGGGGAGCTCAGATGGGTGCTCAGAGGGGGGAGAAGGGTATTGGGGAGGGGGGCAGGGGAGTGCTCAGATTGGAGAAGGGGTCTGAAGCTGGAACTGGGGTCTGACAAGGGGGCAGGAGGGAAAATGGGTCCATGCCTGGGGCAGGTGGGAGAATGGGTCTGGGGCTGAAAAGGGGGGATGCAAAGCATGTGGTGGATGAAGGGGGCTGAAACTGTGGGGACTAGGGGCTTTAAAGGGGACAGGGAGAACTGGCTGGGGCTGAAGCTCGGGACTGGTGAGAGAAAAGGGCTGGGGTTGAAACTAGGGGCTGAAAAGAGGACAGGGAGAAGTGGCTGGGGGCTGAAGCTCAGGACTGATGGGAGAAAAGGGCTGGGGACTGGTGGGATAGTGGGGCTGAAAAGGGGGGCAGGTGGGAGATGTGGGCTGGGGCTGGAACTAGGGGCAGGTTGAATAAGGGGGCTGGAACTGGGGGCCGAAAAGAGGGGGCAGAGAGAGAGGGGATAGAAGGGGGGAGCGTGAGGGAGGGCAGACCCTGGATGGATGGTAGAGGGAGGGCAGACGGATTGAAGGGGCAGAGAGAAAGGGCAGATGGTGGGTGGAAGGGGAGAGAGAAAGAGGGCAGACTGGGGCAAATGGTGGATGGAAGGGGCAGAGATAGAGGGCAGATGTTGATGGAAGGGGGAGAGAGAGATGGCAGACTGGGGCAGATGGTGCATGGAAGGGGCAGAAGTGGATGGAAGGGAGAGAGGGCAGACAGTGGATGGAAGGAGCAGAGAGAGAGAGGGCAGACACTGGATGGAAGGGGCAGAGAGAGAGGGCAGACACTGGAATGAGTGGAATGGATCGGGTGGATGTGAAGCGACTGTTCACGCTATCCAAAAATACTAGGACTAGAGGGCATGAGTTGAAGCTACAGTGTGGTAAATTTAAAACGAATCGGAGAAAATTTTTCTTCACCCAACGTGTAATTAGACTCTGGAATTCATTGCCGGAGAACGTGGTACGGGCGGTTAGCTTGACGGAGTTTAAAAAGGGGTTAGATAGATTCCTAAAGGACAAGTCCATAGACCGCTATTAAATGGACTTGGAAAAATTCCGCATTTTTAGGTATAACTTGTCTGGAATGTTTTTACGTTTGGGGAGCGTGCCAGGTGCCCTTGACCTGGATTGGCCACTGTCGGTGACAGGATGCTGGGCTAGATGGACCTTTGGTCTTTCCCAGTATGGCACTACTTATGTACTTATGTACTTATGGATGGCAGAGAGAGAGCGAAGACAGATGCTGGATAGAAGGAAGACAGTGAAAAGATGAAAGCAGAAACCAGAGACAACGAACTGTAAATATATATTTTTATTTTTTTGCTTTAGGATAAAGTAGTATTGTAGCTGTGTTAATAAATGTTTATAATAGAACATGTAAATAAGGTAATCTTTTTATTGGACTAATTTTAATACATTTTACTTTCGGAGAACAAAATCCCCTTCCTCAGGTCAGGATAGGACACTGTAACAGTACTATACTGAATTGACCTGAGGAAGGAGGTTTTGGCCTCTGAAAGCTAAATGTATTAGTCCAATAAAATGGTATTATTTGTTTTATTTCTATTTGTTAATTTGTAAAGCGGTGATTGGTATTTGTTAGTTTTTTCAAATTTACATCTGCTGTCTTTATATTTTGCACAGTACTAGAGGACATTTTCTGTTTCTGTGGTGTTGCATTGTATGCAGAGTCTGGCATCGGGGTTTCAGTTTAATTTTTGTCTAAATAGAAAGTTTATGATTACTTATTTTATAGTGGATTAGGGTGTATCTGTATTTGTGAAAAAGACACGGCTTTCGGTTGGCATTGACTGTGCAGGATCGACGATCTGTACTAATCTGTCTGTTTTCGTTTTACAATAGGTGAATTGATGTTCTAGTGCTCACTGTAGTGTTTAAGATGCGTTCCATTTCCTTGTGTGACTCGTACAAATTACTGCTTATAGTATGGTAGAATTGCTCTATAGGTCCTGAGTGTTTTGTATTCTCGGTATGCCTAGTACTGGATTTCGGGGGGTGTTAAAAAATGACCGGCCCTGGGTGTCAACTACCCTAGCTACGCCACTGGTGCCGCGCGCCTGTCTGCTCCACTCGTTCCATGCTCCCTCTGCCCCGGAACAGGTTACTTCCTGTTCCGGGGCAGAGGGAGCATGGAACGAGCGAAGCAGACAGGCGCGCGGCATCCCCCCCCCCCCAGCAGGTAAAAATGCACCCGGGGGTGTCCTTTCGCTGGGGGGGAGGTGCACCCTTTCGCCGGGGGTGGGGGGGTCACGCTGCACACGGGAGGGGGGGGGCGCATCGGCGATCCGCCCCGGGTGTCAGCCACCCTAGGAACGCCACTGACTGTCTGACTTGTAATCTCACTTCTCTCATCTCTCTCTCCTCTCTCTTATCTTGTTTTTAATCCTCCCATGATGACTGACCACCCCAGTTCTCCAATTTGTTCTAATTTTTGCCTTAGGTAAACCTCTTCAGAAAGAGAGTTCATCAATTTTAATTAATAACGTCCCTGTTCCTCTTCTTCCTGTACACGTACATGAATCCTTCACACTAATATCTAACAAGCTGCAATAAGTAAACACTTTAATCAATATCTTGCATTTTTTGCCTTCAGTTATTCTATCCATGAAAATTACTGTGGTTCAGATGAGTTTTATATATTTTCAATAAGACCATCTTTTTTCCTAAACAGTGTCCAAAAAATAGTCCCTTGATCATGGGATGCATTCTCCCCCAGATTCTATAAATCGGTCAATTAGTGAATATCTTCCCTTTAGGAAACTATTGAAAACCCATCTATTCAAACAGGTTTACCCGAATGACCTGACATACCATAAGCAACCATAAGCAATCCATCTATTTACCGGTTCAACTAATCATTAACAACAATGACTCAGAAAATATCTCCTACCAACCTTCTTACCCTCCATGCTCTTCCCAACTTCTCCTTTATCGCCCCACCTCCTTACCTATCCCTATCCTTTCTCTCACACCTCTTCTATCCCATCTACTCCTTGTTTATTTGTCCTATCACATACCTCCTTTGTTGATTCTGATACTATAGATTGTATTCTCTTCTTACTATGTAAGCTGCACTGAGCCTGCGATGAGCGGGAAAGCGCGGGGTACAAATGTAATAAATAAAATAAATAAAGGTCCGTATGCAAAATAATTAGTTAACGAGCTCCAATTATTTAATTATTGAAGTTAACAAGCATTTAATTGGCACTAATTATGATTTGCATGCGGACCTGGTTGAGCGCTATTCTATAACACTGGGCACCTGAATTGGATCTCGCGTTACTCAAAAGGGGTCATAGCCATGGGAGGGCCTTGGAGACATCAGGGACATTCACAAAATGTAGGCTCTGTGTAATAGAATATCAGGGATCCATGCCCTACTTCCACACCAGGATTTACCCTTGATTTCATCAAGCTTAAGTCCTTGCACTCAAATTTGGGCATGGAACTCCACGGTAGACACTATTCTGCAAATCCCAGAAACATATCAACTTCAGTCTCATAATTTTATTGACACAAATCTAAAATACTAGTGTGAGTTTAGAGGGTAATTCTGAAAAGGTCTCCAAAATGTATGTGCTAGGATGCTGTTCACTAAGCACAAATTCTATATTGGCAATTAGAGGCCGACCAAAACAGGTGGTTTTGGTTTTGACCAAAATTAAACCTACAGCTGAAATTTCCCACTCGATTTCAGCTGGAACCAAAACTAAAACTGAAAATGTGCTCGGCCAGACCTACCCGCCCCCTCGCATCAGAAGACGCATTCCCCTCCCCGACAGAGACCTGGTCCCTCGGGCCACCCAACTACTCCTCCCCCCCCCCCCCCCCAGGCCCTACCTGGGCCTACCTTAACAAGTGCTGGTGGTCTAATGGCTTCTTCGGTGACACAGATTAAAAAACCATGACAGTGCTTCATAGGGCATATTTTTCCCCTCTAGAGCATATAGAACGGGTTGTATTTTATACCCCTGGACATTTTAACTCTGTGAATTAGAATTCTTGGTGTAGTAGAAATCACCTATTGTTGGGGTTGGAAGGGTAGAGGGTGGTGGTGGGAAGGAGGGTTATTAAAGCTGCTCATTGTTATTACTGTTTTCTATTTGTAATTTATACACAATTGTTGCACTGCATATTGTTCCTTTTTATACTTTAATAAAAAGATTTAAATATAAAATCATAAGTGTTCAAGGCTTCTGCAGATGAGGACAGAGCCCAAGGGGACGGGGTGGGGATGGGGACAGAACCTGCGGGGATGCGGCTGCGATGGAGACAGGGCCTGTGGGGACGGGGCGGGGATAGAGACAAGGCCTGTGGGGACGGAGACAGAACCCACGGGGACGGGGCAGGGATGGGGACAAACTTTGTCCCCGTGTCATTCTCTAGTTCATAGTTCCAGTGAGTAATGTTATCACCTGCCTTCTCATCTCGCCTTGACAACCATTTTTAGCAGACCCTCCCTTACGTGCTCACAAAGTGTTTCTTCCTCTGCATAAAACATGAAATTGTCAAAATGCAGAGGCCTACACAGTTCAATGCAACCAGTCTAATCCATTGATTCTTGCGTTTATTTCCTGGAATTTGAAATCTGCTTCTTATGCAGGTTGTCACATAAGGTTGACATATGTCACAAAATGCTTTTACATATTGAGATGATGTATAATCATCAGGCACAGCATAAAGGAGAATTATTCATATAAAATATTGCTCTTCATGCTTGCTTGTTTTGCTTGATTTATTTTCATAATTGCTGAATAACAGGCAACATTCACTCAGATAATACACTCTATATTGCTCAGATAGAAAGAAAAATGAAACACATAACACTGCCCCAAGCTGAAGCAAAGATCGTGCGCTAAAGGAAAAATAAATCCCACCAAAATTCAGCGTAGTTTTTACATCGAGACCAATTTCCAGTTCAGTGGGTTTGTATGCAATTTGATTGTTGACCCTGCTAATATTTAGGACCAAACCCCCGGATTCTATATATCGCACCGAGACTTCCGTGCGAAAATCAAAGCATATTCCATAACAATGCGCGTAACTTAATTACTTAACAAGCTTATCAGCGCTGTTAACTGGATGTCAACAAGCAATTATCAGCACTAATTGGCATTAATTGAGATTTATGTGCACAACTCTCTAAGCGTATGATGCGCCTAAATTCTAAGTCGCACAGTTGAAAAGGGAGCATGGCCATGGGTAAGGTGTGGGCCTTTCTACAATCTATGCGCGTTATTACAGAATACACTCGCTCTGCGCCTAACTTAGGCATCTGGATTTACACCAAATAAAATGTGGCCTAAATGGACATGGAGAGCTTCTTGGCGTATTCTATATACCGCGCAGAACTTTAAGCCGATTCTATAAAATTCAGGCATACTTTAGAGAATACACCTAGGTGTATTTCTTTTCCACGCAGATTTTTCAGGCACCATATATAGAATCTAGCCCAAAAATGCAGGAAATGGCACCCAAATGTGGGCGCTGAAAAAAATGCACTCTATAAATGGCATTCCAAGTTGGGCACCATTTATAGAATACTGCATAGCACCAGGAACCACGCCCAACATTTAGGTGCGAGGATTTACACTAATGAATCCTGGTGCAAATTCCCATGCCTAAATTAGATGCATATCCCCTGGATTCTATAATAATTCACGCACCTTTAGTGAATGCCCCTGATTCACCCATTCCCCTCCCATGGCCAAGTCCCCTTTTCAATTGTGCATGCATCTTTATAGAATAGCGCTTAGCAAGATGCATTGCCTAAATCCAAAGTGTTGCCAATTAATACAATAATTGATTGTTAGCACCCAATTAATTGGCACTCAATTAAATTGTACACACAAATTGGCCATGTGTCTAAATTTCCTTGCACTATTTTAAGCACCACTTAAATTCCCCTGTATACGCAATGGTTTTATTCTGGATTGTTGTGGACTAAAACCCTGATTGCATCGAGAGTAGGGTTAGTATGGGAAAATCAAAAGTACACTGCAGTAGTAAAGGACAGCACAGTTTATTACATCAGGGCCAAAGAGAGAATGATCAGTCCTCCTGGCTTGTGTTACACCTCTTTGCTTTAAAGGCACAATTTATTTAAAACGTTAGCATGTTGAAACTGGAATTAATACTAAAAGCCAGCTAATGGATGTAGCATTCAATGATATTCAGCATGACTGGACTCTAGAATTGGTATGCACTTGGAAATCTTGAAATGGTAAAGGGTCAGTTCTATGAATATTTCTGATACTGTGTCATGTTCGTCCTATTACTAGGTTTCGATTTGCTGTTTCCTAGTTTACCTCGATTGTATTTACGCTTATGTTGGGCATTTTAGTACTGTTATGCTGTTAACAAAATTTCAATTTTTTATGTTAAACTGTACCTGCTGTATATTGCCTTGGGTAGTTAAAAAAAATCCCAATAAATTTATTTATTTATAGCATTTATATCCCACAATTTCCCACCCACGGGCAGGTCCAATGTGGCTTACAACAGTCTATATAAACATACATCAAGTCAGCAAACAAACAATCAATGGCTTAGAAGCGTAAGAGAGAGAGGGTAAAAGCAAGGAAGGGAAAGAGAAAGAGTAGTGGTGATCAATATGACGCCGTGACAGAGACAGTCAGACGTAAGAGATGCTAGGCGGGTTTTGAGCGTAAGCTTTGCCAAAAAAAAGGTCTTGAGGCGCTTTTTGAAGGTCGGGTGATCAGGAGTAAGTTTCACCAATTTAGGTAGACCATTCCACAAATGAGCATTAGTATAGGAGAAGGTGGCTGCGTAGGTGGTCTTGTACTTGAGGCCACTATATACTGGTTAATGGAGATTTAGGTATGAACGAGCTGATCTGTGAGAGTATCTAGGTGGCAAGTTGATTAGGGTGTCCATGAGGCATATTTTCAAAGCACTTTGGGAGGCTAAGTTCCATAGGTTTCTATGGAACTTTGGGAGGCTAAGTGCTTTGAAAATATGCCTCCATGTATGCTGGGGCTTCACCGTAGATGATTTAATAAATAAATCCCCATAAATAAATAAATTTAAAGTGCACCAAAATTTAGGCACCAAAATGCAGCATGAATTCTGTAACAGCGACTAGGCATCCAGATTCAGAACACTAGCTTAAGTTGACATCTATGCGCCAACATTTAGCCGTGTCCACTTATGCCATGTCAACAGCAGACGTAAATGCATGCGCCTAAATGTAGCACTTTAGCACGTAAGTATCAGCGCTCTAGAAACCACGGCACTCATTTTCAAAAAGAGAAAAACATCTCAAAAGCGGCACAAAACGGCAGCTTACCTATACCACTCTGCCTAAATAGCAGATCTAGGTGGTTTACATTAGATTAAGGTGGAAGAAAACCAAGTCCAAGTGACCAGCCAAAACACAGGAGTAAGAGCTCCAAAAAAAGTTTTATTAGGACCCTACACAGTCCGTGAAATCCACTGACTACTTTGCCCCTCTGCACTGCTGCTTGTTTTTCTACATTTTTCCCTGGGTCGTATTGATACATACTGGACTGTGACAAAGTTGGATATGGAAGGTCTGGGGTCAGGTTCCCCAGTCCATTCAGGTCTGGAAGTTGCTGTTGAAGAAGTGTGCACAGTCTCCAATAAAAGGAAGGAACGATGACTGCTAATGCTCCCTCTAGAATTCAGATACAGTCTTTGCTCCATTACTTCCACCGGGAGGCCATTCCACATAGTCACAACACTTTCCATGATGAAGTATTTCCTTATGTTACCATGCTCATCCTGAATATCCCTGGGTGAAATTTTTGCACATCACTGAGATGATGCTAAAAGTGAACTCTAAGGGTCTGACCAGGAGATCAGAGGACCTGGGTTCCATTTCTTGATTAGGTCTTCCATTCAATGAGTTGACTCAAACAAGAGAAGTTACAGAGGCAGAAGTCACAGTCCCTGGATGAAGAAGTCTCAGTCATTGCACTTAGTGGCCATTCTTAAGGCATATGATAGCAATGGTTCCCAAACCTGGTCGTGGAGGCACCCCAGCCAGTCAGGTTTTCAGGATATCCGCAATGCATATTCGTGATAGAGATTTGCATGCACGGCCTCCATTGCATGCAAATCAATCTCATGAATATTCATTGTGGATATCCTGAAAACCTGACTGGCTGGGGTGCCTCCAGGACCAGGTTTGGGAACTACTGGATTATAGGATTCCAGAAGGAGCACTAGTGCATAGCCAAGGACCATCAGAACAAGGAAGAGGCAGGGCCAGTCTTAGGCAGGGGCGGTTGTACAGGGCCCCACACTCCTAGGGGCCCCGCATCTCTGGCACGTCTGTCCTTCTGTCTTGGAACACCTCCCTGCTCCGTACCTTAATGTGCATCCACATTTCAGTAGATAGCATCAGGCAGCGGCAGCGATTTTCATATCCCATCAGCTGCCGAGCCCAGAACCTCCTCATTGCTGCTGCTGCGTCCCACTCCCTTTTGATGTCATTTCCTGCTTCCACAAGGGCGGGATGCAGGGGAGGCTCTGGGCTTGGCAGCTGACGGGATATGTAAATTGCTGTCGCTCTCTACTGAAACATGGTAGATGCACATCAAGGTATGGGGTGAGGTGGGGTTCCGAGAGCTGTAAACCTCCTTTAAAACTCTGACAAATTATGGCTTATGGTGGCAGGCACGGGCAGGGGTGGCGGGCGCGGGCGGCTCACTGAACTGGTCTGCACAGGGCCCTGCAATTGCTAAGACCGGCCCTGAATAGAGGAGGAAATGCCCCTGTAATGTAAACTTAAGTTCTACGCTGCTAAACCCCAGCACCTGTTCTGGTTGAGGTGTATCACAGAGAAGAAAGACAAAAATGCAAGACCAAAAAGAAAGGAAAATAAACAAAAGAAATGCACTCTATATTGTATACTTTTGGCACTCCGGCACTGAAGTAATAAATTTGCAAAATCACCTTCTCTTCTTTCTCTACAGCTGGTAATGAAGACTCAGCAACTACGACAATGTTTATTAACTTGCTTATGTGTTCATTGCATGCATAATTCATAAAGTGAACTTTATTTCTGCTTAATATTGTAAACACATACATACCAATACAAAATATAATTAAGAGCGATCTGGCTGTTAATTTACCAATCAAATACTTTTCCCAGTAAATATACATGAATGGGCTAAATTTAAAGCTCAGTCATGACTTAAACCTCTTAAATTGGGGTGTAGGTATCTATCAGGCTTATTTCCGAAAGTGATCGCCGGCCATCTTCCGACATAAACCGGGAGATGGCCGGCGATCTCTCAAAATTGGTGAAATCTGTATAATCAAAAGCGGCTTTTTTGACACCATCGCCGCTTTCCCCGTCACCGCGCCGGCGAAAGTTCAAGGGGGCATGTCGGTGGCGTATTGAAGGCGGGACATGGGCGGGCATGGGCGTGGCTACCAGATGGCCGCCTTTCGCGGATAATGGAAAAAAAAGCAGCGTTAAGCAGTATTTCGCCGGGTTTACTTGGTCCTTTTATTTTCACAACCAAGCCTCAAAAAGGTGCCCCAACTCACCAGATGACCACCAGAGGGAATGGAGGATGACCTCCCCGTACTCACCCAGTGGTTACCAACTCCCTCCCACACTAAAACAAAAAAAACCTTTTTTTTGCCAGCCTGTATGCCAGCCTCTAATATCATACCCAGCTCCCTGACAGCAGTATGCAAGTCCCTAGAGCCATTTTTAATGGGTGCAGTGCACTTCAGGCAGGCAGACCCAGGTCCATTCCCCCCCTACCTGTTACACTTGTGGTGCTAAGTGTTGAGCCCTCCAACCCCCCCCCCCCCAAAACCCACTGTACCCACATGTACGTGCCCCCCTTCACCCATAAGGGCTATGGTAATGGTGTAGAGTTGTGGGGAGTGGGTTTGGGGGGGATTTGGGGGGCTCAGCACCCAAGGTAAGGGAGCTATGCACCTGGGAGGTATTTGCATATTTTTAAAAAACTTTTAGAAGTGCCCCCTAGGGTGCCCAGTTGCTGTCCTGGCATGTCAGGGGGACCAGTGCACTACAAATGCTGGCTCCTCCCACGACCAAATGCCTTGGATTTCACCGGGTTTGAGATGGCCACCATTTTTTCCCATTATCGCTGAAAAACAAAACCAGCGATCTGAAACCCGGTGAACACTGGCATTTGGCCGGGCTAAACCGTATTATCGAAAAAAAAAGATGGCCGGCCATTTTTTTCGATAATACGGTTCCGGCCAGCTGTTGCGCCACCGCCAAAATAGATCGCCGGCGACGTTCGATTATACCCCTCTATGTCAGCAATGTACACATCCAGGCAAATTCCCAACAGTATTTTAGGCATTTAAATTCATCAGAAGTCTAAGTGTAGACATACAGCTAAGTTCGTGGATGGCTTCAATATTGACAATTTGATTACTGTAGACATGGGCAAATGTATTTTAAAAGCTCAAGAATTCATTGATAAAAATCTACAAATAGTTTGTGGGTTCTTCACTGAACTTTAAAACAGCTATGTCAATTCCTCAAACCTGCGTCAGAATTCGAAATTTGTTAGGTTGAAGAATTCCACAAAACCCAACTTCAGTACGAATTCCCATGAAGTTAATAATAAAAAAAAAAAAGAATATTTTCCATTTATTCGTCAACACTGTTGAGCCAAATATTACCACTGAATCTAAGGAAATCCCAAATACTCATACAACGTGAATGTTATATGCATAATAGCGTATCATACAGGGGCGTAGCTACAGGTGGGCCTGGATGGGCCCAGGCCCACCCAGTTTTGTCTCAGGCCCATCCTCACCTTCTCCCACCCCCGCCGTAGCGCTGCCTCCTCTCCTGCACTTCACGGTCTCTGTCTCCCACCCTCGCGGCAGCGCTTTCAATTTGCTATCAGCGCTGCCTGCCTGACAGCTGACAGACGCGGCGCGACGTCCTCCTGCTCCAGGGCATTCCCTCTGCCGCGTTGATTCAACTTCCTGTTTATGCAGGGCGGATTGCACGCGGAAGAGGGAAGGTCCCGGAGCAGGACGTCATCGCGCAGCGTCTGTCAGCTGTCAGGCAGGCAGCGCCGATAGAGCGCTGCCACGGGGGTGGGAGACGAAGACCATGAAGTGCAGGAGAGGAGGCAGCGCCACAGTGGGAGAAGGTGAGTGGAGGCAGCGCCGATAACTTGAAATGTGCTGGACCGTGTGTGTGTGTGGGTGGGTGGGTGGGGGGGGGGGTTGTAGTGCCCACCCATCCAACCCGCTGGCCCACCCAAAAATTGTCTTCTGCCTACGCCACTGGTATCATAAATCAGAAAAACTACATATAGCCCATATGCACCGTTGTGTTCAATCTTGAAGACCTGGGCTCGTTTAGATTCATTTTGTCGGACTCCTAATAGCACTACCTGATAATTGTATAATTGCTGTTTTGCTATGGGTATTGTCATGGTATGTTGTTCTGTCTTTTCATTTTTGTTTCTTTCTTTGCCATGGATTATTGTTACTTTTCGTTTTGTGTTATGCTTGAAAACCTTAATAAAATATGAAGGAAAAAAAAAAGAAAAACTACATATAAATCATTATTTAATGCAATAGCAAATTATGAGGACCTTCTACTAAAGGGCATGAAGCACTTTGGCAGCAATGCTAGAAACTGGCGCCTCAGTTCAGGTGCCCCAATGACACGTACTTAGTGCCAATTGTAGAACAGCATCTTGACACTAAGAGTCTGATATAAGAACATAAGAATAACCATCCTGGATCAGACCAGTGGTCCATCTAACCCAGTACCTTCTTAAACCTCCACTACCCCAATTGTAGAGGACTCAAATACAAATCACTACAGGCATCTACCTTCACATACCTCTGCACAAAATCATGGAATAAACTACCGAATGCTATAAAAAGAACGCATGACTTGACAACCTTCTGGAAGTTATTGAAGACGCACCTGTTCGAAGAGACTTACAATAAAAATCCTCCTTAATGACTTGATTCCATTCTACATCTAAACCAACTAATACTGATCCCTTCTAATGTGATTATGTTAATCACAATATCACTATTGGTCATTATATCTTACCTGTTTTATTTTGTGGTATGCAAATAATTCTACTGACCTATCTACCTAATTTCTTACACAGTAATATGTTAAATTAGACCATACCTCTTACTGTGTTTATGATTATACCTTTTGCAACATAGTGTAAGCCACATTGAGCCTGCAAATAGGTGGGAAAATGTGGGGTACAAATGCAGTAAATAAATAAATAAATAAAAGTATCCTGTTTCCAACAGTGGCCAATCCAGGTCACATGTACCTGGCAGAAACACAAATAGTAGCAACATTCCAACCTACCAATCCCAGGACAAGCAGTGGCTTTCCCCATGTCTGTCTCAATAGCAGATTATGGACACTTTTCCACCAGGAACTTGTCCAAATCTTTTTTTAAACCCTAGACCTTAGAACAATCACACATTATATGCAGGCACTTTCTCTGTCCCTAGAGGGCTCGCAATCTGTGAAGTGACTTGCCCGAGGTCACACGGAGCCACAGCAGGAATCGAACCTTGGACCAAAGCTCAGTGCACTGATTCAAGTTCAGTCACAGATTTTCCTCACAATTTACTTGTTCACATATTCAAAACATTCAGAAATCAGCTGGCAGTCATCTATTCAAGCAGCTAGGTAAAATGACCCGAACAAAAATGACCCTCCTCTGGCAAGCTGTTTAAAGGCCAGGTGAATAAAATTTAAATATGCACAGGATTTTCAAATGCATGTACACTATTTTGCCATCAAGTGGCTGCATTTTAAACATGCTGAAAGTGCAAACAACGCATGATATTCAAAACTGCATCTCCTATTTGCCATATAATATGTCAATATAATATGTCTAGATTTGAAAATCCTTTGTGCATATGCTGTTGCGCTCCCCTTAGCTAAACACACCCACAGGAATGTCTCTCTTTAGCCTGCATAAAAATACCCAGACTCTGCAAACTGGCACTTTTTGTAATTTATTTTTAGCATCTATTCTATTCCTGCCTCATGATTATTGGCGCTGATTGGCTTGTTAACTAATTAAGTTGCGTACACAACTTAAGTTGCAATATATAAAAATTTAGGGTATGCACTAAATGTTGTCATCTGGTCCCCCTTCCTTCAGCAGGCCAGGGTTGACCCTGTTGAGCTTGTCAGATTAGATGGGGGCCAAGGTATTCAGACTAACAGTCCGGTCCTTATTCAACTTGCCCACGTTCTCCAGCTCCTTCCTGATAGCAGCCACTCAAGCTGTCTCAATGATAATGGTCAAAGAAAAGTGCAGCAGTTCCAATACTTTTATAGGTAAAAGGCTTTTATTCACAGGCTCAGTCACACAGTCCTATTCTTGTTCCAGCTGCATCACCCCACGACAGTTCACAACTTCAGCTTTCTACCTTCATTTCACTTCATCGACACAGTTCAAGTTCCTTTCCCCTGGAGATTTAACCACAGTTCAACCTTTCTCGGCACTACCTTCTGTCTTCAGGTAGTTTGCTTTCCATGTGGGTGCTCTCCTCGGCCGCTGGTGGCCAGAACTGGTGGCTGTTATGGACTGTTTTCTGCTGTCTTCCATGTTCTAGACTTCAGTGAGTCCGGTCCGGATTTTCCAGGTTACCAGACTTGCTCTGCTGGTTTGTCCTTGAACAGCAAACTTACTTGGCTGGTGATTGCTGCAGCTGAGTGTCAGCTGCTGATGGGCTTATTAGCTTCTGTGAGCCTTGCTTGCTTTGCCTTGGTATCAAAGGTCTTCCATGAGTTCCTGTTGGTTTATTCAAGTTCCTGCTCTGAAAGTTTCCTGTGTGTTTGACCCTGCCTGTTCCTGGACATCTCTTGATTTCTGCCTGCCTAAAGACTCTGGTTAGTTTATGGATTACCCTTGTTTGCCGCCTGTCTAGAGACTTTGCCTGGACCTGATTACTGCTTTTGTTAGCCACTTGTCTAGAGACTTTGCCTGGACCTGATTACTGCTTTTGGTAGCCACCTGCCTAGAGACTTTGCCTGGATGTGATTGTTTGCTGCCTACTATTAAAGTCTGTTCTAGTTATCCTGTGGTTCCTGCCTGGTATGTTCAACCTTGCTTTTTGCTTGGGTGATTTGCCTGCCGCTGCTGCTCCTCGACAGTGGTCCAAGGGCTCACAAACCTAGTTGCTGCGTTGAGAACGTGACACTACTTCAGCTTTCCACAGTCATTTCGTTTCATCAACGTAGTTCAAGTCCCCTTCCCAGGGAGATTAAACCACAGCTCAACCTTTCTCGGCACTACCTTCTTTCTTCAGGTAGTTTGCTGGCTAGCTTCCTCCACAAGTTCCTCCCAAATTGCACCAACTTCACTTCCCCAATCTTAAACAGTTGAGGCAACACTGTGGCGATGAAACCTTTTACCTTACCAGCTGGAGTCTGTGCTAACGCCCAAACTTCCATGCACTCCCCCCTTACCTCCTCATCTGCCTCCATTTTATCCCATTCCATAGCCTCCTCCCCACAGGGTTCCCTCAGCTGCTCCCCATCTCCTTGATCAGAAACCATTTCCCAATCATCCCCTCCCCCTCTATTTCCTAAGAGTCCTGTATTGGAACTGGTGGGTTCTGGGGATGGTAGTTCCTACCTTTAGTTAGCAGTCTGGCCAGCCTTTTGGCCACTAGGGGGCGAATTTTCTGTCTATAAGGAACCTGTGAGTGAAATTTGCTCTTCCTCAAGAGCACATTTTTCTCCGGCCTCTGCCTTAGTCCTCCCTGAAGCAGGCTCCTCTCAAACCCTTCACACCGTGAATGTTCAGTGGAAATAACCGGCTATCTCTTGCTGAATATTATTGGTTAGCTGGCTAAATGCTATTTAACTGGCCAGGAGCCGTTCCTGGCCAGTTGAATAGCGCTGAATATCAGCCATTCAGTGCCTAATTGTAGGCACCATTTACTGAATCTACCCCTTGCTGTTCAATAATTCAGTATTTCTTTGACATTTTAAAGGTAATCAATAGAAATAAAACAAAATAAAACATGGAAAAGAAAATAAGATGATAACTTTTTTATTGGACATAACTTACTACATTTCTTGATTAGCTTTCGAAGGTTGCCTTTCTTCGTCAGATCGGAAATAAGTAAATGTTGGTAGATGACAGTATATATAGGTGAAACATCAAAGCATTTCAGTGACAATCTAACAGGATGAGGGTGGGTAGGTGAGAGACAGGGAGACATGCATGGAGACAGGAGGGTGTCAAAGCAGTACAATTCTATGGTTCATAATGGGCTAGAAAACCCAGATCTTTGTTAAGTCCTGTCGGGTGGGTGTCAAAATATTTAATCATTCTGACTTCAAAGGTCTTACGTTCCTGTATTGTTTAAAAGTTCCCTTTAAGGATTCTTACCATGAAATCACTGGTACAGTGTTCTGGTTTTGTAAAGTGACATCTTAGAAACTGTTGAATTCTCTTTCTATTGGAAATAAAGTTAAGATACAACACTGCATACTCTTTAATGGAATATAGTCTGATTCACAGGCCACAAGTTTACAAGTAACCTCAAATTATCTTTAACCCAATCCTGTTTAAATAATTAAAAATATACCCCCCCCCCCCCCCCCCCCCCCGTTTACTAAGCCGTGCTAGCAGCACTTTGAATGGGCTGTGTCGGCATTGCTGCACGGATTAGTAAACAGGTGGAATAACTTGGAGATTTGACACAGTGGCTACACTTATGGTAGCTGACAATATGGCCTGATCTCTGATGTAGAGTTTTATGCATTGAAAATGAATAAAAATAGAACATAAATTTTAAAAGTAATTTTGCAGTTTGAACACTATAAAAAATTATCCTTCACTAAAAAACACGACTGTGTATGAAATAAATTACAAAACAAAAATAAGGAATATAGTTTATGCTTCTAAAACAAAACATATTTATGTCTTGTTTGGGTTCAATGGATTGAGAAAAACCTAGTTTCACCACCATTATGGCAAAGAAAATACACCACTATGGAGAGAATAAATCACATTGAAATGCAAGAAATCTGAAGTTCTTTATTGCCCTATATCCTAGCAGCTAAAAATCTTCCTTGACACTTAATTTTACTGGTTTCTGAATGTCCCTCCCAAAGCAGGCGATTCCAGCAAGTGTATGTCTCTGAAGCTGTAACAGACTGGGATATTTCTATACTTTGATAACTGTTCATTTTGAAGTTTATACATGTTAATAATTGTTTCAGACATAGGAGCTGGCTCTGTGGATGCTATGGGTGCTTAAGCACCCCCAATATTGAGAAAATGCCATTTATGTGTACAGGGAGAGGTCATTTCCATTGGACTTAGCACCCCCAATAATTTTAAAGAGTTGGCTCCTATGGTTTCAGATGTAGGGAGTCAGGGCTGCCAAGAGGGGGGGGCAGGGAGTTCAAAGTTCCCTGGGCCCGGGTCTCCAAGGGGGGCCCGGTGCCGGGGTCAGGCCGCCGGCGCTGCAGTCCCCGGTCTCACCTGCCTGCCCTCAGCTCTGTCCGCCACCGGGCCCCCTGCATTATAATCGGCAGCGCTTCAGCTCCGTTTCAAAAGGCAGATCACCTCCCTTTGGGCCCTCCCTGTGTTCCGCCCTCGCAGAAACCAGAAGTTACATCAGACGAGGGCAGGACACAGTGAGGGAAGGCCCAAAGGGAGGCGATCTGCCTTTCCAAACGCAGCTGAGGCGCTGCCGATTTTAAGGGGGCCCGGTGGTGGATGGAGCTGAGGGCAGGCAGGTGAGAACGTGGACTGCAGCGGTGGCGGGGGGGGGGGCGGCCTTGCCCCGGGCCCGGCTTAGTCTCTCGGCGGCCCTGTTGGGAGTGTCCCATCCATGGAAAAAGTAATCTAGCCATAGAGCCAAAGTTTCAGAACCAGGGAAGCCAAGGTTCAAATCCTGCTTCCCCTAACATTGCTTAGAACCACAGACGAGTCACTTAAGGCTCCTTTTACTAAGTGTCGGCTATACAGGAAGTACCGCCGGGCTGCTGCGGTAGCCCGGCGGTACTTCACATCCTTAGCGCGCCATTATTTCCAGTGCTACAAAAATCTGCCCAGTTACCACCGGGTTGACGCGGGAGTCCTTACTGCCACCTCAATGGCTGACGTTAAGGGCTCCTCCCCCTAAAATGGCCACGCGGCAAGTGCTCTACTTGCCACCTGGCCATTTCCTATAAGAAAGTGAGACTTTCCTTTTACCAGCTGCGGTGAAAGGGGGCCTCGGCATGCGTATAAAACATGTGCCACACCAGCGCCAGCCCCCTTTTGCCGCAGCTTGGTAAAAGGGGCCCCTTTATAAAGCGGTGGTAAGCCCCATGCGGGCTTACCATGTGTCAATTTGGAGCTACTGCCTGCCCAATGTGGGTTCCAGTAGTAGTCCCAGCCCCAGCGTGTGCTATTTCCCATATCGGGAAAAATAGAGCTTGAATTTTTTTTGCGCAGTGGTTACCACGTGCTACACGGTTACCGTTGAGGGTAATTCCAGCCCCAGTGTGTGCCATTTCCCATACTGGGAAAAATAGAGCTCGATTTTGTTTTTGCGCAGGTTACCTAGCGGTAATTGGGCAGCGCCACACACTACCTAGTTACCATTAGCACAAGAGCCCTTACCGCCACCTCAGTGGGTGACGGTAAGTGCTGCTCCCTGCATGGCCGTGTGGCAAGAGCAATCTTTCCGCATGGCCATGTATTTTCGCAGCCTTTTTACCCACTGCGGTAAAGAGGGCCCCAGCGCATGGCGAAAACGTTTGGATTTTTATAGATTAGCACTTAGCAAGATGTGTGTGGAAATCCTAATTGGAGCCAACTAACTGCAATAATTACTTGTTCAATTTATTTATTGATTGATTGATTAAAAACAATTTCTATATTGCCGTTGTGTTCACATTGGTTGATCAAAGTAGTGTACAGTAAAAATATACAAAGTACAATCAATAAAACAAATATTAAAAATCACCCACAAACGATCTGCTCTCACTCCACCTCCCAAATAGGGATCGAAATCAACAGTAGAAACCCCACTGTACTCACTGAAACCAGCAAACACAGCTGTTTAGCTAAGAACCAGAATAAAACAGGCCTTCAGCTGTTTTCTAAAGGCCACAACTTTCATTTCAAGTCTTAGCTCCAAGGATAGAGAAAACCATAATAAGGGAACCACAGTTAAAAATGCTCTAATTCTCCATCTTTCCAAGCGAATCACCTATCCGAAGGGATAATCAACTAACATCCCTGATGTGCCCTCAATTTCAGACTCAGGCCTGAACTTAAAAGCTAGTGCCAGTCACTGGTCTGTACATCTATTCTGTGCCTCGATCTGTATTAGCAGAAGTGAATACACAAATTAAGTTAGAGGGCCACAGAGGTGTTTACTTAACTGTTGACCATGTCAGCTGCATAATGACACCATTATTATGGATCAATAGCAGCATTAGTTGCTACCTTCTGGATTCGGAAACCTGAATTACTCTCCTAGCCCAGTTTCTGCTTTTCTGGTAGAGGCTGGGGATGCCTATAAAAAGGCATTAGAGCTCGTAGCTGGTGATTTTAGCTGTTGCATGCTCAATGGTGACACCTACAGGCCAGATTCAGGTTGCATACAAAACATTCTGGACACAGCCAAAGTATGCAGAACCTGGCTAAAAGCTGTCTCTCTAATGGTTTGGCTCAGCAGGAGGGGGGTATTTAAATGTGAAAACACCCGGGGTAATTGTGAATGAAGCAGCTCAGTTATGATTAAACTGAAAGCTCAAAATGTGCAGACAGAGACTGTCAAATAAAAAAAAACATTATACCTTTTTTACATACTGTAAAGTTACTTTTTTTTTTTTAGATGGACTATAATAGAAATGTTTCTAATCTGTACATGGTAATGACGTTCATTCCCCATGGGTGTAGAAAGCTATAAACAGAACGGTGTGCATAGATTTGCATGCAAATCAACTGTCTATTCTTCTGTGTCTGGAGAGACTGAAAATGTGTCACTTCATCTGTACATTTGTCTGCTAAACATTAAAGGATTCCTTTCAATCACAGATTACAACATGCAATTAGACCGGGGATAAGAAAGGTACTATGGCTACATTTTCTCAAGCTGTTTGTAGCCATGCCTGAGCAAAATTTACTTGGATCACATATATATGAGCTAAGATAAAGACTTAAAAAATGGCTCAGAGGTTGTTTTACAGGTTTTCCATCACTTAGAAGATGAAGGGCATGTTACAGCCAAGGTACAATTGCTGGGATTAAATGTAATTGATGGTGAGAATGAAGTTTTCATAGAAAAAGAGCAAACAAAAGTAAATAGCATGATTCTTCCTCATTACTTTCCACATAATTAAGGATGAGGTCATTTAGTAGATAGCACACAGACACATCATCTTTTCTCTTTAGCTTAATTTATGGTCCTTTTTAGGGCTGCAAGTTAATCGCAGTTAACTCTGCAATTAATGCTTTAATTATTAATCGTGATTTACAAAGATAAATCATATTGCAGTATCTCCTGTGTAGGGTTACCATTTTTTGTCCTCATAAAAAGAGGACACTTACCCTGCCCCTTTCATGCCCTCACCCCGCCCCTTTCACGCCATTGCCCCGCCCCTTTCACGCTATCACCCCGCCCCCGGTTGCCCCCTCTTCCCTCCATCACCTTCCCTCCCCCGTCACCTCCCCTCCCCTTACGCTACTATCCCTGGTGGTCTAGAGGTACCTCTTCGCTCGGGGCAGGAAAGAAAGAGCCCCCTCTTTCCTGCCCGGAGCGCTGCAGCTAGCTGCCCTGCTGCATCCTGTGTGAGTCCGGCTCTCGGCGTTTCAAAATGGCCGCTGAGAGTTGAAGCAGCCTCGCGAGACTTCAACTCTCAGCGGCCATTTTTCAAACGCCGAGAGCCGGACTCACACAGGATGCAGCAGGGCAGCTAGCTGCAGCGCTCTGGGCAGGAAAGAGGGGGCTCTTTCTTTCCTGCCCCGAAGAGCGAAGAGGTACCTCTAGACCACCAGGGACAGTAACGTAAGGGGAGGGGAAGGGAGTCCTGCGCCCGCCTCCGCTCCCACCCCCGCCAGCCAGCCCGTTTGTCCAGAAATCCGGACAAACTGGTAGGCTGGCCAAATCCGTCCGGACGCCCAGACATGTCCTCAAAAAGAGAACGTGTCCAGGTAAATCCGGATGTATGGTAACCCTACTCCTGTGTCCTCAAAACATCTCTTTTGATTTCTTCCAATCCCATCCCCCCCTCGGGGTGATCTAGCATCTCCCCCCCCCCCCCCCCCATACTGGTCTGCCTTAAAGGTGGTCTTCTGTTGGTCCCTGCCAGCAACAGCATTGCACATACTCTACCTGCAGCCTGATCCGATGCTATACTTAGCAGGGCCCTCTCTTAAGATTTTCTGGCAGGCTTGGGACCCTTTTTTTTTTAATGTTGTATTTATTTGCATTTTCAATTATATAATCACAGCAGTTGTGACAAAAGAAAGCAAATGAACAAACATGAAAGATAAAGGAAAAAAAAGAAGATACATTTGTCCACAAAAGCTTATTAGTAATTTGAGAAAGCCAAGCCAGAAAATTATAGTAAAGGAAATAATTATAATTAAAATGAAGAGCACTCAGTCCAATCTATTACCTCCAGCCCACAGTGAAAAGGAACATCCATGACCACTTGAACTTCAGGAAATCACTAAAAACCTACCTCTTCAAAAAGGCCTACCCCAACGACCCCACGTAACCCTCTTCACCTACCAACACAGCATGACTATGATTGAACAGGACATCACGCAATCTTCATCCATTCCAACCCTCCACTTATACCTCATACGATCACTATACAACTTTGTATTTGTTATCCACCGACTGGGCAAACGCCTTTGACGGTACTGTGTAAGCCACATTGAGCCTGCAAATAGGTGGGGAAATGTGGGGTACAAATGCAATAAATAAATAAATAAACATAATACCCAAAATATTCAATTCCTTCTTAGCTAACATAAATTCTAACAATTGTTTAGAATCAAAGAACATATCCGGCTGATATTCAAGGATACCCGGGAACGACCACTGACCAGTTAACCTGCTTGTGTGCAGCTAGCCGGCCTTTTTCAGTCGCACTTAACTGGCCAGGCACCAAAGTGGAAGCCAGTTACGACTGGGGTATTCCAGGGGCAGAGTTCAGTTAGCTCCCAATATTCAGAGTTAAATGGCCATGTTTACTACATAAACAAGTGGAGTGGAGGAGTGGCCTAGTGGTTAGGATGGTGGACTTTGGTCCTGAGGAACTAAGTTCAATTCCCAGCACAGGCAGCACCTTGTGACTCTGGGTAAGTCACTTAACCCTCCATTGCCTGCTGCATTGAGCCTGCCATGAGTGGTAAAGCACAGGGTACAAATGTAACAACAAAAAATAGCTCTCCTGTCTTTATACGCTAGACCATGACTGCTTAAGTCTGAATATTGACTTAACTGGGCATGTGCTAGACAGCTTTTTAAAAAACAGAAATTCAATGCCGAAGCCTGGACAGGGCCCAGCACTGAATTTTCAGTTTCAGATCCGGCAGTGGACAAAAAATGCTGTCTGCTGCCGGCTGAATATTAGCCGGTGATGGAGGAGATTCTATATATGGCGCCCCCAAAAAAATCGGCGCTGAAATCAGTGCTAAGTGTATTTTATAATCGACACCTAGATGATAACACAAGGATTGAATAAACAAAATAACAGGATTTTTATTCAATGTGGCACCAATGTGTGTATGGAGGAAAAAGCCTCGAGAAAACTCCTCTTGTACACAAGCGGATACTTTAGTCGGAGTTGGACTTCCTCATCATCGGCTTAAAAAACATCCAGGTGTCGTAGGTCACAGCCAACGTTCATAGTAAAACGTGAAGACCAAGAACACTGAAGGGCAGTAAAGCTAAGTTTGAAAGTTTATTGTTCAATATTAAACACCTGGAGGGTTTTTTCAGCCGATGATGAGGAAGTCCAACTCAGGGTCGTAGCCAGACACCCAATTTTGGGAAGGCCTGGGCCCAAGATGGGTGGGCAGAAGAACCTCGCCCCATCCCACAGGTGATTTGGTCTCTCCTTCTCTTGCCTGCATGCCATATGGTCTCTGAAACATCCCCCCTCTCCCGTATACCTTTTAAATAGCAGATTTTCACCAGCAGTGAGCAGCAACTAATACACACTGCTCATGTTGGTCCCACACCCTTCCCTCTGATGCAACTTCCCGTTTCCGCATAGGCAGAAATACATCAGAGGGAAGGCTGTGGGGCCGGTGCGAGCAGTATGTATCAGTTGCTGCTCGCTGCAGGCAAAGATCTGCTACTTACAAGGTATGCAGGAGGGACACTTGTTGGGAGTTTTCGGCTGGTGGGGCTTGGGGATCCCTGCCAGCCACATCATAGGTATGCTGCTACTGGGTGCGCATGAACCCAAAGTGGGTGGGCCTGGGCCCACCCAAGCCCACCCTTGGCTACACCACTGGTCCAACTCCGACTAAAGTATCAGCTTGTGTACAAGAGGAGTTTTCTCGAGGCTTTTTCCTCCATACACACATTGTTGCCACACGGAATGAAAACCCTGTTATTTTGTTTAATCATTTGAAAGTGCACAGTGGTTTAATCCAGATTATATTTTTGAACACAAGGCACAGATGTTTTTAATCTGTGTAATTCACTTTGATGGTCTGACTATAAGCAGACAATCAAACGAAACCTTGAAGCCAACTGCAGGAAAGGTAAGGTGCTCTGATCAGCTTGTCCTGGCTGCCACCATCTTGGCTCCCCAGGACTTTTGACAATATATGTCACAGGTACATAAGTACATAAGTACATAAGTAATGCCATACTGGGAAAGACCAAGGGTCCATCGAGCCCAGCATGTTGTCCATGACAGCGGCCAATCCAGGCCAAGGGCACCTGGCAAGCTTCCCAAACGTACAAACATTCTATACATGTTATTCCTGGGATTTTGGATTTTTCCAAGTCCGTTTAGTAGCGGTTTATGAACTTGTCCTTTAGGAAACCGTCCAACCCCTTTTTAAACTCTGCTAAGCTAACCGCCTTCACCACATTTTCCGGCAATGAATTCCAGAGTTTAATTACACGTTGGATGAAGAAATATTTTCTCCGATTTGTTTTAAATTTACTACACTGTAGTTTAATCGCATGCCCCCTAGTCCTAGTATTTTTGGAAAGCGTGAACAGACGCTTCACATCCACCTGTTCCACTCCACTCATTATTTTATATACCTCTATCATGTCTCCCCTCAGCCGTCTTTTCTCCAAGCTGAAAAGCCCTAGCCTCCTTAGTCTTTCTTCATAGGGAAGTTGTCCCATCCCCGCTATCATTTTAGTCGCCCTTCGCTGCACCTTTTCCAATTCTACTATATCTTTCTTGAGATGTGGCGACCAGAATTGAACACAATACTCAAGGTGCGGTCGCACCATGGAGCGATACAACGGCATTATAACATCCTCACACCTGTTTTCCATACCTTTCCTAATAATACCCAACATTCTATTCGCTTTCCTAGCCGCAGCAGCACACTGAGCAGAAGGTTTCAGTGTGTTATCGACGACGACACCCAGATCCCTTTCTTGGTCCGTAACTCCTAACGTGGAACCTTGCATGACGTAGCTATAATTCGGGTTCTTTTTTCCCACATGCATCACCTTGCACTTGCTCACATTAAACGTCATCTGCCATTTAGCCGGCCAGTCTCCCAGTCTCGTAAGGTCCTCTTGTAATTTTTCACAATCCTGTCGTGAGTTAACGACTTTGAATAACTTTGTGTCATCAGCAAATTTAATTACCTCGCAGGTTGTGCCCTGTCCTGAGAGTGCCATAGACTTATAGGAGGGAGACTTATGGGACCCTGATAACTTGTAAAATTGAAAGCAGTAAAAGAAAAAAATATGAGAAACCGCAGAGCTTAGAATTTATCTGCTTGAGAAGGCGATGCAACAGCCCAAAGAGGGAGGGCCTTGTAGAAAAGCTTCAGACCAGGACAAACCCTGAAGGGAGAGAGTTGTCTCAGAAAGGTGGAGACAGGGAGGCTTGAGATTCAGAGAAAATCTCTTCAGCACATATGCTAGACACCATCCTCTCGCTGAACTCCCTGTGCACAACGCTTTGAGTGTTGACCATTAGGGAGTTGTTCTTCTGCACTGATCTGGCAGTATTTCTCTGGCGCTGTTCAGTACAGTTCAAGTTTTGAGCATCTCCCTACTACTGCTTCCTTAGAAGTAGCCAGTCTTGTTCAATGCTACAATACACTCCCTTTTGGATTTCCCATCCCCCGTCATTTCACCACATTTATACCTCTAATCACAGAAAAATGTTATACGGAATGTTCTCCTACTATTGTTTAGCTGCGCTATCAGTTTCCCGTTATTTCTTTCCATTGTTCTTCTCCACTGTTCTATTGCCTTAACGATACTCTGACTTTGTTTTCGAATAACTCCTCACAATGTATTCCATAACCAAGTTGTAACAAAATGTATTTCCACCATTCACAATGTATTGTAAGCCACACTGAACCCGCAAATAGGTGGGAAAATGTGGGATACAAATGCAATAAATAAAATAAATAAATAAATAAATACATTTTGAAGACTGTTTAAGGAAAGATGGAAAGAGAAAACCCCCAGACTGTTTTAGAGGAAAGCTAATTTACATAACAAGTCTGCAGTCTGAGAGAGACTAGTAGCTAATTTTCATAAGGAAGTAACATAACTCAGTAACATAGCAGATGACGGCAGCAAAAGACCTGCACGGTCCGTCCAGTCTGCCCAACAAGATAAATGCATATGTGCTACTTTTTGTGTATACCTTACCTTGATTTGTATCTGCCATTTTCAGGGCACAGACCGTAGAAGTCTGCCCAGCACTAGCCCCGCCTCCCACCACTGGCTCTGACACCCAATCTCGGTTAAGTAATTCCAGCATGTTGTTTTCCTCTCCCCCCTCTGCCGGAAGGAGGCTTGAAAGGTACTGAATAATAAAGTGTTATCTTGCCTCACAGAACACATATAGTGCTAAGCTTGTGGAAGCAGCAATATAACCAAGGGTGGGTGTTCACCCTGAGTGTACAAGCTACTGGGAATATGGACTACTGATGCTATGAATGCAGATGGTTTCTGATTCTTTCTGTTAGATATAAGGTCCTGAGTTTTATCTCTGAAGAATTAGTAACTAGACCTAGTTTATAATCTCCAAAAGAAAAAGGGCTTTAAACTGACCCTGAAGTGCTAAGGTGCTGGGGCTTTATAATATATACATGTAACAAATTTGCATATAATTGAGAACAGCATGTGCAAATCTATCTCAAGGATATTCCTGAAAACGTGATTGGCTGGATATTCCTTAGTATAGGTTTTGAGAGCCACTGCTCTACTAAACTAGGGTACAGAGTAAGAATTACTGAGTCCACAGCAAAGGAATGAGGTCATCTTCAGGTCATAGTGGAATCAAATGTGCTGAGATTTTGCATTAAATTTTAGCCCAGATTCTTTTTATTTCCCCATTAATTTTTAGCATAAGTTTGGTTGTAATAAATTAATGAGGTGCATAGCACACTGAAGTAAAAATGCCTGTGATAAGAAGGAAGTAAAGTTTATTACTGCATTACAAAGAAAGTACAATTAGCTTTTGCATTAAAAAGTGTTCTAAACAGTCCTTTCTTTTTATTGGCTTTAAAAAGTCAGGCATTAAGGAAAGCTGCCGTACGAGTAGAGACTTGCTGACCCGAACATGTATACCTTGGAGGAAAGGAGAATCAGGGGTGACATGATGCAGACTTTCAAATATTTGAAAGGTATTAATCCGCAAACGAACCTTTTTCAGAGACGGGAAGGCAGTAGAACTAGAGGACATAAATTGAGGTTGAAGGGGGGCAGACTCAGGACTAATGTCAGGAAGTATTTTTTTCATGGAGAGGGTGGTGGATATGTGGAATGCCCTCCCACATGAGGTGGTGGAGATGAAAATGGTAATGGAACTCAACCATGCATTACAATTTTGTGGTTTATAATGGGCTAGAAAACCCAGATCATTAAGGAATCTTTCACGTGCTCATCTTCCAATGTGGTATATATCATTCAGTGTAAAAAAATGCAACGAAGGCTGCTACAGTGGAGAAACAAGTCAGATGCTAAAGAAGAGATTTAATTTACATAGACACCATATGAAAAATGCTAGTACCAATGAAGATGTCACGCCTGTGGGGCAGCACTTTACAAAACCAGAACACTGTACCAGTGATTTCATGGTAAGAATCCAGAAAGGGAACTTTAAAACAATACAGGAATGAAAGACCTTTGAAGTCAGGATGATTAAATATTTTGACACTCACCAGACAGGACTTAACAAAGATCTGGGTTTTCTAGCCCATTATAAACCATAAAATTGTACTGCTTTGTCACCCTCCTGTCTCCATGCATATCTCCCTGTCCCTCATCCACCCGACTCTCCCAGTCTGTCACCTATCCACCCCCATCCTGTTAGACTGTCACTGGAATGCTTTGATGTTTCACTTATATATACTGTCATCTACCAACATTTGCTTATTTCCGATCTGACGAAGAAGGGCAACCTTCGAAAGCTAATCAAGAAATGTATTAAGTTATGTCCAATAAAAAAAGGTATCATCTTATTTTCTTTTCCATGTTTTATTTTGTTTTATATCTATTGATTACCTTTAAAAGTGGACTAACACGGCTACCACACCTCTCTACTTCTTTTTCTGGATTCATTTCTGTGAAGGTTAGCAATTTTGAACAAAAAAGATTTAAGGGGGGTTTTTTTGCCAGTGACGAGAGGTAACCCATATGCTTTCCTCAGCCTTTGGTTTTGAAAATATTGATTTGGGTGGAGGTTGGATTCAGAGGCTTTTTTCCCCTTTTTGTCATCAAGGTTCTTATTGCACTTCACAGGATTATAGTCTTATTAAAGTACTTTGCTATCTATGTTAGAGAGATAATTTTGTATAGTGTTTTAGCCTGTTTCGCTAAAAAATGATATGGGGCTAGCAAGGCTATTCTTCCCTCCCCTCCCATCCATGTCCAGTGATTCTCCTGTGCCTTGCCCTCCCCTCCCCTCCATGCCCCCATGATTCTGGCCTCCCCTCCATGTCCAGAGATTCTCCTCTGTCCTGCCCTCCCCTCCCATGTGTCCCGTGATTCTCCCCTCGCATCCCATCCATATCCAGAAATTTGCCTCTGCCCTGCCCTCCCATCTCATCCATGTCCAGCGATTCGCCTCTGCCCTGCCCTCCCATCTCATCCATGTCCAGCGATTCGCCTCTGCCCTGCCCTCCCATCCCATCCATGTCCAACGATTCTGCCCTCATCTCCCCTCCATGGCCAGTGACTCTGTCCTTCCTGCCGCCCTGTCTTTAAGCCATTCATTTTACCTGAGGTCGCAGTGGCGGCAGGCTGGGCTCGCGTCGCCTCCAGCCTTCCCTTTCAGTGTCCCGCCCTACTCTGATGCCATTTCAGCTTTATGCAAGGGCGGGACACTGAGAGGGAAGGGAACGCTGGAGGCGAGCTGACATCAGCATGCTGTTACGATCCCAGCCAGCCAGCCATCCAGGGAAGCAGAGTTACAATACACACACACACACACACGCATGTTTGCCAGGTACTTGTGGCCTGGATTGGCCACTGTTAGAAACAGGATAGTGGGCTTGATGGACCTTCGGTCTGTCCCAGTATGGCAATTCTTATGTTCTAACTAGTTTAAATTTGCAGCTCTGGAAGGTGGGTTGAGCGCCCACGCAGTAAAGTACATCTTTTGTAAACATGAGCTCTGGATAATGGTCATATGTTGGTATTTGTTTTTACTTTGTGATATTTGACAAGATTATTCTCTTTTCCCAGTAGTATTTTTAGATCTCTGGATAATTAACAAAATATTAATTACTATGGTTCATTATATCCAATGGATCTTTATTTGTATTCCAAATTAATTTATTCTATGCTTGTATCAGTGGTTCCCAAACCTGGTCGTGGAGACACCCCAGCCAGTCAGGTTTTCAGGATATCCACAACGAATATTCATAAGACAGATCTGTATGAAGCGGAGGCAGTGCATGCAAATCTCTCTCATGAATGTTCATTATCGATATCCTGAAAACCTGACTAGCTGGGTCCCTCCAGGGCCAGGTTTGGGAACCACTGGCTTGTATTATTACTTTGGCTTTTTTCTACTGAGCCAAATTCTGGATGGGCTGTAAAATCTGAAAAATAAATAGGATACTAAGGGGCCCCTTTTACTAAGCCATGTAGGTGCCTGCGCGTGCTCAACGTGTGCCAATTCAGAACTACTGCTCGGCTACCATGTGGTGCTAACCGTGCAGTAATCGGCATTATACATGTGTTGACAGTTACCACCTGGTTAATGCGTGAGACCTTACCGCTAAGTCAATGGGTGGCAGCAGGGCCGCCGAGAGACTAGGCCGGGCCCAGGGCAAAACCGCCCCGCCCCCATCGCTCCCCCTGCCGCTGCCGTCCCCTGTCGCTCCCCCCATCGTTGTCATCCCCGGTCTCACCTGCCTGCTTCCACGGCTCCGGGCCCCCTGCATTCTAAGCGGCAGTCGCAGATCGCCTCTATTCTGACCTTCCCTTCCCTTCCTGTGTCCCGCCGTCATCTGATGTAACGTCCGGTTTCCGCGAGGGCGGGACACAGGGAAGGAAAGCCTGAAGGGAAACGATCTGTGACTGCCACTTCGAATGCAGGGGGCCCGGAGCCAAGGAGGCAGGCAGGTGAGACCGGGGACTGCAGCGCTGGCTGCCTGACCCCGGCACCGGGCCCCCCTTGGAGGCCCGGGCCTGGGGAATTTTGTCCCCCCTGCCCCCCCCTCTCGGTGGCCCTGGGTGGCAGTAAGGTCTCAAAATGGACACACGCCAATTTTCATTTTGCCACACGTCCATTTTCGCTGAAAAATGGACCTGCGTGCGTCCAATGCACGCGTCTACAACAGCACAGGCCAATTTTGGGGGCAACTTAGTAAAAGGACCCCTAAATAAAATGTACGTATCTTGCTCCATTTACATATGAAGAAAGACATTTTTTATAGAAATTTTTCAATTTGTTTATTTATTTGGAATTCTCATTGCAGGGAAAGCAGAGCCAGGCCTAGTAATACCGTACTGCATGGATGGGAATTCATCACAACTACAAGTCCAATCATGCAGTGGGTTAAAAGCAAGACTAGGGCACCCGTTTACAAAAGTATGGTAAAGGTTTTGCACTTACTGCCCTTTAACTGCAAAAATTAAACAGTGATTAGTGTAAAGGCTGTGAACTAATGGTTGGGGGCATGCCTGTCATACAGAAAAATGTGCGTACATTCTAATTAATGCCAATTAGTGTCAATAATTGCTTGTTAATTGGCAATTATTGGTGCTGATTGGCTTGTTAACTAATTAAGTTGTGCTTGTAAATCCAGAATACGACCGGATTTGCGTGCGTAACTTAAGTCACACTACATAGAATCCAGGGGTTTACCTTTGAAAAATCCTAGAATATCATTAGTCATGAATATAGATTATTGTCTGCACTGAAGCAAAATTGAACCAAAACTTGGATAAATTTGCTTTTTAGTTTGCTACCATTTATTTGAAGGATGGCACGTGGAACAGACGTTCAAATCTTAGCTAAAACTCTACCTCTTTTCACAGTACAGGTATGAACTACATATATAACCATCTAGTGCCAAATATGTCACGTTATAGAGTCATTTATAATCATAATGCATTATAAAAGTGAAGGAGACTAGATTAATATCTGGCAGTGCTGGCTTCCATCATATTAGGGAGCTCTCATAGTGTGCCAAGGCTTTCACGTTCCAGGTGAACAATTTGAGGTGTTTGCAAATTTATTGACCTCATGTACATATGAGCCAACTTTTCAAAATGAGTGGGGGTGCTAAACCCAATGAAAATTAGCTCTCCCTAGACAAAGCCAAAGAGTTTGCTCAATATTGGGGGTGATCAAGCACTCACAGAGCTGGCTTCTTTTTCATATGGAATATAATCACCACAATGGCTTGATAGCTGTTTCTAGTAATATCAAGTAAAATTTATTTAAATTTTTCACATATTTCTGAACTAGGAACTAAGAACATACAAAGGTGTAATACATACTTGTCTGAATTATCAAAGTGATTTCTGCAGTTAGACAAATACATACCTGAGGGAAAGCTCCTCTGAAAATTGCCCCAGACGCATGGTGGGGGAAAGCTTGTTGATACTATGGGTTAGCAGTGGCGTAGCCAGACCTAGTATTTTGGATGGGCCCAGAGTTAACTTAGATGGGCCCTTCCACACCATGCCACCCTCCACCCCACCCCTGGACATCTAAAAAAATGTAGGTTTGTTTTTTTTTACCTACTTCATCAACATCTCTCCTCCTCCACAGCATCTTGGCATCTGCCTGTCCATAGCTGACTAAACCCTATCCTTCCCCAGTGTACCTTACAGGCATCCCTGTTGCCTGCAGTAATTCATTATTGCTGCCTGTGCTGGCCCCACAGCATCTGCCAGCCTGCAGCTGAACCTTGTTCCTCCCTGGTGTACCTTACAGGCATCCCCGGAGCCTGCAGTGATCCATTATTGTTGCTTTTGCCGGCCCCGCAGGCTTCCATTGGCTGGATCCTGTCAGACAGGAAGCAGGAAATGACATCAGCAAGGGCAGGACCCGGCCAGGCAGCAATAATGGATCACCGAGACTCCTGAGGCAGGCACAGATGTGTTGAAACATGGTGCCGTGTCGAACCATCATTAAGAATTATCAGTAAAAGATTTATCTTTCATCTTTGATGTTCCTTGGTCTGTTTCTGAAGTGCCTGGATCCATCTCCCACTCCTGTTTTTTGTTTTATGTTTCCTCACTAAATACTAACCATCCTGCTTATTTTCGAAGGAGAAGGGCGGCCATCTTCCGACACAAATCGGGAGATGGCCGGCCTTCTCATAAGGCCGGCCAAATCAGTATAATTGAAAGCCGATTTTGGCCGGCTTCTACTGCTTTCCATCACAGGGACGGCCAAAGTTCAAGGGGGCGTGTTGGCAGTGTACGGGACGGGGGCATGGTTAACAGATGGCCGCCCTCGGCCGATAATGGAAAAAAGAAGGGTGGCCCTGACAAGCAATTGGCCGAATTTACATGGTCCCTTTTTGTTCACGACCAAACCTTGAAAAGGTGCCCGAACTGACCAGATGACCACCGGAGGGAATCAGGAATCACCTCCCCTTACTCCCCCAGTGGTTACCAACCCCCTCCCACCCAAAAAATAAAAATAAAAAACATTTTTTTGCCAGCCTCTATGCCAGCCTCAAATGTCATACCCAGCTCCATCACAGCACTATGCAGGTCCCTGGAGCAGTTTTTAGTGGGTACTGGAGTGCACTTCAGGCAGGCGGACCAAGGCCCATCCCCATCCCCCCTACCTGTTACACTTGTGGTGGTAAATGGGAGCCCTCCAAAACCCAACCAAAACCCACTGTACTCACATGTAGGTGTCCCCTGTTACCCTTTAAGGGCTATGGTAGTGGTGGGGAGTGGGTCGTGGGGGGGAGGTTGGGGGCTCAGCACACAAGGTAAGGGAGCTATGCACCTGGGAGCAATTTGTGAAGTCCACTGCAGTGCCCCCTAGGGTGCCAGGTTGGTGTCCTGGCATGTCAGGGGGACCAGTGCACTACAAATGCTGGCTCCTCCCATGACCAAATGGCTTGGATTTGGCCGGGCTTGAGATGGCCGCCATTGGTTTCCATTATCGGCAAAAACCAATAACATAGTAACATAGTAGATGACGGCAGAAAAAGACCTGCACGGTCCATCCAGTCTGCCCAACAAGATAACTCATATTTGCTGCTTTTTATGTATACCCTACTTTGATTTGTACCTGTGCTCTTCAGGGCACAGACCGTATAAGTCTGCCCAGCACTATCCCCGCCTCCCAACCACCCTCCTCCCAACCACCGGCTCCGGCACAGACCGCACAAGTCTGCCCAGCACCATCCCCACCTCCCAACCACCAGCCCCGCCTCCCAACCCCGGCTCCGGCACAGACTGTACAAGTCTGTCCAGCACTATCCCCGCCTCCCAACCACCAGTCCCGCTGCCCACCACCGGCCCTGGCACAGACCGTATAAGTCTGCCCAGCACTATCCCCGCCTCCCAACCACCCGCCCCTCCTCCCAACCACCGGCTCCGGCACAGACCGCACAAGTCTGCCCAACACCATCCCCACCTCCCAACCACCAGCCCCGCCTCCCAACCCCGGCTCCGGCACAGACTGTACAAGTCTGTTCAGCACTATCCCCACCTCCCAACCACCAGTCCCGCTGCCCACCACCGGCCCTGGCACAGACCGTATAAGTCTGCCCAGCACTATCCCCGCCTCCCAACCACCCGCCCCTCCTCCCAACCACTGGCTCCGGCACAGACCGCACAAGTCTGCCCAGCACCATCCCCACCTTCCAACCACCAGCCCCGCCTCCCAACCCCGGCTCCGGCACAGACTGTACAAGTCTGTCCAGCACAATCCCCGCCTCCCAACCACCAGTCCCGCTGCCCACCACCGGCCCTGGCACAGATCGTACAAGTCTGTCCAGCACTATCCCCGCCTCCCAACCACCAGCCCCAATGTCAGCCATCTCTAAGGGCGGCCCATATGTTGAGATTTGGCTGACCCCATAGGCGCTCCGTATAAGAGGCTTGGGGAGGCTAAGCCTCCCCAGCCAAGCTTTGACCTTTCCTCGCCTTTTCCGCCGTCGCTGCAACTTAAAAAGGTTTAAACGCCGGGCGGCCACTGCAGGAAAGTCGGGGAGCTGAGAGGGCAGCGGCGGAAAAGGCGTAAGCAAGATGGAGGCCGAGTGGTCCACTCCGAGACTGAACAAGCAAGCCGCGAGAAACGGTGGGAACTGGTGCTGCAAGGGCCTGCAATGGAGCAGCGGTTGGAACAGGCTGACGGGGTGTCACGCTGCCCGAGCCTGAGTGTGTTGTCGACCGAGTTGGCGCTTCTGGAACAGCTGCACAATCTAGTGTTGCGCCGGAATGGCCTGCAGCAGCTTCACCCGGGGCTCGGCAGCCTATGTTCCCTGCGCCTTCTCGATCTCTCGGGCAACCAGCTGCGGGAATTGCCGGCCGAACTGGGGGAGCTGAAGGAGCTGGCCACGCTGAACCTCAGCAGAAACAGGCTACAGGCTTTGCTGCTGTCTCCAGTAACGAGCTTTCCCCCGCGGCTTTTTCGGGCCCGAGCTCCATCGAGGAGTTCCAGCTCAACCCGACGTCGGCCTCCTACCAGCTCTCAAGAGCTTGGATATGTCTAATAACAGAGTGAGATTCCTACAGAACTGGCTGACTGCCCCAAATTAAAAAAATTCAACTTTAAAGGCAACAAACTGAAAGACAAGTCTAGAAAAAATGGTGAATGCCTGCTAGACCAAATCAGTACTGGAATACCTGAGGGTTGGTGGCCGAGGAGGTGGCAAAGGAAAGGGTAAACTGGAAAATTCAGAAAAAGAGCACATTAAGGAAAAAGAGAGAGAGAAAACAGAAGAAGGACAGTGGAGATGGAGAAGAGGACGGAGTAGAAGAGGTCAGTAAAATGTTGCTAAGAATTTTGCATGTTTCTGAAAATCCTGCACCCTTGACTGTTAAAGTGACTCCAGACATAAAAGTGCGGCCCTATATTGTGTGTACTGTGGTGAGAGGGATGAATTTAAAACCAGGGAATGCACTGAAGAGGTTTCTAATGGCTCAGGTAATTCAGAGGGCTTTACATCAATCCTTTTCTTATTTTATTTTATCATCCTCACTTTAATATTCCCTTATCTCTTGTTTGTCCTGTTTGTCTGTCCTAATTAGATTGTAAGCTCTGTCGAGCAGGGACTATCTCTTCATGTTCAAGTGTACAGCGCTACGTACGTCTATAGAAATGATAACTAGTAGCTTCTTTAAGGGGCGCCTATGATGGGTGCTTAGTGCCAAGTCCGCGGTGGCCGGTGTTGATTGTGGAAGTGGCAGCACACAACTGGGATGGATGGATGGATCGATCATGGAGCTCTCTGTCGTGCATACCCTATCAACTCAGCTACAGCCCAGATAAGTGCCCTATTTAAATCAAAAAGTCTGTGCAAAAATACAGCTTAGTTGAATTCAAAGTTCATTACTCAATCGGAGGTTTTTTAACTTGTGAGGAGCTCCCAGCATAGTCACTAAGCAGAAATCTAGCCTGCTTGGGATATTGCACTGGCATGAATCTGTGTTTATTTATTTGGATTTTTGCTCACATCTTTTTCAGTAGTAGCTCAAGGGATACTACATTAGCCATTTAGTTTAAGTTTTCTCTGTTGAAAAAATGCTTAGGTTGATTCACATATTTTATTTTACGTGCCTTCAATTTGTGAACTCGGGGTTCTAGATTGTCCTGTTTCCGTGACAGATTTTTACTTAGATTGTTTCTGAAGTGAGTATAATGAAGGTTTGAATTGTGCATAGTGTTTTGCAGTTGAGGGATTGTGGTTAGTATATGCTTTGAGCAACCACTTTATTCTGTGACATATGATACATAGGTAATATCTAAATTTAACAAAAGGAATTAATTGTGACTTATTTTTATTTTTTTTCTGTATCAGACAATTATGGATTTAAGCTCCACCCCTGGCCCCACCCCTAACCCCGCCCCCTTTAGCCTCCCCAAACAGTTGGGCCACCGACCGCCTATGGCCGGCCCCGACTGTATTATCGAAACAAAAGATGGCCGCCCATCTTGTTTCGATAATACGGTCGGGTACGCCGCTTTACGGGGCCGTCATTAGAGATGGGCGCCCTTATAGATGGGTGCCCCTGTTCGATTATGCCCCTCCATAATGCTACAATCATTAACATTATCCCGACTTGATTAATGTAATGCCATATATGCTGGCTGTAAAGAGTACCTCTTGAAAAAACTCCAAACAGCTCAAAACACTGCAGCCAGGTTCATATATAAAATCTCTCATTTTGAATGTGCCTCTCCTTTAGTAATCAAATTACAGTGGCTTCCCATCAAAGTGAGAATCACTTTCAAATTATGTACCTTTATCTTTCAAATGCTAAATGGCACAGCTCCAGACTATATGTTACCATTAATAAACTTACCTCAAAGAAACACTAAATATGAGGCAAAAAACTATCTCAGACTACACCTCCCAAATTGCAAAAAAGTGATCTACAAAACTGTCCACTCTGCAGACTTAACTTACCTAGGAACCAATCGGTGGAACTCCTTACCACCCAAAATTAGAAATATACAAGAATATACTAGATTCCGCAAAATCCTCAAATCATTCCCATTCAAACCCTCACAAAGAACTGCCATATCTCAAACAATTAATTATTACCTGAATTGGTTATTATTCTATTTACCATTAACTTTCTCTTTGCTTCATGTACAATTTCTCATTCATAATAGATTTTCTAAATGTTAAACATCCATAGTTATCCCAGTATGTTTATGATACTGTATTGTAAAATTGGATTCTTATAACAAATTACTTTCTTATGCATTATTCTTTGTTATGTATCCTATACTGTTTATTGTAAGCCACATTGAACGCAAACTTGTTTGGGATCATGTGGAATATATATGTCACAAATAAATAGAAATTATACTCATTAAAAATTATCTTCATTAAATAACAGCAGCAATAAATTATTTTCGTAGATAGCTAAAGAGGAAAGTTTTAACCCTTTTCCGAAACAGTAGATAATTTGCACTCAGCTCACTACATTTTGGGTCTAAATATTGGCATACTCTCAGGGCCGCCGAGAGACTAGGCCGGGCCCGGGGCAAGGCTGCCCCACCTCTGCCCCCCCCCCCCCCCCCCCCCCCCGCTGCTGTCACCCCCCCCCCCCCATCGCTCCCCCTGCCGCTGCAGTCCATGGTCTCACCTGCCTGCCTCCACGGCTCCAGGCCCCCTTCATTCAAAGCGGCAGTCACAGATCGCGTCTCTTCTGGCCTTCCCTCCCTGTGTCACGCCCTCGTCTGATGTAACTTCCGGTTTCCGCAAGGGCGGGACACAGGGAGGGAAGGCCAGAAGAGACGCGATCTGCGACTGCCGCTTTGAATGAAGGGGGCCCGGAGCTGTGGAGGCAGGCAGGTGAGACCGGGGACTGCAGCGCCGGCGGCCTATCCCCGGCGCCGGGCCCCCCTTGGAGGCCCGGGGAATTTTGCCCCCCCCCCTCTCGGTGGCCCTGCATACTTTATAGAATTGCTCCCAGTAATATTTTCCTGTATGCTCTTTCTTACCAACTTATGTACTGTAAAGTAAGTGTAAAGAATCTTGTTTTGTTTTGCTATAAAGAAAAAAATATATTTTTTACAAAACACTTATGATTAATGTAGTATCAAACACAACAAAATGAAAGAGAGGAACTGAACAAGACAGATTCACCTAAGCATATACCATGTAGGTAAATCTATTGTGCTGCAATGGTAAATTACCACATCCATCACTGGAAACCAAGTCTGTCTTGGCCCAGCATTCTCAAGATACTGTGCTTATGTGGTTCAATGTTGTGTCTTCTAAGTACAGAAACATAATCATAGCACCCAAATGGCATTCATCATAAAGCCAAGTCAATAGTTAAGCCTTCGCAAATCCCTTCTATAGGAGCAAGTGCTGAACAATTTCAGCTTTATATAAAAATATATAAAATATTGTGCTAAGCCTCGTGTGGCACTCTAAGGGCCTATTTACTAAGACGCATTAAAATTTTCACAGGTTGTAAACTGATCATGACAAATTCCTGTTAAACAATCATACGTTGAGACAGCTGTCTTTAGCTTCGTCCATTTAGCTAGATAGATTTATAGGTATACTATTAAAACATGCCCGTTTCTGGAGCAAATGAAACGGGCGCTAGCAAGGTTTTTCCTCCTGAACCCCTCCTTACCCACCCCTTCGGCGTTGTGAAGCCAATGACCGCCATTGCTCCGCACCTCGTGAATGCACGCCACCTTCATCTCCTGAGTCGTGAAGCCACTGACGCCATTGCTCCGCCCTCGCTCTGTGACGCCATTGCTCCACCCTCGACGTCATCACGTTTGACGCGAGGGCGGGGCCCAGAGACAGTGATTTCGGTGGCTTCACCACCATGAACCCTTCAAGCCCGAAGGAAGTGACACTGACGTCAGTGTCCTCAGAACGATGAGGGTGAGTTTTATTATATAGGATGTGTATCCATCTAGTTATCCGTATGTATGTATAATACACTGTGTTAAAAAAAAAAAAAACTATACAAAGCTTGTTTTCTGCATAACTGTCATATATTGACCAGTTTCAATACAATTTGAGATATATCATTCTGAACAAATTTGCAATCACCCTGCAGCCAATGTTCAAAATGGCCCCTGTTTCTATACACACATGCTTGGAGTCAATTTCTCCACCGATCTACCGCAACATCAATAACACATCTGATTCAAGCTGGCACATTCCTCAGCCAGATCCTGCTTGAGATCATCAGTATCACAAATCAACCTTTCATAAACACGCTGCTGCATAAGACCCCCAAATCCTGTAATCAGCAGGGTTCAGGTCTGGACTGTTAGGGGGCTACATGTCCAGCGAAATTAAATCTAGAGTCATTCTCTGCAGCAGCTGGATGGTTTCACTAGCATGATGAATAGATGTTGACTTGCTGAAACACATAAACTTTGCCCAGGGCCGTGCCAACACAGTAAACGAGGTAAGCACGGCAGGAGGGCGCCGTCCTCTGGGGGGCGCCCCGCCGCACCATGCTTACCTCGCCCTCCCGCTCCCCTGTCCCAACTGCCCGCCCTCTTCTCCCCCCCACCAAGATCCCTTTTAAATTTACCTCCATCTGGCAGCGACGGCGCAGCGTCAGTGAAGGAGGCGGCGCTCCCGATGTCTCTACTAGTCTTCCCTTCACTCAGTGTTCTGCCTTCTTCTGACGTTAAGGAAATGACGTCAGAAGAAAGCGGGACATTGAGCGAAGGAAAGACTAGTAGAGACGTTGGGAGCGCCGCCTCCTTCACTGACGCTGCGCCGTCGCTGCTGGACGGAGGTAAATTTAAAAGGGATCTTGGGGGGGAAGAAGAGGGCGGGCAGTTGGGACATGGGAGCGGGCGGGCAGGGGAGAGAGGAGCGTGGATGGGAGGGCAGCGATCATTTTCATGGGGGGGAGGGGGCGCGTGCGCCAACTGTTCATCTGTGGGGGGGGGGGCGCTGGGGGCGCCAACTGATCTTCTGCAGGGGGGCACCACAGACCCTTGGCACGGCCCTGACTTTGCCAGTGATATGCTGAATGGCCAGTAGCAGTAGCTGTGATAATAAAACTTCACAATAGTACTCACCATACATCTTTACACCAGGGTCAATGAAGAAAAGCTCCGTGCACCCCCCATTTTGGACATGCATTGGAGACTATAGCAGGTTCTACTAGGCAGTTACTCCCTGCGGATCTGAATGAGCGAGAAGGCCTGTATGGTGTTAAAAGAGAAGTCGGATAGGGTGGCATTGTGGAGTAATAAGCATTGTGTGTCAGTAGAAGAATCATAACAAATCCTGTAACTAACAGGAAGCCAGTGCTGTTCAAACAGAAAAGAAGAAACATTAATCATAGTTTTTAGCCTGGTAGAGGAGCCTCACAGCAATATTTTGAACAAGATGAATTTTGTAAGAGAGACCAACTAACAAGAAGTTACAATAGTGTAATTTATTGAGAATCAATGTGTGAATGAGGGTGTTTATTGCCCTACTAGTGAAAGAGGCTCATTTCCAACAGAAAGGAAACAGGCACTAGCAAGGTTCCAGAGCCCCCTCCCCCCTCATCACCCCCCTCCTCTTCCCCCTCCCCCTTCTCGTCTCAGGACTCCCTCCCCCTGTCGTCTCAGGATCCCCCTCCTCCCCCTTGTCTCAGGATCCCCCTCTCATCTCAGGACCCCCCTCCTCCCCTCCCCCTCCCCCTCTCGTCTCAGGACCCCCCTTCCCCCCTCTTGTCTCTGGACCCCCCTCCTTCGTCTCTGGAACTCGAACAGGAGTGGGGCCATCGCGGCCCATGGAACTAGGACGGACGGGAGTGGAAGGAGGGAGGGAGGTAGGGGATCATGGAACTCGGGGGGGGGGGGGGCGTTTGTTTACTCACCTCCGGTGGTTGCTGCTGGGTTCCCTTCCCTCTCACTTCCCATTGGTCCGCCCTGTGACATCATCCCCAGGGCAGACCAATAGGAACTGTGTTACGAACCCAGGCAGCCAGACTTAGGGGCAAATTATTATATAGGATCATCTAGGCATGGTCTTAGAGAGTGAATTTTCCTAATAATCGTGAGTGAAATATGTTTAGAGAAAGTAAGCTTAGAATCAAAAGTCACTCCCAAAAACCAAATTGAGTAGAGGCTAAAATAATTCAGTAGGGGATAAACAGCAGGGTAGAATAGTGGGACCATGTGCAAAAACACAATTGTTCAATTGTAAGATCAGACCCAGGGCCGGTCTTAACAATTGCGAGGCCCTGTGCAGACCAGTTCATTGGGACCCCCTCCCCCCCCCCCCCCGACACCATAAGCCATAATTTATCAGAGTTTAAAAGGAGATTTAGAGCTCTCAGAACCCCACCTCATCCTGTAACTTGATGTGCATCCACTATTTTTCGGTAGAGAGCGGCAGCGATTTTCATATCCCGTCAGCTGACGAGCCCAGAGCCTCCTTGCTGCTGCATCCCGCCCTTGCGGAAGCAGAAAGTGACATCAAAAGGGGGCAGAAAAAGGAAAGAAAGCCAGCAGATCAATGTCACAACAAAAAGATTTGATTGAAGATACCGTGTATGAACAAATCGCCCGACACAAATGGACACACCATTATTAAAGCTTCAATAATGGTGTGTCCATTTGTGTATGCTAGAGACCACAGGATTCCCGTTTTAGCTGGTTTTTTCTTGACTCTTATGCACCATATTTGCCCCTTTTACGAAGGTTTCAAATTAGCCCCTGACGCAGCCCTAGGTGGGCGAAACACGGCCTGTGTCGGGCGATTTGTTCATACACGGTATCTTCAATAAAATCTTTTTGTTGCGACATTGATCTGCTGGCTTTCTTTCCCATATTGGATTTTGCAGATCGTTTGCCTTGTTGTTTTATGGGACCATCAAAAGGGGGCAGGACACAGCAGCGAAGATGCTCTGGGCTAGGCAGCTGATGGGATATTCAAAAAATCTTAAATTGCCCGGAGTGCAATAATATCTGTTGTTGCTGATACATGCTGAACAGTAAACACTGTAACCGTGTTTTATTTGTTAATTCTTCCAGTTTGCATGAAGAGAGGTCTATGAAGGGAAATCATAAGTTTCTTACATCCATTAAGTACTCTCTACAGGGGGGTGTATAGATTTTGATCATTCTTTGATATTTGAAGATACTCCGTTTTCTGTTTTTTGTTCACAGAATCTTTTTCTCCCCAAGTGTGGGAGTTTTTTGATATCTGTGAATTTTTTCGGAAGGTGGTAGGAGCCCATGATGTTGGCCAATTCAGTGGACTCCTAATGTTAGGTTCCCTGGGCTGTTGAGGCTATTTTATTTATATAAATTTTCTTATTACAGATCAAGGTCTTGCGCTCACCTATAGATTGTATAAAAGGAGTGATATTTAGTGATTCTGAGATAGCTGATGGGATATGAAAATTGCTGCCACTTGCCTGATGCTCTCTACTGAAATGTGGATGCATATTAAGGTCCAGAGCAGGGAGGTGTTCCGAGACAGGAGGACAGACGTGCCAGAGTTGCAGGGCCCCTAGGAGCGCGGAGCCCTGTGCGACCGCCCCTGTTGCCCCTGCCTAAGACCGGCCCTGATCAGCCCTGCCCAGTTTTATGTTCAAATCTCTTTACTGACAAACAGCATTAGGGGATATGTTGCGGGCACGGTTGAGGGAAACTGAAAAGTATGTATTTTCAGTTTTGCAATGTCGATTTACGCATATTTTAAAAGGAAATTAGCATCAGTATTTGCACCTGCTACAAGGCAAGAATGTCATCTAACTGCTTGTTTGGACCTGGAGTGACTGAAGGGGTTATTTGCTTACCTCTCTCCTGTTTAAAACCACATTAAAAAAAATGAGTTTTATAGCTCAGTTGCTTAACTGGCTCTGCCTGAATGTCCAGTTTTGTAAACCTGGCAGATTTCACAACCTGGAATGGTAATAAATAGAAATAAAACAAAACATAGAAAATAAAATGGTACCTTTTTTTATTGGACTAACTTAATACATTTTTTGATTAGCTTTCGAAGGAACCCTTCCTTCAGATCAGAAATAAGAAATGTTGGCCAACATCAGTATATATAAGTGAAACAGGTATTTCAATGACAGTCTCACGGGAATAGGGTAGGGTGGGTTAGGTGAGAAACAGGGGGAGCTGGGTGGATGAGCCACAGGGAGAGTTGGATAGTAGCTAAGAAGGTGACAAAGCAGTAGAATTTTATGGTTTATAATGGACTAGAAAACCCAGATTTTTGTCGAGTCCTGTCTAGTGGGTGTCAACATATTTAATCATTTTGACTCCAAAGGTCTTACGTTCTCGGATTGTGTTAAAGTTTCCTTTGAGTATTTTCACCATAAAATCATTGATGCAGTGTTCTGGTTTTGTAAAGTGCTGTCCCACAGAGGTGACATCCTGGTTGGCATTGACATTTTTTCATATGAAGTCTATATAGATTAAATCTTTCCTTTAGTATCTGGCTTTGTTTCTCCAATATAGCACCCTTCTTCACGCTTTTTACATTGAATGATATACAACACATTTGAAGATAAGCATGTGAAGGATTTCTTTATGTTGAATGATTTTCCTTTGTGAATGACTGTTGGATCCTGTGAAATGTGTTGGAACAGTTTTTAGCTAGATATATTGCAAGGATGTGTATCACTCTCTTCTTTTTGAGTCTCTGTTGGGAGCTTGCATTTCATTAGTTCGTGTTTTAAGTTGGGTAGCTGTCGGAAGGCCAGCACTGCCGGGGATGGAAATATCTCTTTCAGTAGGCCATCCTCCTGGAATAGTGGCTGTATAACTTCTATGATTCTTCTCAATTTTTGTTTTAGCTCTGAGTTGTATGTCACTACAAGACGGATTCTAGCCTTTTTGTTTGAAGGAGTCAGTCAGGATTTTAAAGTGTTTATCTCTGTTTCTTGGGTCAGAGCAGATACAATGATATCTTGTAGCTTGGCTGTTTATAATGGATTTTTTGTATGCGAAGGGTGGAAGCTGGAGTTGTGGAGGTAGCTGCATCTGTCTGTAGGTTTCCCGTAAGGCCTCTAGTGCAGGGGAATAACTTGTGTACCTGAATGTAACTTGCCTAGAGCTCAAATTTAGAAAAAGTAGTTACATCTAAAATCCAAATCCACATTTGCTTACACATATCAGCTGTTATATTGGCATTTACTCATTCAAGCACCAGCGGATTTCACCATGGCTGGTTTTCCAACTCTTGACGCCTCAAGCGAAAGCCTGTAGAAAGAAGATAATTGTATAAGGGGACATCTAGATTTAAGCACTAGGAAAGTGCTCATTTGAAACCTATTCTATAAAGAAAAGTAGGCACTGACTTTTCGTTATAGAATACTAACATAATTGGCCAACAGATGTCTGTTGGGAGGCGGGGATAGGGCTGGGCAGACTTGTACGGTCTGTGCCAGAGCCGGGGTTGGGAGGCAGGGCTGGGGAGGTGAGGATAGTACTTATACGGTCTGTGCCTGTGCCAGAGCCGGTGGTTGGGAGGTGGGGCTGGTGGTTGGGAGGCGGGGATAGTGCGGGGCAGACTTATACGGTCTGTGCCCTGAAGAGCACAGGTACAAATCAAAGTAGGGTATACACAAAAAGCAATAAATATGAGTTATCTTGTTGGGCAGACTGGATGGACCGTGCAGGTCTTTTTCTGCCGTCATCTACTATGTTACTATGTATATGTCAGGCACAAACATTTATAGAACTGGTATAAATGCTTGCACCTAGACTGCACAATACCACATGTAGATTATAAGAAGCTATAATCTACATGAGTAAGTATACTACTACTACTACTTAACATTTCTAAAGCGCTACTAGGGTTGCGCAGCGCTGTACATATATATCCCGCATGCTCCACCTATGTGAATGACCACTCACAAAGTACATTCCATCACATCTAGGGGTATACTTATAGAACAGCGCATAGCTGGATACTGCTTATTTAAACATACGTGTATTCAGACATGCACATAAATGGCTTAAAACTAGGCAGCTCCTTATAGAATTACTCACTAGGGGGTCAGATTCTATATATAGAACCAAAAAATTCAGCACTGGAAAAAAAACCGCATTTAGTGCTATTCTATAAACCTCACCTAAAGTTAGGCACAGTTTATAGAATACGCGTAGTGACCATCCCAAGACTATACCTAAATCTCCACTACCCAAGTTGCAAAGGTCTAAAATATAAAACAACCTATGTATCCAGCTTCTCCTATATAAGCACGCAACTATGGAACGCATTACCATGCGCCGTGAAAACAAATTATGACCACTTAAACTTCCGGAAAGCACTAAAAACTAACCTGTTCATAAAGGCATACCCTAATGATCCAACCTAAATGCCTGAACCCTGCAACACAACAAAAGCAAAACCATACTGGAAATAACTAAACCCTTCTTTCTCTTTACAATCCCCAAATGTTTTGTCACACATGAACTTTACCCTACTACAACTGCACTCTGTATTTTGTTCATACCAGAATTGGCGATCGCCTAATGGTATTATGTAAGCCACATTGAGCCTGCAAAAAAGGTGGGAAAATGTGGGAAACAAATGTAACAAATAAATAAATAAATAATTCAGGCACAACAACAGTGTGCATAATTTTCAGAAACACCCACAACCCGCCCAAGTCCGTTCAATTGCCCCACCCCCTTTTGTGATCCACACATTAGAATTTACAATCAACACTTTACCGGTGGTGAGAGGCGGGGCTGGTGGTTGGGAGGCGGGGATAGTGCTGGGCAGACTTATACGGTCTGTGCCAGAGCCGGTGGTTGGGAGGCGGGGCTGGTGGTTGGGAGGTGGGGATAGTGCTGGGCAAACTTATACGGTCTGTGCCCTGAAAAACACAGGTACAAATCAAAGTAGGGTATACACAAAAAGTAGCACATATGAGTTATCTTGTTGGGCAGACTGGATGGACCGTGCAGGTCTTTTTCTGCCATCATCTACTATGTTACTATCCAGCTTATTTTTGAAAGAGAAAAACGCCTATAGTGCGACCTAAATCGGGAGATAGACGTTTGTCTCGCAAAGGTGCCCAAATCGGTGTAATCGAAAGCCGATTTTGGGCGTTTCCAACTGCACTCCATCGCAGAAATGAATAAAGTTGATGGGGGCATGTCGGAGGCGTGGTGGAGGCAGAACTGGGGCGTGGTTATCAGCCAAGGAGAGATGGGCGTCTTTAGCTAATAATCGAAAAAAAGGCGTTTTTACCGTGATTTTGGGTCACTTTTTTTGGGACTCTTTTTTTTCACGAACAAGTCCCAAAAAAGTGCTCCAACTGCCTAGATGACCACTGGAGGGAATCGGGGATGACCTCCCCGGACTCCCCCAGTGGTCACTAACCCCCTCCCACCAAAAAAACCCCACCAAAAAAACTTTTTTTCCAGCCTGTATGCCAGCCTCAAATGCCGTACCCACCTCCATGACAGCAGAATGTGTTCGATGCTCTCACAGCCTTTCCCTGGGTCAGATGTGGCTCTCGGGTGCAGTACAGGGTCACATCAGCATTGCATTGTGGTGGGTGTAGGGTATTGGGCTCCGTGATTTCATTAGCTTGTGTTACAGTCTCACGATGTTGGTAGTTGGTAGGCTCTTCTCCCATGGTGCTTTTCCCCCTGCCTACTGGGTCAGAGTGTGCCCTGTTGTGTTTCCTCTTGTAGTCCATGCGGTAGTGCCCATTTTTGTAAGCCAGTTTTAGTTCCCTTTCCTGTGTTAGCCACGCTGCAGAACTTAGTTCTTCCCTTGAATGTGGCTGAAAGAGGGCATTGTACAGCATTCTGCCAGCTCTGACCTACTGCTCATCTCAGTACCAAGGAGACTCGTTGCCAGTGGGGCACAACCTCTGATCTGCAGTTAACTGTGAGTAAACACGGTTATTCCAATAAAGGACGTTTTCGGAGAGATTAGTCTTCAGTTGTCAACTGGTGTGCCAATGTTATATAGCAGCAACCAGTCCTAGAGGCCTGCGTGTATGCAGATCCCTGGAGCACTTTTAGTGGGTACCGCAGTGCACTTCAGCCAGGTGGCCCCAGGCCCATCCCCCCCCCCCCCCCCCCACCTGTAACACTTGTGCTGGTAAATGGGAGGCCTCCAAAACACACTGTACCCACATGTAGGTGCCCCCTTCACCCCTAAGAGCTATGGTAGTGTTGTACATTTGTGGGTAGTGGGTTTTGGGGGAGGGGGGTTGGGAGCTCAGCACCCGTGGTAAGGGAGCTATGCATGTGGGAGCTTTTTCTGAAGTCCACCGCACTGACCTAGGGTGCCCAGTTGGTGTCGTGGCATATCAGGGGGGCCAGTGTACTACCAATCCTGGCCCCTCCCATGACCAAATGGTTCAGATTAGGACGTTTTTGAGCTGGGCGTTTTTAGTTTCCATTATCGCTAAAAAAAACAAACGCCCAGCTCAAAAACGTCCATTTGAAAATACAGTTCGGCCCGCCCCTTCATGGACCCGTTCTCGGAGATAAACGCCCATGGAGATAGGCGTTTCCGTTCGATTATGCCCCTCTATGTTACTTTACAGAATATGCTTAGAAAGTTACGTGCATAAATTCTAATTAGTGCTGATAATTGCTTGTTAGCAGCCAATTATCAGCACTGATTAACTTAGGGGGTCCTTTTACCAAGCTGCTGTAAAAAAGGGCCCTACAATAGTGGCAAGGGCCGTTTTTCCCATGCGCCAGAGCCCTTTTTACCGCAGCGTGTAAAAAGACCCCCCCCCCCTTTAAAAAAATGGCCATGCGGTAAGATTACTCTTACCGCATGGCCATGTAGCAGGGAGCACTTACCACCACCCACTGAAGTGATGGTAAGGGCTCCTGCGGTAACCTGGCAGTAACTGGGTTGGGGACCCCTGCCAGCCAAACCAGGGGCCCAAAGCAAACTTAGGGGGCCCAGACCTGCACTATCAATGAAACAACGATGTAAATATGTTCACTGCATGACGTAACTCTTTCTGTATGCATTGCTGGACTAACTTTTATATGGACTGCAGTGCCTGCTGTCCAATGAGCATGCACAAATGGGCTGTAAGTACATTCCCCTTTTAAAAACTGGAGAGTAAGATGGAGGGAGGGAGGGAGCAGCAGGTGCATCGTGGCTGTGTTCATTGGCCCAGATTATAGAATCGCCCCCAATATGCATTTCAGAAGGTCACTTTGACACAAATCCTTTTGGCCATAGGAACCTGACCTGCTGAGGACTTTTCGCCATTGCTAAGAGGTGGAGATACTTCTTTGAGTTATAAACCTGCAATTCAATCTGAACTCACTTCACTCAAGCCACCAAACAGCTCTAGGACAATCAAGAATTTTTCCTGTCTTACAAGAGTTATCTTTGAACCCATAGATGAAGGAATCTGCCTCCCTGTGCCTAACCACTAAAGCTATTCAGGCTGCCTTAGGTGAGTGATGAACAGATAAGTAAAATCCCCGAGTATCTCAGTAATAATAATCCTCTAAACGACCGTTTCTTAAATGAGAGCACATCATGGTTCCATGTGTAGGTGTTAATGAGTTTGAATATGCAAATGTGTCTGCTTATGTGTGTGTGTGTGTGTGTGTGTGTGTGTGTGTGTATGTTGAACTTAAAAAAATCATCATCTTGTATATGTCACAAACATGGATTTTATTTCTGATGCGTGGCAAATATGCCACACAGTCCCTTTTGGAAACGGTACCAAAGGACAAGAATGCCACCTACAGGCATGCAGCTACAACGCAATCCCATCCTGATGAGTGCCAGTGTAAACACGGAGCAGGGCACACCGCACAGCCCTCACACTCCTTCATAAGTCTTTCATATGCTAATATGAAGTTCATTAAAAAAAAATAAACAAACAAAAAAGTTAAGTGGCTGGTGCAGTCTGATCAGAAGAAATCAAACACTTCAGACCTTAATATACTACATGGTTCAGTTGTGAAATCTAGTGAGGGCCATTATCATTACAGTGAGGTGTTTTGTATAAATATTTCAAGAAGCAACTTTTTTTTTTTTTTTGCACATCCTTTGGAGGTTAGCTATGCATTGCGTTTTTTGTCAGCTACTTGATTTTACTGAACGCAATGTCCCAAGGCATCTAGTTAAAAGCCAGAGAAAACAACAGATACAGTTTTCTCGTTGTAATATAAACAGCTTTCTTTAAAATACTATATTTAAGTGCAATACTAATGAGAAATCAGTTGCATGACTGAGCCTTTTTTTCTATATGCTATTATATGCTAATTGCTATTATTTCCAAACCCCCCCCCCCCATTTTCAGTAGAATTCTACATTCCCCACACTGGCTTCAAACACAACATGCTCTGGAAATGCACATAGATGAGGTCTTCTTGCCTGTTTTCAGTGGTGTGCTGGAGCAGGCTCTCACAGGCTCGCAAGAGCCAGTTGTTAAGTTTTTAAGAATTTTGGGAGCCGGTTGTTAAAGTAGGGCCCTCCATGGCTACTTTAACAACTGGCTCCCAAAATGTGGGCTTGGGCCCCCTGCTGAATTCTCTTTTACTTTATTGGTGGGGATGCTGAGCCCTGCCAGCCAAGTAAATAGACTGCTGCTGCTCCCCGCTCCTTGTTTCCAGCTCTGGGCAGCAGGCTGAGACTTCTCCAGCATGTGTGAGAAGTTTCAGCATGCTGCTCAGAGCAAGGCGTTGGGAGTGGTGGCAGTCCATTTATTGGTTGCCAGCAAAGGTATGCCTAGTGTGCCCACACGAAGGGAGGGAGGAGAGAGAGAGAGGCAAGTGTTGCTCCCCCCCCCCCCCCTCCACCCGGCCACCCTTGGCCCAACTGCAGAGCTGGCTACGTCCGGAGAAAGAGCCTGTTGTTAAAAATTTACCAGCACACCCCTGCCTGTTTTCCTGTATATTTGTATTCAGTATGGTAACTGTGATGCTCCACAAACTAGGGGGCCCTTTTACTAAGCCACGTGAGCGTCTACGCGCGTCCAACACGCGCCAAAATGGAGTTACCGCCCGACTACCGCATGGGTTTTGCGGTAATTTCATTTTTGGCTCACATCCGATATGCGCGTCTAAAAAAATATATCTTTATATTCTGAGGCGTGCATAACGGACGCACGCCAAGTGGCATTTGATGCACATAGGTCATTACCGCCCAGATTCTTTACCGCTAGGTCAATGGCTGGCGGTAAGGTCTCAGACCCAAAATGGACGTGCGGCAATTTTGATTTTTCCCGCATGTCCATTTTCGGCAAGAAAAGGCCTTTACATGCACGCTAAAAAATGGATTGACAAAAAATATATCTTTATATTCTGAGGCGTGCATAACGGACGCACGCCAAGTGGCATTTGACGCACATAGGTCATTACCGCCCAGATTCTTTACCGCTAGGTCAATGGCTGGCGGTAAGATCTCAGACCCAAAATGGATGTGCAGCAATTTTTATTTTTCCCGCATGTCCATTTTCGGCAAGAAAAGGCCTTTACATGCACGCTAAAAAATGGATTGACGCGCGCCCATGCCTACGCTACTGCAAACCATTTTTCAGCGCACCTTAGTAAAAGGACCCCTAGAACAGATGGATTGAAAAAAAACATCTACAAATGAAGATTATAAACAAATACAATTGTAAAAAAAAAAAAGGTGCTCTAAAATGTGTCATAATCCCTTTCCCAAGCTTGATTAGGAAAATGCAATGCCCAGTCTGCTCAGTTTTGATAGACAGGAAAGGTTATAAGGGAGCTAATTTTAGAGCTATTGTATGAGCTGTGCTAAAATACACTCTTCCAAATGGCCTCCAGTTGGATTGAAAAGTTTTGTTTATGGGTATACTGTAAGATTTGTGCAATAAGCTACCCAACGATATAGATGGCTTCTCAACCTGCCTTCAAGCATTAGATCATTGGCTGCTATTTTTGCAGGGTTTTATGGCAAGATCAAATGGCAAAATATTACACAGCTTGGAGGGAATGATGTAGATAGAAATGGAGCCTCTAAAATGAATTAGGTCTAAGAAGGTCCTTGGAGCTATATACTGTAGATGGAAAGTCCGTAAATTGGTTCAGATCCAATGATTATGTATCAGTATCCTCATTCAACATTTCCTTTAGTGTCATCCACATGTATTTTTTTAAGTCCCCGACCACATGAGACTTTAAACATTTTAACTGTGGTTTGTCAGACCATATTACTAGAGTCAAGTCCATAGACATTGTAGATCATTAAAAGTTCATCTTGGTGAATAACATACTTTTTTTAAATGATTTGTACAGGCAGACTCCTTTTCATTGCCATTTTGTATACTTGGGTTTGTAGCAAAAATACTCCTGTACTAGCACTGAAATGTGTTCGCTGTGTAATGTAGTGTTACGCTCTGCTACACTTCTCCAGATGGGTCGGTTTCTGTTTCCTAACCCTGCAGCCATCATCTGGCTTGGAACAAGGACAGCAGCCATCTTGGTTAGCTCAGGAGGGGGGCAGCCATCTTGTATACAAGAACAGGAGAGAAGCCCATATTTGGGTGTTGTGCTACTCTGCTGATGGGGGCAGCCATCTTGGAACAGCTGCACATGGTTGAGCCTAATTCCTGCACTATTTAAAGCCCTGTTTCCAGTCCTTCCATGCTTCGGCTTCTATTCACGTAGAGGTTGTGGTCTTCACCTGTTCCAGTGTTTTCCTGTGTTCCTGACCTTGGATTGCTTACTGACCACGCGTTGTGTTGCTGCCTGCCTTGACCTTGGACTGTTTACTGACTATTCTTTGCTCTGCCATTTATGGGCTCTGGACTGTGTTTGTTTGCCCTCCTGTCTGGTCAGTGGTCGTGCAACCCCGCTGGTTCCGGAAGTCCTGCCGGCCACTCGAACCCAGGGGCTCAACTCCTGGGGGGCAGTGGCTAAGTGCAGGTGAAGCTAGGGGTTGTCTGGCTGCCTGACCGAGTGCGGTGTCACTCCATCTTCGCCGTGCTCAGTTGGGGCACAAGGGCTCACACATCTCCAGTCATAACATGTAGCTCTTTCTTTCTGTATGCATTGTTGGACTCACTTTTACACGGCCTGCGGTGCCTGGTGTCCAATGAGCATGCACAAATGGGCTGTAAGTACATTCCCCATTGAAAAACTGGACAGTAAGACAGAGGGAAGGGGACAGCAGGTGCATTCTGGTTGTGATCATTGGCACCAGATTTGAAGAAGGTACCCATGGAAAGTCTGCATGCTGTTTTCTTTCCCCAGACTCTCTCTCTCTCTCTCTCTCTCTCTCTCTCTCTCAGTTCCAAATTTTCATAGATACAGGCACATTTACCTGCTATAAGGTGGGCTGATATTTGTAGGGGCTTCTTCTATGAGTTAATATCTGTTTACCTACAATAAAATGCTTCAAGTTCCCTCCCCATGTGCATTATTTCCAAGGAGTGCATACTATTTTTAACATTGCCCTGAAATGAAAAAAAAATTAAAAACTAAGCAAAACAAAAATTCCCACAAACAACATGGGAAACAAAAAACATTTGGGCTGCAAACCCCTAGTACACATGCACCATATTTTGTGTACCAGTAAAGCTAAAGTAGTTTCCCCTCTGGTTGGTCCCATGACCAGCCGCTCCATAAAGCAGTCATTTAAATATCTTGAAACTTTACCTCCATTGCTTGTCCTGATGAGACATTTAGGGCTGGATTTTATATAAGATATGGCGAGCAGCAGGCGTTAAATTGTGTACACGGTCAATTTATGCATGCTACTCAATTGAGTAACGAGCCAACCAGCGATGATAATTGGCTGATAACCACCAATTACCATCACTAATTGGCAATAATTGGACTTTACGCATGCTTCCTTTTAGACGTATTCTAAAAAGAGGTGTGTGTAAATTCCAATGCACAAAGCTGAAAAGGGGGCATGGCCAAGGGAGGAGTGTGGGGGCGTGTTATAGAATTCGGGGGAACTCACCAACATTTAGTGGCATAAATGGGCATGCCCAAATTTAGGTGCTCTCCCCAGTTCTATGCGCTAACTTTAGGCACATTATATAGAATAGCGCTAGGTGCATTAATCGGGCACCGCTAGATTTGACATGCCAATTTACAGAATCTGGTTCTTAATTCTATAACTGGGCACCTGCATTCACATGCCTGTCTCACGAGTAAATGTATAGAATACTAGCACTCATGTGTGGCATATGCTACGTGGCATAGCATGTAATATAAGGTTGAACGTGGGTGGGACATGGACAGGGCTCCCACTCTTACACATGCAGCTTATAGAACACTGTAACTTATATGTATCCCTGCGGAATTTACATACCCACTGTTACACCAGATCCATGGCTGGTGTAATACAAGCATGTAAATGTTATGTTAGTGTAATCCCCTGTTAGATTGGGATTACTGAAGAAAGTAAGTCCCTGTGAAGAGTCACTGAGGAGAGTGACTGAGAGGTCCATGGGTGGGAGGAAGCCCAGCCCATGGGAGGGTTTATGGAATAAAATGCAGAAAGAAAGTGAATGGAGAAAAGGGTCCTTGCGCTGAGTGACAATGGGGGAGGAGTTAGGAGAAGATAAAGTTATGTGTTTGCCCTTTAGAGGGGGCTTTGGTTGCCTACAGGGTCTTTGGTTGCCTGCAGATGTCCTTGGTTGCCTAATGGTCCCCTGCCACTGATCTGTAGGAGTAAAGGGGAGTCCCAATTTAAGAGAAGCAAACCTTTGGCTGTAAAGAGGAGTTATGGCTCAGGAAAACCACAGCTGTGACAGAGGATATCAATGGGTGGGCAGTGGAGAGACCCAGCCTGAGAGCGTGGGATTAGAGTCAGGGAGTGCCCATCCTAGGATCAGGGTGAGCCAACACAAAGGTAACCTTGGAGGGAGGTCAGGCCAGGAGGGTCTGGACCTGTAAAATATTTTCTGTAATAGGCATGGACAGGCATACTTGTCTCTATGTAACTAGCCCTGATATATCCCTGTAAATATACCCATGAAGGTAGTGGCACAGGTGTTCCCCACAGAACAACAGAAGCTGACTTTAAGTTATTCGAAGTATTTCAATCAATTGTGTTGCCAGTATATTAAGTTACCAGCTGCTTGTTGCAGAAGTTCAATAAAAGCTGAATTGTTGTTGAGCTCTGGAGTGCAGCGTGATTCCTGGACTGAAGAGCTAAGTGGAACCCTGAATGGTAAAATGTCTCCCAAACCCCCGGATCGCTATTCTGGACCAGTGAATCACCCCCGCTTGACTGTAAGCAAACTGAAAGGAGGTGCAGGGTAAGAGTGGCCCAGGTGAAAGCAAAGACTCTGAGATCTAAAGTTGGTGAGGCCCCACCTGGAGTATTGTGTTCAGTTTTGGAGGCCATATCTTGCTAAAGATGTAAAAAGAATTGAAGCAGTGCAAGAAAAGCTACGAGAACGGTATGGGATTTACATTACAAGACGTATGAGGAGAGACTTGCTGACCTGAACATGTATACCCTGGAGGAAAGGAGAAACGGGTGATATGATACAGACATTCAAATATTTGAAAGGTATTAATCTGCAAACAAACCTTTTCCGTAGATGGGAAGGCGGTAGAACTAGAGGACATGAAATGAGATTGAAGGGGGGAAGACTCAAGAAAAATGTGAGGAAGTATTTTTTTACGTAGAGAGTGGTGGATACTTGAAATGCCCTCCCGTGGGAGGTGGTGGAGATGAAAACAGTAACAGAATTCAAACATGTGTGGGATAAACATAAAGGGATCCTGTTCAGAAGGAATGGATCCTCAGAAGCTTAACCGAGATTGGGTGGCAGAGTCGGTGGGGGGAGGCGGGGCTGGTGGTTGGGAGGCGGGGCTAGTGCTGGGCAAGACTTCTATGGTCTGTGCCCTGAAAATGGCAGATACAAATCAAGGTAAGGTATACACAAAAAGTAGCATATATGAGTTTATCTTGTTGGGCAGACTGGATGGACCATTTAGGTCTTTTTCTGCCGTCATCTACTATGTTACTATCCAGCTTATAATCGAACGAGAATAACGCCCAAGTTCCGACCTAAATCGGGAGATGGGCGTTCTTCTCACAAAAACAAATAAAGCGGTATAATCGAAAGCCGAACTTTGGACGCTTTCAACTGCACTCCGTCGCGGATGCGGACAAAGTTGACGGGGGCGTATCGAAGGCGTGTCGAAGGCGGAACTGGGGCGTGGTTATCGGGCGAACAGAGATGGGCGCCCTTCGCCGATAATGGAACAGTTTTGAGCTAGAATTTAGGACACTTTTCCTGGACCCTGTTTTTTGACGAATAAGGCCCCCAAAAGTGCCCTAAATGACCAGATGACCCCCAGAGGGAGTCGGGGATGACCTCCCCTGACTCCCCAGTGGTCACTAACCCCCTCCCACCACAACAAATGATGTTTCACAACTTTTTACTTTCACCCTCAAATGTCATACCCTCCTCCCAAGCAGCAGTATGCAGGTCCCTGGAGCAGTTGTTAGGGGGTGCAGTGGACGTCAGGCAGGTGGACCCAGGCCCATCCCCCCCTACCTGTTACAATTGTGCTGCTTAATGCTACTAGTCGTCCAACCCCCCCAAACCCACTGTACCCACATGTAGGTGCCCCCCTTCACCTCTTAGGGCTATAGTAATGATGTAGACTTGTGGGCAGTGGGTTTTGAGGGGGATTTGGGGGGGCTCAACACCCAAGGGAAGGGTGCTATGCACCTGGGAGCTCTTTTACCTTTTATTTGGTTTTTGTAAAAGTGCCCCTAGGGTGCCCGGTTGGTGTCCCTGGCATGTGAGGGGGACCAGTGCACTATGAATCCTGGCCCCTCCCACGAACAAATGCCTTGGATTTATTCGTTTTTGAGCTGGGCGATTTCATATTCCATTATCGCTGAAAAGCAAAAACGCCCAGCTCACACCTTGACGAATAAAACATGGGCGTCTTTTTCTTTTAAAAAATACGATCCGCCCCGCCCCTTCACGGACCCGTTCTCGGAGATAAACCCCATGGAGATAGGCGTTTCTGTTCCATTATGCCCCTCTATGTATGTAAACATTCTTTTGTGGCCTGGGTCCAGAGCTAGAACTGGGTGAGACCCGGGTTACATTAGTGTTTTAATCAAAATCTATAAACACTCTTCACAATCCTCAATAGTTATAGTACAACAAAGTTGTGGAACTCTTATTTATAAAAAAAAAAGGAAGACAATTTTGTTATTCCATATTTCACTGTAATCTTCTAGCCAACATGGAAGACTTAAAAAAAAAAAATCAAAGTTACACTTATCTTTCAATGAGAACTGGATTCAGTTCCCACTGCAGCTCCTTGTGACCCTGGGCAAGTCACTTAACCCTCCATTGCCCCAAGTACAAATAACCTCAGATTGTGAGCCCATTAGGGATATAAAAGTGCCTGCAAAAATAGTATATGTAAACCTCTTTCTATCTACAGAAAGGCAGTACATCAAGTGTGGAATAAGCATATCCTATGACGTCTGGTCAAAAACATTCTGATAAGGGCTCCCTGTTTTGCTGTAGCTGCTTCAGGGGGTACATGAGTACTCATTGAAAAATAAATGTAACTTTGATGTTTTAAGTCTTCCATGTTGGATAGAAAATTACAGTGCAGTTTGGAATAATGAAATTGTCTTCTGTTTTGATAAAATAAATGTTCCCCTATTTTTTGACAACTGCAGTTTTTTTTTCTGACCAATGGTTATATGATTCCAATCTTAACGCAACTGCATTGTGGTTAGAAAAACATTTTTTTACAGAGCTCTTTCTCCACTTGATTGAGGTTTTGTTAGAAAGGGGCTTTTTTTTTTTAGTTTTGGGGTTTTGTTTTTGGTAATATTATGATCGGTTAAGGGAGAGTGCTTAAGAGGTTGGTTTGAGTAGTTAATTTTTTTTATTTTAAGATCAATAAAATCACCTATTATTGTTGTATTACCAAATTTGTTAGCCTATCTAAAATCTGTTACCATTTCACTGTCAGTCTCGTCATCCTGTTCAAATTGATGGTAGAATACCCCAATTGATTTGCTCCTCCACATCACACATGGAATTTCTATCCATAATAATTCCACATTGCATTTTGTTTCCAGTAGAATGTTTAGCTTCTTTGACTCTGTCATTCTTAACATATAGCAACACCCCTTCACCAAGTTGGCCAATGTCGATATTTGTATACAGGTATCAAGAAGCCTCTTTGATTATCTTCCCTCTCCGAGATGCCTATTATTATGCCTAACCTTTCATTTACTGCCAATGGGAAAAATCTGTAGTCACATTGTCTCAGTGACCATCTAAGGTAAATTTGTTCATCTCTCTTATTTATTTATTTATTTATTTATTTATTTATTTATTACATTTGTATCCCACATTTTCCCACCTCTTTGCAGGCTCAATGTTGCTTACAATACATTGTGAATAATGGAAGTATATTAGAAAATAGATAATTAGTATTACAGCAGGAATTTTTGTAACATGATAGTGGTAGTAATATAACAAGCATATATTGTAAAACAGTTCTGACTATATGTGGGGGAGTTGTGTACATTCACATTGGTTGATTTTTGTGGTATGCCATGTTAAAGAGATTGTGGAAGTCCATTAGTTCGTAGATCGTTTTTAAGTTGCGTGGCAATGCGTTCCATAACTGTGCGCTCAAGTAAGTAAAGTTTGACGCGTGCATTAGTTTGTATTTCAGACCTTTGCAGTTAGGAAAGTGCAGGTTAAGGAATGTGCGGGATGATCTTTTGGCATTCCTAGGTGGTAGGTCTATCAGGTCTGATATGTAGGCTGGTGCATCTCCGTGAATGATTTTGTGGACTAAGGAGCATATTTTGAACGTGATTCGCTCTTTAAGTGGGAGCCAGTGTAGTTTCTCTCGTAAGGGTTTTTCACTTTCGTATTTTGTTTTACTGAATATGAGTCTAGCTGCAGTGTTCTGGGCTGTCTGAAGTTTCTTGATTATTTGTTCTTTGCAGCCGGCGTAAAGTGCGTTGCAGTAGTCTAGGTGACTGAGCACCATAGATTGTATCAGGTTGCGAAAAACTGACCTTAGGAAGAAAGGTCCTACTCTTTTTAATTTCCACATAGAGTGGAACATCTTCTTAGTTGTGTTTTTCGCGTGATTCTTATTTGTGCATTTTTGACAAATTATTCAGTACAGAAGATTCTATACTTGAGAAAATAGGATTTACTTGCCAGTATTATAATATCAGCAGAATATGCAAGTCTTAACACTAATTCTCCATGAAGAGAATATTTCCCTGCCACCAAACTTTCTAGTTATATCAGTTCATGTTTTCCCTGAATGCTTTTGAGTCAACACGATTCTCAGTCTCAAAACCGAGCAGTTGGCTGTTTCTGTCAGTACAACAGTCACATTATTCTCTTCCTTGTAAGAAACCCAAGTGAAGGCTACACAGCAAGCTGAGGACCCTTAGCCCAGGCCCCCGCAACAAAATGGACTGCAGAGATTACACTTGGTCTCCTGTGATGACAACTATAAACGACTGCTCATAAATGCAACCCCTGCTACTCAATTTATGAAACTGTAATAGTGTGGGAAAGGACAAGCAAGATGAAATGTTGGCAGCTGTACAGAGAAATAGAAGCCAGAATAAAAGCAGGCAAAGAATGGTAACCCAAAATGAAGGAGGTGAAAGCCTAATCAATGTTTTTCACCATAAAGCAGATATAGAATTAATAGCTCACATCACGTCTGAGAAGGGCTAAACTGATGAGGCTGAGAGGTTCAGTTTTACGGGAATTTGTTGTCGATTATCACTGTTATTTTTATCTTATATTACATTTTATTCTATTTTTATGTTTTTTTAATTGCATATACTGTACATGTTGGTTTGAATGTCAATCTAAAAAATGTGTGGGTCAATATTTGTACTCCATGGTCAATGTTTCTATTAAACACTAGCTGCAATGTTTGAAATATTCTCAGATATTCAGCACAATCCCCCATCCAAATAGCTGCACTGAATATCCAGATAATTTGGGCCACTATCCTATAACTATGCAGACAATTTAGGATAGCTATCTTTTTGTCCTAAGTTCTACAGACAGGGGCCCTTTTACTAAGCTGTGTAGACACCCATGCACCTAACATGTGTCAATTCGAAGTTACCGCGTGGCCCGTGTGGTAATTTCATTTTTGACACACGTACGCTACTCGCGCCAGAAAATAATTTTTATTTTTCCAGTGCGCAGTAGAAACCAGGCGTAGATGATTACTGCACAGTTAATGCGTGAGACCTTACCTCTAAGTCAATGGGTAGCGGTAAGGTCTGAGACCCAAAACGGAGGCGCGCCAATTTTTAATTTGTCACACGTCCATTTTTGGCAAAAATTTTAAAAAGGCCTTTTTTATAGGCGCACTGAAAGATGGATCTGCGCACGCCCAAAACATGCGCCTATACTAGCGCGGCCCATTTTTCAGCGCACCTTAGTAAAAGGTCCTCTAAGTTGTTTGGATAACGCCCTGAATAACATCGGGGGGGCATAATCGAACGGCATCGGCCCAATAGCTGGCCAGCCATCTTCGGGGCCGGCGCGGGCAAGTGGGCGGAGTCAACCGTATTTTCAAAAAGATGGCCAGCCATCTTTTCTTCTTCGCTAATACGGTTGGGCCCGGACAAATGTCAGAGTTCGCCGGGTTTGAGATGGCCAGCATCGGTTTTCGGCCATAATGGAAAATAATGCCAGCGATCTCAAACCCGGCCAAATCCAAGGCATATGGTCATGAGAGGAGCCAGCATTTGTAGTGCACTGGCCCCCCCTCACATGCCAGGACACCAACCGGGCACCCTAGGGGGCACTTCTAAAAATAATTTAAAAAAAAAATAAAAATAGCTCCCAGGTGCATAGCTCCCTTCCCTTGGTTGTTTAGCCTCCAAATCCTCCCCAAAACCCACTCCCCACAATTCTACAACCATTACCATAGCCCTAAAGGGTGAAGGGGGGCACCTACATGTGGTACAGTGGGTTTTGGAGGCTCCCATTTACCACCACAAGTGTAACAGGTAGTGGTGGATGGCCTAGGTCCACCTGTCTGAAGTGCACTGCACCCACTAAAAACTACTCCAGGGACTTGCATACTGCTATCAGGGAGCGGGTATGACATTTGAGGCTGGCATAGAGGCTGGCAAAAAAATTTTTTTGTTGTTTTTTTGGGTGGGAGGGGGGGTTGGTGACCACTGGGGGAGTAAGGGGAAGTCATCCCCGATTCCCTCCGGTGGTCATTTGGTCAGTGGGGCTCCTTTTTGAAGCTTGGTCGTGAAAAAAAAGGGACCAAGCAAAGCCGGCGAAATGCTCGTCAAGCCTGGCTTTTTTTTCCATTATCGGGCGAAGCGGCCATCTTGTGAGCACGCACCCGTCCCGCCCCCGTCCTGCCTTCACTACCTACCGACACGCCCCCTTGATGTTTCCCCGGCTCCGCGACGAAAAGCAGTTGAACCCGGCCAAAATCGGCTTTCGATTATACCGATTTGCCGGGTTCAGGAGATCGCCGGCCATCTCCCGATTTGTGTCGGAAGATGGCCGGCGATCACTTTGGAAAATGAGCTGGCTAGTTACCTAGATAATTTACCACTCTCTATACCACCCCAGTGCTATCCAGTGTGGACTGTAATGATTTTCAACAGCACTATCCAGATACTGCTGCTGAAAGTCTATGGATGACCCCTGTCAGTACCAAATAACAACCCTTTTACTAGGGTGATAAAGGTTAGATTCTATATATGATGCCAAAAATATCAGTGCTGAAATAGACGCTCTTCTATAACTCATGCTTAAAGTTAGGTGCAGTTTATAGAATAGCGCTTATACCCGGGAATCATGGCTAAACTTCGGCGTGGAACATGGAGCAAATGTATCCTTATTATTCTATAACTAGTAAAAAAGGCCCGTTTCTGACACAAATGAAAAGGGCGCTAGCAAGAATTTCCTCGGAGTGTGTATATTTGAGAGAGTGTATGTGAGAGTGACTGTGTGTGAGAGAGAGAGTGAATGTGCGAGTGTGTGTGTGAGAGAGAGAGTGAGCCTGGGTGCGAGTATGTATGTGAGAGAGAGAGAGTGTGTGTGTGAGAATGAGAGTGTGTGCAAGTGCGTATGTGAGACACAGTGTGAGAGAGAGAGAGTGTGTTTCACACACAGTGTGTGCGAGAGAAAGAGTGTGTGTGAGACACAGACTCTCTGTGAGACTGAGTGTATGAGACCAAGAGAGTGTGTGAGTGACTGTGTGACACATAGAGAGTGAATGTGATACAGTGTGAGATGTGGAGTGTGTGAGAGATAGTGTGTGAGAGTGAGAGAAAGAAAGACATTGACTGTGTGAGAGAGAGAGTGAGTGTGTGACAGAGAGAGAGTGAGTGTGTGTGTGACAGAGATACCTCCCCCCCCCCCCTCTCTGGTGTCAGGCCCCCCTCCCTCCCTCTCTCTGATGTCAGCCCCCCTCCCCCCCCCCCCCCCCCCCCCCCCTGTTTCTGTGTCTGAGCATTACTGTGCAAGAAGCTGAGCTCTGGCTGTGCTTCAAGGAACTGACCAATCCTATTTAATAGAATGCACCTCCAACATTCTGAAGCTGAGAAACCTCGTGTGGTTGGTCATTTCTGCTTGTGATGACCCGGAAGTACGTGATGTCAATTCAGGAGATGGATACAGAGAGCAGGAATGCCTCAGCCATGCAGTCAGCTTCAGAATGTTGGAGGTGCGTTTATTATATAGGATAATGCACATTAGCTTTAGGATGCCCCCATTCCACCCATGACCCTCCCATTTCTGTGCCCCCTTTTCAGATCACACGTAAATTTTTGGCACGGATCCCATACCTAAATTTACATCCATAAATGCCACTTAAATCTATTAGTGTAAATAATTGCTTGTTAAAAAGAAAAATTATTGGCGCTAATTAGCTCATTATCCAATTAAATTGCACATGCAATTTGAGAGCGTACCCGAAGTTGTGTATGCAATTTTTTACAACTTTTATAGAATTAGGGGGTAAGCCCTTAACACATGGTTAGCACATGGTTACCACAGAAACACAATCTAGCATTTTGCAGTATTTTGCCAGTTTGCACACGCTAACCAGCACATTACAATTTTTTTAAATTAACGTTGCATTACTAAGGTGCATTTTTACCAACTGCAGTAAAAAGTGGCCTTAGCACATGCTTACATGGGACATTCCCATGTGCTAAGGCCATTTTTACTGCAGGAGTAAAATATTAGCTAGGCACACAATTTTATTTCCCTTCTCAAATTCAAGTTATTGCCAAAAGCCATTACAAGTGAGGGTGGGCGGGGCATTCAAGGCGAAAAAAAAAACAGTCAAAACTTCAGCTGAAATAGGTGATTCCAGATCACTGGAGCTTTGCAAGGAGATATGATCATACAACACCTAAAACTGAAGCAAAACGTTTGGCAAAATGTGGCTATGGGGCTCATTTTCGAAAGAAAAAAAAATATTTAAAAAGTGGCATGAAGCAAGCATTTGGACGTTTTGCTTGCCAAAATGTTCAAATCACTATTTTCAAAACCTATGTTGCAGACGTTTAGCTTATGCATTTTGTCTGCAATGCTCAAAATCAGAAGGGGCATGTTGGGGGTTAGATTACAGCATTCCTAACACTTGGACGTTTTTTCTGCCATAAAGGAACAAAACCAAAACATCCAGACTAAAACTACAATGTTTTGAGCTAGACCTGTTTTAATAACAACTACCAACAAAGTGCCCTAAGTAACCAGATGACCACTGGAGGAATAAAGGAATGACCCCCCCCCCCCTTACTCCCCCAGTAGTCCACTGACCCCTCCCACCCCCCCTAAAGATGTGAAAGCACAGCACATAAGCACCGCCATACTGGGAAAAGACCAAGGGTCCATCCATCCCAGCATCCTGTCTCTGACAGCAGCCAATCCAGGCTTGAAGAACCTGGCAACCCCCCCCCCCCCCCCCCCCCCCAAAAAAAAAATAATAATTTCCCCATTTTTTTGTAATAATGTTCAATGGACTTTCCTCAGGAATCTGTCCAAACCCCCCCTTAAACTCCGTAAGGCCATATTACCAGCCTCTATGACAGCTTAAGATGTTATGGCCTGTCCTATTAGAGCAGGAAGCAGGTCCCTGGAGTAGCTTAGTGGTCTGTGCAGTGCACTGTGGGTAAGGGGACCCAGGTCCATAATTCATTCTAACTGTTAAACTTGTGGTGTAAAGTGTCAGCCCCCCCCAAAACCCACCGAAAACCTACTCCACCCGACATTTAGTGCTATTTAACCGGTCAGAACAAATGCTGACCGTTTTAAGAAGTGCTTAACTGGCTATCCAACGATATTCAGTGGAAGGTAACTGGCTATCCTCCAGTGAATACCCACAGTTAGCGGCTGGGTAATTTGTTGTAAGAATCCAATTGTACAATACAGTATCAAAAACATACTGGGATAGCTATGAAAGTTTAACATTTAAAAAAAAATCTATTATGAATGAGAATTGTACATGAAGCAAAGAGAAAGTTAATGGTAAAACAGAGTAATAACCAATTCAGGTAATAATTAGTTGTTTCAGATATGGTTGTTGTTGCCCAAGAAAAAAAAAGAAAGGAGGTTTCCAAAACAGAAAAATGTTTTCACTGATATCCCACATTTATTTAGACCAGTTGATTACAATAACCATTTTGATCATGATTAAGACCTTCTCTTGAAAGCAAAAAACCTGCCTTCTGCTAATTCAAGGTTCCTATCTATAATTCATTTCACTAGCATTTAGCCAAATATTATAATCTTGATTCTAAATGTTTTATTATTCAATGTGCATAAACAGTTGGTCTCATGTGGAATGCCCTAAACTTGAAAAATGTTAATTAAAAGACAGCCCAGAAAAGATAATATGCAAACAGATTATACTCCTTCTCAATATGTTAAAAACAAACAAATATATGTAACCTTCTTGCTTTCAAATCAATGTCTCAAAGGATTGGCATGCATATTCCTGGATGTTCTGTGAATGTTGTGGTCCTTCATCAAGGCTTAATGTTTATTCAGTGTGTTAGGGGTTTTTATTATGTAGAATGTAAACCTTTGATTTTGCTTATTTTGTACTTTTTTTCGTCACAAAAAAATTACATCTACTGTATTTCATTTGAAATTAACCCGTTAGTGCCCAATGTTCCCATAATAAGTCATATGGGAACATTGATTTGTTCCCATATGGGAACATTGGGCACAAATGGGTTAAAGGGGCCCTTTTACCAAACTTTAGTAAAAAGTGGTATTAGTGCACCTTGCATGAGTCCTTCCTGTGCACTAAGGCCATTTTTACTGCCAGGGTAAAATGTACAATTTTTATATTTTCCTTATTAATGGCCTCACGTTAATTTTGCCTGTTTACTCACTTCGAACAGGAGGAAAAAGACCTCATACATCACAAAGAATTTCAACCAGCATTGTCAATGACAGGTCCAAGTAATAAGCTTTTAGCAACTGTTGTAATCATGGGTCAAAAACCCTCCTCCCTCAAACAAAGTCTTTTTAAAATTTTTATTTTAACATACTTAGGGCCCTGTTTACTAACCTGCTTATTTTCGAAGGAGATGGCCGGCCATCTTCCGACACAAATTGGGAGATGGCCGGCCATCTCCTAAAACCCGGCCAAATCGGTATAATCGAAAAGCCAATTTTGGCCGCTCCAACTGCTTTCCGTCGCAGGGCTGGCCAAAGTTAAAGGGGGCGTTTCGGCAGGGTACAGGAGGCAGGACAGGAGCATGGTTACGAGATGGCCAGCTTCGGCTGATAATGGAAAAAGAAGGCCGGTTCTGATGAGCACTTGACCGGCTTCACTTGGTCCTTTGTGATGATATGAGTTTAAAACGTCAGAATTAAATATGTAGCAGAATTATTGATTTTGCTGGATCAGGTACCAATATAAATACAGCTTTTAAAGGCTTATTGGGACAGAATCATTATAAACTGGTCTGCCTTTCATCCAAGTCCCTCTTTCCCCCTCCCTTTGGGAACACTTAACAAAGACAAAAGGCACTGCTTGAGATATAACTTCCTTTCCCTCCCACCTAAAAGGACTGGTAACAAAAGCTGACTGGGTGGGTCACCAAGACATCTCCAAAGATCAAACACAACTGCAGACAGAGGGACTGGGAAGGTGTAAATCCAGCTACTGAAGACAAAGGACTCAGAGGAAACCATAAACAAGACCATTTGCTGGTTACCTCAGATAAATCTTATCAGATGTATATCTGCCCCCTCCCATCAGCTATCAGACAGGAAGACACCAGCCCATGTGTAGAAAGAAAAGGACTTATAATGTGATCATGTTACAACTACATTTCCCAGCACACCCGGGACCATAATGCTTTGCAATTACCCAAGAGTCAGGGCAACCAGGAAGCAAATGCCCAGGGACATGCGACCATATTTCCCTGCAAACTAACAGTATAAAAAGCAGAAGCTGTTTCCCTCAGAGGCAGATACTTCTCTTCGGCTGCAGCCCAGATCCTTCTCCTCTGCTGAAGCCCTGCTACTGCCACAGACTCTGTCTCCTCCTGCCACCATGTGCTCATCGCTCAGCTAAACAGGCAGGCATCTCCAGACAGACTTCTCTGCTCTTCTGCTGCACTTCTCTTCATCACTGACTGCAGAATCCATGGGCTCCTCTTACCTCATGCTGCTCATCAATCAGCTGGACAACAAGGACTTTTTGTAAGTTAACCTGATTTAAACCTGTTACCTTGTTGTTTTAAAGAACAAATTCTCTGTTCCAAGATCCTTAAGACTACCTTTTGCTGCAATTACTGAAACCTGTAATGTAATAAATCTTTCAAAGCTAATTATATGCTCTTTCTTTTTATGTTCTGGTAGTATGGTCGCTTTTAAAAACTTAGTGCCATGCTTTGAGCACAAGCTCCTAAATCTTATGCAGTGCAGGTTAATGTAAACACAAAATATAATATTTAAGTCATTATAATTGTGAATCTTATTACCTTAATAGGTAATTGGTGGAGAATTAACCAAAATATATCTTAAAACTTATAAATATTAGCGAATGCTCCGAGCAACTTCCCCAAGTTAAATATTTCTTGTAACACATTTATTTTTAGGATCAAGCCTCCAAAAGTGCCCCAACTGACCAGATGACCACTGGAGGGAATCAGGGATCACCTCCCCTTACTCCCCAGTGGTCACCAACCCCCTCCCACCCAAAAAAAATCATTTTTTGCCAGCCTCTATGCCAGCCTCAAATGTCATACCCAGCTCCATGACAGCAGTATGCAGGTCCCTGGAGCAGTTTTTAGTGGGTGCAGTGCACTTCAGACAGGTGGACCCAGGCCCATCCCCTCCCTACCTGTTCCACTTGTGGTGGTAAATGCAAGCCAAATGCCACTTGACATGCGTAGCTGACACAAACCAGAAAATAAAAAATATGTTTCAGGCGTGAGTAGCGGACGCATTCCAAAAATGAAATTACTGCAAGGGCCATGCGGTAGCCATGTAGTAACTCCATTTTGGCGTGCGTTAGGCAAGCGAGGACACTTATGCAGCTTAGAAAAAGGGCCCCTTACTCAGTAACACAGAACTCACCCGCTCTTTGACTGCAAAAACACCCTCAGAGTGCTCCCTGCAGTAAGGCATTTTTTGCTGCAGTAAGCATGCATTAGTACTTACCATTGCTTAGTAAAGGACCCCTAATTCATTACATTTATTTGATACAATGGGAGAATTCTTTAACATATGCACTAAACTTTACCACCATTGTGTGCACAAATGTTTAGAACGCCTTTATGTATGTCTGTGTGACGTCAATATACAGGAGGCGAGCCTTTTTCAAATGCTACTACTACTACTACTACTTATCATTTCTAAAGCGCTACTAGACGTATGCAGCTCTGTACACTTGAACATGAAAAGACAGAACAAATAAGGGATAAGGACAAAGAGTAGCAAGATTCCGTGCAGAATCCGAAAGAGTAGCAGGATTCCGGAATCCCAAGACTACTACTACTACTTATCATTTCTATAGTGCTACTAGACGTACGCAGCGCTGTACACTTGAACATGAAGAGACAGTCCCTGCTCAACAGAGCTTACAATCTAATTAGGCCAGACAAACAGGACAAATAAGGGCTAAGGGAATATTAAAGTGAGGATGATAAAATGGCAAGGACAAATCAAGGTCTGGTATACAGTATCAAATATAATGAGTTCATCTTGTTGGGCAGACTGGATGTACTGTATAGGTCTTTATCTGCCGTCATCTACAATGTTACTATGTAATCGCACTGGCTACTTGAGTGTATATGGATCCCAAACAATATTCAACTTGGCCTGCATAAGACAGTTATGTGGGTCCCGGTTGAATATTTGCTGACACCCGTATAATTAAGGAAGAATGTATAATGATGGCTGGAAGAGGGATGAAATCAAAAAGGGGTAAAAGAGGAAGCGTATCATAAGGCCGGATCCGGGAGGCGCAGAAGGATCTAAATTGAAGTCAAGTCCTTTGTGTAGGCTTGCTTGAAGAGGTAAGTTTTTAGCAGCTTCCGGAAGGGTAAATGGTTATTGACTGTTCGAATCAATCTTGGTAAGGTGTTCCAGAGCTTGCTACCTATAACGGAGAAATTGGATGCATAATATGTTTTGTACTTGATTCCTTTACAGTTGGGAAGATGTAAGTTTAGATACGTTCGAGAAGATCTAGAGAGATTCCTGGCTGGAAGGTCAATCAGATTGTACATGTAGCACATGCTAAAAAAAATACTGCAGCTTAGTAGAAGATCCCCTGAGCGCAGGTACTGCACAATAATTTGAATGTAAACATATGACCTGAAATAAAACCTAGTGAGAATGCCCCCCGTAGCTCTCACGTTAAATTTTCAGCTATCACACAGTAAAATCTTGCATTAAAGCCGCGGTAACTGCAAATTTTAGCTCGATTTAGTAAAAGTTCCCCTTAATAAATCTGTAACTCACTTTAAAGATCTAAGGATTCCATTTGTAGCTCGATGAAGAAACAGCGCAGTTGAAACTAATCATAAATGCAATAAGTCAGCAGTAATAAGAAATACTGCCTACAGCTTGTTTGTTGATTCTTATTTCCGGTAGGGTAGGAAATGTGTCAAAAAGGAATGTGCATTCATTCAAGTGCAGCCAGGGGTCCTTTTACTAAGCTGCGATAAAAGGGGGCCTGCGCTAGCATCAGCGCATATTTTTGATGCGCGCTGAGGCTCCCTTTTATGGCATCAGGTAAAAGGCTGTCTATTTAAAAAGAAAAAAGAAAGAAATGGCTGTGCAGTAAGTGAACCACTGACCACATGACCATTTCGGGGGAGCACTTACCGCCACCCACTGAGATGGCAGTAAGGGCTCCCTCACTAACCTGGCAGTAACCACTGCCCAATTACTGCTGGGTAAGCACTGGTGCTACAAAAATAGAAAATATTTTTGTAGAGCCAGAAAAGGCACATGCTGGAGGTGGGAACTACCGCCAGGCTCCTGAGGTAGCCTGGCACTACTTCCGGATTGGCATGTGGCAAAAAAAGCACTATTTTATAAACCGTGCTTAAGTTAGGCACAGTTTACAGAAGCGCAGCTGTACTAAACTATAAGCCACATTGAACCAACAACCTGACTGGAAAATGTGGGGTACAAAAGCATAAATAATAATAGCGCTTTATCCCCAGGGATCACACATAAATTTATGTGCCACCATATACACCAACAAAAACATGGTGCAAATGCCCATGACTAAATTTATGTGCGGATCCCCCGTATTCTACAATTATGCATGTAACTCAAAACCACACCCCCCCAAACTGCCCCAAAACTTCCATGACCCTCCCATTTCTATGCCTCTTTTTTGGGCCATGTGTAAAATTTAGGTGTGCCAGCCACGCCTCAATTTCCACACAAAGAGCCAGATTCTATATATGGCGCCTAAAAAAATCCGCACAGTAAACATTTCCAAATAAGAGTATTCTATAAGTGCTGCTTAGATTTGCACACTGTAAATAGAATACGCTTAGTTCCTATGCGTAGATTTACACACACTGGGACATATTCTATAACTAAGTGCTTAAATTTTGGAACGCCCATTTCTCTGCCCATAACCCTTTTTTGTCTACGCATGTTAGAACTTAGGTACACTGTGTTATAGAATATGCTTAGCGAGTTATACATTCACATTCTAATTATTACCAATTAGTGCTTATTATTGCTTGTTAAGTGCTGTTAAAATTGCTTGTTAAGCCAATGAAGTTATATGCGTTGTTATAGGATATGCTTGGATTTCAGCGTGGATCTCTAGGCGCGCTATATAGAATCTGGCCCATAAGGTCTAGTTAAATCTAATTAGTGCCAATAATTGCTTGTTAAAAAGTCAATTATTGTCACTAATTGGGTTATGTAATTAAATTGTGTGTGCAAATTGGGTATTAACATGAAACAAACTGAAAAAGCTTTGAAAACGTAGGCCAAATGCCAAATGAACCGAGAAAAACCCAACAGTGTTTTCTTGTGTACATCCCTAGCACCGTAAAAACCCAATTCTATTACAGCAAGCATCACATGCTGTCCTATAGCTCGTTAGTAGGATGAGCAGGTAATTATTTCTGACACCTTATTTCATTTCTATGAGTGACTTGTATCTCTCATATTTACAGACATAATGAATATTTCTGGTCCAATCTATTTTATGATCATTTAAAAAAAGGCAAAATTTACAAAGGTATCAAAGGCTTAGATGGCTAGTATTTAATGTCTCATTTGTATCACAATATTGTTCCATTCCATTTACTGAAATCCATCTGAATAGTGAAACATAAAATGCAAAACTGACATGGACATGGTAACAATATATTTCCTTTATCAACAAAAGGCGGAAGAGAGGTAGAAAATGTATTGCTATACCTTTCAATAACTTGAAGTGATTCATGCTCATAATCTTCTTCAGTGTAGGATATATCATAATCATCTCCGTATACAATAACTCGTATATCATGTTTCCAGATTTAATAAAAATACAATAACACCTTCACAAGTTGAACTCATTGTTTTATTTAAGCAGATAAATACTTTAGAAAACGTATATAAGTGCGCATTTCCATTTGGATGCGCCAAGGATGCACAGTAGAAGTCTATTCTGTAACAGAACCCCAGATTCTATAAATGGCATCCAAAATTGGGCGCCGATATTTGGCGCCAATTTAAGATCTGAGCCAAACAAACCAATCAGCGTCAATAATTGAGTACTAGTTGGCACCAATTTGATTTGGCGCACACATTTTGCTATCTGTTATTCTTTAACAATGTACGCCCATATCCCATAGCACACAGCCCAATAGGGGGTGACAGCATGGGCGGGTCATGGACGTCCCTAAAATTTGCACGCAGCATTACAGAATACTGGGGATACGCACCCAAATTTGGCACCAGAAATTACACCTGGTTTCAGCAGGTGCAAGTCCTGGTCCCCCAAATCTGGGTGCCAGAATTGGCATTCAATATTACAGAATAGTGTTGAGCACTGATTTTTTTTTCTGTGCCAATTTTTGAGCACCATTTACTGAATCTAACCCTACATTACATTAGGTTCTACCTGCCCACAGTTGCAACAACCAGACACTTTGCATAAGTGCAGTGCCTACATGTCACAGGGACACATGTAACTTAGAGTAAGTATTCTGTGCCTGGGGGTCTGGCCAATGCATCACCCATGTGTATGCCCCCTTGTAAATATGCACTATGGGGTCCTTTTACTAAGCTGTGCTAAAAAGTGGCCTTAGCGAGTCCTTATACAGGCCTTTCCTGTGTGCTAAGGCTATTTTTAGCACAGCTGGAAAATGGTTGATTTTTCCATTTTCTGAATTAATGACCACACACTAATTTTCTTGTTCAAAATCAATATATAGACTTTTATTTCAGCAAACTTCAATGTCGTTGACACAATAATGAGCTAAAAAAACAACCTAATGTTCGTATCTCTGCCCTTGGGTGATAAGTATAAAATCTTAATGACAGCTCATACTGAACTCCGATCATATCATTGGCCAAAAAACATCCAGATTTCCTATAGTTTAATTCTTCTGATTTTGAAAAGTTGGCGTCACGCAGCCAGAGAAACGCCATAGAAGACTAGTATAACATAGTAACATAGTAAATGACGGCAGATAAAGACCTGTATGGTCCATCCAGTCTGCCCAACAAGATAAACTCATTTTACATGGTATGTGATACTTTATACGTATACCCGAGTTTGATTTGTCCCTGCCTTTCTCAGGGCACAGACCGTAGAAGTCTGCCCAGTACTGTTCTTGTACTAAGTTCTGAAGCTAACATCGAAGCCCCTTAAAATTTACACTCCAGTCCATCCCTATCTATTCAGTCATGATCAGGGCGTAGACCGTAGAAGTCTGCCCAGCTCCCATTTTGTTTCCCAGTTACCGGCGTCGCCCAATCTCCGCTAAGATTCCATGGATCCATTCCTTCTAAACAGGATTCATTTGTGTTTATCCCACGCATGTTTGAATTCCATTACCATTTTCATCTCCACCACCTCCCGTGGGAGGGCATTCCACATATCCACCAACCTCTCAGTGAAAAAATACTTCCTGTCCTGAGTCTGCCCCCCTTCAACCTCAATTTATGTCCTCTAGTTCTACTGCCATCTATGTGATAATAGTCATGAAAGCACTTATTCCCCTGAAGAAGCTTGTTGGGTGTATGAGTCAAGAATTAAGCTAAGTGCCATTTATTAAGTCAAAAGTCTTGCATTTGATTTAGATTAAATGAGGAGCCCTGTTGGACTTGCATTAAGTGAGGAGCTCTACAGCCACAGTGAATTTTTATATAATTAAACAAAAATTTTAAAAAAGGATTGAGAATTAAAATAATTAATAGTCAGAAGAATTAAACTGTAGGAAATCTGGAGGTTTTTTGACCGATGATATGATCGGAGTCCAGTATGAGCTGGCATTAAGATTTTATACTTGCCGCCCAGCCAGGACATTTGAGGTATTTTCCTCCATTTAATTAGAAGTGAATAATATTGTTTTTGATATTGATGGGTAGAGATACGAACATTAGGTTGTTTTTCAGTTCATTGTTGTGTCACACACTAGTTTTGCCGTTAGCATGTAGCTATTTAAAAAGACTCAACTATTGCAACATTATCTACCTTGGTTGCCCTCGCATCCGGTTAAAAAAGCTACATTCACTGCAGAATTCAGCTTAGACATCTCCTCTGCCATGCCCATCATTCCGATTATTCCTTGCCTATACTGAAAAGTTCTCATTTGCTTCCAGTCCAACAAAGAATTCAATTCAAATTCCTCACATTTCGGTTGGGTCTTCCTGGCTATCTCTCGACACATACCATTCCTTACTCTCCTGCACATACCTTACATTCAATAAATGATCATCAGCTGGTTCTACCCCGTCCAAAAAAGGCCAGTATGGAATCCACACATTATTGTGCCTTATTTTTTGCAGCCCCTTCTTGCTGGAATTCGCTCCTGAAGGAGATTCGGTGTGAGCTATCCTTTGACAAATTTAAAGCAACTCTAAAAACTTGGCTCTTCACGTTAGCTTTTAGTTACTCTTCATGGGTGTCTTTTGAACCTTCCAGGTTTCAGGAGTACCTTATCCCCCCCCCTCGTTTCTTTTCCTCCTCTGCCCCTCCCCCTCCATATGCAAGGGAGTTGTAAATGTGGGTGCCTAGATTATAGATTTACCCGTCACATGCTAGCACACAATTTTTATCTTAGATCATGACCAAACACTTTGGTCATGATTTCAGTACCAACATGTGTTTGCCTCTGTTCCATAAGTACATAAGCACATAAGTATTGCCATACTGGGAAAGACCAAAGGTTCATCGAGCCCAGCATCCTCTTTCCAACAGTGGCCAATCCAGTTCCACTTTAGAACTCCAGTCCTGAGCACAGAAAATTCCTCAGCAGTGAGTGTCACAAGAAGCCAATGGCAATTTCAAATACTGAGACAAACATCAGGGCACTTTGTGTCTTCTACTCTGTACATCAATATTCACTTGAGGCAAGAATTCTGGTGGGTAGCCATTTCTGCATCTTCTTGCTCCTTCTAGAATACATACAAATCTGAATTCGCTGCTTTTGAAGTCACTCCATTTAATTGTTTCATATATCTTTTGTTTATTGTGTGGGAGTGTTTTGGTTTTAAAATCCTTATCAATGCAAACAAAAACACAATAAGGTCCTGCATTCTTAGCATCACTGGTTCTATTTCAGAGCAAGGGCTGGGATCCAGTGCCAAGAGCCTTCATACACAACTTCAGAAGGAATTCTTTCCCAATCCACTTCTAGCTTAACTAATAGTCCTCAGCTCGGTAACATGCAAACATCCAACTAGTATGTGTTGCTATTGTTAAATGACTGTCATTCTTCTGCCCTCCCCCAAATTAAGGGCTGCAAATGCTGCTGCCCTACATCCCCAGCCCCAGGTGATCCAGGGTCTCCATATAGCAGTGCATAGGACTGGACCAGTCCAAACACTGTACCTCTCACATTTTAGCAAGACATAGCTTATAAGTCTAACCCCCTTGGGAATAACAGCACAATTATAAGCATATCATAACAATTTTATTCTACAATTCTAACGTCTTCACAGAGAAAAGGTTTACGTGCTAGATCATTGTTTTACCATATAATAAAAACTGTTGATCATAACTGTGATTCAGAAAGAACTCTTCCATAAAAGTCATGGCCATGGCTTAGAATATGCTATGAGGTGAGCTGAGTCATAAGTAAATAATCAAAAGGAGCATAAAGAGATGACAGGGTAACAATAATGGAACAGGATCATCAAGGCTAAGCTCGGTGTAGAGTCATTCATGTACTCTAATAACTATCCATCAACGCAAACAAACTGCGCGGTAACTGACAGATGTAGCTCTACAGATCCATCTATTTCTGTTATCTATTAAAAGACGTCAACATTATTGAAATAGGCTGCTGTCCTATGGCTCTTTATATCCTGTATGTGTCTTGTGGCCTGTTCACAGTGCACATAATTCAGTTGGAGGCTGGGAAATATAAGGAAAGAATTTAAACAGCATTGCTCCCCAATAGGGCCCTGGAATACTGTTATTTTACATTCCAAGGCTACCCAGATTGATAGCTTCACACATACCTAGTTAGTTCCTATGCCTAAAACCTAGTAATCTGAAATGGTGATATCCTGTGCCAGAGCACTCATAAACATCAACAAAACTCAATAATTATTTCTGCTCTTGCGAAACGATCATTCAGGAGAGCCCTTTAATTTAAATTGTGAGAACATAACAAGGATGTAATTTCATTAAAATCGCTGTAGATGAGCCACTCCAGTCAAAATGAAGGAATGATAAACGATAGGGGAGCCTATGCTGTCATGTTCAAGGAGGTTCTTAGGTGAAAATATTCATTTCACCCTCTACCTGAAGTACAACCTGAAATCTGAAACAGATGGGCACGCCGTTAAATACTGGGTTTTTGTCTCAGCGTATAATGAAAAATAAATAAGCCTTCTGTTGCGCAGTACAAGAAAGAAGTTTAAGCACCTGGTTTAAATTATTCTCGTACTATAAACATTTTCAAATTTGGGAAGCTTTAGTGTTTTTAAGAAAGTGAGAAGTGTCAGTGTGAGCCAAACTATGCTAAATTGGTTAAGCCGGTGTCCGGTAAGCAGCGAAGAAGAAAATTATGCTTATAGCTGCTGGCGAACAGCTGATAAGGAAACCGAGTGGGCATTACATTAAAACCTAGCACTGCAGAAATGCTGTCATGTTATGAAGTGCCTACATAAATTAGTGCTGCAAATTAGCTTTCTTAATGTACTCCCTGCAATCAGAATTTCTCATCTCTGCCATCCCTGTTCCTATTTTAATTAAGGAAATTAAAAAAAAAAAAAAAAAAAAAACAGATCTAGCAATAAAAGCCATTTCAGCCAATGCAGCCAACGTAATAACAAGTGCGGTTAAACTCAGCACTTTTAACTGCTGTGCAAAAAAAAAAAAAATGTTGACTTCCAATGTAATAAGAGAATAATAGGCAGTGCCCCCAATAGCTAAAAAAAAAAAAAAAAAACCAGTGCAAAAATAAATGTGGCATAAATGGTTACAAAGTAACAAAGGGGTCTTTTACTAAGCTGCTTAGAGAGTCTTTATGAGGGTTTCTCCCGCTTGCTAAGGCCATTTATACCGCAGCAGTACAATCGTGCCAGAGCCGGTGGTGGGAGGCGGGGCTGGTGGTTGGGAGGCGGGGATAGTGCTGGGCAGACTTATACGGTCTGTGCCAGAGCCGGTGGTTGGTAGGAGGGGCTGGTGGTTGGGAGGCGGGGATAGTGCTGGGCAGACTTATACAGTCTGTGCCAGAGCCTGTGGTTGGGCGGCAGGGCTGATGGTTGGGAGGTGAGGATAGTGCTGGGCACTTATACGGTCTGTGCCAGAGCCGGTGGTTGGGAGGCGGGGCTGGTGGTTGGGAGGCGGGGATAGTGCTGGGCAGACTTATACGGTCTGTGCCAGAGCTGGTGGTGGGAAGCGGGACTGGTGGTTGGGAGGCAGGGATAGTGCTGGACAGACTTGTACGGTCTGTGCCAGAGCCGGTGGTTGGGAGGCAGGGCTGGTGGTTGGGAGGCGGGGATAGTGCTGGGCAGACTTATACGGTCTGTGCCCTGAAGAGCACAGGTACAAATCAAAGTAGGGTATACACAAAATGTAGCACGTATGAGTTGTCTTGTTGGGCAGACTGGATGGACCGTGCAGGTCTTTTTCTGCCGTCATCTACTAAGTTACTATGTTACTATACCCATTCTCCACCCTGACACAGCCAGTCAAAAAATATTTATTTATTTAACACATTTATATCCCACATTTTCCCACTTAGTTGCAGGCTCTATGTGGCTTACACAATACCATAAAGCTCCGGTTCAATATTACAGATACATAATAAAGTAGAAAGCATGGTAAGAAACATAAGTGTAAGCTACAAGCAATGAAGAGGGGGTGATAATAAAAGTCTAGTTTTGTCCATATTTAGCTGTGTCGCAGGAAGTAAAAGTTAATCTGGATCAGGGGGATAGGCCTTCTTAAACAGGATGGTTTTCAGTATTTTCCTGAAGTTAAGGTGGTTACGGATAGATCTTACAGCTTTGGGCAGAGCATTCCACAGTTGTGTACTTATGTATGAAAAGCTGGATGCATAAGTAGATTTGTATCAAAGTCCATTACAGTCTGGATAATGCAGATTTAAATAAGCACGGGAAAGATATAAATAATGGGGGAAGAGTCTATACATGGTGCCTAAAAAAAAAAATCAGCGTTATAGATTATGCTTAACTGACACTTCAGCAACCAAAATCTATGTGCATCCATCTACACCAACGAAAGTGTGGCATAAATCCCGGCGCGTATATTTAGGCACACCGGGCCATATTTTATAACTGGCCATGTACATTTTGGAACATCCGTGAAATGTCCATTCCCTGCCCATAACCACACACCCTTTGCCTGCGCACGTTAGACGTTTGGCGCAGATCGTTACAGAATACGCTTAAGCAAGTTGTGTGCCTAAATTCTAATCAATGCCAATTAGTGCTCATTATTGCTTGTTAAGTGCTGTTATCAGCGCTCATTAGCTTGTTAAGCTGGATAAGTTATGTGCATTGTTATAGAATCCAATTTTAGTGCTGATCTCTAGGCATGCTGTACAGAATCCGGGAGAATGTGTGCTTAATGCACACAAAAATGAGCTTTGTGTTAAGCATTTTTACATGCACTAAGCACATGTTATAGCTTTAATGCCCCTAATATAATAATTTGCTCCTCCAACATTCCAATGTGTCTCACTGGGATCGTAACCACCTGCTGACATCACTCCTCCAACGTTCTCCTCCAACGTTCCAATATGTGTCACTGGGATTGTAACCACCTGCTGACGTCACTCCTCCAACGTTCTCCGTCCCCCCTCCCTCCCAGTTCCATGGGACCCTGGAAATGGGAGGGAGGGAGGGGGACACTGGAACTCGGAGGGGGGAGGGAGGGGGGCTTGGAACTCGGAGGGAGTGGAGGGGGCAGGGGAGAGATGCTGCACATGGATGTATGGAGGAGGCAGGGCACAGAGGACGTTGCCTGCATATGGATGAATGCAGAGGAGAGAGCATAATGCAGGGGAGGGAGGGGACCCTGAAACTCGGAGGGAGGCAGGGAGGGGATGACCCTGGAACTCGGAGGCAAGGAGGGAGGGAGGGGACGACCCTGGAACTTGGAGGCAGGGAGGGAGGGGACGACAACCCTGGACCTCGGAGGGAGGAGGGAGGGGGGACGACCCTGGAACTCAGAGGGCAGGAGGGAGGGGGGACCCTGGAACTGGGAGAGAGGGGGTGGCCCTGGCACACATTCTCATGCTCACACACACACACACTCTCTCTCACAGACACACTCGCACCTAGTCTCATTCTCTCTCTGTCACACACACACACACTCGCACATTCACTCTCTCTCTCTCTCTCTCTCACAGTCACTCTCACACACTCTCTCTCTCAAACATACACACTCCAAGGAAAACCTTACTAGCGCCCATTTCATTTGTGTCAGAAACGGGCCTTTTTTACTAGTATTAGAGAATACACCAGGAAAGTTATAGTATAAGGTACCAGATTTAAAACAAATCAGAGAAAGTATTTCTTAACTCAGGGGTCCTTTTACTAAGAAAGCAAATAGAATGTTAGGTATTATTAGGAAAGGAATGGAAAACAAAAATGAGGATGTTATAATGCCTTTGTATCGCACCGATAATGCCTTTGTATCGCACCATGGTGCGACCGCACCTCGAATATTGTGTTCAAATCTGGTTGCCATATCTCAAAAAAAGATATAGTGGAATTAGAAAAGGTGCAGAAAAGGGCGACGAAAATAATAAAGGGGATGGGACGACTTCCCTATGAGGAAAGGCTAAAGCGGCTAGGGCTCTTCAGCTTGGAGAAAAGGCAGCTGAGGGGAGATATGATAGAGGTCTATAAAATAATGAGTGGAGTGGAGCGGGTAGATGTGAAGCATCTGTTTACGCTTTCCAAAAATACTAGGACTAGGGGGCACGCGATGAAACTACAATGTAGTAAATTTAAAACGAATCGGAGAAAATTGTTCTTCACTCAACGTGCAATTAAACTCTGGAATTCGTTGTCAGAGAATGTGGTAAAGGCGGTTAGCTTAGCAGAGTTTTAAAAAGGTTTGGACGGCTTCCTAAAGAAAAAGTCCATAGACCATTATTAAATGGACTTGGGGAAAATCCACTATTTCTGGGATAAGCAGAATAGAATGTTTTGTACTTTTTTGAGATCTTGCCAGGTAGTTGTGACCTGGATTGGCCACTGTTGGAAACAGGATGCTGGGCTTGATGGACCTTTGGTCTTTCCCAGTTTGGCAATACTTATGTACTTATGTACAAGTTCCCTGCAGTTGTGTGGGCATGAGTTTTGGGTGCGTGCTGGGCATTTTTTTTATATGGCTGGGAACAAGGGCTTTTCAGTGGGGGCAGTAAATGGCTGTGCGCTAGAATTAAAAGTTGTGCACGGTTATTTACTGCTTCAGCCCTTACCGCAACCCACTGACCTAGCAGTAAGGGTTCATGCACTACACGTGCGGCACTCATGCAGCATGCGCTAATGTGGCCGCGCTGCCAATTACTGCCGGATACGCCCCTCACATTAGAAAATAGACACCACTGCCTGGTTAGCTTGCCAATTCAAAATTAATGCCGGGTGAGCAGGCTAACCGGGCAGTAGTGTCGATTTGGAATCAAGATGTAGACTTTGTTGATGGAGGATTTGGTCAAAACAGCTTAGCATAACTGAATTTTTGTATTAATTTTGAAAACTTCCTGGAGGAAAGTCCATATACTATAATGAACCTGGTAGATTTGGTGTGTGAAGTGAACAACAAGGAATAGATCTCTCCTGTGGGATCCTGTCAGGTACTTACTAGTCTCAATGGACCTTTGGTCTGACCTAGCATGGCACATTGTTTTTACAAGTTCATTTTCAGCATACTTTACTGAACTTGAAATAATTTCATATGCTGGTCATTACCATGCTTTAGCATGACAAGTGCACTAAAATTAGCTTACTTTTTAACTTCTCAATTAGTGCACATCTAAATATAGAAATGTAGAAAATGAAAGCAGATAAATGCCACATTTTATTTAATCGGTATTTGATAGAGCACCATTCACAGAATCCTTCATTGCGGTGGATAACATATGGCCTATCCAGTCTGCTCACTAATACCAACTACTTATCTCCATTATCTCTTCCTCTCTCCTAGAGATCCTATGTGCTTGTCCCATGCTTTTTTTTTTTTGTGATTAAAAGCATGTTTACAAAAGGAAGTAATTTAAGTTCAAAAAATGCATGGTAAGATTGATGTAGAAGTGCATTAAAATGACCATGCTTTATTATATGAGCCCTTTGACAGCTGATTGATCAATTCATAAGATCATTGAACATTTCATCACCTCTTCCATAAACAATCTCCATGGTAGATCTGAGGTCTTATCAGTACACACTAAAGTTGTCAGCCTACTCTACGGAACCCTTCAGGGAAATATGTGCCTCCTTAAAGCTCTCAGGCTGAAATACTGACAAATTACTGTGGGCTATACATCATCTAATAATTACCCCTAAAGAATTATGTGTCAGTGATAACATGCCATGACAAGCAGCTGTTGTGCTCGATACCTAACCACAGAGCAGGTCAGACATTTTGAAAGACTCATTTTTTTAGTTCTGTATGGATAGATACAAGTTTTTCAATAAACTCTAGACTAAATGAAAATCTGTCAGATTTATTGATTAAAAGATTAGAACACAAAATAACAGACTGTCTTTATAAGCAATTATGCAATTGAGCGTAACTTTGAGATTGGATAACTCTAAATAGCTTACTGATTACAATACAGTTGACATTACCTTTTTCTATTGCTAAAATTTCTAAGTATTTGAACATTGTAATTAAGGATGTGTCAAGGTATGCAAAAATAAAATTGAATAGAAACTGAAGGGTTGAAGTCTCTTGTCACCATGTACACACAATGCAGAACCAGTCATGGTAAAATCGTTGTAGCATGCAACTTGAAAACATAATGTGCACGTTAAAAAGAGGCTTCACGTGCTATGCCTTTAATTTCACCCTCGATACCATGACCACATCAACAGAGAAACACATAAGATAATGGCAGATAAAGTGTTCTGCCCATCTATGCCATCTATTAAGCTCTCTATGCATTTCTCTTCCTCGGTAATTCCCATTTCTTGTCCTATGTTTCCTTGAATTCAAATATTTTCCTTATCTCTACCACCGCCATTGGGAGGCTGTTCCACACATCCACCAACCTTTCCATGAAGAATTATTTTTCTTAGGTTACTCCTGAGTCTACCCCCATCGCCCTCATTTCATATTCCCTTGTTCCAGAGATTCCTTTTAATTGAGAGAGGCCTGCCTCCTGTGCATTTGTACCATGCAAGAATTTAAATTTCTCTATCATATCTTCCCCATTCTACTTTTCTTCCAAAGTGTATATATTTAGATCTTTAAGTCTATCCCAATATATTTTGTGATTAAGATCGTTGACCATTTTAGTAGGTGCACTCAGGGCAGACTCCATCCAGTATATATTCTTTAGAAGTTACGATCTCCAGAATTGTGCACAGTACACCAAATAAGGTCTCACTAGAGACTTATACAGAGATACTACCCCCTCCTTTTCCTTGCTGGCCATTCCTCTCCCTATGCTTCCAAGCATTGTTCTGGCTTTTACCATCATCTTATTTGTCTGTCTTAAGATCATCAGATACAATTGCTTCCAGATATCGTTCTTTCATACATAGAAAAATGTCACCCCCTATGCTGTACAGATTCCTTGAGTTTGTTTGCAGCCAAAATGCATTTCATTGCATTTATAGATTTAGATCTTAAAGGCCACACTCTAGGCCGTTCTTCAAGGTTCTCTAGATACGTTCTCTTGTTTTCCATGCTTTCCAGAGTGTCTAGCCAGATGTATATTTTACCATCTATAAAAAGGGAAACCTTTCCTGTATACAGTTTCCAAAAATGTTGAAAGGAGCCCTCTGTGACAGACCATCAGTACTATCCCTTTCATCAAAGTGAACTAACTTATCACTACCATTTGTAACTTAAGTACATAAGTATTGTCATACTGGGAAAGACCAAAGGTCCATCAAGCCCAGCATCCTGTTTCTAACAGTGGCCAATCCAGGTCACAAGTACCTGACAAGATCCCAAAAAAGTACAATACATTTTATGCTGCTTATCCTAGAAATAAGCAGTAGATTTCCCTCGTCCATTTTAATAATGATCTATGGACTTTTCCTTCAGGAAGCCATCCAAACCTTTTTAAAACCCTACTAAGCTAACTGCTTTTACTACATTCTCTGGCAACAAATTTCAGAGTTTAATTACACGTTGAGTGAAGAAACGTTTCTCTGATCTATTTTAAATGTAATACTTTGTAACTTTAGCATATGCTAATCGTTAGCGTGCTCTAAATCCATTAGTGCACCTTAGTAAAAGGAGCCCTAAATGAGGCCCTTGATCTCATTTTCATCAGCTTCCAGAAAAGTTACCCACTGGTGCAGCATACCCAAAGTAGGGGGCAGAAAGGAAAGCTGTTCTGTGAGAAACTAGGATATTTTACAATTTTTGCCTTTAAGGAAAGATTAGAAAGTGTTATCCTTAGTGAAGAATTCAGAACGGTTAAAAAGCCCTAAAGGAAGAATATGAATGCAGTTCTTTCCGTGGTAAGCCATTTTTCAACCATGATTGCAAGCAGTACATCTGAGTATTTTCCACAAAGACTTCTAATGGAACCTATGCTCAGTTCTCCTTTCCAAATAAAATCTCTATGTTTCCATTAATATGTGTGTGTGGGGGGGGGGGGGGGGGGGATATTAGAAATATGTAGTGCATGGTCTCCTATTACCATGTACCATTGAATCATACCAATTTGGTAGGAACTGGTAGCCTTTAGAAACAAGAACCACGTAAGTACATCATCTTTCATTCCAAGAGTCACACTTGGTCACGCTGATGTCATTGTCACTGGAATATGAAGACATTCACGGAGAATGCACATTTCTAGAATACTGATTTTATTTTAGGGCAGTGCTGCTCTATTCACCTTGAAAAGATTTACCCACAAGTGAAGCAAGAAATTACTCTTGACATCTTCTCCACCGTATTATTCTATAATTCCTTTATATTTAATGGGAATACAGCTCCTCTCCATGAGAGGGAACAGGAAAATGACAGAAAATAAATTAGTTTCTAAATCTGAAAGTGCATTATGTTGTCATGTCAACTAAAGATCTACAGTTAGGTAAAGAAAACAATACCAGACTGTATACACAAAATAAAATCTGGAAAAGAATGCATCTCAATACTTTTTTCCGAAACAAATTGATAAATTAAGAAATGCTAACTACAGCAACAAATGTCTTACACTTTTTATTTTCAAAATTTGCAATTCCACCTCATATCCTAGTAATCCAGGCACAATCTATATGTAAGTGGTCGTACCTAAATAATACATCCGTATTAGCCACTGCTACACTAGTATTCTGTAGAGGAAAATTGGTGCCTACTTTCCTTTATAAGATAGGATCCAAATAGGTGTCTTCTGGGTGCCTAAAAATAGGCGCCCTTTTATAGAATTGCCCTTATACCCCAAATTCTATATAGGTTGCCCAAAGTTGGCATAAAGCGTTTCATAATCCGAGTCAAGTTGAGTACAGAGCTTTGACAGCCTTATCGCTTAATACTGATATTGTGATCAAACTGGCAGATAAAGATGGAGGTACTGTGGTGTTAGATAAACTTGTACACATTAATGAAATTGAGAGGCAGATTTTTGATACTCAATATTATGTTCAGATCAACACTGATCCTACTGCCAGCCTTCAGGTTGAGATTATACAGTTAGTAGAATTTGCCTTTGGGGCCGGATTTATTGGTTGTTGAGAGTCCGGTCATTCTGACCATTTATGTATTACCTAAGGTCCATAAATCCAGTTGATCCTGGATGTCCTATCATATCTGGAATGATTCTGTCCTTGAACCCCTATCTAAATTTTTTTATTTTTTTTTCCTCAGACCATTGGTGCCTCCGATTGAGTCCTACATTAGGGATTCTTCTCATATGATTAACCTTTTAGAGAATATATATTTGGTCACTCTTGACATAGACACTTTATACACCAATATACCACAAGTTGAAGCCTGGACTGTCATTGAGAAGTACTCCAGAATCAAACATATAAACGGCAAGTGACCGACTCACCTGCAAAAGCACAGTAGAGTCGGAACACTGAGAGTGTAGAAGTCCAAGCCCCGCCTCCACCAGCAGTACAGCCCAATAGGGAGGAGGGCTTGGACATGGGCGTGGAAATCGGAGGAGGAGGGAGCAGGGAGGGAAGGAGGGGGCGGAACTGAGGGAAACAGACTCTGGGGGGAGGGCAGGGGAGAGAGCAGGGTTGGTGGACTGGGGGGGGGGCATAGGAAAACAAAAAACTAGCCCGTTGTTACGGGCTTAACGGCTAGTAGGACTATATTCTGTAGGGTACCCAACCAATTTATGCACACCATCACAACAATTGCATTAACCAATAACTATTTTTGCTTTCAGAATAAATACTGCCAACAGGTGAAAGGTACCGCCATGGGCATATTTATGGCTCCAGATATTGCCAATTTATATGTTGCAAATTTTGAGATGGTCAAACTATATCAATATTGATGATATTTTCCTACTACGGAAAGGAGAAGTTCATAGATTGTTAGAGTTTCATCAATGGTTAAATTCAAGAGACTCTAATCTGCACTTCAAAATGCAATATCATGAACAAGAAATTCCTTATTTAGATATATTGATCAAGAAATCTAGATACCAATTCATTACTAAGGCCTATAAAAGCCAACTGACAAAAATACATACTTACATTTTACCAGCTTTCACAATAGGAGCTTGAAAAACAACTTACCTCAGTTTCTTAGACTATGCAGGCTCTGTACAAATACGGAACAGTTGGATTACCAGGCTGCTTTGATGATCAATCATTTGATGCAGAGTGGATATCCCAATAAATGTATTTCTGATAGTCTGAGGAAAGCAAGATCCTGTAGACGAGAAACTTTAACCTAACATTTTGTGTACCCTGAGGTTTTCTTATCATGCAGGAGACATTCAGCGAATAATAAAAGACACTGGCATATTTTAGAGTCTCATGAATGTTTTCAGAACAAGAAGCTGGTGATAGCTTACTCACGGCATGCAACCTCAGAGAAAGGTTAGTACTATCAGTTTTACCAGTTTTATATATAGGTCATTCAGAATGTGCATCTTGTTCAGTCTATATACATTGTGTTATATTATTTGAATTTATATATCCAACTGCTAGACAGGTTTTCAAATTGAGACATTCCACTAATTGCAATTCAGAGCATGTTGTTTCTGTGATCTTATATCCCTGTGGACTCCTTCATCTGGGTAAAACAAAAAGAATGGTTAAGACCAGGATCATTGAGCACAGAAGCATCATTTTGAGGAATGTACAGTCAGCCATAGGCACCCAGTATAAGAAACTTGAGGAGGCTAAGCCTCAGAAGCGGAGCCAGGTTGACGATGCAGGGGGAACGAGAGCAGACCTCCGCCGGTGCTGATGCACATTTTCAATGCAACACATTGAGAAAAAAATAGGCGCCGGAGCTGGCAGAACTCCATTTGGGGGAGCGGCCGCTCCCCTGGCACCCCCCCCCCCCCCCGGCCACGCCACTGCTAAGCCTCCCCAGTCACAAAAAGACCTGACAAGCCTCCCCATGGTACCACGCAGAGCACAACAGCACAACAGGAAAGAAAAAGCAATAATCCATTAGCGTTGCAGCCTGTGGGACCTGTCACCTTCTTCAGGTTTCTGCACTGCCACACTGATAGCCGGCCCTGTGAATCCCGTTCCCCCTCCCCCCAACTCTCACACACTGTAGCAGTCCGCGGCGATGTGCAGTGCTGCTGGTAGAGGTCTGAACTCTAGCGATTGTGGCAGGCCTGCCTCGGGGACTTGGCCTTCCCCCTATGATGTGTCCCGCCTCCTCTGATGTAACATCCTGTTTCCACAAGGGTGGGACATGTCACAGAAAGAAGGGTAAGTCCCCAAGGCAGGTCTGCCGTGATCACTAGAGTGCAGACCGCTACTGGCAGCGCTGCACGCCGCAGCAGGAAGAAATCCAAGGGAAATGTGGAACTGCTTCTTTGGGGGAGGGGGAAGGAAAGACTGGGACTAAGAGAGAGACTGGAACAGGTTGGGGGGGGGGGGGTTAGGAAGGAGCAGGACTAAGGCAGGGAGAAATTGGAACCGAGAGGAAGGGAAGGCGCAGGATTACGAGGGCCTGGGTAAAAAACAGATTTCCTTCCTCTGGATTAAGAGGCAGAGACTGGAATAGGGGAGGCAGAAGAGACTTTTTTTGCTGGCTGGCTGGCTAAACCTTTGGGAGAGCATCCAGAGCTGAGTGAAGGTGCTGCTCTGATGGTCCTGGATGGGGTTGGATGGGGAAGGAAGACAGGGCAGGCAGGAGGAGGAAAACATACAGGATTCTGGAGGGAGAGACAAGTTATGGATTTGGACTGGGGCCAGAGGGGTGGAAGAGAGTTTGCTGAAGCCAAGGTGCTGCCCTGATGTCCAGTGTAGGGTGGGGTGGGGTGGGGTAGGGGATGGACAGGCAGGCAGGAGGAAAATATGCAGGACCCAGGAAGGGGGAGAAGTTATAGATATGGACTTGCAGGGGGAAGAGACAGATAGAGGTTGGACTGGGTATGGGGGTAAGAGAAGAGACAGGGAAAGACGCTGGATGGAAAGGACACTGACCTGGAGGGTGGGGGGAAAGAGAGAGATATGCAGGTGCTGCTCTGATGGACCAGGGTGGGGAAGGGGCAGGAAAGGAGGCTGGACTGGGGGAGAAGAGAAAGGGAAAGATGCTGGATGGAATGGCAGAGGGACATACACTGACCCCAGAGTATGGGGGAGGGTCAGACAGGAAGAGTTGCTGAACTTAGGCAGGAGAGAGGAGTCAGACGGAATAATCTCAGTTTCTTTTTGAAGAGTCATAATATCTTTTGGGAAGGACTTAGGAGTCCCATGTACCACACAAGCTGTTTTTATTTTTCTTAAGTAGACTCCTAAACGACCTCATTCCTTTCTGGTATAGTTTTTCTCAGTTAAATTTGCTTCATCCTCTATGAATGCTACCTAGAATCCACCATATTTAGGGCCTATTTTATCAAGGTGTGCTAGCTGTTCCCTCTCAGCAATGAATGGGCGTTATCGGCATTACCGCACCAGGAGCCGCTAGCGTGGCTTGATAAAAGAGTCTTAGTTCTTTTATATTTTTTTCTTTCCAATCATGACCTCACTGTTTAACTCAGGGCCTCTTAATTTGTCCCCCGTAGTCTTCTCTATCCATGTTGGCAAGACAGTAAGTTCCAAAGAACAGGGGCTGTCTCTGTTGTATCTCTGTAAAAATGACAATAATAATTAATTTAACGTTCTTTATTCAAGTCTCTTTGACCACTATCAGCAATTAATACCTTTTGAGCTTGGATCTGTCCCCCTCCCCCATCCCATTACAATTGTGACTGTCTTCATCAATCTTACCAAACAGGCACCAAGTATTGAATATATTGCACTACCGATCTCAGGTCTCATCTCCCTGAACTAGATTAATAATTTGGCTATTAAAAGCTTGCATCTTACGGGCAGCTTTCAGCCCAGATCATTACCTCTAGCAACATTACCAATGTTTGGAGACCTTGTATAATGCAAAAACAGCTATAATTAGCTTAGGGATTCTCAGTTATAATTGATTTTCAGGTTACCTGCAGTGAACATTCAGCGGATGCATTTGATATAAAAAGCTAATATGTATACTGTAACTTTTATTACCCTGAAAACCATACTTGCTTGTGGCCTTGAGGACCAGTTTTGAGAACCCCTGAAATCTAAATTAGCTTGTCAGAAAGCGTTTTGTCTCCTGGCCCCCGAGCAGATCCCCTTCACCCTCCACCTCCATCCTCCTCCTCCCCTTCACCCTCCGTGGTGGACTTTTTCTGCTAATCTTCAGCTCCCTGAAGGAAAACGATAAGAGAAAGAACAGGGCTGACTATATATGCCTTCAGAGCAAGGCATATATTTCAATAAAGTACTTCAAAGTATGATTAACATCTGTTAAATATGCAATCAGCTGTATATATTGTTCGGTCTGCTTTCACAAAAAGGGAACAAACAGGTATACTTTTATAATACAGCACCTTCTAATTACCTGGTGAGATCACCCAGCCCAAAGTGCAGAATGCAAGAAACAGCTTGTGAGCATATATAAAGTTTCTGTCGGCAGGGAGGAGTGTCTTTACAACAGTACTTAACATAGGCTAGTATATGCCACCCCCTGCATTATAGAAAAGAACATTTCCTGAAATAAGAACTTATAATGTTAACAGCCTGTTCACAAATTCTACCTTGTACTAACGTTTCAAATGGAATAAAGGTAAATGTGGCAAATATCTGTCAGCTCAGCTTATAACATGTTGCAACAAAATTATTTCTGCTTATATGAAATAGTTCAAAGTTACAGCATGCCTCTTTATTTGGAAAAAAAATATATATACAGGGCATGACGAATATAAATGAAAGCCAAAGATTACAATTTTGGTTTTTTTAAATGACAGAACAGAATAAAAAAATGTTGTACTAGTTTAAAAGGCCTGGAAACTGTTTCACAATTAAAAGAAACCAGGGGGTCTTTTGCTTAGGCGCGCTGGTGTTTTTAGCGCACGTTAAAAATAGGCACGTGCTAAAGAGACCTATAGGAATACATTCCACCTTATAATTGAAAGAGAAAAACATCTAGATTTCGACCCAAATCGGGAGATAGACGTTTATCTCACAAAAACGAATAAATCGGTATAATGGAAAGCCGATTTTGGACGTTTTCAACTGCACTCCATCGCGGAAGCGTACAAAGTTGACGGGGGGGGGTGTCGGAGGCGTGGCGAAGGTGGAACTGGGGCGTGGTTATCGGCCGAGGAGAGATGGGCGCCTTTCGCCGATAATGGAAAAAAAGTATGCGTTTGTAGCTAGAATTTAGGGCACTTTTCCTGGACCCTGTCTTTTCACGAATAAGGCCCCAAAAAGTGCCCTAAATGACCAGATTACCACCAGAGGGAATCGGGGATGACCTCCCCTGACTCCCCCAGTGGTCACTAACCCCCTCCCACCACAAAAAATGATGTTTCACAACTTTTTATTTTCACCCTCAAATGTCATACCCACCTCCCTGGCAGCAGTATGCAGGTCCTTGGAACAGTTGTTAGGGGGTGCAGTGGACTTCAGGCAGGTGGACCCAGGCCCATCCCCCCCCCCACCTGTTACAATTGTGCTGCTTAATGCTTATTAGTCGTCCAACCCCCCCAAACCCACTGTACCCACATGTAGGTGCCCCCCTTCATCCCTTAGAGCTATAGTAATGGTGTAGACTTGTGGGCAGTGGGTTTTGAGGGGGATTTGGGGGGCTCAACACACAAGGGAAGGGTGCTATGCACCTGGGAGCTCTTTTACCTTTTTTTTTGTTTTTGTAAAAGTGCCCCCTAGGGTGCCCGGTTGGTGTCCTGGCATGTGAGGGGGACCAGTGCACTACGACTCCTGGCCCCGCCCACGAACAAATGCCTTGGATTTATTCGTTTTTGAGCTGGGCGCTTTCATTTTCCATTATCGCTGAAAAACAAAAACGCCCAGCTCACAATTGTCGAATAAAACATGGACGTCTATTTTTTTCGAACATACGGTTCGGTCCGCCCCGTCACGGACCCGTTCTCGGAGATAAACGCCCACGGGAGATAGACGTATTTCGTTCAATTATGCCCCCTCATTGGCATCTTAAGTGTTTAGCATGCACCTATTTTTAGTAAAAGACCCCCTAGAATCTAGGGTTAAAATGTCAGAAAAGGATAGCGCTGGATATTCAAAGGAACGTGTTAAGGTTAGCCAGAGCTAGTAAACATGTAAGACTAGATTCAGTAATATGAGGCCAAATTGGTGATGCTGAAAAAAATTAGCACTGAGTGCTATTCTATAAACAGCGCTCTGATTTGGGTGCTGTTTATAGTAGAGCACTTAAGACATAAGAATAGTACTGGGTCAGACCAATGGTCCATCTAGCCCAGTATCCTCCTTCAAGCACAGACCAATCCAGGTCAGAAGTACCTGGCAGAATCCCATATAGTAGCAACATTCATGCCGAACCCCCAAAGAGTAGAAAGATTCCATTCAGAATCTCAATAGCAGCAATGTTCATGGAAAATCTCAAATAGTAGCCAGCATTCCATGTAAAAACCCAAATAGTAGCGAAGCGTCGGCGCCGAGTGGATCGCTCCCCTCAATACAGGAGAGGTACCGATGCATCGGTCCTTCTAGGCAGCACCGGTACCTGCTCCTGAGCCTCCATGGATTCTGACACCACCTGTTCCACCTACCCTGCAGCCTTCTCAGAAGAAGAAGCCTGACCAGCAGAAGAAAGGAGGTTTTAATGCCCCTGAATAAGACGTTGGTGAGGCCCCACCTGGAGTATTGTGTTCAGTTTTGGAGGCCGTATCTTGCGAAGGATGTTAAAAAAATGGAAGCGGTGCAAAGAAAAGCTACGAGGATGGTATGGGATTTACGTTCCAAGACGTATGAAGAGAGGCTTGCTGACCTGAACATGTACACCCTGGAGGAAAGGAGGAACAGGGGTGATATGATACGAGCACGTTCAAATATTTGAAAGGTATTAATCTGCAAATGAATCTTTTCCGGAGATGGGAAGGCGGTAGAACGAGAGGACATGAAATGAGATTGAAGGGGGGCAGACTCAGGAAAGATGTCAGGAAGTATTTTTTCACGGAGAGGGTGGTAGACGCTTGGAATGCCCTCCCGCGGGAGGTGGTGGAGATGAAAATGGTAACGGAGTTCAAACATGCGTGGGATATGCATAGAGGAATCCTGTGCAGAAGGAATGGATCCTCAGAAGCTTAGCTGAAATTGGGTGGCAGAGCAGGTGGGGGGAAGAGGGGGTGGTGGTTGGGAGGCGAGGATAGGGGAGGGCAGACTTATACGGTCTGTACCAGAGCCGGTGATGGGAGGCGGGACTGGTGGTTGGGAGGCGGGAAATACTGCTGGGCAGACTTATATGGTCTGTGCCATGAAAAGGACAGGTACAAATTCAAGGTAAGGTATACACATATGAGTTTGTCTTGGGCAGACTGGATGGACCATGCAGGTCTTTTTCTGCCGTCATCTACTATGTTACTATGTTACTATGTTACATGCCATGTAGAACCCCAGAAAGTAGCAAGATTCCATTCAGAATCTCAACTAGTAGCAACATTCCATGTTCCTTCCTCCAGAGAGTAGCAACATTCCATGCTACCAATCCCAAGGCAAGCAGTGACTTCCCCCATTCCCCCATGTCCATCTCAGTAAGAGACTGATAGACTTTTCCTCCAGGAACTTGTCCTAACCTTTTTTTAAACCCAGATACTCTAACCACCATTACCATATCCTCCTGTAACGAGTTCCAGAGCATAAAACCGAGTGAAAAAAAATATTTCCTCCTATTTGTTTTAAAAGTATTCCCATGCAATTTCAATGAGTGTCCCCTGGTCTTTGTACTTTTTGAATGAGTGAAAAATCGATTCACCTCCACCCGCTCCACACCACTCAGGATTTTGTAGACCTCAATCATACCCCCCCCCCCCCCCCCCAGCTGTCTCTTTTTCAAGCTAAAGAGCCCTAACCTCTTTAGCCTTTCCTCATATGGGAGAAGTTCCACATCCTTTATCATTTTGGTCGCTCTTCTTTGAACCTTTTCTAATTCCTTTTTTTGAGATACGGCAACCAGAATTGAACACAATACTCAAGGTGAGGTCGCGCCATGGAGCAATACAGAGGCATTATAATATTTTGGGTTTTATTTTGCATCCCTCTCCTAATAATTCCTAGCATCCTATTTGCATTTTTTTTTAAGTCCGCTATTTTTATTGAGTTAGTTTACAGAAGAATAACAGAACAAATCAGAGTTTCAACAATATTATACATATGGAAAGAATGAAAAGAAAAAAAGGAAAGAGAAAAAAAAATGGGGGGGGGGGTGAAGAATCTAATGCTTCTCAACATGCATCTTTGAACTAAGCCAGGAGCGGAGACCACTTCTCTTTGTCCTATATAATAATTCTCACCTCCAACGTTCTGTGCCTGGGACCGTGGCACATTGAGAGGTGGTCTGCCATGCAGTGTAGATCACATGACGTCAGTAGCTGCTCGAACGAACAAGTGGCACGCGCGAAACAAATAAACAAACAAAAGAGGCTCGAGACTGCCTACCGCCCTCCCAAATCAACAGCTGGCAAGCACAAAAGGCTCGAGACTGCCGCCTGCCCGCCCGAACCTGTTGCACTCGCAAACCGCCCTCAGAACACTTAGCAGCTGAGGAAACTGCCAACCTCCCGAAACGCTCTCCCGAAAGTGCGCCCGCCCTAAACAGCCAGCTCAGCAGACAACACTGCCGGCCTCCCGAAGCACCGTGCTGAAAGTGCCGCCCGCCCTCACAAAAACTTGCAGCTTGCGACCCTGCCGGCGTCCCGACCCTGATGCGCTCAGCGAACGCACTGCAGAATCACCACTGACAGAATAGGCAACTCCTGCTGCCATGACAGAGGCACCTGACAGGCAGCTGCAAAGTGCAAACAAAACTGTTCTGGGTAAGTGTCCTATGTGCAGCGTAGAACGGAAGGAGGGGGGGGGTGGGCCAAATTCAGACAGCTGAGAAATGGAAACGAAACTCATCTGGGTAAACACACACACACACACACACTTTGGCACACTGTGTCACACACAGACTCTCTCTCTCTTTCTCTCTCTCTCTCTCTCACACACACACACACACAAACAGTCTTTCACTCTCTGTGAGTCGCTGTCACACACACTCTCTCATACACACATACACACACACTCAGTGTGTCTGTGACAGACACACTCTCACACACACATACATGGGAAGAGGATTACTGTACATGCTGGTACAACACAACAACACGAGTTACAAATAAAAAAAAAACACAAAAAAAACATGGAGCATCTTCTACATTATACAAACTACACAGACATTCCTTCTGATTAGAACACTTTTCTAACAACTGTTTGGTTACAAAAAAAAACATCCACATAAAACCTTGCTAGCGCCTGTTTCCTTTAAAACAGAAACGGGCCTTTTTTACTAGTATAGGATAAAATGGGGTGATTTTTTAGCAAGAGAAGTTTCATATCTATAAGTCTGAAACATCAGATTCCACCATTCTTAGTGTGTGGCTTGGTTCAAAGATTTCCAGTGCATGAAAACAATCTTCAAAGCTAAGGCAAACAAGGTACTTACAAGCTTGCATTCAGTAGGAGTTAACATGGATCTGAAACATTGGTCTCTAAGCAACACATATTTGTACAATATGGGACCAGTAAAATGGTTTTATTTTGCATCCCTCTCCTAATAATTCCTAGCATCCTGTTTGCATTTTTGGCCACCACCACCACACACTGGGCACACTGAAAGCTGGTGTAAATTCTCCTGTCTAAATTAGGCGCAGATCCAGTAAATTCTATAATACTGTGTGTGCATCTTTAGTGTATGTCCCTGACTTGCCTATGCCCCTCCCAGTTGAGCACTGAAATTTTTATGTGCGTATCTTATGTGCGGCTGCCGGCAGTAGTCCCACCCTGAGCGGATGTGCCATTTCTGGGGGAAAAAGAAAACCCCTAGAAATGGCTTGAGCGGCAATAACCCAGTATTGCTGGGTTAGCGCGGAAGCCCTTATCACCACCTCAGTGTGTGGCAGTAAGGGCTCCCCGCCGCATGGCCGTGTGGTAGGAGTTCTCTTACCACATGGCCATGTGTGTCTGGAGGCCTTTTCACTCGCTGCAGGAAAAAGGGCCCGCAGCTTGGTAAAAAGGACCCCTCAATTGTTTTGCCAATTAGTATCAATAATTGATTGTTAGTGTCCAAATATTGGTACTAATTGGCTCATCACTCAATTAAAAGGCATACACAAATTGGGCACATGCCCAAATTTGCACATGCAATTTTAAACACCATTTATAGAATTTGGGGGATAAGGAGGAAGCTATCAATGTGGGCTACCATTGAGATGGGTTATTTTATTTATTTGTTACATTTATATCCCACATTTTCCCACCTATTTGTAGGCTCAATGTGGCTTACATAGTACCGGAGCGGCGTTTGCAGACTCCGGTGTAAACAAATACAAAGTGATGTTGTGGTAAGATAAAGTTCATGTGGTACAGCCACATTAGGGAATCGTACAACCGAAGAGTTGTGTTACGTCCATTACGTTCTTTAGTTTTGTTGTGCTGCAGAGATCAGGCATTTATGTTGGATCGGTAGGGTATGCCTTTTTAAGCAGGTTAGTTTTTAGTGTTTTCCGGAAGTTTAGGTGGTCGTTCGTAGCTTTCAAGGCTTTTGGTAATGTGTTCCACAGTTGTGTGCTTATGTAGGAAAAACTGGGCGCGTAAGTTGATTTGTATTTGAGTCCTTTGCAGCTTGGGTAGTGCAGATTTAGATACGTTCATGTTGATTCAGATGTGTTTCTAGTTGGATGCGGTTATTTTGTGGCTAAGTAAGGGTGTTTCAGGTGCAGAGATCCTGCAATCTAAAAAAATGCACATTTTCGGTTTCCGTTAATTGTGGCCGTGAGTGGGACATTTTATTAAATGGTTTATGTGATAATTTGTGAATTTTGAGGTATTTTAAGGTTCTCAATAAGAGAAAAATGTATGGTGTCTTAAAAAAATTCATATTTTTTAAATTTAAAAACACCGGGTTGAACGAGAAGCTGGGTTACATATGATTAAAAGTGACCCAGTATGCTAACAATATGCTGGGGGGTGGGGGAGGTAGGTCCTTTTCTCCATTTCACAAAATAACAGTTTGTAAGTGAATTTGGATTATTCTCTAGCGGCTTAGCTAATTATTCATTTTATATTTGCACATTATAAAATTACCCTTCATGAGTCCTGGATGAGTCTGAATGTTCTACCACATGCTGGCTCATGATGCTTTGAATATGAAACATTCAGAAGCAAAGTAAAAAAAAATGCTTAAGTTGTTGTTTAGAAAAAGTTGGTTTGATGCACAACATTTTTTGACTATCCTGAAAAACACTGGCATCACATTTTTGGTGCGATGGAACAGCTCTAGCATCTCACCAATCAATATTCAGCCTGCGGCAGTCAGCGTTCAAAATTAGCCCTGAATATTCAATATTATTTTTTAGATCTCAGCCATGGCATATCAACAAATATGGGCCCAATATTCAAAATGATTTAAACAGCCAGGAGATGCTGATGGCCATTTAAATCACCTGTCTGACCTGTTTTGGTTGTATTAAAGTTCAGATCTTCCCTGACGTCACGAAATCGACCCAACAGAGAAGGAAAGCCTTCCTGGCATTAAAAACAAGAACTGCTGAGATAGGGGGGACCTTTTTTCCTTGCCTACCTGTGCAAATGCCTTATTAGACTGGGTCAGGTTAAATACACCTTTTATTCAACTGATAGCCTAAAATCTTTTCTGGACTCTAAACAACTGTGATAACGAAATTTTGGGAATATTACGCCTCTTGTTATTTTTGATGATTTATTGTAATATTCTTCGCCAACTCTTTTCGCCTCCTCCAATTAATGAGGTCTAAGGAAGCAAATATCATGTTGCAATGTAGTAGAATTATATTGTGAAGTATTTATTACTTCTATGTATTATTTTCCTTTAGAAATATTGTTAATTTCCGCGAATTATTATGGCTGTATTTCATTAACAAGTCTATTCTTGTTAAAAGTTAAAATTAATAAACAAGTTGAAATATATAAATCACCTGTCTGGGGTTAACCAGGTACTTTCGGGTGCACTTAAATTAGACAGCGCCTGGTTAGCGTCCAAACCGAAACCGACTGTTTTGGGGGCTTTCCGGGGGCGGAGTTGGCACTTAGAGGCCCTTTTCCTAAGGCGCACCTAAAAGTGACCTGCGCTAGTGTAGGAACGTGTTTCGGATGTGCGCAGCTCCATTCGCTCAGCGCGCCTGGAAAAAAAAGTTGTGTTTTTTTGGGGGCTGGAAAATGGACGTACAGCAAAATTAAAACCAGCACACGTCCATTTTTGGGCTGCCTTACAACCACCCACTGACTTAGCAGTAAGGTCTCACGCACTAACCAGGTGTCAAGACACATGTATTAGGCACGCAGCAAAAATGGAATTACTGCCCAGGTCACGTGATAGCCGGACGGTAGTGCCAATTTCATACGTGTTGGATGCACATAGGCACCTGTGTACCTTTGTAAAAGGGCCTCTTAGCCGGTTAAATTTTCAGCATTTAAACCGGCTAAGATAACTGCATAAAACACAATTCTATCTTTATATGATTCTTCATAGCTAGTTAAATGCCGAATATCACACTTATCCGGCTATGTTTTCGCTGGCTCCGTATATCCAGAAATTCATTGCCGGAGCCAGACGTGGCCCAGTATTGAATTTCCGGGTAAAGCACCAGCAGTGGTCAGCAAAACGCTGATTGCTGTAGGCTGATTATCGGGCCCTATGTATATTCAGCACTGATATGTGAAAAGGCAGTGGCACAGATCATACAAAGTACATGGTCACTGCTGGAGTCTATACATATAGCTGCAACGTCCTATATATATATCTAGGTAGTTTGCTTTAGGACTGGTCTTTTAGCAGGCTTAAAGTAAATCACCTATCTATTGTATAGTGGCTGAATATCATCACTATCCTCCACATCTAACTATATAAATGAGAGGTGACCGACTCACCCGCAAATGCGCAGTAGAGAGCAGCTGTCATCAATGTCCCGCCTGTCATCAACGTTCTGCGCATGCGTTGGACTCACGGAACAGCTGTCAAGGGGAGAGCAACAGCAGACAAGCACCTCTCGCACACAACCGCAGACTCCAGCAAATAGGAAGGGGGAGGAGGACCTGGAACACGGGGGGGGGGGAGGGAAGGAGGGGGAGTGCAACTCGGAGCAGCAGACTTCAGGGACGGAGGGGAGGAGCCTGCGGCGTCACATTTACAAGGGAGGCTCCAAGGAGGGAAGGAGGGAGGGATATGCCAAGGAACACGGAGGGGAGAAGCACTTGAACTATGCAAATAGGAAGGGGGAGGAGGGCCTGGAACATGGAAGGGGAGGGAAACAAAAACCAAAATCTTGCCCGTTTTAAGGGGCTTAACGACTAGTTCTATATAAGGTGCAGCGAGTAGTCTGTATTAAATTGGTCATGGGCCCAATTTGCATGCAAATCTTAATTGAGAATGAGCCAATCAGTGATAATAATTGGCTGATAACAACCAAGTATTACTAATTAGCAATAATTAGAATTTGCGTGTGCTTCTTTTTAGGCATATTCTAAAAAGAGGAGTGTGTAAATCTCTAATGCTCATAGCTGAAAAGGGGGTATCATCATGGGAGGAGTATGGGTGTGTCAGGCCATTACTCAAATGCGTTGTTATGGAATTCAGAGGAACGCACCTACCTGTAGACGTGGGTCTTTACACCAGGTTTTCAGTGGCATAGATGGACCTGTCTGAGGGGTCTTTTTACAAAGGCGCGCTAGTATTTTTAGCACGCACTAAAAATAAGCTAGAAATGCCCATATATTCCTGATGCATTTAGGGTTAGGCCTGCCTCAGGGGTCAAAGAATAGCTCTGTGACATACACATGGTGTAGGTTCAATGCCCCAAAATTGAATGATTGTAATCACAGTTTGCCGCACTTGCGAAAGTAGAGCTCTATAGAAAGCCTTCTCGTTTGCACAAAAGCGCTAGTAGGCCAGGCTCTCTATAGAGCTCTACTTTCGCAAGTGCGGCGAACTGTGATTACAATCATTCAATATTGGGGCATTGAACCTACACCGTGTGTATGTCACAGAGCTATTCTTTGACCCCTGAGGCAGGGGTTGCTCAACGCCGAAACACGGCCCGTGTCGGGTCGCTTATTAATAAAGAACTTCAATTGTCCCAGTCTTGAAGGCCCAGTGTTGCTTTTTTGTTTGTATACTTTCTATGTATGCTGTATTACCCTCTCTATTTGTGTTACATTTAGGGCTAGGAAAGAATGAAATGACTGCTGCTCCTAGGGCTGCTCTGCTATCAGGGTAAAGGTATGAAGAAAAAGAGACCACCAAGAGAGAAAATACAGAAAGAGCAAAAATGAACAGCATGGTTTTGGTATTCTTGCCAAAGAGCTCTCCAAAATTTCTATTTTGATACAGAAAGAGCCAGTTTTGGCTGCATATTCCTCAGCAGATGTTAAATGCTTGCATGCAAATTAATGAGTATAAGTTTAGCTGAAGGTCAAAAGAAAGTCCTTGAATACAAACAGCGAAAGATCCTGTTCCAAATCCCTGAGAGATGTTTATCGGATCTGATGACTTTGAACCCCCGGGAGCTTTTCTTGTCATCCAAGAAAGGAAAGAACGGAATAGGGAGATAATGAGACTTTCTGGTCAGCTAAAGGAAAGTATAAAAAGGGAGTTAAAAATGTAACATTCATGTTGCTGTCTCTATGGCAACAAGTTGGACGTCTCTGACACTGTGTAATCGCTGCATGAGTGCATAAGGCCTTTAACAATGCTGTTGGTTTGGGTTACTTTGTAATTGCAGAAAATTTCGTTAAAAATTGAGGAAAGATTGAAGATACATTTCTTCTAGAATTCTTCTGGACTTTCTTTGGTTTACAACTTTTATCACCACTTTCCTTTCTTATAGTTTATGTCCTTTGTGTATTCCAATATCATGCAGTGAGATCAAATGTACATAAGTACATAAGCACCGCCATACTGGGAAAAGACCAAGGGTCCATCAAGCCCAGCATCCTGTCTCCGACAGCGGCCAATCCAGGCCTCAAGAACCCGGCAACCCCCCCCCCCCCCCCAAAAAAAAAAAAATAATATTCAATGGATTTTTCCTTCAGGAATCTGTCCAAACCCCCCTTTAAACTCCGTAAGGCCAGCTGCTGTCACTACATTCTCCAGCAACGAGTTCCAGAGTGCAACTACACGCTGAGTAAAGAAAACCTTTCTCCTATTTGTTTTAAATCTACCATATTCTAGCTTCATCTTGTGTTCCCCTTGGTTCCAGGGGCGTAGCCCGACAACAGATTTGGGTGGGCCTAGGCAAGAAGTGGGTGGGCACCAAGTGTTCTCCACACCACCACCACCAAAAAAATATCTAAACTGGCAGGAAAACGCTTCTTTCCACCTTGGCAGTCTGCAGAAGGCATGTGCTGAAAACTGAGCATTCGCAGGTTCCGGTATCGTTGAGAGTAGCGTTTTTGTTACCATTAGGCGGAAGTCTTCAGCTGACGGAGCTTTGGATCCCCACCAGCTACCGCTAAATGTGTGCTACTGTTGGGTGGGCCTGAGCCCTAAGTGGCTACGCCACTGCCTGGTTCTATTATTGTGTGAAAGTGTAAGCAAACGCTTCACATCTGTCCACTCTACTCCGCTCATTATCTTGTAGACTTCTATCATATCACCCCTCAGCCGCCTTTTCTCCAAGCTGAAGAGCCCTAACCATCTTAGCCTTTCCTCATAGGGAAGTCGTTCCATCCCTTTTATCATTGAATATGAAGACACATCTAGCTTTCTTGGTTATAGGTTTAGTAATTTAGGTTCCAAGCTAAAGAAGATTCCTGGTTCTATTCCATATCATGACTTCTTCTTTCTAGGTTGGCCAAGTCTGGGAGTGCTTACATCCCCAGGGGATGAAGACGTTGCCACCATGAAGTAATGCCTAGATTGCCAAGTACAGCTTTTGATCCTCAGACTTAAAAGGGAGTCACGCTACATGTCCTCCAGCCCAATTAAAGTATGCACGTGATGGGGGAGAGAGGAGAGATCTAAAAACAGGGGGGACGTCCTCAAGTACTGCTAATGAAGGCTCATGGTGCCAGATCCCAGCCTTGCTCTCTCTGAGCTTGAACAACTAATAGCGAGAGCAAAATGGCAGGTCTTGGCTGCATGTACCTTTATATTACACTTGGAACATTAATTCTATAATGGTTCGGAGAGTAGACCCTCTTTATGATGTCATTAGTATTTTGTTTCTTGGAGGTATTAACCATGCCTATCTTTGCTCAGCTTCTGAGCTCCTCCTGGATCACAATTCAATGTGTTTTGGCTGTTCTATTGGGTCAATATTCTGAAGCCATGGTAAAAGCAATTATTTTAAATACTGGCTGGGGTGGTTTAAAAAAAATACCAAGATCTTCAGATACTGGCCAATATTCAGCAGACAGTCGGGCCTTGTTCGGCTTCAGCATTGAATTTCCATTTATTTTAAAGCTGGCTAGCACATGATCGATTAAGTTAATATTCAGACTTAACTAGACATGGGTTGGGGCCGTTTTACAAAGGCGTACATGGGCCTACGCACATCCAACGTGTGCCAAATCAGCATTACCATCCAGCTACGCGTGCCCCCTGGGTGGTAATTCCGAATTTGGCATGCACCAAAAACATCTGGTAGAAAATACTTTATATTTTTAAACCCTGCTGAGTTAACTGCTTTTACCATATTCTCTGGCAATGAATTCCAGAGTTTAACTACATACTGAGTGAAGAAATATTTTCTCCAGTTTGTTTTAAATTTACTAGACTTGTTTCAATAACAACTAAGTGCTAAAAAAAAAAGTGTCCAAACTAATCAGATGACCATTGGAGGGATAAAGGCACGATCTTCCTTAGTCCCCCAGTGACCACTGACTCTCTCCCACCATCTTAAGAGGTGAAAGTAACACTATATACCAAGTTCTATGGTTGCAGCAGATATAATGGACATTCCTCTTAAAGCAGCAACAAGGTCTCTGGAGTAGCTTAGTAGTCAGTACAATGGACTGTAAAGAAGGGGACCTGGGCCCATATTCCACTCTAACTGGTACACTTGTGGTAGAAAGTGTTAGCCCTCCAAAAACCACAAAATACCTACTGTACCTACATATAGGTGACACCTGCAAGCTTAAGGAGTATTGTAGTGGTGTACAGTGAGGGAACAGTAGGCAGTTTTTGCTATTCATGGAGGACTCACCATATACGGGGGTAATGGTGAGAAGTGTACCTGGGACTTTTTACGTGAAGTTCACAGCATTGCCCCCTAGGGTGCCCCACTGCTCTGCTGGGATGTCTGTGTGGACAGTCTATTAAGAATCCGGATCCTCTAAAATCCCAATGACTTATTTTTTTGTATTTTTCCCTAGGACTTTTTTTTCTTTTTCAAAAATAGTACCAAAAGATAGATGCACCTAACACAAAAATGCCAAGGGAAAAGGTGATTTTCAAAACAAAAAAATAAATGTTTTTGTGGATTCGAAAATCTCTATGTTCGCCACTCGATTTTTGGACTTAGATGTCATATCACAACAAAGAAAATGTTTCACTCAATGTGGAAACTCAAAAGAATAAAACCTTTCTTCCCAAGGGAAACATTCTGCAGACTGGTACAATCAATGGTACTAAGCCAACTAGATTACTGCAATGCAATTTACGCCGGATGTAAAGAACAAATCATTAAGAAACTTCAAACTGCACAAAACACAGCTGCCAGACTCATATTTGGTAAAACAAAATATGAAAACACCAGACCCCTAAGAGAAAAACTACATTGGCTTCCACTAAGAGAACGCATTGCGTTCAAGGTCTGTACTCTGGTTGATAAGATCATAGACGGTGAAGCTCCGGGGTATATGTCAAGGCTTATAGACCTACCAACCAGGAATTCTACTAGATTATCACGTACGTTCTTGAATCTCCACTACCCCAGCTGCAAAGGCCTAAAATATAAATTAACATATGTTTCCAGCTTCTCCTATATAAGCACGCAAATATGGAATGAATTACCAAAATCCATAAAAACAACACACGACACAAATAATTTCCGAAAATTACTGAAAACCAACCTATTCAAAAAGGCATACCACAAAGATCCATCCTAAATACCAGTAGTAATATTTGCACCAGAACTACACAAAACGTAACCCTTTATTTTCTGATTGTTCAAACTAATCTACCATGATTGAAGTGTAATATTCCTGATTGTTCAAGCCAATTTATCACGATTGAAGTTTAATCCCATACTTTTTATTTCTTATTACGAAAATGAACTTTCCTCACCTGTATTATCTAATCCACTCTGTCACCTCCATCTTAACTCCATGTATTTCTCTTTTCCGGAATTGGTGATCACCAATACGGAACAATGTAAGCCACATTGAGCCTGCAAATAGGTGGGAAAATGTGGGATACAAATAAATAAATATCTAAGTGAATCTCTTCATAAAGTCAGCTAATAAATCCCAATAAAGAAATAAATATTGAAAATGTCCCTCTATGTTATTATGCCAGCTCTATTGTTAAGCTCACTTATAATGGGTTATGATAGTATTTATAACAGAACCAGGGCACCCACCTGGAATTATAGAATAGGATCCTACCATGCACCCAGATGTAAACTTGCCCTCATAAGCCGCTGAAAGCCATCACGTTAGTCACATCTAAAGATCCTAAGAACATTTAGCTTATCCTTTCCTATTACTCTGTATCATACAATTTTAGCATGCTGAATTGGCATAACATAGCCAAAGCATTTCAAAAGTTTGTGTATGAGCCTGAAGCCAAATGTATTAATAATGTATTTCACTTTCTTCGGGAGTCTGCCTCATTTACAGGCGATATATTCTGTAGTATGAAATTAGTAGCTTTACTGAAGAGTTCATTCAAATCCATATACACAGACTTTTTTTTTCTCTCAGTCTCTCTCTCTCTCTCTCTCTCTCTCTCTTTTCAATCTGGTAGTCAGGTGGGAAATCAAAATCTCATCTCATGAGATCTAACTCCCATTAAAAAAACTGAGCCAATATCTGCTCGAGATAGTTTCTGTACTCCTGGCATCGAATTTTAAAAAGTCTGAGTCTAAAAGGAGATAAGACGGTATGTCACAACAGCAGCACCCTTATAAAAGAGAACCATTCATTCTACAGGCTACAAGTTCTCCTGAGACAAAAAGTGCCTTTAATATGGTAAATGCTGTGCAAACAAACGTTAGTTTTAGATATTAAGGGGTCCCTTTAATTAAACTGCACTAGAATCTGGCCTTAGCATATTTTAACGCAGGACTTTCCTCTGCACTAGGCTATTTTCAGTGTAACATGATTGCAGGCTTTTGGAATATATATTTTTTTCCTGGTCTCAAGCTTTTCACGTTAGCATGCAATACTGGCAAAAACTTAACATGGGAGCCCTTATTTCCTTAAGTACTCCCGTATTAACTTCACATTAGCCAGTTAGCACGTGCTAATGCAAACATACAAGCTGAATAATACTTCCCCACCCGTGAAACAGCCCCTCCCCCAATTTTAATTAACAAGCAATTAGCATGCACTGACAGGCAATTTACTGCAAAATGCTTTAACACATTTTGTGGTAAGCCTGTTTTCCTGCACCAAGCGTGGGTTAGCACCTAGCTTGGTTTAATAAAAGGGCCCCTAAGAATCTTGCAAACAAATTTATAATCCATTTTAATAATCCCTTTTAAAAAAATAACCTCTTACGTCCTCGTAGTAGCCTTTGCTGCTGGTGGAGGAGCCTAGTGGTTAGTGCAGCAGACTTTGATCCTGGGGAAGTGGGTTGAATTCCCACTGCTGCTCCTTGTGACCTTGAGCAAGTCACTTAACCATCCATTGCCCCAAGTACAAAACAAGCACCTGTTTATGAAAACTGCTTTGATTGTAACCACTGAAAGGCAGTCCCATGCCCATTTCCTTTCTTCAAAGGAACAGTAGCTGAGTCATTACATTCTGCCACATCACTGGCAAAAAGCCCTGCAGCTTGTTCAAGGCAGAAAATGGCGCAATGTCTTTTAATCACCACACTGATGTCTGTGTTACAAAATGACAATCAGAAAAAAAATATACGACCCGATGAGTGAAAAGGTACCAAAAGTGGAGAATGTGACACCTAACATGGCCAAACCCGAGCTTCTCGTCTTTCCCCCTAAACCCACCTCTCCTCTTCCCCCTTTCTCTATTTCTGTGGATGGCACTCTCATTCTCCCCGTCTCAACAGCTCATAGCCTTGGGGTCATCTTCGACTCCTCTCTCTCCTTCTCTGCTCACATTCAGCAGATTGCCAAAACCTGTAACTGTCTTGTCTGTATTATTTAGATTGTAAGCTCTTTTGAGCAGGGACTGTCTCTTTGTATCAGGTGTTCAGCGCTGCTTGCGTCTGGTAGCGCTATACAAATGATGATAATAATAATAATAACATCAGCAAAATCTGTCCCTTCCTCTCTAAGAACTCTACCAGAACCCTCATCCACACTCTTATCACCTCTCGCCTAGACTATTGCAACCTGCTTCTCACCGGCCTCCCACTTAGCCATCTCTCTCCTCTTCAATCAGTCCAAAACTCTGCTGTGCGATTCATTTTCCGCCAGAGTCGCTATGCTCACATTAGCCCTCTCCTCAAGTCACTTCACTGGCTCCCTATCCGTTTCCACATTCAATTCAAACTTCTCTTACTGACCTACAAGTGCATTCACTCTACCGCTCCCCAGTATCTCTCCGCTCTTGTCTCTCCCTACGCCCCCCCCCCTCGGGTACTCCGTTCTGTGGATAAATCTCTCTTGTCTGTCCCCTTCTCTTCTACTGTTAATTCCAGACTCCGTTCCTTTTATCTCGCTGCACCTCGCGCCTGGAATAGACTTCCCGAGCTTGTACGTCTTTATTCATACACCTTGAGCATCAATTCCTTCCTACATGCCAGAACACGAAGGGGCTTTAGCTTCACTGAACGCTTCAGCGTATCTTATCTGAAAGAAGCGGGACGACCATCCAACTTGTCACCACTAAAGAAGAAAGCCCTAGCTGCTCTCTAAGGGGCCCTTTTACTAAGCTGCGTAAGCGTCTACGCCCGCCCAATGCACGTCAAAATGGAGTTACTGCCCAGCTACCGTGTGGCTCTTGTGGTAATTTCATTTTTGGCGTGCATCTGATATGGACGTCTAGAAAATAATTTTTATTTTCTGCCGCGCGTATCGGATGCGCGCCAAGTGGCATTTGGTGGGCATTGGTCATTACTGCCCGGTTGCTGCATGAGACTTTACCGCTAGGTCAATGGCTGGCGGTAAGGCCTGAGACCTAAAATGGACAAACGGCAATTTTCATTTTGCTGCAAGTCCATTTTTGGCAAAAATTCTTAAAAGGCATTTTTTCGTAGGTCTGCTGAAAAATGATTCTGCGCGTACCCCAGAACTGCGTCTACACTACCACAGGCCATTTTCAGCGTGCCTTTGTAAAAATACCCCTAAATATCACTACTCCATTGATTCCTGATGCAGGCGCTGTGCGCCGAAACGTGGCCCATGTTGGGTCATTTAAGAAGGAATTGATGCTCAAAGTGCAGTGGTGTAGTTACGTGGGGCCTGGGGGGGCCTGGGCCCCCGTAGATTTGGCCCTGGACCCCCTGCCAACGACCCTTGACCCCCCTCCTGCCGCCAGCCCGCCGTCACCTACCTTTGCTGGCAGGGGACTCCAACCCCCCACCAGCCGAGGTCCTCTTCTTCTCACAAAAGGTTTCCTTCCTGTACAACTTGCAGGACGTCAGAAACAGAAGGAAGCCTTTTGCGAGAAGAAGAGGACCTCGGCTGGCGGGGTGTTGGGGTCCCCCGCCAGCAAAGGTAGGCGACGGCGGGTTAGCAGCAGGAGGGGGGGTTGAGAGGGTTGGCGGCGGAGGGGGGGCAAAGTTGGTGGTGGCGAGGTTGGCAATGGCTGGCTGGCTGGCGAGGGAGGGGGGTGGCGGCACCAGGGGGGGCTAAATGTGCCCCCTCACCTCGGGCTCTGGAACTCCCTCCCACCGAAGTCTGGCTACGCCCCTGTCAAAGTGTATGAATAAAGAAATTGTCTCCTGATTTTGAAGGTTCCTGGTGCTTCTTTTTTGATATATGGACTTTGTTCTGTACTTTGGGCCCTCTCTGTGCTGCTTTGCGATATATAAACTGTGAAATAAATAAATTAGAGCCTCTTTTACTAAGCTCCGCTAGCGAATCCCAATAATTGCTAGCACAGTTTAGTAAAAGAGGCCCTAAAAAAATAAAATACTGTATTCAACAAAATAGACATAAGTGAAATTGTATTTTACTTTGTTGATAACTAGAAAATAAAAAAAAAATTAATGATATATTAAGATATTGGGAAAGGTATTGCTCACAGTCGATCTACAAATTAGGGGAAATGTGGTACTGAATTATGTAGCATAAATGTTGTAAAAGAGCTGTAAAATGTTTGACATCCTTCAGCAACATGAGTATAATGAAGGCCCGTCTACTATACCCATTCCTTTAAAAAAATAAAAACAACTGAACCAAACAATAAGGGGAAAAAATCCTGTAGAAGATGAATCGGTCCATCATAATCACACTACAAGCATGACTGTTTTGGGTTTCATAAATCTCTGTAAAATTCGGTTCGCTATACTGTAATAGCCTTAGAGAGCCACTGAAATAATGATCTTTTTATGTATGGTTTACTTTTCTAATCTTTCTTAATCTCCTGGTGTTGACTAACTTTGCTAATTAGCTCTAAATGTATGCTGCTTTTGAAGCAACGCTTACACCGTTATGCTGGCATTATTTTGAACTAGCAATAAAATGATCTATTCAACAGAAACAGCAAGGCAAGGATGTTGCCTATGAAAATGGAAATGCCCTGTCTTCTTTGCAGCATTTTTCTATTTTTCCTAATGCATTTATTTTTTTTACGTCAGTGGTTTGTCTTCTGGGGAATTTTTTTCCCACATAAAAATCCACCCCGGAATTAATTTGACTTCATTCTGCAAAATTCCAGAGTTTTTTGTTCGTGGATGGATGGGTGGAGGTTATATTACATTGTAGTTTGAACTTTGCTCTATTTTTGCAGTTCGATTCTATAACTACTTTCTTTTTAAATAGGTTTGCTGCAGGTTATGAAGGCAAATTTGCAACATGAAGCTATTAATGCCTTCAATTCCTCCTGAAGGCACAGAGACCTCGAGTCACTTGGCTCCCCCCTCCCACCTGCACCTACCCCCCCCCCCCCCCCCCGTGTTAATCTGGCTGCTTTTCCCTTCCTTCTGGTTCTTTGCCATCCTCTGTTCGTGGCAACGATGGTCTGTGGTAGGGATTCACAGCACCACATTTTAGGATATTTCATGATAAGATTTGTCGACATTGATATGATAATCCAGGCACTAGCATTTCTTCCTGGCAAATTGGGTTTGCTGTGTGATGCCCAGGGCAACAGTATCCTCCAGTGGTGATTGCAAGTTGGACAGTAAATTGATAATGCCGAAGTACGTCTGGTTTGAACCTCCACTGCAAATCCTATCCCATATGCAGCATATGGCTTAGCAGGAGTCCTTGCGGTCTGTGCTGAAAAAACCTCCAGCCAATCAAAGGAAGCCTTTTCGAGCTTTTCCTCCTGCTGTTGCCATGGGGATATTCTAGTTCTGCCTCCTTTGTCTCACTCTCTTTGCTGCTGGATGTCCTGTCACGTGATTAACCTTGGCGTCGCCACTGCTACAGCTAGGACGGACTCGTCTCTCTCCCTCCACACTTTAAGCTCACTGCAGGGAAATAAGGCGCTGCTGGTTTGAGGGGCTAAGAGTTCAGGGAAGGGGGTTATCATTTTGTGGGCCAGTGAAGTCAGTTTCTTGTAAGTCCCTGCAGGCTGTGAAGATGAACGTGATTTTTATTGATCTGTTCTTCTTTTTAGGATTTTAATCTGATTTTCAGCATGCCGTTTCGTAGATCACTTTGAGCATTCTCTTGGAAATGTGGCTAATCAAATCATCAGCCACTGCGACTCAAGTAGAAAACAAAACAGCTTGTGTTTGACACATTCTCCTTGCTTTTCACCCGGTGGTGCTTCCTAAGCAGTACCTGGCGTAAGGCCTTGATCATGAGGATGATTTTAACAAAAGCGTTTGGAAATTATTTTAGGATCCCTTTTAATGAAACCACTGCATAAAATTTGGCTGTTTGGTACTGTAAGCAGGAGTCTGAGCTACAAGTACTTATGTATTGATTGGACTTTGATTCTGAATCTACTTCAAGCACTTTAAGGGCAATCCTATATCTATAAAGCACTCCTAAATTTGGGCACCAACCTCCTAATTCTACATATGGTGCTCAAAATTGTGTGTGCCCAAATTATGCATGCAGTTTAATATGCATGATGAGCCAATTGGCACTGATAATTGGGCACTAGAATTAGCAATCATTTGAATTTACATGTGCATCGTCATAGTCACTATTCTGTAAAGATGCGTGTGTACATTTTTACGTGCAGATCTGAAAAGGGAGTGTGGCCATGGGAGGGGCATGGGCAGGTTCTGAGTCATTCCTGGAATTTGTGTGCAGTATTACGGAAAAATCAAATTAATGAACTCAAAAATACTTGCAATCTCATATGAACAACGGGGGCTTTATAGAATCATCTACTCAGTATCACATTTGCCCAGCGTCATGTAATACCTTCCCTTTGACACTTTATATTTACATTTTGTATTTCTTAAAAAACTGTAATCTTAAAGTTTTCCACAACCATATCAGGACAACTTCAATAGTCTTAATTCACTAATGGACCTCAGTAGCTCAATGTGTAAACTGGCTGCAATTCATTTGTCCAGAGACACAAGCTCCAAGCTCTTAATGCGACATTGGCTCCTCATTGGTCCCTCCATCAACTTTCCCCAAACCATATCGTTTTAATTTTTAACATAGTAGAGAATTAAAACTTAGCGTTCAGAGTAGCTTGACAGTAAATACTGTTTGTTTGTTTGTTTTAAATGTTTTTATTAAGTAGAGAAACACACCATATAGAACTTGAAAGCATGAACTACCAACAATACTGGTTCAGCACAATTGCAAACCGAAATACAGATACACAGCACTCAGGGACAGGATACGCACTCATTAAGCTGTACTCTACAACAGTTCACCTACCACTTCCCCTCGCCCCTGTGCGGATACCAACCAGTCAACATTATGCTTAAGCAGGGTGTTCCTCTCTTTTTGTTTATATTCCCCTCATCAGATATGATCCCCCTTAATACCCACCGCCCTCCTCCTATCTGCCCCCCTCCCTCCCTCCCTCCCTCCCTCCTGTACCCCCCACCCTTCTCCTACCTTCCCTTCTAAACTGGTGCACATTCCGCTAAGTGCTGTAAATACTGTTAATGGTGACAAAAACTGACATGCGGCATGTTTCGCAGGTGCTGTGTCAGGATCAAGTCTATTTTAATAACGCCATCATCCATTTCTAGAATTGGAGCCAATGTCGAATTAAGAGCTTGGAGCTTGTGTCTCTGGACAAATGAATTGCCGCCAGTTTACACATTGCGCTACTGAGGTCCATTAGTGAATTAAGACTATTGAAGTTGTCCTGATATGGCTGTGGAAAACTTTTAAGATTACAAGTTTTTAAGAAATACAAAATGTAAAATGTCAAAGGGAAGATATTACATATTATGACGCTGGGCAAATGTGATACTGAGTATTACGGAATAAGGCACGAGGATTTACACCAGGTTTCAGTCTGTGTAAAATCCTCATGCCCAATTCCAGCGCCAAATGCTATTCTATAAATGGCACCCAATTCGGGGCAGCATTTATAGAATAGCGCATAGCATTTATTTTTCGCTGTCACCAATTTTTTGGCACCATATACAGAATCTAGTCCCAATTGCACACAGTAATTAATAGAATAGGCATGCTGATGTGTGTGTGTGTTGGCATTTGTGTGCTAGGTGCTTTTCTATGAAATTGGCATATCCGTTGCATGGCATGTAACAGCAAATGGGCTTTACCAGTTGGCAGAACATAGGCATGTCATGAATGTTCTGCCTTGTAATCACATACCTTATAGAATAGGATCAGATACACACATTGCAAGGCACACATAGGCATGCCAGCTTATGCCTGCTATTGACCTGTGGGTAAGTTTAGGCATGCCACAGTGGCTTTGAGCTACTATTCTGTATCAGGTTAGATGAACCTTGACATCGTTATAGAATTGGCCCTAAGTGCACTTCTTTGTTGTGCCAATATTCAAGTGCCACTTTATGGAATTGCCCCATTATGCAATGGTTTATAACATAAGAATAGCCATACTGGGTCAGACCAATGGTCCATCTAGCCCAGTATCCTGTTTCCAGCAGTGGCCAATCCAGGTCACAAGTACCTGGCAGAAACCCAATTAGTAGCATACCAACATCCCATGTAGAATCTCAAAGAGTAGCAAGATTCCATGCTATCACCTCCATGGACATCTCAACAGCAGATTCTGGGCTTCCCCAGGAACTTATCCAAACCTTTTTTTTTTAAATCCAGATAAGCTAACTGCTGTTACCACATTCTCTGTCAAAGAGTTCCAGAGTTTAACGATCCATTTAGTGAAAAAAAATATCTTTTTCCTATTTGTTTTAAAAGTATCGCCAGGTAACTTCATTTAGTGTCTCCTAGTACTTTTTGAAAGTGTAAAAAATTGATTAAGTATAACGGGATCCTATTGATAATATCAACATTGTTCCCAGATGTTATATAGTTCGTATTTGCCCACAGTCACTCTCAAACTTCATCAGTTTAGAGTAGGGATTCCCAGCCCAGGCCTCAAGATACACCAAGCCATTCTAGTTAAGATATCTATGATGAATATGCATGAGAGAACTTTGCATGTGCTGCCTCCATTGTAGGGGCGTAGCCACGGGTGGGCCTGGATGGGCCTAGGCCCACCCAGTTTGGGTTCAGGCCCACCCAGCAGCGGAGCGGAGGGAGCAGGCAGCGCTGATCCTGCATCTGCCTCCTTCTCTCTGACGGCAGCGCTTCCCAGACGCTGCCTCCGCCGCCACGATCTACCTCCTCCCTCTGTCTCACTCAACAGCAGCGGTAGCGTCGTGATTCAAACACGCTGCCTCCTGCTTCTAACCCGAAAGCAGAGGAGACGCTTCCGGGTTAGAAGCAGGAGGTAGCGTGTTTGAATCGCTACCGCTGCTGTTGAGAGTGAGACAGAGGGAGGAGGTAGATCGTGGCGGCGGAGGCAGCGTCTGGGAAGCGCTGCCGTCAGAGAGAGGGCGGGCAGGTGGAATGGGAGGGAAGGATGCATGGGGGTGAAGGAGAATCGCTGGACACATGGATGGGAGCGGGAGGGGAGGGGAGAGAGGAGAGTCACGGGATGGATGGATGGAGGTGGGGGTCAGAGGAGAGAGAATTGCTGGGGATGGAGGTGGGGGGCAGGGGAGAGAGGAGAATTGCTGGGGATGATGGATGGAGGTGGGGGGCAAGGGAGAGAGGAGAATTTCTGGGGATGGATGGAGGTGGGGGTCAGGGGAGAGAGGAGAATTGCTGAGGATGATGGATGGATGGATGGAGGTGGGGGGCAGGAGAGAGAGGAGAATTGCTGGGGATGGATGGATGGAGGTGGGGGGCAGGGGAGAGAGGAGAATTGCTGGGGATGGATGGAGGTGGGGGGCAGGAGAGAGAGGAGAATTGCTGGGGATGGATGGATGGAGGTGGGGGGCAGGGGAGAGAGGAGAATTGCTGGGGATGGATGGAGGTGGGGGGCAGGGGAGAGAGGAGAATTGCTGGGAATGGATGGATGGATGGAGGGGACAGGGGCAAGAACAGAATTGCTGGGGATGGATGGATAGGGGCAGGGGAGAGAAGAGAATTGCTGGGGATGGATGGAGGGGAGAGGAGAGTTGCTGGACATGGGTGGATGGAGGGGAGGGAAGAGGAGAGAGGAAGGTTGCTGGACATGGGTGGATGGAGGGGAGGGCAGGGGGCAGAGGAGGGTTGCTGGACATGGATGGATGGATGGAGGGAAGGGCAGGAGAGAGGAGGCTGCTGGATATGGATGGAGGAGAGGGAAGGGAGAGAGAAGAAATGCTGGACATGGATGGAGGGAAGAGTGAGGAAGGAGATGAGATGAGGGAAAAGGAAGAGAGGAGAAAATTGCACATGGATGAAGAAAATAGGCAGAAGCTGGACCACTGGACAGTCAAGTCTGCGGAGGACCCAGAGCAAGAAATGAAGAAGAAAGGCGGAAAGTAAAGAAATAAATGGAAAGGAAGCCCTGGAAACGGAGTAAAGAGGACAGATAGCAGCAGAATCAGATACTGGGCCAGTATGATCAGAAAAACAAAGTCACCAGACAGCAAAGGTAGAAAAAAAATCATTTTATTTTCATTATAATGATTGGAACATGTCCACTTTGAGAATCAGGTGCTCAACATTAAAAGTTTATATTTATTTACTTATTTATGGCATTTTATCCCACATTAAACATGAATTAGATTGGAACCTGGGATCATTTAATGTTTTTTTTTCCTGGAGAGAGTAATGCATTGCCTCCTCCACCCCCCCAGGCTCTCTCCCCGGCTATAGCCAGCTCTGCAATTTTGAAGGGAGGTGCACAGGTGGACGGGGGGGGGGGGGGGGGGGGGGCGCAGAGGTGAACCGGGGAGAGAGCCTGTTGTTAAACATTTACCAGCACACCACTGTCTAGTGCCCACCCATCCAACCTGTTGGCCCACCCAAAAATTGACTTCTCGCTACGCCACTGCTCCATTGTATGCAAATCTATTTCATGCATATTCATTGCAGATATACTGAAAACCTGACTGGCCTGGTGTAGCCTGAGAACTGGGCTGAGAACCCCTGGTTTAGATTATGATGTAAGTTTAGTTTATTTTATTAAAATGTAATATACCGCCTTTTGCGTAGTTAAAGCGGTTTACAATCATTAAAAACATTAAATAGAAAATATGAAAAAAAACTGAACTAAATATGTTTTATAACTAGAAAATGTCTTCCTTGTTTTTCTTATAATTGGATACATAGTAATGGTGTATTCTACAACATTTATACTAGTGCATAATGGTGTCTTCTTAACCTTCTGGTGGTGGTACTTTAGTCTCAGCAGTCCTAGCTTGACTTAAATTGCTTTGAATATCGGCCCACTAGTTTATAGTATTCTATAAACTACATGTGTACCTGGGTGATATGCCCATGGCCTGCCCATGTGTATGCCCCCTTGATGTTGGGTGCTATGGTACTTAGGCGTTACCTTATAGAATAGTGCACTTAGGGGCCTACCTGTCAGTTAATGGCACTTTTGACACACCTAAGTGGAGAACAAGATTAGCACCATTGAAAGAGGAGCCTTCCAGGAGCTGGAGAGACTACGTCTGAACTGAAATAGTAACGTGGAGGGGCATAATTGAACGAAAACGTCTATCTCCATGGGCGTTTATCTCCGAGAACGGGTCCGTGAAGGGGCGGACCGAACCGTATTTTCGAAAAAAAATAGACGTCCATGTTTTATTCGACAATTTGTGAGCTGGGCGTTTTTGTTTTTCAGTGATAATGGAAAATGAAAGCGCCCAGCTCAAAAACGAATAAATCCAAGGCATTTGTTCGTGGGAGGGGCCAGGATTCATAGTGCACTGGTCCCCCTCACATGCCAGGACACCAACCGGGCACCCTAGGGGGCACTTTTACAAAAACAAAAAAAAAAAGGTAAAAGAGCTCCCAAGTGCATAGCACCCTTCCCTTGTGTGTTGAGCCCCCCAAATCCCCCTCAAAACCCACTGCCCACAAGTCTACACCATTACTATAGCCCTAAGAGGTGAAGGGGGGCACCTACATGTGGGTACAGTGGGTTTGGGGGGTTTGGACGACTAAGCATTAAGCAGCACAATTGTAACAGGTAGGGGGGGGATGGGCCTGGGTCCATCTGCCTGAAGTCCACTGCACCCCCTAACAACTGCTCCAGGGACCTGCATACTGCTGCCAGGGAGGTGGGTATGACATTTGAGGGTGAAAATAAAAAGTTGTGAAGCATCATTTTTTGTGGTGGGAGGGGGTTAGTGACCACTGGGGGAGTCAGGGGAGGTCATCCCCGATTCCCTCTGGTGGTAATCTGGTCATTTAGGGCACTTTTTGGGGCCTTATTCGTGAAAAAACAGGGTCCAGGAAAAGTGCCCTAAATTCTAGCTACAAAGGCATACTTTTTTTCCATTATCGGCGAAAGGCGCCCATCTCTCCTCGGCCAATAACCACGCCCCAGTTCCACCTTCGCCACGCCTCCGACACGCCCCCGTCAACTTTGTACGCTTCCGCGATGGAGTGCAGTTGAAAACGTCCAAATTCGGCTTTCGATTATACCGCTTTATTCGTTTTTGTGAGATAAACGTCTATCTCCCGATTTGGGTCGAAATCTAGGCGGTTTTCTCTTTCGATTATAAGATGGATAGTAACATAGTAGATGACGGCAGAAAAAGACCTGCACGGTCCATCTAGTCTGCCCAACAAGATAAACTCATATGTGCTACTTCTTGTGTATACCTTACCTTGATTTGTATCTGCCATTTTCAGGACACAGACCGTAGAAGTCTTGCCCAGAACTAGCCCCACCACCCAAACACCAGCCCCGCCTCCCAATCTCGGCTAAGCTTCTGAGGATCCATTCCTTTGAAATAGCTTTCAAAGATTCCCAGAGCAGCTCTTTTTGGGGAACCTGAAGCTATACAGGCTACTGCATGACTCCTGACGCAGGCGCTGTGGCTCCAGAACACGGGTCCATGTCGCTTCCTTTTATGTCTGGGATAAGCAGCATAAAAGGTATTGAACTTCTTCGGGATCTTGCCAGGTATTTGTGACCTGGATTGGCCACTGTTGGAAACAGGATGCTGGGCTCGATGGACCTTTGGTCTTTCCCAGTATGGCAGTACTTAAGTACTTATGCTACTATTTGAGATTCTGAATGGAATCTTGCTACTCTTTGGGGTTCTACATGGAATGTTGCTACTCTTTGGGGTTCTACATGGAATGTTGCTATTGTTTAGGTTTCTGCCAGGTATTTGTGACCTGAATTGGCCACTGTTGGAAACAGGATGCTGGGCTCGATGGACCTTTGATCTTTCCCAGTATGGCAGTACTTAAGTACTTATGCTACTATTTGAGATTCTGAATGGAATGTTGCTACTCTTTGGGGTTCTACATGGAATGTTGCTACTCTTTGGGGTTCTACATGGAATGTTGCTATTGTTTAGGTTTCTGCCAGGTATTTGTGACCTGGATTGGCCACTGTTGGAAACAGGATGCTGGGCTTGATGGACCTTTGGTCTGTCCCAGTATGGCAACACTTATGTACTTCTATCCTGAGAGTCCACACCAATAAAAGTCATCATTTTATCGACTACCAAGTGTGCCTTCTGGATTTCTCTTTTTGCTTTTTATTCTAAACTTAGGGATGTATTTGTCCTTTCTTGTGGGCTTTTGTACCAACCTCTAGGTACCACATTATAGAATTGCGCCCCACATGTGGAAAATTCTTAATAAAATTACCCCTGTTGTGTCTGAATAATTATCTGCAGCAAACATGCTGTAGCTATTGTGATACTTTAAAGTCTCCTCCAGTTGGCCCCCAAATATGTAATTCTTGACTGTCCTATTCCTAGTGCAATAATTTTGAGTAGCAACGTAGCCAAAGAGCAAGAGAAAACAGCTGAAGAACAATAGTAGCATGATTTAAAGTGGAATCACATGACTGTAAATGAAAGATGGCTCCTAAAACTGGGAGGGGCCCAGTGTACTTGTTCCAGTTGAACTTAAACCACAAACGGTAGTCAAAAAGCAGATCAATGGGACAGAATGCCTAACAAAAATAACTGGGACCAAAGAGTATGTCCTTTAGGACATTCTCCATCTGATTTACCGTACTGCTAGGCAGCTTTATTATCTTTTGTGCTATAAAAAAATGAGAAAATTAAACAGGTCTTTTAGACACCTTTCTCCCCAACATAGATTTGGGACATCCAACACATTTTTAATAAAATAAATTAATCGGCGAGACTTTTATGAGGTACTAACTCATGGCAGGAGGTCAAAACAAGGAAGAAAGAAATATGACAGATACCTTAAAGAGTTATTAACCAACTCCAGGCATGTGTGAAATGAAAAGACTTACATGATTAGCCCAAGTGAGGGAGGTCACACAAAGATAAACAAAAGTATAAAAGTTATAAGCTGGAGAGCCAGACCTTTGCAGAGTATTAACCCAAACCAAGGAGGTCAGTGAGACAGAGAAATAATATTTCATGGGGTATTAGCACATGTCATGGCGTCCTGAAAAAAAAAAATAATTCTCATTGGAACTATAAGCTCAAAACTATATAATACAGATTTAAATGAATCTGAAGTGAAAAAAAAAGACCAAAGTCAATGTGCAAACGTGTTCTTGAGGGTATAACAGCTGCATTAGCTTAACCATGGGGTCCTTTTACTAAGCTTTGAGAAAAAGTGACCTTAGCACACTCTTAAATGGGTGTTTACCATACTCTAAGACTATTTTTACCGTCGCCAGAAAATTGACAATTTTCTATTTTTTTCTATTAAAGTCCATATGCTAACGTTGCAATTAAAAAGAATTATTGTGTGAGCACTTAACTGACACCTATTTTGTAGGTTATGGGAAATGGGACTTGATATACCGCCTTTCTGAGATCTTTGCAACTACATTCAAAGCGGTTTACATATATTCAGGTACTTATTTTGTACCAGGGGCAATGGAGGGTTAAGTGACTTGCCCAGAGTCACAAGGAGCTGCAGTGGGAATTGAACTCAGTTCCCCAGGATCAAAGTCCACTGCACTAACCACTAGGCTACTCCTCCACTAGCAACATTCCATATAGAAGCCTGTCCTTGCAGATCAACAATGCGGCCGCGCAGGCTTCTGTTTCTGTGAGTCTGACGTCCTGCACATACGTGCAGGACGTCAGACTCACAGAAACAGAAGCCTGCGCATTGCTGATCTGCAAGGGCAGGCTTCTACATGGAATGTTGCTAGTGGAATAGCAACATTCCATGTAGAATCTCAAATAGGGAAAGGGGACTTGATATACTGTCTTTCTGTGGTTTTTACAACTACATTCAAAGCGGTTTACATATATTCAGGTACTTATTTTGTACCAGGGGCAATGGAGGGTTCAGTGACTTGCCCAGAGTCACAAGGAGCTGCAGTGGGAATTAAACTCAGTTCCCCAGGATCAAAGTCCACTGCACTAACCACTAGGCTACTCCTCCGCTGGTTATAAGTGCTCACGTGCTAATCCTGCGCTAACCAGTTAGCGTGTGGTAATATGGATGCACTCACATTAGCAAAGGAATGCCTACTTTCTGCCCCTCCAACAAATATTTTAAAATATTTTTTAGTGTGTGCCCCGCAGTAATCCATTTAAACTGCAGTGAGTGCCTAAAAGGGCCCTCATATTAGAGAAAATGCAAATTTACAAAATCTCTAATGAATATTATAGTGGTGTTATGCACTTGTGATAACCATGTAGACCTGCATTACAGTAATACCTAAATTAAAGCACCAATTGCACACCAATGTTTACAGAATATGAGCACTTACAAGTGGAATTGGAGCCCTTAATTCGCAAATACGCACCTAAGTGCTAGGCACTGGTCTGTAAATATGACATAAAGGGGCAGTCTGAGGGTGGTCTGGGCCCCCCGCCTGGCTTCTGCCCGTCACCCCCTTGCCGCCATAGCTGATGCCCCCACTGCCCTGGTCCTACCTGAAGGGGTCCTGGCAGTCTAGTGGCCTCTGTGGGGGGCATGTTCTTTCCTGACCGCTGCGCTGCCACTATTCCCCTGCCTGCCAGCGCCAACATGTTTTCAAAATGTCTCGGCCACCATTTTTAAAATACGGTGGTGCCGGGCAGGGGGGAATAGTAGCAGCACAGCGGGCCAGGCAGCAAAGAACATGTCTTCCCCCCCCCCCCCCCCCCCTTGATCACCAACGGTGCGCCTTTCAAGGTAGGACCGGGGAGGGCTGTAGAGCCCAGAACCGGGGAGGGCTGTAGGGTCTCTGGGCCCTTGGGCACTGCCCAGTTGCCCAAATGGTCAGTCCGCCCCGGATGGCACACATGCCACTTAGCAAACAACTGCAAGTAGGCCACACCTGTGGGTGGAGCATGGATGTATCATGGGTGTTCCACCTAGCAACGCACACAACTTATAGAATACTGCCATTGACATGGTATAAGCAGTCATGCCTAAATATCAGTGCACTAAATACGCCCTAACACTGTTATAGAATTGGCACTGTGTGCGTCCCTTTGTGACACGACTTTATAGAATTGCCATAATGACTAGATTCATGAGTTCAGATATAAAAGCACTCATTAGGAAAGGGGATGGGATTGGATATACCGCCTTTCCCTTTTTCCCTTTTTATCTTGGGTTAATGGCACAGAGTCAGCATGGGTTCAGCCAAGGGAAGTTCTGACTCACCAATTTGTTTAATTTCTTTGAAGGCATGAATAAACGTGGATGAAGGTGAGCTAGTTGATGTAGTGTTTCGAGATTTTCAGAAAGCTTTTGACAAAGGTCCTCATGGAAGACTCCTGAGAAAAAGTCATGAGATAGGAGGCAATGTCCTTCTGTGGATTAGGAATTGGTTATTAGGCAGATAACAGAGGGTAGAGTTAAAAGGCCACTTTTCTCAATTGAGGAGGGTAAATAGTAGAGCGCCGTAGGGATCAGTACTGGGACCAGTGCTATTTAACATATTTATCAATGACCCGGAAATCGGAATGACGAGTGAGGTGATTAAATTTGCAGATGACACAAAACTATTCAAAGTTGTCAAGACACAAGTGGATTGTGAAAAATTGCAGGAAGACCGTAAGATACTGGAAAACTGGGCATCCAAATGGCAGATGAAATTTAATGTGGACAAAAGCAAAGTGATGCACACTGGGAAGAATAATGCAAATCATAGTTACCTGATGCCGGGGTCCACCTTGGGAGTCAGCACTCAAGGAGATAACCTAGATGTCATTGTAGACAATACACCGGAATCTTTTGCCCAGTGTGCAGCGGCAACCAAAAAAGCAAAACAGGATGTTAGGAATGATTAGGAAAGGAATGCAAAATAAAACCAAGAACATTATAATGCCTCTGTATCACTCAATGGTGCGACCTCACCTTGAGTATTGTGTTCGATTCTGGTTGCCATATCTCAAAACGGATATAGTGGAATTAGAAAAGGTTCAAAGAAGAGCAACCAAAATGATAAAGGGGACGGAACGCCTTCCATATGAGGAAAGGCTAAAGATGTTAAGGCTCTTCAGCTTGGAAAACAGATAGCTGAGGGGGGGATATGATTGAGGTCTACAAAATCCTGAGTGGAGTAGAATGGATAAAAGTGAATCAATTTTTCACTCTTTTCAAAAGTACAAAGACCAGTAGACAGTCAATGAAATAGGAGGAAATATTTTGTTCACTGAAAGAATAGTTGTGGTAACAGTGGTTAGCCTTTCTGAATTTAAAAACATTTGGACAAGTTCCTGGAGGAAGTCCATAGTCTGTTATTGGGATGGACATGAGGGAAGCCACTGCTTGCCCTGGGATTTGTAGAATGAAATGCTACTAATTGGAGGATACTGAGCTAGATGTACCACTGACTGACCCAGTATGGCTATTCTTTTGTTCTTAAATTATACCATGGTACATGAACAAGTCAAATCCACAAGACTGAATGGCCACAATAGAAAAAGTAGTGAAAATTAACTCTCTCTTCTCCTTCCTCTTCTTTCCACTAATAACCACATTTGTTGAATATAACGTAACAAGGCTGACAAACTGAGATGTGTGTCTATGGCAGAACTAGTGGAAATGGGGCTTCCTGACTTTGTTCTTCTCTATTTACAGCAGTTAATGAAACGTTCATACATAAGTCTTGTATCATTTGAAGAAAACATGCAGAATTCTCTTTTCTATCGAGCGTCTTAATTTAGCGAAACTTTAAAGGCATATAATTTCATGCACTATTGACAAAACAACAATTGCTATTACATAATTTGATGGGGAGGGAGCCAAAGTGAAAGTGGCTAACGTACTTCTCTAGCCTATTAGAAGAAGGGAGGTCATAGAAAGACGTCATACATCCTCAGCATTTGAATCCTTCCATCCTGAACCATTAGAATTTGAATTGTAAAACCAAAGGTCACCCATATTCTAGATGTTACTTCCTAGCTTTTCTCATTCAGTGCATGCAATTAGAACCCTGTCAACTACCGTAACTGTTGTCGAGTACTGTAACCATAAAAGACATGTTGCTAGGTTTCCTTCTGTTTGCAGTGCGTTGCTGTATATATTGAAACTGGTAGACTGAAGCATGCCACGTACAATGGAAAAGGCTTGCATGAAATAAAATGTGCCTATTTAAATTGGAGGTGCACTGCGAGATCAGCAAAGATATAATTGGATTGTTATATTTGTTTGTTTTCAAGATGCGGCTCATTGCCCTCCGGAAGGCTTTTGTTTCATGTCTTCTGAAGAAACAGAACAACTCTGAAAAGTGCAAACTAAGTGGATCCATAGGAACCAGCTCTGTGGGTGTATAGTGAGTGCTGAGCACCCCAGTACTGAGCAAGTTTATTGTGTCCAGGAAGGGGTCATTTGTTTTGTGTTTGGCACCCCAAATCATTTTGAAATGTTGTCACCTATGAGTGGGTCACCTTTGTTCCTGCACTCTGTATGTTCTTTTAAAGCATTTGAAAAAAGGAATTGGTTCTAAATTCTTTACTTGTTTGTTTTCTGTGTTTGCCTCTGCTGGTATGAAATTGATGACCAATGGCAATTCTTAACTATCAGGCTTATTTTCGAAAGGGATCGCCGGCGATCTTCCGACACAAATCGGGAGATTGCCGGCAATCTCTCAATCCCGGCCAAATTGGTATTATTGAAAGCCGATTTTGGCCGGCCCCAATTGCTTTTTCGTTGCAGCGCCGGCCAACCTTAAAGGGGGCGTGTTGGTAGGGTAGCGATGGGGGCGGGGCGGGGTTACGAGATGGCCGGCTTCACCTTATTATGAAAAAAAAAAAAAAGGCTAGCTCGAATTAGCATTTCGCCGGCCGGACTTGGTCCATGTATTTTTAGGACCAAGTCCAAAAAAAGAGCCCCAACTGACCAGATGACCACTGGAGGAAAGCGGGGATCACCTCTCCTTACTTTCCCAGTGGTCACCAACCCCCTCCCACACACACAAAAAAATTAAAACATATTTTGCCAGCCGTATGCCAGCCTCAAATGTCATACCCAGCTCCCTGACAGCAGTATGCAGGTCCCTGGAGCAGATTTTAGTGGGTGCAGTGCACTTCAGGCAGGTGGACCCAGGCCCATCCCCCCCTACCTGTTACACTTGTGGTGGTTAATGTTGAGCCCTCCAAAAAAAAAACAAACCCACTGTACCCACATGTAGGTGCCCCCTTCACCCCTTAGGGCTATGGTAATGGTGTAGACTTTTGGGCAGTGGGTTTTGGGGGGCTCAGCACACAAAGGAAGGGTGTTATGCACCTGGAAGCTAATTTTGTTTTTTTTTTACTGATTTTTTAATTCCCCCCTAGGGTGCCCGGTTGGTGTCCTGGTATGTCAGGGGGGCCAGTGCACTACAAATGCTGGCTCCTCCCATGGCCAAATACCTTGCATTTCACCGGGTTTGAGATGTCCCGGTCCAGTTTCCATTATGGCTGAAAATCGGAGCCGGCCATCTCATCTAAACTCGGCGATCCGCCAGTGATCCTGTTACAAACCCGGAGAGCGATTTGGCCGGCGCCAAGTGTATTTCAAAAATACGCTTGGTTCTGCCCGCTTACGGCGCCGGCCCCGAAGATGGCCGGCCATCGATTTCATCGGCGCTGTTCAATTATGCCCCTCCATACCACAATCAAAATATAAGGGATCCAAACCCCTTCCAAAAAGTAAAAACTTCAAAAAACTGGGGGGTCCTTTTACTAAGTTGTACTGAAATTTGGCCTGAGGTAGTGTAGATGCATGTTTTGGGCGAGTGCAGAATCATTTTTCATCACACCTGCAAAAAAATGCCTTTTTAAATTTTTTCCTGAAAATGGACGTGCAGCAAAATGAAACTTGACGTGCGTCCATTTTGGGTCTGAGACCTTACCGCCAGCCATTGACCTAGTGGTAAAGTCTCACGCAGTAACCGGGCGGTAATGACCTACACGCATCAAACGCCACTTGGTAAGCATCTGATACGCATGTCTGAAAATTGTTTTTCGGCCGTGCGTATCGGACACGTGCCAAAAATGAAATTACTGCAAGAGCCATGCGGTAGCCGGGTGGTAACTCCATTTTGGCGCACGTTGAGCTGGCTTAGTAAAAGGGCCCCTGGGTTTGATATAGCTACAAACTCAACTCAATTCACTTAAGAGACATGGAATAACTTTAGAGTAAATAAAGGACACCTCAAAACACTCCCAATAGGGTTGTTTTTCTCCTATTCGGAGTTTGTTTACACTGATTCTTTTTTTGCTTAGTCTCTGACAACAGTGATAGAAATGGGGCTCCCAGTATTTATAGAGTATCTGTGATCCCCTATCGGGAGTGTTTGAGGTGTCCTTTATTTAATCTAAAGTTTATTCTGCGTCCTTTAAATGAATTGAGTTGAGGTTATAGTTATATCAAACCCAGTGTTTTGAAGATTTTTTTTAATTTTTTTAACTGTATGCAGGGAACTTTATCCCCTTAAAACATTCCTGAAAAATCAGTTCATGTAAATGCAAAGATGCTTCTTAAAAGGATGAGCTCACGTCTCCTTTTATTTGACCTTTCAGTGCTTTGTTTATATATTTTAGCCATTATTCTCCCCATAACAGTTTCACTTTCCTTTAAAGAAAACCTTGACAATTTCCCCACCAGAACCAGCTGCTGCTTAACTGTTAAATTTCTTTACACAGCAGTTTTCATCAGTTTAGTGGAACCCATTTCAGCTGCATTTTGGACAATGACATGTTCTCACCTTAAGCACAGCTGAAAAGGAATGGAAGGTGGATATTCTGGACCATTTGTCAAGATTGAGGTATTTACTGCCAGCATTTAAATGCTAAGCAGCTCCCTGCTGTGTGGTCTTGCATCAATTAACATTTATTTTGACTTTTTACAACCTCACATGTCACCTTTCTGTGCCCATTTGTTTTAATGCTAACAATAGAAATCAAACAAAATAAAACATGGAAAAGAAAATAAGAGGATACCTTTTTTATTGGACATAACTTAATACATTTCTTGATTAGCTTTCGAAGGTTGCCCTTCTTCGTCAGATCGGAAATAAGCAAATGTGCTAGCTGACAGTGTATATAAGTGAAAACATTCAAGCATTACTATGACAGTCTGACAGGGTGGGAGGATGGGGGTGAGTTGGAGGAATGCATGGGGACATCAAAGCATATCATTGATATTCTAACAGGATGGGTGTGGATAGGTGAGGGGTGGGGGTGATCAACAGAGACATACAGCTTTATGGTTTATAATGGGCTAGGAACCCCAGATCCTTGTTAAGTCCTTTCTGTTGGGTGTTAAAATATTCAATCATTCTGACTTCAAAGGTCTTATGTTCTTGTATGGTTTTAAAGTTACCTTTCAGGATTCTCACTGTGAAGTCACTGGTACAGTCAGTGTCCTGGTCCTGTAAAATGCTGACCAACAGGGGTGGCACCAGTATTGTTCATGTGATGTCTATGTAAATTGAATCTTGTCTTAAGCGTCTGGCCTGTTTCTCCAATATAGCATCCTTCGTTACATTTTTTACACTGAATGATATATACCACATTGGAAGATGAGCAAGTGAAAGATCCCTTTATGTTGAATATCTTTCCTTTGTGGATGGCTTTGGGGTCCTGTGAAATATTTTGGCATAATTTTAATGCTTTGTTAATGCTAACAAATGTTAGCTTTTCACCATTGACTGTTTATGGTTCTATATCATTTCAGAGCAATTTGGGATGAGAAAAATAGACCATGAGTGCAGTATGATGCTGCCATGGGGTGCACGGAAACCTAAAAGCAGTAAAATGAATTGCTGAATCACTTGAAAGCCAATATAAGTCCATGTTCAAAAGCACTTACCTGATTGGCAAAGGTGCCCACAGCTTAAGTTGGATGCGTGCCTTCTTACATAAGTACATAAGTAATGCCATACTGGGAAAAGACCAAGGGTCCATCGAGCCCAGCATCCTGCCCACGACAGCGGCACCTGGCAAGCTTCCCAAATGTACAAACATTCTATACATGTTATTCCTGGAATTTTGGATTTTTCCAAGTCCGTTTAGTAGCGGTTTATGGACTTGTCCTTTAGGAAACCGTCCAACCCCTTTTTAAACTCTGCTAAGCTAACCGCCTTCACCACATTCTCCGGCAACGAATTCCAGAGTTTAATTACACGTTGGGTGAAGAAAAATTTTCTCCGATTTGTTTTAAATTTCCTACACTGTAGTTTCATCACATGCCCCCTAGTCCTAGTATTTTTGGAAAGCGTGAACAGACGCTTCACATCCACCTGTTCCACTCCACTCATTATTTTATATACCTCTATCATGTCTCCCCTCAGCCGTCTCTTCTCCAAGCTGAATAGCCCTAGCCTCTTTAGTCTTTCTTCATAGGGAAGTCGTCCCATCCCCGCTATCATTTTAGTCGCCCTTTGCTGCACCTTTTCCAATTCAACTATATCTTATTCACCCAAAGTTATGTACCCAAAAAGGGAACAGTTTTTGAGGCATTCCTAGGGCTGGCAGCACCTAACTGGGGGCCCCTTTTACTAAGCCGCGTAAGCGTCTACGCGTGCCAAAATGGGCTTACCGCTCGACTACCGCGTGGCTCTTGTGGTAATTTCATTTTTGGCGCGCATCCGCTACACGCGTCTAAAAATATGTATTTTATTTTCTGGTGCGCGTAGGTCATGACCGCACAAATTCTTTACCGCTAGGTCTATGGCTGGCGGTAAGGTCTCAGACCCAAAATGGATGTGCAGCCACACGTCCATTTTTGGCAAAAAAAAAAGGCATTTTTTGTAGGTGTTCTGAAAAATCTGCATGCGCCCAAACCCGCACCTACAGTACCGCAGGCCACTTTTTACCGCGGCTTAGTAAAGGACCCCTGTATAATTTATACTTCTTAGCTGTGGTAGCCACTTCACATATTTATTTATTTATGGCATTTATATTCCACATTTTCCCACCCGTGGGCAGGCCCAATGTGGCTTACACCAGAAAAGGGCTGAAAAGGCATACATTAATTTGGCATAAACAATCAAGTACATGGAAGTAGGAGTGATCAGTAAGTAATTACAGAGAAGGGGAAGGGGAAAGAAAGTGGAGAATATCATTAAGATAGGTACAGTACAACAGTCAGGGATGCAACGGCGGGACTTTAGCGTAAGCTATTCCAAATAAGGTGGTCTTGAGTGCTTTCCTGAAGCTCAGATGATCGGGAGTAGTTTTTACAGATTTAGGTAATCCATTCCACAAATGAGCACCAACATAGGGGAAAGTGGATGCGAAAGTGGCTTTATACTTGAGGCCAGAACATGTAGGGCCCTGATGGCGAACCTATGACACGCGTGTCAGCACTGACACCTGTAGCCATTTCGATGACACGCGGCGCCGCCGCAGTGTGGTCCGCCCTCCCTCCTCGCTCCCGGAAACTAACCTTAAAGCCTCCTTTCACGTTGCAGCAAGCAGCAGCAGGGCAGGCCACTCCTTCCTTCCGTGTCCTGACCTCGCCTGACGTAACGTCCGCGAGGGCGGAGCACAGAAGGAAGGAGGAGAGGTCTGCCCTGCTGCTGCTTGCTGCAACGTGAAAGGAGGCTTTAAGGTTAGTTCCGGGCCCGGTAGCGGGTGGGCAGCGATCTCGGGTAGGGGGGGCCCGGGGGCGGTCCTAGTAGCAGTGATTTTTCTTGAAGTGACACACCACCCGATTTATGCTTGGTTTTTTGGTGAATTTTGGCACACCAAGCTCAAAAGGTTGCCCATCACTGATGTAGGGTAATGGAGAGTTAAGTACGACCGAGATGATCTGTCAGAGTTATCCATATAAGCTGGAGCTTCTCCGTAGAGGATTTTATGCACCAGGATGCAAACTTTAAAAGTGATCCGGTCTTTAACGGGTAGCCAACGCAGCGGCCTCGAACTTTCGAACCTCGATGTTCCATAGATCAGCCGTGCAGCAGTATTCTGAGCAGTTTGTAATTTTCTTTGAAGCATTTCTTTGCACCCTGCATAGATTCCATTGCAATAATCAAGGTGGCTTAATACTAGTGTTTGAACTAGATTGCGAAATACATCTCTAGGGAAATAAGGCTTTATACGTTTCAGTTTCCAAAGAGCGAAGAATGCTTTCTTGGTGGTAAGGTGATGGGAATTATTTTCCTATTTGTGATTTATTTATGTATTATTTATTGGGATTTATTAATTGCCTATATGAAAATATTCACCTATGGTGGCACACAGCAGGTATAATTTAACTTATAATTTTGTTAACAGCATATCAATAGTAAAATGACCAAATCTAATAATAAATACAGTCAATGAGATGAACTTCGAAATGGCATATTGAAATCTAGTAATAGGACTAACATGAAACAGTATAAGAAATATACACATTTAACAGCCCTGCAGAACAGGTTTGATTTTGTATTTATGCTTTTATTTATTTGTTTGTGCTATAGATTTGCTTAATCCCTGACGCAGGCATTGTTTTGCCGAAACACTGCTAGGTCAGGTCTCCTTGCGTGTGCTATAGACGTTGTCTTCAAGTGTATTTTTATCACCTCACTGTTTTGCCTTTTTGGTCTTCTTCGTTGTTACTTTATCCTTCTCCAGTATTTCATTCACATGTTTAACATTTTGCATTGTTACTGGTTTATAAGATTTGGGGTGGGGGGAGCCAAAAAAGTGTTGAACTTAAAAGAAAATATTTCATTAACTTAAAGGAGCAATATTAGTTACCAGTGTTGGCATGAATAAGATACAGAATACTGGCATATTATTTAGGGATTCCTCAATATGTACACTCTTTGTTGGTGTCATGCCTTCCTCTTCGCCAGTTTTGGTCCTCCCAGGTTAACTATTTACAGGGCTTTTTTTGAGGGGGTACTTTGGGGTACTGAGTACCGGCACCTTTTCCATTGTCTGCTAAAATTGACCCAGGGACCCCAAATTTTAATGAAAGGGCTCAGGCTCTTCACACCAATTCTGCCTTGTCATAGATTCTGTGACTGGTTGCAGGGTCCTGGCTATTGTGGGGTGGGTCCCACTGTGATCACCCAACCCCTGAAGGGTGACATAGCATTTGAGTACGGGCACCTTTTTTGCTAGAAAAAAACACACTGACTATTTACTTGTTCCATCATGCTCTAGATCAGTGGTTCTCAACACTGGTGTGTCACTGAAATTTTGGCAGATAGTTGAGAACCAGTAAGTCATGTACTTGAAGTCTCCATAACTGGTCCATACTTCTGGCACTAGCCTCAAATGAATATGTTGCAGCTCATGCGTCTCTTTCACCCCGGCAGTCACCACCATTACATCTGTATTTCCCTTACTTCATTGTTAGCTACAATTAAATGATCTAGGGGTCCTTTTACTAAGGTGTGCTGAAAAATGGCCTGTGGTAGTGCAGACGCGTGTTTTGGGCACGCACATAATCATTTTTCAGCGCACCTGCAAAAAATGCCTTTTTAAAATTTTTGCTGAAAATGGACGTGCGGCAAAATGAAAATTGCCACACGTCCATTTTGGGTCTGAGACCTTACCTCCAGCCATTGACCTAGCGGTAAAATCTCACATGGCAACCGGGCGGTAATGACCTACGCTGTCAAATGCCACTTGGCGTGCGCCCAATATGCGCGTCCAAAAATATTTTGGACGTGCGTATCAGACGCGCGCCAGAAATGAAATTACCACAAGAGCCACGCGGTAGCTGGGCGGTAACTCCTTTTTGGCGTGCATTGGACGCGCGTAGATGCTTACACGGCTTAGTAAAAGGGCCCCATAGCGATTTTCCTTTGTTCATCTAAAAACTGTACTGTTCAGTTTGTCACAGAGGTGAATATTGTCAGTCAGGTGTGTCTCATCAGAAGAAAGATTGAGAACCACTGCTGTAGATTTTGCCTATGTTCTTCTAGCAGGTCTGCATTCAGTATCATAGCTCCAACACTGTGAAATACTCTCCCACTTCAACGGAGGATGGACTTTTCCCCTCCACAGTTTAGAAAAGCTTTGAAAACATGGCTGTTTAGACATTTTTTTTTAATTAATGTTTTTCTTCTTTGTGAGCAGTTTTAATTGAATTGTTTTATGGATACCGAGTGTTGTGTAATCTACATTTCCCTTCCTTTTCTTTTTTTTTGTCTGGTTTATTGTCTTCCGCCTTGGATTGTAAGGTGGTATAACACAAAGTTTATATGAAATAAATTAATAAAATAACAGGTCTTACGTTCCTGGATTGTTTTAAAAACTTTCCTCTTAGCATTCTGTCTATAAAATCATTGATGCGGTGCTCTGGTGTTGCAAATCTCTGATTGGAGAAATTTTTTTAAAGTACCTGAATAAGGATATTTTAAAATAGCTAGTTAATGAGACAGAAAAAGAAATAGGGAGAGGAGTGAATTAAAAAAAAAAAAGGGGCCCACAACAGCCAGAGCAATTAGATAGGGTAACATGGGAGGTACATATGATAGATGAGGACAAAGAGCAGGAGGGAGAGAGAGATGCCAGAGAGAATGAGCAGAAAATGTGGAATGAGCTAGTGAGTTGTGCAGCAGGATATGAATAATTCAGAACAGGCCAGGGGGCAGAGAGGAGAGGCAGGAGATAGATCAGGGGATCAAGGAGCTAGCAGTTGATTTCCTGGCCTGTGTGAAGATGGATGTGTGTCCTTTGGTTCAAGAACCTGAAATACCTGCCTGTTAAACCTTACCTCTAAAGTAAAAGGCACGATCAGTAAAGTCAACAAGGCCATAGTCTGCAGCAAAACATATTACTGACCAGACACAGGATAAGAAGAAAAGGTCCAAGGTTACAACTTCTTGGAAAAAAAATAAAATTACTGCATGCAGAGGTGCCACTGATAAGCAGTTCACAAATGCATTTAAAAAAAACATTCAAAATAGACAGGTGCTTTAAAGTGTGGAAACAGATTGCATTAACCATAGATTCATATGCTCCGATAATAAATTGAAAGTAGCAGCAGAAACAGATGAAAGAGAAGAGAGAGATTTGTAAACAAAATGCCTACCCAGCCTGTGGGAGAACATGGAAGAGGCAGAGATCATAGCTATGGGATTGTCTGAAGTGACAACAAAAGAATTGGAAGCCAGGTTCAAAAGATCCCTGGACCAGATGGAGTAGCCAGCCTTTGTCTCAAACTGTTTTCATCTCTCCACCAAGACATAGAAAAACAGGAAAATCCATTACCAGGCAGCTAGCCTTAGACTACAATGGCTAAGTAGCCTAATGGTTAGAAACGTGTTCTGAGAACCAGGCAAGCCAGGGTTCGCATCCCACTGGGTAGGTCATTTAAACCTCAAAAATGGAGTTACTCTTTCAAAAAGTACAAAGACTAGGAACAGGAAGACATATTTTTTTCACTCTACAAATAGGTAAACTCTGGAACTCGTCCTGGAGGAAAAGTCCCCTATCGCTGACCCTATTCAACTTAATGATGATACCCTTAGCCAAACTACTATCAAACCAAAACCTTAACCCATACATATACACAGACGACGTAACGATTTACATCCCATTTAAACAAGATTTAAAGGAAATTTCCAACGACATCAACCAAAGTCTCCATATCATGCATTCATGGGCGGATGCTTTTAGATTGAAACTTAATGCAGAAAAAACCCAATGCCTAATACTCACATCTCAACATAACAAGAACAAATTCACAGCCATTAACACACCAAATCTGAACCTTCTTATTTCGGACACCCTAAAAATTCTTGGAGTTACCATCGATCGACACCTAACACTCGAAAGCCATGCGAAAAACACAACCAAGAAGATGTTCCACTCAATGTGGAAATTAAAAAGAGTAAGACCTTTCTTCCCAAGGAATGTTTTCCATAATCTGGTACAATCAATGGTGCTCAGTCATCTAGATTACTGCAACGCACTCTATGCTGGCTGTAAAGAGCAAATAATCAAGAAACTTCAGACAGCCCAGAACACTGCAGCTAGACTCATATTCAGCAAAACAAAATATGAAAGTGCCAAAATTTGCTCCCTAGCTCACAAAATCATTCAGTGAGTGTGCTTATTAAATCCTTCTGCTACAGTTCTTACCCATGAAGAGAGAAATGATCTACAGGTAACACCACACTTACCTTTTCTAGATGAATTGAAGCTCTACAGTTTCAGAGATCAAAGTTTGGCAGAACAACTCCATAGTAAAGAGCTTTTCAGGTTTTGGCCTAGATTAGCACTGCACCAAGGGCCGTACAGGTGATGCACCCACACCAGGCGCAAATATGAAGGGGCACAAGAATTGTTCCCAGCAGGGGCGTAGCCAGACACCCAATTTTGGGTGGGCCTGGGCCCAAGGTGGGTGGGCAGAAGAACTCTGCCATGTCCCACAAGTGATTTGGTCTTTCCCTCTCCCACCTGCATGCCATATGGTCTCTCAAACATCCCCCCTCCCTCATATACCTTCTAAATAGCAGATTTTCATCGGCAGTGAGCAGCAGCTAACACACACTGCTCATGTTAGCCCTACAGCTACTTCCTGTTTCTGCATAGGCGGGACTACATCAGAGGGAAGGCTGTGGGGCCGGTGTGAGCAGTATGTGTCAGTCACTGTTCACTGCAGGCGAAGATCTGCTATTTACAAGGTATGTAGGATGGACAGTTGTTGGGAATTTTCAGCTGGTGGGGCTTAGGGATCCCTGCCAGCCACATCATAGGTGTGCTACTACTGGGTGGGCCTGAGCCTAAAGTGGGTGGGCCTGGGCCCACCCTTGGCTATGCCACTGGTTCCCAGCCCTCTCATTGGCAATGGTAGTACAAGTAGGGCAGCAGGTGACAGGCGATGAGTTGCACAGGGTGCAACTATAGCTCAAAACGGTTCTGACTTGGACAGATGTGCCCAAGGCAAACTTACGTAGAGGAAAACTGAGTAAAACTGAAAAAAAATCTCTCTGACTGATGACCGACATAAAAGAACTTGACCAGGAAGGTGTATATAAATATCTAGCAGAAGAGGAAGGAGGAACAATCCAGCGCAAATTACTGAGAGAAAAGATCAGCAAACGATATTACAGGAGATTAAAACTGTATTGAAAAGTGTTTTGAGAGCACAGAATAAAATACAAGTCATTAATCAGCTAGCAATTTCTGTGCTCTCCTACAGCTTTGGCACTGTAGACTGGCCAAATAAAGATATTGAAAATCTACTGTTAGATTACTGCTAGGAGTTATGAAGTGCAATTTGAAGACCAGATGCCTCTGGAACAGTAACATCCAAGGATACCCACGAGGGAGATCCTCAGTAGGTGCCAGGGGTATGGATTGAGAGTGGAAGGATGTATTGGTTACTGGGGGGGGGGGGGGGGGGGGGGATCAGGGAGTAGTGGATTTGTGTTTGAAGCCAGGGAAGGGATAGGGGATGGAGTTTATTGGATACAGAGGGAGTGAGGATGGGGGTATCTACTTGATGATAGCGAGAGGATCAGGGTGGATATCTTATGTTCAACCCCTTTAGGAGGATCCCTGGAGTTCAGGTTTATTCCTGTTATGTTATACAAAAAACTAACCCATTTGGAGAAATTGCACCCTATATTTAATAAATGGTGACCAAACATAGGTGCCAGGATGATCCACGCTAAGCTAGTATTCTATCAAGGGTACTTTTATGATCCTTTGTACAATACTAGCTTAGCCTGCATTTTGCACCTAACTTTGGGCTTGATCATTAAATGCTTGCACCCAACTGATGACAGGAGCACAAATGCCTAATTTCTGGAAACACCCCAACTCACCCATGCCCCTTCCATGGCTATGCCCCCTTTGGAGCTCAGTGCTGTAAAATTTAGGTGCACGTTACAGACTAGGACATAGGACAGTTCTACACGTAACTCTAATTACTGCCAATTAAGAGGACCTTTTACTAAGGTGCGCTGAAAAATGGCCTGCGGTAGTGTAGGCGCATGTTTTGGCCGCGTGCAGAATCATTTTTTTGGCGCAACTGTAAAAGATGCCTTTTTGGGGTGGCCGAAAATAGACGTGTGGCAAAATGAAAATTGGCGCACATTCATTTTGGGTATGAGACCTTACCTGCAGCCATTGACTTAGCGGTAAGGCCTCACGCGGTAACCGGGCGGTAATGGTCAACGTGTGTCCAAATGCCGATTACCGCCCGCGCGCCAGAAAATAAAAATATTTCTGACGCGTGTATGAGACATGCATCAAAAATGAAATTAGCACCCAGGCCATGCGGTAGTCGGGCGGTAACTCAGAATTGGCGTGCGTTGGGTGCACATAGGTGCTTATGTGGCTTAGTAAAAGGGCCCCTAAGTGATTGTTACCTCAAATAATTGATTAACACCTAACTGACTAATTTACAAACAGATTTGGGATCCACGCCCAAATTTAGGCAACCTATACAGAATCTGGAGGATACTGTATAAGCCATATATATATAAAATTAATAGCTGAAACGTTAACAACCAAAAGAAACTTTAAAAAAGGAAAGGGAACTTCAAAATAAACCCAAATAAGTCAACAATAATGAGTAGAGTGAAAGGAATTGTATGCAGAAGGTATTAAAAGCACCTACCATGTGACTATAAAAAAAACATTTACCCTTACAGATACCACTTAGTACTTCAAAGGCTATCTACAGAGAGCTCCCTGACGTGGTGTATTGCTGAAAAGAAGATTATATATAAATTAAAAAAGCAAATCCTCTTTACCACAAGTTTTGCTGTAATGTCATACAGGGGCGTAACCATGGGTGGGCCTGGGTGGGCCCAGGCCCACCCACCTTTGCCCAAGGCCCACCCAGGAATGGTGCATTCGATGTCCCCAACCAATACCGTATCCCTAGATGGCTCGCTCCCTTCCCTCCGCTCTCACTCCCGTCCGGCGAGTCCTTCAATTCTGGGGGGTTTTTTGTCCTTCTGCCGCGGTGCTTCCAAGTTCCAGCGATTCGCAAACACACAGGCCGGCTTCAGCGTTCGCTCTTCTGCATCCCGCCCTCTCCGATGCAACTTCCTGTTAGGGCAGGAAGCACACGGCAGAGGGAAGCCCGTGTCTGTGAATCGCTGGTAGCGCAGCATGCCAGTACTAAGAAGCACCGCGGCAGAAGCAGGGAGGAAAAAAACTGAAGTGCCGGACTCGTGGGACAAGGTGGGAGCCCACAACACAACAGTTCCGTACAGCAGTGGCGGGTAGGAAGATGTGCATTTTTTTTTGCGGCGGCTGCTGCGGTGGGAGGGTGGGTGGGGGGTGGGGGGGTGAAGAAGAGATGAATCTTCAGGCCCACCCTCCTTGGGCTCAGGCCCACCTCAAATCAACCCTCTGGCTACGCTACTGAATTGTCATATTCAGCTGTATAAACAGTATCAAACTCAATTATCAGAAAATTGGAGGAAAAAGCCTCAACACTCCATTCTTATAGGCACATTGCCTTTAATTTCTAGGACCACTCGCTGTCATCATTGGCAAAAAGCCTCCAAATCCTATCAAAACATCCAAACATCAAAAATTGAGAACAAAATCTTATCATGGTAGGATGCTCAGCGTCTTCCTACTTCCAACGGCCGACTGTGGCCAAAGTTTCGAAAGCTTTGTCAGGGTCCCTGGTTAACACAGTTCACTGCTGCTGCGATCCAGTTTTGAAACTTTGGCCACAGTCATCTGTGGACAGTAGAAAGACACTGAGCATCCTAGCAAGATAAGTTTTTGTTCTCAATTTTTGATGTTTGGATGACAGCGAGTGCTCCTAGAAATTAAAGGCGATGTGTCTATAAGAACGGAGTCTGCTGAGGTTTTTCCCTCCAATTTTCTGATAACTGAGTTTGATACAGTTTATACAGCTAAATATGACATTACAGCAATACTTGTGGTAAAGAGGATTTGTTTTGGTTTTTTTTGTCCTAGTGTATACTAATGTCCTCTTAAGCTCTGGTTGTGTAGATATAAATCAACAATTAAAAAAAATAAAACTATGAAAAGACAGTAACGGCTCCCAGAGAACAATCTATAATTAAGAGTCATTCAGTACTGACCTCTGCATTAAAAAAAAACCACTGCATGAGGGAAAAGCAAGCAAACAGCTTGCAAGAACCATCTAATGCAAGTCTCGCATTAAAAAACAAAACAGAAATGATAACACCCTAACACAGTATGATTTCTCTGCCCCTAAAAGTGAGACCGTTTTCAAGTCTTTTCCGCTTCTTCTACCTGTACAAACTGTGCATTTGAAAAGCACGGAAAAGGAGAGATGTGGCTTTTCTGTTCAAGAAGCAAAATAAAACATGATGAGATTTTATTAAAGGAGAGTTATGTTATTTAATTTTTGCTGCCTAGTAAACCAAGTGGCTCAATAAAGAAATTTACACCACTAGTAAATCTAAAACTCAGAAATAAATGACGGGTGTGATAATTATACCCTACAGGAAAGCCAGCAGAGATTTAACACTGTAGCAATAGATATGTTAAGGGAGAAAAATGATGTCCCATTGTTAAATGTCATTAAAATAACGAATGTGCAATTATTTTTTTATAGCTCCACACATGCTGAAATTTGATTTTTGCAAAAAGTATAATTAGAATCACCACTGGTGACACTCTGTGCTATGTTAAATATGGAGTCATCAAGTTTACCAAAGGATACTTGAAAACATCAAAAATTTTGCATTCTGTCATTAGGCATCTGGGAGTATTATCAGAAGGCAGCAGAGGGTTCAGTCGAGACACAGCCTACAATGAACTGGATTAATCTGCCGGGACTTACGCTGGTGAACTGGATTATTTTGAAACAGCACCTATTAAAATGAGGATGAAAAATAGACAAAGGAGTCTGCTGACATTTTTTTTATTCCTTTTCTTTTCCTTTCACTGCAGCTCTGAAGTATTGACTTAACATGGAAAGGCTAATGGTACAATTCCCATTAGCTGCTTCTAATTGAGTTCAAGCAGAGCCATTTTCTCTGTCAGTACAGCAGGGTGAGAAGGATCTAATGGATGCTTTCTCTGCTCTGGCATCGCAAACAGGTAACGGGAGTGCGGGTCATTTTTTTTATGTTAAAGAAGACCAACACACAAGGCAGGTTGAGTATTACTCAGAGGCGTAGCCAGACCTCATATTTTGGATGGGCCACTGGGCAAACTGGGTGGGCACATGTACTGTAGTCTTCACAACCCCCATCCCCTGTGCCAAGTCAAAACTTTACCGTAAATACCTGTACTGGTGGGGATCCCTAAGCCCCACCAGCTGCAGGGGTCCTCCAGCAGCAAGAACAGCTTCCTCTCCTTCTCGCTCCAACTGGCGGCACTGTCCACACACTGCCGCTGCCCTGCCTCTTTGCGCATGCTCAGTTCTCATGCATGCGTGAAAACTGAGCATGTGTGGCAGAGGGAGGCCTGCGCAACAAAAGCATGTAGACTGTGTTGTCAACTGGAACAAATAGGGAAAGAAGCTGTTCTTGCCGCTGAAAGACCCCTGCAGCTGGTGGGGCCTGGGGATCCCCACCAGCCAATAACAAGTGCGCAAACATTTTGGGTGGACCTAAGCCCAAAGTGGGTGGGCCCAGGCCCACCTGGGCCCACCCATGGCTACGCCACTGATATTACTGTAAGTGAACACCATAATCACTTACCTGAGAAGTCCATCTTCCTTTTTTAATCATGGCTAAGAGGTCCTTTTACCAATGTGCGCTGAAAAATGGTCTGCACCAGTGTAGGCACGTGTCCTAGGTGTGCGCAGATCCATTTTTCAGTGCGCCTGTAAAAAAGGCCTTTTTAACATTTTTGCCGAAAATGGACGTGCAGCAAAATAAAAATTGGTGCGCATCCATTTGGGGTCTGAGACCTTACGACCACCCATTGACTTAGTTGTAAGGTCTAACACGTTAACCGTGTAGTAATCGTCTATGCACGTAGAATGATGATTACCACCCAGTTTCTGTCACGTGCCAGAAAATAAAATTTATTGTCCGGCGCGCGTAGTGGATGCGCATCAAAAATGAAATTACCGCATGGGCCATGCGGTAGTCATGTGGTAACTCTGAATTGTCGCCCATTGGGTGTGTGTAGGCGCCTACGCGGCTTAGTAAAAGCCCTAATGTTGTACTTGTAATCGATGCTTTCAGTACCCATCTCCTGTTTCTTCTGCCTCTGGCCCACTAAACCTCTCCTCTGGTTCCACAGTTTAACTTGTTTACTTATCTACACATTAAACTCTGTATTCTATAAAGGGCACCCAAATATCCACGCTCAAATTTGGGCATCAATCCTGAGATGCGCACGGAACTTTACTTGGAATTTATATTCTGCTTACACCTAAAAAAGGTTCGGAGCGGATTACAATAAGAAAACCAGTACCAGTAACTGGGAAATGAAACAATGGAAGGTCAAGAAAACAATAATTTTGTAGGAATTAACAATACATAATTCTGACATTTCAAAGCCATACAGAACAAAACTAAAACCAAAACAATCTAACTTAATATCAGATATTTCTTGCATAAGATAGTTTTGCGAAATAAAGCATAACCAGAAATTCAAATCACAGATACTGGTAAAATGTTTCAGATCTTAGCTGCTTGATAAGAAAATATACTTGAAAAAATTCTTTTTTTGAAAAAAATCCCAATTTCTCATGCCATAACTCGAGTGCAACACCAAAATCAGAGAACACATATGTTGGAGCACATCCTTGAACAATTTTAAAAACAACACAAGGCCTCCAGAACCTACAAAGAGCTTCATGAATGTTTAACTAACCCCTGTAAGAAGATAGAGAACACTTGGGAAACCCAACTTGATCTGTCAGCGGACGCTATGAATTGGAAGCCATTGTGGTCCAGAGCAAATCGTCCAACATTGTCTGCTGAAATCTCACAGTCCTCCTTTTTCATCCTTCACAATGCATACTGGACTCCAGCTAAAATAACTAAAGTCACATGTAGTCACCTTCCATCTACCTGCTGGCCCTGCCTGTCCCCTGATGGGTTTCTCAAACATCTACTTTTCGTTGACCTAATGTCAGTACCGATTGAATGGAGATATGGGAAAGACTATCCAAAATTCTCTCAATAGACTCTATCACATTTCCTGCCAAATTATTATTTATTTATTTAATACATTTATACCCCACATTTTCCCGCTAGTTGCAGGCTCAATGTGGCTTACACAAATCTGTAGGAAGGCTACAGACAGAAAAGTACAATTAAACAGTGGAAAAGTAAGATAGTAAACATCCTATATGAGCACGCAATTCTGGAACGCATTGCCACGTAACCTAAAAGCGACCTATGAACTGACCAACTTCCGCAAACTGCTGAAGACCCATCTTTTCGACAAGACATACCACAAAGACCAAAACATGTGAAATCCCCACATATATCTAGCAAGCAATGTTAAGAACGCCATACATTATATATCATTATCATGTTTTCCATTACCATGCAACCCAAAACACTTATGTAACACTAAATGTCAACTCGCCTTTCATTTCCACTACCCACGATGTATTGTAAGCCACATTGAGCCTGCAAAGAGGTGGGATAATGTGGGATACAAATGTAATAAATAAATAAATAAATAAATTTAAACAACAATATGTAGAAGATAATAAAGATAATTAGTGTCCATGAATCTTGTTGAACTGGGACGGACTTCAATAATTTTCTGAAATTTAAGTAGTTCTGGGTAGATCTAACTGATTTGGATAGAGCATTCCACATTTGTGTGCCTATGAATGTAAAGTTGGAGGCATAAATGGATTTGTACTTAAGGCCACCACAATCTATTCTCCTCTCTGGTACCCCAAAACTTTCTATTCCAGATCCATTTCACAAACTCTTCGATATATTGTTGGCGCATATCATTGTGCTTCACTGGAAAAATAATAACAGCCTTAGAGACCCTTCTACAAAGCTGCGGGAGGGATAACGTGCGGGTAGCGCATGCCATATCGACACTACTGCCGAGGTAGCGTGTGCACCCAGCGGTAATTCCGAGTTTGGCGCACGCTGAATCCCATGGTAGAAAATATTTTTCTATTTTCTACTGCAGAGGGGGTGTTCCCAGCAGTAATCGGCAGCGCGGCCACATTGGCACATGATACGTGGTTACCGCATGGGCAGCAAGTGAGCCCTTACCACTAAGTCAACGGCCAGTGGTAAGGACTCAGGCTGTAAATAGGTGCACGCTAGTTTTAATTCTTGCGCACACCCATTTCCCAGCCCATTAAAAAAAATGGTCTTTTTCCCCATCCGTGGTAAAAAGTGGCCCAGTGCATGCCCAAAAGACACACCCACACTACCGCAGGCCACATTTTACTTCATCTTTGTAAAAGGACCTCTTAATGTGCTTAAACAGTGGAATCAACTATGTGCCATCTGGCCGTATGAGGAATCAGCTGCATTGAAATCTCATTTTCTTCCTCATTATCAGAAATTCTGGTCTCACCTTTTGACAACTTTCGGATACTTCATTAATTAATACTTTTTTCTCTAGCAATACTTCATACTTCTTCTACATTTCTGGATATATGCATTGCAGCTGTTGTACTTTTTATAACTCTTGTTATAATAATGTTCTCTGTTCTCCTGTATGTTAACTGACATCTGTATTTAATTGTTATAAAATTCAATTTAAAAAATCCTTTGGGGGAAAAAAAACAGCAAAGTTTAAAAATTATTTTTGTCTCTATAGGGAGCCAATGATACTGGACATACAGGGGAGATACCCTATCAAACTTTTTCAAGCCACAGATAAGCCTTATAGCCGTGTTTTGTATTGTCTGCAATTTTCTTAATAAGTTCTTAGGACAGCTGTCACGGTCTCAGGCTCTCGGGCACTGGCACCACGTGAGCCCTTGGACCACTGCTGACAAGCGGCAGCAGTAGGCAAGACCCTCAACCAGGACTGGGTAAACAAGCAAGGCAGGAGAAGCTGTAGACAGGCAAAGCTGGAACAACCGAACTGGAACCACAGGACTGGAACTACAGCAGTAGGCAAGCAGGGAATAAGCAGGACAGAGCAACCAGTCTTCACCTGCGCTTGACCCCCATTCCCCAGGGGTTGAGCCCCCAGGTACAGGCAGTCGGCAGGACTTACTGGACCTAGCTTGCAGACAGACTAGACCAACAGGATTCTAAACAAGCTTGACTAACACAGGGTTCTGGACAAAATAGGAGTGCCCACAGGCACCCAGACAAGAACAAGGCATACGGGTAAGACACAAGACAAGGCAGAAGTGCTCCTAACAGCACCAAAAGGGTAAGGAGGGAAACTCAAAAGGGTAAAACAGGGAAGCTCAAACACGCAAGGCAGAAGTGCTCCTAACAGCACAGCAAGAGACAGAAGTGCTCCTAACAGCACCAGAAGGATAAAGCAGGGAAGCCACAAGGGTAAAGTAGGGAAGCCACAAGGGTAATCTAAGGCCCAAATCCTGAAAAAACTCCAGACCGCCCAGAACAGGGCAGCCAGACTCATTTTTGGTAAATCACGATTTGAAAGCGCAACACCTGTTTGTGAAAAACTCCATTGGCTCCCTGTCAACGAACGAATAAACTTCAAAGTCCAATCACTGATTCACAAGATTATCTACGGAGAATCTCCAAGCTACATGACCAACCTAATTGACCTACCAGCTAGAAATGGATCAAAATCCTCTCGAACATATCTCAATCTACACCTTCCCAACTGCAAAGGTCTCAAGTACAAAACGTACTACGCATCCAACTTCTCCGTTATAGGCAGCCAACTCTGGAATGCCTTACCAAGACCCATTCGAACAATTAGTGACCATCTACCCTTCCGGAAGTTGCTAAAAACTTACCTCTTCAAACAAGCCTTCCCAAATGACCAGACTTAACCTATGAACCCACTCTACACCACTCCTACCTCTCCGACCCCTACATCCCCTGCCCATTTCACCTAGCTCAACCTATTTCCTAACAACCACATCATACCTCTACTATTGCTACAGCTGTGTTCTTTCTGTGATACTATGTAATTCCATACTATGTAAGCTGCACTGAGCCTGCTACCGAGCGGGAAAGAGCGGGGTATAAATGCAACAAATAAATAAATAAAAGCAGGGGAGCTCAAGCACGCAAGGCAGAAGTGCTCCTAACAGCACAGCAAGACAGAAGTGCTCCTAACAGCACCAGAAGGGTAAAGCAGGGAAGCCACAAGGGTAAAGCAGGGAAGCTCAAACAGGCAGACAGAAGTGCTCCTAATAGCACAACAAGACAGAAGTGCTCCTATCAGCACCAAACACTAACCTGGACCTCTGGCGTTTGCAAAGGCCAAGCAGAAAGTTTCCAGGTGGCTAATAAGCCCATCAGCAGCTGAGGCTCAGATGCAGCAATCTCAAGGCAGCTAAGGGTGAGGCTAGCTGCCAAACTTCCAAGCAAGACTGGAGGGCTAAAATATCTGGACCGGACTAAAGAGAGAGTTTGGAAAATCTATGGCAGCCACCGGTTCTGGCCACCAAAGGGCGAGAGGAGCACAAACCAAGAAAAAGTCACAATCGTGACAACAGCCCAAGTATATCCTATATAATAAAACACACCTCCAACATTCTGAAGCTGACTGCATGGCTGAGGCATTCCTGCTCTCTGTATCCATCTCCTGAATTGACATCATGTACTTCCGGGTTCGTCACAAGCAGAAGTGACCAACCACACGAGGTTTCTCGGCTTCAGAATGTTGGAGGTGCATTCTATTAAATAGGATTGGTCAGTTCCTTGAAGCACAGCCAGAGCTCAGCGTCCTGCACAGTAACGCTCAGATACCAGAGAGAGAGAGAGAGAGGGCCTGACACCAGAGAGGGGTGGGGGAGGTATCTCTGTCACACACACACACACACACACACTCTCTCTCTCACACACTCTCTCTCTCACACAGTCAATGTCTTTCTCTCTCTCACTCTTACACACTGTCTCCCACACACTCTATGTCTCATACTGTATCACATTCACTCTCTATGTGTCACACAGTCACTCACACACTCTCTTGGTCTCATACACTCAGTCTCACAGAGAGTCTGTGTCTCATACACACTCTCTGTCACACTGTGTCTCACATACACACTTGCACACACTCTCATTCTCACACACACACTCGCACCCAGACTCACTCTCTCTCACACACACACACACTCGCACATTCACTCTCTTTCTCACACACAGTCACTCTCACATATACTCTCTCAAACATACACTCAGAGGAAAACCTTGCTAGCGCCCCAAGAAACGGGCCTTTTTTACTAGTTATATTATAATAGTCCATCTTAGTTAAAATCAAGGCCTGAACTTTCAATCTAAAAGACTCCTGTGTAAAACATTTCTTAACTCACCTAAGGTTATGCATTATATAAAAAAAAAAAAAAAACACTTCTTTACAATTCCATTTACCTGTGGTTCCCATGTCAAGTTCTGATCCAATGTGACCCCCAATATTTTAAAAGAGGATTCTTATATGATAAAAGCTATTCACTACAAAGAGACAATTCTATACTGTTGTCATATTTTGTCCAATCAAAACAAACTTTGTTTTGTCTCTATTTAGCTTTAGGTGATTAACAACCATCCAAGTGGCAATTTTATGAATATAATTCTCCATATAAGGTTTTATTACAAAAATATCATCTAGAGTTGGTATCAGAACTGTGATGTGATATTGGCGTGCATAAGTACGCGGAATCCTGCAACCTGCAGAACATAGCCCAGCGGTGACACGAGCACTTTAAATAAGACGGGGGAAAGTGGTGAGCACTGTGGGACGCCACAGTCTGCAGACCACCTATCTGAATAAGTTCCATTCATTTTTACCAGATAAGATCGCTCTCCAATCTAATTATTTAATGAGCCAATTAACACCAATAATTGGATGCTAGTAATCAATTATTAACATTAACTGGCACCAGTTAGGGGTTGAGCACGCATCGGGCTGCGCACAATTCCATAAGCCTGGGCATCCATAAGGTACAACCCAAAAGGGGCCATGGCCATGGAAGGGACACGGCGGGTCAGGAGCATTCTCAAGTGCATGCAGTGCTCTAGAACTCCAGGGATCCATGCCTGATATTTGGCAGAGGTACCCAGTTAACTTAGGACAGTGAAAAGGCTGCCCTAAGTAAACCAGGTAGCTATCCAAGTACTGTTTCTGAATACTGGCAGTACCTGGAAGATTCCTGATTTTGCCCAAGGTCCATATATTCATTGCCAGCACCCAGATAGGAATTGGAGCCTGGTGGTAGGGCCAAATCGCCCAAGCTGGCACGCCCTCTACTGCCCTTTTGTGAAAGGGTCCCTAAATTTGCAAATGACTCAAAATTATTCAAAGTTGTTAAATCATGAGTAGATTGTGGGGGGAGGAGTTATAGGAGGAGCTAGTGAGACTGGGGGACTAAAGCATATAAAATTTAATGTGGATAAATGTTAAGTAATACATAATAGGTAAAAATAATCCTAACAGCAGGTATATAATAATGTGATCTTGTACGTGATCTTGTTCACTTTCACAACCGTAGGGGTCCTTTTAATAAGGTGCGCTGAAAAATGGCCTGCGGTAATGTAGATGCGTGTTTTGGGCACACACAGAATTATTTTTCAGCGTACCTACAAAAAATGCCTTTAAAAGTTTTGCCGAAAATGGACGTGCGGCAAAATGAAAATTGCCGTGCGTCCATTTTGGGTCTGAGACCTTACCGCCTGCCATTGACCTAGCGGTAAAGTCTCACACGGTAACTGGGCAGTAATGACCTATGTGAGCCAAATTCCACTTGATGCACATCCAATATGCGCAGTAGAAAATAAAAATTATTTTTCACCCATGCGTATCAGACACGCACCAAAAATGAAATTACTGCAAGAGCCATGTGGTAGCCATGCAGTAACTCCATTTTGGCGCATGTTGGGTGTGCATAGGTGCTTATGCAGCTTAGTAAAAGGCCCCATAAACTCGCTACATAAACCGAAGATCATATCCAGTTAATGTAGATGTTTATGGTGCTTGGTTTCCTTTATATCAAGCCACAGTGTAAGTGATGGACTAACAAGAGCTGAAGCTGCTTCTGCAGCTGGATGAACATGACTTGAGAGCAGGGGCGTAGCCAGACTTCGACAGGAGGGGGGTCCAGAGCCCGAGGTGAGGGGGCAAGTTTTAGCCCCCCCCCCCCCGCCGCCGATGCCGCCGCCGCCGCTGCAACCCTCTCGACCCCCCTTCCCGCCGCCAACCCTCTCCCGTGGCATACGTTTGCTGGCGGGGGACCCCACCCCCGCCAGCCGAAGTCCTCTTCTCAGCCGCGCGGCGTTGCTGACCCTCCCCCCGCAGCCGCAACGCTCTCGACCCCCCTTCCCGCCGCCAACCCTCTCCCGCCGTGTACCTTTGCTGGAGGGGGACCCCAACCCCTGCCAGCCGAAGTTCTATTCTCGGCCGCGCGGCGTTGCCGAATGATCTGATCAAGTTTGAATCTGTTTCTGTGCTTGCGTCTGACGTCCTGCACGTACAACGTGCAGGATGTCAGATGCACGCACAGAAGCTTGATCTGATCATTCAGCAAGCAACGCCGCGCGGCTGAGGAGAGAACTTCGGCTGGCAGGGGTTGGGATCCCCTGCCAGCAAAGGTATGCGACGGCGGCAGGAGAGGGTTGGCGGCGGGAAGGGGGGGGTCGAGAGGGTCATGGCAGGGGGGTCCAGGGCCAAGTCTACGGGGGCCCATGCCCCCGTGGTAGCTGCGCCCCTGCTTGAGAGTATCCTTGTTTGGGAAATTGTCACTTTAAAGCCTCCATGGGGAGAACTATGGGTTGAACTGTTAAATCTCTTCTGTATTTATGTTTAAATCTTTTTATTATCATTGAGAATAACACAAACATAACTTTCATATGACAGTCCACAAAGCTCTTGTATCATATTTTCTCCCTCTCCCTAGCTTACCCCCTAACCCCTCTCTTCCCCCCTTCTACTTCTTTCCATCCCGCCCCTCTACCCCCCCCCCCCCCCCCCCCTAAATTGAACAGGATACAAATACAGCAGGAATACAGTATTACATATTCAATATCTGGCTTCTAGCCTCAGAGGGCATTGTGCTCAGGAATGGGCTCCATCTGTCCATGAATAGTTCAAACTCTTGGTGAGGCTTCTCTCTGGCCTGTAATCGTTCCATTCTCATCAAGGTTATCATCTGAGTTCTCCATATCTGCATTGATGGACCTTTTACTTCAAGCCAGTCAATCAAAATCGTTTTCTTAGCCATCATAATAGCTCTTTTCACAAATGCTAGATATCCTTTAGGTCCAGGTCGGCTAATCTCTGGTTTGCCGAACAGCAGCAGTGGCGAGCATCTCCATTTTGCTTTCCACAAAGATTCTATTTGACTGAGCAATTTGGACCAAAACTGGGCAGCTCTCGGACAACTCCAAAACATATGTCCTAGAGTTGCTCCGCCCCCTTTGCTTTTAGGGCAGGCGCCATTAGGGGACAATCCCATATGAAAAGCTCTTCGGAGTGGAACATAGAGCCGCAGCGCAAATCGATACTGGAGCTCCCATAGATCTGTCCAAGTAGTCGTCTGCTTTAGAGATAGAACGTGTTCCTGAAAAACACGAGCTGTTAGCTGTAGTGGTAGGTCTTTTTCCCATTCTTTAGCATATTTGGCATAGTCTAATTCCAACTTAGTATCCTTAATGTGCCTGTGATGGTAGAGCAACGGTACCTTCTGCTGAGAGTTTAGGGAGAGCGCTGAGGGTAGCTCCTCCTGCACATCTTCTGTTAACGCCTCCCAGGGGAGACTCGATATATAGTGTTTTATTTGCCAGTAAAACAATTGGTCTTTTGGTCCTAACAGCTGTGACTTCTGTAAGGTTGCGTAAGATTGCAGCTTCCCCTCTTCTGTTATAATTTGTTGTAGAAAAGTCACTTCTTGTTCTTTCCACCTGCTAAATATTCTATAGATAAGTCCTGGTGGGAAAGCTGGGTTGCCACAAAGCAGCAACAAGGGGGTTACTTTATGAGAGAAATGGTGAAGTTTGCAGATCCACCGCCATGTTTTTTGGGCTGTAGGTAGTATATGAGAGGCCATCAATATTGGTGAGATTTTACATTTCATACCATGCAGTAAGCTACTAAAATGGTATGGTCTAAACAACTCTAGTTCGATCTTGGTTGCTAAGAAGTCTGTAGCGCCTCTAAACCAGTCGTTTAAATGTCTCATGGCACTTGCTATAGTAAGGGATCTGATGTTTAGTAAACCCAGTCCTCCGTATTCTTTTGGAGTGCAAACCATAGCAAGAGGCAACCTCGGCCTCTTTCCTCGCCACAGGAATTTTGTCAGCGCTGAGTTCAATTTCTTCTCATCTGCACCTTTCAAGTACAATGGTAACATTTGGAATAAATACAGCCAGCATGGTACTATCATCATGTTATACAGGCCTATTCGCCCTATGAGCGAGATGGGCAGCGTCTGCCATTGTGTCAGTTTTGTCATGGTCTCTGAAAGCAAGGGTTGAATATTGAGATCATAAAGCTTAATCAGGTCTTGTGAAATCCGCACCCCTAAATATTTAATCTCTACCCCTGTTTTCAACTGGCTCCCCTCCATCTTCCACTTCCCACTCCCAAAGGGTACACTTGAATGATAGAGGATTTCTGTAAGTTTATCTTAAATCCCGAGATATCCCCAAAACATGCGGTTCTCTGAATCAAGGTTCGCACTGATTTCTCTGGGTTGGTTGTCACTATCAGTAGATCATCGGCAAAGGCCATCACCTTAACCCTCTCTCCTCCCACTTCTACACCTGTGATTCCCTCTTCTTTAATCAGGGTTCTTAGGAGGGGCTCGACAGCTAACAAGAATAGTGCTGGGGATAGGGGGCAGCCTTGTCTGGTCCCCCGCCAGATGGGAAACTGTGGGGTACGCACCCCATTGACCAATACCGCAGCTGTCGGGTGTGTATATAAAGTTTGGATGGCTTGATAAGCCCACCCCTGTATCCCTGTGTATTGGAGTGCTGCAAATAAATACTCCCAGTTTACGCTATCAAAAGCTTTTTCAGCATCTAGGCTGATCAGTGCTGCTTTTATCTGTTTTTGTTGACAGTGTCCTATAGCAAGTAATAAACGTCGGACATTCACTACCGAATGTCGATTGCGCACGAACCCTGCCTGTTCAGATCCCACCAGGCGGGGAATATATAGGTGCAGTCTATTTGACAGCAACTTAGCTAGTATCTTAATGTCTACGTTTATTAAGGAGATTGGCCTATATGAGTCTGCGTATGCCTCTGGTTTCCCTGGTTTTAAAATTAAAGTGATCAAAGCTTCATTTGCATGTGGTGGAAAGCATTGTCGAGTCACCGCATCTTCAAGAAAATCTTGTAGGGCTCCTAATACTGAGGGTCCCATTAACTTAAAGAACTCGCCAGTGTACCCATCAGGGCCTGGAGCGGAGTGTGATGGTAAAGATTTGATGATTGTTTGCAACTCTTTTGCTGTTATGGGGCTTTCTAACTCACTCGCTTCCTCCTTAGTCAGCTGAGTCATGCCTGCCTTACGAAAATAGGCCTGCATTTCGTTCATGACTGGGGTTTGCCCTTGTTTGTACATTGTACTAAAAAATTTGTGGAAGACCTGTGCCACCTTCTCCCTCTTATATTGTGGTGTTCCTTCTTCGTCCTTTACCACTGTGATTACACGCGTTCCACCCCTGTGTTTAACTAGTCGGGCTAAAAGGGTCCCTGTCTTGTTGCCGAATCTCTTAAGATTATATTTCCTGAGGACTAGTGCTTTTGAGGCTCTTTCTTGAAGTAATGTGTTTAATGCTATTTGAGCCACCTGCATTTGTTCCTTACTTTGGTTGCTAGGGGTCTGAATAAATCTACGTTTCGCCTTTTGGAATTTTTTTTCCATGTTTATAATGGCCCCTGTCATTCTTCGTTCCCGTCCACTTACGTATGCAATTATCTCACCCCTGAGAACTGCTTTTGCCGCTGGCCAAAATATGGCAGGGCGGTTCTTGTACTCGATATTAAATTTTTCATATTCTTCCCATCTTCCCTGCAAGAATGTCCTAAAATCCAAGTTCGTGGCTAGGTAAGATGGGAAGCGCCAGCCCGCAGTATTGTGGTTACTATCTGGGGTCCTTAGGTCAGCCCAGACCATTGCAAGGTCCGAAATTTCTTCTGGGCCGATTTCCACTGTCTCTATTTGTGTGAATATCTTCCTGTCAATTAGTATGTAGTCTATCCTTGAATATGTGCCATGTGCCCTGGATAAATGTGTGAAGTCTCGCTCTTCCGGATGTAAAGTCCTCCATGCATCCACTACATCCAGCTCCTGCATAAAATGGTGTAATGCTCTCACCTGTGGCCCCCCTCGCGCTGCGTGCCTTGGAATTGAACAGTCTAACAGGGGGTCTGCCACTAAGTTAAGATCTCCCATTAATATTACAGGCAAGGATTTGTATAGTATGCATGTACGAGTTATATGGTCATAGAATGTCTTGTCATATATGTTTGGTCCATACACCGCTACCACTAGGTATTCTTTATGGTGTAACCACAGATGTATTATCACAAACCTGCCTTGGGGATCTTTGTCCACCAATTGTGATTTAGCTGCTATCCCTTTCCTAAGCAGGATAGCTACTCCTCTTTTCCTCCCTTCAGCTGATGCTGAATGTACTTCTCCCACCCATCCTTGTTTCAGTTTTTGGTGTTCCTCTGGGGACAAGCGGGTTTCTTGCAAGCAGACCACATCCGCTTTGTGCCTCTTTAAGGCTGAGAGAATCTTAGTTCGTTTTATTGGCGTGGTGACTCCCCCCACATTCCATGTCAAGAATCTTGTGATTGTGTTTCTAGCCATAAGATATATTTAATAGCTCCTTATAACAGTCGTATATATCATTTGGGGACCCTGGTTCCCAGCTCACCCGGGTCCTCCTGTTTCTCTCACTAAGGTCGCCCTCTGTTGCTTGTTCCCCTTCATAAGTAACACTCCTCCTCTGAATACTCTGTCGCACTTTCCCATCGTCACCTAAGCCCCCTCCCTGTGACAATACCTCCCTGATCCTGCCCAACAAACTTTCCTCCCCCCCACCCACCCTCCCTCCCTTCCCCCCTGCCTTCTTCCTCCCCCTCCCATTGACCCCATACTCTCGTCCCCGAATATCGGTTAGGAGAGAAAAGGTCTAAAGATGGTGGGCTCCCTCTCCCCCCCTTAACTGTGTTAATCAAACATTCCGTTATAACTTATCTGCTATTAGTTTCTATTCATACATGTTTTGTATACATACTGACATTCACTTAAACTCCATCTGATATAATTGGTTAGACTGTAATTTTGAGTGCAGTCCTGCTTCTCGGCTGAGTCAGTCTCCGTGTAAGATTTGGCCCCGTTGTGTAGGAGGCCTTCAACCTCGTCCTGGGCTCATTGCGTTATCATATTTTAATCCTGTTTGCGCTTCTTGGGGGGTTGCGAAGGTTCTCCAGGACCCCTCTATTTGCACCTTCAGTAGCGCTGGGTATAAAAGAAGAAAACGCTGCTTGTTTTCCACCAGCCTTCTGCAGATGGGGCGAAAGGCTCTTCTTTTTTCTTGTACCGCTAAAGAATAGTCTTGGAACACCTTTATTGGTGACCCCTCGAGTTCCATAGTGTCCCATTTTTGCCGGGCCCCCCGCAGTATTTCCTCTTTATGAATAAAGTTGTGAATTTTAATAATCACTATTCTCGGCCTGGTTCTTGTGTTGTTCTGCCTTCCTAGACGATGCGCTCGCTCCAAACAGAGCGGCCCTGCGCTATCCGAGAGCGCGAATTCATTCTTTAGCCAGCGTTCTAATTGGGTAAGTAAGGAGCGGTCTGGGATCGATTCTGGGACTCCTATTATTCGTAGGTTCGATCTCCTAGATCTGTTCTCCAGATCGTCCACTTGCTGGGTTAAGGCGCCGAGCTCCCGCTGCAATTCTTTAACCACAGTTTCTCTGGCCGTCTCAGCGTCCTCGATGTCTGACACCCGCACTTCTAATTCCCCAGTTCTACGAACCGTCTCATCGAGGCGGGTTTCCATCCCGGCCAGCTGGTCAGATAGTTTTCTAAATTGTGGTGCCATCGCTGTTTGTATCACCTCCGTAAGCTGTTGCAGCTGGTCAGCATTAAATGTTGTAGAGGCCTCTGGTTTCGGGCTCGCCGCCATCTTGCCTTCAATCTGGCCTCGTTGTTTTTCAGGCTCCTTTTTTACTGTTCTGTTCGGCATTATTCTGCTTTCCCGCACTACAAAGGGGTCCATAAACGTTAAGTCTATGCAATTCTTAAGGTTTTTCCTAGTAATTCGTTGCTATAACGGGGTTGTGGGAGATGGCGGCCCGAGAGAGATTAGAAACACGTCTTCTTCCCTCTCAATCCATCACGTGACCCCCTCTTCTGTATTTATAAAGCATTAGGGGTCCTTTTACTAAGCTGTGCTCTCTTTATAGAATAGTACTGAGCGCTCAAGTTTTTCGGAGCCGAATTTTCAGCACCATTTCTTGAATCCCTCCTATATGTGTACTCTCAGTTTCTGAAATTACCACCTTTTAAACAAGTACTGCCACATCCTCTTAGGCTGCCAATTCCAAAATTGCCTCCTTTGTATTCATATCCAGTTTTCACTGCTTCCAAGTGGTCTACTCCAGCAACATTAAAGTTAACGCACTGCTAGATTTTATTTGTGACAACCCCTTCTTTAAAAAAGTTAGGACAGCCTTTCTACACGGCTATCCTTACACGAGCGTTACCCGTGTTGGCGCATCAACTGTATACGCACGTTAAATGTGTAGGCGCATTAATAATGTGAGCGCCTTAACAATGTAGGCATGTCAAACCTTTATACGCGCCTATACTGTTAAGGCACTTCCACATTTAATGCGCCTACATGGGTAATGAACGTATAGGATTGACGCGCTTACATTGTTACCACGCTTACACATTTAACAAGCGTATACGGTTGACGCGCCTACACGGGTAACGCGTGTGTAGGGTTAACACGCCTACATTGTTAACGCATGTATAGGATTGACGCATCTACATTATTTAGGTGCCTACACATTTAACGTACGTATAAGATTGACGCGCCATCTAAAGATTATTTTTCCACTGAAATGGTGATCAATCATTCAGAGAAATTAGTTTCCGAAAATAATATTTCAACAAAGGGAAAGTTATGTCAGGTCTGAACAATATTATATTGAAATTACAGTATGGGCCCCTTTTATTATGCCGTGTAAGGGCATCCCAACGTGCGCAAAAATGGACTTACCGCCCAACTACCGCGTGGCTCTTGCAGTAATTCCATTTTTTACTCGCGTCCGATACACTCGTCTCAAAAATATTTTTTATTTTCTGGCACACGTAGCATACACGCACCAAGTGGCAATACATGCGTAGGTCATTACCGCGCAGATTCTTTACCGCTAGGTCTATGGCTGGTGGTAAGGTCTGAGACCCAAAATGGATACGTGGCAATTTTGATTTTGCTGCACGTCTATTTTCGGGGGGGGGGGGGGGGAGAGGCCTTTTTTACAGGCGTGCTGAAAAATACACTTCCGCAGGCCACTTTTTACCGCAGCTTAGTAAAAGGACCCCTATATTTTTAATGATATGTCTTGTTTTTAAGAGTTCCTGTGGACCCATTGAATATCAGGTCCCAATTCTATTTGTTTTAGCATTTGTACAGGCCAAAAGCAAAAGGTTTAATCTTAATTTCAGGAAGGAAACTAGAGGGGATGGCAGTAATTGCTAAGCTTGTTTTGTTATCTCAGACACAGTGCAGAGATTGCGAGGTCATTATTATAATTCTAGGGTAAGTCATGAGCATGGTGTGCGGGGACTTCCGTGCATACTCCCATTAACAGTAATTAATGCATGTGTTAACATCAGCACAGCACAGCTGTTGCCAGTGAGCTGTGTGTATAGTAGACTTTTCGCTGTATCCATGTAATTCTTTTTCACCCTTGCTTATTGCATTATATTTTTAAATATCAACACTAGATTTTTGAGAATCAACATTTATCTCATCTTTTTGGGTTGTTCCTAAATTCCTTGTCTTTGCCCTTTGAAATCATTTTCATACTTCTTTGGGATGATGGAAAAATGTATGTCTTTTACGACCATGTACCCTGGTTAATTTTTAATAGTGTAATTTTTGTGTCCACATAGAGCATTCTTTAATAAATACAGTGTGGAAGGGGTTCTATGGACCCACACACCTACATTTGGATCGATGTACAATAGAAATACAATAGAACACAGCAGCTAGACTTATTTATGGGAAGCCTAGATTCGAAAGTGCAACACCCCTCCGTATGAAACTTCATTGGCTACCTATTAGAGAATGAGTCAACTTTAAGGCCATCACACTAATCCACAAGATCATCCATGGAGTGTCACCAAGTTACATGATCAATCTACTAAACCTTCCATACAGAAACATGTCAACATCCTCACGATCATACCTTAACCTTCACTTTCCCAACTGCAAAAGACTAAAGTACAAAACCTACCATGCATCTAACTTCTCCTTCCTGGGATCCCAACTCTAGAATGCTCTACCTAGATACATTCGGTCAATTAATGAATATCTTCCCTTTAGGAAACAATTGAAAACCCATCTATTCAAACAGGTTTACCCAAGTGACTTGACCTATCATAAACAAACATAAGCAAATCATCTATCTACCGGTTCAAATAACCACTATCTACAATGACTCAGAAATATCTCCTACCAACCTTCTTACCCTCCATGCTCTTCCCATCTTCTCCTTAATCACTCCACCGCCTTACCTATCCCTATCCTTTTTCTCATACCTCTTCTATCCCATTTACTTCTTGTTCCTTTGTCCTATCACATACCCCCTTTGTTGATTCTGTTACTATTGATTGTATTCTCTTCTTACTATGTAAGCCACATTGAGCCTGCGATGAGCGAGAAAGCGCGGGGTACAATTGTAATAAATAAATCTCCTAAGGTGTAATGTTATAAGTATTTCTGGGCATTTATGAAACCCCTATATAAAGAGGTTTTCAATAGAACATGTTTGTGGGTTAAACAGGCTGGTATTTTGGTCTATGAGATTTCACTGTCAGTTGTGATTAGATACAGCCTAGCATCTCCCCCCTTCCCTCAGCCCTTTACCTTGTTTTTTTCCAAAAAGGCGGCAGCAATTCCCATAAGTTGCCCTGCCACCGGCACCTGCCTCTTCGCTACTGCATCCTGCCTCTGAGGAAACAGGAAGTTATATCAGAGGCAGGTCGCAGTGGAAGAAGAGGCCGGTGCTGGCTGCACCGTGGCAGGGCAGCCTATGAGAATCACTGCCACTGTCACTGCTGCCTTTTGGGAAAAAAAAACTAAGGTAAAGGGTTGAGGCAGTGACGTAGCCACAGGTGGGCCTGGGTGGGCCAGAGTCCACCCACTTAGTGCTCAGGCCCACCCAACAGTAGCATATGTTTAGCGGTAGCTGGTGGGGATCCCAAGCTCTACCAGCTGAAGACTTCCCCCTTATGGTAATGAAAATGCTACTCTCCACAATACTGGCACCTGTGCATACTCAGTTTTCAGCGCATTCCTGCTGCAGACTGCCAAGGTGGAAAGAAGCGTTTTCCCACCAGCTGGGATATTTTTTTGGTGGTGGTTTGGGGGGGGGGGGCAGAACACTTGGTGCCCACCCACTTCTTGCCTAGGCAAACCCAAAATCTGTTGTCTGGCTGCGCCCCTGGGTTGAGGAGGGAAAGGGAGAGTACCGCTCCTGGAGCGTGCTGCCTGAGGCCCCGCCTCAGGTGGTCTAATGGTAAGGCTGCCCCTGTATGCTTAAAGGTAGGCTTTCAGTGAATGTCTCTCTTTCTCTTCTCCATCTGTGCTTGAGAAGGGGAGGAGCTTTCCTGAGGACAGAGTACATAGAGAGAGAGATTTCTCTGGTCAGGGATGGGGGGGGGAGGGAGAGTTCTGTAAAACCTGTCAGGAGTGTAGGTCGTAGATGAAGTGGAAAATTCTAAGGGGTCCTTTTACTAAGCCGCGGTGAAAAGTGGCCTGCGGAAGTGTAGGCCAGGGTTTTCGTGGGCGCGCAGAATTATTTTCCAGCGCACCTACAAAAAAATACATTTTTGTATTTTTGCCGAAAATGGACGTGTAGCAAAATCAAAACTGCCACACGTCCATTTTGGGTCAGGGACCTTACCGCCAGCCATAGACCTAGCGGTAAAGAATTTGGGCAGTAATGGCCTGCGCGCGCCCGCTACGCATGCCCGAAATAAAAATAATTTTCAGACGCACGTAGCGGACTCGCGCCAAAAATTAAACTACTGCAAGAGGCATGTAGTAGTCGGGTGGTAAGTCCATTTTGGCACGTGTTGGGAGCGTGTAGACGCTTACGCGGCTTAGTAAAAGGGGCCCTAAGAGTGGTAAATTCACAAAAATGTAGTTAGTTGAAATTTTCCTGTGAAAAAGGGCAAGAAATATTACCTGCTAAAACCCTTTTACCTTAGACATCAGGTGCCATACATATAGGGGTGAATTATATATACATTGCGCCTAAAAAAATCAGCACCGAAAAAAACACAACCTAAAGTTAGGCACATGGGTTGCTCCTAAATTTAGATGCATCCATTTGCACCAACGAAAACGTGGTGCAATTGCCCCACCTAAATTTATACACGGAACCCCCTTATTGTATAGTTGCACACATAACTTGAATGCACGTCCACACTCCTCCACAAAACGCTCATTATCCTCCCATTTCTGTGCCCCCTTTTCTGGGATGCATGTAAAGTTTAGGTGTGGATCGTGCACCTAAATTTACGTGCGATAGAACAAAACAGAGGCGGCAATCTGCACACAGCAGTGGCGTAACTAGGTGGCGTAGCCACGGGGACCTGGGCCCCCCAAATTTCCTCTGGGCCCCTGGTTTTGCTAAAAGGAGCATGCAGGATGTGAGGGGAAGACAGAGAAGGGCAAGCAACACGGCGGCGCTGTAGTCTGGCGCTGGACAACACTTCAGCTGGCAGGGGGTGGGGACCCCTGCCAGCCAAGGCATTTGCTGAGGTAGTGGGTGGGGAGCAGCGGGGCATCAGACCAATATGTCCCCCCCCCCCCCACCTCGGGCTCTGGCCCCCCTCCCACAGTGAGGTCTGGCTACGCCCCTGACAGATGAGATAGTCCAAACAAAATATTTGTTTTGATTGTACAGTGTGAGCCCCTGACGCAGCCTCTAGGAAGGCCTTTTGATCAGTAAAATCATTTTCTACAAGACAGTGGTCTGCCCTGTTTTGTTTGGACTATCTGCGTGCAGATTGCCAGCTCTGCTTTGTTCTAAATTTACGTGCATACATGTTGATTGATTTAAATTAGCACCAATAATTGCTTGTTAAAAAGCCACTTCTTGACACTAATTGGCTCATACAATTAATTATGCGCACCCAAATTTGTGCACGCAATTTTTGGCGACTTTTATAGAATTAGGGGGATTAGGGACTGACAGAGCTGGCCCAAGGGAGCTCCTGCCAGGTTAGGCCTGAACCCAGTGGTGTGCTGGAGCCGGGTCACACCGGCTCGCAAGAGCCGCTTGTTAAATTTACTGGCATCTTGCGAGCCGGTTGTTGGCCAGTGCAAGCCGGCTCGCCTCTGCTCCCCCGCTGCCCCGGTCATCCATCATCCGTCTTCCCTGTGCTCCCCACCAGACCTAGTTTCCTTCCTGCGCCGCTGCTTGCCTTTAAAACTTTTATTTTCCTTCGAGGCACGCCGGCGTTGAAGGGAAGGCAGCAGGCTTAGATCGGTTTCAGCCTTCCGTTCCCTTCCCTCGCATCATGGCTCCACCCTCGCGCAAACAGGAAATACGTCAGAAGAGGGCGGAGCCATGATGCGAGGGAAGGGAACGGAAGGCTGAAACCGATCTAAGCCTGCTGCCTTCCCTTCAACGCCGGCGTGCCTCGAAGGAAAATAAAAGTTTTAAAGGCAAGCAGCGGCGCAGGAAGGAAACCAGGTCTGTCGGGGAGCACAGGGAAGACGGATGATGGATGACCGGGGCAGTGGGGGGGGGGGTGGAAGAAGGCAGATGGAGGGAAGGAGGGCAGGGGGGAGACGAGGGTTGCTGGACGTGGGTGGATCATGGAGGGGATGGCAGGTGGAGACGAGGGTTGCTGGACGTGGGTGGATCATGGAGGGGATGGCAGGGGGAGACGAGGGTTGCTGGACATGGGTGGATGGTGGGGAGAGGAGGGTTACTGGACATGGGTGGATGCAGTGGAGGGGGGAGAGGAGGGTCGCTGGACATGGGTGGATGGAGCATGGAGGGCAGGGAGGAGAGGAGGGTTGCTGGACATGGTGGATGGAGGGCAGGGGAGAAGAGGGTTGCTGGGCATGGGTGGATGGAGGGGAGAGGAGAGGAGGGTTGCTGGACATGGGTGGATGCAGGACAGGGGGAGAGGAGGGTTGCTGGACATGGGTGGATGCAGGGCAGGGGGGAGAGGAGGGTCGCTGGACATGGGTGGATGGATGGCAGGGGGAGAGGAGGGTTGCTGGACATGGGAGGATGGAGGAGAGAGGAGAGTTGCTGGACATGGGTGCATGGAGAGCAGGGGAGAGGAGGGTTGCTGCTGGACATGGGTGCTTGGAGGGCAGGGCAGGGGGGAGAGGAGGGTTGCTGGACATGGATGGAGGAGAGGGAAGGGAGAGAGAAGAAATGCTGGACATGGATGGAAGGAAGGGAAGAGTGAGGAATGAGATGAGAAGAGGGAAAAGGAAGAGAGGAGAATAACTGCACATGGATGGAGAAAATAGGCTGAAGCTGGATCCACTGGACAGTCAAGTCTGCGGAGGACCAGAAATGAAGAAGAAAGGAGGAAAGAAAAGAAATAAATGGAAAGGAAGCCCTGGAAATGGAGTTAAGAGGACAGATAGCAGCAGAATCGGATACTGGGCCGGCATGATCAGAAAAACAAAGTCACCAGTCAACAAAGGTAGAAAAAATCATTTTATTTTCATTATAGTGTTTGGAATATGTCCACTTTGAGAATCAGGTGCTCAACATTAAAAGTTTATTTTTATTTACTTATTTGTGGCATTTTATCCCACATTAAACATGAATTAGATTGCCCCCCCCCCCCCCCAGGCTCTCTCCCCGGCTATAACCTGCTCTGCAATTTGGGGGGGGGGGCGCAGAGGTGGACGGGGAGGGGCGCAGAGGTGGACCGGGGAGAGAGCCTGTTGTTAAACATTTACCAGCACACCACTGCCTGAACCCAACCCATGGGATTGTAAGGGCTTACTGCTGGGACTGTAATAAAATTCTTGAACTGTGAAGAAGATTGACACCGAAGATATTGTCTTGTTGAAAAATAGGTGTAGAGGTGAGGGAATTGATCCATTTCAAGCACTATTGGTCAGGGGTGTGTCTGAAGATGTGGAATCAATTGATATTGAACAGGCTTTAGACGAATTGCAGATACTAGGCCAAGTAAAAATCAGAGTGAAACATTATAATGAGGTAAAAGAGAATTTGGAAGCTTTTTGTACTTGCGCTGTGGAGTTAGTTCCTGTCAAGCTACCCCTTACTGTGTCTCTAGGGGAGAGAATTTCTGCCCTCATAGGAGTCCTTTTACTAAGGTGCGCTGAAAAATGGCTTGCGGTAGTGTAGGCACGGGTTTTGGGTGTGCACCGATCCATTTTTCAGCGTGGCCTTTTTAAAATTTTTGCCGAAAATGGACGTGCAGCAAAATCAAAATTGCCGCACTTCCACTTTGGGTCTATGACCTTACCACCGGCCATTGACCTAGCAGCAAAGTCTCACATGGTAACCGTGTAGTAGTTACCTACGTGTATCAAATGCCACTTGGCGTGCGTCTGATAAGCGTGTCCAAAAATAAAAATTATTTTTCGGATGCACATATCGTATGCACGTTAAAAATGAAATTACCACAAGAGCCATGTGATAGTCGGGTGGTAACTCCATTTTGGCCCACATTGGGCGCGTAGATGCCTACGTGGCTTAGTAAAAGGGCCCCAAAGTTATTACTAGAAGGGGGGATATAGTAACGTGGAGGGCCATAATTGAACTGGGCGCCCATCTTTAAGGACGCCCCGGCAAAGGGGCGGGGTGTCCCTTATTATCGAAACAAGATGGGCGTCCATCTTTCGTTTCGATAATACGGTCGGGGACGGCCAAATCTCAACATTTAGGTCGACCGAAATGTTGAGATCGCCGACCTTAGAGATGGCCGACCTCGGTTTACGCGGATAATGGAAACCGAGGACGGCCATCTCAAAAACGACCAAATCCAAGTCATTTGGTCGTGGGAGGAGCCAGCATTTGTAGTGCACTGGTCCCCTCTCACAGGCCAGGACACCAACCGGTCACCCTAAGGGGGCACTGCAGTGGACTTCTCAAATTGATCCCAGGAGCATAGCTCCCTTACCTTGGGTGCTGAGCCCCCCAAAACCCACTACCCACAACTGTACAACACTACCATAGCCCTTAAAGGGTAACGGGGGGCACCTAGATGTGGGTACAGTGGGTTTTGGTTGGGTTTTGGAAGGCTCCCATTTACCACCACAAACGTAACAGGTAGGGGGGGATGGGCCTGACTCCGCCTGCCTGAAGTGCACTGCAGTACCCACTAAAAACTGCTCCAGGGACCTGCATACTGCTGTGATGGAGCTGGGTATGACATTTGAGGCTAGCATAGAGGCTGAAAAAAAATGTTTTTTAATTAGTTTTTTTGGGTGGGAGGGGGTTGGTGACCACTGGGGGAGTAAGGGGAGGTCATTCCCGATTCCCTCTGGTGATCATCTCATCAGTTCGGGCACCTTTTCGAGGCTTGGTCATGAACAAAAAGGGACCAGGTAAAGTTGGCCAAATGCTCGTCTATTATCGGCGGAGGACGCCCATCAGTTAACCACACCCCCGCCCCTGTTTGTAAGGAAACGGGCGCTAGCAATGTTTTTTTTTTTTTTTTGGTAACTGTAGAGTTGTTAGTAAAGTATTACGGTATAATGAGAAGGAATTATTGTTACATTTGTAAATCATCTGTTGCTGTGTTGTACTATCATGTGAAGCCACTGTCTTTCCAGGTGCAGTGTATGTTTGAGAGAGTGCGAGTATGTGTGTGTGAAAGTGTGATAGAGTGTGTCACAGGGACACACAAAGAGTGAAAGACTGTGTGTGTGTGTGTGTGTGTGTGTGTGAGAGAGAGAGAGAGAGAGAGAGAGAGAGAGAGAGAGAGTGTGTCTGTGTGTTTTTGTGTGTGCATGACCCCTTCCTTCTGTCCGAGTTGCAGGGTTGACCCCTCCCGCCCATGTGTTTGGATTTTCAGTAACTTTCCCTTGTTTTAATCCTGTGATTATGTTCTTTTGCCCATGCCCTCCATCCATCCTTGTTTAACATTTGTCCTCTCCCCTTTCCCTCCGGTTCTGTTCTCTCCCCCCCTCTCCATGTGTTGTGTTGTGTTGTGTGTGTGTGTGTGTATGACCCCTTCCTTCTGTCCTTCTGTCTGAGGTGCAGGGTCGTCCCGTTCCCCCCCCCCCCCCCTAATCCTGTGATTGTGTTCTTTTGCCCATGCCCTCCATCCATCCTCGTTTAACATTTGTCCTCTCCCCTTTCCCTCCGGTTTTGTTCTCTCCCCCCCTCTCCATGTGTTGTGTTGTGTGTGTGTGTGTATGACCCCTTCCTTCTGTCCTTCTGTCTGAGGTGCAGGGTCGTCCCGTTCCCCCCCCCCCCCCCAATCCTGTGATTGTGTTCTTTTGCCCATGCCCTCCATCCATCCTTGTTTAACATTTGTCCTCTCCCCTTTCCCTCCGGTTCTGTTCTCCCCCCCCCCCCTCTCCATGTATTGTGTTGTGTGTGTGTGTGTATGACCCCTTCCTTCTGTCCTTCTGTCTGAGGTGCAGGGTCGTCCCGTTCCCCCCCCCCCCCCTAATCCTGTGATTGTGTTCTTTTGCCCATGCCCTCCATCCATCCTCGTTTAACATTTGTCCTCTCCCCTTTCCCTCCGGTTTTGTTCTCTCCCCCCCTCTCCATGTGTTGTGTTGTGTTGTGTGTGTGTGTGTATGACCCCTTCCTTCTGTCCTTCTGTCTGAGGTGCAGGGTCGTCCCGTTCCCCCCCCCCCCCCCCCCCAATCCTGTGATTGTGTTCTTTTGCCCATGCCCTCCATCCATCCTTGTTTAACATTTGTCCTCTCCCCTTTCCCTCCAGTTCTGTTCTCTCCCCCCCCTCTCCATGTGTTGTGTTGTGTTGTGTGTGTGTGTGTGTATGACCCCTTCCTTCTGTCCTTCTGTCTGAGGTGCAGGGTCGTCCCGTTCCCCCCCCCCCCCCCTAATCCTGTGATTGTGTTCTTTTGCCCATGCCCTCCATCCATCCTCGTTTAACATTTGTCCTCTCCCCTTTCCCTCCGGTTTTGTTCTCTCCCCCCCTCTCCATGTGTTGTGTTGTGTGTGTGTGTGTATGACCCCTTCCTTCTGTCCTTCTGTCTGAGGTGCAGGGTCGTCCCGTTCCCCCCCCCCCCCCCCAATCCTGTGATTGTGTTCTTTTGCCCATGCCCTCCATCCATCCTTGTTTAACATTTGTCCTCTCCCCTTTCCCTCCGGTTCTGTTCTCCCCCCCCCCCCCTCTCCATATATTGTGTTGTGTGTGTGTGTGTATGACCCCTTCCTTCTGTCCTTCTGTCTGAGGTGCAGGGTCGTCCCGTTCCCCCCCCCCCCTAATCCTGTGATTGTGTTCTTTTGCCCATGCCCTCCATCCATCCTCGTTTAACATTTGTCCTCTCCCCTTTCCCTCCGGTTTTGTTCTCTCCCCCCCTCTCCATGTGTTGTGTTGTGTTGTGTGTGTGTGTGTATGACCCCTTCCTTCTGTCCTTCTGTCTGAGGTGCAGGGTCGTCCCGTTCCCCCCCCCCCCCCCCCCAATCCTGTGATTGTGTTCTTTTGCCCATGCCCTCCATCCATCCTTGTTTAACATTTGTCCTCTCCCCTTTCCCTCCGGTTCTGTTCTCCCCCCCCCCCTCTCCATGTGTTGTGTTGTGTTGTGTGTGTGTATGACCCCTTCCTTCTGTCCTTCTGTCTGAGGTGCAGGGTCGTCCCGTTCCCCCCCCCCCCCCCTAATCCTGTGATTGTGTTCTTTTGCCCATGCCCTCCATCCATCCTCGTTTAACATTTGTCCTCTCCCCTTTCCCTCCGGTTTTGTTCTCTCCCCCCCTCTCCATGTGTTGTGTTGTGTGTGTGTGTGTATGACCCCTTCCTTCTGTCCTTCTGTCTGAGGTGCAGGGTCGTCCCGTTCCCCCCCCCCCCCCCAATCCTGTGATTGTGTTCTTTTGCCCATGCCCTCCATCCATCCTTGTTTAACATTTGTCCTCTCCCCTTTCCCTCCGGTTCTGTTCTCCCCCCCCCCCCCCCCTCTCCATGTGTTGTGTTGTGTGTGTGTGTGTATGACCCCTTCCTTCTGTCCTTCTGTCTGAGGTGCAGGGTGGTCCTCGTCCCCCGCCCCCCCCCCCCCCTCCCTGTGTTTGGTTTTTCAGTTCCTTTTCTTTTTTTTTTTTTAATCTCTTGCGATTGTGCTCTTTTTTTTTCTGCCCTGTACCTGCTGTTAGGAAAGTTGGTCCGTCTGCTAAGCTTTATGCAGCTTGCTTTGTAGTCGACATCCCCTGCTGAGGCGCCTGGAGGCTGTGTCTTCACCTTTGTTTTTGTTTTGTTAGTGCAGGTCCAGAGGGCTGTTCAGCTTCCTGCTGCTTGCTGAGGTCGCCGGAGCCTGTGTGTTCACTTTTTTTTTTTTTTTTTTTGGTTAGTGCGGGACCGGAGGGCCAGTTCCTGCCTTCAGCTTTGTTTGTTGACGTCATTGAGTTGGATGCTGCCTAGCAGACCACCTCCGTGCTGAGGGAGCCAGGGTCCCAAGCACTTTAGAACGTTGGAGGTGAGTTTTATTATATAGGAAATCATAGGGTTACCATTTTGTGTCCTCTGAAAAAGAGGACACATGTCACGCCCCTACCCCGCCCCCACCCCGCCTCATGCCACGCCCCCCCGCCACGCCCCCATGCCACGCCCCTTCAGGTCGGGTTCCGCCCCTACTCCCCCCCCCCCCCGTCGCATAATCCCCTCCCCCCATCACATACCCCCCCCCCCTCACTTACGATCTAGCCCTGGTGGTCTAGTAGTGTCTTCTCTTCGGGGCAGGAAAGAGCCCCCTCTTTCCTGCCCGGAGCGCTGCCTCCCCTGTCTATCATCCTTCTCGGTCTGGCTGGGGATTCAAAATGGCCACCGAGAGTTGAAGCGGCCTCGCGAGAGTTCAACTCTCGGCGGCCATTTTGAATCCCCAGCCAGACCGAGAAGGATGATAGACAGGGGAGGCAGCGCTCCGGGCAGGAAAGAGGGGGCTCTTTCCTGCCCCGAAGACGTCACTAGACCACCAGGGAACATGGTAAGGAAGGGGAGAGGACGGGAGACCAGGTGACCCACGGCGCCGACGATCGCCCGCCCACCGCACGCACGCGCCTCCCCGCACCCGCGCTCACGTTTGTCCAGAAATCCAGACAAACGTGGGCGCGGGCAAAATCCGCCGGACGCCCCGGACATGTCCTCAAAAAGAGGACATGTCCGGGGAAATCCGGACGTATGGTAACCCTAGGAAATCATCAATATAAATGCATTTTGTCTTCATTGAACCCACAGACTGAACTTCACTAAAAGTTCAGCAGGGCAGCACCGAATCAGCTTCCAAATTAACACCAGACCACACAGTAACTGTTCAATAGGAGGATTTAACCACAGTGACTGTCAGATAACAATAGCTCACAAAGTGCAATGTCATTCCACAACAAAAGAGATTCTGCATGATCCTCTCAGTGCTTAAGCAATTCTTTTGAATGTTCTGTTAAGGTCACTGAAACAAAGACTGAGGATAGACCTAGCACATTGCACTCAATCTCTGAAAAGCAATGGTTGTAGTAACAAAATGAAAGCTTGAAGAGATTTCTGTTTCCAGTTAAAAGAAAAAAAAAAACCTAATAGTCGGTCAGCAATTGTTAAGGCCTAATCTAAGCACTGGAACTGAAAACCATCTCTTGCCTGGCCATTGAAATTATCTGGGTATGGGCAATATTTTTTTTTTGTTACATTTGTACCCCGCGCTTTCCCACTCATGGCAGGCTCAATGCGGCTTACATGGGGCAATGGAGGGTTAAGTGACTTGCCCAGTCACAAGGAGCTGCCTGTGCCTGAAGTGGGAATCGAACTCAGTTCCTCAGGACCAAAGTCCACCACCCTAACCACTAGGCCACTCAGACCGGTACCCAGAAAACTATGCGGACAAAGTCAGGACAGCCTTTCTACACGGCTATGCTTATACATATGTTACCCATGTAGGCGTGTCAACCTTATATGCGTGTTAACTATGTAGGCGCATTAATAACGTAGGTGTGTTAACCTTTATATGCGCCTACACTGTTTAGGATTGATGCAAGTGCACATTTGATGTGCGTGTAAGGGTTAACGCGCCTACACGGGTAACGCGCGTATAGGATTGATGCGACAACATTGTTAACATGTTAACAACGTAGGCGCACTAACCTTGTTTGCGTGTCAAACGTGTAGGCGCCTTAGCCTTATAGGTTTTCATTGCTTAAATAAATCCAAAGAATCCTCATAACATGAGCATGAACCAAATCTACGTACAGAGTTCCACTTCTACAGAGAACGTCCCTTTCTCTCTCCTTACTCCTTAATCCAAGAGAGTAGAGGAGGGGAGTAAGGAGAGAGAAAGGGACGTTCTCTGTAGAAGTGGAACTCTGTACCTAGATTTGGTTCATGCTCATGTTATGAGGATTCTTTGGATTTATTTAAGCAATGAAAACTTATAAGGTTAAGGCGCCAACACGTTTAACACGCCTACATTGTTAACGCACCTACACGGTTAATGCGCGTTAACAATGTGACTACGTCAATCCTTTTGTCATGTGTCATGTGTTCTAATAGAGGGTATATGAGCGTGAGCTGGTGTGCTTGTGATTAGCGGGGTGGATTGGGCACCCATTGAATATTGTACGTGATCATGTATTATTAAAGTGATGTGTTAATTTTAATCAGAGTACTGGGTTGTGTGTAATCAATTAGTTCACCTCATATTCCTACAGGTACATTTTAATGCGCCTATGAAGTTAAGGCGTGTTAAACATGATAATAGTTAGTCCAAAAAAGGGGTTCAGAGTTTACTCTGTTAATCTTTTCCCCACCTCCTTGAGCTGATAGTCTCCCCATATGATCTGGCTGTTTTATTCTATTTTATGTACTAGCAACAATCCAAGAGAGTGGGGGAGGGAAGTGTGGAGAGGGAAAGGGGCGTTCTCTGTAGAAGTGGAACTCTGTACCTAGAATTTGTTCATGCTCATGTCATGAGCATTCTTTGGATTTATTTAAGGAATTAAAACTTATACGGTTAAAGCGCCAACACGTTTAATGTGCCTACATTGTGAACGCATCTACACTGGTAACGCACGTTAACAATATAGGAACATTAATCCTATATGCATGTTAATAAAGTAGGCGCGTCAACCCTACACATGCATTAACAATGTGGGCGTGTCAATCCTATACGCGTGTTATTAAAGTAGGTGCGTCAACCCTGAACACGTGTTAACAATGTAGGCATGTTAAACGTATTGGCGCCTTAACCTTATAAGTTTTCATTGCTTAAATAAATCCAAAGAATGCTCATAACATGAGCATGAACCAAGTCTAGGTACAGAGTTCCACTTCTACTGAGAACGTTCCTTTTCCTCTCCATACTCTCTTCCCCCACTCTGTTGGATTGCTGCTGGTACATAAAATAGAATAAAACAGCCAGATCAGCAAAGCAGTCTTCATAATATGGGTTAAATCTTCAAGTTATTAAGCAACACACTTCTCAAACATGATAATAGTTAGTCCAAAAGAGGGATTCAGAGTTTAATCTGTTAATCTTCTTTTCCCCACCTCCTTGAGCTGACATTCTCCCCATATGATCTGGCTGTTTTACTCTATTTTATGTGTTAGCAACAATCCAAGAGAGTAGAGGAGGGGAGTAAGGAGAGAGAAAGGGACGTTCTCTGTAGAAGTGGAACTCTGTACCTAGATTTGGTTCATGCTCATGTTATGAGGATTCTTTGGATTTATTTAAGCAATGAAAACTTATAAGGTTAAGGCGCCAACACGTTTAACACGCCTACATTGTTAACGCACCTACACGGTTAATGCGCGTTAACAATGTGACTACGTCAATCCTATGCGCAGATTAATAATGCAGACGCGTCAACCCTATACGTGCGTTAATAATGTAGGAGCGTCAACTCTACAAGCAACTACAATATTAACGGATGTTTAGGGTTGATGCACCTACAGTGATGCGTCTACATTATTAACGGGTGTTTAGGGTTGATGCGCCTACATTGACGCGCCTACACAGTTGACACACATATAAGGATAGCCGTGTAGAAAGGCTGTCTTAACTTTATCCACGTAGAAAGGTTGTCCTCCTTGCATTAATTTCAATTTTGGCGCATGTCTACTATGCGTGTCTGAAAAATATTTTTTATTTTCTGGTGCACGGCAGCTACGTTCGTCAAGTGGCATTTGACGTGTGTAGACCATTACCACCCAGTTACCACATGAGACCTTACCACTAGGTCAATGGCTTGCGGTAAGTTCTCAGACCCAAAATGGACTCATGGCAATTTTGTTGCACGTCTGTTTTTGGCAAAAAATGTTAAAAAGGCATTTTTTGTAGGTGCGCTAAAAAATAATTCTGCTCGCGCCCAAAACACACGTCTACACTACCACAAGCCATTTTTCAGTAAAAGGACCCCTAAGTCTCCATACTCACCCCAGATCAGCTTCTGCATTTCTACACGGGTAACGCGCTTATAAGGATAGCCTTTCTACGCAGATAAAGCCAGAGCAGCCCGCTTGCTGAAAATGACCTTGAAAATTACTGCTAACCGGGAAACTCCCAGCTTCTCCCAGACTTTGCCCTGGACTATCCCAGCACTAACCCAACAGTCTGCCCATATTTTCAGCTGCATAGTCTGGTTATGCCGCTGCTAATCTGGATATGGCCTGACAGAGGAGCCCTCTCCTACCCAAGGAAACAGCACTGGATATTGAGCCTATTGAATTTTGCTTCATTTCTGTGTTTCAAACTTGAGAAAAAAAAAATGTCTACCTAACTGCTGATACTCTTGTAAATCTTTGTTTGTCAGGCAACAGTGCCCATGCAGTGATCAACACACTGACACACGCAACGTATTGAGAAAATATCAGCCGAAGAGGATACTGGAAAACACAGCCTATAGCCACAATAAAATATGTATAGCCTTTTATTCCAAAGAAGTGTAAAATCCTAAGCGAGAAAATGTATTTCAACAAAAAGAACAGAGACCTGGGAATAAGGCCAAAAAAGGAAGCAGTGGAACCAGGAAATTGGCATGTATCTCATTAAATAGTGACGTCGCTGTAAGTTAAAAATAGCTAAAGGCAGGTATAGTAGAAGCTTAGTAACCATTTCTCATTTTTCATAACATGCTATTTGCAATTTCAAAAGAAAACAGCAGTTGTATATCTAGCCAATAAATAGCTACAAAAATAAACATTTTTCTCTATACAATAGGCATAAAGTATATTTGTCAAATCACAATAGGGTCCTTTTATAAAGCCGCACTGAAAAATGGCTTGCGGTAGTGTAGGCACGGGTTTTGGGCGTCCATTTTGGGTCTCAGACCTTACCACCAGCCATTGACCTAGCGGTAAAGAATCTGGGCGGTAATGACCTACGCGCATCAAATGCCACTTGGCACGCGTCCGTTATGCGCGCCCAAAAATAAATATTTTCAGACACGCGCCAAAAATGAAATTACCACAAGAGCCACACAGTAGTCATGCAGTAAAGCCATTTTGGCACGCGTTGGGCGCGTGGAGACGCTTACGCAGCTTAGTAAAAGGGGCCCAATGTTTTGTGTGCTTAATTTTGGTGTTAAGCATTTATAAGAAAGCTGAAATATTTCAAAATAATACATAGAATATACAATAGCCTGTGTATGTGGGTAGGGCTGTTTTCTTGAGGGAGGGCTAAGAGGATAGCTCTGTTGTGCAAATGAAGGTTTTGTGCACTGGAGGAGTAGCCTAATGGTTAGTGCAATGGTCTAAGAACCAGGGGAATGGAGTTTGATTCCCAAGGCAGTGCCTTATGATACAAAAGTACATAAGAATAGCCATACTGGGTCAGACCAATGGTCCATCTAGCCCCATATCCTGTTTCCAACAGTGGCCAATCCAGGTCACAAGTACCTGACAGAAACCCAAATAATATCCATAATCTAAAACCCTTTATAAAACAATAGCCTTTCCAAATCAGCCGATCGCATTGAAGTTGCATCGACGAGTGCCTTACAGCTTGGGCAAGCTCTTGCTGGCTCAGTAATATTAAGAGGAGCCAGAGGAGCCTTATGAGCTGCTAGTCGGCCCCGACCCTAGTGAATAGCCATCCTTGTCCATTTCTAGTGATTCCATCAGGCCGTTGGTGCCTCCGAACTCCGCCTTCACTGAACTCTGCTCAGCTGTGCCGCCGAGCCGTGATCATCCCCCGCATCATCGATCTTCAACAGCTGAGTGCTGCTTGGACTCCGATTGCCCCTGCACCTGTTCCCTATCGGCTGAACATTGTGTGAGGTACTGCTGTGGATCACCAACGGAGACGGCCCGACCTGACTGCTCCCGCGTTACCTGGGGCTGCTACTGATCCCCAGTTGATAAACCTTCTGCGCTGACTGCCTCCACCTGATCGCCGGAAAGTGAAGATCATCTGCACCTCGCTACAGCTTGGCTTCCCGACTCTTCAAGCAATCATCTGTTCGGCATCACCCAGCCCCTCTGTTAGCATTGATTACATCATTCAGTGCTGTCTCCTCCATCTACTGTTGAAGGCAGTGCAATTCCCTGCATACCATTTAATCTTCCTGCCGTTAGCACCAGAAACCCATTATGAATTTTGTTAAATCACTTCTAATAGTATACTCCCTATCATTGATCCATCTGTCAATTTCTACACTACCATCAGCTAACAAGATCATCCCTATAATAGTGAATCACAATAGACTGGTCAAATACTCTACATATAGCCACATTAATAATAATCAAACTAAGGACAGAGTACCAAAATATGGACATCACCACTCAAATGGTAAGAATAATCAACTAAAGAGAGCACGGCAATTTTTAGGGATTCATACTGTTCCTTTTAGATTAGCCCTATCAATATATATAAAAGGCGAGTGTCGTACTCACTCGCAAATGCACAGTAGAGACCTTCTCTGCCCCGCCCCCGCGTCAATACGTGATGACGGGGGGCGGAACAGAGAGGGTCTGTACTGCTTATTTCTGACGGAGGGACACCGCCGTCTAACGCTCCCCCCACCCGAGTCGCCGCCGCCACCCACCTTCTACCCCATTGGGACCTCGCTCCACTATTGAAACAGTGAGGGTCCGGGAACGCAGCACTGAGCTCTGCTGAGCTGCTGACATCGCCCTTCCTTCTTCTTCTCTGCCTCTGTCCCGCCCTCGACGACGTTACGTCACACGAGGGCGGGACAGGCAGAGAAGAAGAAGGAAGGCCGCCGGCCGACGTCGGCAGCTCAGCAGAGCTCAGTGCTGCGTTCCCGGACCCTTGCTGTTTCAATAGCGGAACGAGGGCCCGGCCGGGTGGAAGGTGGGTGGTGACGGCTCGGAGGGCGCGAATTCAGAGGGGGAGGGGCAGCGGCAAACTCGGCGGCGGGGGCGGGCCTTTCAACCCCCCCCTTCCTATAATAGCCCGTTTTTACGGGCTCAAAGGCTAGTACCAAAATATTCAAACAGGTTATGTCAATGCCAGATCCGTATTAAACAAAACAACATCAATTATGGATTGGATCACCTCTGATAAAACCTCGATCTACTCTTTCTTTCTTTCTTTCTTTCTTTCTTTCTTTCTTTCTTTATTTATTTATTTATTTATTTATTTATTTTAGATCATTTCCCCCCCCCCCCCTGCTTTTTGCCACTAAAGCAGCCTCAGAGCGGCTTACAATGAACTAATGAAAAGAATTACAATGACAGTTGGAGGTAGAATTGTAATGACCCCATAATCCTAGACCTTTGTCCCCCAGGTTACAAAATTATTCATTGGACCGGAAAGGAAAGGAGAGGCGGAGGCCTAGCTCTAATCTATCGCTCCTATTTCATCATTGAACCTATTGCTGAGTCCATATCAACCCAATTAGAAATTGCCGCAATCAGAATTCAAAATACACTACTGGTCGATCATTTAAATTGTATCCTATTCTACAGACTGCCCAGCAACTGGAAAGATTGTCAGTCTAACTTCATGGACTTTATTTCTAATACCTGTGTATCCAACTCTAATACCCTAATTCTAGGTGACATAAATCTGCATCTAGAAGACATCAGATCTACCAACACACGAGATCACATGGAATTCCTCTACACTTGGGACCTTATACTACCGCAACTGTATCCTACTCATAACAAAGGACACACACTAGACCTCTTCTCTCACAAACTATCCACTAATTACAACTTATTAGTGACAGACTTTAAGTGGTCAGAAATTCCGTGGTCTGATCATCACAAATTAAACCTCTCACTAAATTGGCAGAAGAAAGGACTATGTCGTCCACCAGTACAAAGAACATACAGCACCAGGGGCCAAATCGACCCATTTGAATTTTGGCAACAGATATATGGCAATAATTGGAAGGCTCGGCTGGATTCAGCACATTACCTCTCTGACTGGGACGACAGATGTAGTAGCGTATTAGATGAAATTGCTCCACTTAGTACGAGAATATCACGGAGACTTAATGTTTTTCACTGGTTCAATGACGAACTTAAAAAATTAAAAACACTGACAAGAAAACTGGAACGAGCATGGAAAAAAATCTAAGGACGAGAATACGTTTTATGCATGGAAGCAAACGCAACGAAAATACAAATATACAATCAAACGAACTAAAAGATCCTATTACAAATCTAAAATAGGACCAGACTTCAAAGATCTTAAGAAATTATTCCACCTAGTAAGTACGTTACTAGATACCTCTCCAATCACAGCAAATAATTCAGGCATCCCCCCTGCAGATGATATGGCCAACTACTTCAGGGAAAAAATATTAAATTTACGTAAAACACTTCCTAGACACAACACTGATTTTGATAGCTTCCTCAATGATATGAATCCAACCTACGAAGAATATCCAGCTGACCGCTACTGGTCTAAATTTGCACAGATCACTGTTGAAGTTGTCACCAAAGCCATTAGGAAATTCTCCAAAAAACATTGTAAATTGGATACTTGTCCAAGCTACCTACTTAACTCTGTACCCAAGTGCTTCATTGAAGACCTAACATCTTACCTTATTTGGGAGGCGGGGATAGTGCTGGGCAGACTTATACGGTCTGTGCCCTGAAGAGCACAGGTACAAATCAAAGTAGGGTATACACAAAAAGCAGCAAATATGAGTTATCTTGTTGGGCAGACTGGATGGACCGTGCAGGTCTTTTTCTGCCGTCATCTACTATGTTACTATGCTACCTAAATTACATGCTCCAACAAGGCCTCTTCCCTAAGGATCATGGCAGTATCTTACTTACCCCAGTACCTAAAGACATAAAGAAAAAAACAACCGACCTAACCAACTACCGTCCAGTAGCATCCATTCCACTAGTAGTTAAACTGATGAGAGTATGGTGTGCAAGCAATTAATGGATTACATAGACAAATTCTCATTAGTGCATGAATCACAGTCAGGATTCCGCCCCTCACAAAGTATGGAGACTGTACTAGTCACTCTTCTAGCAAAATTCAAACATGAAATTGCAATAGGTAATAGTGTTTTCCAACTCCAGTTCAACATGTCGAGCGCATTTGATATGATAAACCATAGTATACTCTTACGTTTACTTGATCACCTTGGTATTGGAGGTAACATATTTAAGTGGATCAAGGGTTTCTTAACCACAAGAACATATCAAGTTAAATCAAATACAAATATTTCATCACCGTGGAATGCACAATGTGGAGTACCCCAAGGTTTCCCATTATTGCCAATTCTCTTCAATATAATGATGTCCCCATTAGCCAACTTTATCCAGACAGAGCTTCCAATCGTTCATTTATGCTGATGATATCACAATTTATATTTATTTATATTCCCTTCAGACATGATCTCTCGGATATCTCCAGTGACATCGCTCGTTGTTTGAACATCATGGATTCTTGGGCTAATTCATTTCAACTATAATTAAAAACACATTGTCTTATCCTCTCGTCCCCATACAATAATTACAAACCTACAACCCTAAATACTCCTACTTACTCTCTCCCTATTTCTGATAGCCTGAAAATCTTAGGAGTTATTATTGATAGCCACCTCACACTAGAGAGCCAAGTTAACGCCACTATAAAGAAGATGTTTTATTCTATGTGGAAACTTAAACGTATAAGACCGTACTTTCCGAAGGATATATTCCATAACTTGACACAATCAATGGTATTGAGCCACACAGATTATTGCAATGGAATATATGCGGGTTAATCCATCAAATGAATAGATATAACTCAATCAATATGCAAAGCATTTGCAGGAAATATTATCAATGCCAGGGCAGTAAGAAGAGAATGAGTGACAGCAGTCTTGATTGTCGGAAACAATGAAGAAAACAAAATTGGAAGGCTGAAACTTAAGAAGAAAATATGTCAAGCTGACAAAGGCTTTGACATGAAGACAATGTACAAATCAAAGGAAAGAAACCCTGGGGAGTAAAAAAGAACATGATTTACCTACTGAAGAAGCTTTCGGCAAAAGTGGGGGAGCAGAAAAAGTTTCAGAAAACAGGAATAGATTTTGCTAATTAATAAAAAGGGATGAAAAATGCAAAAGTGGCAATATAACCTTATTCAAAGGATCTAAAAATGTCTTTGAGTTTTTTTGTAATATAGTATATCTTTACAATACCAAAAATTATAGGGCCATGTTTACAAAAGTGCTCTAGTGTTTTTAGCACGTGCTAAAAATTAGCACGCGTTAACCATGTAGATGCTCATAGGAATATTATGGGCATGTACACAGTTAGAGCGCACTCATTTTTAGTGCACGCTAAATATGCTAGCGTGCCTTTGTAAACAGGGCCCATAGACTTTAATTTCAGAACATTTTTGATATAGTGCAAGAACAGATGCAGTCCTTTAGAAAATATTTATTTCTGTATTTAGATTTATTAACTGGAGATTCACTCAAGGCAGAATATAGCAGGTATAGCTTGACATATGCAACCTACACAAGGGTGGGCAACCTCAGTTCTCAGGGTGGCAAACCGGTTAGGTTTTCAAGATTTCCCCAATGAATATGCATGGGATCTATTTGCATATAATGCAGGCAGTGCATTCAAACAGAACTCATGCATGACTGGGTTGACTGACTGGGTTGCAGCCCTCGAGGGCCGAGGTTGCCCACTCGTTATAACAGTCTACCTACAGCAAAGTGATCAAATATCACTGTAATATGTAATTAATGGGGTAAACTTGGAAATAGGCAAATTAAGGGGTCCTTTTACTAAGCGGCGGTAAGCAATAATGCGTGATTACTGTGTAGGAAACTTCACTTCCGCAGGGTGCGCTCAGGCATCCTGCAGTAGTTTAGGCTCCTGCACACACTTCCAACGGGGCGTGTTTGGGGGCGGAGAGTAGGCATGTCAAATGCTAATCAGTGCTAATAGGTGTCAGTAAGGGCTCCTGCACTAATGGCCATGCGCCAATTGGAAAATTAGCACATAGCGATTAACTGAAGAAATAAAAAATCGGCCGTTTTACAGCCATGATAAAAGTGGCCTCAGTGCATGTGGAAACGCAAACAGTAGTCATATCGGAGGCCACCTTTTAGTGCAGCATACTAAAATGGCCCCTTAATTAGAACAATATCCATAATATAATGTGGAGGGGCATAATCGAAAGGGGACGACCATCTCTAAGGACGTCCCAGCGAATGGGCGGGGCATCCTGTATTATCGAAACATGATGGGCGTCCATCTTTCATTTCGATAATACGGTCAGGGACGCCCAAATCTCAACATTTAGGTCAACCTTAGAGATGGTCGACCTAAATGTTGAGATGGCCATCCTTAGAGATGAGCGTCCTCGGTTTTCGGCAATAATGGAAACCGAGGACGCCCATCTGAAAAACGACCAAATCCGAGGCATTTGATCATGGGAGAAGCCAGCATTTGTAGTGAACTGGTCACCCTCACATGCCAGGACAGCAACCGGGCACCCTAGGGGGCACTGCAGTGGACTTCACAAATTGCTCCCAGGTGCATAGCTCCCTTACCTTTGGTGCTGAGCCTCCCAACCCCCCCCCCCCCAAAACCCACTCCCTACAACTGTACACCAGTGCCATAGCCCTTAGGGATGAAGGGGAGCACCTACATGAGGATACAGTGGGTTTCAGGTAGGTTTTGGAGGGCTTACATTTACTACCACAAGTGTAACAGGTGGGGGGGGGGGATGGGCCTGGGTCCACCTGCCTAAAGTGTACTGCACCCACTAAAAACTGTTTCAGGGACTTGCATACTGCTGTCAGGGAGCTGGGTATGACATTTCAGGCTGGCATAGAGGCTGGCAAAAAAGTTTTTTTTGGGTGGGAGGGGGTTGGTGACCGCTGGGGGAGTAAGGGGAGGTCATCCCCGATTCCCTCCGGTGGTCATCTGGTCAGTTCGGGCACCTTTTCAAGCCTTGGTCGTGAAAAAAAGGGACCAAGTAAAGTCGTCCAAATGCTCGTCAGGGCCGCCCTTCTTTTTTCCATTATCAGCCGAGGATGCCCATCTCTTAACCACGTTCCTGTCCCGCCTTTGCTACGCTGCCGACATGCCCCCGTGAACTTTGGTCGTCCCTGCGACGGAAAGCAGTCGAGGAAGCCCAAAATCGGCTTTCGATTATGCCGATTTGGGCGACCCTGAGAGAAGGACGCCCATCTCCCAATTTGTGTCAAAAGATGGGCGCCCTTCTCTTTCGATTATGCCCCTGATAGTGCCATCAAAACAGCACAGTGGAGTTATAAACCACAACTCAGATTAATAATAGCCAGGCCCATTTTAGATAGAACATAGAAATTGTAATGGATGCATCCAATGGAGGAGTGGCCTAGTGGTTAGGGTGGTGGACTTTGGTCCTGGGGAACTGAGGAACTGAGTTTGATTCCCACTTCAGGCACAGGCAGCTCCTTGTGACTCTGGGCAAGTCACTTAACCCTCCATTGCCCCAGGTACAAATAAGTACCTAAGCCGCATTGAGCCTGCCATGAGTGGGAAAGCGCGGGGTACAAATGTAACAAAAAAAAAAGGGGTCTGCTGACATAGGGGCTATTTTACAAAGCAGCAGTAAGCCCAGCATGGGCCTACCGCTCAGTAAAAGAGAAGTACCACCAGGCTACCCCAGCAGTAGTTCCCTCCCCCAGTGTGCACCATTTCCGGCGCTGCAAAAATATTTACATTTTTGTAGCACTGGTGTGTACCTGGTGGCAATCAGGCAGTGCTGTGCACTGCCTGGTTACCACCGGGTTAATGCAGGAGCCCTTACTGCCACCTCAATGGGTGGTGGTAAGTGCTCCTCCCCCTCCCTCAAAATGGCTGCTCGGCAAATGCTTCACTTGCCGCATTGCCATTTCTTGAAAAAAAAAAAAAACAAAGACCTGCCCTTTACCTGCTGCGGTAAAAGGGGGCCTCGGCGTGCATCAAAAACACACCGACGCCAACGCAGGCCCCCCTTTTGCCACAGCTTTGTAAAGGGACCCCATAGAGACTTTTCTATAATATATGCAGGAGTGCACATGTATGTGGTGGCCTGTGCAACAGGAGCATCCATTTTACAGTTATGAACGTGGAAAAATCATCAGAGGAAACTTGGCAACCTACATGTGTAAGAACCAACTCACCTGTAACATGGTATTTCAGAACTTACATTTATACATGTTGGCACTTTCATGTGTATGTCAGCCATTTTGAAAACATACATATGTTTTCGAGGCCCATGTCATACAATGCCCATGCTCATTCATTCTTCCTAATTAGGAGGGTGAAATACACAGTGGGACAGTAGGAGAGTAAGGAGGATGTTATGTTATGTGATTCTTGTATTCTGCCAAGTTAAAAAAAAAAAAGATTCTAAGTGGATTACAAAAAGAATTCCTTCATTTGGGTTTCCAGTATCATCTCTATGCTGATGACACCCAACTGTATCTCTCCACACCAGACATCACCGCGGAGACCCAGGCAAAGGTATCGGCCTGCTTATCCGACAATGCTGCCTGGATGTCCAACCGCCACCTGAAACTGAACATGGCCAAGACCGAGCTTATCGTCTTTCCACCAAAACCCACTTCTCCTCTTCCTCCACTTTCTATCTCAGTTGATAACACCCTCATCCTCCCCGTCTCATCTGCCCGCAACCTCGGAGTCATCTTTGACTCCTCTCTCTCCTTCTCTGCGCATATCCAGCAGATAGCCAAGACCTGTCGCTTCTTCCTCTTTAACATCAGCAAAATTCGCCCTTTCCTCTCTGAACACACCACCCGAACTCTCGTCCACGCTCTCATTACCTCTCGCCTGGACTACTGCAACTTACTCCTCACTGGCCTCCCACTTAGCCATCTATCCCCCCTTCAATCTGTTCAGAACTCTGCTGCACGTCTCATATTCCGCCAGAACCGATATACTCATATCACCCCTCTCCTCAGGTCACTTCACTGGCTTCCGATCAGATACCGCATTCAATACCTACAAATGCACTCAGTCTGCTGCCCCTCACTATCTTTCTACCCTCATCTCCCCTTACGTTTCCGCCCGTAACCTCCGTTCACAGGATAAATCCCTCCTCTCAGTACCCTTCTCCACCACCGCCAACTCCAGGCTCCGCTCATTCTGCCTCGCCTCACTCTATGCTTTGGACAACCTTCCTGAGCCCTTACTCCAAGCCCCCTCCCTGCCCGTCTTCAAGTCTTTTGCTTAAAGCCCACCTCTTCAATGCTGCGTTCGGCACCTAACCCTTACCATTCAGTGAATCCAGACTGCCCCAATTTGACTGCCCCTATTGGACCGACCGTTCACTTGTCTATTAGATTGTAAGCTCTTAGAGCAGGGACTGTCTCTCTTTGTTAAATTGTACAGCGCTGCGTAACCCTAGTAGCGCTCTAGAAATGTTAAGTAGTAGTATTAGTAGTAAACTAAAATACTACTACTACTTATCATTTCTATAGCGCTACTAGACATACGCAGTGCTGTACACTTGAACATGAAGAGACAGTCCCTGCTCTACAGAGCTTACAATCTAATTAGGACAGACAAACAGGACAAATAAGAAATACGGGAATTACTGAGGTAGGGATGATAAAATAAGGGTACTGAACAAGTGAGTAAGGGTTAGGAGTTAAAAGCAGCATGAAAAAAGTGAGCTTTTAGCTTAGATTTGAAGACGGCTAGAGATGGAGCTTGACGGACCAGCTCAGGAAGTTTATTCCAGGCATATGGTGCAGCAAGATAAAAGGAACGGAATCTGGAGTTAGCGGTGGAGGAGAAGGGTGCAGATAAGAGAGATTTACCCAGTGAACGGAGTTCCCGGGGAGGGGTGTAGGGAGAGATGAGAATGTAGAGGTGCTGAGCAGCTGCAGAGTGAATGCACTTACAAGTCAGTAAGAGGAGTTTGAACTGTATGCGGAATCAGATAGGGAGCTAGTGAAGTGACTTGAGGAGAGGGCTAATATGAGCATAGTGACACTGGCGGAATATTAGTCGTGCAGCAGAATTTTGAACAGATTGAAGAGGGGAGAGCTGGCTAAGTGGGAGACCTGCGAGAAGCAAGTTGCAATAGTCTAAGCGAGAGGTGATAAGAGTGTGGATGAGGGTTCTGGTAGTGTGCTCAGAAAGGAAAGGGTGAATTTTGGTGATATTATAGAGAAAGAAATGACAGGTTTTAGCAGTCTGCTGAATATGTGCAGAGAAGGAGAGAGAGGAGTCGAAGATGACCCCAAGGTTACGAGCTGATGAGACAGGGAGGATGAGAGTGTTATCCAAAGAAATAGAGAATGGGGGAAGAGGAGAGGTTGGTTCCCAATTCCAAATGCTTCACTGGCAACTTCTCATAATCTCCAAACCAGAGAACACTAGTCTTTAGTCTATTCAATTTTTTATTTAAAAACTAACTTTAGCCCAAGTCTTAATAACTATTTCCTTTAAAAATATCATAGTGTCTTCAAACTTTTCCCGAGCTTCACATATCAGAAAACTATTGTCAGCATATGAATAGACAAATACTCCATAAGTATCCTACTCAAATACATATTAAACAGAGAGGGTGATAACGGTGACCCCTGGGGACTCCGCAATCCGCATTCCACAGTGAGGATACCTTAGTCCTTTCTTACACCATTAACCCCTCTTTTAAAGGGCTGGTTGAATCAAGCACTTTTGAAAAATTTGCTCATGCAGAGGAGGAGCAGCTATAAATCTTCATGTTGAAATATTAGGATATACTCATGCATTACCTTTCTGAAATGGGGAATTCACTTGTAGATTTTGGTCCATTCCAAGCTGTGCATAAGGCCTGCCTAAACCATGCCCCCCTGCAATCTACAAGTGTAAATAGTGACTTTCTGAAATTGTCACTTATTCATGTATTATAAACAATCAAAGGGCCTACAATACAAAAAATCAAGCATTCCCGTTAATTACCCTAACATCCTAAGAAGGGAAGTCACTCATATGGAACATCTGTACAAACTTAAATATATATCTTCTTAATAATATAAAGGGGACATCAGAAACCAATTTCAAAAAGGGTATAAGAATTTCTTATAGGTAAAAACATTGGGGTCCTTTTACTAAGGTGTGCTGAAAAATGGCTTGCAGTAGTGTAGGCGTGGGTTTTGGGTGCTCGTAGAATCATTTTTTAGTACACCTGTAAAAAAAAAAAAGGCCTTTTTAGCCGAAAACAGACGTGCAGCAAAATCAAAATTGCCGTGTGTCCATTTTGGGTCTCAGACCTTACAACCAGTCATAGATCTAGCGGTAAAGAATTTGGGCAGTAATGACCTAAGCGCGTCAGATGCCACTTGGCGCACATCCGCTACGCGCCAGAAAATAAAATATACTTTTCAGACGCGAGTATCGGACATGCACCAAAAATGAAATTACCGCAAGAGCCACGTGGTAGTCGGGCGGTAAGTCCATTTTGGCGTGCATTGGGCGCATGTAGACGCTTACATGGCTTAGTAAAAGGGGCCCACTAAAAATATTAATAACATCTAAACCTTATTTATGTCTTTGCACTGAGCCATCCTCAGTGTGTCATCTATCTCCCAGTCTCTCCCTGTATATAAATTCAGTGTATTCTCTATCTTCCTCCAATCTATTACTATCTAGCTCATGTATTTCCTGATTTTGCGCACAACCCATATATCCTTTCAGTTCACTGGAACAAGTCATACGTGCTGCTCAAGAAATTATAAGTCAATATGGGAAGACAGCGCTTCACAGATGTTCCAATAAAATCTCTCACTGATTAATGGCTGAGACCTTTCAATAAACAGAACAGCTTGAATGCCTTGCAAATTCTCCACTCTGTATTTTGGCTATGCAGAATCATTGTGGCCATCAGGCTTGTCAGAATTAGTGGTTAACCATACATTAAGTGAGCTTGTTAAATCATGCATTCTAAAAACATTAATATCAGGTCTACAGAGCAATATGTTTCCCTATTGGTGGATTAAAGAACATAAGTGTTGCCATACTGGGACAGACCGAAGGTCCATCAAGCCCAGTATCCTGTTTCCAACAGTGGCCAATCCAGGTTGCAAGTACCTGGCAAGATCCCAAAACAGTAAAATAGATTTTATGCTGCTTATCCTAGAAATACCCTGTTTCCCCGAAAATAAGACATCCCCTGAAAATAAGACCTAGTAGAGGTTTTGCTGAATTGCTAAATATAAGGCCTCCCCCGAAGGTAAGACCTAGCAAAGTTTTTGTTTGGCCCCGATGGGACATGGACACAGAAACCTTAATTTTTTTCGCTGCAACCCAAAGACAAAATAACATTAAAGAAATGCAAGAAACAAGACTGAGGTGGAAAATCTATCGTCCAGCGGACTCCTACCATCCTCCTTCACGCTTTTGTGAAGATCAACTACCGGTAAGTGAGCCCGGAAAGAAAAGAAACATCCCCCTTGCAGAAATAATAAAAGAAAAGAAAATGAGTAACCGAGCCCTTTCGGCGCTGCTCCATCGCCCAAGGGCTAAGTCAGACTAGAAGGATGGAAAGTGTTGCGAATGTACAGGAGGAGCGCATAAAGCGCCACCAACGGGGAACGGAGCTACCGTATAATTTTTTTTTAATGTTTGTAATACAATAGGGATGATCCTGCGCCCTAAGCCCTCTCACAACCTCCCGAGACCCCCAGCCAGAGCAGCCCGTCCCCACATTCCATTACCTTCCCTAGTGCATACCCCTCCTCCATTCCCAGCCCGGCCAGGGCGGCTCTGTTCCGCTCGAGTCCTGCGGTCACTGTGGGCAGATAGGCGAGCCGCGGCCTACTCCTGCAGGATACCGCCCCCCACTTCAATACTGTTCCCGACTGCCACAGTCCCTCTACTACTCCCGAGCCCGGCCCCGCTACTACAGAGTACTATGGTATTCTCTGAGCTACAAGAGACTACTCGTGCACCCACGGTAAGAATTCTTCTTCATGAAAAAATAAGACATCCCCTGAAAATAAGACCTAGCGCACCTTTGGGAGCAAAATTTAATATAAGACACTGTCTTATTTTGGGGGAAACACGGTAAACAGTGGATTTTCCTGAAGTCCATCTTAATAATGGCTTATGAACTTTTTAAAATAGTTTATTATGAATCAAAAATAATTTAATCATATAGGAAAGCAATTTTGTCAAGAAAGATAAGATTCTGAAGCCATTGGGATAAAAAGAATGAAAAAAATATATAGAAAACAAGCAATGAGATTCTCAATAATGGGATACAAGATGACAGAAAGGGTGTGAAACATTCTTTTTGAGCTCTAGAAGTTTGCTTTGTGGGGTCCACCACTTATTTTTTCTTCTAAAAGGAAGAGAAAGGGGAAATTCTGAGCTTACCCTTCCCTAGATACCTCTTTGCTAGTGTCTGAAGAGATAGACCACTTTGTAGTCTCTGTGGTCAGCAGTAGAGTTTCGACAGCATGTAGGAAGCCATGGGGCAATGTGGCTTTCTGCTGCCAAGATCTGCTTAATCCATGACACCACTACTAGAGAATGGCACGGGGAACTGCAGTAACCGCGGGGAAGGGGACGGGGCGGGGACAGATCCCACGGGGATGGGACGGGGACAGAGCCCACAGGGACGGGGACAGGGGACAAACTTTGTCCCCGTGTCATTTTCTACTTTGAAGCCTGTTAATGAACTGGACTCTTATTTATGTTTAAGTGATGCCTACAAAGATATTTAGATTTTTTGGAAAAACAAGCAAACATACTGGCCACAACTAGCAAAATTTGCATGGGGGATCCTGTACATCCTGCTACCAGCACATCTTCTAAGAAGACAACTTCTATTCCAGGAAGGACTGTGGAAGACAGGAGAGCTAGGTAGAATCCTGAGATTGTTGAGGACTTCTTATTCATTCACAGATTAAAAAACAATAACAGTGCTTATTTTTCCCCTCTAGGGCATATAGAACAGGTTGTATTTTATTCCCCTGGACATTTTAACAGTGTCAATTAGGATTCCTTGGTGTAGTAGAAATCACCTATTGTTGGGGTTGAAGGGTAGAGGGTGGTGGTGGGAAGGAGGGTTATTATAGCTGCTCATTGTTATTATTGTTCTCTATTTGTAATTTATACACAACAGTTGCACAGCATATTGTTCCTTTTTATATTTTATAGTTTAATTTCTTTTATTGGTGTTCAGTACAGAAGTGCACAAGAGCTCACAACATAGTAACAGACAGCAATAAGAAGCAAAACCAGAGCTCAGCCTAATAAGTAACAAGGTTAATGCTCAGTTATAATAAGAGGGAAGGGGAGCTGGGGGATATACAACAACGTTTGCACATGAGGTACACCAAATTTGTACATATCACTGCAGAGCACGAAAATGAGATGCAAATGGTAGCCATTTTTCTCTATAAGAAGCAAAGCGGGAAGATTTTTTAGCAAGGTGCAATTCGTATTTATACATTTGAAGCAACAGGTTCCGCCATTCCGGGTAGGTAACTTGTTGCAAAGCCTTCCAATGGGAGAAGATTACCTTCAACGCTAAGGATAACATGGTGTTAACCAGAGTCCCTTCACTAGGAGTCAGCAAACTGTGGAAACATTGGTCTCTGAGTATCACAAATTTATAAGAGATTACACAAGGGAGATGAAAGACGTCTACCAGTTGCGCCCATATTTCTAACCAGTATTGCCGAATACACCCACAATCATATATAAGGTGTCTAAAATTACCCACTTGAGACTGGCTAGACCAGCATAGATCAGAGCTAGAGAGGGTGATAGCATGCATCTTATATGGAGTCCATAAAGACCTATGCATGAAGAAATACATAGACTGTATTGTAGTGGAAAAGTTAGAGCATTGGAAGAGGGACTTCCAGAGCCGCTCCCACAATGTATCGGAGATAGGTTGTTGAATGTCTTCTTCCCAACACCTGCGTAGACCGTTACAATTAGTACGGGATTTGTTGAGAAGATGTTTGTAAATGTGGGAAGCCGCATGGCCAGTGCACTGAAGCCTGTGATTGAAATCAAGAAGCTCTGGGATTTGGGTCAGAAATTGAGTTTGCAACACACCTTTACTTTTCTTTTTTAACATAGTACTAAGCTGAAGTCACTGGTAAAATTGGGTGTCCAATAACGCAAATTCTAATTTCAAATCTGAGAACGTTTTCCAAGTCTGACTGCTCAGGTGAATCATGTCTTTCAGGGACCATATGCCTATACGCTGCCACTGAGACCACGAGACTTGCTTATTACCTATTTTAAAGTTGGGGTTGTTCCATATGAGGATGAATGGCGTATCAGACCAATGGATACCCATGGTTTGATCTAAAGATGCCATTCATTTGTAGGTGGTGTTGATCATTGGGTTGGAGACAATGCTCTTAGGAAGGCGCATACTGAGGAGATAGGAGTGACTTAATGGATCGATGAGGCCTTGCTCAAAGACTACCCATCTGGGCGGCGAGGAGGTAACATTTACAGGAGTAAGTGTTTGAGGCTTCTGCAGATGAGGACAGAGCCCATGGAGACAGGGCGGGAACGGAGACAGAACCCACGGGGACGGGATGGGGACAGAGACAAACTTTGTCCCCGTGTCATTCTCTAACCACTACAACCACTGACTTATAAGGAAGAACAACTTTTGATACCATAAAGAATAATCTTGACCCAAGAAATGTACCTGGATGGTCAGGATTGGAAGAATTACCAGCTTTCATTCAAATTACTGTGGCTCAGACCTTTGGTGAGAGTTCGATAAAAGTAAAACCATTTACTTCAGGAGCAGCACTGGCAATTAATAAGCCCATCACTCAGTATGCCCCAAATTGACTACCCCTACTTGACTGACTCTACACTTGTCCATTAGATTGTAAGCTCTTTGAGCAGGGATTGTCCTTCTGTGTTAAAATTGTACAGCGCTGCGTAACCCTGGCAGCGCTTTAGAAATGTTAAGTAGTAGTATGGAAAGACTACTCCAGGCACAGGCTAGACTTTTATCAGCACGTTTTTGTCCGATATTTCAGGAAATATAGTTTATCGTAGTTATAATTTATTAAAATTTACTATGTACCAGTCTGCTTGCACAGATTGCAGTAGTTTAGAAAAATAAAATTGACACAAATAAGTAATAATGAAGGAAAAGAACTCCTAAAATGACAGAAAAGACCTCAGTTCAAGCATTCATTTTCTTTTTATTTCATGGATTTATATCACTCATACCTACCTATAAAAAATATATACAACTCTGTTTCTCTATATTACTCTATACTTCTTTATAGGTACCCTAATAGAAGCCAGCTAGTCCCCTAAACTCTACCCCAATTCAATCTTAAAATTAAATTTTCTCAGTGAGCTCAGAAGGGCAATTATTTCACAGCTACTACTACTGATCATTTCTATAACACTACTAAACATACACGTCATCTGCCAGATTCTATATAGTGTGCCTGGCGTTCCGTGCTGAAATCAAGCGTATTCCATAACAACGTGCGTAACTTAATTGGCTTAACAAGCTAATCAGTGTTGATAACAGCACCTAACAAGCAATAATGAGCACTAATTGGCAATAATTAGAATGTACATGCACAACTCGCTAAACATATTCTGTAATGAACTGTGCCTAAATTCTAATGCGCAGTCAAAAGGGGAGGGGAAATGGGCGCTTTGGTGGGCATTCCAAAATTTACGCCCGCAGTTATAGAATATGGCCCGGTGTGAATAAATCTACATGCAGAAATTTACACCACATTTTCATTGGTGTAAATGGAGGCGCATGGTTTTAGGACACGGAGTACCAACTAAGCTTGTTCTATATACCATACCTAAATCTAGACGCCGCCTAAAGAATAAGCTTAGCTGGAAATGTTTACCTCACAGATTTTGTAGGTGCCTTATATAGAATCTGGCTCTATATGTGGGGACTGTCCCTGTCAGTAGAGGGCTCAAAATGGAAGGGGTCCTTTTACGAAGCCAAGGTAAAAAGTGGCCTGCAGTAGGGTAGGTGCGTGTATTGGGTGCGTGCTGGGCCAGTTTTTACTGCAGCTATCAAAAAATGGCTATTTTAATGGGACCGGAAAAGGGCCTGTGGTAAAAATGAAACCAGCGTGTGCCCAAAACTGGCCTGAGCCCTTAATGCCACCCATTGATCTAGCAGTAAAGGCTCATGCACTACACGTGGGGTGACCAGTTGGCGCGTGCCAAGTGCCGATTACTGCTGGAACCGGTGCGTGTAGGAGGAAATAAATAAATTAATAATCCACGCATTATGGGAGTGCGCAAAATCTGGAATTACCACCAGAAGGGTGCGCTAGCCTGGCGGTAGTCTCATTTGGGCACGTGCTGCACACGCGTAGTAGAGCCTACTACAGCTTAGTAACAGGACCCCTAAGTTTTTGTACATAGGGCAATGGAGGGTTAATGCCCTCTTTTACCAAACTGTGCTAGCTATTCCCATGCGACAATGCCGACCTAAACTACCACAAGCCATTTTTCAGCGCACCTTAGTTAAAGGACCCCACAGTTATTTCAATATTTGAAGGCAATGTAATGCACAGTTTGGGGATAATATTCAAACTATTTGCCTGGCAGTTATCCTGACACATCTTAGCAACCCTCAGAATCTGGCAGGAAATGATGAAAGCAAGGGTGGGACCCAGCCGATGGAAGCCTGCAGGGCAAGTGCAGGCAGTAATAATTGAATCACTGCAGGCGCCGGGGACACCTGTAAGGTACACCAGGGAGGGACGGGGTTCAGCAGTGGGTAGGCAGATGCTGGGATGCTGCGGAAGAGGAGAGATATTGATGTGGGGTGCCACCGCTGGGTGGGCCTGAGCCAAGAATAGGCAGGCCTGTGCCCACCCAGGCCCACCCTAGCTACGCCACTGCCTAAGATTGCTTAACTTTTATCCAGCCAACTCAAATATCAGCATTATCTGGTTAAAGTTAACTAGTGAAGTCAGACAGTATAAATACACATCCTAAAGTTAAGCAGAAAAGTTATCTTTAATCAGAATATTTGGCTAAACTTATCCAGATACGTTTATGCCTTTATCGAGCAGCTGATCATCAGTCCTTTTGCTAAGTACTTTTTTGTGTTGATTGATAAAAATCTGAATAGATTATTGTATATTTTTATGTTTTCTTTTATTGTTATGATAATTTTTGTATTTAAATCTAGCTATTTTATTGGTCACAGTTTAGAGCCTTTTCGGAATGGGCAGTCAATAAAAGTACAATGTAAATAATAAAAATAATCCTATGTACTTTGTTAATTTCCTCCTCATAAACATTTTTATTTTGGAAATACAAAAAAAAAAAAAAATCAAGAGAAACCAGATTAAAGCTAATGCAGATCCTGAGTGATTTCCTGCAATGGTAAAGAGAAGCCCAAGATTTAATTACAAGGCATGAAAAACAACAAAAAAAAGAGTATCCTGTAACCAGAATTCCTAACCTACATAAAAGTACCTGAACAGAATTTCCTTGTGCTTTACTTCTCACAAGACTTCTGCCTTCAAAGAGAGAAAAGCGTCATTGTTCTATTTCAACATTCAATCTATTTTTAATCTGGGGTGGGGGAGGGAAAGAAACAATAGCCTTTTTCTGTCTCTTACCTACAGGCTGAACAGCTGAAAAAAAATCTAAAAAGGAAATAACTGTACCTGGATTGGATTTATTGATTTTATATACCGCTTTATGCCATGGTGTCAGAGCAGTTTACAATACTCCAGAAATTTACAATTGCAATATAATTTTACAATAAACAGTACCAATTAAATAAAATGTACAACAAGTCAAATAAAATATTGATGAAATGTCCACGTTTTTAAAAGCTTGCGAAATGCAAAATATGAAGGGGCATTTTGAAGTTCCTCAGGCAGGGAGTTCTAGAGGAGAGGACCGGCATATGAAAACGCATGCTTTCTGGTCGATGAAAGTTTAATAACACCAAGACCCGATAACACCAAGATCTGGAAGTTGCAAAAGATTTTTTTGTGAAGAGCGAAGTTCCCGTTAACAGGTGTATTTTGACAGCTTGCTGCAATGGTAGACTGGACATCCCAAATGAAATGATTTATAGACCAACACAAGAGCTTAAAACTGATGTGTAATGCAATAGACAGCCAATGTAATCAATAAAGCACTGGAGTAATTTGGTCAGATCTCTTAGACCTGTTATTAAGCATAATCCTCTGCTTTAGTTTTCATTCTTTTGTTATTGTTTTTCAACTGATATGGCCATGCTCTCAACACACCTCTTTTCAAAATATGGAAAACTGCATATGAACATAAGAATAGCCATACTGGGTCAGACCAATGGTCTATCTAGCCCAGTATCCTGCTTCCAACAGTGGCCAATCCAGGTCACAAGTACCTGGCAGAAATCCAGTTAGTAGCAACATTCCATGTAGAACCCCCAAAGAGTAGCAATATTCTATTCAGAATCTCAAATAGTAGCAACATCCCATGTAGAACCCCAAAGAGTAGCAACATTCCATTCAGAATCTCAAATAGGAGCAACATTCCATGTAGAACCCCAAAGAGTTGCAAGATTCCATGTAGAATCAAATTCCATGCTACCAATCCCAGGGCAAGCAGTGGCTTCCCTCAGGGCCATCTCAATAGCAGACTATGGACTTTTCCTCCAGATATGCTAACCGCTGTTACCACGTCCTCCGGCAGTGACTTCCAGAGCTTAACTATTCTTTGAGTGAAAAAATATTTCCTCCTATTAGTTTTTAAAATATTTCCATTATCAGGGCATCCACGTATAAGTCATTTTCCACATGGTTGCCATTTCCATGTGGAAATCACATATAGCGGTCCCTCTTCACAAAAGTGGAGACAGGGAAGAAGTGGGAACCTACAGTATAGACCCGTAAGTCTCACGTTCGTAGTAGGAAAAATAATGGAGTCGCTGCTGAAAGAAAGGATAGTTAACTTTCTAGAAGTCAATGAGTTACAGGATCTGAGGCAACATGGCTTTACCGAAGGAAAATCCTGCCCAACGAATCTTATTGACTTCTTTGACTGGGTGGCCAAAGAACTGGATGAAGGACACGCACTAGATGTAATCTACTTCCATTTCATCAAATTAATTTGCAACATCAGAACAACCATAGTTTTCAGACTCATTCTGTGCTGACGCTTATATGCAGGGGTGTGCTGGTAAATCCTTTTAACAACGGGCTGTTTCTCCGGGCATAGCCAGCCCTGCAATTTGGGGAGCCGGGGGTGGACTATGGGGTAATACGTGCCTCTCTCTCTCCACCCTCATGCGTGCATGCTAGGCTTACTTTAGCTGCTTGGTATGCTGAACCCCACCTGCCAATAAATGGACCACCACTACTCCCCGCTGCTTGTCTCTGGCTCTGAGCAGCATGCTGGGACTTTCGCGCATGCACGAGAAGTCCCAGCTTGATTTTCAGAACTGGAAACAAGGAGCCAGGGAATGGTGGCAGTCTATTTACTTGGCTTACGGGGCTCAGCATCCCCACCAGTAAAGTAGAAGAGAATTCAGGAGGGGGTCCATGCCCCCATTTTGGGAGCCAGTTGTTAAAGTACCCATGGGGGGGGGACTACTTTAACAACCGACTCCCAACTTAACAAATGACTCTCTCGCGAGCCTGTGTGAGCCCGCTCTAGCACACCACTCCTTATATACTGTCAATGAAACATGAGATATGTTCTTTAACTACTACTACTACTACTTAACATTTCTAAAGCGCTACTAGGGTTACGCAGCGCTGTACAATTTAACATGGAGACAGTCCCTGCTCAAGGAGCTTACAATCTAAAAGACAAATGTACAGTCAATCTGATAGGTCAGGCAGATTGGGGCAGCCTATATGTTCGAAAGGTTAGGTTCCGAAAGCAGCATTGAAGAGGTGAGCTTTAAGCAAGGATTTGAAGATGGGTAGGGAGGGGGCTTGGCGTAGGCTTTAACACATGTCTAGCCAATAGTTGTTCCCTTCTGCAATTTTTACCATCCGACAAGGTACAGTATTTGTACCTGTGCTGTATGATTTCATAGCATCACATGCCTATAAGAGAAAATGTTTTTATTGTAATAACGTACACCTATACATTGCCCTTACATGATCAGTACAGCCATCCTGCCTAAAAGCAGAAGCACACGCAGTGTGACTATAATGGTCTCAGTAGAGAACTCCCTGCCATGTATTAATGCTTAATGATCAGGAAATATTCCTTTTTTCACAAAACAAAATTACCTATTCAACAGCCAGCAGCTTTTCTCCCAGGTCTTGCCAAATCTGGCTTCTCCTTTCAGTGCTTCTTAGAGAGTTCAAAAAGACTTACTTTTCTGATAAAGCCCTTTGTATAAATTTTTCAATGCAGCAGACCGTGTTTCATGGTCAAAAAATGGTGTCATGCCGTCTTTTACCTCTGCTTTTCTTCTTCCAATACAACTGATGACAATTTGCTAGCAGAATTTTCTTCTGGATTGTTAGACTAACTGTTACAGAAAGATGTTTTACAGAAGCTTAAAAAAAATACCACCTACTATCCAGACTTTGTGGCCATGTTACCACTGTGTCCGTCATTTGCTCTGCTCTGTTGTGCCTTTGAATACCCTGCTGTCTACCTGCCTTGCAAGTTCTACTTTGTATTGTGTCATTGAGATATTCTATGTATTATTCCTATGCAAAGCTGCCCATAAACATAAAGAAAGGAAAAAATGTTACCTAGAAGTGATATCAGAAAATGCATATGTACCTAGACATTCTGACTAAATGTAAGTTTTTGGATTAAGCAAAAGCTACAGATTTTTTGCAATCTCCAAAACCTCCATTTAAATACATCAAAATATCCAAGATTTATGTCTACAGAAGGGGAGTGATGGGGGGAGGGGCTGAGAGTGAGACAAACATACATTAAGCAGAAAAATTCAGCCGCTGAGCATATAAGTTACGGCCATTATTTTACATAGTAACATAGTAAATGATGGCAGATAAAGACCTGTACGGTCCATCCAGTCTGCCCAACAAGGTAAACTCATTATACATGATATGCGATACTTTATATGTATACCCAAGTTTTTTGTCCTTGCCATTTTCTGGGCACAGACCATAGAAGTCTGCCCAGCACTGTTCTTGTACTGTTAACATTGATGCCCCTTAAAATTCACAGTCCAGCCCATCCATATCTATTCAGTCACGATCAGGTCACAGACCGTAGAAGTCTGCCCAGCACTGGTTTTGCTTCCCCAATTACTGTTGTTGACACCCAATCTCTGCTAAGATTCTGTGGATCCATTCTTTTTAAACAGGATTCCTTTGTGTTTATCCCACTCATGTTTGAATTCCATTACCGTTTTCATCTCCACCACCTGCCACAGGAGGGCATTCCATGTATTCACCACCCTTTCCGTGAAAAAATACTTCCTGACATTACTCCCGAGACTGCCCCCTTCAACCTCAATTCATGTCCTCTAGTTCTACTGCCTTCCCATCTCCAGAAAAGGTCTGTTTGCAGATTAATACCTTTCAAATATTTGAATGTCTGTATCATGTCATCCCTGTTTCTGCTTTCCTCCAAGGTGTACATGTCCAGGTCAGCAAGTCTCTCCTCGTACGGTTTGCAATGCAAATCCCATACCATCTTGTAGCTTTTCTTTGCACCGTTTCCAGTCTTTTTACATCTTTAGCAAGATACGGCCTCCAAAACTGAACACAATACTCCCAAGTGAGGCCTCGCCAATGACTTGTAGGGGGGCATCAACACCTCATTTCTACTGCTGGTTATACTGCTCTCTATGCAGCCTAGCATCCACAGCCGTCGCCTTGTCGCATTGTTTCTTCCCCTTCAGACCCTCGGACACCATCACAAAAAGGTGGTCTTTATTCCGAGAGTAAAGATTCAACACGGCACTGTGTTTTGGCAATCTGCCTGCCTCATGAGTCTTAAGAACTTATCATATGTGCTAAGAATGCAGCAGTCTTTAAAAAGACCGAGGTACACTTCTACAGCTTGAAAGAATCTGGTGCAACAACATGCAGGATTATGATTAAAAAAATGACTGTTAGGTTATAGAATTGCCCCCTATGTGGCCTCTGGTTATGGACTGTCACTGCAAAAAACGGGCCAGTTGGGGGGTGTAGGAGTAGATTATAAATAATGAAAAAATGTTCCCTTGAGAGACTAGTTGCAACTGACATGGAAGCCAACGGAGCACAAAGAAACTGCCTGGAAAATAAAAAGAATATTTGAAAAAAGAAATGAACAGAAAACACTCGTCTGTTTTTTTAAAGTTTGATCTCTGTAATATTATCCACTACCATTTTAATTGTTTTCAATAATGTTGATTTATTTGGGTGCTCGGAAAGGTTGTATTCCAAACTAGCCTTTTCATTAAAAAAGTAAGAGAGTAAAGCTGTCCACTTTAAAAGATTTCTCTCATTAATAAAGTGTCTTGGATGGAGGGCATTGCCCTGAAAATTATTTGATGGCAACCAATAAAGGTAACCAATTTCCTAAAGCATCACCATGAAAAATGTTCCCAATCAGATAGGTACATTTTCACTGTGCTTTTGCATATAATATACAATTATTTCTTAATTTAAATTAATCATCATTAGATTAGGTTCTGAACTCAGATCAGTGAAGAAATATATTAACTTGCGCCTCCTGTGAATTTCTAAATCCCGAGGATTTATTTTCCACTCTAGTCATAAAAGCCTGTATCCTTAATACATTATTTAATAGAAAGATTCATTGATTTAAAAATTATTGACTCTTTCATCTCATTTCTAGATCTAAGACTTTCATACCAAGGATCTGTGCCTCGCTAATTTAAGCTGAATGCTAGGCTGCTTTTTGATCACCTTTATTTGAAGACTTTGGAACTAGCGCCTATGGGGCTTATTTTCAAAGCACATGGATGTCTCAAAATGGCATAAGAATCTGCTAAAAACATCCAAATTGTGGCAGAATTTGGATGTCTCAAAATGGCATAAGAATCTGCTAAAAACATCCAAATTGTGGCAGAATTTGGATGTCCTACACTGCAGTTAGTCTATTGCAAGGGGGCATGTTTTGGGCAATAACTGAATGGGAAGAGATACATTTGTATTTAGACCTGTTGTTGTCACATACAGGGTACAGAAAGTGCTCTAATTAAGCAGCTGACCACTAGAGGAATTAAGGCATGACCCCTCATGAATCTCCCAGTAGCTTCTGTCCCCCTCCCTGTCCCCTGAAAGTAAAACAGGAAAGGAACAGCAGACTGTGTGTTAGCTGCAGGTATTATGGGCATTCTCATTCTGAAAAGAGCAAAACACAGTTCTGAGAAGTAGTCTAGTGGTCAGTACAGCGGCCCATAAACCAGGAAACCACAGTTCAGTTTCCAGCCACGTCTCCGTGATTGCAACAATGTCTAAGTCTGCCTCCAACATCAGGGCTTTCTTCAAGTATATTAGTGAAAGGAGAATGACTAAAAAGGGAGACGGGATTGGTGGTTGGGAGGCGGGGATAGTGCTGGGCAGACTTATACGGTCTGTGCCAGAGCCGGTGGTGGGAGGCAGGGATAGTGCTGGGCAGACTTCTACGGTCTGTGCCAGAGCCGGTGGTGGGAGGAGGGGCTGGTGGTTGGGAGGCGGGGATAGTGCTGGGCAGACTTACACGGTCTGTGCCCTGAAGAGCACAGGTACAAATCAAAGTAGGGTATACACAAAAAGTAGCACATATGAGTTATCTTGTTGGGCAGACTGGATGGACCGTGCAGGTCTTTTTCTGCCATCATCTACTATGTTACTATGTCACATCAGCTCTCTCCCCCACCCCCCCTTTAAATTGTGAGTCCTCCAGAAACAGACATACCCACTGTTCCTAAATATTTATGACACCTTGCAAGCCTGAAGGCTATTGAGGTGGGGTACAGTAGGTATTTCTCTGTTCCTGGAGGGCTCAGCCATTACAATAAAAGATTGGTAGGAGAATATGAACCTGGATTCCCTTGCTCACAACCCATTGCTCTGACCACTTTGCTGCCCCTCTGCTCTGCAAGAACATCTGTGTAGCCATTTCTGTAACAATGCTGCCAGACAGATGTCCAAAGTAGTTTAACTGGAGCAGAAGAACTGGAGTAGAGGAGTGGCCTAGTGGTTAGGGTGGTGGACTTTGGTCCTGAGGAACTGAGTTCGATTCCTGGCACAGGCAGCTCCTTGTGACTGGGCAAGTTACTTAACCCTTCATTGCCCCCATGTAAGCCGCATTGAGCCTGCCATGAGTGGGAAAGCGTGGGGTATAAATGTAACAAAAAAAAAAAAAGGTCTGGGGAAGGGTCACAATGCTTGTAATAATTAGCCCATCTGTAAGAAGACATCTAAACTGTCAAAATTTGTAAAGCCTGGAAATTGGAAAGAATATGAATTGAAGTGCTCAACCACGTGTGATTCACAGTTTGTAGTGTACTGTATATGCTGTCCTTGTCTGCTCATTTAAGTCAAGCAGACGTCAAGGAAATTGAAAACAAGAATTATTGAACACTGGAGTGCAGTGCACAGAAATATCAGAGAAGCACCTTTAGTTGAACACTGCATTGCTCAAAAACATATGTTTGATTAACTTAGATGTTTTGCAATAGATCAAGTTGTGAAGGATGTCAGACGTAGAGATCGTCGCGTGCAAATTCTGAGAACAGAACAGTGCTAGATCTTTAAACTGGATACTCTTCAGCCTAATCTGAATATTGAATGGAACCATTTTTTCTAATTTTGGAGACCCAGCCAACCAGAAGTAACTATCGGAGGTTTTGGAACAATTGGAGCCAATAAGATTCCAGCTCTTTTTTGATTGGTCAGAAATAGGTGTAAATACCAGCTTTAAAAGGCCAAGCTGCTATTTTGAAAAGTGCTCAGTAAGGCTGAAATGAGCGAGAGAGCAGTGAGCATAAAAGTTTGAAGATGCAATTGCAGTTTTATGAAATGTGGTACGAACATCCAGTTTTGTTTTTACAGCAATTTGGAGTTTATTACCCCCTGAAGCATCGGTTTGCCACTGCGAAACAGTGGCCAACTGTGGAGAGGCCTCTGCATTTGTTTAAGCTAAGTATCTGGAAGTTAAGTTAATAAGAAAAAGAAAAACAATTTGGGCATGGTTATGTATATAAAGAATGGAAGGTGTTTTAAGCCAGTGATTGATGAAAGTAGGGTTTTTGCAAAATATTAATCTGTACTTTTCTGGGGCTTTTTCCTTCCTGATAGAGAGAGATTAATAATTATTTCTTGCTGGTGGAAGATACTGAACATGATTTTAGCAAAGTGTATATTTATGGATGTTCATTTAACTTCGCTCTTCTGAGGGTGCTTCAATGCAGTATTCTGTAAGTTGTACACATGCCCCTAGCATGCATTACTCTTGTGAATGCTCCCTTGCATTTACTTGCTATGCCACTCATGCGCACCTTTACAGGATAGCTCTCATTCACTTTGCTGTCACTTATGTTCAAAAAATGCACTGGTAGTCTGTGCATTTACACATGCAAGTGGTGCATATATGCGGACACCAGTTAGAGAATTGCTCTTTGGATATAGTTTTTTTTTTTTTTAGTATTGCCCACAAAACCATTCTCCGTGGGATTCTTTAATTAAACAGATGGTCAACTTGTTTTCTGTTTCTTTTCCCTGCTTTACTCTTGGATTAAATGCATTGTTCACACAGGTTAATCCAGTTCTCATGGTGAATCAAACTAAAGGCTTCAGGCCATGTGATGCCTTTACTTTGTGTAGTAAACAATGAGGTAGCATGGAAACCACATTTCATTTTAGGACAATAAGGTGCTGCTATGGCTGCCTATCTCTATAGGTTAGGCATCAAGGGGGTCTTTTGCTAAAGCTTAGCTCAAGTTATCTGCAGGAGGGCCCGTTTTATTCCTATGGGTCCTGCTGCAGATAACTCAAGCTAAGCTTTAGTAAAAGACCTCGCTAGAGTCATTAAAAATGGATCCCATTGTATATAACATGGGATTGTAATGTTTGGCTGTATAAGAACAACAAGAGGTGGTAAGTAACTCAAAGATACATGGTATTAGTGACTAGTAATGTGGAGGCAGATTTTAGAAAGGACATCCAACTGAGAATAAGGACAACCAAGTCAGTACATCAGATATGGCTGTCTATCACGCTTATTTTCGAAAGAGAAGGACGCCCATCTTTTGACACAAATCGCAAGATGGGCATCCTTCTCACAGGGTCGCCGAAATCGGCATAATCGAAAGCCGATTTTGGGCATCCTCAACTGCTTTCCGTCATGGGGATGACCAAAGTTCACAGGGGCATATCGTAGGTGTAGCGAAGGCGGGACTGGGGCGTGCCTAACACATAGGCATCCTCAACCGATAATAGAAAAAAGAAGGGCGTCCCTGATGAACACTTGGATGACTTTACTTGGTCCTTTTTTTTATGACCAAGCCACAAAAATGTGCCCTAAATGACCAGATGACAACTACAGGGAATCAGGGATGACCTCCCCTTACTCCCCCCAGTGGACACTAACCCCCTCCCACCCTCAAAAAAAATTTTTTTTAATACTTTTTCCAGCCTCTATGCCAGCAGCCTCAAATATCATACCCAGCTGCAGGGGGAAAAGGGTCCTGTGCTGGTGGTGGGGGCTGTTTTTCCCACGCACCAGGGCCCTTTTTACCACAGCGGTTTAAAAAGCCCCCAGCACTCATGGCCATGAAGTAAGAGAATTCTTACCTCATGGTCATGCGATGGGAGCCCTTATCACCACCCACTGAGGTGGCGATAAGGGTTTCCGTGGTAACCAGGCAGCTCACTGTGATGCCCGATTACTGCCAGTTACCGCCACGCAAGCCATTTCAGGGGGTTTTCTTTTCCCCCTGGAAATTACTACTACTACTACTATTTAGCATTTCTATAGTGCTACAAGGCGTACGCAGCGCTGCACAAACATAGAAGAAAGACAGTCCCTGCTCAAAGAGCTTACAATCTAATAGGTGGTGTGCACTCGGGGGCAGGACTACAGCTGCTCTATAAAAGGGTCCCTTAGGGTCTGGATTCTCATTTTGTCCACTACCTAAACCTTGCCCGTGATTGCCATTCTGATCCAAAATGCTTTTATTTGTTTGTTTATTTATTTGTTACATTTGTATCCCACATTTTCTCACCTATTTACAGGCTCAATATGGCTTACATAGTCCCGGAGAAGCGTTCGCCAACTCCGGTATGAACAAATACAACGTGATGTTGTGGTAAAATAAGGTTCATGTGGAACAGACACAGAAAACGATCTGTAAATTATCATATTATCAAATACAAGTTATTCTTTACAAAAGTCTATGTCACTGTGACCCCGTTTTGTTTTTCACCCAATGGTAGTTTTACAGTGCAAACATTTTGAGAAAACATACTGCAGTAAAAAGAGAAGAAAGCCATAGAGAGAATCCCTCTTGTAGTGACATACGATCCAGAGCTAGAAAAATTGGGAAGAAGCATACAAGATCTACAGCCACTACTCCAGGAGGATGAATTACTAAAAGAGATATTCCCAGCCCCACCGTTGCTGGCCTTCTGACAGCCACTGCAATACAGACAGAGAGGGCAACACAGTATACAGTCAGACAGACCACAGGAGAAGGTTCTTTGTTGGAGCCAGCGCTTTCAGCGTTGTTTTCGCCACAGCGAACATTGTAAACAACTCCTCAGTGTCTTAAGGCACTCGTGTTTTGTCATCCGCACGTCATTGCATCAGTACATCGACCCCTGAGGCAGGCGCCTTTGTTGACGCCGAAACACGGCCCGCGTCGGGTCATTGATTAATAAAGTACTCCTGTTGTCTTAGTTCTGAAGGGCCAGTGTTGCTTCTGACAACCACCAAATTTGAAACACAAAATAAGTGAAAAGCAAACTCCCCATCCAAGCTCAAAAAGAAGAGAATGGCACATGTCCCTGCAATATGCCCAGCTGCAAACTGTGCCAACACATCTCACGGGATCCTACAATCACTCACATGAGAAAAACATTCAGCATAAAGGGATCCTTTACATGCTCATCCTCAAATGTGGTATATATCATTCAATGCAAAAACTGTGAAGAAGGGTGCTGTCAGTGGCATAGCCAGAATGTCATTTTTGGGTGGGTCAGTGGGTAGGTTGGGTGGGCATGCATTTCCTCTTCCCTTCTACACCCCCCCCCCCCCCCCCCCACCACCACCACCACCATGAACTTTAAAAGTTAAATATTATAAATCTGAACCCCTCCCCACCCCACCCCGACATCCCATCTGAGCCCCCCTGCACGACCCAGTCCCCACCTGCCTACCAGCTCCATAATCGATGAGCAGACGACCCTCGTCTTCCACCCGGCACCGAGCCTTTAAAAAAAACGGAGAAACGCCTCGCGTCTGCTGTGCGCTGCTGTAAAGCAAGCAGCAAATCGTCGCGTCGGCCCTTCCTTCACTGTGTCCCGCCCTCGCGGAAATAGGAAGTTACATCAGAGGGCGGGACACAGTGAAGGATGGGCTGATGCGACGAAGCGATGTGCTGCTTGCTTTACAGCAGTACACAGCAGACGCGAGGTGTTTCTCCGTTTTGTTTTGTTTTTTTTAAGGCTTGGTGCCGGATGGAAGACAAGGGTCGTCTGCTCGCCGATCATGGAGCTGGTAGGCAGGTGGGGATTGCAGCGCCAGCAGAGCACCCCCCTCCCCACCTGCTGACATCCGGGGCGGACGTTGGCTGGGCGGGCCTGGAGGGAAACTGGCTGGGCCTGGGCCCGTCCAGGCCCGCCCGTGGCTACACCCCTGGATGCTGTATTGGAGAAACAAGCCAGATGCTAAAGACAAGGCTCAATTTACATTGATACAATATTAAACATTCCAATGCCAACCAGGATGTCACCTCTGTGGGACAGCACTTCACAAACCAAACAAGACAATCCAGGAACGTAAGACCTTTGAAGTCAAAATGATGAAGAAATATTTTGACACCCACCAGACAGGACTCAACAAAGATTTGGGTTTCCTAGTCCATTATAAACTATAAAACTTTACTACTTTGTCACCCTCTTATCTACCATCAATCTCTCCCGCCCCCCCCCCCCCCCCACCGACTCCCATCCCCCAGCTCTCCCTGTTTCTCACCTAACCTACCCCTCCCTATTCCTGTGAGACTATCATAGAAATACCTTTGTGTTTCACTTATATATACTGATGTTTGCCAACATTTGCTTATTTCTGATCTGCAGAAGAAGGGTTACCTTTGAAACCTAATCAAAAAAATGTGTTTAGCCCAATAAAAAAGGAACCATCTTATTTCCTTTTCTATGTTTTGTTTTATTTCTATGTATTACCATTCCAAGTTGTGAAATCTGCCAGGTGTTACAAACCTGGACATTCAGGCAGAGTCAGTTCAGCAACTGAGCTATAAAACTCTTTTTTTTTTTTTTAATGTGGTTTTAAACAGCAGAGAGATAAGCAAATAACCCCTTCAGTCACTCCAGGTCCAAACAAGCAGTTAGATGACACTCAGGCTTATTTTCGAAAGTGATCGCCGGCCATCTTCCGACATAAATCGGGAGATGGCCGGCGATCTCTCAAAAGCAGCCAAATCAGTATAATCGAAAGCGGCTTTTTTGACAGATTCGCCGCTTTCCCATCGCCTCGCCAGTGAAAGTTCAAGGGGGCGTGTCGGCGGCGTAGCGAAGGTGGAACATGGGCGGGCATGAGCGTGGCTACCAGATGGCTGGCTTTCGCGAATAATGGAAAAAAAAAGCAGCGTTAAGCAGTATTTCGCTGGGTTTACTTGGTCCTTTTATTTTCACGACCAAGCCTCAAAAAGGTGCCCCAACTGACCAGATGACCACCGGAGGGAATGGGGGATGACCTCCCTGTACTCTCCCAGTGGTCACCAACCCCCTCCCACACTAAAAAACACAATTATATATACATATTTTGCCAGCCTCTATGCCAGCCTCAAATGCCGTACCCACCTCCATGACAGCAGAATGTGTTCTATCCTCTGACAGCCTTTCCCTGGTTTTGATGTGGCTCTCGGGTGAGTGTGACACCTTTTCTGTTAGGTGCACTGCAGAGTCACATCAGCAATGCATTGCGGTGGGTGTAGGGTAGTGGGCTCTACTCCCATGGTGCTTTTCCCCCTGCTAACTGGGTCAGAGTGTGCCCTGTTTTGTTTCCGGTAGTCCATGAGGTAGTGGCCATTTTTGTCAGCCAGTTTTAGATCCCTTTCATGTGTTACCCACGTTAGAGACTTAGTTATTACCTTGAATGTTGCTGAAAGAGGGCATTGTACACCATTCTGCCAGCTCTGACCTACTGCTCATCTCAGTACCAGGGAGACTCTTTGCCAGTGGGGCATAGCCTCTGATCTGCAGTTAACTGTGAGTAAAGGTGCTTATTCAAATAAAGGACTTTTTCAAAGAGATTAGTATTCAGGTGTCAACTGGTGTGCCAAGGTTATACAGCAGCAACAAGTCCTAGAGGCCTGCATGTATGCAGGTCCCTGGAGCACTTTTAGTGGGTACTGCAGTGCACTTAAGGCAGGCGGGCCCAGGCTCATCCCCTCCTTGCCTGTAACACTTGTGCTGGTAAATGGGAGCCCTCCAAAACCCACTGTACCCACATGTAGTTGCCCCCTTCACCCCTAAGAGCTACGGTAGTGGTGTACATTTGTGGGTAGTGGGTTTTGGGGGGAGGGTTGGGGGGCTCAGCACCCAAAGTAAGGGAGCTATGCATGTGGGAGCTTTTTCTGAAGTCCACCGCACTGAACCCTAGGGTGCCTAGTTGGTGTCCTGGCATGTGAGGGGGACCAGTGCACTACAAATGCTGGCTCCTCCCATGACCAAATGCCTTGGATGTCGCCGGGTTGGAGATCGCCGGCATTTTTTTCCATTATCACTGAAAAACCGGCGATCTCAAACCTGGCGAACTCTGGCCGGGCTAAACCGTATTATCGAAAAAAAAGATGGCCGGCCATTTTTTTCGATAATACGGTTCTAGCCAGCTGTTGCGCCGCCACCAAAATAGATCACCGGCGCTCTATTTCGCCGATGACGTTCGATTATGCCCCTCACTCTTGCCTTGTAACAGGTGCACAAATTAATGCTAATTTCCTTAACGTTGGAATGCTTTTGTGCTTCACTTATATATTCTGATATTTGTCAGCATTCGCTTATTTCCGATATGAAGAAGAAGGGTTACTTTCGAAAGCTAATCAAAAGATGTATTAAGTTAGTCCAATATAAAAAAAAATGTATCGTCTTATTTTCTTTTCTTTGTTTTGATTTATTTCTATTTATTACCTTGAATGAGCGAAAATTGCTGGGTGGTCACACTAAAAAGTTTGTAGCTTCACTGTGTTTAAAGGTAATCTCAGACCACTCAGCACATAAACACAGATAGTAATAACAAAATAAAACTGTCAGGTTTCACATTGAAATTCCAAGCGGTTGCTGAGAAAACAGCAAAACACGCTAGAGAGTTACTTTGTTTTGTCTCACCCTGTATAAAGGAATGTAGGCACCTATTTTCCCTTATAGAATACAGGCATAGCCAAGCATATGCACAAATAAACATTTAAGTACTTAGCTATAGAGCTGGTGTAGTTGTTGGAACTTAAGTACTACATACATACTCAAGTAACTTTTCTATAATTTCTGCATACAATTTAAGCCCTGCCCAAGATCTACCCATATATATATAGCCCCTTGACACAGTATACTACTACTACTACCAGGGGCAGCCCAAGTCAATCTGACACCTGAGGCAATGATGAGATGCCACCCCGCCCCTGGCCGACCACATTTTGGCATCTCCCCCCTTCCCGCCTCAATGCCCTTCCCTGAGTTTACCTTCTTTTTTTCTTTTCCAAAAGGCAGCCCTGCTTCTGGTACCAGTTTTTTGCTCTAGTGCGTCCTTCCTCTGAGGAATCAGGAAGTTACATCAAGAGGTGGGCCACAGTAGGGAGAAGTGCAGGGCAGCCTATGGGAATCACTGCCACCTTTTGGAAAAGAAAAAAAGAAGGTAAGCACGGGGAACAGCTTTAAACAGGAAGGGGGAGATGCTGCACCATGGAGAGTGCCACCTGAGGCCCCCACCTCAGTTGGCCTAATGGTAGGACCGCCACTGACTACCACTACTACTAATTTCCATAGCGCTACTAGACATTTATACACATAATCAATACATAAATATTAATGCCTATGTCATAGAATTGCCCTCTAATTAGTTTGGGTCTATACCATATGTGAAGAAACGGGGGGGGGGGGGGGGGTCTTTTACTAAAGCTTAGCTCGAGTTATCTGTAGCAGGGCCCATAGGAATAAGATAGGCCCTGCTGCAGATAACTCGAGCTAAGCTTTAGTAAAAGACCCCCCAGTGTGTTTTAAGCCTGTAAATGTATTGGATATTCTCCTGTCTTAAATATGTCTGAAGTGTATTTCTCCTGTTTAGCCAGCAGATGGTGCATGTTTATGCTTAAAGCTATTAAAGAGGACTGACTTCTCTTTCTTTTATTTGGTACACAGATAATAGGAAGTGCCTGTAGTGATGTAACCAGTTTTTATTTGAAACTTGACTGTTCTGGGCTCTGATTGGCCTGGAGTTTTGAAAATTACCCAGTAGTGGCTGGCTGTTGATTCAGTCTTAGCCAGGAAGAAAGAGAGACAGATCTCTTTTGTTGAGACTCGGTGAATTATATGTCCTGGTCGTCCCAGGTATTGTTAGTGTTATAATTGATCCATAATTCAGTTACCTGTTATTGCTTGCCTACTTGCACTATTTTGTTCCACTGTTCAATACTTTTAAGAGAATAAACATAATTGTTTGTTCGCCCTGTTTATCAGGACTGATAAAGAATCCTGATGGTTTGTGTGTTGTGTCTGTGAGTGCTTTCTGGGTACTGTGGTACCACTGGGATTGTGGCTCCAGGAGCCTAGAAATCACTGGGGATAATTTGAGAGTGGGAGACTTGCCCAGAGGCGGTTATGACCCAGTCAATGGAAGGAGGGTGCTAGTGTAGAGCATGAGCAGCAACTGCACATAGACCTGAGCTGTGCTGCGGATAGACCCTCTAAGTGGCTGCAGGGTAACCCCCGGCGAGTGGCTAGGTGCTTTGCCATACCATATCAACATTTACGCACCAATGACAAGTGTTGTTGCAGGAATTGATGCATGAATTTATGATACTTCAGGAGTCAGACAGCACACACCAGAATGAGAGAGAAATCTTCTTTATTTGCCAGCAAACAAAGTAGAACATCAGCATTAAGTCTCTTCTTCTCTTTCTCAGCTCTCTTTGTCTCTCTCTCAGCTCTCTGTGTCTTTCTCTCAGCTCTCTGTGTCTTTGTGGCTTCTGTCTCAGCTGCTTCTCTTCTTATGCTGTCTTCTCCTTCTTCTGTCTGTTCCTTCTGTCCTTCTCTTTCTTCTGAGCTCCTTCTGACGTAACCTGCTTCTTCTCCCACTTAAATACAGTTCTATCTAGCCTAGCCTAGCCCCCTTACTCTCCAATTGGTTAAGGAATAGATTGATTACCTTGCCTCAACCAATCAGCTCTATACAAATATCAGTTACATAGGTTCCAGACATCCTAAACTGACCTGTGACCTGGGGCCCCTTACACCAGACATTTGGGCTCCAGTCTCTTACATGTTATTATGATTGATTTCTCATATTCCTAGTACTAACTGCTAACTAAACTCTGGCATTCATTAAAGGGGTCAAGGGCCAATCTTACTTAATAGCATACATATCAGGTTATTACTTTCAAGACCATTTCTACATTTTACCTATAATTAATCAAGGAGAAGAGGGCTGACTAGTCCTGACCTCTTTCACCTATCAGCTTCCTTCACAGAACTAGCTAAGACCACAGAAAACTCAAAACACATGTTGGCCTCTTCACTGCAGTCTTTGCTTAGAAAGTCAGACAAAGAATTGAACAAATATTCTACATAGAAATTACAGAATAAAACATATTCTAAAATAAGCATCCTTATAAAACATATTCTAAATATCAAGAACTTCTAAATTCTAATCTATTGCCTCTCTCTAAACAGTATTTCTGCCTAATCTTTAACTACAATGTGTCATATGTCTGGCTCATGCCTGCTTACAAAACTACAGTATGCCTAACAGTATACAGATGTTGAGCTAGCATTCATCATTCACAAGGGTGAAAGAAATTCCTGTCTCTGACCTTTTTAACCTTTTGCTCGGCAAGCTAGACATTGAGTAATTAACCTGAACCATCTGGCATTCCTTCACTTTAGTTGCAGACTTTTAATATCATTTCTTTGTCCACTGCCTCAGTGTAATCCTCTCAGCAACAAGCAAAGTCCAAAAAAAAAAAACCCAGGAGAGATGTGGTCTTGTTAATCCCTTGACCAACTGAGTTGCATTATTCTGAGTTAGTTTCAATCTACTAATATCCTTCACAGATAATCCAAGTAAAACCCAGTACAAAAGTGGATGAAGATGTTTGAATAAACATAATAGGAAAAAATGTTGACTTCATCACTGATGAAATGTATTTATTCATCTTTAAAAGCAGCATTGACAATTACCCCAATTATCCAATTATATAGTAGATTTACTAAAAGATGCTACTTTGTTAATGTACATTATTTACACTAGTTCTCTTATCTGAACTGTCAATTAACTCCTGTTGGATAAGGCATCATTCATCCCTGCTCAGATCTCAGTTAAATTTCCAGTCAAATTCTATTCTCTGCCAAAGGCAAATAAAGTTAATCATAACACAAATTTGAAAAATGCTATCAAGAGACCTCATGCATTTCAGCAATATTGATGAAACCTACTTTACATAGGGCATTTTGGCCTCCGCCGCTTTCCCAGCACCCACTACTTCATCTGCTTTATTATATTCCCGAGGCTAAATCTCTCTCTTATGGCCATGCAAAGTTGCTTGGCTGACAAAACCAATATCTGGAATTGGGCAGAGGATGTGCAAGGAACATGCTTACAGTGATGTCAGTGCAACAGTAACATAGTAGATGACAGCAGAGAAAAATGGAAATAGCCCGTCCAGGCTGTCTGAAAAAGCAATTAGGGCTGTAACTAAGATTCTGTGCAGGGTACCCTCCATGCCTTAATGAGCGAGTGCAAAAATCACTACAATGATGTTGTGAGCTGGAGCACTAAGTGCCAGATTCTATATAAGGTGCCCCCCCAAAAAAATCCACGCATTAAACATTTCCGCCTAAGTTTATTCTATAAACGGAACCTAGATTTAGAATTTGCTTAGTTGATATCCCAGAGCCTAAAATTATGTGCCTCCATTTACACCAACGAAAATGTGGCGTAAATTCCTGTTCGTACATCTACATGCACTGGGCCGTATTCTATATACGTGTAAATTTTGGAACGCCCATGAAATGCCCATTTCCCCACCCATAACTGCGCCCCTTTTAACTGAAAGCATTAGAATTTAGCTGCGGTTCATTACAGAATGCGCTTGGTGATTTGTGTACGTAAATTCTAATTTGCCAATTAGTGCTCATTGCTTGCTAATTGCTGTTATCAACACTGATTAGCTGATTAAGGGGTCCTTTTACAAAGGCGCGTAGGCACCTACATGTATCCAATGCACATCAAATTGGCACTACCACCTGGTTACCACGTGCCCCGGGCGGTAATTCCAATTTTGGCGCACACCCAAAACATACGGTAGAAATATTTTCTGCCGCAGGGCACTTACCCAGCACGCTGGACACTTACCACCCAGTTAGCATGTGCGACCTTACCGCTAAGTCAATGGGTGGCACTAAGGTCTCAGGCCAAGAATTATGAGCACAGTCATGCACTATGGAATGGGTCAAAAGGCCAGAGATTGATAAGTCTGTATGACTCTGGAATCTATCAGAGATTGATGAGCCTGCAGGACTCTGGAATTTATGATCTATTATGATACCCTTACGGGCAAGGCAGGCTTGGGAAAGAAACTAGTATAAACAACAGAAGAATGTTGTCTAGCAGCTTAAGGGAACCAGATAATAATCTGTGAGAAGGATAATTTGCAGAAAAAAGCCATGTAAATCATTGTCTGAAACAAATGATATAAGCAGCAGAATCAGAGCAGTATTTCAGAGATGCAGACAGTGAATATCTCTTTAGGTAACTGTACTGATCTCTCATGAGAAACTATTAATTGTATCTGTACTTGGTAAGCAAATAAAAAATATGCTTTCTCATATGCACGTAGCCTTGGTCTTTTATCTCTACATATCGTGGGTAACTGATATATGAAGATTTGGAGAGGTGGTAAAAAGACCTAAACATTTAACAATTATATGGGTTTAATTCACCTTTTACAAAGGCGCGTAGGCACCTAAGTGTATCCAATGCGCGTCAAATTGGCACTACTGCCTGGTTACCGCGTGCCTCGGGTGGTAATTCCAATTTTGGCGCACACCCAAAACACATAGTAGAAATATTTTCTGCCGCAGGGCACTTACCCGGCACGCTGGACACTTACCACCCAGTTAGCACGTGCGACATTACCGCTAAGTCAATGGGTGGCGTTAAGGTCTCAGGCCAAAAATGGATGGGCACTGGTTTTCATTTTGCCGCACATCCATTTTCCAGCCCCTTAAAAAAATATATAGCACTTTTTTCCAGGTGTGCTCATGAAATGGACCAGCGCTCATCCAAAACATGCACCTACACCAGCACAGGCCACTTTTGGGTGGGCCTTAGTAAAAAGACCACTAAACCAGTTAAGTTATACATGTTGTTATAGAATATGCCTGGATTTTGGCATGGATCTCTAGGTGTGCTGTATAGCATCTGGCAGTAAATGCTTGGTTTACATCCTCTTGCCATTTAGGGTTTCTCATTTTTTTTAAACACTATTTTTGTCTCTACCATTTTCTTCTGGAGGGCATTCCAGGCATCCAGAACTCTGTCTGTGAAAAATGTTTCCCGGTCTTGCTCATGAGTCATTCTCCCTGCAGTTTCATATCATGTCTCTCCTAGTTCTACAGCTTCCTTTCCTTTGGAAAAGTTTGTTTCTTGGGTATTAATATCTTTTAAATATTCATATATCCTTATCATATCTCCCCTGACTCTTCTCTCCTCTAGGGTATATATATTTAGGCCCTTTTTATAGATTTTCTCCTGCAAACTCTGCACCATTTACCGTATTTTTCGGACTATGACGCACTTTTTCCCCCAAATTTTGGGAGGAAAATGGGGGGTGCGTCTTATAGTCCGAAGGTAGCGAGTTCGGGATCGCCCTCCCCTACTTATGTGACGCGATGTTCCCTAGTGGTCTAGTGACGTCGGGGCAGGAAAGAGCCCCCTCTTTCCTGCCCAGCGCGCTGCTCTCCGTCCTCCTGACTGCTTCCTGACGGTCTCGGCGAGATTCAAAATGGCCACCGAGAATCTCGGACAAGACGCACCGGAGCACCTAGGTTTTAGAGGAGGGAAAAAGGAAATTTTTTTTTTTCCTATTTCCCTCCTCTAAAACCTAGGTGCGTCTTATGGTCCGGTGCGTCTTATAGTCCGAAAAATACGGTAAGTCACTTTTCTCTGCACTATTTAGTCTTAGGACTACAAAATCCTGAGTGGTGTAGAACGAGTAGAAGTAAATCAATTTTTTATTCGTTCCAAAAGTACAAAGACTAGGGGACACTTGAGGAAGTTACATGGAAATATTTTTTAAAACAAATAGGAGGAAATACTTTTTCACTCAACGAATAGTTAAACTCTGGAACTCTTTGCTGGAGGATGTGGTAACAGCGGTTAGTGTGTGTGGGTTTTAAAAAGGTTTGGACAAATTCCTGGAGGAAAAGTCCATAGTCTGTTATTGAGACAGACATGGGAAGCAACTGCTTTGTCGCCACGATTTGGGTTTCTGCCAGGTACTTGTGACGTGGCTTGGCCACTGTTTGGAAAACAGGATACTGGGCTAGAGGGAACATTGTCTGACCCAGTATGGCTACCCTTGTGTTCTTATGTATATAGTCAATGAGACACAGGCTTCAAAACTGAACACTGCATTCCAAGTGAGGCCTCACCAACAACTCGAAGCACCGCAGCACCCAGAATAGGGAATTGCAGTACAGCTTAGGTGTTAGAAGGGAATATCTACTTGATTTTATTTGGATTAGAGAAGTTGGCCAGTCTTGCAACATTGTTTAATATCCCTTGAAGGTTGCTGGCAGTTTTCAGGGAGAGAGGGTCTTGCTTCCAATTATTTTAGTTTTAAGAGAGAGGTGTAGGGAGAAGAACGGAAGAAGAAGAGAAAATAACTCGACGATCCGGGCCCCGACGCAAGAAAGTGTTGCAACTTTCAACATCAAACCAACAGCTAAGTGACAGAAATCCCTAAAGGAGAAAAGAGACAGAGAAAGAAAAAAATCTTACCTGAAAGTTGGTCTGAGTATTGGTGGCTCCTGGAAAGGGGTAACCTGTAATGTTTACTAAGTTATATTGTGAAGTGTGGTGTTCTGTGTAGAAACATGAATGTTTAGTTATTGATACAGTTTAGAAACACAAAAGGGGGAAAACCCTATTATTACTTGTTGCATGCAACTAAATTATTTACAATTAAATGTTTTTTATTTAACTGGAAAGGAGTCTATTGTGTTTCTGCCCAAAATCAGGGGAAATCCCTACAAATAGATTATTTTTCCTCTCGTGTCCTTTGAGGGCACGAGACGTGGTTAGTATATTTGTTCTCCTTCCACTTCTGGGAGCTGGGTTCAGAGCCACGACTACATAGAAAGGCAAACAGAACCCAGCGTTTACCACACATTTCAATCAGAAGTGAGGGGGAGATACATTAGGGACGGCTTGAGTGGAGCCTGCTTGCATTAGTGGACAGAACTGGTTCTGAGGGACTAAGCTTTCTACTAGGACTGAGCTACACTACCCACTTCTTTAACCCCTCAGGTATCAGCTAGCCTCTCTGGCCTAGGCAACTGCCTAACCAAGGCTTCATAAGCTTTTAAAATAAACAAAACATCATTTATTCTGGATATCACAAGGCTCATTCAGCTAAACAATGCTGCTCTCTTCCCCTTTCAGAGAGTCAAAATGTAGCAAAGTATCCTTTGGCTTTCAAGCACAATTTATATAATAGACAATTAATTAAACTTTACTCCTTGTAAAGTATGTCTGGCAAGTTTATAACATCACACATCAGTCTTCCTTTAAACACATTCTCCTTTTCCCAACAAAGGATAGTTCTTAGGTTCCTTTTACAACCCAGGGAAATTGTAAACCCCTTTCTTTTACTCCAAGACAGTTTCATACCCTCTTTATAACACAGGGTAACTCTAACCCCCCAGCCAAGCTGCCACGTACAAGCTTCATACTCTTTCTTCCAGACAGTCTGTTGAGCATGGCTTTTACCTGCCTCTGGCCTTTTGTTCCTTTATGAACCCAACTAGCCGTTAAGCCTGTAACAACGGGCTAGTTTTTTGTTTTCCTATGGCCTCCCCCCCCCCCCCCCCCCGTCCACCAACCCTGCTCTCTCCCCTGTCCTCCCCCCATGTCCAGCAACCCTCCTCTCCCCCCTCCCATCCGCTCCATCCACCTGTGTCCATCAACTGTTCTCTCCCCTACCCTCCATCCTCGGGTTCCCATCCACCGCGATTGTGACCTCCTGTGCCCTGCCGTCCCTGCCGCCACCATTTCGCTGTCCCCACCGCCACCATTTCACCGTCTCCCCCAGCATCGCCCCCACTTTCCGCCCTCTTCGTGTCGTCAGTTCTCCATCGCTGCATCTGTTTCCCTCAGTTTCGCCCCCTCCTTCCCTCCCTGCTCCCTCCTCCTCCGATTTCCACGCCCATGTCCAAGCCCTCCTCCCTATTGGGCTGTACTGCAGGTGGAGGCGGGGCTTGGACTTCTACACTCTCAGCGTTCCGACTCTACTGCGCATTTGCAGGTGAGTCGGTCACTTGCCGTTTATATGTTTGATAGAAGCCTTCTTCACTCCATATGGACGTATCCACAACCCAGGTGTTTTAAATTCAGCCCATTTCCTCCTTCTGAGCTTATTTTTAACACAGAGATTATCAGCCCATCCTATCCTCCTCTTGAGGCTGCTTAGCATTCCCTTCGTATAGTGGCTGTTAAACCTGCTAGAGTGTTTCCAGCCACACCCTTTTCCTGGGACTGGTGTGCTGACTAGGGTAGTGTTTCTCCCACATGGGAAGCAACAGGCTTCTGTACTACAACTCCCAGCAGACACAGCTTCTTCCTCAGGCTACCTGCTGAACCTCTTTCTCGTATCTGATTTCTAGCTCCTCCCCTTTCCTGGAACTGCTGTGCTGATTAGCTCTGTGCCTTTCCCATCTGGGAAGCAACAGGCTTTTGCACAACAGTTCCCAGCAGACACAGCTTCCTCTTCAGGCTGGCAAGAAAGAGTTAGTAGGATGGGAACAGCTGAAAGAAGTAGAACAGCAGTGGACAAGACTGAAAGGAGCTATTTTAAAGGCAACTAACCTTTATGTGAATAAGTTACATAAAGGAAAAAAAGGCCGCTCTGATTCTCAAACATAGTAGCCGAAAAGGTAAGGGAAAAGAGGTTAGACTTTCATATGTTATAAGATGACTCAGAAAGAAGAAGGCAGGTGAGAAGCTGAGAGAAGCTGGAAAAGCTGTCAGGAAAGTGAAGAGGCAAATGGAAGAAACGAAAGCTAATATGGTAAAATTGGGGGATAAAACGTTTTTCAGATAAGTAAGTGACACAGTGGCGTTCCGAGGGGCGCTGACACCCGGGGCGGATCGCCGATGCGCCCCGCCCCCCGTGCAGTGCGACCCCACCCCAGCGAAAGAACCCCCCTGGGTGCACGCCGCTGGGGGGGTGCCGCGCGCCAGTCAGCATCGTTGGTTTCCATGCTCCCTCTGCCCCGGAACAGGTTCCTGTTCTGGGGCAGAGGAAGCATGGAAACCAACGACGCTGACCGGCACGCGGCACCCCCCCAGCGGCGTGCACCCTGGGCGGACCGCTCCCACCGCCCCCCCTCCCCTTGGTACGCCACTGAAGTGACAGGAGGAAGGCTCAAAGCTGAGGAGGTGGAATATGTGGAAACTGACAAGGATAAAACTGAACTGCTTAACAACTATTTCTGTTCTGTGTTCACAGATGAAAGGTCGGGGTGGGGATTGATGTATGGTAGACCAAGACCCGTTCTCAGAGGACTGTGTTCTTGAGGAGCTAGCTAAACTAAAAGTGGACAAAGCGATGGGGCCTGATGGGATACATTTGAGGGTGCTCAAGGAACTCAGAGAAGTTCTGGCAGCTCCGCTGACTGACCCCTTCAATGCTTCCTTAGAGACCACAGTGGTCCTGAAGGACTGGAGAAGGGCGGATGTGGTCACTTTGCACAAGAGTGGAAGTAAGGAGTAGGTTGGGAATTACAGACATGTCAGTCTGGCCTCGGTGGTGAGTAAACTAATTGAAACGCTTCTAAAGCGGAGGGTTGTGAGGTTTCTCAAACCAACTAGAATGCAGGACACGAGGAAGCATGGCTTCACTAGAGGCAAATCGTGCCAGACGAATCTGATTGATTTCTTTGACTGGGTGACCAAACAGTAGGACATGGGAGGGGCGCTGGATGTGTTGTACTTAGATTTCAGCAAAGCCTTCAACATGGTTCTGCACAGGTGACTCATGAATAAACTGAGTACCCTTGTTTTGGGACCTAGAGTAAATGACTAGGTTAAAAACTGGTTGAATGGAAGGAGACAGAGGATAGTGGTAAATGGAGCTTACTCTGACGATAGGGATGTTATCAGTGGAGTTCCACAGGGATCGGTCCTAGGGACGGCTCTTTTTAACATCGTTGTGAGTGATATTGCAGGAGGGCTGTCTGGCAAGGTTTGTCTCTTTGTGGATGATACCAAACTCTGCAACAGGGTGGTGTGGATGACATGAGGAAGGACCTAGTGAAACTTGATGAAAGGTCCAATATTTGGCAACTGAGATTTAATGCTAAAAACTGCAGGGTCATGCACTTGGATCATAAGAATCTGAGGGAACGGTACAATATAGGGAGTGAAGTGCTTCTGTGTACAAAGGAAGAGTGGGACTTGGGGGTGATTGTGTCTGATGACCTTAAAGTTTCCATACAGGTGGAAAAAGCGACGGTCATATCCAGAAGGATGCTTGAGTGCATATGGAGAGGGATGACCAACAGGAAAAAAGAGGTGATGTGCCCTTGTATAAGTCTGTGGTGAGGCCTCATTTATAGTACTGTGTGCAATTCTGGTGACCGCACCTACAGAAGGATATAAACAGGATGGAGTCGGTCCAGAGGGATGCTACAAAACTGGTAAGCAGTCTTGGACATAAAACATATAAGGACAGGTTCAGGAACCTCAACATGTATACGCTGGAAGAGAGGTGGAAGAGAGGAGATATGATAGATGTTTAAATATCTTGGGGGCATTAATGTACAGGATGTGAGCCTTTTTCAAATGAAGGAAAACTCTGGAATGAAGTTAAGAAGAAATAGGCTTAGGAGGAATCTAAGAAAGTATTCGTTCACAGAGGGGGTGATGGAAGTGTGGAATGGCCTCCTGGTAGAGGTTGTGGAGATGAGGACTGTGTCGGAATTTAAGAAAGCGTGAGATAAGCAAGTGGGGTCTCATAGGAAAAGGTAGTGGTTACGGAGGATGGGCAGACTGGATGGACCATTTGGCCTTTATCTGCCTTTATGTTTCTATGTTTCTGATGAACCTCTTTCTGATTTCCAGCTACTTCCCTTTCCTGGAACTGTTATGCTGATTAGCTTAGTGCCTTTCCCACCTGGGAAGCAACAGGCTTTTGGCTTCAGTTCCTCTTCAGACTGCCTGATGAACCTCTCCCTCAGGTCTGGTTTCCAGCTATCCCTCCCCCAAGGCTCCTGTGCTTGGTCAAAGGGATTTTTGCTGGAAGCAGAAGGCACCTGTCTCAGGTAAGGATTTATTTTAACCTTTGTACCTTTGGGTTTTAACCGGTTATAGCAGCTGATTACTACCTAACCTCTGTGACTCCTGGGATCCTGAGACAGCTGCTGAATATCGCTGGTTAGCCTGCTAAGTGCCATTTTGGCAGTCAACCCGTTTTAAATAATCAGGTGGAAAATGTTTACTGCTTGTATGAGCATGAGTACTGTTTAATAAACAGGCCTCAAAGTCAGCATTCCAGATCCACAATGTAGGAAGTAGCATTCACTTAATATACTGGGATGCTTTGCGGTTTTGCTCAGCAGATATGGTAATAATTATTTGGGGCATCAGCATAGGCATACTTTGGTGTGGACTTGGGGGAGGGGGCTCTGCCCCTCCAAACTTTGTGGATCTCTCATCCCCTCCCCGCACCCCCCACTGCCAATATGACCTTCCTATCCTCCCACCCCCACCCCACAAGTAAGTAGGCAAACTTTCTTAAGGACATCAAACCTAGCTAGGAGACAGCTCTGTGGGTACCAGTGTGAATTGAGCACTCCCAGTATTGAGCCAAGCTCCTTCACTGTGACCAGGGAAGGGTGATTTGCATTGTGATTGGCACCACAATCATTTTGAAATGTTGCCACCTATGACATCAGATACATTTTCCGAGTATCTGGGATCTGTCTGAGGATGGTATGTATTATCCAGGGTCCAGTCTAAATGAATTCAGTGGTGGCTGTACAACAGCAAATGAATAAAATACAATTTTGCACAAAATGCTTTTTCATCACAGAAAATGTTAATGCTGGTATAGATGTGTTACATGTGCCTGCCAATATACTGCAAATGAGAAGTACCTTAAAATGCATATTATTGCGATTCAACCTACTTCAAGCAATTCAGTCTTGAGCAGTTATATATAGAAAAATAGATTTTCTGTATGCATATTATTCCTTGGGTGCAGGAAGGTTTGAAGCTTAGAAAAAACGGAAAGCCAGCTCACCTCCTGCCGTGCAGTTCCAAGAACAAAGCAGAATCAATAATTCTTCAGGATGCCAGGCTTCCAAAATGAATATTCAATTTGATTGCTGAAGGATTTAAAATTACATCATTGTGCTGGAGTAAATCAATTCTTTTTGTATGTTAAATGTTTTTCTCAGAACTAACATAAATCCACATACCTTAAACCCCAAAACACTATTTATGAAATGCTTTCCCTGTTTTAGGAGAGGGAGAATAGAAAAGTCCTCTATTTTATGGCAAAGTTTTCTCTTTTAGACCCAAAAAACTGGATTTCCTTTTCTAAGACAGGGTTTCTCAGCCCATTCCTCAGGATATTCCAAATCAGTCTGGTTTTCAATGGAGGCAGTACATGCAAATTTATCTCCTGGATATTAAGAACATAATAGCCATACTGGGCCAGACCAAGGATCTTTCTAGCCCACTATTCTGCGTCCAACAGTAGCCAATCCAGGTCACAAGTTCCTGGCAGAAAATCAACTAGTAGCAACATGCTAGCAATCCCAGGGACAGCATTTGCTTCCCCCATGTTTACCTTAGTAGCAGACTATAGATTTTTCCTCCAGGAACTTGTCCAAACCTTTTTTTAAAAAAACCCAGATACACTAACTGCTGTTACCACATCCTCTGGCAATGAGTTCCAGAGTGTATTCATTCTGTGAAAAAATATTTCCTCCTATTCCTTTAAATCAGAATGAGTGTTGTTTAAAACCTAGACCAGATGTATTCCACATATAAACAAACGAAGCAGGAAGAGCAAATGACAGCCAGCATGGTTAAAAGGTGACATGAAAGAGGCTATTAGAGCCAAAAGAACATCCTTCAAAGAATGGAAAAAGGATCTGAATGAAGAAAATAAGAAGTCCATAGTCTGTTATTGAGATGGACATGAGGACAGCCATGGAATGTTGTTATTAGTTGGTTTTCCGCCGGGAACTTGTGACCTGGATTGGCCACTGTTGGAAGCATGATACTGGGCTAGATAGATCCTTGGTCTGGCCCGGTATGGCTATTATGTTCTTATTATCCAGGAGATAAATTTGCATATACTGCTTCCATTGAAAACCAGGATACTGGGCTAGATGGAACATTGATCTGATCCTGTATCATAGTGGTGTAGCCAGACAACAGATTTTGGGTGTGTGTGCCTAGGCAAGAAGTGGGTGGGCACCAAGTGTCCCCCCCCCCCCCCCCCCCCCCAAAAAAAAAACCCACCACCAAAAAAATATCCCAGCTGGTGGGAAAACGCTTCTTTCCACCTTGGCAGTTCTACAGGAATGCGCTGAAAACTAAGCATGCACAGGTGCCAGTGTTGTGGAGAGTAACGTTTTCGTTACCATCAGGGGGAAGTCTTCAGCTGGTGGAGCTTGGGATCCCCACCAGCTAAGCATATGCTACAGTTGGGTGGGCCTAAGCACTAAGTGGGTGGACTCTGGCCCACCCAGGCCCACCTGTGGCTACGCCACTGCTGTATCGCTATTCTTTTGTTCTTATCTCCGTAATTTAAGAGTGAGCACTTACACGCACTTTATGACTGCTGTAAGTACTCATGCCTAAATTATAGGCCTGTATATACCCAATTACGCAACTATTCTATAAAGGAAAGTAGACACCTACCTTTCTTTATTTAATAGGCTCCATCCTAGGTGTCCTCTAGGCACTCGGGCCCAACTTTGCATTTTGGTGGCCTGGGGTAGACAAGGAGTTTGCTGAAGCCCCCATCCCTGCCCCTGCTCCTGCTATTCCTCTCCTGCCCTAATTTTTGTATAAATCGAAGCCCCCCCCCCCCCCCCGGTACCTTTTAAAACAGCAGTTCTTTGCAAACACGAGCGACCAACGACTGATACGCACCACGCCCACCGGCCCTACATTCTTCCCTCTGGCGTCTTCCCACCCATGCAGAAATTCTATTACAGGGAAGGCTGTGCGGCAGTGTGTATCAGTAGCTGGCTGCTCATGCTGAGCATTGGGCCCTCCTTGGAGCCTGGGCCAGGGGAATCTTGACCCCCACCCCCAACAGCCCTGAAGGCACCTAAATGTAGGCACACTGTTATAGATATGCCGCATTTGTAGACTTGGGTATTTCCTAGTATGTAACATTGTTTAGATTTCTTTTTTTGTACTCTGTTGTAATTGAGGGGAAACTGATTCCGATTGTTTATCTTGGTAAGTTTGAAAACCTAGGGGCCAGTAACTAAAAGCATGTAACCAGCATACACCGAACTGACGTCAGTTATGTGTGTGATAGCGTTCTATAATCCTGGGCACGCTTCTGGCCCACCCGTTCCAGGTCACTGCACCCCTTGCAGTTGTGTGCTTTAGATTTTGTGGGTGCACTTTATAAAATAGCGACTAAGGGCAGTTATGCGCATAACTGCTAATTGGAGCCAATTAGCACCCATTAACACTAATAATAACCTATTCTTGCTATTAGCATCCAATTAAACAATTGGTATTTATTTTAGAAGCTCTAGTCTTCTTTCGGATGTCTGAAAAGCAGTATTTAGACGTTCATAGTGCATGGACGTTCAAATCCCAATTACGTAAAGCCAGGATATGGACATCTAAAATTGCAATACGTCGCTATGGCAAGGGAGTGTAGCCTGGGTGTATTTTGGGAGGCCAAGCAAAGAAAATGGAGCAAAAAAAACCTCTCTCAGATGGTGTCCATATCCAATAAGCGCTTCACAGAGAGACCGCGTTTTGCCTTTGTGAGATTCGAGTGTGACACCATAGGAGATTTGGCTACAATCTATTTGTTCTAGGAATACTTACTGTATTACGAATTCCTACACCCCTGACGCAGGTCGATAGGGCCGAAACATGACTCGGGTCGGGTCGCTTTTTTACTGATTTGAATAAAGACTTTCCTATGGACACCATCGAGAGAGGGGTTTTTTTGCTCCATTTTCTTTGCTTGGCGTTTGATCTCCAGTGGAGTGCTTACCTTCTGTTGGTGTTGACGTTGTATTTTGGGAGACACCAGGGAGGGGCCAAAATATGGATGTCCAACTCCAGTCTCAGAGGGGGAAGGGATATCTCTCTCTCTAAAAAGAAGGAGATTGGTTACAGAAGGATACTCTGATTGAGCAGCTGTTCACTGGAGGGATTAAGGCAAGTCACCTCCATAACCCCCCAGTGGTTACTGTCCCCCTCCCTCTGCCAAATGTAACTGGTAAGGGTTACCAGGCTCTATGACAGCTTCAGAAACCAACTACATTCTGAATAGTGTTCTATGTAGAGTTGAAGAGTAGCCCAATGGTTAGTGTGGGGCCCAGGGTAAAATCCTGCTTCAGCCCTCTGTGCATGAAAGACAAGGCTATTCCCTCAATTGCTGGAGTGTGGTGTTTGAAGGGCAAAACGTTTCTCACTGATTGTGGACGGAGGAGTGAAAAACGGTAACGGAATTCAAACATGCGTGGCATATACATAAAGGAATCCTGTGCAGAAGGAACGGATCCTCAGAAGCTTAGCCGAAATTGGGTGGCGGAGCCGGTGGGGGGAAGAGGGGTTGGTGGTTGGGAGGCGAAGATAGTGGTGGGCAGACTTATATGGTCTGTGCCAGATCCGGTGGTGGGAGGTGGGACTGGTGGTTGAGAGGCGGGGAATAGTGCTGGGCAGACTTATACGGTCTGTGCCAGAGCCGGTGGTAGGAGGCGGGGCTGGTGGTTGGGAGGAGGGGACAGTGCTGGGCAGACTTATATGGTCTGTGCCCTGAAAAAGACAGGTACAAATCAAGGTAAGGTATACACATGAGCTCATCTTGTTGGGCAGACTTGATGGAACGTGTAGGTCTTTTTCTGCCGTCATCTACTATGTTACCATGTTACTATGTTACTATAATGGGAGATGGATTGCAGGATTGTAAAATGTTTTGCTATTTGTACTGTCTTTTTAAATTTTATTTATTTCATTAATTTATTAAAGACATTTAAAACCCACATTATCCCATATATTTTATGTACATCACTGTGATAGTTTTAATTAACTAGTACGCAGTATATAAATAATTAAATATAAAATAATTTATCATATTATTCCTATTTCTAGGATTTAGTTTGTAATCTCCAGGTTTACCTCACAGATTTAATTTATACTTATGTTTGATCATTCCACTATTGTTATGCTGTTAACAAAATTGTAAGTTTTCTGCCAAGTCATACCTGCTATACACCATCTTGGATGAATCTCTTCATACAGGTGGTTAATAAATCCCAATAAATACGTAAATAAACGAGCAGATGAAATCATTTGAATAATGAGGCATACCGAGATTAAAAATGTGTCTCTTGTTACCGCTTAGTGACAAGCTACTGCTGATTTCAGGAGCTCACACATTTAAATCATTCTAGGTGGAAACCAGTAAACAAATATTTTACATGAGGAAATTAATTGCACTGTAAAAATGATAAAGAATGAAAACAAAGGACATTATTCAAGGAATAAAATGCCAATATATTTTTGACTAGAGTGGAGGAATAGCCCAATGGTTAGACTAGGAGGCTGAGAACGCAGAAAGCCAGTGTTCAAATCCCATTCCTTGTGACTTTCAAACTTTCAGCAAATTCGCTGAGAAAATGCTCAAAAGTGAAGAGTCCATGGGTATCTTAAGGTATTGAGATATTTAGTCACTTTTGCTGTGCTGGATCACGTGGAGGGGCATAATCGAAAGGGGCGCCCAAGTTTTCCTGAGGACATCCTTGCAGGACGGGGTGAAGGGGCGGGGAAACCCGTATTATCAAAACAAGATGGGCGTCCGTCTTTCGTTTCAATAATACAGTCGGGGACGCCCAAATCTTGCACTGGTCCCCCTGACATGCCAAGACACCAACCGGGCACCCTAGGGGGCACTGCAGTGGACTTCAGAAAAAGCTCCCAGGTACATAGCTCCCTTACATTGTGTGCTGAGCCCCCAAAACCCCCCACCCCACCCCCAAAACCCACTCCCCACAACTATATACCACTACCATAGCCCTTAGGGGTGAAGGGGGGCACCTAGATGTGGGTACAGTGGGTTTCTGGTGGGTTTTGAAGGGCTCACATTTACCACCACAAGTGTAACAGGTAGGGGGGGGATGGGCCTGGGTCCGCCTGCCTGAAGTGCACTGCACCCACTAAAACTGCTCCAGGGACCTGCATACTGCTGTCATGGAGCTGGGTATGATATTTGAGGCTGGCAAAAAATATTTTTAAAAACATTTTGAGGGTGGGGGGGGGGTTATTGAGCACTGGAGGAGTAAGGGGAAGTCATCCCCGATTACCTCCGTTGGTCATCTGGTCAGTTCGGGCACCTTTTTGTGGCTTGGTCATAAGAAAAAAAGGACCATGTAAAGTCGTCCATGTGTTCGTCAGGGACGCCCTTTTTTTTCCATTATGGGTCGAGGACGCCCATGTGTTAGGCACGTCCAAGTCCCACCTTCGCTACGCCTTCGACACGCCCCTGGGAACTTTGGTCGTCCCCACGACGGAAAGCAGTTGGGGACGCCCAAAATCGGCTTTCGATTATGCCGATTTGGGCAACCCTGTGAGAAGGACGCCCATCTTGCAATTTGTGTCAAAAGATGGGCGTCCTTCTCTTTCGAAAATAAGCCTGATAGAGGCCATTTTAGTAAGCTGTGATAAAAAGTGGCCTGCAGTAGTGTGGGCGCGTGATTTTTGATGTGCGCCGGACCATTTTTTACTGCGTCTGGTGAAAAAAGGCTTTTTTCAATGGGGCAGTAAATGGTCGCGTGCTAGAATTTAAAATAGCACACGGCCATTTACTGCCTGAGCCCTTACCATCACACATTGACCTAGTGGTAAGGGCGCACAAGCTACTTGCACGGTAATCATTCAGCGTGCGCCAATGTGGCTCCGCTGCCCATTACCAATGGAAATGCCCCCAGCGGGAGAAAATAGAAAATTATTTTCTACCTTGGAAACCAGCATGCGCTAACTTCAGAATTAGCACCAGTTGCCTGCGCTACCCCTGCAGCAGGGCCGGTTTGGCATGTGCTACCAACACGTTAGCCCTACCGCTGCTAAGTACAAGGGCCCCATAATGGACTAGATTCTGTAAATGCCACTCAAATTTGGGTGCCAAGAAATGAGCAACTGAACGCTATTCTATAAACAGCGCTCCAAATTGGGTGTCATTCAGTGGCGTAGCTATGGGTGGGCCCGGATGGGTACAGACCCACCCATTCTCAGCTCAGGCTCACCCTGTCTGGCTCCCCAACACTCTTCTGGGGTGGCTGGCTCTCCTCACTTGCTCTCTTCCTTCCCCAGATCCATCTGCCTCCTGGCAACTCCCTCCCTATCTACTTCATCATGTTCAGGAACGGCAGCAACAACGCACAACTGCGCTGGACTCTGCAGGCTTCCCTCTGCCACGTCCCAGCAGAGAAAACAAGAAGTGATGTCAGTGAGGCCAGGACGCGGCAGAGGGAAGCCTTTAGAGACCAGCGCAGGCAGCAGATGTGCATTGTTAAGGTACACCAGGGAAGGGGGTTGCCGGGTCGCAGGTGGGGGCAAATACTGAATCCAGGTGTGGAGGAGAGGGAAAGAGATAGAGGGCAAAAGGGGGTGGTTTGAAAGGCCCACCTAAAATAACTAGTCTGGCTACGCCACTGGTGCCATTTATAGAATAGTTCGTAGCACCGGGATCCATGTCCAACTTTTGGTGTGTGAATTTACACTAACTAACTAAATCCTGGTGTAAAACCTTGCATGTAAATTAGGCTTGGAGTCCTCAAATTGTATAATACTGCATGCTTCTTTAGTGAACACCCTTGACTGTCTCATGCTCTTCCCTTGGCCATGCCCTCTTTTCCGTTGCACGCTAAAAGATTTACACGTACATCTTTATAGAATAGCAATTAGCAAGATGCACACATAAATACAAATTGTTGCCAATTGACACTTTTACTATGTAAGCCGCACTGGACCTGCTGTATGTGGGAAAGAGCGGGGTACAAATGTAATAAATAAAAATAATAATTGATTTTTAGTGTCCAATTATTGGCGTCTTAAACTGCATGCACAAATTGGGCACAATTCCAAATTTGCGTGCGTAACTTTGGAGCGCCATCCATATATAGAATTTGGGGGACTATGGATTGAGTGGCAAAGGTATCGAAAGACCCAAACTATTGTGAATCTTCCTTGAACAGCACCCGTCAGATAAAATGACTTCGCATCTGAACCCTCATTCTGTGTTTTGCCAAATGTTTAAAGAAATATCTACTATAATAAAACTCACCCTCAACGTTCTGAAGACAACGTTCTGAAGTCACTCAGTCACTCACTGAAGGGTTCATGGATTCATGGTGGTGAAGCCACAACACTGACCATGTCTCTCTGCCCCACCCTCGCATGACGGACCAATCAGAAAAAACACCCTCAACATTCTGAAACACAAAGGACCATCACAACACCGTTCCCAGGCAACACTAGGCAACGTAAGACGGACCAATCAGAGGAAACTACGTGACAATAAGGGAGGATCATTCCCCAGTAGAGTGGCTCATTATCTGTGCAGCACGGAGAGCACAGAACCAACGCTGGAACGAGAGAAGAATATTCCTACTGTGGGTATGTGCAAAAATAGACCGGGGGGGGGGGGGGAGAAATTTTTAAATGCCTAATGCCAGTACTGAAGAGTGCCAGAGGGGCAATAGGACAGACTATATTTGGGATCGCTTGACATGGAGTCAGAGGAGCCGGAAAACAACGTGCCCGTCACCATCTGGGACGTGGGCGAACAGGACAAGCTGCGGCCCAGCTGGAAGGATTACCCACGACCCAGCCACATGCTAGCGCCCGTTTCATTGGTTTCGGAAACGGGCCTTTTTTACTAGTTTTATATAAAATGCACGACGCATTGCTTTGGTTTGCAATTGAATGTTTAATCACAAAAAAAATATTCATCTGCTTATTCCAGTCACACAGATGGCAACATCACCATCCATAGCCTCTTGCAAGGATCCTCTTGATTCTTTCATTCGGGTTTATGAAGTCCTGCTATAATAGAATTTTCCGTCGCTGGCAGTTATGTATCACTGTTTCCTTTACCCTTTCATAGAGCAACATTGCCATCCACAGCTAGCTCCATATTTAGCATCACTAAAATTTCTAGAGGTGTTGAAATAAAAATTGTTTCAGCCAGCAAGGTCCACATAAAAGTATACACAATGTAATTGTTTGTTAATGGAATTTTAATATTTCAATTAACTGGACCACTAAAAAAAAAACAGTACTGCAGGAGGATGTCGATGCATTTTTTTTAAAGTTTATATATTTATTCAACATTTTTCAATTATGTAAAACAAGGAAATAAGACTCATAAGAGTCACAAAAGGTAATAGGGTGCACCATTCACAAAGTCAAAAAGGAGAAAAATTAGCATACTGTATCCATAGAAACAGTCTAATAACTAAATATGGCTGCTCGCATCCTTTGCAGTGCCCACAGGTATGATTGTGCGACCTCCCCATTTTGTGTGTCTTGCATTCAATACTGGACTTGGTTTAAGATACTCTGCCTGATACACACTGCCTATTATTTTGGCATCCTATCTTATCTCTCTATTTTGACTGTCCCTTACACAATTTCTCAATCTCTTAGATCAATAGATGCTATCCAACTGTCTTATGCGAGCCTCAGCTGAATATCGGCCGCCACCTGCATAACTATTTAAAAGGTGTCAGGAGCCCTCCAAACCCCCTCCCACCCCCCCAAAATATCCCCATAGTGCTGGGCAGACTTATACGGTCTGTGCCAGAGCCGGTGGTTGGGAGGCGGGGCTGGTGGTTGGGAGGCGGGGATAGTGCTGGGCAGACTTATACGGTCTGTGCCCTGAAGAGCACAGGTACAAATCAAAGTAGGGTATACACAAAAAGTAGCACACATCAGTTGTCTTGTTGGGCAGACTGGATGGACCGTGCAGGTCTTTTTTCTGCCATCATCTAATATGTTACTATGTTCCTCCTCCCCAACCCATGACATTAGCAAGCCCCCCCCCCAAAACCCACCACAACACCCCTCTCGCAACAGTCTCACAGTACGGCGGTAGCACTGTGAGGGTGCCACAAGAGATTGTGACAGCCATTTTGAAGATGCTGCCACTAGGGACTGCAGTGAGTTGGTTTCACTCTTGTCCCCATCACCCCACTGAACCACCAGGGAGCTAAGGTAGGCCAGGAGGGGCCTAGCCAGACCAATGGGGTTAGGAGCTGAGGGGAAGTTCCAAGGGAGGGGGGGTTCTTAATGTCGCAGGCTGGGGAAAGAGGGAAGATAAGGATGGGGTCTATTTCAGGGGCCAGGAGGGAGCTCGGAGAGCTCCCGACACCTTTTAAATAATTATGTAGGTGCCAGCACCTGCATAGCTAAGCGAGTGAATTTAGGACAGCTCAAAAGCTCATACAGTGGGGGAAATAAGTATTTGATCCCTTGCTGATTTTGTAAGTTTGCCCACTGACAAAGACATGAGCAGCCCATAATTGAAGGGTAGGTTATTGGTAACAGTGAGAGATAGCACATCACAAATTAAATCCGGAAAATCACATTGTGGAATGTATATGAATTTATTTGCATTCTGCAGAGGGAAATAAGTATTTAATCCCTCTGGCAAACAAGACCTAATACTTGGTGGCAAAACCCTTGTTGGCAAGCACAGCGGTCAGACGTCTTCTGTAGTTGATGATGAGGTTTGCACACATGTCAGGAGGAATTTTGATCCTTAAACCTGTGCTTTTAACCTGGACTATCGCAGTGACCATCCCCACCGTTTTTCTTGCTTGTATTGTCTCCTGTGGGAGTGTTTGGTTTTCCTTTCTCGTTGGACCACCCCTGACCTGCCCATTTTTTTTAAGGCCAGTTAGAGCCGATATTCAGTGGCATTGCCCAGTTAACTGAGCCGTTGATATATACTACCTGGAAAATTCCAGTCATTCCTATTTAATTGCATCATTCAAACATCAGACCACAGTTTTCCACTGGGAATTTGATTCTTAATTTTCTCAAAATCAGAGGGTCTTAATAGAGAATAGAATCAAGCTACACGATCAATTCTGATATTTTTTTTCTCAGAAAATAAGAACTATTTTCAAAACCATTGAGGGGGACAGTTATCAACACGAGCTACTGTTAAGATGTGTTATTGTACTAGTAACCCCAGTTATTAGTAACTAAGGGCTCTGTTTACTAAGTGCTAATGTTTTTAGCATGCCCTAAAATTAGCATGTGCTAAACGTTAGAGACATCCATAGGAATATATGGGTATCTTTAGCATTTAGTGTGTGCTAAAAGTGCTAGTGCGCTCTTACAGGCAGATGATCAAAAGCAAATGCCGGCACTAGAGGCTGTTAGCGCCATACTAGTGCCAGCATTTGCTACCGCCCCATGATCAGAGCCCTTGAGCGCATGAAACAATGCGCTCGAGGGCTCTTAGCGCAAGTAGCATTCAAATGCATGCTAATCAACGCTTAACGCATTCATCCCCAATGATCAGCGACCAGCGCGCCAAAGATTGGGTCACTGGCTGCGACAAACCCTATGCCAGCTCCCAGCTGGCGTTAGGGTTTGCAGATCATTGGGGAGGAATGATGAGCCCTGTCCAGCATTCATTTGCATGCTGGCAGACCCCCATTCCCCCTACAGCAAACCTGCCAGTGAAGGCAGTTGAGGATGTCCAAAATTTGGACGTTTCTGCAATGGGCAGTTAAGGACGTCCAAAGTTGGATGTTTCTATGAGAAAGACATCCATTATGGCCGAAAACCGGGGACGACCATCTCTAAGGTCAACCTTCTCAACATTTAGGTTGGCCATCTATAAGGTCGACCTAAATGTTGAGATTTAGGCATCCCCGATCGTATTATTGAAACAAAAGATGGACGTCCTTAGAGATGGGCACCCTTAGAGATGGTCATCCCCGTTCGATTATGCCCCTTTAGTAAAAAGGCCCTGTAATCTGTACTCATATATGCATTTTAAAAATTTTCTAAAAACCATTCTCCATATGTACAAGAGACATTGCACGCAGAAAAAGATTAATAAAACAACCCTCTTAGTGACTCAAACAGCCTAAGTTATCTGGTTAAAGCATTTATTCACTTGGCACCATCGCTTTAACGAGTTAAGTCAGGGATCCTTTTACAAAGGCGTTCTAAAAAAATGGCTTGCAGCAGAGTAGGCGCGGGTTTTGGGCGCACGCCAATCCATTTTTCAGCGCACCTGTGAAAGGGGCACTTTTTTTGCCAAAAATGAACGTACAGCAAAATCAAAATTGCCATGCGTCCGTTTTGGGTCTGAGACCTTACCACCAGCCATTGACCTAGCGGTAAAGAATCCAGGCGTTAATGACCTATGGGCGTCAAATGCCACTTGGCGTGCGTCCGTATATAAAAAATATTTTTCAGACGTGCGGATCGGACGCGGTAGTCGGGCAATAACTCCGTTTTGGCACACGTTGGGCGCGCGTAGACGCTTAAGCGGCTTAGTAAAAGGGCCCCTTACTTTGTAGTCGCTCATTTCTTCTCTGTGAAAAAGATACAAAGCTGATCACAAAGTAAGATATTTTATTAAATGTCTCTGACATGTCAGGAGAGATAATTGAAGAAAGGGTATTGTCCTTCTGCAAGATGCTTTGCGACTCTCCATCTCTGTAGTATGTGTAGACTGATCACATCTCAGCTCTTTATCAACCTTCCCTTCAACCTTTAGCAGGCACAGCTAAGTATCATATGTGCCTTCAGATATTTACATGTTCTCTCCTCCTTTCAATTCCCTCTTTCTCAAGCTCTATGCAACCTTTTCTCATGGCCCAACTCCATTCTCCATAGAGGTGGAAGTGTGGCAGGCCACCTCCTGGACAGATGGATTGTCACCCTATATTCATAACATAAGTGCACTACTCACATTTTTAAGCTCCCTCTTCTATCTCCTCTCTATTTTTTTTTAAAGAAAACGTGGAGGGGCATAATTGAACGAAAACGTCTATCTCCATGGGCATTTATCTCCAAGAACGGGTCTGTGAAGGGGCGGAACGAACCGTATTTTCAAAAAAAATAGATGTCCATGTTTTATTCGACAATTTGTGAGCTGGGCGTTTTTGTTTTTCAGCGATAATGGAAAATGAAAGCGCCCAGCTCAAAAACGAATAAATCCAAGGCATTTGTTCGTGGGAGGGGCCAGGATTCGTAGTGCACTGGTCCCCCTCACATGCCAGGACACCAACCGGACACCCTAGGGGGCACTTTTACAAAAACAAAAAAAAGGTAAAAGAGCTCCCAGGTGCATAGCACCCTTCCCTTGTGTGTTGAGCCCCCCAAATCCCCCTCAAAACCCACTGCCCACAAGTCTACACCATTACTATAGCCCTAAGGGGTGAAGGGGGGCACCTACATGTGGGTACAGTGAGTTTGGGGGGGGGTTGGATGACTAATAAACATTAAGCAGCACAATTGTAACAGGTGGGGGGGGGGATGGGCCTGGGTCCACCTGCCTGAAGTCCACTGCACCCCCTAACAACTGCTCCAGGGACCTGCATACTGCTGCCAGGGAGGTGGGTATGACATTTGAGGGTGAAAATAAAAAGTTGTGAAACATCAGTTTTTGTGGTGGGAGGGGGTTAGTGACCACTGGGGGAGTCGGGGAGGTCATCCCCGATTCCCTCGGGTGGTAATCTGGTCATTTAGGGCACTTTTTGGGGCCTTATTCGTGAAAAAACAGGGTCCAGGAGAAGTGCCCTAAATTCTAGCTACAAACGCATACTTTTTTTCCATTATCGGCGAAAGGCGCCCATCTCTCCTCGGCCGATAACCACACCCCAGTTCCACCTTTGCCACGCCTCCGACACGCCCCCGTCAACTTTGTACGCTTCTGCGATGGAGTGCAGTTGGAAACGTCCAAAATCGCCTTTCCATTATACCGATTTATTCATTTTTGTGAGATAAACGTCTATCTCCCGATTTGGGTCGCAATATAGGCGTTTTTCTTTTTCAATTATAAGCTGGATATTGTACTAGTCTGACTTTTTTAGTGTGCTGTAGCTTGATTAGCTAGCTGCATGCATTCTTCCACACTGCAGAACGGCCAATTCTCCAACATTCATCGGTGGACTCCAGGTCCTCTCCCACGCTTTCGCTGGGGAGCCATGAACTCCTGCTCAGCAGTCACCTCCTCCATCAACAGCAGGAGAGGTGCTTATAAGACATCATCTCCTGCAGCTGCAGGGCCAGACTCCAGATTAAAGTTGCAAAATCTCACAGCTCTTATCACCAGACTGGTCCAGTGGCAGCAGGAGATGACGTAAGGCATCTCCTGCTGCTGGAGGGGGAAGTGGCTTGTTGGTGCTACAACCGCAGAATTGAGGCATGCGGGGGGTGGAGCTATGAGATGGAATGGGTGTGGCTGTGGTGTGTCCTCTGAAAAATCAGGCCCCCTTGGCAGCTCTGCAACACTGCTCAAGTATCATGGAGAAAACAGATTTGAATGACTGACAGAACCCAGCACATCAAGTCATGCTATATATTACCACTGTCTTTTCGCACACTACTGGACCCCCCCCCCCCCCCCCAAGCATCAAAGAGATCAGATTTCTACTTCCCAGGACAAAGGCAGTAGCAAACAAATAGAAAATGGCACAACATTGATCCATTAATTTACTGGAATGAGTTTATATCAATCTCATACTGCTTACAAGATTAAATCTATACCTATTTCAGTCAAGAGCTAAAAGTGCTTTAAGCTTGCTATTAAATTACTTTTACCTATAAAACATTTCAGAGCTATGCTTAGAAAATCATTAATGTAAGAACAGAAAGTTATGAAAGTTATATGAAGAACATCAGGAGACAAAATAAGCAGCTGAGAACTGCGGCAGAGAAGCACAGAGTGGTCAGGTCTTCCGCATTGGATGGACAGCGAGCTGCATGGGGGGCTCCAACCCATGTCATTTGCTCCTTAATTTGTGTTAAAGGGCTCTAACACAGGTTGCAGTGCCCTAACGCAGCATTATTTAGGTTGCCCCCCATGGCATATAATAATGAGATACAAAGCATGCAAATGCATCCAAAATAGTTCATTACTATGTGAGCTCTATAAAGCAGCTTAAGGTGACCACCACAAGCTGCATTATAACCAGAAAAATAACACCAGCAAAACGCTGCGGTTACTTTACCATCCTGGGACCACTGGGCTACAAAGTCCCCCTCCCAAACAAAGGCACCCCCAATAAAAGCCCCCCCCCCTCCCACATGAACCCTCCCATCATGAAACACCCCACTACCCAAGTCAAGTTCCTCCTTCCCTGAAAGTCCTCCCCTAACCATAAGATCCCCCAAGTATTGAACACCCTCCTGCTAGGGCCCCCATATCCTCCTGAAGGTCACCCCCAGGCCTACTTTAATAAATCTGGGCTCCAGTGGTGTTTAGGTAGGAGTGATGTAGTGGTATGCTGTCTGCTAATCATTGTATTGATAAACAAAAGCCCAGTGACGGCGTTCACCTAATATAGCAATTATATAGACTAGTCAGTGTCTAGGGGGTGTTCACTACAGTAAGAAAGCAGCACCTAAATCAGGGGTCCTTTTACTAAGGTGCCCCGAAAAGTGGCCTGCACTGTTGTAGACGCTTGTATTGGATGCGTGCAGGTCCATTTTTCAGCGTGCCTGCAAAAAAGGCCTTTTTTTTTGTATTTTTGCAAAAAATGGACGTGCGGCAAAATGAAAATTGGCGCATTTCCATTTTGGGTCTGAGACCTTACTGCCACCCATTGACCTAGCGGTAAGGTCTCACGCAGTAACCACGCAGTAATCGTCTACGCGTGTAGAATGATGATTAACACCTGGTTTCCGCCACACGCCGGAAAATAAAAATTATTTTCCGGCACGTGTATTGGACGCGCATTAAAAAAACAAAATTACCACCCGAGCCACATGGTAGCTGGGCGGTAACTCTTATCGTAGGGGCGGAATAGTGCCTTAACTCTATTTTATTTATTATTTATTTATTAGGATTTATTTACCGCCTTTTTGAAGGAATTCACTCAAGGCGGTGTACAGTAAGAATAGATCAAACGTGAGCAATAGGCAATTGCAGCAGTAAAAATATTCAAATGACAATACATAGTATGGCATTGTATAACTACTTACAATGTCAACACAATATAAGTACATAAGTACATAAGTAGTGCCATACTGGGAAAGACCAAAGGTCCATCTAGCCCAGCATCCTGTCACCGACAGTGGCCAATCCAGGTCAAGGGCACCTGGCACGCTCCCCAAACGTAAAAACATTCCAGACAAGTTATACCTAAAAATGCGGAATTTTTCCAAGTCCATTTAATAGCGGTCTATGGACTTGTCCTTTAGGAATCTATCTAACCCCTTTTTAAACTCAGTCAAGCTAACCGCCCGTACCACGTTCTCCGGCAATGAATTCCAGAATCTAATTACACGTTGGGTGAAGAAAAATTTTCTCCGATTCGTTTTAAATTTACCACACTGTAGCTTCAACTCATGCCCTCTAGTCCTAGTATTTTTGGATAGCGTGAACAGTCGCTTCACATCCACCCGATCCATTCCACTCATTATTTTATACACTTCTATCATATCTCCCCTCAGCCGTCTCTTCTCCATTTTAATTGATAGTGAAGGGTAAAGCAAAGATGTAACATACAGATAGGTAAGAGCAGTGGCATAGCTAGGCGGGGCCATGGGGGCCTGGGCCCACCCAAATTTGCCCTGGGCCCCTGGTTGGCTGGCGGGGGTCCCCAACCCCCGCCAGCTGAAGACTTCATCCAGCGCTGGTCTGCGGTGGTGCTGCTGCATTTCCTGCACTGCTCTCTCTTCTCCTCACATCGGGCATGCTCCTTTTAGTGAAATTGAGTTTCACTAATAGGAACATGCTGGACGTGTAGGGAAGAGAGAGCAGGGCAGGCAGTGCAGCAGCGCCGGAGACCAGAGCTGGATGAAGTCTTCAGCTGCTAGGGGTTGGGGACCCCCATCAGTCAAGGTATTTGCATCGGCGGTGCTTCAGCTGGTGGAGGTTAGGGACCCCCGCCAGCCAAGATGTTACAGTGGTGGCGGAGGGGAGGGCGGTGACCAAAATGTGCCCCCCCCCCACCTTAGGCTCTGACTACGCCCCTGGGTAAAAGATTAAGAAGAGTTAGAAATTAAGGTGACTGATTTAACGAAAGTTGCAAATGAGGTCAGAGAGATTGTTAAATATTATCTCAGCTAGGGTAGGAGTGGATAAACATGTCTTGCTGCAAAATGTGCAGCCCGAGTCACTTCTTGTGTGTGTGTGTGTGTGTGTGTGTGTGTGTGTGTGTGTGTATGTGTGTGTGTGTGTGTGTGTGTGTGAACGAGACTAACAAGTTAGTTACTTCTTCCATTAAAGGCCTGATTGAAGAGCCAAGCTATGCCAGCTCTGAGCTGGGGTTAGGGTTAAGGCTCTGTTCCCGCCACCCCCCTCCCACAATCAGAGTCAGGCAGCCCCAGCTGTCACCGTGTCTTGGGGGTCCACCTGAGTTCCTGCCAGTGATGGAGCTGTTTCAATATCACATTTTCAATAGCTAGGGACAAGCAAGTTCTGCAGGACTCCAGAGGACCTCTTTGTCCCTAGTGATTGAAAACACAATATTGAAACACTGCTCCCTACTGGCAGCATTGCAGTCGGAGCATCCGCACACACACACACAGAGCTTAGAGGGAACATTGGCAGACATCCAGTAATTTCTCTATTATAAACTATACTTCATTGTGGAAGTAAGAGAATAAAATGGAACCATCCAAAGCAGAAACCATTAGCTCCCCGAATTGCCCTGCTCTTCTGTACCTCTCTGTAGCTCTGCAATGACTATCATGGATTGTACATTTCCGAGACCGAGTCACGGCTGATGAATGCTTGCCCATGGCACATTTTCTGGAGATGAGGCTGTCAAATCTCGTAATAAAACTTATAAAGCGCAGGCACAAAGATTAAAATACTATTTGATCACCTTTATAGTTCAATATTTCTTGTTCTGTTGCCAGTTCAGGTGCCTTGAGCATCCAGCTATCGACTGCACAACTATTCCTGGATCCACAGTACAATCATCGCTACTAGGCCCAGTGTTTGCAATAAAATCTTCAAAAAAAAAATTTTTAAACTCTATTACTATAAATAGGTTTGTGGTGATAAATCGTGTCCCATGTTGAAATTCGTCATTTTCTTTGAAAATAGTTTTGGCAAGCACTATTGGTTAAAATCTCATCAGTAATCAGATTTTGACCCTCTTATTTTTTTTCTCAAAACTCCTGTATCTATACCCAGAGCAGGGGCGTAGCTACGGGTGAGCCTGGGTGGGCCCAGGCCCACCCAGTTTCGTCTCAGGCCCATCCTCACCTTCTCCCACCCCCACCGTAGCGCTGCCTCCTCTCCTGCACTTCGCGGTGTCTGTCTCCCACCCTCAGCGCTTTCAATTTGCTATCAGCGCTGCCTGCCTGACAGCTGACAGACGCAACGCGACGTCCTCCTGCTCCGGGGCCTTCCCTCTGCCGCGTTGATTCAACTTCCTGTTTACGCAGGGTGGATTGCACGCGGCAGAGGGAAGGTCCCGGAGCAGGACGTCGTCGCGCCGCGTCTGTCAGCTGTCAGGCAGGCAGCGCCGATAGAGCGCTGCCGCGGCAGTGGGAGACAGAGACCATGAAGTGCAGGAGACGAGTCAGCGCCACGGTGGGAGAAGGTGAGTGGAGGCAGCGTCGATAACTTTAAAGGTGCTGTGCGCTGCGTGTGTGTGGGGGGGGGGGTTGGGGTTGTAGTGCCCACCCATCCAACCCGCTGGCCCACCCAAAAATTGTCTTCTGGCTACGCCACTGACCCAGAGGAGTAGGATAACTGCCTAAGCTGGTGGTGCAATATAATGATTTGCCATATGGCTCAAACACAAGAATTTTGAGATGTTCCAGGGGAATATCTGATTCTCGCTCTGGCTTAAAATCCCAGTGTCTAATTCTTTTATGTACACTAGGCTATAAAATGTTAAACAGGCTATTTGTCTGCTACATGGTTCTTACATTAAAGCTAGTTTTAGATTAAAATAAAAACATCAGAATATAGAATAGCTAAACTGGGTCAGACCAATGGTCCATCTAGCCCAATATCCTGCTTCCGGCAGTGGCCAATCCAGCTCATAAACACCAGGCAGAATCCAAAAGATTCCATGCTAATAATCTCAGAGATTAGTGACTTTCCCCATATCTACCTTAATAGCAAATTGTGGACTTTTCCTCCGGGAACTTGTCCAAACCTTTTTTTAAAACCAGATACGCTAAGTGCTGTTCCACATCCTCCGGCAACAAGCTCCAGAACTTAATGCTGTCATTAGGAGAAATCAGGAACCAGCTGGCTAAGGCCTCCTCTCCGCAAATAGCTGGTACAAACTTCTGCTTGTATTTTCCCTTTGAAAATTAGTGCAAAGTCTTTCAGTTAAAACTCCTTATGGACTTACAGGCTTTGCACTTGTGCACAGATTTTGAAATCAGACCCCCACCTTTTCAAGCTTATCTGTTTTCCCAGTGCACTGTATAATAGGGAGGGACAGCCAGAAAATGATTGTTTTGTGGGGGGTTTTCCCCCCTTTTTGTTTCCAGAAATGTTCATTTCATTTGTTTTCCTTCGGCCATTTTGTTGTCTAGGGGTTATCAATAGAAATCAAACAAAATAAAACATGGAAAAGAAAATAAGATGATACCTTTTTTATTGGACATAACTTAATACATTTCTTGATTAGCTTTCGAAGGTTGCCCTTATTCGTCATTTATGTTGTCCTAGGGGCAAATTCATTGAGTCCACAATCTTTTGAAAGAGCACGCACTATCCCCTGGATTCTATATAGCGCGACATAAGTTGCATACACAAATCTGGTCATATTCTGTATTTGCGTATACAACTAAATTCGCTAACAAGCCAATCGGTGCTGATAATTGCCAATTGACAAGCAATTGTTGATGCTATTTGGCATGAATTTATGTGTCTAAGCAGCGTAAATTCTAAGTCACAGAGTGGCCATGGGTGTGGAATGGGCGGTTCATGGGCATTTCTGAAATCTATGCATGTCATAGAATACACCCGGTTCACACCTAATTTAAGCGTCGGGATTTAATCCAAGTTTTGCTTGGTGCAACTGCTTCAACTAAATTTAGTCGCATGGACAGGCACTCAGCGTACTCTATAATCTACGTGGACATTTAGGCTCATTCTATGAAGTATGTCTAAATTTAGGTATAGCTTAAAGAATCCACTTAGGCGCATTTTTGTCGGCGCAGGTTTTTCAGGTGCCCTATTTGCAAAGAGTGCACATTCTTTCAGCAAAGAGTGTGCACTGTTTTCCCGACAGTGCGTGCATGAGTGCACTATTTGTTTGTGGGCAGTGGTTCTCAAGCACAAGAATTGGGAAAAGAGTACACACTATTATTTGCGAATGCAAAATCGAGGTAACAACAGCAGCCTCCATTTAAGCCGTTGGTGAGGCTCACAATTTTGAAGACTTAATGATCAGCCACTGGAGCAGTGATCCTTAGCTGGGCGTCCTTTTCCCCTGAAGAAGCCCCTCGGCGAAACGGGTCCGTTGGGTGGGGAGGCCCATTCAAGACACTGTCTTCAGCTAAGTGGGGGGCTTTTATTGCATTTTGAGTCCTTTTTGTTACACACATTAGATTGAGCAGATTTTCAAAACATTTTCCAAAAAAAATTATATGTCTACACAGAGGGAGGTGGCAGGTTGTGGACCGATGATTAAAGAAAGTGCGGTGACCCTCTCTGAGTAATTTCAGCATTCTTGCTGTCTGTCACCTTTTTGAGGTCACTTCCCCACTTCTGTTACATTTTTTATAATCTGCACACTGCAACTTTAGATTCGCTATTATATTACCAATGAAAAATCGCAAATTCTATTTTTATTTGCTCATTTTTTTCTGTTAACGACAGCCCATCCCTACTATGTAGTAGGGGACAAAACTAATATTTGCCTATAATGCTACAACTAATGCGGGCAAGAAGACCTGCAGAATTTTATTGCAATAGAGTAGTGATCCATACATGCAGTAGAGTCTAACCACCTGATATTTAATTCTTTATTTATCACTAGTAAAAAAGGCCCGTTTCTGAAAGCAATGAAACGGGCGCTAGCAAGGTTTTCATGGAAGTGTGTATGTTTGACAGTGAGTGTGTGAGAGACAGAGTGAATTTGCGACTCTGTGTGTGTGAGAGAGTGAGACTGTCTGTGTGAGAGTGTGTGTTGAAGACAGAGAGTGTGCCGCAGGGGTCCCCCCGGCGTGTGTTGGCATCCTTTCCGCTCCCCCCCTGTGTTTCCTTTTCCCATATCCTTCTAGTCCCCCTCCCCCCTCCCAGCCTCAGGGTCGTGGGCCCTGTGGCGGCGTTTTTCTGTATCGTAGTGTGTATGTTTTAGAGAGTGTGTGTGAGAGTGAGTGTGTGAGAGAGAGTGAATGTGTGAGTGTGACAGTGAGAGTGTGTGTGGCGTGTTTGTGCGAGAATGTGAGTGTGTGTGTGAGAGGGAATCCCAGCTTCAGGGTGTTGGCCCCGCCTCCCTTGGGCTTTCAGGATGGTGGTCCCTCTGTCTGCCGGCGTTTTTCCCCCTCCCCCATCCTGCCCTCCCCCTTCCCCCTTCCCCCTTCCCTCCTCGCAGGTTGAGGTTCGAGTGCCCCCCCTTCCAGTGCCTTTCAGGGTCGTGGCGTTCCCTCTGACTGAAGCTGTCTCCGTTACTGGCACGTTCAGGCAGGCAGGCAGGCTGGCTCCGTGTGTGTGTCCGACGTTCAGGCTACCTGCCTGCGTCGCTCCCTCCGTGTCTCGGAGTTTGTGCGGGGCGATGGGAGTCCTGTGAAGTTGGGAAATGGCTGCCGAGTGGCAAGGGGAGTGAAATCGCGTGTCGCCGATTCTTGCGTCCCCGCCTGCCTCTCTCCGACGTTGTGCGGGCGATGTTAGTCCTCCGGAGGTGGGAAATGTCCGCCGAGGGTCAGGGAGATGGCGTTTGGGCGATTGTCATAGCGCCGCCCTCGACGTCATGACGTTATGACGCGAGGGCAGGCCAGACACTCAGGGCAAACCGGATATCTCTGGCGCCTCAATTTCCGGCTTGAGGCTTCAGAACGTTGAAGGTGCCTTTTATTATATAGAGATTTTTAAATTTTACAAGCATTTAATACTTGAATCAGAAAAACAGATTACATGATATTCAGGAAACCATATTTATCATTACAAAGAAAAATTTTCCAATCTTGTATTAGACCACCAAATTAACCACCTGATATTTAGCGCTATTTAATCAGTCAGAACGGATGCTGACTGGTTAAATAGCGCTTAACTGGCTATTCACAGATATTCAGCGGGGGATAACCAGCTATCCTCCGCTGAATATCCGCAGTTAGCGGCTGGCAGATAACCAGTGCTATAATTGCCTGTCCGCTGATTTTTAAATTGGGTTTGGTGGGCATATTTGGCCGCATCAAAACCTTGGCATATCTTTGGCCGGTTTAAAGATAACCGGCTATCTTCAAACTGGCCGGAAAAAACAAAGATATTCAATGCCAGTCACCGGTAATGGCCCGGCATTGAATATCCGGGTTCACAGCGAACCGCGGGAGACAGCCAAGGCTATCTCCCAAGGTCTGAATATCAGGGCCTAAGGGATTAAGTACTGTGATGATTAGCAAGGCTATAATTTATACCACAGAGATTTGCTTAAACCAGTGGTTCCCAAACCTAGTCCTGGAGGCACCCCAGTCAGTCAGGTTTTCAGGATATCTACAATGAACATTCATGAGAGAGATCTGCATGCAGTGAAGGCAGTGCATGCAAATCTCTCATGGCTTGAACCAATGGTTCCCGACTGTGCCGGTACACACATGCAGAATCACCCAAGGATCCTTCCCCACAATAGCCACACCCCTTACAACATGCCACAGAATCTATGACAAGGAAGTGCAGGACCTGGATTCTGTCATTGTTATTTGGGAATGTAGGTCAATTTTAGCAGGAAAGACTAAATGTACCGGGTACTCAGTATTACCAAGTACATTCATGAAAAAAAAGCCCCAGTTCTCAACCCAGACTTTAATACACACCCAATTTGTTAGGTCTTCAGGATATCCACACTGAAAATGCATGAGATAGATTTGCACTGAAGTAACTAACCTGTTAGTCTCACTCACACACACAAGGAGTGACTCAGGCTGCACATACTGCAGCAGGACATGTCTATCCACTCCTACCCTAGCAGAGATAACATTGAACCATCTTTCTGTGCAACTTTCTTTAAATTAGTCACCTTACTTTCTAACTCTTCTTACTCTCTTACCCATAGGCACCGACTCCGTGGGTGCTGTGAGTGCTCGAGCACCCCCAATGTTTGACCCGCCGGAACTGGAAGTTCACAGCCAGGAACCAGCCCGACCCGCGCTGCCCACCCTATTCTCCCTCAAAACAGTCCTCCGCCTGCCCCTCGCCTTCTTGCGTGCCGCCCAGAATTTAAAAGTCATCTTACCTCTGGGTTCCGGCGGCAGCAGTGAAAGGCCAGCAGGCTCGGCGAGTCGGCGCTTCAGCCTGCCTTCTCTTCTCTCTCAGCTCTGCCTCTGGTCCCGCCCTCATTTCCTGTTTCCGCAAGGGCAGAATATCAACCTCGTGATATTAAATTTTTTTATAATTTTTTTTTTAATTCCTTTTTATTATAATCCTTAAAGTTTAAAACATAAGTTTTCTTTGTTTCTTGCCACTTATTTCTCTTAACTTTTCATCAAAAATGCCTCTTCATATTAGACTTATTTTTATATATATATAATAAACAGTTGAGCACTTAGCTATCAGCGACGGTGGCCAGACCCGTTTCATTTCAACCGCTTCTTCAGGGGCTGTGCATGGACGTTCACAAGTTTCCAAGGATGGTGTCATTCATTTTAAAGATCCCATTTCATCTCATCCAGTGCATCGCTCTCTGCATCAAGTCAAAACTTGCAAGGGAAATGATAGCTTGCACCAGTTCCTGCTTTCTATATTCTATTTCTTTTACGGAAATTTGTTATAAACAAAATGCTATATGGGAAAACATTCAGAAATGGTGATAAAATCTGTTTGTAAATGCACCGGCCTCTGCTAGGGGCTAGAAAACACATACAAACAGGAAGCCTAAAAGCTACTTGGAACTGTTGAGGTTGAAAATGCTGCAGTGTAAATGTGATCCAATAAAACAAAAAATGACAGTTTTATTGAATACTAGTAAAAAAGGCCCGTTTCTGACACAAATGAAACGGGTGCTAGCAAGGTTTCCTCGGAGTGTGTGTGAGAGTGACTGTATGTGAGAGAGAGAGAGTGAATGTGCGAGTGTGTGTGTGTGACAGAGAGAGAGAGAGTGAGACTGGGTGCGAGTGTGTCTGTGAGAGAGTGTGTGTGTGAGCATCAGAGTGTGTGCCAGGGCCCCCCTCCCTCCCTCCCAGTTCCAGGGTCCCCCCCTCCCTCCCGCTCTCTGAGTTCCAGGGTGGTCTCTCCCTCCAAGTTCCAGGATTGTTTTCCCCCTCCCTCCCTCCAAGTTCCAGGGTCGTCCCCTCCCTTCCTCCCTGCCTCCGAGTTCAAGGGTCGTCCCCTCCCTGCCTCCCTCCCTCCGAGTTTCAGGGTCCCCTTCCTCCCCTGCATTCATCCATATGCAGGCAACGTCCTCTGTGCCCTGCCCCCTCCATCCATCCATGTGCAGCATCTCTCCCCTGCCCCTTCCACCTCCCTCCGAGTTCCAGGCCCCCTCCCTCTGTCCCTCCGTCCCTCCCTCCCAGTTCCAGGGTCCCATGGAACTGGGAGGGAGGATGGAGGGGGGACGGAGAACGTTGGAGGAGTGATGTCAGCAGGTGGTTACGATCCCAGTGAGACACATTGGAATGTTGGAGGAGCAAATTATTATATTAGATTCTGAGTTGTTCAAGAGACACTTGGTTTTCACAAAGAAGATGCTGTTTTGTCTCTGGGAAAACATGTGCTCATATGAATGTGACAACTGACCCTTGATTGTGATACAGTTTTATCTTATTTACAACACTGAGGGGCTCATTTTCAAAAGAGAAAAACATCTAAAAAGTGACATAAAGCAGCATTTGGACGTTTTTCTCACAAAAATGTCCAAATCAGTATTTTCAGAACCTGTTTTGCAGACATTTATCTATCTTTCTGCAGTTTGTCCAGATCAAAAGGGGGCATGTCAGAGGCATGTTGGGGCAGGTTTAGGGTGTTCCTAACACTTGGACGTTTTACAGCCACGTCTAGGGCTGAAACTTCAAGGTTTTAGTCTAGACCTATTTTTAGAACAACTAAGGCACATAAAGGTGTCCTAGGAGTGGAGGAGTAGCTTAGTGGTTAGTGCAGTGGACTTTGATCCTGGGGAACTGGGTTTGATTCCCACTGCAGCTCCTTGTGACTCTGGGCAAGTCACTTAACCCTCCATTGCCCCAGGTACAAAATAAGTACCTGAATATATGTAAACCGCTTTGAATGTAGTGGCAAAAACCTCAGAAAGGCGGTATGTCAAGTCCCAGTTCCCTTTCCCTATTTGAGATTCTAAATGGAATGTTGCTACTATTTGAGATTCTACAAGGAATGTTGCTATTCCACTAGCAACATTCCATGTAGAAGCCTGCCCTTGCAGATCAGCAATGCGGCCGCGCAGGCTTCTGTTTCTGTGAGCCTGTGAGTGCAGGACTTCAGACTCACAGAAACAGAAGCCTGCGCGGCCGCTTTGCTGATCTGCAAGGGCAGGCGTCTACATGGAATGATGCTAGTGGAGGAGTAGCCTAGTGGTTAGTGCAGTGGGCTTTGATCCTGGGGAACTGAATTCAATTCCCACTGCAGCTCCCTGTGACTCTGGGCAAGTCACTTAACCCTCCATTGCCCCTGGGACAAAATAAGTACCTGAATATATGTAAACCGCTTTGAATGTAGTTGCAAAATACCACAGAAAGGTAGTATATCAAGTCCCATTTCCCTTTCCTTTCCCTAAATGACCAGATCACCACTGGAGGGAATCAGGGATGACCCCCCCCCCTTATTCCCCCCAGTAGTCACTGACCCACCACCCCCCTAAAAATATAACTTACCAACCTCTATGACAGCTTCAGATGTTATGGCCTGGTCTATTAGAGCATCACGTAGGTCTCTGGAGTAGTCTAGTAGTTGATGCATTGTAGACAGGTGGACCCAGGCCCATGCCCCTTCTCCTCTAATCAGAAGCTCTGCTTCTTTTATTTTGCCAATTCAACTCAAAAATTTTTCTAACATTACCTTGGGCCCCTGTTTACAAAGCCGCACTAACGACTGCCGCGTGGCGTTTCCCTGCAAGATTATAGAATTAGGAGGTTAGTGGTAAAATATTTATTATTCATTAAAATGATTAAGTGCAGACTAAAATTTAGCACAGTCTAAGAATGACACAAAATGAAAGCACATACCTTTTTTTTTCTCTCTGCTCCAAAAGGGACAATTTTTTAGCCGATCTTTACCTGGGTAAATATCTGTGTACCTGGGGAAATGGCTGTGAATATTGGACGCTGCAGAGTCATCCATGTTGGAATGTAATTGTATTTTACATGCATTGCCTGTCACCTATTATTTCTCTGTGATTACTCTGTGACCTCTGATGTGAATTACTTAGAGAGGTCACACAGCTATGCAACTTCCTGTGGGGGTTAGACACAGCACATGCAGCACATGGAGCACATGGAGCTCATGTTCTCTCCTAACCTGAGAGGATCTATGGTGGTGTGAGCATCCATTACCATCTAAGCACATGGAAGGAACTGATAATACAAATGTATAGTAATATGTATATATAAGCCTGTCTGATTATAATCTAACTGCAAACTGTGAGTAAACAGATGTTTTGTTACTTCAACTTTAAAGTGACTCAGCAGTGAATTATTCAGGGGTGAATGAGAGAGAGATGAAGAAAGAAATTAACATTTCTAAAGCTGAAGCTGTGTGTACTAAAATCTGCTAATTATTTACTACAAATAATCCAACAAAAGGGTTATGGGCCCAGGGTCCAGGAATTGAAAAAGAAGAGAAATATTACCAGGCAGAAAAAAAGGCCACATTTTTCTCTTAAGTTTTAAAGGAAAGATTCAGTCTGTCTCTCTCTCCCCCCACACAGCAGACAGAAGGCTAAGAAAATGGCTGAGGGAAGAAGTTCACCATTGTTCTATTCTCTCAAGGTGCCTAAATTAACTGAGTTTAATTATCAGCAGTGGGAATTAAGATTCATATGTCTCCTTCGAGCAAAAGGATTAGATATATGCTTAGACCAAGACAGAACAGCTGAAAATATGGCTGAATGGGACAATGCAAACTATTATGTGAAGTGCATGCTTTTGGAAGCTCTCTCAGAGAAACAAGCCATATTAGTGGAGGGAAAAGATACACCAAAGGACATTTTATATAAACTGAGAACTATGTATGCAACTACATATGCAAAGCAGCAACCAATTTGGTTGGCAGAGTTGAATGAAACCAAATTAAGGGATAAAAGTAAATGTAATGATCACATTATGCATCTTATGTCTTCATTTCAAAAGCTAGAACTTTCTGGAATTCCCATGTGTGATGCATTGAAAAGAGCATTTCTTTTTACCTCACTATCAAAGAAGTTTGATGTTTTTAGGTCTGTAAATGAGGCCATTGAAGGGCAATCTTTTGAACAGACAACATCAAAACTAAGGCAGGAATGCATAATAAATGATTCTGAGGAGATGTGTTCTCAAAGCAAGTCAGAGAGAAATGAAACAAATTTCTTGGCAAAGAACAGAGGAAGGCGGAGCTATGGGAAAACTCCACCCAAGGGCAAGCTGATTTGCTACTCATGTGGAAAGGAGGGACATGTATCTAAATGGTGTAAGGAAACACAAAACACTCCCTCTAGCTCACCTAAGCCAATGGAACTAAAGAATTTTCAAACCAGGAAATGTATGAAGGACAAAGATAAACACAAGGGCTTTCTAATGGCAGAAAAATCTTTGACTATGGTAAATAATAATTCAAATGAAAGTACTTGGATTTTGGATTCGGGGAGCACATGCCATTTAACCAATTGTAAGAATTTCTTTCAGGAAATGTGTCCAGAGGAAGGTATTCTTAAAACTGCAAACGCAGGGACTGCTAAGATCCAAGCAAAAGGGATTGGATTCTTAAAATGCAAAGTGTCTAATGAAGTTAAAGAAATTCCTGTAAGTGATGTCTTGTATATTCCCCAAGCAGTTTGTAATATGCTTAGTGTATCTACATTAGATAAGAAGGGATTTGCGATTCATTTTGAAAACAGTAAGTGCACAATCTCTAAAAATGATGAAGTGTATGCTGAAGCTTTTATGCATAATGATGTTTATAAGCTGAACATTTCAGGTGAAGCCTCACATATGGCGCAAGTAAGGAAGAATGATGGTAAATGTAGTCTGGAAATCTGGCATCGCCGCCTGGGACATCGTGATTCTAAGGTGATCCAGGATCTTTACAGTAAGCAACTGGCCACCGGCATTCAGATAAGTGCAGATGCTGGTAAAATTGAGAAATGCATAGACTGTGTTACACAAAAAGGTGTGAGACCCTCATTTCCTGCATACACAGGAAATAGGAGTAATAAAGTGCTGGACTAAATACACAGTGACTTATGTGGACCGTTTAATATCCCATCATTGGGAAATAACAGATTTGTGCTAATATTCTTGGATGATTTCTCTAGATATTGTGTGGCCTATTTGCTGAAAGAGAAAAGTCAAGTCACAGACATGCTGAAGAAATACGTAGCCATGGTGAGCAATAAATTTGAAAGAAAACCAAAGGTTCTTCAGACCGACAATGGTGGTGAGTTCACTTCACAAAGCATGCGCACATTTCTAGAACAAGAAGGCATTCAGCTTATCACCACAGTAGCTTATACACCAGAGCAAAATTCTGTTGCAGAGAGAAAATTTAGGTCACTTGTGGAAATGACCAGATGTATGCTGTCAGATAGCAATCTCCCTAAAAGACTATGGGGGGAAGCCATTCTCACAGCAGTGTACCTACAAAACAGAATGCCAACTAAAGGCGCTGAGCGCACACCACATGAGACATGGCATGGTAGGAAGCCAAACCTGTCACACATAAGAACATTTGGAAGTACAGCATATGCTCATGTACCAAAGCAAAGAAGGCATAAGCTGGATTCCACAACAGAAAGGGGCATTTTAGTTGGCTATACTCCAGGACACAAAGGATATAGAATTTTGAATCTGAAAACTGGCATTGTTGGCATAAGACATGTTACATATTTTGATGAAAACAAAAGGGTTGATAAAGGCTGGATTATCCCAGATGAGCCTTATCATCCAGAATATGAAACTAGAACCATAATAGACATGCCAGTGTATATAAATGCCATACCAAGGCAGATGTCTGAAAGCAACTCATCTGTATCTAACGAGGAACAGGCAGAGGAAGCAGACACAGAAAGGATCATTGAAGAAGACAGTATAGTTGGAGAAGGGGAATCAATTGGAGAAGGACTCTCAGATATAGAGGATGCAGAAAGGTCAGACCAACCTGTTGTCAGACGCTCATCCAGGGAAAACAAAGGTGTTCCACCCCCAAGACTGTCTTACCTAACAAAGTCAGCAGAAGCTCAAGAGCCCTTAACATGGGATGAGATTGAGAAAATGCCAGCAGAAGAAGCTGCTGAATGGCATAAAGCTGCACAAGAAGAAATTGATGCATTGGATAAAAATAATACTTGGATTCTTACAAAATTACCTCCTGGCAAGAAAGCTATAGGATGCAAATGGGTATTCAAGTTAAAAAGGAATGCACAAGGAAAAGTGGAAAGGTATAAAGCCAGATTAGTGGCAAAGGGATATCTTCAAAAATATGGAGAAGATTTTGATGAAGTGTTTGCACCTGTAGTGAAACACACGACAATAAGAACACTTCTGAGCATTGCAGTCTCAAAAGGCATGCAAGTCAACCACATTGATGTGAAAACAGCATTTCTTCACGGAGATATAACTGAAGACTTGTACATGGAACAGCCAACAGGTTTCATAAATACAAAACAAAGACAGCTAGTGTGTAAATTAAACAAAGGTCTTTATGGATTAAAGCAAAGTGCAAAATGTTGGAATGACAAATTGCATGAAATATTGACAAATTTAGGATTTAAGCAAGGTGAAGCAGATATATGTTTGTACACTAGGTGCACAAATGGACAATATGCATACATTTTAGCTTTTGTTGATGATCTGCTCATTGCAAGCAAAAGTGAGCAAGAGTACAAGGACATTGTAAAGTGTTTAAACCTCAATGTTGAGATAAAAGAACTTGGTAATGTGTCATACTATCTTGGTATAGAAATTGAGAAACAAAATGATGGTTCTTATCTTCTAAGCCAGAAGCAGAAAATAAATGAGCTTATTGAAAGTTTAGGTATGCAAGATGCCCAAGTTGTAAGCACTCCCATGATCACTGATTTTCTGAAGGATGAAACAGTAAGAGAACCTTTACCAGATAACATCCAATATAGATCAGCCATAGGTAAGCTTTTATATCTAGCTACCACATACAGGGCTGATATAGCAAATGCAGTAGGAATTTTGAGCAGAAGGGTCAGCTCACCTACCAAATCAGATTGGACTGCAGTTAAAAGGATGGTAAGGTATTTAAAGGGTACCATTGATTGTAAGTTAAAGGTTTCAGCCAATAGTAATCCAAAACTAATATGTTACTGTGATTCAGATTGGGCAGGGGATCATTCTGATTATAAATCCACAAGTGGATATGTGTTTATGTATGGAAATGTACAAATTTCATGGGCCAGTCATAAACAAAGTATTGTGAGTTTGTCTTCTACAGAAGCTGAATATGTGGCCGTATCGGAAGCGTGCAGAGAACTGATGTGGATTGAAAAACTTTTGCTGGATTTCGGAATAGCTGAAAAGAGACCAATCCAGATAATGGAAGATAATCAGAGCTGCATCCGACTGTCACAGAATGACAAGGTTCAGTCACGTACCAAGCACATCGCAACGAAATACCACAACGTGCGAGAGTTGGCGAAAGAAGGGGTCATCAGTCTACAATATTGTCACACCAGTGAGATGACAGCTGACATCATGACCAAACCGTTACCCAGAGAACATTTTGTGAATCTGCGTATAAAGCTTGGACTTTGTATGAATAAATAATTGCATGACAGTTATGCATGAGAAGGGGTTTGTTGGAATGTAATTGTATTTTACATGCATTGCCTGTCACCTATTATTTCTCTGTGATTACTCTGTGACCTCTGATGTGAATTACTTAGAGAGGTCACACAGCTATGCAACTTCCTGTGGGGGTTAGACACAGCACATGCAGCACATGGAGCACATGGAGCTCATGTTCTCTCCTAACCTGAGAGGATCTATGGTGGTGTGAGCATCCATTACCATCTAAGCACATGGAAGGAACTGATAATACAAATGTATAGTAATATGTATATATAAGCCTGTCTGATTATAATCTAACTGCAAACTGTGAGTAAACAGATGTTTTGTTACTTCAACTTTAAAGTGACTCAGCAGTGAATTATTCAGGGGTGAATGAGAGAGAGATGAAGAAAGAAATTAACATTTCTAAAGCTGAAGCTGTGTGTACTAAAATCTGCTAATTATTTACTACAAATAATCCAACAATCCAGAAGCACGCGGCTGGGAGATCTGGTGACTGTAGGACCCTGAGAGGCTGGATGCACGCTGCAGCAACAGTTGAGACCCCTGAGGAAGGCCTGTTGGCCGAAACACGGACCGTGTAGGGTCCTAAACTTTTCTGGCGCTCTTACTCCCTTGTTTTTGGTCTGTTTTGGTTTATCTTCCGCCTTTTTTGTGTTTTCTGAATATTGTTCTGCCAGCTATGAATATTTCAACCCTGTCACTCCTTTGGGGTTGCATGCACAGATTCCCACAGCTTTATTTTTATGTGGAAGGGGTGAGCTCACCTTTGCTTCTGAACTTTGTATTAACAACCAAATCAGAGATGTGCATCTACTTTCTAAACTACACTTCAACTGTTACTACTAAACTGTAGAAAGTCATTTACTGAGTATAATACTCCGCTTGATTTGTTTGTTCAACCCCTGTAGCTCATGACTGGAAAAATCTTATGTTAAAGTAAAAATCTGGTGCTTAACTATGATTCATACAGTGACTGTAATGATAATTTACCTACTATGCAGCAGCAGGTCTGGTACTTAAGAAACAATGATTTATCACCATTTAGCCCTCATGTCTGTGCTTCATAGAGCACCATCTAAAGCCTGTCCAATGTTGTTTTATCAAATCTACTTATACACATAAAGCAGACTTCTAGTAGCCTTATCAGGCCTAGAGAAAGCTGAATTGTTTGCAGGCTCTTCTGCCAATTGTTGAATGAGAATTATCCAGATGCGGTGTGGGAGCCTTCCAGTCCCTTCATCAAATGTAGCTTTGAAAGCTCATGCACCGCATGCACTACATTATTCAACTGTCTTTGAATAATTCTTATTTTGGTCAAATAAGCTGCAAAGAATCAACTTTAAATACAATGGGAAGAAGTAGAGTGATGGGTAGCTTAGTGGTTAGAGCCATGGGCCAAGAATAATGGGAACTCACGGGATTTGAATCCTGCAGTTGATGTGCAGGGGCATAATCGAACGGGGCCGGCCATTTATATGGGTGGCCATCTCTAAGGCCGGCCCCGGAAAGCGGCATACCTGACCGTATAATCGAAACAAGATGGCTGGCCATCTTTCGTTTCGATAATACGGTCGGGGCCGACCAAATCTCAACATTTGGGCCGGCGTTAAAGATCACCGCCATTGGTTTTTGCCGATAATGGAAACTAATGGTGGCCATCTCAAACCCAGCCAACTCCAAGGCATTTGGTCGTGGGAGGAGCCAGCATTTGTAGTGCACTGGTCCCCCTCACATGCCAGGACACCAATCGGGCATCCTAGGGGGCACTGCAATGGACTTCAAAAATTGCTCCCAGGTGCATACCTCCCTTACCTTGTGTGCTGAGCCTCCCAAATTCCCCCAAAACCCACTACCCACAACTGTACAACACTATCGTAGCCCTAAGGGGTGAAGGGGGGCACCTACATGTGGGTACAGTGGGTTTGGGGGGGTTTGAAGGGCTCACATTTACCACCACAAGTGTAACTGGTAGGGGGGGATGGCCCTGGGTCCACCTGCCTAAAGTGCACTGCACCCACTAAAAACTGCTCCAGGGACCTGCATACTGCTGTCATGGAGCTGGGTATGACATTTGAGGCTGGCATAGAGGCTGGCAAAAAAATGATTTTTAATTTTTTTTTTTGGTGGGAGGGGTTTGGTGACTACTGGGGGAGTAAGGGGAGGTCATCCCCAATTCCCTCCAGTGGTTATCTGCTCAGTTGGGGCACTTTTTTGAAGCTTGGTCCTAAAAATAAATGGACCAAGTGAAGCCGGCGAAGTGCTCGTCAGACCCGGCCTTCTTTTTTTCCATTATCGGCCAAAGCCAGCCAACTCGTAACCATGCCCCCGTCCTGCCTTCCATACCCTGCCGAAACGCCCCCTTGAACTTTGGCCGGCCCTGCGATGGAAAGCAGTTCAAGCTGGCGAAAATCGGCTGTCGATTATACTGATGTCGCCGGCTTCAGGAGATGGCCGGCCATCTCCCGATTTGTGTCAGAAGATGGCCGGCCTTCTCATTCGAAAATAAGCAGGCAAGTCACTTTCACTTTCCATTGCCTCAGGCATAGTTGATGTGGTAAATTTATAAGAGGGTGCCTACAAAGTTTATGTAGGCAACTTAAGCACCTACGTGCATTTATAAAATTAGGTTCCAGAAGTACGCAAATGCTCTTGCCAAACCTTACAGCTGCTTTGAAGAAGGTGCAAGTATGTGCATGTATTCTATTCATGTACAAGTGTCTAAGGAGCATGTGTTCTATACCTGTACAAATGTATGTAATCCCCTGTTCAACTGGGGATTACTGAGAGTAAATCCATATAGAGAGTCACTGAGGGGAGTGACTGGGAGGTCCCAGGATAGGAGGAAGCCCAGCCCATGGGGAGTTGTTTATGGAACAAAATGCAGAAAGAGAGTGTGGGGGTGAGTGGCAGTTCTGAAAGGAATTTGGAGGTACTACTACAACTACTACTATTTAACATTTCTAAAGCACTACTAGGGTTACACGGCGCTGTACAATTTAACATAGAGGGACAGTCCCTGCTCAAAGAGCTTACAATCTAAAAGACAAGTGAACAGTCAGTCCGATAGGGGCGGTCAAATCGGGGCAGTCTGGATTTACTGAACGGTAAGGGTTAGGTGCCGAACGCAGCATTGAAGAGGTGGGCTTTAAGCAAAGACTTGAAGATGGGCAGGGAGGGGGCTTGGCGTAAGGGCTCAGGAAGGTTGTTCCAAGCATAGGGTGAGGCGAGGCAGAATGAGCGGAGCCTGGAGTTGGCGGTGTTGGAGAAGGGTACTAAGAGGAGGGATTTGTCCTGTGAACGGAGGTTACGGGTGGGAACGTAAGGGGAGATGAGGGTAGAGAGGTATAAAAGTTTTTGCCTGGATAAGCACGGGGTCCTCGATTTGCCTCTGGTGGTCTGGAGAGATCACCTGCCAAGAGACCAGGAGGAGGAAAGGAGAGTCCTAGCAATGGAAATTGTAAATTCTTTGAGGAACAAGAAGAGAAGGTAACTGGTCAGGGAAACAGTAATTGGAAGAAAAAAAAAAGGAGTTCTGGATGGGAGGGAAGAGACCCAGTCCAGGAGCCAGGGATTGGAGCTAGAGGAACAAGTGAAGAGGTCAGCCTGGGACGAGGTCAGAGACGGAATGCTAGATCTGACATCTGAAGGGGCATATCTTTTGGGAGCACTGCTTAAGAGACAGGCAAGGAGTGGAACTGTATAAATTGTAAATAGACTGAGTTCCAGCCCTGTAAATATTCCTATAAGAAGAAATTACTACTACTACTACTATTTAGCATTTCTATAGCGCTACAAGGCATACGCAGCGCTGCACAAACATAGAAGAAAGACAGTCCCTGCTCAAAGAGCTTACAATCTAATAGACAAAAAATAAAGCAAGCACATCAATTAATGTGTAGAGGAAGGAGAAGAGGAGGGTAGGTGGAGGCGAGTGGTTACAAGTGGTTACGAGTCAAAAGCAATGTTAAAGAGGTGGGCTTTCAGTCTAGATTTAAAGATGGTCAAGGATGGGGCAAGACGTAGGGCTCAGGAAGTTTATTCCAGGCGTAGGGCGCAGCGAGACAGAAAGAGCGAAGTCTGGAGTTGGCAGTAGCGGAGAAGGGAACAGATAAGAAGGATTTATCCATGGAGCGCAGTGCACGGGAAGGGGTGTACAGAAGGACGAGTGTGGAGAGATACTGGGGAGCAGCAGAGTGAGTACATTTAAAGGTTAGTAGAAGAAGTTTGAACAGGATGCGAAAACGGATAGGGAGCCAGTGAAGCGACTTGAGGAGAGGGGTAGTATGAATAAAGCGACCCTGGCTGAAGACGAGACGGGCAGCAGAGTTTTGAACCGATTGGAGAGGGGAGAGGTGACTAAGTGGGAGGCCAGCAAGAAGCAAGTTTGACCTGAAGTACAGTACAGTATTTTGATGTTGCCTTAAGGTGATTGGAGAGATTGTTTGTCAAGTTAAATAAAGAGCTTAAGTTCTTTTTGCACAAACCACTGACTGAGGAGTGGTTATTTCAGAACTGGACTAAAGGTAATGTCCTGCGGGACCATCTATATTTAACTGCCAATTTACTTCCCACGGAGAGTTTGGACTAAAGACGGAGTTCCTGGGATAGAAGAGGGTCACCCCACCTGCTAACATTTCTTTCCCCAGGTGGAGGCGCTGTGTGCCAAGAGAGTGAGTGAGGGTCCAGTGGACTCTGCCCTTTTTAGAGGCTCCCCTTGGACCCTGAACCCAGAAAGCTCCTCCTGAAATGGCCGCGTGGCCATTTCCTGTAGGAAAGCGAGACTTCCCTTTTACCACCTGCGGTAAAAGGGGGCCTTGGCATGCGTGTAAACCACGCGCCGAGGCCAGCACTGGCCCCCTTTTGCCACAGCTTGGTGAAAGGGGACCTTTAAGCACATCTTATGTAATAGCACCTTTGTTGGCACCAACGTTTTCTGTGCCATATATACAATTCACCCCATACGTATTTCCTTTATGATTTTCAGCTTTGCTTGTATGTTCTTTTTTTTTAGAATGTAATTGGAATGCAAACATTTTTAAAGTGGAGTCAGCTGACACCCATACCTCTAATCAGGAACTCTGCCTCTTTTATTTTGCCAATTCAACTCAAATGTTTTTCTAACATTACCCTGGGCCCTTGTTTACACAAAGCCGCATGGCAATTCGGACATAGCCCATTCAAAGTGAACGGGGCTGTGTCGGTATTACTGCACCGCCAGCCGTTAGCGCAGCTTTGTAAACGGGGGGGGGGGGGGGGGGCGGGTTGGTGCTCTGTCTACCTGAAAGTGCTGGATCTCCACACAGTTGGAGGGGGAAAAAAAACAAGGAAACGGACATGAAGGTAAATAAAAAAAACTAAAAGGTTTGAAAATTTCAAAAGTATCTTGAAGAATTCTAAGAACAGAACAAAGGGTCAAGTCCAGTAGCAGAATGTTGTTTTTCTTGTGTTGGATATATTTGAGTTAAGCTAAATGGAAGCATTTCTGCTGCAATTTAGTCAGCGGACGCAAGAGAATGATAAGTGTGAATCATAAATAATGGCAAATGGCTACTCAAACGGTATTGTGTTGTTAATGATGATGATTTTGTAATAAAAATATAAAAATGTATTTATTTTATTTATTTATTTGTTCCATTTGTATCCCACATTTTCCAACCTATTTTTAGGCTCAATGTGGTGTGACTCTGGGCAAGTCACTTAACCCTCCATTGCCCCATGTAAGCCACATTGAGCCTGCCATGATTGGGAAAGCACAGGGTACAAATATAACAAAAATAAAATAGATACTATTGGAGATTCTACATGGAATGTTGCTACTATTGGAGATTCTACATGGAATGTTGCTATTCCACCAGCAACATTCCATGTAGAAGGCTGCGCAGGCTTCTGTTTCTGTGAGTCGGAGGACGTCAGACTCACAGAAGCAGAAGCCTGCGCGGCCACATTGGTGATCTGCAAGGGCCGACTTCTACATGGAATGTTGCTAGTGGAATAGCAACATTCCATGTAGAATCTCAAATAGTAGCAACAGTGGAGGAGTGGCCTAGTGGTTAGGGTGGTGGACTTTGGTCCTGGGGAACTGAGTGCAATTCCCAGTTCAGGCACAGGCAGCTCCTTGTGACTCTGGGCAAGTCACTTAACCCTCCATTGCCCCATGTAAGCCGCATTGAGCCTGCCATGAGTGGGAAAGCGCGGGGTACAAATGTAACAATCAGTGCTTACATAGTTCCGGAGAGGCCTTTGCAGACTCCGGTGAGAACAAATACAAAGTGATGTTGTGATAAGATAAAGTTCATCTGGCACAGCCACATTTGGGAATCGTCTAACGGAAGAGTTGGGTTAAAATAAAGATTTTAACAAGCATTCAAGTTGACTTTTTGCTTCTCCTTTTTCCCCTAATTGTGGAAAGAATTCTTTCATGTTGCAGTATATGTTTTGTTCATATCCAGCAGAGAAATCTCTCTTTCCTTAGATTAAAGAAAGACTCGCATGGTTTTTTTTTTTTCCCCCTGACAGTAGTTGCAATGCTGATTCTTAATTACCTCAAGGCATCTTCCTCTATCATCCATGTGTTTATTTCATCTGGAATATCTTATGGTGAGCTAACATTTATATCTAAAAGGTTATTTATAAAGATAACATTCAAACACAGTGCTTGGGAATTGCGGAAATGCGTTCCCTTTGGTTTATTTTCTTGTTTCCTGAAAAAAATCGAAGGCTTTTCATGTACTGAGGGGAGGTTGCCTTATGCATAGAAATGGGTTTATAAAAAATTACCCCACCTGATATAGGGGTAAATATATGCGTGTGCAGCATGATGTAAGTTTAGTTGGGTTGAGTGGAGGTATTCCCAAGGTGGGGCTAGAGTGACATTTGCAGTCATGCACGTCCATTTGAAAAAGCATCTACAGGCAGGGACCCTTTTACAAAGGCATGGGAGGGCTAACGCGCAGGTAGCGTGCGCCCAATCGGCACTACCGCTGGGCAGTGGCGTAGGTACGTGGGGCCACGGGGGCCTGGGCCTCCGTAGATTTGGCCCTGGACCCCCCTGCCGACGACCCTCTCGATCCCCCTCCCGCCGCCAACCCTCCCCCGCCACTGCCTAACTTTGCTGGAGAGGGACCCCAACCCCCGCCAGCTGAGGTCCTCTTCTTCCAGCGCAAGGCTTCGTTTCTGTTTCTGTGAGTCTGACGTCCTGCACGTTGTATTTAACTACAATTTGGTTTCATTCTTTGGATAGCCTGGCTTGTATTCCCACCTCTTTTATTTTTCCCTTTCAAACTACCCCCTTTCATCCTCCACCTCTTTCCCTCTCCTCCACCCCTGGATTCGGTATTTTCCCCCACCTGCGACCTGGCAGCCTCCCTTCCCTGGTGTACCTTACCACGTTTGTGAGCGGCAGTAGCAATGCACATCCGCTGCTTGCGCTGGTCTCTAAAGACTTCCCTCTGCAACGTCCCGCCCTCACTGACATCACTTCTTGTTTCCTCTGGTGGGACGCGACAGAGAGAAGCCTGCAGAGTCCAGCGCAGTTGTGCGCTGCTGCCGCCTGTGTGGCTGCTGGAATGCATCTGGATTTTGGCACAGAATGCTATTCTACATAAGGTATGTGTCCTTTAAAGAATAGCGCTTAGCGCTGAATTTTTTCAGCATCTAAGTTTCAGCACCATTTATAGAATTTCCCCCTGTGAGTGAATCCATCTCGGCATTCACTATGATTCCATCCTTGCCTTCATCTGCTCAAGCATCACATTCACTACTTTGAAAGAAAGTGGTGTAAAAATAGGACCACTGAAAATCAACAGATCTGTACAGCTCACACTCATTAATACAAAACTCCTGTTAGAACAGCTAAAAGAGACCATTATTCAAAACAACTGCTTGACAGAGAATAGGCCATGACAGCGGAATAATAGGGAATCTCTGTAAAAGGAAGGCAGAGCAAATCAATGTAAAGCCTAATAGCTTATCTGTGGAAAACTTTGCTAAGTTCTTTCAGAATTAGATATTGGACATTCAATCTGAGTCTAGTCGTCCCGATGCTTCAGGACCTGCAGTTGTGGGTAGGGTTGCCAATTTTTTGCCAAAGAAAAACTCGACACCTGCCCAGCTCCATGCTCCGCCTTTGCCCGTTCCTTGTCCCGCCCTCATGCCAAGCCCCAAGCCCCTTTCCACCGGAGGCGTAGCCAGGTTTTGATGTCAGGGGGAGCAGACCTTTGTAAAACAGGCACCGGTTGGTGTCTTCTTACCTACAAGTAAAAATATTCAAATTGTGACCGTCCCCTCAGGGACAGTGCACACACTCCATCCACTGCTTGACAGTTTGTTTAAATCAGGTGGGCTTTTGTTTGTATGGTGATTCTACAGGATGTGGAGACCACTAGTCCTGAGCATTTTTACTTTGGGTGACAAGGGCTGCCCTTGACCCAGTGTCAACTTTCAGATAGGGCCAGACACTTTGTGAAATAACACAAAATCCTGTAAAAAGACACTCAAAACCTGTACTGAAAATTTACCACACCATAATGGCCCTAACCTACCTATGAAAAGGCAGTGATATAAATATTATGCAGGGCCCTAGAGCACCAATATACCAGCTAGCTACTGGGAAACTGGAACAAATGAAATATACTTTAACCTTATCTGAGAAAAAAATTAAATTGTAGTAGCTGATAAATTCTAAGACTACTCTTTGAGTGTTACATTGCTTCAGCAGTTGCACAGCAAATAGCTCTGAATATAAGTTACTAGGAAAAATGGCCTGTTTCTGACAGAAATGAAACGGGCGCTAGCAAGGTTTTCCTCGGAGTGTGTGTGTTTTACAGAGTGTGTGTGAGAGTGAGTGTATGATACAGAAAGAGTGAATGTGTGAGTGTGTGTGTCAGAGCGAGAGTGAATGTGTGAGTGTGTGTGACAGAGAGAGTGAGACTGTATGCGAGAGTGTGTGTGTGAGAATAAGAGTGTGTGCCAGAGGCCCCCTCCCTCCCAGTTTCAGGGTCCGGCCCCCCTGCAAGGTCCAGTGTCCGCTCTTCCTCCCTCCCACCCACCCAGTTCCAGGGTCATTTCCCCCCCTCCCCCAGTTTCAGGGTTCCCCCTCCCTCCATCCCAGTTTCTGGGTCCGCCTGGCCACCCTCTAAATTCCAGGGTCCGCCCCCCTCTAAGTTCCAGGGTCCGCCCCCCCTCTAAGTTCCAGGGTCCGCTGTCTGTCCCCTCCCACCCACCCACCCTGTTCCAGGGTCGTTTCCCCCCCTCTCCCCCTCCCAGTTTCTGGGTCCCCCCTCCCTCCCTCCATCCCAGTTTCTGTGTCCGTCTGGCTCCCCTCCAAGTTACTTCCAGCATCGTTGCCCCCCTCTCTCCCTCCCTCCCTGTTCCAGGGTAGTTCCCCCTCTCTTTCCCTCCCCTCCAGCCACCCAGCTGCAACGTGGTGAAGCTGACTCTATGGCTGAAGTGAAGGGGGGTTTTTTTCTTCATGTTCGTAGCTCTGTAACCATCTCTGTCGGCCCCGCCCTCATGCCTCTGATAGGTCCGCCGCCCTCGACGTCAAAATGTGATGATGTCAAGGGCGGCGGACCTATCAGAGGCGTGAGGGCGGGGCCGAGAGAGCGACGAACCTAACGATCCTAACGAACCCTTCACTTGAAGCCACGGAGTCAGCTTCAGAACGTTGAAGGTGCCTTTTATTATAGTATAGATGTCTGCTTATATTGCCGAACAGACTGCTGCTGTGTTTAAAGTGAGGCACAGCTAGAAAATATTTTCAAATAGTTAATAAATCAATCTACTGTAACTGAAACATGTCCAGAAAAGAGACGTGTACCATTTCTTTCAACAAGAAGCTATGATAGGATGTCGTAACATGTGCATTAGACATCTGAAACCTACCATGCTGTTACGATAATTTGGATATGGTTTAATAATAATACCTTTCAAGCAAAACAGAATGTCAACATACTGTATAATTTAATATTTCAGAAAAATATATTCAGACACCGCTTATGTGGTTGAGCTGGTAGAATACTTCTGGCATAAAAACTCTGAAAACTTTCATAAGGCAAGGTAGGAAAAGGAGCCTTGTTGTTTCTATAGTTACTCAGATACCTTTGGGAAGGAAGGAAGACAAATTGACCTATTCCAGGTCATTCACTGTCTATGAAACAGCAGGATTAAAATGATTCTCCCAACTATACAGACCCCCACCCCACCCCCCAATGGCCCCCCTCTTTAGTAACAACCTCCCCCCTCCCATGGCTCCCAACTGAGCCCTCTTTGATTGGTCCCCAAGCTCCCCAATGCCTCATTTTCCCCCAACTCCCCATACCATCCAGGGGTTGTCATAAGAGTCGGGGCAGGAATGATCGCTTCTGCCCCTTACGGTGCCTGATTCAAAATGGCTCAGCGATTAAAAGTTACTTCAGAGAACAGATACAGTTTGATTTATTTATTTTTGTTACATTTGTACCCTGCACTTTCCCACTCATGGCAGGCTCAATGTGGCTTACATGGGGCAATGGAGGGTTAAGTGACTTGCCCAGAGTCACAAGGAAGCTGCCTGTGCCTGAAGTGGGAATTGAACTCAGTTCCTCAGGACCAAAGTCCACCACCCTAACCACTAGGCCACTCCTCCACTGTTGCTACTATTTGAGATTCTACATGGAATGTTGCTATTCCACTTCTACATGGAATGTTGCTAGTGGAATAGCAACATTCCATGTAGAATCTCCAATAGTAGCAACAGAAGCAACAGAATCTCCACTCCAAGAACCTTACCACCACTCCTCCACTCCAAGAACAGATACGGTTTGATAGGACAGTGAACTGTCCATCATAAATTTATCATTTAGCCAGAACTTCAATGCATAGTACCGTGTTGACTGCATAAGTGCTTTTGAACGCTGACCTGAAAATTGTCAAAGCGTAAATGTTTTTCAGACTATCTATCTTTCAAGCTACCAGTTTCAAAATTCTGTACTGATTTCATTGGTATAAATATTCTGTATTTGTTTTATGGCTTTGCTGTTCAACCAATCAGTGCAGAATACATGTATTATTTATAATAATTTGTGAGCTCTCTTTAGGTTTCTCTTTGGCCATGCCTTCTTGTAGTAACAAAGTGCCACACAATGTACAGTCCTATTCATTTTCAGCATCGTTGAACCTTTGAATGCCTTGCTGAGAGTGATTCATCCATCTTTGTACACATGTTATAACGCATCCATAAACACTTTAATTGAATCTAGAGCATTACTGCAGAAACCAAATGCACAAGTTTTGCTTATTCAAATGAATCTGGTATTTATTAGAGTACTTTAATTGCTCTCTACTAGTCCTGAGATGTTGACACAAAAATACCCACGATCTGCATATGTTAACTGAATCAGAAGAAGTGCTGAGACAGGAAATGCGACTGCTGGGAAGACAGCTGCATTTGTTAGTATTTACCTGCTAAAAATTACTACTAGTACTACTACTATTTAGCATTTCTATAGCGCTACAAGGCATACGCAGCGCTGCACAAACATAGAAGAAAGACAGTCCCTGCTCAAAGAGCTATGTAATAAAAGTGAGCCAAGTATAGGACAATCAAGCCATTGTGACATCACTGATGAGGTTGGCTCTTATTGGTGGACTGAGGCATTATGACATCACAATATTAGCTCTGGTTACAAGAGACTACTACTACTACTTATCACTTCTATAGCGCTACAAGGCATACGCAGCGCTGCACAAACATAGAAGAAAGACAGTCCCTGCTCAAAGAGCTTACAATCTAATAGACAAAAAATAAATAAATAAAGTAAGCAAATCAAATCAATTAATGTGGACGGGAAGGAAGAGAGGAGGGTAGGTGGAGGCGAGTGGTTACGAGTGGTTACGAGTCAAAAGCAATGTTAAAGAGGTGGGCTTTCAGTCTAGATTTAAAGGTGGCCAAGGATGGGGCAAGACGTAGGGGCTCAGGAAGTTTATTCCAGGCGTAGGGTGCAGCGAGACAGAAGGCGCGAAGTCTGGAGTTGGCAGTAGTGGAGAAGGGAACAGATAAGAAGGATTTATCCATGGAGCGGAGTGCACGGGAAGGGGTGTAGGGAAGGACGAGTGTGGAGAGATACTGGGGAGCAGCAGAGTGAGTACATTTATAGGTTAGTAGAAGACGGATAGGGAGCCAGTGAAGGGTCTTGAGGAGAGGGGTAGTATGAGTAAAGCGACCCTGGCGGAAGATGAGACGGGCAGCAGAGTTTTGAACCGACTTAGTAATTGAGGAAAAAGGAAATTTACGTTATTATTGGGCTCATTTTCGAATGAGAAGGACGCCATCTTTCGACATAAAATGGAAGATGGACGTCCTTCTCCCAGAGACGTCCAAATCGGTATAATCGAAACCCGATTTTGGAAGTCTCCAACTGCAGTCCGTCGCAAGGACGTCCAAAGTTCAAGGGGGCATGTCGGAGGCCTAGTGAAGGCGGGACTTGGGCGTGCCTGACACATGGACGTCTTTGACCCATAATTGAAAAAAAACAAGGATGTCCCTGATGAACACTTGGACGTTTTCACCTGGGCATGTTTTTTTAACGAATAATGCACAAAAAGGTACCGGAAATGACCAGATGACCACTGGCGAGAATCGGGGATGACATCTCATTACTTCCCCAGTAGTCACTAACCCCATCCCACACTCAAAAAACATCTTTAAAAATGTTGTGCCAGCCACTATGCCAGCCTCAGATGTCATACTCAGGTCCATGACAGCGCATGAAGGTCCCAGGAGCAGTTTTAGTGGGTCATGCAGTGCACTTCAGACAGGCGGACCCAGGCCCATACCCCCCTACCTTTTACATTTGTGGAGGAAATTTGAGCTCTCCAAAACTCACCACAAACTCACTGTACCCATATATAGGTGCCCCCCTTCACCCATAAGGGCTATGGTAGTGGTGTACAGTTGGGGGTAGTGGGTTTTGGGGGGGGGGGTTGGGGGGCTCAGCACACAAGGTAAGGGAGCTATGTTCCTGGGAGCATTTTATGAACTGCACTGCAGTGCCCCCTAGGGTGCCCGGTTGGTGTCCTGGCATGTCAGGGGGACCAGTGCACTACAAATGCTGGCTCCTCCCACGCCCACATGGCTTTCATTTGACATTTTTGACATGGACGTCTTTGGTTTCGAAAATCACCGAAAGTCAGAAACGTCCATGTCTAGGGACGTCTAAATTTAAGGATTTGGACATCTCTGACGGTATTTTCGACATGAAAGATGGACGTCCATCTTGTTTCGAAAATACGGGTTTCCCCACCCCTGGATTTCACAGTTTTGCAAGGACGTCCAAATCGCAACTTGGACGTTTCTTTCAAAAATGCCCCTCCACGTCTCTTTAAAATTCTGTGTTTATTTATATAATCAATTTAGGAATAGGTTAGCTGCAAGAACATTTTAGTATTTATTAAAGACAATTCCAGCATAGCTTAGATGCAAAAACTTTCTGTTCGTGCTTAATTCTCACTCTCATATCACAGCTCCCATCCAGTCCAGGTTCAATCTTTGATTATAGGCTGTTAAGCCAATTAAGAGGATAGGAAGGACATTTTTCACCTCGAGATGTTAATTGGGCATCTTCATCAGTGAGTTATTAGTCCTTAAGAACAGATTAGTTCTAGATCCTTGCAAGTTCATTTTGAAATAAAAATACTGTAATAAGCTTAAGGAACAACTTGAAATAACTAAGCAATACTAACACGCGGACAGATCTACCTTTTTTCTTACACAGTAATATGTTAAATTAGAACAACCCTCTTACTCTGTTCATAATTATACCTTTTGCAATATAATGCAAGCCACATTGAGCCTACAAATAGGTGGGAAAATGTGGGGTACAAATACAGCAAATAAATAAATAAATTCTGGCAGCTATCCAGTCTTTGTCAAAAAAAACAAAAATCCACAGGCGTGGAGTCATGAATAAAAGGTTTACTTCTCATCTTTGGTGTTCCTCCTCGGTCTGCTTTTGAAATGTCCGGATCTGTCTCCCAGTCCTGTTCTTCTTTCCAGCTATCCGGTCTTTTGCAGTGAGCATCACGTTTATGATTGTCTCCCAAAGAGATACAAAAAGCTCCTAGCTCTTAGGAATTGAGTCCAGTCTCCAGAGATTAGAATATCAGACTCGGAGGACCTAAGGCAGATTGAGAGGTAAATAGAAGAGATTTTCATTGACGTAGTAGAGAAGACCCATCTCTGGTCTGGTAGACTTTGTGCTGCCATAGAAGAGAATGATTAACATAGTAACAACATAGTAACATAGTAGATGATGGCAGAAAAAGACCTGCACGGTCCCTTTAGTCTGCCCAACAAGATAAACACAGCTCCCATCCAGTCCAGGTTCAATCTTTGATTATAGGCACCCATCTTCACACTTTTTACATTTGTTACATTTGTATCCCACATTTTCCCACCTATTTGCAGGCTCAATGTGGCTTACATAGTACTGTATCGGCGTTCGCCAATTCCGGTATGAACAAATGCAAGGCGATATTGTGGTAGAATAAGGTTCATGTGTGATAGACACATTGGGGGATCTTAGAGAGGAAGAGTTCAGTTATGTCCATTACAAACTTTGGTTTCGTTGTGTTGCAGGTATTCAGGCTTTTATGTTGGGTCGCTGGGGTATGCCTTTTTGAACACGGTTGTTTTTAGTATTGGACTCAGGATTAGGTATTTATGACCTGGATTGGCCACTGCTGGAAACAGGACGCTGGGCCTGATGGACCAATGTTATATACTACATTTGAAGATGAGCATGTGAAGGATTCTTTTATGCTGAATGTTTTTCCTTTGTGAATGACTGTGGGATCCTGTGAACTGTGTTGGCACAGTTTGAAGCTAGATACATTATAGATGCTAGTTGTAAACTGTGTCATCACAGTTCACAGGATTCTACAGGGAGTAAGTGGCCTTAGACCAAATTATTTATATGATCATTTTCTCTTTTACAATTCCTCCAAAGTTTGTAGGAATAAGAATTTAAATTTTTTTTACCTCTTGCCATCTGTAAAGGGTAAAAAAAAGATTGAGATTAGTGTATAGTTCAATTGCTTTTCAATTTTCTATGTTAGGGAAGGAAATTTTGAATATTTTGGCAATGTCCCCAGATTTTAAAACATTTAGGAAGAACATTAAAACATTTCTTTTTCAGAAATTTGTACTGCATATTAAATTGTCAGCTTTATGTAGAAAACCATTGTTTTGCAGAATTTTGTAATTCTGGGTTATATCCAGTCCCCTTTAAATTGCAATCTGCTTAGATCTGTAAGGTAATAGTGGACTATAAATTCTAATTATGATGATTATTATTATTATATGTACTGTAAAGAATGAAATGGTGTTTAGGATCATTTTTGAGTGAAAATGATAGCGATGTGCATAGAAAAATTTTTTTGATTATTGTTTTTTTTAATTCAGGGGCTTTTCATTAAATTTTGTATAATATTGTGACAAGGCAAGCCCCAGAGACTCCCCAGTGAAGCAGTTGAGCCCAGAACTACGGGTCCCAGAAGTCCTTGCAAGGATGAGTGAGGAGAGTAGTCCAAAAAAGATGGAATGGATTCCCAGTCCCAGCAGGGGGAGCAATGGCTTGAGGCAGGGTGAGCCTGTTACTCCCTTCCCCACTAGAGGGCGAGGGAAGGATAAAGCTCAGTTTCCCTGGCTTCACCATCAGTATATAATTCCCCCCAGCTGTGAGAAGGGAAGAGCAGATTTCCCGGAGGCTCTCAGTCACCAGGAGAGAGGGGAGACGAATGGAGAGATTCCATGGAGTATGTGGAGGAAGGAAGTAGCCTGACACTAGAGCTGCCTAAGGGAGAGGAGCCAGCTACCATGGAGTGGGAGAATTCAAAGGTTGCCCTGCCCAGCACTTGAAGGCAGTGGAGGAGGCCACACCGGGCGTGGTACTGAGAGGTGGGAGAAACTGCCAACCCTGCTCCTTGCAGGGTTCCCTCTGTGCTGTGAAAAGGAAGGTGATTTGTGGTATTGGTTTGATGTGCAAACCCTTCTGAAGGCGGGGGAAGGGAAAGCTAATGCCCTAATAGAGGTCTTGAGGAGCTGAGCGTTTGCTGAGGGATTTTGGGACCTGGACTGTACCTTTTTTTCTTTTGCAAATTATCTTATGAGGACTGTACCTTTTCCTTTTGAAGACTATATTGAGAGGGCTGTATCTTTTTGTTTTGAAGAATATCCAGCTTATAATCGAAAGTGATCGCCAGCCATCTTCCAACACAAATCGGGAGATGGCCAGCGATTTCTTAAAAGCGGCGAAATCGGTATAATCGAAAGCGGCATTTTTGACTGCATCGCCGCTTTCCCGTCACTTTGCCGGCAAAAGTTCAAGGGGGCGTGTCGGTAGATTAGCGAAGGCGGGACATGGGCGGGCATGGGCGTGGCTACCAGATGGCCGGCTTTCGCCGATAATGAAAAAAAAAAGCGGCGTTAAGCAGTATTTCGCCGGCTTTACTTGGTCCTTTTATTTTCACGACCAAGCCTCAAAAAGATTCCCCAACTGACCAGATGACCACTGGAGGGAATGGGGGATGACCTCCCCATACTCCCCCAGTGGTCACCAACCCCCTTCCATACTAAAAAAATAAAACTTTTTTGCCAGCCTGTATGCCAGCCTCAAATGCCGTACCCACCTCCATGACAGCAGAATGTGTTGTATCCTCCGACAGCCTTTCCCTGGTTGCGATGTGGCTCTTGGGTGAGTGTGACACCTTTTCTGTTAGGTGCCCTGCAGAGTCACATCAGCAAGGCATTGTGGTGGGTGTAGGGTACTGGGCTCTACTCCCATGGTGCTTTTCCCCCCTGCTAACTGGGTCAGAGTGTGCCCTGTTTTGGTTCCTGTTGTAGTCCATGCGGTAGTGGCCATTTTTGTAAGCCAGTTTTAGTTCCCTTTCCTGTGTTACCCACGTTAGAGGACGTAGTTCTTACCTTGAATGGTGCTGAAAGAGGGCATTGTACACCATTTTGCCAGCTCTGACCTACTACTAATCTTAGTACTAGGGGACTCTTTGCCAGTGGGGCACAACCTCTGATCTGCAGTTAACTGTGAGTAAACGTGGTTATTTCAAGAAAAGACTTTTTCAGAGAGATTAGTCTTCAGGTGTGAACTGGTGTGCCAAAGTTATACAGCAGCAATAAGTCCTAGAGGCTGTATGCAGGTCCCTGGAGCAATTTTAGTGGGTGCAGTACATTTGTGGGTAGTGGGGTTGGGGGGGGGTTGGGGGGCTCAGCTCCCAAAGTAAGGGAGCTATGCACGTGGGAGCTTTTCTGAAGTCCACTGCAGTGACCCCTAGGGTGGCTGGTTGGTGTCCTGGCATGTCAGGGGGACCAGTGCACTAAAAATGCTGGCTCCTCCCACGGCCAAATGCCTTGACTTTGGCCAGGGTTTGAGATGGCCGACATAACTTTCCATTATCACTGAAAAACAAACCCAGCCATCTCAAACCCGGCGAACTCCACCTAATTTGGCCAGGCTAAACCTTATTATAAAAAAAAAAGATGGTCGGCCATCTTTTTCGATAATACGGTTCGGCCAGCTGTAGCGCTGCCGCCAACATAGATCGCCGGTGATCTACTTGGCCGGTGACATTCGATTATGCCCCTCTATATTATGATTTTTGGTATGAAATTGCCTTGATAATAAAATACTTTGGCCCTGAGTCCCAGTGTCCACAGCATTCTGTCCTGGAACCCTGGGAGCCCCGCAGGCTTGCTGGCTCCACCCAAGAGGAGGAAGCGGACCCCCCCCCCCCCCCTTACAATATATATGATACAATACAAAAATGAAACAATGGAGAAGAATACAGCGGCTTAGAAAAAGACCCTCTCAGTGACGGATGTATTCAATAGTAAACAACATGCTGTAAGCAAGAACACAGTCAGTAGGGTAATACACTGAAGTCAAGAAGAGGTGCCCAGATTTTTTTTTTTTAATTGGGCAAAGCTCCACGTGTTTCAGCTGAAATCCGCTCAAACTTGACAGTTCCATCACACATTATAATCCAGGGAGGAAATGACTTTCCAGTTATGAAGGATTGATTTGACTGTAATGACTGGCAGAATCTTCAATTAAATAGATTCATGTAGATAGGCATGTAGTTAGGCCTACGTGACCCAAAATCACAATGCGGTAGGTTAGCTTATCTTTGATGTGCAAGAGAGAATTAATGGAGGTCCAGACCGATGACCAAAATTTAGCTAGTAGTGGACATTGAAATAAGAAGTGTGATAGTGTGCCTACTTCTTGATGGCAAGACCAGCATTTATCAGTTTTCTCATTGGTGAATTTGGAGAGTTTATAAGGTGTCCATGTGGCCCTGTGATTGAGGAAAAGTAGAGACTGCACAGTAGCCGCTGAGCGCAGTGTATTAAATATGTTCCCTTTGTGCATCAGATACATTAACAGATCATTCTCCCAGACTCCTTCAGTACATGTTGGTCATGAAAATTTGTGTTTTTGAAGAATCTTGTACCACTTTGAAGTAGCGCTTTTGGAGGTCGAAATTAATGAGAAAAAAATGACAATGCCGGGTTCCATCAGCTGGAACCATTTAAAATGCTGGTTCAAGGGAAAGTTGTATTGTTTTTGTAGATCGCAAAACAGTGTCCAAGAGTCTCTGGTTCTTAAACAATCTACCATCCAAATACCAGCATCTTGCCAGGACTTCCAATTAATAGGTTTGTCATGAATTCTAAAGTTTGGGTTATACCATATATTTATTTATTTATTTATTTATTTGTTGCATTTGTATCCCACATTTTCCCACCTATTTGCAGGCTCAATGTGGCTTACATAATACCGTGATGGCGTACACCAATTCAGGAATGAGATAAACAGAGTGATAATTACATTAAGGATAATAAGTGATAGAGTACATTGCATTAATTACATTAAGGACCATAGGTGATAGAGTACATTGGGTAGTCATGGAGGAAGGGTTAAGTATTGTCTAGTTCTTGTATGAGTTTCGTAATGTTGTGTGGTTCCGGTGTTTAGGTTGGGTCGTTATGGTATGCCTTTTCAAACAAGCTGGTTTTTAATAATTTCCAAAAGATTGTTAGGTCGTGCATTGTTTTCGTGACGTTTGGTAGTGCGTTCCATAGTTGTGTGCTTATGTAGGAGAAGCTGGATGCAAATGCTAATAATAATAATAATAATATGTTGGTTTATTTTTAGTCCTTTGCAACTTGGGTAGTGAAGATTAAGGAATGTGCGTGATGATATAGGAGCATGACCTGATCTATTTAAGCTTCATTGAAGATTCTGCTTCTTTCACGGCTGCCTCGGCACTAGTAGCTATTATATCTTTATTTTTGAGATCCGTAATTGAAAAAGAAGAGGAAGAAGACATAGGGGCCCTTTCACTAAGCCACGTAGGCGCCTACACGCGTTAATTTTGAGCTACCACCTGGCTACCGCATGGCCCGGGTGGTAATTTCATTTTTGACACGCGTCCGCTGCACGTGCTGGAAAATATTTTTTATTTTCTGGCGTAGGGCGCTAACCGAGCAGTAATTGGCACTGCACACTCACTAATGATTACCGACTGGTTAACACGTGAGACCTTACCGCTAAGTCAATGGGTGGCAGTAAGTTTCTCAGGCGCAAAATGGACGCGCACTAATATTCAAATGCCGCACGTCCATGTTCAGTTTTAAAAAAAAGGCCTTTTTTGCAGGTGCGCTGAAAAATGGACCTGCGCACGTCCAATACATGCGTCTACAGCAGTGCAGGCCATTTCTCAGCGCACCTTAGTAAAAGGACCCCCTAGAGGATAACCAGTCTACTTTATCATTGGTTTATTTTAAACTTTTTTCCAATTTTCATTTTATTTTTTATTTTCACACTTTTTTGCTAATAACAAATGTATAATGTGTTAGAACATTTTAAAGCGTAGAAATCAACTGTATGCATGCTAATTCTTGATTTAATGGACATAAATTGATTTTGTGCTTGCTCTTTTAAAGGATCCTAAACAATGAACCAGACTACATCTCCCGCCAAAATTCCCTGTGTTTATCCCGTATCCCATCTCCTTTCTCTCTCATTATTCTAATATACTTCACGTATATTTTCTCTAGCAACACTCTGTTACCCCTATTACTATGTAAGCCGCATTGAACCTGCTTTGAGTGGGAAAGCGAGGGGTACAAATGTAATAAATAAATAAATAAACAGACCAAATATGTGCCAATGAGGGCACAGCCATAGAAAAAGACATTCAGCACGAAACTCGAAGTGCGCATGGTGTGAGATTATAGATGCTCATTCCAACCAAATCAAAGACTTTTCATGTGTGATGAACACATCATATAATCTTTCCCAGCATGACATCTGGAGATTGGTTGCATCCCTTTGTTTCCATAATGTTTTATCTATATCATCCCTAGGTGCCAGAATCAACAGGGATTTTTATTCTTTTCTCTTTCATTGTAGCCCAGAATCATAGCTATGTACACTCTACTCTGACAGCCGGTGGACTAAATAAAAACAGGTTGTCTTGTTTCAACAATTTATGTTTTTTTACTGTCTATTTCATGGCTTTCAGTTGCCAAGCAGCAACTGAGCTTGGAAGAATAACGATCAACCAAAAAACAGTCCTTTAGAATCCCACAAGGTGTCAGAAATGTACGTAGAAAGTGTCATCATAGTTACTCCTGAATTAGGTTTCTAAAGGGGTTGAAACTAACGTTAGCTTTTGTGAGAAAGTGCCTAGGCAAACCTTAGTTCCCTTTAAGGCCCATCCTTCCCAGGCCACCTGAATAGGCCCAATACCTGAGAAAAGGGCATAGCCCAGAGAAGGGAGAATAAAAAAACCTTTTGAGCATGGAAGAGTCAGCGAAACCCTGGGGGGAGTTGAGGGAAGACTCCCATGCCCTACCAAAGGTGGCTGGAGGTAGCCTCCATTCTCCGTCATCAATTGTTGAGGGACGTCTCCAAACCTGGTGAGCCATGGCTGAGGGATTACGGAGAATGTTGAGTACAACAGCCTGCAAGGTAGGACAGGCCTTTATATACAAGGTATATATCTCTGGTCTTAAGGAAAGTGAAGGCTTAAATATCATGAAAACCTCCAGTCATATAATATAATTCTAAAGAACTTGTAGTATTCAAAATACACTCATAATCGTGATAATTCATATGAATATTTCTTCATCTTTTTTTTAGTATGGTGGAACATTATATAAAGGGCAGTAAGTCATGCCCAAGAAATGCAGCAATTTCACTTAGGGATCCTTTTACCAAGCTATGGTAAAAATGGCCCTACGGTAGCGGCGGGGTTCCTTTTTTCGGGGCCCTGAGGTCCTTTTTACCACAACAGGTAAAAAGGCCAAAAGATGGCATGGCCACGTAGTAAGATTTCACTTCCCACGTGGCCATGCGGAGGGGAGCTCTTAACGCCACCTATTGAGGTGGCATCAAGGGCTCCCTTGCTAACCCAGTGGTAACCGGGTAGCTGCCCGATTACCACCGGGTTAGTGCCGCACTGGAAAAGGTCTAGCTATTTCCTGATGCACGGCAAAATTGCAGATGTCAGGGCTGGAACTACCTCCAGTACCCGCGTTTGGCTGGCAGTAGTTCTAGATTAGCGAGCGGTAATCCCGTGTTGGGTTTACCACTGCTCTGTAAAAGGGCCCCTCGGTCCTGAACACAGCGCTCTCAAGTACTACTTTAATCTTGTTTGGTAAACATAGGTCACAATTTTTTTTAATTAAATGCATATTTAAAACAGTCTTCAGTCATTTATTCACCAATATTATTTTGTGCAAACGATCTTTCTCAAGAACGATGTATAAATAGGACTTACCTGGCAATCGCTGTTCCTTCAAAATAGGGTACAACGCATACAATTCCACAGAAAAGCTGACGTGATTGCGTTTCATATGAATTATCATCGTCATGAGTCTTTGAATAGCATGAGTTCTTTATTTACAAGGGGCAGAGACTGTTAGAACCCGATTTTGTGTTTGACTGTCCGGCCTATTGGAGACCAGGCCTTTGTGGTGGTTACATTGAAAGATTACTTACGTTAAACTGGTTTTCCTGCCTGAGAGAGAAGATAGACTGGTTGTATGTAGTGAACCCAACTGTATGAATAAAAGCATAATAAAGACCTTTCTTTTTGACTTAAACTATCTGCTGCCTGTATATTTAAGGCGCCTATGCTGTACCCACACTAGTACAGCTGTCATAGTAATAGTTCAGGGGCGTGGCCATGGGAGGAGCATGACAGGACTTCCATTTACAGACTCTAGTCCTAGGTGTATATGTCTAACAAACAGAAGATGGAAAAAAATGAAGCAGATCGCAAAAATAAAACAGTAATTTATTATTAAAACCTGAAGTTATATATACATAAATAGCCCGACACAGGCCGTGTTTCGCCCGACAGGGCTGCTTCAGGGGCTATACAACAATCCTTTACTCACAAGTTTAATTGATAATATTGGATATGTGCTGAGATGAACTGAAATTTCATACATAGGAGATCACTTTAGAAAAACAGCTCTATCAGAGATGCCAAAAGTGTATTGACACAACGTCAAACGATCAGTCTCTTATTTCTGAAATCATTTCCCACTGCCTAATTAGGGATATTCAGCAGCATTTAACTGGAGAAAGCCACTGAATATCCCCTCAGACTGCCCAACTAAAGAGTAAGCAAGTCAGGGGTGGCGCCGGGAGCAGCACTGGGGAGGAACCTGGGATTATTCAGTTCCAGCACCCGCATAGGTAAGCACCTTAATTTTGGACAGCTCAAAATCTATCGATGGCACTACTGCCCCCAACAACTACTGCTGGACCACCAGGTATACAGGTAGGCCTGGGGGGGGCCTACCTGGGGGGGTTGGGGGCCTTTGTTCTGTGGGCTTGGGGAAGGGGTGGGGAGGGAAGGAGCAGCCTTGTCAGGGGGATTGAGAGGGTGGGAGGGGGCTTGCGGAAATGTAAACAAAAAAAAGAATTTTTGAACAGTGTTTGCGAGTCCCACTTGGAGTGGTCTAATGGTTAGTGTAGCGGCTTGTGGACCTGGGGAACTGGGTTCAATTTCCACGCTGCCTGATGGTCAGCAGTGGGTTGAGATCCTGGAGAACCATGTTCAATTCCTTCTGCAGCTCCGTGTGACCCTGGGCAAGTCACCCTCCATTGTCCCAGGTAGTACAATGTACCACTTAGACCGTGAGCCCACCAGGGACAGATCCAGCACCCATAAAATGAAACTGTAAACCACTTAGATCTAAGTGATATATAAATACTGAAATAAATGAATACATAGTAACATAGTAACATAGTAGATGACGGCAGAAAAAGACCTGCACGGTCCATCTAGTCTGCCCACGATAAACTCATATGTGTATACCTTACCTTGATTTGTACCTGTCTTTTTCAGGGCACAGAACGTATAAGTCTGTCCAGCAGTATTTCCCGCCTCCCAACCACCAGTCCCGCCTCCCATCACCGGCTCTGGCACAGACCCCGTATAAGTCTGCCCTCCCCTATCCTAGCCTCTCAACCACCAACCCCTCTTCCCCCTGCCACCCAATTTCAGCTAAGCTTCTGTGGATAACTCTTATGCAGCCCCAGCTAAATATCGGCCAGACCTGCATAAGCTCCGGGTGAGCCAGGCCACTCAAAATTATCCCCAATGTACTTTAAAAAAACCACTGACTGCCACTGGCTGAATATTGGGGAGGGGGATATATGTTATGGTGTATGTATAGGATACCATGCTATATATACAGCTTGTTGAGAAGGTTCTACAATATATAATTGCAGTAAAATCACTTTACCATCCTTTTACAAAAGCAGTGACAGAATTTGAGAGAGCATAGGGTGAGTACAGTGGATTCTAAGATGCAAAGAAATAAAAAGCATAGATCATCTGAGGTCTATTGTGTCGTGTGCCAACAGGTAAAATGGCTTTCATGATCCTTTTCTAATTTCAACTTCTTTTTTTCTTGGTTTCTATAGATTGCAAAATTATCCACTACCACATTTCATCAGAAAGCAATGCAAATCTGTTATGTGACTAAACTGTGCTTTTTAGATTCCTGTGTGAAATTAAAATAGCTTGTATCTCACATGAGTCATACTCGATACATTGTAAAGCCCTTTTCCGCTCATGTAAATCGACTTTCATTTGGCTGCTGGTGACCTTTTCAAACTGCACAGCTACTTATTAGCAAGGACCAGTTGCACTGAGATGCTCTGAAACAGGCTGAAGAATAATATTATTTCACGTCATAGTAATTAAGGGTGCTAAGGAATTAATTTACAGTTCTAGTGAAGACTCCTGCTAAAAGCGCTGCAGGGTCTATGCAGGTCCCTGCAATCTGGCTCCACAGTGCCTTGGTCTGTACAGTCAGTAGTTACCTGGTGAGAATTTTTTGTGTACCATTTAATACTCTTTCTGAGCACAACTAATTCTGATTTTTTTTTTTTAAATCTACAGTGAAGGTCCAAACTCACTCTGTAATGTGTCAGTTCATAGCTACTTATAATACGTCAGAAATTAGTAGGGATAAGCAGAGAGAAAATTTTCAATTCATGTGGCTTCCCGTGGCATTTATGGGAATTTTCATTTTATTTGTTTTCATATAGCCATTTTGCAATTTGGGTTTTTTTTTTGTACTAAGCTGCTGTAAGCACTAACTCATGCTTACTACAGCTTAAAATGCCTTACTGTGGGGCACACACAGGCATCCTGTTGGGATCAGTGCACGCTTCCCATGCACTAAAAAAAACAGATGTTATTTTTTAGCACTGGGGGCAGGTTAGGGGGTGGTGATCAGGTGTGTTCTGCACTAATCAGTTACTGTGGCTACTTTGCTATGCACTAACCACATAGCACGCGGTTAGTGCATGAGCCCTTACCACCTACAAAATAGCTGGCAGTAGAGGCTCATGTGCTAATGGGAAAATTAGCAAGTCATTTATAGAAAAATTCAGCTATTTTTACCCACGTGGAAAGAATGGCCTTAGTGTGCAGGAATGAGCCATGTAAGCACAGGCTAAGGCCACTTTTTACTGCAATTTGGTAAAAGGGCCCCTTTGTCAGGCATGATAGTACTGCGTGTTCTTTAAAAATAGTATGCACTATTTCAAAAAGGGGACACACTCTTTTCCTGACAGGGCATCCAATATTATGCCTTGTACATGCACAATAGTTAGCTCCTTGTACCCTTTCCCAAATATTAGCATGTACCAGCCAGCCATAATTTGGGAGGATAAAAGAAACCAAGGCTGCGTGCATATGAGAAAGTCAATTTTATTTACTTACCAAATACAGGTACAATTATAGTTTCTCATGAGAGATCAGTACAGTTACATAAAAAGCTGTTCACTGTGACTGGTTCTCTGAAATACTGTTCTGATTCAGCAGCTTATATCGTTTGTTTCAGACAATGATTTACATGACTTTTTCTGCAAATCATCCTTCTCATCGATTATTATCTGGTTCTCACCATCTGCTTTCCTAAGCATGTTTAAACCACATTCACTCTTCTGTTTACACTAGTTTCTTTCCCAAGCCTGCTTGCCCATAAGGGTATCTTAATAGACCACAAATTCCAGAGATCATAAATTCCAGAGTCATGCAGACTCATCAATCTCTGATAGACTCCAGAGTCACACAGACTTATCAATCTCTGGCCTTTTGACCCATTCCATAGTGCATGACTGTGCTCATAATTCTGCACTGCATGTGTGCTGGTTCCACTACTGGAAAAGAATGTGCCAGCTTTCCAAAATATTGCACCAGCTTTCCACGTAGTGCACCCTATTTGCAAAGAGTGTGCACTATTATTGGCGACTGACAAAACACAAAGGGCCCGCTATTCAGACCGAAGAAAGGAGCCCGGCTAACTCCCACAGTCGGCAGCCAGCCCAGATATTCAATGCCGGGCCGTTCCTGGTGGCTGGCATTGAATATCCAGGTGGTTTTTGGCTGGTTTAAATTTAACCAGCCGAGCTGATATTCAGCGCTGGCCAGTTAAGTTTAAACCGATCAAAGATATTCCTGCTATTTCAGTGGCCTAATTTGGCCGCCAAACTTAGGGTCCCTTTTACTAAGACATGGTAGACTGTACGCGCATGTAGCGTGCGCCAATATGAGACTACTGCCAGGCCAGTGTGCCCTCCTTGTGGTAATTTCAGATTTTGGCGCGTGCCCATAACGCCTGGGTGGATTATTTATTTATTTCCTCCTAACCGCGCCGGTTCCAGCGGTAATCGGAACTCGGCGTGCGCCAACCGGTCACCACACATGTAGCGCATGAGTCTTTACCACTAGATCAGTGGGTGGTGTTAAGGGCTCAGGCCAGTTTTGGGCAGGCCCTTTTCCTGTCCCGTTAAAAAAAACAAACAAACATTTTTTGTAGATGTGGTAAAAACTGGCCCGGCGCACACCCTATACACGTGCCTACAGTACTGCAGGCCTCCTTTTACCGTGTCTTAGTAAAAGGACCCCTTAGCTGGCAATGCACTGGGTATTAATGCATAGCCGGTTATATTGTACGATATAACTGTTATCCACTAAGCGCTAACCAGCAATATTCAGCAGGAGATAACCAACGATCTCCTGCTCAATATTGCCATATAGCTGGTTAAGTGCTATTTAACCGACTGGTTAAGTGGTTTTAAATATCAGAAGAGGGGATGTGTATGGGGGGGTTGTTTGTTTGTTTTGCTTGTTTTTGTTTGGTAACAACATACAATGATATTTCTTATGTCATTGCAAAGTACAGGCCATCCCCAGCGAGTGTAATAACGCTACTGCCATTTGAGGTGCCTTAGTAATGAAATAATTGTCTTTCAATGATTGGCTATAAAAATGGACCTTTGATTCCCATGTGAGAGGTCACATACAGTAGAACTTGACAGCAGTGTCATGGTTCGCTATAACTAATGACATGAAGTGATGAGATGAAGCATCACTCTGGCCTTCGCTCTAAGGTGAATACTGTTGAAAATTGTAATTTAGTCGTGCCAAACATCATTAGAGGAAGTCACAGTAAAATATGCTTTTCAGTAACCTCATTATTCTTTTTTGTCTACCTCCTTTTCAGCAGGATTTCCATCTCCAGAATAAACAAGGTATTCCACAAAGGCAGAGCTGCAGAATCATTTGTCATCACACCAAAGGCTGTCTTGAGCGGTCAGGTAATTAACATCTGTGGGTGGGCATCGATAAAGCCAACAGGAGAACAATTAATGGCACTCATTGCAAATAGCATTTAATGAGCTTTCCGCAGAAGCCTTGTAATTCACTTTTTGTTGGAAGGCGATATGCAGCGTTCCACCTCTGACAGTCTAAAATCTTAGTCAGGGGGATGAAAAGAAAACCGCATTCATTAGCTTTTAGATATTTGGTACATTTTCAATTAAAAATTCTTCTTTTTCTGATACAATTTCAAAAATATAGTATTCTGTTGAAACTGGCAGAAAATAATCTTGATGTTCTGATGGTGTCGGTACTGAAAATGTTTCTAGTGTCATGGAAACCCTAGAGAGATCATTTGTGAAGCAACAAGGTAGTGTAAACAGCAAATGCACATTTAGATCACAATAGTGATTTTTGAAAGCCACTATTCTAACGTGTGAACTCCCCAAGATATAGTGATTTAAAGAACATGTGGTGGGGCCATAGCTTGAGCATGATATGGACTTGCCTAGAAAATAGATATGTACTTCCCATTTTCCAATCTACATTAAAAAAAAATATCCACATCAACTTTTCACCTGCCAAAATGTCAGGTTCCACTTTACACCTTTGGTCTACATCAAGGGGCAAGTGTAGAATTCAACAGCACATCTTCCCTCAGGTTACTTCCTGTTCCGGGGCAGAGAGAGCAGGGAACCAACGGAGCCAACGCAGCTCCCAGCGACGCAGGGCCGGTCCTAGGGTTTCTGACCCCCTCCTGCAGCCTATTAGTCGGCACCCCTACCCATCCAGGGGCGGGATCACTATGGCTTCGCCCCTACAGTAGTCACACCCCTTTTAGTAGCCATGGCATCATTGAAAATATTACACCTGTCTTCCCTTCCCTCCCCGCCATCTATGTCCAACAATTCTCTCCCTGCCCTCCCCTCCATCCACCCATATCCAGCAACTCCCCTGCCCTCCATCCATCCATCCATCCATATCCAGCAATTCTCCTCTTTCTCCCCTGCCCTCCCCTCCATGTCCAGCAATTTCTCCTCTCTCCCTGAGCCCTGCCCTCCCATCCATGTCCATCTTTGTCCATCGATGCTCCTCTCTCCCCTTCCCTCCCCTCCATCTATGTCCAAGAATTCTCTCCCTGCCCTCCCCTCCATCCACCCATATCCAGCAACTCCCCTGCCCTCCATCCATTTATCCATCCATATCCAGCAATTCTCCTCTCCCTGGATGCCCCCTCCATCCATCCATCCATCCATATCCAGCAATTCTCCTCTTTCTCCCCTGCCCTCCCCTCCATGTCCAGCAATTTCTCCTCTCTCCCTGGGCCCTGCCCTCCCATCCATGTCCATCTTTGTCCATCGATGCTCCTCTCTCCCCTTCCCTCCCCTCCATCCATCCATATCCAGCAATTCTCCTCCCTCCCCTCCCCGCCATGTCCAGCAATTTCTCCTGTCTCCCTGGGCCCTGCCCTCCCATCCATGTCCATCGATCAATGCTCCTCTCTCCCCTGCCCTCCTACTCCCATGTCCACCTGCCCGCCCTCTTCTCAGGTTTAAATCTTGTGTTTAAATTCACCTCCGACGTCGCAGCAGCTGCGCAGCGTCAGTGAAAGTGCTGCTGCCGACGTCTCCCAGCCTTCCCTTTGCTCGTTCGTTCCCTCAGTGTCCCGCCTTCTTCTGACTTCATTTCCTTGCGAGGGCGGGACACTGAGAAGGGAATGAATGAGCGAAGGGAAAGCTAGAGACGTTAGGCAGCAGCGCTTTCACTGATGCTGTGCAGCTGCTGTGATGTCAGAGGTAAATTTAAATACAAGATTTAAATGCCCTAGGGCGGCGCGGGTACCGGAGCAGGAAACCGAAGGCAAGGCTGCTGTCGGGGTCCGGGAGCTAAGGTAAGCGGCGAGGGTCAACATGGCACAGCGGCGTCCTCCAGAGGTCGCGCCCTCCTGCCATGCTTACCTCACTTACTGGGTTGGACTGGCCCTGCAGCGACGTGCACTCGGGGCGGAGCTGCCCTCCCACCCGTCCCCTTTTGTACGCCAGTGGTAAGAATGCGCTCCGGGGGGTGCGCGCGCAGAGGGGGGTGTGCACACCGAGGGGGGTGCGCCGTGCTGCACCCGGGGAGGGGATGCGCACTAGCGACCTGCCCCGGGTGTCAGCCGCCCTCGCTACAGCACTGCTGACCACCATGAGCTGAATATTGACCAGATGTTTTAATGTCCCATCATCTCCTCCTACCCCCCCCCCCCCCTCGAATATTGCTTAAGGTATCTGCACTGAATGACAGCACACATACCTTTAACGATGCTGAAAATAGCATCTCTGTGGGCAAGGCTGCAGCAGGTACAGAAATAGGGATTCATTGTGAAATCTCAGTGCATACTTTACACCTGCTAGAACTTGAGTTTTGAAAGGGAAATGCCAAGCTTTGAAAAATTAGTTTCTAGGCCTGCACGGTCCCCACGGAGTTTCATTACTGCCCTCCCTATGATTAATCAAATTACACTAATCCACAGAGATCCATTACAGCCCCTGTATTAGCTTCATACAAATGAAGTACTTTAAAAATGGAAACATAACAAGTGCAAGATGAATTTGCAACTGTGTAGTAAACAATGAAAAATCCTATGCTATCACAAGACAATGGTGCAATGAGGGATCTTGCATATTCTCAATCTATACAGGTCATAATAATTATAACCCAGTTTGCCATTTACACTGTTGGTATTGGTCTTTGTGGTATAGATTGAGAATATCAACAATACTCACACAGGAATCTAACAATCAAGATTTCCTCAATATTAAATCTAAACAATCTTCAGGAAAGTTCTTGCATTAATCATACCATTATATTATCATACAAATGTGTTTATTTATTTCAAAAATCATTTTGCATCCAAAGTAAGGTGTTGGAAGTGGTGCTTTTATTTATGTATTTAGATTTTGCTCACACCTTTTTCAGTAGTAGCTCAAGGTGAGTTACATTCAGGTACACTGGATATTTCTCTGTCCCAGGAGGGCTCACAATCTAAGCTTGTACCTGAGGCATGGAGGGTTAAGTGACTTGCCCAAGATCACAAGGAGCAGCAGTGGGATTTGAACCGGCCACCTCTGGTGCTCTAACCACTAGGCCACTCCACCACTCCTTTGTAAGATGCGTACCCTTATAGAACAGCTCTTAGCTCAGATTTTTTTTCAGCACCCATTTCTGAGCGCTGTTTATAGAATTCCCCTTTGTACCACTTGCAGGCACCCTTACAAAATAGTGGTTAAGTGTTTTGCTGTCATTTACACTTGTAAGTGTACACTTACCCACGAAAGTGCCAGTATTTCTGTACATTTCTATGCTCAAGCAGGGGCGTAGCTACGGGTGGGCCTGGGTGGGCCCAGGCCCACCCAATTTCAGCTCTGGCCCACCCACCCACTTTTCCTTCAGGCCCGCCAGCCCCAGCTCCAGGGGCAGTGACGTAAGAGGAGCCTGCAGAGCCAGCAGCCAATGCTTCGAGGCTGCTTGCGGTGCCACGTTTTTTTTAAAACATTTTTTCTCGGCGGGTTAGCGTTGGCGCTCAGCTCAGTCAGCTGAGCGCTTCTTTTTTTTGTAGCACCGGCCCTGCTGCTCATCAGGAAAAGCAGCAGTGGCCGGCAATGAGAGCTGGGGCTGGTGGGCCTGAATCGGGAGAGGGAAAATGGATGGCAGGATGGGGAGAAAGAGGGAAAATGGAAGGATGGGGAGAGAAAGAGGGAAAACAGATGGGAGGATGGCAGAAAAAGAGGGAAAACAGATGGGAGGATGGCAGAGAAAGAGGGAAAACAGATGGGAGGATGGGGAGAGAAAGAGGGAAAACAGATGGAAGGATGGCAGAGAAAGAGGGAAAACAGATGGATGGGGAGAGAGACACTGGATGGAAGGATGAGGAGAGAAAGAGGGGAGATGGATGAAAGGATGCAGAGAAAAAGGAGAGAGACTGGAAGGATGTGGAGAGAGAAGGGACACTGAACAAAAAAGGGTAGAGAGATAGACACTGGTTAGAAGGAGCGAGAGAGACATTAGATGGAAGGATCAGGAGAGAGGGTAGATGGGTGGAAGGATGGGGAGAGAAAGAGGGAAGACTTGCTGGATGGAAGGGTAGGGAGAAAGTGGTGACACGATGGAAGGATGCAGAAAGAAAGAGGGGAGACTATTGGAAGGATGGGGAGAGAAAGGGGAGACACTGGAAGGATGGGGAGAGAAAGAGGAGAGCTGCTGCATGGAAAGGGGGAGTAGTGAAAGATTGGAGAATAAGAGGAAGGGGCATGGGGAGAACAAGGGTGAGAAAAAGATGAAAAGCCATAAGTAGATGAAGGAAATTAAAGAATGGATAGTAAGAATGAATTAAATCTGGACACAGAGAGAGGCAGAAAAATATTGAAGAAAGCAAAGAAAAAGGAGAGAAAAATGACAAATGGCCAGGAAACCCTGGCAGAAGAGTTAAGCGAAAATGAAGGAAAGCAGAATCTAGAGACTGGGAGCAACACAATGAGAAAAAGTAAATGGCCATACAACAAAGGTAAAGAAAATAATTTTATTTTTAATTTAGGATAAAGTAATATGGTGTTAATAAAGTTTCAGAGACCAATACTTCCTTCCTTAGGTCAGGAGAGGATACCGTAACAGCATTATACTGACCTGAGGCAGGAGGTTTTGGCCTCTGAAAGCTCAATGAAAAGGATTAGGCTATTAAATACATTGTCTGAAATCGGATGCACTGAAAAGCAGCACTTTACCCTGTGTGACAAATGCATCTGAGTGTGACTAAATTTTGCTGGGGGGGGGGGGGTAGAGAGAGAATTTTGTGCCCACCCACTTTGGGTTCAGGCCCACCCAAAATTGGCAGTCTGGCTACGCCACTGTGCTCAAGTGGCATGTAAACATGGGTGCCCTTTAATAGAATTGTTCTTAATGTGAGAGACATAAGAAAGCTATGTGAAAATACTTTACAGGAGCAGCTTGACCTAGGAAGTTTTGGCTGCCATTTTGAAGTCAGGGGTCACCAGACCTGAAGCAACTGGGGAATGCTTTGGTCTCCACCCTCCCCCACCCCCAGTACTCTGCATGGAGACCCCTAGTAGGTGCTAGGGGACGGCAGTTCTTCAAGAAAGGGAACAAGGGGTGGGGGATCATTTTTACAGCTCTAGCCCCTTTAAGTTGCTCCCCAGGAGCATCAAGCTGTGTGTTAATGCCCCAGTGTTTCCAAGAAGGAAAGATCACGCCACCTCAGAGGTGGAGTTATCTTTCCATGAATAATTCAACTTGTGAAATTTCATGCACATTGTATTATTCATTGTGCATAACAATGAGATGCTTTGCATGCAGGTGCATGATTTGCGTCTCATTATTAATATACTTGTGGTAAAAAAAAAAAAAAGCATGCATTAATTTTATTTATTTATTTATTTATTGCATTTGTATCCCACATTTTCCCACCTCTTTGCAGGCTCAATGTGGCTTACAATACATGAATGGTGGAAATATATTAGAAATTAAACATTTAGTGTTACAGAAGGATCTTGGTCAACATGATAATGACAAAACATGATAGTAGTGTTACAAGCAGATATTGTAAGACAGTCCTGAATATCTGTGGAGGAGTTGTGTGTATTCACATTGGTTGATCTTTGTGGTATGCCTTGTTAAAGAGATGGGTCTTCAGTAGTTTGCGGAAGCTCGTTAGTTCGTGGATCGTTTTTAAGTTGGCGTGGCAATGCGTTCCATAACTGTGTGCTCAAGTAGGTAAAGTTTGATGGGAAAATAATGCATGCTTTTATTTATTTATTAGGATTTATTTTGACAATGCATGTTATTTGGCAAAAATAATGTATGTTATTTCCACAATGCACCTTAATAACTTTCCCCTTTTAGCCAAGAAACAGCTTTGCAAGTTGCCCTCCATGTTATTAAGAAGTGCTGCATTTTCAAAATTCTTATATTCAAACCAGAGAATGGCAGACCTTTCAAATACCCTTGAGGATATTGACTGTTTCAGGACTTGTCCACTTCTTGGGGAAGGAAATGGAACTGCCTAATTTTTTCAGACACCTAACTGCAAGGTGGAGGGTGTACGCACAGGCAGAGTACAGGTGGGCCATGGGCGTGTCTCCCAGTTATGCACATAGTTTATAGGTGTCAATCAAGAGAGGGTAAAAAAAAGACAATGCAAGAAAAGAAGCACACGTCGACCTCCAGAAACAAGACAATGTGTTGAAAAGACCTGACACAGGCCGTGTTTCGGCAACCAAGCACCTGCATCAGGGGTCACTGAAATTGAAGACTTAAATAATAAAAGAAATCTTCTATGTGTTCCACTGAGTGACCCACAATAAACGTAGTCCCGCTTCTAGTCGGGAAAATAAAAAATATACAGTAAATGCTGTCCCACTTCCAGTCGGGAAGATAAAAAGTACGTATAGTCCTTCATATCACTGATGCCGCTGTCAGCAAAAAAACCACCAAAACAATTAAAACCGGTTATGTGCATAGTTTATAGACTACCATAAATTATGCATTTGACACTCCTAGGTATACCAACTTACTCCTGCCATTGACATGGCATACAAGGATGTGCCTATATATGGGTGTGAAAATGCCAATCAGTGAAAATCCTCGGCGTTACAATGGACCGCAACTTAACACTAGAGAATCAAGTGACATCCACAACAAAGAAAATGTTTTACTCAATGTGGAAACTCAAACGCGTGACACAATTCTTCCCGAGGGAAACATTTTGCAACCTGATACAATCAATGGTACTAGGCCATGTAGACTACTGCAATGGAATTTATGCGGGATGCAAAGAACAAACCTTAAAGAAACTTCAGACCGCTCAAAACACGACAGCAAGGCTCATTTTCGGAAAAATGCGATTTGAAAGCGCAAGACTCCTCCGCAAAAAACTACATTGGCTCCCAATCAAAGAACGCATTACTTTCAAAATCTGCACTGTGGTTCACAAAATTATCTACGGTGAAGCCCTGGGATACATGACAGACTTGATCGACCTACCAACTAGAAACATATCCGAATCAACATGAACGTACCTAAACCTGCACTACCCAAGCTGCAAAGGACTCAAATACAAATCAACTTACGCATCCAGTCTCTCCTACATAAGCACACAACTGTGGAACGCATTATCAAAAGCCTTGAAAACTACATACAACCACCTACACTTCCGGAGAACACTAAAAACTTATCTGTTTAAAAAGGCATACTCTACCAACCCAACTTAAATACCTGATCTCTGCAACACAACAAAACTAAAATACGGAATGGACATAACACAATTTTTCTGTTGTACAATGCCCTTATGTGGCTGTATCACATGAACTTTATCTTATTTATTTATTTTTAATTTAGGTACACTTGTACCCCGTGCTTTCCCACTCATGGCAGGCTCAATGTGGCTTACATATACAGGTACTTATATTTGTACCTGGGGCAATGGAGGGTTAAGTGACTTGCCCAGAGTCACAAGGAGCTGTGCCTGAAGTAGGAATCAAACTCAGTTCCTCAGTTTCCCAGGACCAGAGTCCATCACCCTAACCACTAGGCCACTCCTCCACTCCACTTATCTCAACATCACTCTGTATTTGTTTACACCGGAGTCTACAAATGCATCTCTGGTACTATGTAAGCCACATTGAGCCTCAGTGAAGGAAATTTATTAGAGAAAGCTAAGGAGACGGGGGACACCGGAGAAGGAAAGCTGTGGGGTTGCTGGTGTACCACAAGGATCACCATTGTCACCAACACACTTCAACATGATGATGATCCCACTAGCAAAGCCCCTATTCAACTGAGGCCTTAACCCATTCATCTATGCAGACGACGTCACAATCTACATTCCCTTCAGGCATGACCTGTCAGAAATAACCAAAGAAATGAATAGCGGCCTGAACATCATGGACTCCTGGGCAAACTCATTCCAACTAAAGCTGAACACTGAAAAAACACATTGCCTCATCCTCTCATCTCAACATAACAAGTACAAACCCACAGCCATAAACACCCCCGAACATACCATTCCCACCTCAGACAGCCTAAAAATACTCGGCGTCATAATCGACCGCAACCTTACCCTTGAGACCCAAGTAAATTCCGTAATAAAGAAAATGTTCTACTCATTGTGGAAACTTAAACAAATGAAACCTTTCTTCCCAAGGGAAACTTTCCGAAACCTAATACAATCAATGGTCCTAAGCCACGCAGACTACTGTAACGGAATCTATGCAGGATGTAAAGAACAACTCGCAAAAAAACTCCATTCCACCCAAAACACAGCTGCTAGGCTGATATTTGGCAAAACACGCTTCGAAAGTGCCAAACCCCTCCGTGAAAAACCACACTGGCTCCCAATCAAAGAATGGATCATGTTCAAAATCTGCACCTTGGTCCACAAAATCATCTACGGTGTAGTCTCAGGATACATGACAAACCTCATAGATCTACCAACCAGGAACAGAATCAGATCATCACGATCTTACCTAAACCTACATTACCCAAACTGCAAAGGACTCAAATACAAAACAACCCATGCATCCAGCTTCTCCTACATAAGTGCACAACTATAGAATGGACTCCCAAAAGTCATGAAAACAATCCATGACCATCTAAACGTCAGGAAATCACTAAAAACCACCCTCTTCAAAAAGGCTTACCCCACCGATCCAACGTAAATCCCTACACCCAGCAACACAACATAACCAATGATCGTACTGGACAATACCCTTCGACTCACATGATGCCTGATACACAACTACCTCATTCAACCACAATAGAACCTTGTATTTGTTATCAACCGACTGGCGAACACCTTTACGGTACTATGTAAGTCAGATTGAGCCTGCAAATAGGTGGGAAAATGTGGGGTACAAATGTCACAAATAAATAAATAAATAAAATAGGTGGGAAAATGTGGGATACAAATGTAACAAATAAAAAATAATGTTATTATTCTATTACGGAATCTTGGTGCCAAGATGTCATTATAGAATTGGTGTGTAGCACACAACATTGGGCTGCCTAGACCGAGGTGCCAACTTATATTCATTTGTGGATATCCTAAGAAGCAGACTGGCCGGGTGGTCCTCGAGGAACAGATGGAGTCTCTGTTTTACTGCATTTTGCTTACCTAAAGTACACTGCTGTAGATGCAAAGAATGCGTGACCGCTCTGCTGAAATCAAAAAGAAATGTTAGCTCTGTACATCGTGTCTCTGAGTTTAACTTCTGGAATTTTCCATTTTATTCTGTGCAAGGAATGTGCAGTCACATTCCTGCTTCTCAGCCTTTGGCCTTGTCTGATGCAGTCACCTTTGCTTTGCTCATGGTAGATCGTTAGGTGCTTTAACAAGAAATACAGTAGTGGTCAAACATAAAAGGATTAAATGTAAATATACTTTTATTGTCAAATGTTTCAAAGATACTCAACGTTCGTACAGTTCAAGAAATACAATCTGCTGTATTATTCTCAAACACCCCAATAAATCGTGTGTTTTATATTTCAGTAAATATTATTTTTGCATCCCTGGTTTCAATCACAAATTGTTTATATTTTTCAACATATGCAAGTTCATTTTAAGAAGACTACAGAAATGTTTGTGCTAACATTTTCAGATGAAATGATTATTTTCCATCTGAATTCATCACACTGAACAATATTAAATCAATGAACTTATGTGTGATTAAATCTTACTCATGCATTACAAATATTTAAATATATTTTTTAATGTACAATATATTTTATTTGGGTGACATAGTTTTCAATTATTTTTCCTTAAAGCTAGAGAAATATAGAATGCTTTTTAATGTACCTCCATAGCATGGGGTTTTTTTTAAGTCTTACTGTACACTTTTACAGAAATGTTTCTGTGTCCTCATCTGGATACAACAGGTAACCTGTAAATACACTGTCATCTTCACCACTAACGTAGACCCCATTCCAGTCCCTGGCCACCTCTAACCAAACCTGATCACCAGCAGCTAGTTTCAGAATAACCATAGACGATGCCTGGTCTATCTCTTGGCCATAGAGTGTTTCACGGCTCTTAATCTGCTTTTTGTTTTGTACGACAAGGCTTATTCGAGCAGGCCGACCTCTCACTGTCACATGGAAGGCAAAGACATAAGCTCCCGGAACAGTGCAGTTAAATTTCCCCGATAAAGGACTGTAATCTTCTTGCTCGTTGTAAAAAATCCTGTCAAATTTGATTGGCGCATTCGGTGGTGGGAATGGCTTGGACAAGCCAACACTAAAAGCAGATCTTGCAGCCTTCGAGCTGTCACCTTTGGAACCTTTTGGACCTCTGGCACCTTTTTTTCCAGGTGGTCCCCGAGCCCCTTTGCTCCCAGGGTTGCCCTTTGGTCCGGGAGGTCCCGAGAAACTAGCTGGCCCAGGATCTCCTTTTTCCCCTTTCATGCCCACATCACCCTTGACGCCAGGTACTCCATCTGTGCCATTCACACCATTTTCCCCCGCGTCTCCTTTGCATCCTTTTTCACCCTTTAGTCCCCTATCGCCATTATCTCCTATTTCTCCTTTGCCCCCTATCTCTCCACACTTCCCCTTTTCACCTGACTCCCCCTTGTCACCTTTGTCCCCTTTCTCACCATCGAACCCTGTAAAGCCCTGGCCTCCATTATCACCTTTATCTCCTTTAGTACCATTCTCACAGGTGTCACCTTTCCCTCCTTTTTGTCCCTTTAACCCTGGAAGGCCAAGGGTCCCTTTGTCCCCTTTAGAACCAATCTCACCTGAAAGAAATAAAGATACAGTGATATTATTAATTCATTATGCACTATAAAGACAATTCAAGGGTGCACACATAAATGCTCGATAAAATTAATATATAAATGTAGAAACACCATAAGCACTATTCTGTAAGAGTGTGCGTAAGGGGCATAGGGCCATATTCTGTAAATGGGGTCCAAAAAATAGACGCGTCCAAAAATAGCGCTAAGCGCTATTCTATAAAACGTGCCTACGGGGAAGTGGGGAGGCGTTGGGGGAAGGGAGCATTTGGGCAGGAATTTGTCATGGGGACTATCTCAAGGGGGCCTGGGGAGGCATCTGGGGGAATTTGTTACTGGGGGCAATCTGGGGGGGGACCCTGAGTTCAGAGTGGCATCTGGGGGTATCTGTCATGAAGGGCCATCTGAGGGGATTGTAGCAAAAAGGGGATTCAGAGGGAAAATACTTCATTCTGGCCCCTTTAAGAAGTGGCCCCGGAACATCAGACTGCAGGTTTGTGACCCAATGCTCTCTTGGGATGGAAAAATAATGTTGTTTGTGAGACTGATTGTAAGTAGCATTATTCTTGTATCGTAGGAGTACCGAGATGCTACAGATTATTACTCCCACGGAAAAGGTGTGGTTTATAAAATAGCGCATAGGGCCGGGGGAACGAACCTACATTTTGGCATGGCCATTTACGCCACTGAAAACCTGGTGTAAATACCTACACCTAGGTGCGTTCCCCCAGATTCTTTAACCACGAGCGTAAATTTGAGGAATGCCCCGACATGCCCACATTCCTCCCATGGCCATGCCCCCTTTTAAGCTACATGCATTAGAATTTACATGGGGTCTCTTTTTAGAATACGCCTAGAAAGATGCGCGTGTAAATTCCAATTATTGCCAATTAGTACTAATAATTGGTTGTTATCAGCCAATTATCACTTATTGGCTCATTACTCAATGTGCATGAGTAACTTGGGTCTGCGCCCAGTTTTAACGCATGCAACTTGCCGCACCTTATACAGAATCCAAGGGATAGTATGCAAATGCAAGGGGATGTACATGTGGACGCAGCATGGGGAGGAGCCGGGCATGCCTCCAGTTATGCACGTAACTTACTGAATACTGTAAGTTACATATGGCCTTATTTAGGCACACCAAGTTACACCAGGCCTATGGCTGGTTTAACTATGCAAATCTAAATGTAAGCAAAGCTGTGGAGTCGGTACACCAAACCTTTCACTCCAGCTCTGACTCTGACTCCTATTGATATTAGGCTTTAAGGGGTCCTTTTACTAAGGCGTGCCGAAAAATGGCCTGTGCTAGTCTAGGTGCATGTTTTGATGCGCGCAAGTCCATTTTCTGGCACACCTGTAAAAAAAGGACTGGGGGGGGGGGCTGAAAATGGACGTGTGACAAAATAAAAATTGTTGCACGTCCATTTTGAGCCTGAGACCTTACCGCCACCCATTGACTTGGTGGTAAGTATCAATGTGCGTACACTGCCGACTACCGCCTGGTTAGGGCCGCGCGGCAGAAAATAAAAAATATTTTCTGATCGCGTAAAAAATGGAATTACCACTCAGGGCACGCGGTAGCCAGGCGGTAGTTCCAAATTGACGCACCTTTGTAAAAGGGCCCCTAAATTTTTTTGTTCTGGATCTAAAGTACTGGTAAACATAACTTTTACTAACTGTAACTTTGATTCCAACTCTGACTCAATCCAAAATTGCTTCCAATTCCAATTCCTCTATTTTTCTAATGTCCACCTCCAGCTCCGACTCCAACGCCTACTGATAATAAGCTTTAAGGGGTCCTTTTACAAAAATGGCTTGCGGTAGTGTAGGCGTGGGTTTTGGGCGCGAGCCAATCCATTTTTTAGTGCGCCTGTAAAAAGGTCTTTTGGGGGGGGGGCGAAAATAGACTTGAGGCAAAATTAAAATTGCCGCGCATCCATTTTGGGTGTGAGATCTTTCCGCCAGCCATTGACCTAGCGGTACAGACTCACGCGGTAACCGGGCAGTAATGGTCTACACATGCCACATGGCGTGCGTCCTTTACGCGTGCCCAAATATAAAAAATATTTTTCAGGCACACGTATCGGACATGCACCAAAAATGAAATTACCGCAAGAGCCATGCAGTAACTCCATTTTGGCGCATGTTGGTCGCGCATAGGCACCTACGCAGCTTAGTAAAAGGGCCCCTAAATGTTTGGTTCTGGATCTAAAGTACTGGTTAATATAACTTTAGATCCAGGACAAAAGCATGTATATATAAGTATAAAATTATAAATTTACCATATATTATAATGTTTTGTTTATTTTGAAGCTGGAGTCAGAGTTGGTACATTTTTACCGACTTTGACTCCACGACTATGACTTCATGACTCCGACTCTTGACTGCACAGCCCTGAATGTAAGGCCGGATTATACTTGTCTTCTATAATTGAATCCTGGCGCCCGGATGCTGTTACAGAAAGGAGGTGCTCACTTACAAAACTGCCCTGGGTATGTGTGTGTGGGAGTCGGTATATGGGGCTGTATTTGCCTGATCATTTTAGTGTGTTTTTTCTTGACTTAGAGTCTCATTTACTAATGTATGTTAACTAGTTAACAAATATTAATTCAATTTAATTCAAATTAAAAATATCGCAAACCCCAATATTCTCAGCTGGGTCTATTTACTAACCATGCACTCAAATTAATGTGTGTTAATGTATATCAACATGTGTTAACTGGTTAACACACATTAATGTGCATTAACATGCTTTCCTATGTAGAGTTTGCTTTGCAGGTCTGTGAGCTTTGTAAATTAACTCCTTAAGCAGTAATGCATATGACAATATAATTGGGAAATAATTACTCAGTTGCCCATGCAGATAATTAGGTGGCCTGAGCAGATGGCAAGGATAAGTAAAGATAATTTAAGGGCAATTGATGAGACTCAGTGCCAAGGGCACTATCAATATTAGAACCTGGAATGAGAAAAATGTTGTATAGAAATGTTAATTTGAATGTTTTTTAATGTTACTATATTTTATTACAGTATTGCATCAGTGGCTCAGCTGGCTTTTGCTATCTCAATGTCTGGCAAATTTTATCACTGATAAAAGGTATAGCGTGCCACGCTCCAAACACTATTAAAGGCCAGGGAATTAATTGAGCACCATTTTCCAGAGAAACATTAATATTTGTGATCCTGGAATTCACCAAACCTTCCAACCCTAGATTATAGTATCAAGCCAGCTAGAATATAAATGCAAAGGGGGAAAACCCCTTTCCAGCACAAAACACATTTACCTATATGTCTCTCAGGTGTGAAAATCTGATGCAGTGGGGGTGTGAGAATTTAAGGGGAGTAGTTAATTAAGGTGTGTTATGGTCCATTTGACTGTTAACGTACGTTAAAGGACAATAAATGTATGTTATATTACCATAATGCACATTCAGATTAGGCACCATGGGATAAATAGTAATGAGATGCAAAGCATACAAATGCATGCAGAACAGCTCACGTGGCTTGTGGTGAACTTCCCAAGCTGCATTATTCCTGAAAAAATTTCATCAGCAAAAATCTACCAGTATTTTTCCATCCCAGAAGAATCAAGTCACAAAGTCACAGCCTGTTGCACCCAGGCAACTCCTACTGAAGTATTACCCCCTCCCTGAAGCTCCTCCCCTTTTGCTAAATATCCCTCCTTATGACTCCCCAACTTAGCCCCTCAAATACCCCCCCCCCCATGATCGATTCTCCCTCCAAAACGTCCTCTTCCATCAACTCCCTCCAGCCTTCCTCCTACGCTCCTCCACCCCCCATCCCTCGGGCCTACCTTGTAAAATCTCTTAAATCCCTGTGATATCTAGTAGGGTTGGGCCAGAAATGATCCTCAGTCACCCCTGCTACTGCTGGCACTGGGTTCAAAATGGGGCTGGTGACCCCTAGTGGTGACCTTTTACCCTTCTACAACAGTTTTAACTCTAAGGTTAGTAGCTCACTGGCCCCATTTTGAACCTAGTGCCAGCAGGGACTGAAGCAACTGGGGATTTTTCTTGTCCTGACCCTACTAGACCCTCATGGACTTACCAGGTAGGCCTGGAGGAATCTACGGGGAGGTGGGGGGGCATTGGTGGAAGGGAGCATTGGGGCAGGACTCTGTCTGAAGGGGGCCTGAGTTGGGGGGGCATCTGGAGGAATATGTCACTGGGGGCAATCTGGGGGAAACCCTGAGTTCAGAGTAGGCATCTGGGGGTATCTTAGGGGCCATCTGAGGGGACTGTAGCAATAAGGGGATTCAGGGGGAAAATACTTCAACCTGTCCACGTTAAAAAAAAAACGGCCTCAGAACATCAGACTGCACGTTTGTGACCCAGTGCTCTTGGGATGGAAAAACAATGTTGTTTGTGAGATTGATTGATTGCAAGTAGCATTATTCTTGTATCATGGGAGTGACTAACCCGCAGTACTGAGACTCTACAGATTATTACTCCCATGGAAAATGAAGGTGCAGTGACAGCCCAGCCTTTACTGTACCTTAATAATTACCTCCCTAAGGGGCCCTTTACAAAGTTGTGAAAAAACGTGGCCTGCGGTAGTGTGGGCGCATGTATTAGATGCGCACAGGACCATTTCTCTACTGCGTCTGGGGAAAAAAAGGGGGTTATTTGGGCTGGGAAATGATGTGCAGCAAAATGAAAACCAGCACATATCTATTTACGGCCTAAGCCCTTAAGCCACCCATTGATTTATTTATTATTTCTTTATTTATTACATTTGTACCCCGCGCTTTCCCGCTCATCGCAGGCTCAATGCCGCTTACATAGTAAGAAGAGAATACAATCAATAGTAACAGAATCAACAAAGGGGGTATGTGATAGGACAAAGGAACAAGAAGTAAATGGGATAGAAGAGGTATGAGAAAAAGGATAGGGATAGGTAAGGCGGTGGAGCGATTAAGGAGAAGATGGGAAGAGCATGGAGGGTAAGAAGGTTGGTAGGAGATATTTCTGAGTCATTGTAGATAGTGGTTATTTGAACCGGTAGATAGATGATTTGCTTATGTTTGTTTATGATAGGTCAAGTCACTTGGGTAAACCTGTTTGAATAGATGGGTTTTCAATAGTTTCCTAAAGGGAAGATATTCACTAATTGACCAAATGTATCTGGGTAGAGCATTCCACAGTTGGGATCCCAAGTAGGGGAAGTTAGGTGCATGGTAGGTTTTGTACTTTAGTCCTTTGCAATTAGGAAGGTGCAGGTTAAGGTACGATCGTGAAGATGTTGACGTGTTTCTGGTCGGAAGGTTAGCAGTAAGGGCTCACGCATTACCCGTGCAGTAGCTGGCCAGCGTGCGCCAACTGCCGATTACCGCCGGGAATGCCCCTGTGGTAGAAAATAAAAAATAATCTTCTACTGAGGGTTTTCGGCACACGCCAAACTCAGAATTACCGCCAGGAGCATGCACTAGCCGGGCGATAATGCCAATCTGATGCACGCTGCACTCATGTAGGCCCTTACGAGCCTTTGTTAAAGGGCCCCTAAATCTCAGAAGTGTGATCTTTATGTTGCTGGATGTTAAAGTTGTATTACTTATTGTTTCTATTGATGCTTGCTTCAAAAGCGTCATTAAATAGATTCTTCGTCTATGATTTGTCTTGCTCAGTGCTGGAGTTCTGGTATGACTGGAAAGTGCAAGTTAAATTATTGTAGTTCCTTTTAGCTTGTCTGTTTTTTTTCCAAATTACATTTATCTCTTCAATTCAGATGAATATTATTGGTAAAATTGAAAAATTAAAAAAAGTATATATTAAGTGGGTCTAATTTTATTTACTTCATTTTAGTGAGGAGAGAAAAAATGAGAAGTTGTTTTGGCGCTGTAAGATGTATTTTACATACCTTGTTCACCAGGCTTCCCTGGAAAACCAGGAATCCCATTGACTCCTTGTTCACCAGGTTCCCCTTTTTCACCTACAGGAAGACAAGATAAGAACATAAGAATAGCCATACTGGGTCAGACCAATGGTCCATCTAGCCCAGTATCCTACTTCCAACAGTGGCCAAGTACCCGATCAAAACCCAGATAGTCGCAACATTTCATGCTACCAATCCCAGGGTAAGCAGTGGTTTCCCCCACGTCTATCTCAATAACAGACTGTGGACTTTTCCTCCAGGAACTTGTCCACACCTTTTTTAAAGCCAGATACGCTAACCGCTATTACCACATCCTCTGGCAATGAGCTCCAGAGCTTAACTATTCTTTGAGTGAAAAAATATTTTCTCCTATTTGCTTTAAAAGTATTTCCATGTAATTTCATTGAGTGTCCCCTGGTCTTTGTACTTCTACCCCTTTGTACACCACTCAGGAGTTTGTAGACCTCAATCATATCGCCCCATAGCTGTCTCTTTTCCTAGTTGAAGAATCCTAACCTCATATGAGAGGAGTTCCATCCCCTTAATCATTTTGGTGCCTCTTTTTTGAAACTTTTCCAATTTAGCTATATCTTTTTTTGAGATACGGCAACCAGAATTCAGCACAATACTCAAGGTGAGGTTGCACCATGAAGGAATACAGAGACATTATAATATTCTTGGTCTTATTTTGCATCCCTTTTCTAATACTTCCTAACGTTCTGTTTGCTTTTTTTGGCTGTGACTGCACACTGAGCAGAAGATTTCGGCGTATTGTCTACAAAGACACCTAGATCTTTTTCTTGGCTGCTCCTAAGGTGGAACCTAGCATTAGATAACTATGATTTGGATTATTCTTCCCAATGTGATAGTTTGGGGTGCCACAGGCTTGATCAAGAAAAATTTCCAAACACACCTGGATAGGTTGCCTATGCTTACTACATCTTACGAACTCCAGAGGGAAACTCTCTTTGGCAAGATGAAAGTTTCACAGCGAGCATGAGCAGTAGATTTGAGAGATTGAGATCATACTCCACACGCCCTGACTTCAGTTTCAGTTTCGGATTCAGCACCGAAAACAGCTGGAAATCCAAATTCAGCCTTGTTTTGGTTTCGGCTGAAAATGCCAGTTCATTTTCAGCTGAAACTGTGCAGTATGATGCAGTGAATTTTGTGCGCTTCCACACGCTCTCCCCTCACAAACAGAAGTGGGCTTGACCCCTCCCTTTCTCTCTTCCACCTCCCCTCCCCCCCCCCCCTCCGAACAGGAGCAGGCTTGAGCTTACCCTGGACCCACATCAGTGGCGTAGCTAGGTGGGGCGCAAGGGGAGCGGCTGCTCCCCCAATCAGATTTCAAATGAAAACGGCACCTACCTCACCTGCTGCTGAGCCGCCACACAGCAGCATGGATTTTATTTTAAACTTTGCCTCCCCAAACAACTGAGTCACTGACCACACATATATGCCTATGAGGATTTTAACCTTTCCTCTCTCCCGGCCCTTCAGCCTCGCACTGGTGCCTATTTTACAGAAGTCTGCTCCCCCTGATGTCAAAACCTGGCTATGCCTCTGACCCACATGCAGACCTCCCTGGCCTATCTTAGAGTCCCTGGTGGTTGAGTGGCTAGTTGGGTTAACAGTGATCCTCAGTCACTCCTGCCCATGCTGCCTCAGCCATCAAATTGGCTGCCGTGAACCCCAGCAGCAATCTCGCAAGGCTGCTGTTTTCGCAGCAGCTAGTTTGATACTGGAGCCAGCATGGGCAGGAGCGAACCCTAGGTGCTCCTCTTGTCCATTCTGGCTCAATTCTCAAAATGGCTGCTGTGACCTTGATTGGCAGACTTAAGAGTCTGCCACTGGAGTTTGTGGCAGCCATTTTGACAGTGGAGATGGCACATACAGGAGGGACTGAGGATCATTCCTACCTCGACTAGCAACTAGACACCAGGGACTCTAAGGTAGGCCCAGGAGACATAATGGTGGGTTCAGGGGGGGGGGGGGAGAGGGAGTGGAGATTATCTTTGGGGAGAGAGAGAGAGTGAGGGGGTGGAGTTTGTGACCGGTTTCGGGGAACAGCCAGTTTTGGTTTCGGCTTTGATTTTGGCCGAAATCGAGCAGCGAATTTTGGCTGCAGATTTGGTTTCGGTCACCCTCTAGTGTGAGGTTCATTCCTGTTCATACACAAAACTAACCCATTTGGAGGAATTGTCCTTGAGGCAACAGCAAAGCAATTGCAAATCCTGAAAGCATCCATTCCCAGTGGCGTACCAAGGAGGGGGCGGTGGGGGCGGTCCACCCCGGGTGCACGCCGCTGGGGGGTGCCGCGGCGCGCGCCTGCTGCGAGAGTTCGCTAACTTCTCTCGTTCGCTGCAGCTCCCTCTGCCCCGGAACAGGTTACTTCCTGTTCCGCGGCAGAGGGAGCTGCAGCGAACGAGCAAAGTTAGTAAACTCGCAGAAGGTGCGCGCTGCGGCACCCCCCCCCCAGTGGCATGCACCCGGTGGTGGCTCTTTCGCGGGGGGGTGTCTTTTGCCGGGGGGGGTCTGCGCTGCATCGGGGGGGGGGTGCTGCACCCGGGGGGCGAGGCGCTGCCCCGGGTGTCCGCCCCCCCTAGGAACGCCACCTGCCATTTCTTTATAACAGGTACAGCCCAATTTTCTCAGATATATCCTTAGTTTCTGAGCTACTACAGCTTTTTCACCACACACACAGAATAGGAGAAGAGCCAAAGGGGGGAAGCTATCAAAGTGGGCTACTGTTTAGACATGTTATTTTACTGTTAGCCTGGATTATTAGTAACTAGATCTCATTGCATAAAATGGGACCTGTGCTAAAATAACACGAGCTAGTAGTAAAATAACCCATAATGGCAGGGGCATAGGTACGTGGGGCCACGGGGGCATGGGCCCCCCAGATTTGGCCCTGCCCCCCCTGCCGCTGACTCTTTTGACACCCCCTTCCCCCCACCACCAACCCTCCCCCGCTGCCATCATTGACCTGTGCTGGCGGGGGTCCCCAACCCCTGCCAGCCGAAGTCCTTTTCAGCACCGGTCTCCAAGCCGGCGCGTTGCTGTAGCTGATCTGGAAGGATTCTGTTCTGAGTGAGTCATCCGGTACGTCCAGCACAGGTACCTGATGGCGGTGGGGAAGGGTTGGCGGCGGCAGCGGGAAGGGGGGTCGAAAGGGGAGGGTCGGTGGCACCGGGGGGAGGGTCAAAAGTGGTGGCGGCGGCAGCAAAAGTGGTGGGGGGGTCGGCGGCACCAGGGGGGGGGGGCTAAAATGTCTGGCTATGCCCCTGTGTAATGGTAGTCCATGTTGATAACTATGGCCCTGATATTGACTCAGCGGGAGTTAGACCGGCTTATTCCCACTGGCACCGTCGAACCCAAAAATTCAATGCCGGGGCTGTATCCTGCCACCAGCATTGAATTTCCAGGGGTTTTTTGTTGGCGCTGCAAATATAGCTGGTTAAGCTGATATTCATCGGCTGATCGGCTAGGTTCTAGCAGCCAAAGATAGAACTGCCATTTACGTGGGTCTATCTGGTCGCTAAACTTAACCGGTCAGCCGCTGAAAATCAGTGGGAACTGGCTATGTTACGTTACGTAGCCGGTGACCAGGCTAGCCACTGACCGGGATATTCAGCAGGACATAGCTGGTTATCGGCAGATAGCCAGCTTGAGGGTATTTAACCGGCAAGGTGCCATTCCTGGCCGCTTAAATACTTTTGAATATTGGGCGATATATCCTTTAGGGAATCAAGCAATTATGAGCAAAATACTGCCATGCCGCTGTCACTGACATGAGAGGCAAAATAGTTTCCAGTCTAAAGAGATGAAGACATTGCAATCAGACTAGTGAGCTTAGGAACTAAACGTTTTTAAAGCCCCTTCGGTGTGCCTGTTTTTTAACACATTTATACAACTGCTGGGCAAAAGTAGTATATCAAATTTTATATGGGATTTCAATAGAAATCAAACAAAATAAAACATGGAAAAGAAAATAAGATGATACCTTTTTTATTGGACATAATACATTTCTTGATTAGCTTTCGAAGGTTGCCCTTCTTCGTCAGATCGGAAATAAGCAAATGTGCTAGCTGACAGTGTATATAAGTGAAAACATTCAAGCATTACTAAGTTATGTCCAATAAAAAAGGTATCATCTTATTTTCTTTTCCATGTTTTATTTTGTTTGATTTCTATTGATAACCTTAAGAGTGGACTAACGCGGCTACCACACTCCTCTACTTAATATGGGATTTCAAAATCGCAAAAACAGTTCAGCCTGTACTCAATGATCAGAAACCCCTGGCAAGGCTGCTGCTGAATCCTATGTATCTCCAAGAACATCTATCCAAAAAAAACATGCTATACCCCCGCATGATCTTAGAAACAGTTCCTGCCAAGATTTCCAAGTCCTCTCGTATTTTACAATTCCTTTCAACTGTTAACCTTAAAAATGATCATACTACTACTAATCATTTCTATAGCGTAATTAGACGTACACAGCGCTGTATACATTATATGCAGGTGCTTTCTCTGTCCCTAGAGGGCTCACGATCATTTATCATATAAAATCTGTAGAAATCAAAACGTAAATGCATACCCTTATCTCCTCTCATGCCCTTCAGACCCTGTGGCCCGGTAGCACCCACTAAACCTGGGAGGCCCATATCCCCAGCTTCTCCTTTTGGACCTGCAAAATATAAAATAAAAACAGATCGGACATTGCACCATTATTCAGGAAACGACTGGAGAAAGAACATTATTTTACGGTCCATAAATATGAATTTGAAAGGAAAAAGAATCCATGCAGGTTATTGGGCAATGTGACAGACTGATCATTACACACAACCTTATACTGAAGCGTATTTATCTATTTAGATTTTGCTCACACCTTTTTCAGTAGTAGCTCAAGGTGAGTTACATTCAGGTACTCTTGGATATTTCTCTGTCCCAGGAGGGCTCATAATCTAAATTTGTACCTGAGGCAATGGAGGGTTAAGTGACTTGCCCAAGATCACAAGGAGCAGCAGCAGGATTTGAACTGGCCACCGCTGGATTGCAAGACTGGTGCTCTAACCACTAGGCTACTCCTGTACTAGCAACATTCCATGTAGAAGCCTGCCCTTGCAGATCAGCAACGCAGCTGCGCAGGCTTCTGTTTCTGTGAGTCTGACATCAGACTCACAGAAACAGAAGCCTGCGCGGCCGCGTTGCTGATCTGCAAGGGCAGGCTTCTACATGGAATGTTGCTAGTGGAATAGCAACATTAACATTCCATGTAGAATCTCCAATAGTAGCAACATTCCATTTAGAATCTCAAATATTTATTTAGATATTGCTCACCACTTTTTCAGTAGTAGCTCAAGGTGAGTTACATTCAGATACACTGGATATTTCTCTGTCCCAGGAGGGCTCACAATCTAAGTTTGTACCTGAGGCAATGGACAGTTAAGTGACTTGTCCAAGATCACAAGGAGCAGCAGTGGGATTTGAACCAGCCACCTCTGGATTGTAAGACCAGTGCTCTAACCACTAGGCCACTCCTCATGGTAGAATGAAGGTGCTTTGACTAAGCTGTGGTAAAATTTCAGTTACCGTGGCTTAATGTGGGACTTTAGGGGCCCTTTTACTAAGATGTGGTAAGAAGTGGCCTGCGCCAGTTTTGGCATACAAAATTGATAGGCGCTGGGCCACTTTTTAACCACAGTGGGAAAAAGGCCTTTTTTAAAAATGGGTCAGTAAACAACCATGCACTAATATTAAAATTAGCGCATGGCTATTTACTACCTGAACTCTTACCACCACCTATTTAGAACGCAGTAAGGGCTCACGCGCTAACCCCGCGGTAATCAGGCAGCTTGCAGCAATGTGACCTCGCTGCCAATTACCGCCAGGAACATCACGTGGTAGAAAACAGAAAATTATCTTCTACCGTGGGAACCTGTGCGTGCCAACTATGGAACTACCACCGGGCTCCCACACTACCCCGGCAGTAGGGCCGATTTGACGTGCGCTACCTGCGCAGTCACCCTACCACTCATTTGCAAAAGGGCCCCCTTAGTGCACAGTAGCCACAACTGTTATGTGGTATCTTTTGTGGGCATTTCCAATATTGTAGGTTATGTGCTAACACTCACGTTAATGCCTGGGACCTGATCCCAGTTAATGCGGAAGCGCTTATCGCCTTCCATTTAGGAGGCATTAAGTAGTCTCGCATTACATAAGTACATAAGTATTGCCATACTGGGAAAGACCAAAGGTTCATCAAGCCCAGCATCCTGTTTCCAACAGTGGCCAATCCAGGTCACAAATAACTGGCAAGATCCCAAAAAAGTACAAAACATTTTATACTGTTTATCCCAGAAATAGTGGATTTTCCCCAAGTCCATTTAATAAACCCTTTTTAAACGCTGCTAAGCTAACCGCCTTTACCACATTCTCTGGCAACGAATTCCAGAGTTTAATTACACGTTGAGTCAAGAAACATTTTCTCCTCATTAGTCGCTTAGTGGTGGTAAGTGCAGCACATCAACTACCTTCCATGCCCACTCTTCATCCGTGAGATGTCCCTGAAATAGAAACCACTAAGGGGCCATTTTACTAAGCTGCGTTAAAAAAGTGGCTGGCGCTGTTGTTAACATGTGGGTTTCCCATGTGCTGCAGCCACTTTTAGCATGGCTAAAAAAAGGCTGCATTTTCATTTTGTTCTCAATAGAAATCAAACAAAATAAAACATGGAAAAGAAAATAAGATGATACCTTTTTTATTGGACATAACTTAATACATTTCTTGATTAGCTTTCGAAGGTTGCCCTTCTTGCTCAGATCGGAAATAAGCAAATGTGCTAGCTGACAGTGTATATAAGTGAAAACATTCAAGCATTACTATGACAGTCTGACAGGGTGGGAGGATGGGGGTGGGTCGGAGGTATGCATGGGGACATCAAAGCATATCATTGATATTCTAACAGGATGGGTGTGGATAGGTGAGGGGTGGGGTGATCAACAGAGACATACAGCTTTATGGTTTATAATGGGCTAGGAACACCAGATCCTTGTTAAGTCCTTTCTGTTGGGTGTTAAAATATTCAATCATTCTGACTTCAAAGGTCTTACGTTTTTGTATGGTTTTAAAGTTACCTTTCAGGATTCTCACTGTGAAGTCACTGGTACAGTGTCCTGGTCCTGTAAAATGTTGACCAACAGGCGTGGGAACCCTACTGGCACCAGTATTGTTCATATGATGTCTAGGTAAATTGAATCTTGTCTTAAGCATCTTATTTTCTTTTCCATGTTTTATTTTGTTTGATTTCTATTGATAACCTTAAGAGTGGACTAACACGGCTACCACACTCCTCATTTTGTTCTGTAATGGCCACGTGCTAATTTCTTAATTAGCACGTGGCCATTATCGCGTGAGCCCTTATGGCCACCTATGTTGTAGGCGCTAAGGGATCCAGGCTAACCCCGCACTAATTGAGCAGCACACGCCAATATGCCTACCAGGGGCATAGCCTGGGCCCCTGCAAATTTCATCCGGGCCCCTGGTTTGGCTGGCAGGGTCCGCAACCCCCACCAGCCGAAGCCTCTCTTCTTTCTTCTTGCTCCTCCTGTCCTGTGCACGCTGACGCTCCTCAGTTTCACGTAAAGGAGCGTCAGCTTGCACAGGACAGGAGGAGCAAGAAGAAAGAAGAGCAGGGCAGGAACGTGGCTGCGCCGGAGACTGGCGCTGAAGAAGGCTTCAGCTGGCAGGGGTTGGGGACCCCTGCCAGGAAAGGTATTTGTTTGCGAGGTGAGGGGGGTGCGAGGAGGCGCGAGGCGGTGGGGGGAGGTGAGGCGAAGCAAGGCGAGGTGTGGCAGGGTGGGGGGCGGGCGGCACTCAAAATGTGCCCCCAACCTCAGGCTCTGGCCCCCTCCCACCATAAGGTCTGACTATGCCCCTGGTGCCCACTCTACCTGATTAGCACAGGGTACACCTACTCTCCACCCATAGACACACTTCCTGTGCTAAAAACATTTTAGCGCAGGATTAGCACTCGCAACTCGCCGCACTACCATGGGATTCCTCAGTACATCACGCAGCAGTGCTTTTGGCATGCGGTATGCACGCACTAGTGCTTACTCTGGCTTAGAAAAAGGGCTCCTTTCCCCCAGATTCTATATATGGTGCCTAGAGTCCACACGGAGATACATGCGTAACTTAATTGAACAAGGTAGTCAGCATTTTTAACAGCACTTCACAAGCAATAACGAGCACTAATTGGCAATAATTACAATATATGCTTGGAAATCGCTAAGCGTATTCTATAAAGAACTGCACCTAGATTGCAAAGCACGCAGTTCAAAATAAACACGCGTAGCTTAAAAGGGGCGTTTTTATGGGCATTCCAAAATTTCCACATGTCATTACAGTATATAAGACATAAGCATCGCCACACTGAGACAGACCAAAGGTCCATCTAGCCCAGCACCCTGTCTCCGACAGTGGCCAGTCCAGGTCACAATCACCAGACAAGATCCACAGAGCAAAGCATTTTGTACTGCTTGTCCCAGGAATAGTGGATTTTTCCCTATGTTCCTTTAATAAGATTCTATGGCCTTTTCCTTCAGGAAGCCGTCCAAACCTTTCTTAAACTCTGCTGAGCTAACCGCCTTAACCACATTCTCTGGCAATGAATTCCAGAGTCGAATTACGCGTTGAGTAAAGAAAACTTTTCTCTTATTAGTTTTAAACTTACTGCACTCCAGCTTCATCGCATGCCCCCTTGTCCTAGTATTATTGGAAAGCATAAACAGACACTCCATATCTATCTTTTCCTACTCCACTCATTATTTTATAGACCTCTATCATATCACCCCTCAGCCGCCTTTTCTCCAAGCTGAAGAGCCCCAGCCGCTTTAGCCTTTCCTCATAGGAAAGTCGTCCCATCCCCTTAATCATCTTTGTCGCCCTTCTCTGCACCTTTTCCAATTCCACTATATCTTTTTTGAGGTGCGGCACATATGGGTCAGTGCACATAAATTTACGGGTATGGATTTATACAGGTTTTTATTGGCGTAAATGGAATGCTCGTAGATTTAGGCACTACAGTATCGACTACATGTATTCTATACACTGTGCCTAAATTTTTTAGAATACGTTTAGTTCCGCATGGATTTTTTTAGGCACCATATATTTATTTTATTTATTGTTTGCATTTGTATCCCACATTTTCCCACCTCTTTGCGGGCTCAGTGTGGCTTACAATAAGATATGAATACAGAGAATACAGTTGATACAAATTGGTTATGGGTTACATTGTACAAGTTATGATAATCAAATTATCATTAGGAATATCACAATGGGACATCAACAGGGAGACTTTGGGAGGAGATAATAGGAAGTTTAAGGGTAGTGTTAAGACATTTAGGCACATGGTTTACCTATTCCTGTAAGTATATGTATGAGTAATGTGGAATTGGGGGGAATGAGAGATCTTGAGTGGATGTGTGATGCATTGATGTAAGTGAGTGTAGACTCTTATGTGTTTTGGTATAGAATCTAGCCCTTAATGTGTAGTTTACTGTGCGATAATTGCTAAGGGGGGGGGGGGGGAGAGAAGTTGTCAAAGTAAGCTACTGTCAAGAAAGGTTATTTTAGCTCAAGTCAAGCTACTTTAGCACAGGGTCCCATATTATGCAATGAGACTGTGTGCTAAGATAGCCTTTTGGTAAAATAACCCATCTGAATGGTAGCCCATGTTGATTACTTCCTTCCTAAATTACCACAAAGTCCCTTAATGTGGCCCTGCGCTAATAGTTACATGGTAAAACCATGTGTTAAATGCTTAATGTGCTTTAGTAAAGGGACCTCATAGTTTATTAATCATTACCTGAGATTTTGTACCTTATTTTCATAGCAAGGCAAAAATTCATGTAAGCTGGCATTCTGGTGCATTCTAAAATTATCCCCCCTGTTTACCAAGCTGCACGCTAATGCCGACACAGCCCATTCACTTTGAATGGACTGTGTCGGCATTGCCACACAGCTTAGTAAATGGGGGTGAGGAGGGTATATTTTGTTTATATTTTTTTTGTTTTGCTGTATTGTATTGTTTTTGAATTTTTATTGTAACATGCCCTGAGTGATATCTATTTAGATGTGAAATCAAGTTGAAATAATCCTATATAATAAAACGCACCTCCAACATTCTGAAGCTGACTGCATGGCTGAGGCATTCCTGCTCTCTGTATCCATCTCCTGAATTGACATCACGTACTTCCGGGTTCGTCACAAGCAGAAGTGACCAACCACACAAGGTTTCTCGGCTTCAGAATGTTGGAGGTGCATTCTATTAAATAGGATTGGTCAGTTCCTTGAAGCACAGCCAGAGCTCAGCGTCCTGCACAGTAACGCTCAGACACCAGAGAGAGGGGGGGTCTGACACCAGAGAGAGGGAGGGAGGGGGGGCTGACACCAAAGGGGGGGAGGTATCTCTGTCACACACACACTCTCTTACACACTCATGCACTCAGTCTCACAGAGAGTCTGTGTCTCACACACACACTCTCTCTTGCACACACTGTATCTGTGTGAAACACACACTCTCTCTCTCTTAACCTGTCTCACATACGCACTTGCACACACTCTCATTCTCACACACACACTCTATCTCTCACAGACACACTCGCACCCAGACTCACTCTCTCTCTCTCTCACACACACACTCGCACATTCACTCTCTCTCTCTCACACACAGTCACTCTCACATACACTCTCTCAAACATACACACTCCGAGGAAAACCTTGCTAGCGCCTGTTTCATTTGTGTCAGAAACGGGCCTTTTTTACTAGTAATAATAATAACAACATGGAAAAAAACATCTCTATACCACTGAACCTGTGCCAAGAGATATTTTCTTTTTTGTATTTGTACTTAAAATGACCCTTTGGAGATATTTTTTTTTTTTTAATTTTAATGAATGCAGTGTTTATGACTTTTGCTTCATTAGAATTTTCTGTTCCCTCATAACTGCATGCAGCCAATGAAAGAAAAATAAAAGTCTATTGTCTAGTTTTTCTTCAGCGTGCACACTTTTGAAATAGCTCTATATTTTTGACACAATTATATCACAACGCTCACTGATAAAACATAATCCACCTGATGCATCGCTTCCTATCAGAAGATAAAAAAGATACGATGAACAGATATCAGCCAGGTCTCTGGCTCATATTCCTGCTCCCTGCTGGAAAACTAGACATCGTAAAAGGCTAGCACAGCTTCAATAGTATGGATTTATTTATTGATTGATTGATTGCATTTGTATCCCACATTTTCCCACCTCTTTGCAGGCTCAATGTGGCTTACAGTACATCATGGATAGTGGAAATAAGAAGAGAAAAGACATTTGGTATTACAGAAGGATTTTGGGTTACATGACAATGAAAGAAACATGATTGTAATATAACAGAAAAACATTATAAGACAGTTCAGGATACATGTGGGGAATTCACATGTGTTGATCTTTGTGATATGTCTTGTTAAAGATTGTCTTGCTGCAGCCAGGAACATTGTGCATTCCCAGCCACAACAACGACAGTAGGCCTCACCTAACCACCTATAATTCTTAGTGTCAGAGGTTAAATTAAAAAAAGTCCCTCCCCCTGCTTCCCCCATCTCCATGGGATACTGATGAGGGGCATTTCCCCCATATCTGAACCCCTATAAGGTAAGAAAAGAGTGACTTCAAATGGAAAATCCAAGTCCCGCCCCTTCTAAAATAAATTACAGCTCCTCACCAATTCCTATCACCTATACCTGAGGGTTCTAACGGGCAGGGCTGCCGAGAGGGGGGGACAGGGGGGACAAAAGTCCTGGGGCCCGGGCCTCCAGGGGGGCCCGGCGCCGCCTGGCCTGCCCTCTGTCACTGCCTGGCCCGCCCTCCGTCACTCCCAGAACTAACCTTAAGCCTCCTTTCACTTTGCAGCAAGCAGCAGCAGGTCAGGCCACTCCTTCCTTCCATGTCCTGCCCTCGCCTGACATAACGTCCGCGAGGGCGGGGCATGGAAGGAAGGAGGAGAGGTCTGCCCTGCCGCTGCTTGCTGCGAAGTGAAAGGAGACTTAAGGTTAGTTCCGAGGGCCCGGCCCGATAGCGGGTGGGGGGGGGGCCGGCAACCTCGGGTGGGTGGGCGGCAGGGGGGCCCGGTGATCTTGGGTGGGCGGCGACCTCAGGTGGGCGGGGCCCGGCGATCTCGGGTGAGCGGCGACCTCGGGTGGGGGGGAGGCCCGGGGGCGGCCTTGTCCCGGGCCCGGCTCCGGCTCTAGGCGGCCCTGCTAACGGGGGCAGAAGTGAACCCAGTTACTCTGACCCCAGTAGCTCCATTTTCAAAAAATGGCACCACTTGAGGCTCCGGAGGGACACCGCAAAAGCGGAGGAACGTGTTCTACTACGTCAACAAATACAAGCGAAAGGAGTAGTGTGCGTCACACACTAACCCTCCTTCTTGGATCACAACTTTATCAAGTCTGTTTTCCAGTGACTACCATTGTTTAGACTCTTCATTGATCTTATGTACAGACCCCTGACGTAGGCTTTATGCCGAAACACAGTGCTGTGTTGGGTCCTGAAGAATAAAGGTTTTATTTACTACTAGTAAAAAAGCCCCATTTCTGATGCAAATGAAACGGGGGGGGCTAGCAATGTTTTCTTCTGTGTGCATGTGGGAGTGTGTGTGTCCCTGCCCTCTGGCCTCTCTCCCCTCCCCCCTCTGAGTCCTTCACTGTTACAGAGCCAGTGATTTGATTTCGTGCTCTGCTGTTTTCCTTCACTGACTGTGTTACAGAGAGGGCGGGGCAGACACTCATAGGGAAACCGGATATCTCGCCCCCTTCACACTTCCGGCTGGAGGCTTCATAGAACGTTGGTGTTGCTTTTTATATAGAGAGATATGCCTTGTCCTGGTGTTTCTTAACAGGAGAGCCCCTGCTGGTCACACTACTCCTTTCGCTGGACCATTTGAGGCCCTGCCAGTGAGCAAGCCTAGGAGTAGCACTGCAAAACTACCCCTAGGGGTTCAGGCAGTGACATTTTTGAAAAGTAGCCTCAGGGCAGTAGTGACCGATGATCATTCCAGAGTTAATAGTGGGTGGGTGCAAGATAGGGACTCTGTAGTTTTTAAAACAAAGGACGGGGCTTGGGTTTTATTTTTTTTTTTATTTATACTTTTCCTTACCTTGTGAGTGTGAAATGAAGCCAGACATGAAGCCAACCACCAATTTTGGCTGGGAAAGAGGAGGCAGTCTCTTTAGTGCAACAGGCAGGCCCTGTAAGTTGCTCCTCTGAAGGTGTTGTATTTCCAGATTTCCATTAATAACTCAGCTTGTTTAGTTAAACGCAAGCTGCATTATTCAATTTGCATAGTAATGAACTAATTTCAGTGTACTGCATATGACTCATCGTCATTTTTTAACATGCCTTCAGCCAGGTTTTCATGTGTCATGACCAAATAACTTCAGTGAGGCACAATTGACATGCTTTATAGAATTTTTACATGTTAATTATACTTTGTCTTGTTATTGTCATAATTTGGCTTAGTAAAGAGTCCTCTTAGGTCAAGGGGCTCCCATAGCTGGTCCTGGAGGAAACCAGCCAATCGGGTTTTCAGGATATCCACAATTAAAATGCATGAGAGAGATTTGCATACCAATTCAATCTCATGAATATTCATTGTGGATGTCCTGAAAACCTGACTGGCTGCAGGTTTGGGAATCACTGTCTTAGACTGTACGAGGGTAATTCTCTATAGATCACCGAAAGTTAGGTGCCAGGATGATACACATAGCTGCTGTTATAGAATACCAGCATAAGACCACATTTATTTACCTAACTTTAGGCTAACTCAGGCCCAGATGCACAAAACCTATCAAGCCAGCAACATGCTTTTTTTTAACTGGTCCTAACTGGTTTTACGATTACGGAGTTCAGCAAGACATGCACAAAGGGGTTCTGCGGGATCTTTTCCTGTCGTGGTATCAGCCGATGAGAATTGTATGCGAAGTTATTTTAATTTATTTTAATGAGCTAATTAATTAGGATGTGGTAACAGCTGTTAGTGTATCTGGTTTTAAAAAAGGTTTGGACAAATTCCTGGAGGAAAAGTCCATAGAGGGGTATAATTGAACGAAAATGTCTATCTCCATGAGCATTTATCTCCGAGAACGGGTCCGTGAAGGGGCGGACCGAACCGTATTTTCGAAAAAAATAGACGTCCATGTTTTATTCGACAATTTGTGAACTGGGCATTTTTGTTTTTCAGTGATAATGGAAAATGAAAGCGCCCAGCTCAAAAACAAATAAATCCAAGGCATTTGTTCGTGGGAGGGGCCAGGAGTCGTAGTGCACTGGTCCCCCTCACATGCCAGGACACCAACCGGGCACCCTAGGGGGCACTTTTACAAAAACAAAAAAAAAAGGTAAAAGAGCTCCCAGGTGCATAGCACCCTTCCCTTGTGTGTTGAGCCCCCCAAATCCCCCTCAAAACCCACTGCCCACAAGTCTACACCATTACTATAGACCTAAGGGGTGAAGGGGGGCACCTACATGTGGGTACAGTGGGTTTGGGGGGGTTGGACGACTAAGCATTAAGCAGCACAATTGTAACAGGTAGGGGGGGATGGGCCTGGGTCCACCTGCCTGAAGTCCACTGCACCCCCTAACAACTGCTCCAGGGACCTGTATACTGCTGCCAGGGAGGTGGGTATGACATTTGAGGGTCAAAAATAAAAAGTTGTGAAACATCATTTTTTGTGGTGGGAGGGGGTTAGTGACCACTGGGGGAGTCAGGGGAGGTCATCCCTGATTCCCTTTGGTGGTAATCTGGTCATTTAGGGCACTTTTTGGGGCCTTATTCATGAAAAAACAGGGTCCAGGAAAAGTGCCCTAAATTCTAGCTACAAACGCATACTTTTTTTCCATTATCGGCGAAAGGCGCCCATCTCTGTTTGGGTGATAACCACGCCCCTGTCCCGCCTTCACCACGCCTCCGACACGCCCCCGTCAACTTTGTACGCTTCCGCGATGGAGTGCAGTTGAAAACGTCCAAGTTCAGCTTTTGATTATACCGCGTTATTCGTTTTTGGGAGATAAACGCCTATCTCCCGATTTAGGTCGCAATATAGGCGTTTTTGTCTTTCGATTATAAGCTGGATAGTCTGCTATTGAGACAGACATGGGAAGCACCTGCTTGCCCTGGGATTTCTAGTATGGAGTGTTGCCACGATATGGGTTTCTGCCAGGTACTTGTGACCTGGCTTGGAAAACAGTATACTGGGCTAGATGGACCATTCTGTACTATTCAAAATGTGCATTCTGAGTGATGCACAGAAAGGACTGCCCATCTGCTGGGCAGGGGGAGAGCACATCTCCCCAGAAATCAGGCTCGCGGTTATCGTTGCTTTGTATAGCTTTCTGTGAAAAGCACTTGTGCCGTTGATAATTGTGAAAAAAAAGCTACACACGGCTTTCATGCACGCAGTTTGCATGTGTGTATGAAAGTCAACATAGTAGCATATGCAGAGCTGCCACGCTTAGCGATAGGCTGTTCTGCGCATGCTCAGCTGACTGATTGGCTTCCCGCCTACTGAGCTGGTCGCTATTTTTACGAGCAGCTCATTTACATCTGTTTTTTGGGGGCATCACTCGCTATTTCCACCTCAGTCATTTTTACCGAAGTGGAAATAGCAATCAGTGCTTTACCGGGACTTTGGTGCATTTTCCTCTCAATGGTTGGTGTAAATGCATCTTACTGTAGGCAGTTAGGCGTCTAAATGATAGTATTCTATAACCCATGTTCATATCTTCCTGACATGCCCTCGACCCCCTCGTGCCTCACCCGGGGCTAAGCCCCCCTTAAAGTTGTGTGCTTTGGAATTTGACGGGCCAATGCTCAGAACTCTGGCGCTGTAGGGAACAGCGCAGGGAAATACCAAGGCAACTGTGAAGAAAAAAAACTTCCCAATTCTCTGCACTAATAGCATGCAAATTATATGCACGCTGTTAGCGTTGAGCATTGGGAAATTAAGGGGGAGGAACATGCCTGGTGCATGCACACAAGCTGTGGGGTAAGCCCAGTCAAACTGGGGAGCAGAGAGCCCGTGCTATATGTTTACAGGGTAAATGAGGACTTTGAACTGTACAGTACAAGAGACAGGATTCATGAAAGGGTTTCCATTTTCATTCTGTGCCTGTGCTCCTCTCCCTCCAATGACCCTGGATTGATCGCCCCATTCTAAGCGCTCGCCACTGATGCCAGTCCGAGAAGCTCCTCCGCCACCTGCTGTAATGAGCCGATTCTCAGAACGTATAAAGAGGAAAGGGAACCCGGTACAGTCAGGGTGCTTACGATGGCCCATCCCTCCCCCTGATTCTCACAGAGCCGCAAGGCCAGCACCAGGACCTTTTATTTACACCCTCTTCAGACACCCTAACACCAGCTCCGAGCTGGCATTAGGTTTTCAACGGTAAGGGCAGGGTTCGGTTTGTGCACTGTTTTTGAGCATTGGGAGGGAATAGCTAAGGACCTCATTTACATAGGATTGACTACATTTTAATGCTACTTGCAACCATCTTTGGCATGCACGTTGTCCCCAGCATTAGTGCCCTCTGAACCTTCTGCGTACTCTAATGCTGGCGCTATTCAAGTGCTAATCTCCTCTAATGCCGGAATAGGTTCTGAGCATCAGCCCATGAGTGCGCACCTTCTAGAATACTGACTAAGGGCAGTTTCCTGCATAACGGCTAATTGGTGCCAATTAGCACAAATTAAGGCCAATTATAGCCTATTATTGCTCTTTAATTTAATGATGAGTTGATAATTGGTATTAAGATACACATGCAACTGACCTTATTCTATAACTGTGCATGCAAATTGGAGAACTAGTTGCAAATATAAGCGTGCAACTTTCTAGAATTGGTGGTAGGTTCTTTGGGTTCAGGGAAGTACCTACCATACTTAAATGCAGTTCACCTTAAGCTGCCAATGAAAAGGCCTGAGCTAAAATACGAAAGTGCAAAAACCCTAAGAGAGAAACTTCACTGGCTCCCACTCAAGGAACGCATTGCGTTCAAGATCTGCACGATTGTACACAAAATCGTTCACGCAGACGCCCCAATCTACATGCTAAACCTCGTGGACTTGCCTCCCAGGAACGCCATAAGATTGTCCCGCATATTTCTCAATCTGCGCTTCCCCAGCTGTAAAGGACTAAAACACAAGATGATACACGCCACCACCTTCTCTTACATGAGCACGCAGCTGTGGAATGCATTGCCTACAGCCCTGAAAGCTATTGACGAAATAACTAACTTCCGCAAATCTTTGAAGACATATCTCTTCAATAAAGCCTACAAAGAGAACCCATAGCCTCACAAAACTACCTCACCAATCCTTCCAATCTCTAAAGCCCACCTTCCATACTATCCTGCCTAACACCTTTCTTCTCTCTTCCCTTACTTAATCTCTATACAATACTAAGTGTATGTGATATCATGGAATGACAATGTCATAACAAACTCTGTAAGCCACATTGAGCCTGCAAATAGGTGGGAAAATGTGGGATACAAATGCAATAAATAATAATAATAATAAAAATCCAAATAAAATAAAATATCAACGTCTCAAAGGTTTTAACAAATCCGTTGCCTCTAGGGTTAAAAAGCCTACTGTGTTTTGGGTAGATGTTTACATTCTTATCACAGAAAATTCATAAGGCGTTCTAGATTATTTCCAGGACAGTCTCAGTTATCTGTGTGAACTCTTGCCTAAACCTGTGTTAGTCAAAGGCATGATGAGATGAGACAGGATGAGATTGAATTACATCAGACCTGACATTCTTTAGTCCCTGAATAAACAGCACAATTTGTTCTACTGATTGTAGCTCCCTTTCTTTGCCTTAATTAAAGTGCTCAGCTGCCTTTTTCCCCAAGATGTTTTCCTACTTGTAGTTTTGGAAGCCTCATTTTCGCTCCTATTTCATTCCTTACGGCAGATGTTAGGGGTTTTTGGGGGGGACATGCACTGGGCTTTGCTGTAAGACCCACACATACTTTGTACCCATGGACCTACAACAGAATTTTCAAAGGCAAAATGTTTCTTTGACAAAATTCAGGCCATTAGGAGAAAATGGGTAATTTATACGCACATATATCGTACCTGCTACAAAACATGGAGATTAGAAAATACACTTTCATTCACCCTAAAGAAGGGTTTCTGAAGGCAGATCTCAGGACATAGCCAGCCAGTCTGGTTTTGCAAGATATTTACAATAAATATCTCCATTGTATGCAAATCCATTTCATACATATTCATTGTGGGTAACCTGAAAACCTGACCAGGGCCGCAGAGAGACTAAGCCGGGCCCCCCCCCCCCCCCCGCCCGCAGCCCTCGCCCCCCGCCACTGACGCCCTCGCCGCCTTCCCCACCGCTGCTGCAGTCTCTGGTCTCACCTGCCTGCCCTCGGCTCCGTCCGCCACTGGGCCCCCTGCATTAAAATCGGCAGCTCTTCAGCTGAGCTCCGTTTGGAAAGGCAGATCGCCCCCCTTTGGGCCTTCCTTCACTGTGTCCCACCCTCGTCTGATGTAACTTGCGGTTTCCGTGAGGGTGGGACACAGGGAGGGTCCGAAGGGAAGGGAGGCGATCTGCCTTTCCAAACGGAGCTCAGCTGAGGCGCTGCCGATTTTAATGCAGGGGGCCCAGTGGCAGACGGAGCAGAGGGCAGGCAGGTGAGACCGGGGACTGCAGCACCGGCGGCCTCAGCCCGGCACCGGGCCCCCCTTGGAGGCCCGGGGAACCTTGTCCCCCCTGTCCCCCCCCTCTCGGCAACCCTGAACCTGACAAGCTGAGTGTGTCCTGAGGATTGAGTTGAGAACCACTGCTCTAATTTAATGCCACCACCCCCCCCTTTTTTTTTGCTAACGGTGAAAATGTATTTATTTATTTTATAGTATGTGGTATACTGCCTTGCAATAATCAAAGTGGTTTTACAATGAGTGGGCAGGGTAGAATGAGGGTGGGGTATTGAGGGGCAATTAGAATGGGGGGTTTGATCAGGGGAAAGGTTGGAATGGGGATCTGATTGGGGAGGTAGGACTAGGGTTGGTCTTTGCTGGGGTTGGAATGGGGGAGGGGAGGGAAGTTCGAGGGGCTGTTCCTTGGATAATTTCGTCCAGCACTGCATTATATGCCCCCATCCTTTCTCCCAATGCATATTGGGCTAGATTCTCTATACCATGCCTAAAAAAAAATCAGTGCTGAAAAAAAAAATACATCTAGGCGTATTCTATAAACTGTGCCGAAATTTAGGTGCAGTTTATAGAATATGCCCAGCGCCTATTTTCTGTGACTATAGATCGTCGCAGCCATTTACGCCAATGAAAGCCTGTCAATGCTTAAATTACGCTCAGAACAAGCATATTCTATAACAGTGCACATAAATGTTAGGAATGCCGACGACCCGCCCATGACCTGCAAACAGCCACACCCTCTATTCAGATCCGCGTCTTATCATTTAAATTCATCATTTTATAGACTATGCTTAGACATTTGTGCATGCAAATCCTAATTAATGCAAGTTAGTGTCAATAATTGCTCGTTAAGTTCAATTATCTGCACTGATTGGCTTGTTAAACCAATTAAGTTGCCCTACATAGAATCTGGGGCTAACGTGGTGCATGTGAGGTAAATGCCTGCCCTGTGCACTTAATACGCTAAAAGATCATCCCGAACACACCTAAACCTCCACTTCCCCACTTGCAAAGGCCTGAAATACAAGACGCTGCACACGTCAACCTTTTCCCACAAGAGCACACAAGCTTGGAATACACTACCGCGCAACCTGAGAATGATTGACGATCAAGCTTCCTTCCGTAAACTACTAAAGACTCACCTGTTTGAACAAACTTACGGAAAGAGCCAACTCACATAGAGTCCATACTCACTGTTCATCAATGCAATATACATCCACTTTGATCCCTCATCCCGCAATCCAGTCTATCATACACTTATCCACGGAACTATGTACACCATATGTCTTTGTCTAACACTACCCTTTAGCTTCCCATTGTCCCCTTCCAATTATTTCTATGTTGATGTCCCATTGTCATATTCCTAATTTGATATTTGAATGTCTCGTATATCTTTGCACAATGTAATCCATAACCAAATTGTAACAAATGTATTTCTATTATTCATATCCTATTGTAAGCCACACTGAGCCCACAAAAAGGTGGGAAAATGTGGGATACAAATGCAATAAATAAATAAAATAAAAATACAGGGCAGATGCTGAGCACCACCCAATGTATTCACCACACAGGCTTTGCACTTTACTTTTTGCAGTTAAGATGAAGTAAGTGCAACTTACCACACATTAGTAAAAGAGCCCTAAGAATTGGCATATCTTTAACTACATGCTGCCTTATTGAATCCTAAAAATCTGCAAAAACGGTTATGTAAGTTGCATTCCTTTTTTGCAAGATGTAAGATTTTGTGCGCATTTCTGGAAAAGGAGAAACCCCGGTCTCTTACATGCATAGGTTTCACTGGGTTTCTTGCGTCAATGGCTAGAACTATTGAGGCAGACTTTCAGTTTTACCTTTTGAACTGCCAGCGCATCTTTGCATATTGCAAAGCAGGAGAAAGAAGCTTCATCAATGTGAAAAAAATGGTTGGAACTACCTGGCAGTCCATTCTCCCCTTGCTCTCCTTTCTGCCCTGATCCTGAGGTGCAGCAGTCACAGCAGTTGAAGAAGAAATCGCTTGTTTCCAGGGTAAAATTTTCAAATGGAAAGAGCGTTGAAGCAGTCTTGGAAGCCTGATTAATAGTGGATAGGTCAGTGGTCGAGTCACTTGTTTCTAACATGTCAGTGAAGCTGGTTTCATCGGTGGGAGGGACAATGGACGTCTCCAAATCATTTGGGAGCTCATAATCTAGAGACTTCTTAGTGTACTTTGCTGGCTGAGTAGTTTTCCCCTCCATAGGTACAATGGCAAAAGTACAAATAAAGGTGACAGCGGGCCAAGAGAATATCCCCATATTTATATCTGTAAAAGATATGCACAACAACGATATTAAAGCTATATGGAACGTTCCATGTTAGTTGCAAGCAATCTGATTGGTTGGAATCTAAAGTATTATTTTTTTTATTTTTTAAAACTCCATTTATTTGCATAAACTATATGCATTTCTGCTTTTAAAAAGAAACAAAAATAAGAACAGATTATAAAAGAAACTTAGCACACTGTGGGGTCCTTTTACTAAGCTATGGGAAGCACTAATGCCATGCATACTGCTTCTTAAAAGGGCTTACTGTGGCGCACGCCTATTTTTAGCGTGCGCTAAAAACGTGAGTGTGCCTTAGTAAAAGACCCCCTAACTGATTTGTGCTTGAGACCGTACCACCTATAAAATAGGTGGTGGTAAGGGCTCATTTGCTAAATTTTTATTAATGGCTGTGCGCTAGTGACATTAGCACATGGCCATTATATTAAATCCTAAAAAGTCCGCTGGAAGTCTCGGCGGCCATTTTGAAGAGCGATCCGGCAACAGGGGAGGGTCAGCACCGGCAGTGGGCAGGCAAGACTGGGGATCTTTCCTGCCTGCCCCGAAGAATTCGCTGGACAACCTGGGTGGCTGGAGGGGGGACAGGGGAGAGAGGTGAGTCGCTGGACATGGGTGGCTGGAGGGGGGGGCAGGGGGAGAGGAGGGTCGCTGGACATGGGTGGCTGGAGGGGGACAGGGGAGAGAGGAGAGTCGCTGGATATGGATGGCTGGAGGGGGGGCAGGGGAGAGAGGAGAGTCGCTGGACATGGGTGGCTGGAGGGGGGCAGGGGGAGAGGAGGGTCGCTGGACATGGGTGGCTGGAGGGGATTTCAATGCAGGGGGCCCGGCCGGGTGGCGGATGGAGGGGGGGAGTGGAGGTGACCTCAGGGGGGATGGAGGGAGGGAATGGTAGCGACCCTGGGGGGGTGGAGGGGGAGCGGTGGCGGCCTCGGGGGTTGGAGGGGTGAGTGGCAACGACCTTGGGGGGCGTGGCGGCGAGGGTGGCAGGGGCATGGCCTTGTGCTGCTATTGTGCGGTTGGTCATTGCTGCGTGTGACATCTGCCTGATCTATGGAGCCTAGCAGACCAACTCCAAAGAAAGCCACGGACACAGGCAGCAAGACGCATAGAACGTTGGAGGTGAGAATTATTATATAGGATAATGGAAAAATCGGCCATTTTCCAGCTCCAGCAGAAATGGCCTTAGCGCATGGGAAAGACCCACTTAAGGACGCTCTAAGGCCACTTTCTACCACAGTTTTGTAAAAGGACCCCTGTGACTCTTACCTCTGGTTGATAGGACAGTAACAAACAAATCCCCTGGCCATCTGGAAATTCATAATAAAGGAATATTAATAAAATAGTCACCATTGCCTATTCTATACAGTTCAAAACTTGAAAACATCACAAGCATCTATACAGTTGTGTGTAATGACAAAAAGCCAAGCTGCGATTATTTACTCATGTCAGATCTACATCTCCATAGGCAAGAGGAATAAGAAATGTAAGTGTATATTATTGTTTTTGTTTTTGTTTTTGTAATAGCTGTTGCCCATTTGAAGTTGGGTAAAATGAAGCATGAGGTGATAAAATAGCCCATCTCAAGGTCAAACAGAGTGTCAGGGAGGATTTCAAATCAGAACAAATGGGCACTTCATGTGTTCCAAGTACTGGGTCCTATCTTTTTTTTTTTCCCCCTTGACTCTGAAAGAGAGATTCATGGTTTTGTCCTTCTGTACTACGATGAGGACTGGTTCTTCAGGATAATCAATCTATTCAAATCAGCTCGAAGCCATATGTGTGCAGATATATCTGCTGAATATCCATTGTAAAAATTCGGAAAAGCAGAGCTGTCTAAGAATCCCTGACTCTTAAATTTGAGGTTCCCAACTCTGTTCTTAGTTTTCAGGATACCCATATTGAATATGCATGACACAAATTTTATAATACTAAGGTGGTTATTTTAGAAGCTGTACTCATGGTTTGGATGTCTGAAAACTGGCATTTAGATATCCATATTGCACTGGTGTCTAAATCCCAATTTTATAAAGCCAGGATATGGACATCTAAAACTGCAGTATGTCTATATCACAGGGCATGGTCTGGCACATGCAGCCAATACTCAGTGCTATATCCTACACTGACTACATAGTTTGTTACCTTTAGATTGTAAGCTCTCTTGAGCAGGGACTGTCCTTCCCCATGTTTAAACTTGTACAGCGCTGCGTAACCCTGGCAGCGCTATAGAAATGCTAAGTAGTAGTAGTAGTAGTAGTAGCTATATCCATATAGCTAACCAGGCAAAGTTAGGAAAGCTATTGATGCAGTCCAATATGCCTGGCTAGCTATGTAGGTAATGGCATTGAATATCATTGGTGCCCATATAACTCATGGTTCCACCCCAGGCTGCCCTGGCACTAACGAGAGAGTCCAGAGGTTAAAATAAAATAAAATGTAGATCAGATTAGTCCAAAGTAGTCCTGGAAGAAAAGCCCTTAGTCTATTATTGAGATGGACATGGGGGAAGCCACAGCTGGCCCCGGGATAGGTAGTATGGAATGTTGCTACTATTTGAGATTTTGACTGGAATGTTGCTACTATTTGAGATTCTGAATGGAATGTTGCTACTCTTTGGGGTTCTACATGGAATGTTGCTACTCTTTGGGGTTCTACATGGAATGTTGCTACTCTTTAGGGTTCTACATAGAATGTTACTACTATTTGAGATTCTGAATGGAATGTTGCTACTCTTTGGGGTTCTACATGGAATGTTGCTACTATTTGAGATTCTGAATGGAATGTTGCTACTCTTTGGGGTTCTATATAGAATGTTGCTACTCTTTGGGGTTCTGCCAGGTGCATGTGACCTGGATTGGCCACTGTTGGAAGCAGGATACTGGGCTAGATGGACCAATGGTCTGACCCAGTATGACTATTCTTATGTTCTTAGAGTTTATTTATAACACAGCAGAACTTGTTATTTATTTATAATACAAGTTCTGTTGTGTTGTAAATAAATTCTACTTTGGACTAATCTGGTCTACATTTTGTTTTTCACCTGTGGTTGCTCTAGATTTTGTATACCAATTGCCTTCTTGCTTCTTAGGACTAATGAGAAAGTGCCACAGCAGTCAGAGTGAATATCCAGCAGCACCATCCAGGTATGTGCTGCTGGGTATCTGCTCTTGAGTCAAAACAAAAGGAGTGGGAACTGGATCAGGCTTTTCAAAAACAGACTCAGGGTGCTTGATACGTGCTGATGTTCACATTTGTCACTGGTGACACGGCTTGTGAAATGGACTTAAGCTGATCTTTAAAAAACCGTTGCTAAATGAAAAGGTTGTATAGTAGCAAGTTAAATTCCACTTTTAAAGACCAGCTTAAGTCCATTTCACAAGCCTTGTCACCAAGCACAATTGTGAACATCAGCATACGTATCAAGCGTCCTGAGTCTGTTTTTGAAGAGCCTGATCCAGTTCTCACTTCTTGTGTTTTGACTCTACTCACCTCCTGGGATCTCTCTGTTCCTTCCACTGCCGTGGTTCCTTTGCATCTGTTTGAACCGGGTATCTGCTCTCAACATGATTTAACAAGGCAGTTAATGTGCCCTGAATATCAACCGCCAGTATATATATATAAGAAAAAAACAAGTGACTTAACCAACTACCACCCAGTAGCATCTATCCCTCTGGTAACCAAACTAATGGAAAGTATGGTAACCAAGCAGCTTACCGACTACTTAAACAAATTCTCAATTCTACACGAATCTCAATCAGGATTTTGATTCAACCACAGCGCCGAAACAGTACTAATCACTCTTCTAACTAAATTTAAACAAGCAATTGCAACTGGTAACAGTATACTTCTCCTACAATTTGACATGTCCAGCGCATTTGACATGGTAAGCCATAAAATATTATTAAACATCCTAGAATACTTCGGAGTTGGAGGAAACATTCTTAGCTGGTTCAGAGGCTTCCTAACCACAAGAACATACCAAGTGAAATCTAATTCGAATACATCAGCTCCATGGAAACCTGAATGCGGAGTTCCCCAAGGATCACCACTCTCGCCAACTCTCTTCAACCTAATGATGACACCTCTGGTCAAATCGCTATCCAACCAAGGCCTCAATCCATACATACACGCAGATGACGTCACGATCTACATCCCGTTCTAACATGATCTAAAAGAAATCACTAACGAAATTAACCACAGCCTCCAAATCATGAAGTCATGGGCGGATGCATTTCAATTAAAACTTAATGCAGAAAAAACACAATGTCTTATCCTCTCATCACAACATAACACGAGTAAATCTACCACTATAATCACACCAAACTATACCCTTCCCGTCTCAGACAGCCTGAAAATTCTTGGAGTTACAATTGACCGAAATCTCACACTTGAAAGCCATGTGAAGAATGCAACAAAGAAAATGTTCCAATCAATGTGGAAACTCAAAAGCATAAAACCTTTCTTCCCTAGGGAAATATTTTGCAGCCTGGTACAATCAATGGTGCTAAGTCACCTAGACTACTGCAATGCGCTCTATGCTGGATGTAAAGAACAAATCATCAAGAAGCTTCAAACAGCCCAAAACACTGCAGCCAGACTCATATTTGGTAAAACAAAATACGAAAGTGCCAAACCCCTAAGAGAAAACTACACTGGCTTCCACTCAAAGAACGTAGTACATTCAAAGTCTGCACCCTGGTCCATAATTTCATTTACGGAGAGGCCCCGGTCTACATGTCAGACCTCATAGACTTACCACCCGGGAACTCTAAAAAATCAGCACGCACATTCCTGAATCTCCATTTCCCCAGCTGCAAAGGACTAAAATACAAATTAACACATGCACCCAGCTTTTCCTACTTAAACACGCAGCTATGGAATGCACTACCACTTGACGTGAAAAAAATGCGTGACTTAACCAACTTTCGGAAATCACTGAAGACCTGCCTCTTCAACAAGGCATACCGCAACGAACCATCATATGAACTTTAACGCAATACTACTTTCTCTTATCCCGAATTGTGATCTCTTTATACTTGATTGATCTACTATCCCTCATTTTCAAAGCACTTAGCCTCCCAAAGTTCCATAGAAACCTATGGAACTTAGCCTCCCAAAGTGCTTTGAAAATATGCCTCAATGTCACTCATGATCTTTATGTAATACCGCTTGTATCTCTCACTCTGGAATGGCGATTGCCATGACGGAACAATGTAAGCCACATTGAGCCTGCAAATAGGTGGGAAAATGTGGGATGCAAATGCAGCAAATAAATAAATAAATATACAGATATAGATATAAAAAATATCTATATATCTACAGGATATATGCATGGATATAGATATATAGATCATCAATCCTTGAAAAACCATGTCTTTTCACTGGTTATGAAGCACCTAAGGGACCCTTTTAATAAGCATGCCTAATGCTGCTTAGAATGGCATACCATGGGACATACTCAGATATCCTGCATTAACTGCCAGAGGTGAGCATACTAACCCCCTAATTCTATAAAAGCCACCAAAAATTGTGCACACAAATTTAGGCACACACCCAATTTGTGAATGCAATTAAAGAGGATGGCAGGTGGAGATTAACATAAAAAGTTGGCAGTGAGCGTTTTCCCCTGAGGAAGCCTATTTGGTGAAACGGGTCCCCATCGGGACCGCTCCTGCTATGAAGTTAAGTGACTTTTTGATATACACAGTATATATTTCTGCTTAGATGTAAGAAGCATATATTTATGTTCGCTTAGAAGATCTAAGAAGATTTCACGTTTAATAAAAAATGTTTTTGGAATTTTTTTAAAACCAATGATAGAGAACTGTGAGCTGTTTACATATCATAATTGTCTGCAGGTTTACCCGCTGCTTTAGTTAGGTAAGACAGCCACAGCCAACTGAGGATTTTTTTCCTCCTTTTTTTGGAAACACAAAGAAAAATTATTTAAAAAGAAATAAATGTAACGGTACTAAGCAAAAGGATTCTTAAGAAATGCCATGATCTGTCTGTTTATATTACACTAGCCGTTGAGCCCGTAAAAACAGGCTAGTAAAGGAAGGGGGGGGTTGAAAGCCCCCCCCCCCCCGGATAGGTCGCCGCCGCCGCCCCTCCCCCCTCCTCCCTCCAGAGTCCCCTCCGCCATCCCTCCACCCGGGTCGGGTACCTGGCTTCACTATTCAAACCCCCGGAACGCAGCACATAGCTCATCTGAGCTGCCGTCGGCCTTCCTTCTTCTCTGCTTGTGTTCCGCCCTCGTGTGACGTAACGTCGGCGAAGGCGGGACACAGGCAGGTAAGGAAGGCCAACGGCAGCTCAGATGAGCTGTGTGTTGCATTCCGGGGGTTTGAATAGTGAAGCCAGGTACCCGGGCCGGGTGGAGGGTGGGTGGCAGCGGCGGCGACTCCGGGTGGGTGGGGGGAGCAGTAGCGGCAATCCTGGGACGGCGGTTCCCTCACTCGCAGGTGTGCAGGTGCCCTCTCTGTCATGCCCCCGTCATCACGTATTGACGCGGGGGTGGGACAGAGAGGGTCTCTACTGCGCATTTGCGAGTGAGTACGCCTCTTGCCATTTATATGTTTGATGTTTCACAATCTGGAGTACATTTGTAATGTGATTTATCCACTATTTATATATTTTTGGGTGTTCTCACTTTTATAGTGATTCTCCTTTTTGATTTGTTTACTTTGATGTATAGATGGAAAATATAAAATGATTAAAAATTTTGTGTCAAGCATGTCTTCAGCTGTGTATGGTAAACTGTAATGTCTTCCATATTTCAGATTGCCTTGTTACTCTGCAAGACAGCAATAGAAGGGAGGTATAGCCTAGTGGTTAGTGCAGCGGACTTTGATCCAGGAGAACTGGGTTCAGTTTCCCCTGAAGCTCCTTGTGACAAAAGGTGTAGCTAGGTGAGGCACAAGGGGATCGGCTGCTCCCCTCAAATGGACTTCCAATGAAAACAGTGCCTATGTGGTTTTATAAACCTACTCAAGCCTATTATACTGTCTGCTCCCGCATTGCTGCTTCTGCTTGTGACTCTGGGCAAGTCACTTAACCCTCCATTGCCCCAGGTACAAAATAAGTACCTGTATATAATATGTAAACTGCTTTGATTGTAGTCACAGTAAGGCAGTAAATCAAGTCCCATCACCTTAATAGCACCAAAAACGTGTTCCTTTAAACAATTTTTAGTCTGTTAAAAGTGCCTATAGATACGTAGCTTAAAAAATAGGGTCATCATTTCCTCTGAAAGGAAATGAAGCCAAACAAAGTGAAAGTTGTCTTTCTAGGGCATCTCTCTTTTATGAACTACCATGGGTCAGAAAACCCCTGAAAATAAATCTACCTGAAAAACAGCAGAGCCTGTCTGAGCCAGGAGCAGGACAGAAGGCTTTCTGTTCCTGGAAACCTACCACCATGTTCATGCAATATGTTAAAGACTGGACACTCATCACCCCCCCCCCCCTTTCAGATTAGCTTTGCTATTTAACAGTGTTCACTATGACCGAGAACAGTCCCTTGCATTGTCAAAGTACTGTAACTCAAGCAATTACTAAGGTAATGGACTGTAGGCTTCACTGATGCAGAACATCAACTAAGCTGTTGGTCAGAAGTTTGACAAAACTCTATATTCTCAATACAAGCTAGTAGCCCAGAAGAAATATTGCAAAGAGATTATTTCTATGGTTTATTGTAGACATATCAAATATAACTAGGAGCAGATTAACTTAATGCAGTCAAGCCCTCTTTTTCAATCGCATCAAAAAGAAATCCTGCCACGATGAGCAGATGAAAGTAGCTTGCCTACGCTTTTAACGCAATGTAATGATTGTTTAAACTGGATTTAACATAACAGCGACTAAGCTGATATAATGCCACCACACTTCTGTAATATTAAATTGTTGTGGCTTTGTTATGCTTTCATTAAGTTGAAGGACTTGATACATTTGCTTAACAGTTGAAGTTATCACTCACCCCCTCTCCATATGAAAGTTGAAGAGGCAGAAGTCTGCCCTCAAAAACTGTAAAGCAATGCCATTTTTCACAGAAATATATTACATCCTAATTATTTTGCTGTACCGTGCCAAAATGTTAATGTTCGCTACTGATCCTGTGGAAGATAAACTGAAGAAAGAAAGTTTGTTCTCGCCTACCTTAATGACAGTTCTCTCTCTCTCATCAATACGCTCTGTAGATGACGCATGGGAAAAGTCAATGTACCCTCAACCAGGCATTCATTTATTTTATTGCTCTAATTATTTCACCCTTAGCCAATGAGCAACGCTGAAGGAGCCACAAATAAAGGGATTGGCTCGTGCTTCCTAAGGAAATAGAAGGGATACTGAAGTCTGAAACCATGCAAATAGTTTGGCTTGATTTCCACTATCTTGTTGTTCCTCTGCTGGCTTTAATCCATCACAGAAATAATGATCCACGCGATGATTTTGTGGTTTTTCAGGGCAAACTGTTTGAAAAGGAACATAATAGATCCTCGGAGTTTTTCCAAATATCAGTATCAAACCACTGTAGCTTTTTGAGAGGAAATAGGAAAAATTACAATGAAAAGTCCAAAATTTTATTTATTTATTTACTAGACATTTTGGCTTTCAAAACCATTAAACCAAAGGGGGTCTTTTACTAAGCTGCAGTAGCGTTTTTAGCTCCGGGTAGAAATCAGCTGGCAGTAAACGCGAAGACGCATTTCCACGTTTACCCCCAGCTGATTGCTACCATGAACTAAAAACGCTTCTGTGGCTTAGTAAAGACCCTCAAAGTACATAAGCAGACCAAGCTTGTTCAAACACAAAAGACAAAATATACAGGGTAATTCTGTAAAACTCACCTGCATTTGTTTTTCACACATAAATGCAGAAGTATGAGCCACGTTTGTGAATACGTGCCCTAAGCGCTATAGTGTAAACACATGCATAAGTGACATAGGGATGAATTCTATATATGGTGCCAAAAAAGCGCTATTCTATAAGCCACGCTTAAAGTTAGGCATGGTTTATAGAATAGCACTTACGCCATGGTATTGCACCTAACTTTAGGCACACCATTTCCACCAACTGAAACATGGTGCAAATGTATGCGCTTACATTAAGCGCATATCCCTGTTATTCTATGACAATGTGCGTTAATTTTAGGAATGCCCCTGTTACACCTATGACCCTCCCATTTCTGTGCCCCCTTTTTCAGATCGTGCATAAATCTTTTTCAGATCGTGGCTAAATTTACATTGCCTAAATGCCAATTAGATCTACTTAGTGCCAATAATTGCTTGTTAAAAAGTCGATTATCGGTGCTAATTAGCCTGTTATTCAATTAACTTGTATTCACAAACTGGGCATGCTTCCAAATTTGCACACGCAATTTTTTTGTGACTTTTATAAAATTAGGGGTGTACATGAAGGAAAGCATTGGCAAGATGTGGGTGTGTCAAGAATCAATGCGCATATCTTATTGAATACTATTTATTTGTTACATTTGTATCCCACATTTTCCCACTTATTTGCAGGCTCAATGTGGCGTTCGCCAAGACCGGTATAGAAACAATTACAAGGTCGAATAAAGGTGCGTTTGTTTCAGTCACAGTGGGGGTCGAAGAGAGGGAAGGTTATAAAGAGGGGAATAATCGAATGGCGACGGTGAAATAGATTGCCAGCGATCTATTTTGGCGGCGCCGCAAACAGCTGGCTGAACCGTATTATTGAAAAAGATGGCCGGCCATCTTTTCTTTCGATAATACAGTTTGGCCTGGCCAAATGCCAGAGTTCGCCGGGTTTGAGATTGCCGGTTTGTTTTTTAGCGATAATGGAAAAAAATGCTGGCGATCTCAAATCCGGCGAAATCCAAGGCATTTAGTCGTGGGAGGAGCCAGCATTTGTAGTGCACTGGTCCCCCTGACATGCCAGGACACCAACTTGGCACCCTAGGGGGCACTTCTAAAAATTAAAAATAATATATACAAATACCTCCCAGGTGCATAGCTCCCTTACCTTGGGTGCTGAGCTCCCCAAATCCCCCCCCCCCAAAACCCACTCCCAACTCTGCACCACTACCATAGTCCTTATGGGTGAAGGGGGCACCTACATGTGGGTACAGTGGGTTTTGGGGGTGGGGGTTGGAGGGCTCAACACTTACCACCACAAGTGTAACAGGTAGGGGGGGATGGGCCTGGGTCCGCCTGCCTGAAGTCCACTGCAACCAACAAAAACTGTTCCAGGGACCTGCATACTGCTGTCAGGGAGCTGGGTATGACATTTGAGGCTGGCAAAAAAAGGTTTTTATTTTTATTTTTTTAGTGTGGGAGGGGGTTGGTGACCACTGGGGGAGTGCGGGGAGGTCATCCCCCATTCTCTCCGGTGGTCATCTGGTGAGTTGGGGCACCTTTTTGAGGCTTGGTCATGAAAATAAAAGGACCAAGTAAAACCGGCGAAATACTGATTAATGCCGCTTTTTTTCCATTATGCACTGAAGCCGGCCATCTGGTAGCCACGCCCATGCCCACCCATGTCTCGCCTTCGCTACGCCATCGACACGCACCCTTGAACTTTCGCCAGCTCGGCAACGGGAAAGCAGCGATGGTGTCAAAAAAGCAGCTTTCGATTATACCGATTTCGCCGCTTTTGAGAGATCGCCAGCCATCTCCCGATTTATGTCGGAAGATGGCTGGCGATCACTTTCGAAAATAAGCCCGATAGTGTCCAGTACGATCGTTGGATTTGCTGTGTTGCAGAGTGTAGGCATCTATGTTGGGTCAGTAGGGTATGCCCTTTTGAACAGGTAGGTTTTTAGTGATTTCCTGAAGTTTAGATGGTCGTATAAGATATGAGCATTGAGTGGCGCATTTCGGTGTGCACACTTACACCTGCCATTGATCATGCTAATGCAGGATTTGTTCTATATTCTATAATGACATCAGAGTGCCCTGATGCTATTATAGGGTTGGCGCTCCCTATGATGCATTGGGACACCAAAAAGGAGGTGCCTTTTTACATAATTACCCTACATAAGATTTTTTTAAATATTGCTTAATTTATTACAGTACTTAAGAACCATTAAACTTCAGCACAAATGATGTTCTGTAAAAGTCCCTTTCTGATGAGTCATTCTTGAAACCCCTCTGTACCCCTTCGTAACAAGGACAACAGAAAAATATTACAAGATAGACCATCACTGAGAAGTTATAACGGTAAACAAAAGTTCTTGCTTACTTTAAAATGATCACATTTCACTGAACAAGTCTGATTATCTTTTCTATTTCCATCACATTTTGGTGATTTCAAATTACTTTCTAAGGTTAAATAAACAGGTACATTGGGAAAAATGCAAAACACTAAGTTCTGTGGCCAAGAATTGTCTTTATTTAGAAGAATTTGTTTACTTAGAAGTTTTTGGACCAAATTTATTTTATTAAAAGATTTGCTTTATACATCAGCAGAAAATTGAAAATCCTTTAAAAACTCAGATACACGTGGAGGGGCATAATCGAAAGGGACACCCAAGTTTTGCTGAGGATGTTCTCGTAAAATGTCCCAATGGAAGTGCAGGGAAACCCGTATTATCGAAACAGGATGGACGTCCATCTTTTGTTTCGATAATACAGTCGGAGACCCCCAAATCTTGAAATTTTGGTCGTCCTTAGAGATGGTTGTCCCTAGACTTGGTCATTTCTGATTTTCAGCGATAATGGAAACCAAGGACGCCCATCTCAGAAACGACCAAATGCAAGCCCTTTGGTCATGGGAGGAGCCAGCATTTGTAGGACACATGCCAGGACACCAACCGGGCACCCTAGGGGGCACTGCAGTGGACTTCACAAATTGCTCCCAGGTACATAGCTCCCTTACCTTGTGTGCTGAGCCCCCCACCCCCCCAAAACCCACTACCCACAACTGTACACCACTACCATAGCCCTTACGGGTGAAGGGGGACACCTAGATGTGGGTACAGTGGGTTTATGGTGGGTTTTGGAGGGCTCACATTTACCACCACAAGTGTAACAGGTAGGGGGGGTGGGCCTGGGTCCGCCTGCCTGAAGTGCACTGCACCCACTAAAACTGCTCCAGGGACCTGCATACTGCTGTGATGGACCTGAGTATGACATTTGAGGCTGGCACAAAATATTTTTAAAGATGTTTTTTTGAGGGTGGGAGGGGGTTAGTGACCATGGGGGGGAGTAAAGGGAGGTCATCCCCGATTCTCTCCGGTGGTCATCTGGTCAGTTCAGGCACCTTTTTGTGCCTTGGTCGTAAGAAAAACAGGACCAGGTAAAGTTGTCCAAGTGCTCATCAGGGACGCCCTTTTTTGCCATTATGGGTCAAGGACATCCATGTGTTAGGCACGCCCAAGTCCCACCTTCGCTATGCCTCTGACATGCCTCAGTGAACTTTGGTCATCCCCTGCGACAGAAAGCAGTTGGGGATGGCCAAAATCAGCTTTTGATTATACTGATTTGGGCGACCCTGTGAGAAGGACGCCCATCTTCCGATTTGTATCGAAAGATAGGCATCCTTCTCTTTCAAAAATGAGCCTGATAATATGCAAAGTGCACGGAACTTATTAAATTTTATTTTCCCCTTACAGATGCATCAATTTTCTCTTCATATCCCTCATAAATAAACAGGTCATTAAGAAAAGGAAAACAGAGTTTAGTATAATGCAATGTTTCCCTCTAAGCTCTGTAGGAGTCCTCCAACCACACGGCTGCCAATGGGAGGGAGTGCTTCAATATTGTGTTTTCAATCGCTAGGGACAGCCAGGTCCTCTGGGGTCCTGCAAAATTTGCCTGCCCCTCGCTATTGATCGTATGATATTGGAATAGCACCTCCACTGGTAGGAACGTAGCTGGAGGACTCCCACAGAGCTTTGAGGGAACATTGGTATAATGGCATATACCCCACTTCCCCATTGCCAGTTGTACCTTGCAGTACAAAGTGCCCTACGAAGAGAAATCAAGTCAAAACAATTTACGTGATTAATTTCAGAGTTAGCCACATAAATCATTTTTTGTTAAATTTGGTGCTGGCACATGCATTATCATTTGGGAGGAAATCTCAATGCCCAGCCAAAGGATATCGGATAGCAAGAAGCATCCCAGGAGGCATTATGTGAAAAAAAAATAGATAGAGGATAATACTGTAACAGGTCACCTATGTATGAAGGTCAAGTAGGTGCCTAGTTCAAGCCTATTTTGCAAAGACACATAAGTGCCTAAAATAGTAAGGCCAAAGCAGCAGCAATCATGCCTAGATGGAAACCACAGACATTTACATCTGGTTATTGTTGATTGTCTCTTGTTTGTGATTGGATGAATGTGTCAGCTGGCTGTTAAAAAAACACTAATGCCATCCTAGTTCCTTTGTAGCAGCAAAATGGGACCATAGCGTAAGAGAGAGAGAAAAACGGAGACCTTGAAGCAGGCCTCTATAGCCCATACTCTTCGGTCTGTGACTGATAACAGGCTTGTTACCCCCACCCCCTTCCAAAGCTAGATGGGAATCTATTGCTTTCTACTTTCTCACACCAGCATTATGGAATTCACTCCCACAGCCAGTGGCGTAGCAAGGGGGGGCGGGGGCGGTCCGCCCCGGGTGTCAGCTCGGGGAGGGGTGCTCCCTGCCAGCTCCTCCCCCCCTCGGCGCATCGACACCCCTCCCCCAGTGCCCACCCTCCTCCATCCAACCAGCTCCCTATCTTTAAAAAAATATCGAATCCGAAGCGAGGCGCAGCGCCTCGCGCCTGCACGTAAAAGAAATGTGCACCGTCTCATCGGGCCTTCCCTCGCTCTGTCTGTCCCGCCCTTGCGGAAATAGGAAGTTGCGTCAGCGGAGGGCGGGACAGACAGAGCGAGGGAAGGCCCGATGAGACGGTGCCCATTTCTTTTACGTGCAGGCGCGAGGCGCTGCGCCTCGCTTCGGATTCCGATATTTTTTTAAAGGTAGGGAGCTGGTTGGACGGAAGAGGGTGGGCACTGGGTCAGGGGGTGTCGATGCGCCGAGGGGGGTATGTCATCGTGCTGCACCCAGGGGGGGGTGAAACGGCAAACCGCCCTGCCCCGGGTGGCAGCCTGCCTCGCTACGCCACTGCCCACAGCATCTGCATCTCGAGAAGTCCTATACTCTTTTTAGAGCCTCTTTGAAGACTTATTTTTTCAATCATCTTTTGAACCTTAATACCTGGCCATGAGCCCTGTGGCGGTCGGTTTGACCTTTGAATGACTGCTAGATGTGAATAATTGGATATTCTTTTTTTATAGGCAGTCCTTATTGAATGTTCTTTTCTATCAAATTAAGAAGTTCTTTCCTACTAATGTATTTTTAATTGTAAACCATTTTGATTTGTCTCAATTAGAAATGGTACAACAAACCTAATAAATAATAAATGATAAACAAATATATTGCATTAGATTATGCAGCCGTGCTAAGATTGATTATGTAGTCACATGGAACCTTCAGATAACTGTGCGTACAGAGGCAGTACGTGCTACGGTGAAGTTACTTCACCAGAGCAAACTTCGGCTTTACTAAATATTTCAGATTCGTTCTTCAGGAATCAACTGAACATCAACACACAGGGACTCCTGAGGCAGGCCAGAGCGGCTGAAACACGACTCGTGTCGAGTCCAGTCTTTATCAATAAACTCTTGCTGTGAACTTTTTCTGAGTCCACTACTAGTTTCATTGACATCATCCATCGTGTCACCTTCACTGTGCCTTTCCCCCAGACACTCCTGACCGCATGACCATGCGACAGGGAGCCCTTACTGCCACCCACTGAGGTGGCGATAAGGGCTCCCGCACTAACCCTGCAGTAACCGGGCAGCACTATGCCAGGTTACCATTGGGCTACTGCCACGCAAGCCATTTCTGGGGGGGGGGGCGGTTCTTCGTCCCTTGGAAATGGCACACGCTCAAGGCGGGACTAGCCGGCGGTAGTCCCGAAAGAGCGAACGGTAAGTCCGCGCTGGGCTTACCACTGCTCTGTAAAAGAGACCCTTAACTTTCAGGTCCCTTCTGCAGATGCCCTTTGGCACACCCCCTTCCCCTCAAAAGCTTCTGCCCTAGACTAGTGCCTAGTCCTGCATGACGGTTGAGCTGGTTCTGCCTACCCGTGATATTTCCACATACATACTTTTTTACATAGATACGTTAGCCACGCAAGTTTTTAAAAGGTGTTTTCTATATGTAAAACAGGCTTCTCACATGGAACTGTGATAGAACTATCCCCTATATTACTGCAGAAGTGTTTCACTGTTTTGCCTGAAATTATGCAATATCCAGTACCTTTTCTGAACAGCAGTAATTTAGAAGAGGAATTATCATAGAAGGTCGTGAGTAATGGTGCATGCTTTTAAAAATCAGCCCTCCCTTCCTTCCTTGTATCTTTCAGCCCAAGGCTTCCAGTTGGTTCTAACAGAAGCATGATAGCTGGAATTGGGTTGCTGATGTCACTGCGGGAATGCAGCTTCCTAGATGGAACTGCAGGAACAGTGCAGCGATTTCACGGCTGCAGTTAACATTAAAAGTCAAATTCCCTCTGTCACATTCAAGCCGTAAAATATTAGAATTGCTTTTTAAACCAGATGGCATTTCCAAAATCACAGTCTTATATGGTGATTGCAGGGCTCATTTACAGCAGTAGCATTTAAAAATTCCCTACCAGTCCTTCGTCAATAATGCTATTATTTAATGGGCTATATGGGATGAGTGCACATTAAGCAATGGCAAACATGAATGTTATTATTTACATATTAATGTGCTAAGTCCCTTAAATAAAAGTTAAACAGTGATATATAATCAAAGTAAGTGAACAGTAGATAATCAGCATTGTAGAAAAACAGCAAAATAGGAAAACTACATAAAAAAGCTTTTGGGGGAGAAAACTGTTAATGTGAATATAAACCAGGAGGGGTTATATTCAAGGGTACAGTAGTTTCCCCCCACCCCCCCCCCCCCAAATGATGAGCATTTCTTTCTCCCAATCCCCCCCCCCCCCTCCCTGTGGTTTGCCAGTATTTTATTTCATTGGCTGTGAAAGAGATACTTGCAATACGCTTCGCCTATTTCATACCAGAGTCACACTCATAGAGTCTTTTCTAAGTGGCCATGAGCTGGCAGCGTGGTGGCTTTTTGTTACACCAGAAGTACTGATCCTTGAGGGTATGTTCTGGCAAATACCAGCATTTCTTCCTCCTCACCCCTTGCCTTGCCTTGGGATTGCTGGATATGTGTTAATGTTTCAGGCAGTTAGGTGGGGTAAAGAAATTACAGTTGACTGCTAATGGATATTTAGACTTTAGGTGCGGATGAAGACTTACCTGTTCCAGAAATTTGTGTAGTGAACTGATTATGGTAGAGGGTGTAGATTTTATATGTACGTTATAATTGTATTTCTGATTGTGGCCTTCTAGTTTGTATTGTGATCTATATCGAACTGTAAGGTTTTTTATAAAATATAAGAATAAACTATTATGTCGTGTTATGTCATTTGTTCCTCCACGCCAGCCCCCACCCCACCCACTCCTCACAGTTGCTGGCATTTATTCCTCCACCAGCCAGCACACAGTTTCTCTGTCAGCATCTGCTGGAGCTAGGAACCGCTGCAATACCGGTAACCACCTGAATATAAACTGAGATAAATCTCGGTTACATACAAATCATAGGAGTATATCTCTCTTTATAGATAAATAGATGAGAAGGAATGTACAGTAGGAATGCAAGTACATTTACTCCATAATATATGCAATGAAATAACATATTAGATAGGCACAAAAATTGAAACATTTTATTCAGAAAATCCCATTTTACATAAAATTGCACGGACTTATTCAAAGCAACTAACACTGGCATTGTACATATTTAAGCTGTTTATGAGAATACTCCAATTCTTTGTACCACTTTTTAATGTCTACAAATTGACTAATCAGGGATGGATCCTATGAGAAAACCAGAAAACACGGAGTCAGTGCTTTCATTTGCAATCAATCCATTTTCAGAAGCATTCAATATCTGAAGCCAAACTTCATCATCCTCGTTAAGATGAAGGAGTACAGATCCAGACACTTGACATGCCTGATGTTCACTTGGCCTAGTCAAGGTCTGTAGAATTATTTTTCTGTTATGGAAAAGTGCAACTTTGAGTGGTTTACTAGAGACACTCAGATGGTAACTAAAAAAGTAGATGCCTGCGATGTTAGCTGTAAATATACCTGATTTGCTGTTGTAGACCTGGTTGCCATTTAAAAAACTTTTTTCAAATCTCACTGGTGATCCTGGTGGTGGATAGCTTCTTTGTCTTAGCAGACCAACAGAGAAGGCCGAGTCCTCATGTTCTGTGCAGTCACACGTCTGTCCCCTCTCACCTTTTTGTCCAGGAATTCCAGGAGCCCCAGGATGCCCATTCCTTCCCGGAAACCCAGAATCACCTTTAGGACCCCTTGGTCCATAAGGACCAGGAGGTCCTGCAGACCCCTTTGGCCCTCTCTCCCCTAATTTGCCCATTTCACCTTCATGACCTTTAGATCCTTTCTGTCCAGGGTTCCCTTTTAGACCAGTATCACCCTTTGGACCTGACATCACACTCGCTCCTTTGTCTCCCTTAAATCCTGGAAGACTTAAGGAGCCCATGTTTCCAATCTCACCCTTATCTCCTCTTTCACCATTCACACAGAATGGACATAACGTTCCTGGTTCTCCCTTCTGGCCAGGAAGCCCTGGATCGCCTATATCACCTTTGAATCCCTGATCACCCTTTTCTCCTTTACTTCCAAGTTCTCCTTTTGGTCCGTCAGTTCCTTGAATTACTCTCTTCCCAACCAACCCAGGTTCACCTGTGTAAGAACAAGAGAATGTACTTTAAACGTATCAAATTCAGAGTAGAAAATTAAATACAAGATGAAATATTCTTTTTCAAAGCCCTGTCTACTCAATTTACATTTAAAAAGACAACTTTCAAACAATGTGCATACCTGTAAAGTCAGCAGGTACTTTTCACAAGGGGACTTTAAATCAATTTTCAAAGGGAAAATGGGGCGGGCAGTTTGCAGAGAACACATTTCTGGGCATAAGGTCCTATTTTATGATCGGAAATGGCTTTGAAAATTGTCCTGTTAACATTTAGGTCTATAACTCTAAACCACCACCACTTTTTGGGTGTTTTTCTGTTTCAAAAATGAACCCTATAATATACTTTATTCATGTTAATTCTTTTAACACAAGTACATTAGCCTGGGTGAATTTTAATGCAATCAATTACTGAAATGCATAATTATACAAAGCAACCCATTGTCTATTAGTCCAAAGAGAAATAAGATGTGTTAAAACTCGCCCCAAAAAATATCTGCTTTAAATTGCCAACTTTAACCTTAACACTCATAAATTAATGTAAAACTTGCACAACATTAACAAGGGACAATAATGTGGTTACTTAACAGGCATTCATATCCAACATTAATTTACTTTAGTGCATCATCAGCACCTAAAAGTCAGACAGTTTGACTAATTTGCAAAGGTTTAGATTAATGTGTATATTTAAACCTAACATTGCTGAAAATTATTTTAAAATCCATAAAAGCCTTATCCCCCGGATTCTACGTAACGCACCTGAAGTTGCACATACAAATCCAGTCATATTCTGGATTTGTGGGTGCAATTTAATTAATTAAGAAGCAACTCAGCGCTGATAATTGCCATTTAAAAAGCAATTGACACTAATTGGCATTAATTAGAATTTATGCGCACAGCTTGCTAAGCATATTCTGTACAGTGGTGCGCGTAAATTCTAATATATGCTGCCAAAAATGGGGCGTGGCCATGGGCATGGAATGGGAGGGCCGTGAGTGTTCTGAAAATCTATACGCAGGGTTACAGAATACACCTGCTCTGCGCCTAATTTAGGCATCGGTATTTACACCAGGCTTTACTTGGCGTAAATGGACGCACCTAGAGTTAGGTGCAGGCAGGGCCACTAGGCGTATTCTATAAACCATGCCTAGATTTAGGTGCGGTTTACAGAATATGCCTAGGTGGAAATATTTTTGGTGCCAATTGTTTTTAGGTGCCATATATAGAATCTAATCCTATATAAAAATCATTCAAATAATGCCGTTGTATCGCTTCATGGTGCGGCCGCACCTTGAGTATTGTGTTCAATTCTGGTCGCCGCATCTCAAGAAAGATATAGTAGAATTGGAAAAGGTCCAGAGAAGGGCGACGAAAATGATAGCGGGGACAACTTCCCTATGAAAAAAGACTAAGGAGGCTAGGGCTTTTCAGCTTGGAGAAGAGACGGCTGAGGGGAGACATGATAGAGGTATATAAAATAATGAGTGGAGTGGAACAGGTGGCTGTGAAGTGTCTGTTCACGTTTTCCAAAAATACTAGGACTAGGGGGCATGCGATGAAACTACAGTGTAGTAAATTTAAAACAAATCGGAGAAAATGTTTCTTCACCCAACGCATAATTAAATTCTGGAATTCGTTGCCGGAGAATGTGGTGAAGACGGTTAGCTTAGCAGAGTTTAAAAAGGGGTTAGACAGTTTCCTAAAGGACAAGTCCATAAACCACTACTAAATGGACTTGGGAAAAATCCACAATTCCAGGAATAACATGTATAGAATGTTTGTATGTTTGGGAAGCTTGCCAGGTGCCCTTGACCTGGATTGGCCGCTGTCGTGGACAGGATGCTGGGCTCAATGGACCCTTGGTCTTTTCCCAGTGTGGCATTACTTATGTACTTATGTACTTATTATAAAAAAGAATCAACACATAAATCCAATTGTAATTTCTGTTAACCAACATCAAGCACAGTTGATTTCAGTGCAGATTTAGATCAAACTATGTCACTTTTCCTTTCTAATACCCTGTTAGAACCAGTCTCATTATGCAACTCGATTGAAACTAAAATCTTTTCTGTTAGAGAAAGGGATCAGTTGCAAATAATTGATGAAACCAAAGCATTAACAGGTAAGATTACCTGAATCTCCTCTTTCACCTTGGACTCCCTTTTGTCCTTCAGATCCTGGAATATTACAAAAGCACTGTTTCTCTGTTGTCCCGTTCTTCGGTGTATTGAAGAAAGAAGCAAAAGGATGATCAGATGCCGTGCCTTTGTCCGTATCACGTAATGGCACAAGGATGGCATTGATTCTCCCATCTTGTATAATTCCATCGGCTACAATGAAAGTGTTCTCAGTGTTGGTCGGCGGCGGTTTGGGACCAGTCGTAGAAGACTTCAGCTCTTGTAGGTTAACGTTATTTTCCACCCCATCTGGTATATTGTTAAAACGAAAGGTTTCTGGTAATGTCACAGAGGTCTGGGAAGCTTCTTGAATCCCACCACCTGTGGCAGGATCAGTTTCAGTTGTCCCCTGCTCTAAGTCAAGAGGAACAGTAGATGCTTGTTTAGGTCCTTCAGCTTCCATACCGTTCAGTGTATCCATTGTGAATCCTGGGTTGGAAGTCAGGCTAAAGAAAGTTGTTGATTTTGCCAAACACCAGATACTGCACAGGGAAAGTAGTATCAATAGTTTGGAGGACATCCCTGCAAGTTACAAAAACCAGAGGTAAAGTAAGAGAGGTGCAGACATTATTGGCTAGTGGTGATATATTAATGGAAATATATTTGTCATTTATTTTTTTTTTTTTTGTAGCATTTGTATCCCACATTTCCCCACCAATTTGCAGGCTCAGTGTGGCTTACATTATGCCGTAATGGCGATCGCCATTTCCAGGTAGAGAATTACAAATGGTATTGCATTAAGGTGCATACATGGTAAAGTATAATACTATCCAGCTTATAATCAAAAGACAAAAACGCCTATATTGCGACCTAATTCGGGAGATAGGCGTTTATCTCCCAAAAATGAATAACGCGGTATAATCGAAAGCCGAACTTGGACGTTTTCAACTGCACTCCATCGCGGAAGCGTACAAAGTTGACGGGGGCGTGTCGAAGGCGTGGTGAAGGTGGAACTGGGGCGTGGTTATCGGCTGATCAGAGATGGGCGCCTTTCGCCGATAATGGAAAACAAATATGCGTTTTTAGCGAGAATTTAGGGCACTTTTCCTGGACCCTGCTTTTCCACGAATAAGGCCCCAAAAAGTGCCCTAAATGACCAGATAACCACTGGAGGGAATCAGGGATGACCTCCCCTGACTCCCCCGGTGGTCACAAACCCCCTCCCACCACAAAATATGCTGTTTCACAACTGTTTATTTTCACCCTCAAATATCATACCCACCTCCCTGGCAGCAGTATGCAGGTCACTGGAGCAGTTATTAGGGGGTGCAGTGGACTTCAGGCAGGTGGACCCAGGCCCATCCCTCCCCTACCTGTTACAATTGTGCTGCTTAATGCTTATTAGTCGTCCAACCCCCAAACCCACTGTTCCCACATGTAGGTGCCCCCCTTCACCCCTTAGGGCTATAGTAATGGTGTAGACTTGTGGGCAGTGGGTTTTGAGGGGGATTTGGGGGGCTCAACACACAAGGGAAGGGTGCTATGCACCTGGGAGCTGTTTTACCTTTTTTTTTTGTTTTTGTAAAAGTGCCCCCTAGGGTGCCCGGTTGATGTCCTGGCATGTGAGGGGGGACAGTGCACTACGAATCCTGGCCCCTCCCACAAACAAATGCCTTGGATTTATTCGTTTTTGAGCTGGGCGCTTTCATTTTCCATTATCGCTGAAAAACAAAAACGCCCAGCTCACAAATTGTCGAATAAAACATGGACGTCTATTTTTTTCGAAAATACGGTTCGGTCCGCCCCTTCACGGACCCGTTCTCGGAGATAAACGCCCATGGAGTTAGACGTTTTCGTTCGATTATGCCCCTCTATCTAACTCATAATCTACTCTATCACTCAGGAGCCTCTATGCAATACCATATGGAGGGGCATAATCGAACGAAAACGTCTATCTCCATGGGCGTTTATCTCCGAGAACGGGTCCGTAAAGGGGCGGACCGAACCGTATTTTCGCAAAAAATAGACGTCCATGTTTTATTCGACAGTTTGTGAGCTGGGCGTTTTTGTTTTTCAGTGATAATGGAAAATGAAAGCGCCCAGCTCAAAAACGAATAAATCCAAGGCATTTGTTCGTGGGAGGGGCCAGGATTCGTAGTGTACTGGTCCCCCTCACATGCCAGGACACCAACCGGGCACCCTAGGGGGCACTTTTACAAAAACAAAAAAAAAGGTAAAAGAGCTCCCAGGTGCATAGCACCCTTCCCTTGTTTGTTGAGCCCCCCAAATCCCCCTCAAAACCCACTGCCCACAAGTCTACACCATTATTATAGCCCTAAGGGGTGAAGGGGGCACCTACATATGGGTACAGTGGGTTTGGGGGGGTTGGACGACTAATAAGCATTAAGCAGCACAATTGTAACAGGTAGGGGGGGATGGGCCTGGGTCCACCTGCCTGAAGTCCACTGCACCCCCTAACAACTGCTCCAGGGACCTGCATACTGCTGCCAGGGAGGTGGGTATGACATTTGATTGTGAAAATAAAAAGTTGTGAAACATCATTTTTTTGTGGTGGGAGGGGGTTAGTGACCACTGGGGGAGTCAGGGGAGGTCATCCCCGATTCCCTCCGATGGTCATCTGGTCATTTAGAGCACTTTTTTGGGACCTGTTCGTGTGAAAAAAGGGTCCAACAAAAGTGTCCTAAATGTTCGCTACAAACGCCTTTATTTTTTCGATTATTGCCCTAACGCGTACATCTCTCCTCGGTCGATAACCACGCCCCAGTTCCACCTTCGCCACACCTCTGACACGCCCCCATCAACTTTGTCCGCATCCGCGACGGGGTGCAGTTGAAAACGTCCAAAATCGGCTTTCGATTATACCGATTTATTCGTTTTTGTGAGATAAACGTCTATCTCCCGATTTGGGTCGAAATCTAGGCGTTTTTCTCTTTCGATTATAAGGTGGATAGTCAACTATAATAAGTTCCTTTCTGACATGAGAAATAAAGTAGTAGTGCGTATTGCGTAACCTTCATTAGTAGCAACATGGTTATCCGTCAAGTGTAGGGGTTCGGTTTTGTCTAGTTCATGTAAAGTCTGGTTGTCTAGTAGTTAGGATGGAACGTTGTGGTATGCCCTCTTTAATAGGTCAGTCTTCAGTAGTTTTCAGAAGATTGTTAGGTCGTGCATTGTTTTTATGGCCTCCGGTAATGCGTTCCATAGTTGCGTGCATATGTAGGAGAAGCTGGATGCATCTGTGGATTTATATTTAAGTCCTCTACAGCTGGGGTAGTGGAGACTCAGGAATGTACGTGCTGATCTTTTTGTGTTCCTTGTGGTCTATGAGGCCTGACATATAGATCGGGGCTTCACCGTGAACGATTTTGTTGACCAAGGTGCAAACTTTGAACGCAAACATACAGCTCCAGGGAGCCTTTTTTTCCAGTGCACATTAAGTTTTGTACTTACCATGTCTTAACAGCAAAATTGAATGAGCAGTACATGCAAATGCAGCACAGCAACTGTTGGGGGTATGCCCATCATATCTTCTGCAGTTCCTGTGCCGTAATGGTCATTAGCGCACATTAACTCTGATCACAATTAGCGCAGATGCACTTAGCACTTTTTTTTTTTTTGAGGAGGAGCTAAGTCAACCTGTGCAAATTGTACAAGTGACAGCATGTGGTATGTACCCTGTGCTAACTGAAGTATGCTATCCATGCCCCGCCCATTCCCCACTCCCCAATACATAATGCACAACACACAAAATTCGCATGTGCTGTTATATCACCGCAGAAATGCATTAACCCTCAGATTCTATAAAGGTCGCCCACATTTCAGCAACCAAATTAGTGCACGATCCCGAGTTGCACACACAACTAAATTAGTTAGGGGCCCTTTTACAAAGCCTTGACAAGCCCAAGGCGGGCTTATCGCATGCTAGATCGGAACTACTGCTGGCCAAACGCAGCCGCTGGCTGTAGTTCCAGCTCGACTGCGTGCCATTTCTGAAGTGCCGTAAAAAAGAAATCTCTAGTACTGTGATAATCAGGTAATGTCGCGTGCTGCCCGGTTTACCACGGGAGCCCTTACTGCCACCTCAATGGGTTATTTTGCTGCATGGCCATTTTTTTTGGGGGGGGGGGCTTTTTCCCCACAGCTTAGTAAAAGGGCCCATTAATAAGCCATTAACACTCAATTGTCTGCTACCAATTATTGGCTCTAATTTGGAGTTGCATGTACAACTGTCCATGTACAATTCTATAAAGAACCATGCCTAAATTCTCATGTGCACAACCCAAAAGGGAGCATGGCCATGAAAGGGGTATGGGTGGTCATGGGCATTCCCAAAAGTTACGCACAATGTTACACACCCAACTTGTGTTCCAGGATTTATACCTGGTTTCAGCAGGCATAAGTCCTCATGTCTTATTTTAGTCTCGGGAATCTATTTATCCCAGAGTTCCCTTTATAGAACAGCACCGAGTATGGATTTTTCCAGTGTCTAAATTTGAGTGTCATTTACTGAATCTAGCCCTAAGTGCTTAATGCACTTTAATAAACGGGCCCAATTGTGACTTTCATGCTATAGATGGAGGTTCTGGTCTAAAAAAATGATGCAGGGGAAATCAAGCTAGTGTGGCAGCAAAAAACCAGTTCCAATAAACACACCTTATGTAAAAAGAGGGCAAAAAAAGCCTGGCGGGGTATCAGACAGTGGCGTAGCCATAGGTGGGCCTGGGTGGGCCAGGGCCCACCCACTTAGGGCTCAGGCCCACCCAACAGTAGCACACATTTCGCGGTAGCTGGTGGGGATCCCAAGCTCTGCCAGCTGAAGACATCCCCCTGATAGTAATTATAATGCTTCTCTCCACGATACTGGCACCTGTGCATGCTCAGTTTTCAGCGCATGCCTAATGCAGACTGCCAAAGTGGAAAGAAGCGTGTTCCTGCCAGCTCAGATATTTTTCTGGTGGGGGTTGGGAAGAACACTTGGTTTCCACCCATTTCTTGCCTAGGCCCACCCAAAATCTGTTGTCTGGCTACGCCCCTGGTATCAGATAAACATATAACCAAGCTTTCAGATCTCTTATAGCCCACAGCTATTTCAAATCCAAGCTCCTTTCGGTTTCTCAATCGCTTACTTCCAGAACTTTTAGAAAACTAATAATAATAATAATAATGAAACCTTTACTGTGTTCTGACATATGAAACTTTTTAAAAAAAACAAGCAACTTGCAATGTCACCATCAGTCATTAAACATAGCCTAGAACATAGGTTTTAAGTATAATGTACATAGGGATCCTTTTACATAGGTGTGCTGAAAAATGGACTGTGGTAGTGTAGGCATGTGTTTCAGGCATGTGCAGAATCAATTTTCAGCACACCTATAAAAAAATGCATTTGGGGGGGGCCCGAAAAAGGACATGCGGCAAAATGAAAATTGGCATGCGTCCATTTTCGGTCTGAGACAGGGGCGTAGCTACATGGGGCCACGGGGGCATGGGCCCCCTTAGATTTTGCCCTGGCCCCCCCGCCGCCAACCCCTTCGACCCTCCCACCCGCCGCCAACCCTCCCTTGCCGCCATCGGGTAGCTTTGCAGGATGTCAGACTCACATAAACAGAAGCCTGCCCTTGCAGATCAGCAATGCGGCCGTGCCGGAGAAAAGGACTTTGGCTGGCAGAGGTTGGGGACCCCCGCCAGCAAAGCTACCCGATGGCGGTGGCGGGGGAGGGTTGGTGGCAGCGGGAAGAGGGGGTCGAAAGGGTTGGCGGTGGGGGGGGTCAAAGGTGGTGGTGACAGAGGCAGGAGGGGTCAAAAATGGTGGGGGGGGTAAAAATGGTGGGGGGTCGGCGGTGCCGTGGGGGGGCTAAAATGTACCCCCTCACCTCTGGCTCTTGACCCCCTCCCGCCGAAGTCTGGCTCCACCCCTGGTCTGAGACCTTACTGCCGGCCATTGACTTAGCGGTAAAGACTCATGCGTTAACCAGGCGGTAATGGTCTACGCACGTCCATATGCCGATTAACGTGCAGGACGTCAGAAACAGAAGGAAGCCTTTTGCGAGAAGGAGAGGACCTTGGCTGGCAGGGGTCGGGGTCTCCCGCCAGCAAAGGTAGGCGACGGCGGGTTGGCGGCGGAAGGAGGGGTCGAGAGGGTCATCGGCGGGGGGCAAAGTTGGTGGTGGCGGGGTTGGCAATGGCTGGCAGGCGGGGTAGGGGGGTGTCAGCGGCAATGGCGGGGGGGTCAGCAGCGCCGGCAGAGGGCTAAAATGTGCCCACTCACCTTGGGCTCTGGACCCCCCCTCCCGCCGAAGTCTGGCTACGCCCTTGGCGAGTTGTGTGCATAAATTCTAATTATTGCCAATTAGTGCTCATTATTGCTTATTAGGTGCTGTTATCAACACTGATTAGCTTGTTAAGCTAATTAAGTTATGCACGTACTTATGGAATACTCTTAGATTTCAGCGTGGAATGTTAGGCACGCTATATAGAATCCGGCAAATTGTGTGTATCTGTGACAATTAGACATTAACACACCAGCTCTGTGATTGGCATAAGTGCTCGCGTCTGACTTTCAAGGAAAGCAGGTGCCCATGTTTCTTTATAGGGTATTCTCCCACCAGACCCCCTTCTTTGTGACAACACGTTTGCAGAGCAACAAGTGAAGACCAGAAAAATTTAACCAAAGGTGTTTTTAGGAATTTAAGGGAAACTCCCCAACACCCCCAGGTTCCAGTTTGCCAATATTCAGCTCAAGGCTTCCATCTAGTGAACTGTGGTTGGGTAGAACATATCACAGAAAGAGGAACTCTGTTCTTTTTATTATCCTCTTCAGAAGTTTTTATACTTTCTAAATGGCAGAAATGCATTGACATGTCATCCATTCCTATTCAGCTGTCTGAATCATTCTAAACTACAGAGCATCCGAGTCAAGGAGAGAATATAATTCAAATTATAATAATTGTTATTAGTTTCTGTTACACATTTGCAGTGGCCTAGGATGGGGGAGGCGGGAGGGGCGGTCCGCCCCGGGTGCACACGCTCGGGGGGTGCCGGCCCCGCTGGTTCCCTGCTCCCTCTGCCCCGGAACAGGTTACTTCCTGTTCCGGGGCAGAGCGAGCAGGGAACCAGCGGGGCCGACGCAGCTCCGAGTGACGTGCACTCGGGGCAGATCGGCCCTCCCGCAGATAAGAATGCGGTCCGGGTGGGGGTTGCGCTCCGGGGGGGGTGCACCGCAGAGAGGGGGTCGCGCCGTGCTGCACCCGGGGGGGGGGTGCGCAGCACCGACCCGCCCCGGGTGCCGTTAGCCCTCGCTACGGCACTGCACATTTGTTATATTCTGACATAGAAACAGAGAAAAATATAGGCAGATAAAGACCACGTGGCCTATCAGTCTGCCCATCCATGCCATCTACTCTCCCTATCATTCCCTTAGAGATCCTACGTAGTTGTCCCAAGTTCTCTTGAATTTAGATACTGTTTTCGTCTCCACCACTATCACAAGGAGACCGTTCCTCGAATTTGTCACCCTTTCCACGAAGAAGTATTTCCTTAGGTTTTGGGGGTTTTTTTGTTACATTTGTACCCCGTGCTTTCCCACTCATGGCAGGCTCAATGCGGCTTACATGGGGCAATGGAGGGTTAAGTGACTTGCCCAGAGTCACAAGGAGCTGCCTGTGCCTGAAGTGGGAATCGCCGTGCAGGCTTCTACATGGAATGTTGCTAGTGGAATAGCAACATTCCATGTAGAATCTCCAATAGTAGCAACATTCCATGTAGAATCTCCAATAGTATCTATTTTATTTTTGTTACATTTGTACCCTGCGCTTTCCCACTCATGGCAGGCTCAATGCGGCTTACATGGGGCAATGGAGGGTTAAGTGACTTGCCCAGAGTCACAAGGAGCTGCCTGTGCCTGAAGTGGGAATCGCCGCGCAGGCTTCTACATGGAATGTTGCTAGTGGAATAGCAACATTCCATGTAGAATCTCCAATAGTAGCAACATTCCATGTAGAATCTCCAATAGTATCTATTTTATTTTTGTTACATTTGTACCCCGCGCTTTCCCACTCATGGCAGGCTCAATGCAGCTTACATGGGGCAATGGAGGGTTAAGTGACTTGCCCAGAGTCACAAGGAGCTGCCTGTGCCTGAAGTGGGAATCGCCGCGCAGGCTTCTACATGGAATGTTGCTAGTGGAATAGCAACATTCCATGTAGAATCTCCAATAGTAGCAACATTCCATGTAGAATCTCCAATAGTATCTATTTTATTTTTGTTACATTTGTACCCCGCGCTTTCCCACTCATGGCAGGCTCAATGCAGCTTACATGGGGCAATGGAGGGTTAAGTGACTTGCCCAGAGTCACAAGGAGCTGCCTGTGCCTGAAGTGGGAATCGCCGCGCAGGCTTCTACATGGAATGTTGCTAGTGGAATAGCAACATTCCATGTAGAATCTCCAATAGTAGCAACATTCCATGTAGAATCTCCAATAGTATCTATTTTATTTTTGTTACATTTGTACCCCGCGCTTTCCCACTCATGGCAGGCTCAATGCAGCTTACATGGGGCAATGGAGGGTTAAGTGACTTGCCCAGAGTCACAAGGAGCTGCCTGTGCCTGAAGTGGGAATCGCCGCGCAGGCTTCTGTTTCTGTGAGTCTGACGTCCTGCACGTATGTGCAGGACGTCAGACTCACAGAAACAGAAGCCTGCGCAGCCTTCTACATGGAATGTTGCTAGTGGAATAGCAACATTCCATTTAGAATCTCCAATAGTAGCAACATTCCATGTAGAATCTCCAATAGTATCTATTTTATTTTTGTTACATTTGTACCCCGCGCTTTCCCACTCATGGCAGGCTCAATGCGGCTTACATTGCGGGTTACTTCTGAGTCTATCCCCTTTCACTTTCATCCTATGCCCCCTCATTCCAGAGTTTCCTCTTAATTGAAAATCAGTTGTCCGTCTCAGAATTACTAAGTTTGATAATTGTGTAGGATGATCAGGCTAGAGTAAGCGGTTCACTGAGATTTCTCCTGATCTCCTAGGAGCTAATCTGAGTTTCTCCAAGTGTGTTTCCCTTTCAGTGGTTACTTTTAGCAGCCACTGCTTGAACAGAACAATCACTCATCTAGACAGAAAAAAAAACAGTTAATTACAATGCAGGATTAAAAATAGTTCAAGGCTGAGAAAGTAATTGCTGCTCTTCTTTCCCTCACCTTAACATATGTACATTTAAAGCACACATGATAACTGTGAGGGCATTGTCCTTAAGGTCTGGAACAGTACAGCACAGGAAGGGCCCATTAACATCAATAAAACTCCAAAGCCAAAAACATTTTGAGCATCACCCCAAAAACGACACGTCACTGGGAGCAATTCTATAAAGTGTCACTGAAATGTAGGTGCAACAAAGAGGCGCGTTTTGCACCAATTCTACCGTATGACAGCAGTAAGGTGCTACCTAACCCGCAATAAGCATAATAAGATACCATAAAAACAAACGTAGAATAAACACCATAGAACACAAAATAACAGCTTACAAGAAATTAGGTCACTTGCTCAGAACTGAAATGTGCCAAAGTCCATAGCGTGACGTGGAGGAGTGGCCTAGTGGTTAGAGCACTGGTCTTGCAATCCAGAGGTGGAAGGTACAAAGCCCGCTGCTGCTTCTTGTGATCTTGGGCAAGTCACTTAACCCTCCATTGCCTCAGGTACAAACATAGATTGTGAGCCCTCCTGAGACAGAGGAATACCCAGTGTACTCAAATGTAACTCACCTTGAGTTACTACTGAAAAAGGTGTGAGCAAAATCTAAATAAATTATTTGAGATTCTGTTGCTACTATCTGAGATTTTACACGGAATGTTGCTACTTTTTGAGATTCTATATGGAATGTTGATTGAGATTCTACATGGAATGTTGGTCTACATGGAATGTTGCTACTATTTGAAATTCTGTTGCTACTATTTGAGATTCTACATGGAATGTTGCTATAGTGGAGGAGTGGCCTAGTGGTTAGAGCAGCGGTCTTGTAATCCAGAGCTGGCTGGTTCAAATCCCAATGCTGCTTCTTGTGATCTTGGGCAAGTCACTTAACCTTCCATTGCCTCAGGTACAAACATAGATTTTGAGCCCTCCTGGGACAGAGGAATATCCAGTGTACTCAAATGTAACTCACCTTGAGCTACTACTGAAAAAGGTGTGAGCAAAATCCAAATAAATAAATAATTACAGTAAGCCAAATTAAATAGGGGAGCCTTCAACAATTTTCTAATGCACAGAACAGAATCAACACTTCTAAGCTCAAAGGGCAATGCATTCCATAGACTTGCACCTTCAACAAGGACCATACGAACCTAATTTGTTTAAATAAAGGTATTTCTAACAATAATTTGTAGACTAGTAGTGCTTTGGTACACCAAAAGTTAAATGCAACAGCTTATGCCAGGTTGATGGAGGCTTTAGTAGCAATGCACGCATCTGATACTATTCTATAAAGGTGCGCATGTTGCTAGGTGAAACGCACACCTATGCTCCACCCACTGGTACAGCCCATTCGTGTAACTTGCCATGTGACTAGCATGCCAATTTTAGGGATCCTTTTACTAAGGTTCACTAATGAATTTAGCGTGTGCTAATGATTAGCCTGCGCTAAATGATAAGATGCCCATTAGCGCTAAGGGTTGGTGCCCAACAATGGGCTTGTCAAGCACCAATCCAGAACTACTGCCAGGTTAGCACAAGAGTCCAGCGGTAGTTCCCACCCCCAGCATGCACCATTTCTGGCACTACAGGAATTTTTTCAGCGCTGGGACTTAACCGGCGGTAATCCACCAGGTTAGCATAGGATCCCCTACCACCATCTCAATGGGTGGCAGGAAGGGCTTCCCACTGAAATGATCGTGTGGTAAGTGGCTCCCCCTTTTACTGCAGCTTAATAAAAGGGCACCTAAATCTGTTAACACAGCTTAGTAAAAGGACCCCTTATCGAATGGTGCCATGTACACAAATACCAATATGTGATGTCATTCATGAGCATAAATGCACCTTTTCTATAAATGAGTGTGTGCAGTTGGCACCTAAATTTAGACGCCCTCTGTAGAATTGCCCTTCACATATTTCTTAAATTTCATTTTATTAAATCAAATATAAGGCCCCTACCTACTAAGCTGTGTTTAGCTGGTTAATGCAGTAATTCCCGTTCGCTAAGAATGCAGAGCTCGGGCGTAGCTACGTGGGGCCACAGGGGCATGGGCCCCCACAGATTACGCCCTGGCCCCCTCTACATTTGACCCACCGCCCCCGCCCCCCACCCCGCCACCGCATCAGGTACCTTGTTTGCTGGCAGGGGTCCTCAATTCCCACCAGCCAAAGAGTCTTCTTCAGCGCCTTCGTGGTGTGATCATCTGTTTCTGACGCCTTGCGTCCTGCACGGGGCTACATGCATGGTGCAGGATATAAGGTGTCAGAAACAGATGATCACACCACGAAGGCGCCGGAGTCGACCGGCGCTGAAGAAGACTCTTCGGCTGGCGGGGATTGGGGACCTTCGCCAGCAAACAAGGTGCTTGATGCGGCGGCAGCGGGGGAGTTTGCGGTGGCAGCGGGGGGGTTGTGGTTGCGGCGGCGGGGGTCCAAAGTGGGGGGGAGGTGGCTAAACAGTGCCCCCCACCTCGGGCTCTGGCCCCCCCTCCTGTCGAGGTCTGGCTACGCCCCTGGCAGAGCTGTGTTGACTGTTACTGTATGCTCATTTCCACATTATTTATTTATTTAATTGTATTTATTTGTATATCATTTTCAGTAGTAGCTCAAGGTGAGTTACATACAGGTACAAAATATCTAGGGCCTCTTAGCAAGCCATGCAACAATGCCAACGGAGCCCATTCAAAGTGAAAGGGCTTGATCTGCATTACCGCACCGGAAGCCACTAGCCCAGCTTGATAAAAGGAGGCCCATAATGCAGTAAATGCCATTTTGCGGTGCAGAATGGGTAGGGAATTGACAGAGACATGCCGTACAATTACCCCCAAATTATATAAATGGCGCTCAAAGTTAGGCATGCAATTTAGCACACAGTTTATCATTTATTTACTATACCGTTACTTATTGCTTTGGCAAAACAGAACAGTTTACATGTTTAAAAAAAAACATTTAAAAACACACAAAATAACATCTAGGAAATCCAGTAGTTGATAGGAAAGCACAGCAAACCAACCATACAAAAGATAAAATAATAATAACAATTACACCAAACCTAAAAATTTATAATAATTCAAGCTGTGTTTGCAGAAGACAAAGCTAACACAGGAGTTTTTCTCCCTACATCGCGGCTGTCTTTTCCGACAGGCATGCTTGGTTTCAAAGATGTTCCCTATCCAATTTCGGAGGCATTGGACATATACACATCCTATATAATAATTCTCACCTCCAACGTTCTGACTTGCTGCCTGGGACCGTGGCTCATTCCGAGTTGGTCTGCTAGGCTCCGTAGATCAGGCTGACATCACAGTAGCCATTGTGATGTCAACTTCAGAACCCGGGGGGAGAAACAAATATGCCTCACAGCTGGACATGGGTGGCTGGAGGGGGGGCAGGGGAGAGAGGAGGGTCGCAGGACATGGGTGGCTGCAGGGGGGGCAGGGGATCGCTGGACATGGGTGGCAGAGGAGAGAGGAGGTTCGCTGGACATGGGTGGCTGCAGGAGAGCCGAGTAAAACCTTGCTAGCACCCATTTCATTTGTGTCAGAAACGGGCCTTTTTTACTAGTCCTATATAATAATTCTCACCTCCAACGTTCTATGCTTGGGACCGTGGCTCCCTGGCTGCAAGTGGTCTGCGAGGCAGACACGCACGGACCACTGACGTCAACACAGCGTGTTTCCCTACTCCTCCTACTGCTTCGGAATCAGCTGTCACTCTTCCCCCGCGCTATGGCCCCCTCGAAACCCACCCCCTCCCGCGAACCTGTCGATCCCCCCCCCGGAACGCCAAAAACTGCTGCCACCGCCGTTGTTGTGCTACCTTCCCTTCCCGTAGGTTCTTCAATCATCTTCTTAGAAAGTCTGACGTCAGACGCACTGAGTTAAACTTCCTAAGAAGATGATTGAAAAACCTACGGGAAGGGAAGGTAGCACAACAACGGCGGTGGCGGCAGTTTTCGGCGTTCCGGGGGGGGGATCGACAGGTTCGCGGGAGGGGGTGGGTTTCGAGGGGGCCATAGCGCGGGGAGGGGGGGAATTGCCTGCCTAAGGCCCGTTTCCTTGCCTACAGAAACGGGCCTTTTTTACTAGTTTTACATAATTCACATTCAAACCCTGACCCCTGAGGCAGGCGTTTTTCAATGCCGAAACATGGCTCGCGTCGGGTCATTTATCAATAAAATACTCCTGTTGTCTCAGTCTTGAAGGCCCAGTGTTGCTTTTTTTGTTTGTGTAACTTCTATGTATGCTGTTTACCTTCTCTGTTTGGCTAATAATTCAGGCTGTAAATTAGCATCTCGTTTATTTTTTTTTCTTTATCCTGCATTATTATCAAATGTATTTTGAAAAAGATATGTTTTTAGGGTTTTACGAAAACGGGTATACGTATCCTCTAATCTTAATAATTTGGGGAGACCGTTCCAAAGTGAGGGCGAGAGAAAAAAGAAGGCTGACCTTCGTGTAGATTCCCATCTAGCCCTTATTGATGATGGAATTAGTAACCTGATATCTGTAAGCAATCTAAGAGCGCATATCAGTTACAGCATAGGATCAGTTATATGCGTAACGTAGAGGTCTTTTTATTAAGCGGGCAGTAAGCATTAATGCGTGCTTATGGCACACTAAAAAGCACTCCCGCAGGGCATGCTTAGGTGTCCCGCAGTAGTTCTGGGATTGGCGTGTGTGCTAAAACATATTAAATATTTTTTCAGCGCATGGGCATGTTTGGGGGCAGAGTAGGCGTGCCATATGCTAATTGGCAAATCGCTGCATGCTGCCAATTAGTGAGGGTTTAGCACGGGAGCCCTTACTGTCTAGTAAATAGATAGCAGTAAGGGCTCGCGCAATAATGTCCACACGCTAATTGGAAACTTAGCGTGTGACCATTAAGGGGAAAATTGAAACTGTGGCCATTTTACTGCTGTGCTAATAATGGCCTCAGTGGACAGGAAACCCACGCGCTAAAGATAGGACAGGCCATTTTTTAGCACGGCTTTAGTAAACGGGTCCCTTACATATGTGCAAGAGGGGTGTACACATAGAGCATGATCAGGAGTCACACACGCATAACTGTATATAACATAGTAATATAGTAGATGACGGCAGAGAAAGACCTGTACGGTCCATCCAGTCTGCCCAACAAGATAAACTCATATGTGCTGCTTTATGTGTATACCTGACTTTGATTTGTATCTGCCATTTTCAGGGCACAGACCGTAGAAGTCTGCCCAGCACTAGCTCCGCCTCCCAACCACTAGCCCCGCCTCTGTCCTAACCTCTGTGACTCCTGGGGTCCTGGCCCAGATGTTGTGTCATAACATATATGCTGGTATTCTGACATTTATGCAGTTCTTACTGCTTAATATTTCGTGCCCTCTTTATAGAAACTACCCTCTAAACATGGAAATTTAGAAACACAGAAAATGAAGGCAGATAAAGATCCAGTCTGCCCATCCATTCCATCTACTATGACTTCCACTCCCTTAGAGATCCTATGTACTTGTCTCATGCTTTCTTAAATTCAGATACAGTTTTCATTTCCACCGCCTCCACTGGGAGACCATTCCATGCATCCACAACCCTTTCCCTAAGGAAATATTTCCCTAGCTTACTCCTGAGTCAATCCTGTGCCTCCTCATTCCAAAGCTTCCTGTCAATTGAAAGGGAAAGGGGGAAAGGGAAACGGGACTTGATATACTGCCTTTCTGAGGTTTTTGCAACTACATTCAAAGCAGTTTACATGTATTCAGGTACTTATTTTGTACCAGGGGCAATAAAGGGTTAAGTGACTTGCCCAGAGTCACAAGGAGCTGCAGTGGGAATTGAACTCAGTTCCCCAGGATCAAAGTCCACTGCACTAACCACTAGGCTACTCCTCCACTCATAGAGACTTACCTAGGTGTTTAAATGTCACTGTCATAGCTCCCCTCCCCCAGTATGCGTATTAAGATCTGTCTATCCCTATCATTTTAGTAGCCACCCTCTGGACCAACTCCATCCTGTTTATATCTTTTTGAAGGTGTGACCTCCAGAATGAGGTCTGACCAGAAACTTATACATAGGCACTGTCACCTCCTTTTTCATGCTGGCAGGTCCTGCTGGCTTTTACCGTTACCTTTTCTACCTACTTAGCCACCTTAAGATTCAGGTACAATTCCCCCCCCCCCCCCCCCAAGTCCTGCTCTTCTTTCATGCACACAAGCAGGGGCATATCTAGCTTGGTTGCCACCCTGGGTGGAGCACCACCCTCCTCCAGGCACATCACCCACCCACCCCCACGCCCTCCTTTCTCCAAGCAAGGGAATGCACTGAGCAGTCGCGTCACCGTGGTTGTCAGCTCTGCCAGTATCTTGCCCCGGAACAGGAAGTTGACGACAGAGGCGTCAGAGCAGAGCCGACAGCCACATGACTGCTCAGTGCACCCCCTTGCTGCCTGTACCTGGAGCGGACAACAAACACCTCCCCATCCTTAATATGCCAATGCATATTAAGTACTGCTCCCCCCTCCTCCCCCCATACTGTATTGCCCCCTTGTGTTTTTGTAGCCTATGTGAGTTCATGACTATTAGGGCATTTATTTTAAGTATACATAGGTTCAATAAATTTGCACTGTTATTCATTAATTTACACATTAATCACATTATTAGCACATAAATATTTCATTGCAAAATAAAGATAACTAATGCTCTAATTCAGGACAGAAGCAACAAAAAAATACCCCACTTTGGAACAATTCCCTAATAGTTTTCCTTCATGTTACAAATCTGTCTTGTTGTCCCCCTTCTCCTCCACTGCTAACTCCAGGCTTCGCTCCTTTTCTCTCATGGCACCTTATGCCTGGAATAGACTTCCTGGACCTATACGTCTAGCTCCATCTCTACCTGTTTTCAAATCTATGCTGAAAACCCACCTTTTCACTGCTGCTTTTTAGCTCCCATTACTTCCCTCACCCATAACAGTCTTGTCTGTCTGTATTATTTAGATTGTAAGCTCTTTTGAGCAGGGACTGTCTCTTTGTATCAGGTGTTCAGCGCTGCGTGCGTCTGGTAGCGCTATACAAATGCTAATAATAATAATAATAACGTTCAAGATGCACCCCTGAACCTCATATAAGCTGTACAGTTTCAAAGGTAAACACTGGTAAATCTTTTTACCTGCAAGCAAAGCTTCTTCATCAATTTTCCTGAATCTAGGAGCACAAACTGCACCAGGGGCTTTTAAATACAAAATGATGAACAAGGTCTCATTATACTGCACAAAAGAAATATATTCATTAAGCCTGGAACACCTCTGCCGTAAATAATAATGTTTAAGAAACCCCAAGATAGCGAGGGTCTGTGCATCAGTGCTCTCTTATAATTAAACTTATTCATAGTTTGATCAGAACTCAGAACACTGAGTCATTATTACCGCTGATACTTATTATTTACAAAGATAACAGACTAACATTCCCTACGTACTGTAGAGTGAAAACTCCTTCATTGTTCCAGAATAAAGTTAGCATGCAATTTACCAGGAAACTGTTAGCGTTGTATTAAACCCATAAATGGCCACGTATAAAGAAAATAAGTACAGGGAATAGATAATTACTTCCCATACTGCTTCAAAAGAAAGATTTGTTTGTACATCCATCCCTTATCCTAACAAACCCCACTCTGTCTTTAAGCATAAATTCCCCACTGAAAGGGTGGCCATATAACTCCATGGCAAGAATAAGCTGCTCCAGCCCTGGTTTTCCACCACAGCGTGCCTGGAGATGAGGTACTGCTTTTTCAATGGACTCTGATCAGAATCATATCCCCAAGCAGGGAATGGATCGGCTTGTCCCTCTTTAGCAGTATAATTACCCTTCCAATGGACTGAAAGCAGCAGAGGCGTAGCCAGACTCGATATTTTGGATGGGCCCAGACTCAGAGGTAAACTGAATGGGATCTTCCACGCTCGCGTGCCCCTCTCCCCAAACCACACCACACCACAAATGTCTTGCCAGAGATATTTTTTAAGAACATAAGAGTTTTTTTTCACCTACACCACTTCTTCTCCATCTCATCTGTGGCATCCCGGCATCTGTGCTCCTGTACTCTGAACTCCATCCCTCCCCGAGGCCGCCACAGGCGTCCTTAGAGTCTGCAGTGATTAAGCCTCGCTGCTTGCGCTGGCCCCGCAGGATTCCATCTGCCGTGGCCTGCCCTCGCTGATGTCGTTGCCTGATTCCTCTCTGGCGGAACACGGCAGATGGAAGCCTGCGGGGCCGGCGCAAGCAGCAAGAATGAATCACTGCAGGTGCCGAGGACGCCTGTACCGACACCAGGGAGGGAAGGGGTTCAGAGACTGGAGCACAGATGCCAGGATGCCACAGAGGACAGGGTTGAAGAGAGTGGTGTGGTGCTGCTGCTGGGTGGGCCTGTGCCCACCCAGGCCCACCCATATTTATGCCACTGGAAAGCAGTAAGAGAGGCCTTTAAGTTAGGCATGAGCGCTTACACCAGCCATAGAGCTGATTATAACTGTGTGCACTTAAATTCTGGAGTTATTTATCTCTCTCTCTATATATATATATATATCTATATGTCTATAAAGATGCACGCATGGATCAAAAAGGGGCGTGGCAATGGGAGGGGCATAGGCGGCTCAGGGGCATTCCTGGAATTTGCTTGCGGTGTTACAGAATAAGGATGATTGGTAGCTAATTTAGGCATCAGGATTAAAACCAGGTTTCAGTTAGTGTAAATCCTAATGCCCAAAATTCAGCCCGGATCCTGCTGCCAAACGCTGTTCTATAAATGGCATCCAACTCTGAGCACTATTTATAGAATACTGCTTAGTGCTGGGGGGGGGGGGGGGGCGTTCGGCACATATACAGAATCTACTCCTGCAAACAGGGCTCCTAAATGTTGATGCCATGTTATAGAATTTGCCTCCTACCTTTTTAGCACATGTTAGTAAAAGGGCCTCTTAATATCCTACTAAAGTAACATTAATAACATAGTAGATGACGGCAGAAAAAGACCTGCACGGTCCATCCAGTCTGCCAAACAAGACAACTCATATGTGCTACTTTTTGTGTATACCCTACTTTGATTTGTACCTGTGCTGTTCAGGGCACAGACCGTACAAGTCTGCCCAGCACTATCCCTGCCTCCCAACCACTATCCCCGCCTCCCAACCACCAGTGTTCATTCTCAATAAAATGTCTACTTGCAAATTTATTCCATGACCTTTAAAAGAAGGAAATCCTTGACAACGCAGAAGCATCAAGTACAGATTGCAGCCAGGGAACCAATAGTCTGCATCCTTATGAGATCATCAGGTTCATGAAACATTTTCTTTTATATAATTCATGAAAGAATCCAATTAACAGTTTATTTTGAAACAATATTTGTAGGGCAATACCAGAGCTGGCCGATAAGAGTGGTCATTTTGCACAGCCATATCAATAAAACTGATGAGACACCTTGGCTGCACAAATATCATGAATCAAACATAACATGAGTACAGAATAGTGTTTTAGGAAAGAGCTCGAAGTGATTGCATATCTACACAGACGGAGCCCATCTGCCACTCACTGTGTGGCTGGCTCTGCAGTTTCCATGTTGCCAATGTCATTTTTGGAGCAAATGGCTGCAAAATCTATTCATGCCACCAGAGAGCAACATTCAACCATTTATTTGTTTGCACTTCTGCACTGTTGGAAGAAGCACTCATTCTTTACCACCGGCAATTAGCCTGTCCTCATTGCCTATTCATTGGCAATCTCCTAGTAAGGAAAATTAGTTTGTAAATTTGACAGGCATTTGCCAGTTGCCTGCACACATTTGATTACATTAGAAAGTGAAAGCTTTTGCCTTCTAAATAAATACAATATGATCACAGTTTCTGTTAATAAGCACTCACTATCAATTTCCGTGTAAAATTACCCCATTACATTTTTTTTTAACTGATTGGATAATTGCGGCTAAGCCTATTTTTGTTTGATAAGTAACCTAATTTTGCAAACGGCAAAGAGTTTTAAAAAAGAAAACCAGATTTGTTTTGCTAGTAATTTTATGATGATTCTGCAGAGTCTAAAAATGAAAGAAGCTAGTGATGAGAATTATTTCTAAACCCGATGGAGTCCATTTCACCCCTTTTGAAGATGGAAAGGAGACTGAAGCGAATAGCTTTCAGCTGGGCCAACGAGCATTACAATTTGTTATTCAACGCTGAAGCAGAAACTGCACAGGATTATGAATAAAAGTGAATAGGATAATAAAGGGCATTTCATATCTGCCTTTCTCCAAATCATGGATTTTATTTGCTGCTTTATTTCCCAATCCGCTGCATACTGAGCCCATGGCAGTTGGTGATTTTAAAAAGCCTCCGACAGCCGCAAACTGAATTAGACTCAGAAATTCAACGTGTGCCATGTCTGGGCATTGTTCATTGAATATCGCAGGGCCGCCGAGAGGGGGGAACAGGAGAGGCAAAATTCCCAGGGCCCCTCTCTCTCTCTCTCTCTTTCCTGCTCCTGACGGGACCAGAGTGACAGTGGCGTACCAAGGGGGGCGGTCCGCCCCAGGTGCACGCCGCTGGGGGGGTGCCGCGCGTCTGTCGGCAACGCTCGTTCCCTGCTCCCTCTGCCCCGGAACAGGTTACTTCCTGTTCCGGGGCAGAGGGAGCAGGGAACAAGCAAAGCCGAGAGGCGCGGCACATCCCCAGCAAGTAAAAATGCACCCCGGGGGGTGTCATTTCGCCGGGGGGAGGTGTCCGTCGTTTCGCCGGGGGAAGGTGTCCTTTTGCCGGGGGTGGGGGGGTCGCGCTGCACCCAGGGGGGGGGGCGCATCGGCTACCCGCCCCGGTGTCAGCCACCTTAGGAATGCCACTGCAGACTGATCACGTCCTGACTGGAGCAGGAGAGAGAAAACTCCAGTGCCGGGGCCCCCCTTGGAGGCTAGGGAGGACCCAGAGCTTTCTCCAGTACTGCTGTTCTGCCCATTGCTGAGCAGCTGCTTTTCCTACTGGCAGGGTCTCGGGATCCCCGCCAGCCAAGAAATTTCAATTCAATCCTGTTGCGGTATCGATCGGGGGGCGGCAGCGGCCCTACCCCACACCCGGTTCAGTCTCTCGGCAGCCCTGGAATTTTGAGGTCTTCAGGGAAGAAACAGTGGAGTTACACTGAGTTTAAATAGTACAAACTCATTTAGAACTCATGATTGAGACATTTATTTGGCAATATTGGAAATCTGTTTAGAATGATGTTACTTTCTAGGGTTGCCTACTCTCTTTTATGTGTTGTAATCCACACGGATCCAGTAATGGTAGGTAGCGAAATATACATTTTATTGTATTTATATAGGGGGTAATTCTATAAGGAGCCATCTGGTTTTAGACAGCAAGAAGGCACGTAAATGACAGTATTCCAGTTTACATGCATCCAGTGGCGTAGCTACATGGGGCCTGAGCGGGCCTGGGCCCCCGTAGATTTGGCCCTGGCCCCCTGCCAACAATCCCCTTGAACCCCCCTCCCACCAACAAATCTCCCCCGCCGTCGCCGCCCGCCCCCGCATCAGATACCTTTATTGCTGGCAGGGGTCCCCGAACCCCGCCAGCCGAAGAGAGTCTTCTTCAGCGCCGGAGTAGCGCCTTTGTTCAACGAAGTTCCTGCGATCAGCTGTTTTGACGCCTTACGTCCTGCACCGTGCATGTAGCCCCGTGCAGGACGTGAGGCGTCGAAATAGCTGATCGCAACAGGAACTTTGTTGAACGAAGGCGCTACTCCGGCGCTGAAGAAGACTCTCCGGCTGGCGGGGTTCGGGGACCCCCGCCAGCAAAAAAGGTATCTGATGCGGCGGCGGGGCGGGTGGCGATGGCGGGGGAGAGTTGGTGGTGGGAGGGGGGTTCAAGGGGATCGTTGGCAGGCCGGCAGGGGGGGTCCAATGTGGCGGCGGTGGCTCGGGGGGGGAGCTAAACAGTGCCCCCCCCCACCTCGGGCTCTGGCCCCCCCTCCTGGCGAGGTCTGGCTATGCCCCTGCAGGCATCAGTGGGTACTTCTACGTGTAAATGACTTCATATAACATGCAATCTAATAGAAAAGTACAGGCCATGCTTTGATGGCCTGTACTTTTCCAGTTGGGGTTTGCATGGGCATAGCTCACATGTAGCATGTATTGAGGAATTTTCAAAGTTATTCATTTTGCTAGAATCAAATACAAATGTATATATATATAAAATATACAGCTGCAAAGACTTATTGGAGAAGTATCAGATAAACTGGTCTGACTTTCACCCTCCCCCTGAAGACCACTGATACCAGGCTAGCCGGGTGGATACTTAAAACATCAATCACCACATCACCAAAAAAACAAGTCTGCATATTGAGAGCAATCAAAAAGATTGGATGAAACTCACAGGCAATGACTCAGAGACTGAAAAAAGCCCAACTACCCACCTAATCTGACAAAAGGAAGCCCATCTATGCCAGACAATAAACTCTTTTAATCCTGTCAAATCCCTGTGTATCTACCAGCAGATGGCCAGCCAGAAACTCTTATAATGTAGTGCCATGACGCAATGCTGCTCGGTGGAGAAGCAGAGGGTCCGTGACCTAGCCTCTAAAAGGGGAGATCACTTTTGTAGGACCTGGTCCCCGTTCTGGGACTCGCTAACTCCCACAGCAAAAAGCAGGATTCTGAACTGTTAGGGGAGGGAGGGGATGGGGGAGAGGATCGGGGGGGGGGGGGAACTATGAAAATCCTATGTTTGGCACTTGTTTTGTGGAGATCTGACACTTTTAGTGGAATGTTTTTTTGTGGTTTTGATATTTTGTATTATATGATGTTGTGTCAATAAACAATATTAAAAAAAAAAAAAACATGTGACCAGTTACCATGCCCCCATCTCAAAACTAAATGGAACTAGTTTTCAGCTATCCCTGAGTTTTCATTGCATCAAATACACCCCACCTGACCTTAGCCTATGGTCCAACAAGAAATTATAAAAACCTTGGAACATTCTCAGTTCTCTATCTGCTCCTCTGCTTCTTCCTGATCTGCACCTCCCTGGACCTTGCTGAACTTCGCACACTTCCAAGATAAGACTTTCTCCAGGCTCCAGCAAGGACCTCCTTCATCAGTCCAACCAGCAGCCTCCATCAAAGTGAGTTACTATTAATCCAGCCTAATTTATAATTCAGACTTTCTAACAATATTTATCTTGTGGCACATTTCCCTTGTGTAAGATCCCTAAAAATTGCCTTTTTAACATCATTGCATTACCTGTATTGTAAATAAACATTTTCAAGTTAAATATCTAGTCTTTATGTTCTGAGCACACATCCTTAAACATTACATTGCAGGTTAATGTAATTCCCCGAATATATCCCTTCATTCCCCCTTTCCCCTTTTTTCACATCTTATTTTTTTACAACATAAATTATAGAATACTGTAATTTATAGTAACTACTACTACTACTTTGCATTTCTATAGCGCTACAAGGCGTACGCAGCGCTGCACAAACATAGAAGAAAGATAGTCCCTGCTCAAAGAGCTTACAATCTAATAGACAAGAAATAAAGTAAGCAAATCAAATCAATTAATGTGTACAGGAAGGAGGAGAGGACAGTGGCGTAGCCACAGGTGGGCCTGGGTGGGCCGGGGCCCATTCACTTAGGGCTCAGGCCCACCCAACAGCTGCACATATTTAGTGCTAGCTAGTGGGGATCCCAAGCTTCGCCAGCTGAAGACCTCCCCTTGATGGTGCTGAAAACACTGCTTTCCACTTCAGCAGTCTAAGCTTCCTAAGCTGCTCATACTGGCCTCATCGCATTGGGGGGGGGGGGGGGGAGGACAACACTTGGTGCCCACCCACTTCTTGACTAGGCCCACCCAAAATCTGCTGTCTGGCTACGCCCCTGGGAGAGGAGGGTAGGTGGAGGCGAGTGGTTACAAGTGGTTACGAGTCAAAAGCAATGTTAAAGAGGTGGGCTTTCAGTCTAGATTTAAAGGTGGCCAAGGATGGGGCAAGACGTAGGGGCTCAGGAAGTAACAAAAAACAACAAGGCAGTTGGTCCATCAAATCAATATGGAAGATAAAACAATGAGGCAGACCTTGTAAAAACACACAGTCTTTATTAGTAGATTAAAAACTCTCAGATACTTACCATAAAATGCCCGACATGGCTATGTTTTGCCAGTACAAAAATGGCTGTGTCGGATGCAGTGGGTCACCAGCTGATTTAAAACTCCAAAAATAACCAGGCTGGTGTCGCTGTTAAAGCATAGAAAGCTAGATTCTGGGCAGTCTCTCAAAATAATGCTTTTTTTTTTTTCACTACAATCACAGGGTTCTTTTGAGAGACTGCCCAGAATCTAGCTTTCTGTGCTTTAACAGAGACACAAGCCTGGTTATTTTTGAAGTTTTAAATCAGCTGGTGACCCACTGCCCCCGACGCAGCCATTTTTATACTGGCAAAACATAGCCATGTCGGGCATTTTATGTTGTTACTACTTATCATTTCTAAAGCACTACTAGAGAGTTTTTAATCTACTAACAAAGACTGTGTGGTTTTTATATGGTCTGCCTCATTGTTTTATCTACCATAATTTATATACATTCGCATCTAGGGGAGGACATTTCCACCAGCTTTTGGGCTGGTTTAAATGAAGAAACAATGCAGTTATACTGAGCTATATCTGATCATGAGTGAGATACCAGTGTCTCTCTTCAGTCCTTCTGTATTTGTTTTGAAATGTTTCATCGTATTAATTTCAAATGTTTTCCATTCTTGTGTACACCAAATCTAGATGAACATAAGAATAGCCATATTGTCATACCATCTGGCAGTCGCTTTTTCAAGTACATAAGTATTGCCACACTGGGACAGACCCAAGATCCATCAAGCCCAGCATTGTTTCCAATAGTGGCCAATCCAGGTCACAAATACCTGTCAAGATCCCCAAAAAGTTCAATACATTTTATGCTGCTTTTCCCAGAAATAAGCAGTGGATTTTCCCCAAGTCAATTTAATAATGGTCTATGGACTTTTCCTTTAGGAAGCCATCCAGACCTTTTTTTAAACCCCGCTAAGCTAACCGCCTTTACCACATTCCCTGGCAATGAATTGCAGAGTTTAATTACACGTTGCGTGAAGACACTTTTTCTCTGATTCATATTAAATTTACTGCTTTGTAGCTTCATTGCAACCCCTAGTCCTAGTGTTTTTGGAAAGAGTAAACAAACGGTTCATGTCTACCCGTTCCACTCCACTCATTATTTTATAGACATCTATCATGTCTCCACTCAGCCGTCTTTTCTCCAAGCTGAAGAGCCCTAGCCACTTCAGCCTTTCCCAGTGGCGTACCAAGGGGGGGGGCGGTCCGCCCCGTGTGCATGCCGCTGGGGAGGTTACTTCCTGTTCCGGGGCAGAGGGAGCAGCAGCCAGGGAACGAGCGGACTCAGAGCCAACAGGCACGCGGCACGCCCCCAGCAGGTAAAAATGCACCTGGGGGTGTGTAATTTTGCCACTATATCTTTTTTTGAGTTGTGGCGACCAGAATTGAACACAATATTCGAGGTGCAGTCGCACCATGGAGCGATACAAAGGCATTATAACGTCCGCGCTTTTGTTTTCCATTCCTTTCCTAATAATACCTAACATTCTATTTGCTTTTTTAGCTGCCGCAGCACACTGAACAGAGGGTTTCAACGTATCATCAACAACGACACTGACATCCCTTTCTTGGTCGGTGACTCCTAACCTGGAACTTTGCATTACGTAGCTATAGTTCGGGTTCCTCTTTCCCACATGCATCACTTTGCACTTGCTCACATTAAATGTCATCTGCCATTTAGACTCCCAGCCTCCCAGTCTCGTAAGGTCCTCTTATAATTTTTCACAATCCTCTTGTGATTTAACAACTTTTTTTTTTTTTTTAATTTCTTTATTATATTTTAACATAATAAGTACATCTCCACATATTTGCAACGCTCAACATATGTGTAACATATTTATCTCTTCTTCTATAACAATATTTGCAAATAAACTCTTAACAATCCTTCCCCCATTCCTCCCCCCCCCCTTTCTTAATGTGGTGATTTACATGTTTCTCTCATCTGTTCATAAGGTTGCCAAATTTGTTGAAACCTATGTAACTGGCCTTTTCTCAATGCGGTCAGTTTCGCCATCTGATGCAGATAATCAAGTTTATGCTTTACTACTTGAATATGTGGCACCTCTATCTGTTTCCATGCCCTTGCCACTGTCATTTTGGCTGCTGCAAAAATCTGGCTAGCCATTTTATGTTGGTGTATCTTACATTTTCCCGGTCGGAAGTGTAAAAGGCAATATTCCGCCCGATTTGGATATTCTATCTTTGTAACTTGGTATACCATTGCTCGAATCTGAGTCCAAAATGCCTGTATCTTGGGACATTCCCACCATACATGCATAAATGTACCTCTATTACCACATTCCCTCCAGCAGTTCGGTGATATCTTATGGTATATTTTTTGTAGTCTATCTGGTGTATAGTACCACCAGTACCATATTTTATAACCATTCTCAGCCACTGACTGAGTGATAGAGGTCTTCAATAAATATCTAATTCCCCTCATCCAGCATTCTCTTGTAAAGGTTTGTTGTAAGGCCCCCTCCCATCGTCTAATATAATGATCTTGAGGGTTGGACATTTTTAATAGTGCCTTATATAATCTTGTCACTCCCCCTTTGCCCCCTCCTCCCTTAATTGCCCTTTCTAGCGCTGTTTCTGTAAGTTCCAGTTCTTCCCCTGCCCGTCTTTTTATGTAGTTCCGCAGGCTATGATAATATGCCATGTCCCGTTCTTCCAACTCATATTCCTCTTTTAATTCTTCAAAATTTTTGATTTCTCCATTATTCCATACCTGGCCTAACATATATAGCCCCTTACGAGCCCAACTTTTATATACATTGTCTGATTCTCCTAGCGGAAACCCCGGAGCCCCACATATAGCCATTTGTAAAAAATATCTCCTCTCCGGAAACATCTTTCGTCGTATCCGTAGCCATGTCTCCAGTAAGAGACCAATCCCCACTGGCACCCTTTTAGTTAGAGACAGAATTTCAGTCCCCTTCCTCCATAGTATATCTCCTACATAGCAGGTACCCATCCATGAACGTTCCCAGTGTAGCCATTTTTTATTGTTTCTAGGAGTCCATTCCGCTAATATTCTTAATTGGGCTGCCTGATAATATAAATGGAAATTTGGTACTCCCATCCCACCCTCCACGGGCAGCTGAAACATCATATCCCTATTTACCCTGGGGGGTCGCTTCCTCCAGATGTAGGCAAACATTTTCCTATTTAGTTGTTGGAAGAACTTTTGTGGGATAGGTATCGGGATGGCCATGAACAAGTATAATATCTTTGGTAAGAGTATCATTTTTATAGCATGGATTCTTCCCAGCCATGATATAGTAAGTCCTTCCCATCTATCCACTTCCTCAAACAGTTCTTTGACTTTTTTGGGATAATTTGCTTGATATAGTCCCCCTATTTCCGGGGTAATCTGTATCCCTAGATAGCGAATTGACTTATTTGCCCATGTGAACGGAAACATCTGTTATCTCTTGTACTTCCCTAGGCGGCGTTGTGAGATTTAATATTTCTGATTTATTTAATTTTAAATCCTGAGACCCTTCCATAGTTTGTCATCACCTTCATTGTCTCTTGTATTGATTGTGATGGATGAGTTAATGTCATCGGCAAAAAGCATTATTTTGTGCTCCCTCTGCCCCCGTACTACTCCCCTTATATCTTTGTGTGCCCGTATTATCCTAGCTAGGGGTTCGATTGACAATGCAAATAGTAGTGGTGAAATTGCACATCCTTGCCTTGTGCCTCTGTGCAACTCTAATATGTTAGTATCCTGCTTATAATCGAATGAGAAAAACGCCCAAGTTCCGACCTAAATCGGGAGATGGACGTTTATCTCACAAAAACGAATAAAGCGGTATAATCGAAAGCCAATTTTTGGACGTTTTCAACTGCAATCCGTCGCGGATGCGGACAAAGTTGATGGGGGCGTGTCAGAGGTGTGGCGAAGGCGGAACTGGGGCGTGGTTATCTGCCGAACAGAGATGGGCGCATTTCACCGATAATGGGAAAAAAGTATGCGTTTTTAGCTAGAATTTAGGACACTTTTCCTGGACCCTGTTTTTTCACGAATAAGGCCCAAAAAAGTGCCCTAAATGACCAGATGAAAACTGGAGGGAATCGGGGATGACCTCCCCTGACTCCCCCAGTGGTCACTAACCCCCTCCCACCACAAAAAATGAAGTTTCTCAACTTTTTATTTTCACCCTCAAATGTCATACCCAGCTCCCTGACAGCAGTATGCAGGTCACTGGAGGAGTTGTTAGGGGGTGCAGTGGACTTCAGGCAGGTGGACCCAGGCCCATCCCCCCTACCTGTTACAATTGTGCTGCTTAATGCTTATTAGTCGTCCAAACCCCCCAAACCCACTGTACCCACATGTAGGTGCCCCCCTTCACCCCTTAGGGCTATAGTAATGGTGTAGACTTGTGGGCAGTGGGTTTTGAGGGGGATTTGGGGGGCTCAACACACAAGGGAAAGGTGATATGCACCTGGGAGCTCTTTTACCTTTTTTTTTGTTTTTGTAAAAGTGCCCCCTAGGGTGCCCGGTTGGTGTCCTGGCATGTGAGGGGGACCAGTGCACTACGAATCCTGGCCCCTCCTACGAACAAATGCCTTGGATTTATTCATTTTTGAGCTGGGCGCTTTCATTTTCCATTATCGCTGAAAAACAAAAACGCCCAGCTCACACATTGTTGAATAAAACATGGGCGTCTATTTTTTCCCAAAATACATAAGTACATAAGTACATAAGTAGTGCCATACTGGGAAAGACCAAAGGTCCATCTAGCCCAGCATCCTGTCACCGACAGTGGCCAATCCAGGTCAAGGGCACCTGGCACGCTCCCCAAACGTAAAAACATTCCAGACAAGTTATACCTAAAAATGCGGAATTTTTCCAAGTCCATTTAATAGCGGTCTATGGACTTGTCCTTTAGGAATCTATCTAACCCCTTTTTAAACTCCGTCAAGCTAACCGCCCGTACCACGTTCTCCGGCAACGAATTCCAGAGTCTAATTACACGTTGGGTGAAGAAAAATTTTCTCCGATTCGTTTAAATTTACCACACTGTAGCTTCAACTCATGCCCTCTAGTCCTAGTATTTTTGGATAGCGTGAACAGTCGCTTCACATCCACCCGATCCATTCCACTCATTATTTTATACACTTCTATCATATCTCCCCTCAGCCGTCTCTTCTCCAAGCTGAAAAGCCCTAGCCTTCTCAGCCTCTCTTCATAGGAAAGTCGTCCCATCCCCACTATCATTTTCGTCGCCCTTCGCTGTACCTTTTCCAATTCTACTATATCTTTTTTGAGATACGGAGACCAGTACTGAACACAATACTCCAGGTGCGGTCGCACCATGGAGCGATACAACAGCATTATAACATCCGCACACCTGGACTCCATACCCTTCCTAATAACACCCAACATTCTATTCGCTTTCCTAGCCGCAGCAGCACACTGAGCAGAAGGTTTCAGCGTATCATCGACGACGACACCCAGATCCCTTTCTTGATCCGTAACTCCTAACGCGGAACCTTGCAAGACGTAGCTATAATTCGGGTTCCTCTTACCCACATGCATCACTTTGCACTTGTCAACATTGAACTTCATCTGCCACTTGCACGCCCATTCTCCCAGTCTCGCAAGGTCCTCCTGTAATCGTTCACATTCCTCCTGCGACTTGACGACCCTGAATAATTTTGTGTCATCGGCGAATTTAATTACCTCACTAGTTATTCCCATCTCTAGGTCATTTATAAATACATTAAAAAGCAACGGACCCAGCACAGACCCCTGCGGGACCCCACTAACTACCCTCCTCCACTGAGAATACTGGCCACGCAATCCTACTCTCTGCTTCCTATCTTTCAACCAGTTCTTAATCCATAATAATACCCTACCTCCGATTCCATGACTCTGCAATTTCTTCAGGAGTCTTTCGTGCGGCACTTTGTCAAACGCCTTCTGAAAATCCAGATATACAATATCAACCGGCTCCCCATTGTCCACATGTTTGCTTACCCCCTCAAAAAAATGCATTAGATTGGTGAGGCAAGACTTCCCTTCACTAAATCCGTGCTGACTTTGTCTCATCAGTCCATGTTTTTGTATATGCTCTGCAATTTTATTCTTAATAATAGCCTCCACCATCTTGCCCGGCACCGACTTCAGACTCACCGGTCTATAATTTCCCGGATCTCCTCTGGAACCCTTCTTAAAAATCGGAGTAACATTGGCTACCCTCCAGTCTTCCGGTACTACACTCCGCCCCTTCACGGACCCGTTCTTGGAGATAAACGCCCATGGAGATAGGCGTTTTCGTTCAATTATGCCCCTCCATGTGTCCCATTTATCTTTAATACCGCCATCGGTTTCGTGTATAATAGGCGCAGCCATGTCATAAATCATCCCTCTATACCTATCTGACGTATTACTGTAAAGAGAAACTCCCAATCTACACGATCAAATGCCTTTTCAGCATCGACCGAGAATATTATTGTTGGTGTTTTTTCATCCTGTATTTGTTGTATGATGTGCAACAGTGTCCGAGTATTGTCGTGTGTTTGACGTCCCCTAATGAAGCCAGCCTGGTCTTCATGTACCAATCGTGGCATTACCTTGGTAAAAATCTTATAGTCCGTGTTCAGGAGAGATATTGGCCGGTAGGAGCCACACTGTAACGGATCTTTACCTGGCTTTAGGAGTATGGTCACTTCAGCCATCCTCCATGAGTATGGCAACTCTTGTGCCTCCTCGAAGGAGGCAATAGCTTTCAGTAGTACAGGGGCTAGTATTTTTGCAAATCTTTTATAAAATCTAGAAGGGAAGCCATCCGGCCCAGGGGATTTGTTGTTTGGCAAATCTGCTATTGCTTCTTCTATCTCTTCTAAAGTTATGGCCTTTGATAAAGCTTCCTGCTCCCTTCCAGTCACTCTAGTCATCCCCAGGTCCCGTAAGTATTGTTCCATGTCCTCCCTTGATGTATCATGTTCTGCTTGATATAGCTGATTATAGAAATCCCAAAATACCCCTGCCATTTCCTCTGTTTGTGTTATTAGCTCCCCTGAGAGGTTGTGTATGCCATGTATATAATTGCGCTGTGCCTGTTTTTTAAGCTTATTGGCCAGTAATCTGCTTGTTTTATTTCCAAATTCGTAATACTCCTGTTATACTTGTTCTAACTGTCCGGCTATATCCGCCAGTTGTATTTCATTAAGTTGTGCTTTAAGTTGGCGTATTTCTTCTGTTTTTTTACTATCTGTTGGGTCTTTCTTATGCATGTTCTCTAGTTTCGTTATTTGTTTCCGTAAATTAGTTTCTGCCTCTGTTTTTTTCTTATTGATATAGGCTTGCTTCGCTATACATTGGCCCCTAATAACTACTTTCAGACCCTCCCATAAACTTGTCGGTTTAACCTCTTCATTATCATTGAACTGTATATATTCTCTTATATTGTTTTCTATTTCTAGGACATTCTGTGGGTCCATCAGAAGTGTTTCATTTAGGCGCCATCTTCTCCTCCTTACCTTCCCTCCCCCTCCCGCCACCTCCAATAGCACCATCGAGTGGTCAGACCAGCTACATTGTTCTATCTCCACTAGTTTGATATCATTTCTCAGCCCTCTGCCTCCTAGCCAATAATCAATTCGTGAATAGGTATTATGTTTGGGGGAGAAAAAGGAGTAATCTCTCTCTGTCCCATGTCTCTCTCTCCATATGTCTACTAGGTCCCATCGGGCCATCCACCTTATGAGGGCTTTCCTATCTGCTTTAGCATATTCTACCCTCCCTCCTGAGTTGTCCAATTTAGGATCTATCGTGAGATTAAGATCACCTCCCACCAACAATTCTCCTTGTATATTTTCCTTTATCACCTTTTCCACTGTATCTAGGAATTCTCTCTGCCCCACGTTAGGGGCATACATGCACACTAGAGTATATTGCTTATTATATAGTGACACTGTCAACAATATATATCGTCCCATTTTATCTTTCACTGTAGTATGTACTTGCCATGGGAGGGATCCCGACAAAGCTATCAGGACTCCCTGCGTTTTTTTATTCGCCCTATTGGAAGCACATTGAACAGTGGGATATCTCTTATGTTTCATCAGATGTTCATGGTTCCTTCTCAGGTGGGTCTCCTGGAGGAACGCAACATCTGACTTTTGTCGGGTCAGCTCTCTAAACACCTGTCTACGTTTCTGCGGTGTATTGAGGCCTCTTACATTTAGTGTTATACATTTAAACATTTTACAACTTGTAATAATAAACCTTCAACATATTTATCACCATACTGTAACATCATAACATCCTGTCCCCCTTTTTCCCCCCCCCCCCCCATCCTGTATTTCTCCCCTTTGGTTTATCCTCCCCCCGCTCCCCCCTCTAAACTTCCCTCCCCCCCCAACTCCCTTCCCCAAATCCAGAGCACTCGTTTCATCTCAAAAAACGGTGCTTTGTAGAGAGGAAGTGACCCCCTTCGCCCTTCTCTAATTAGATATTACCATTTTAGATTCCCCCCCCCCCCGATCCTTATGGAGTTCTATCATTCCCCTCTGCTCTTTCCCCTTACATACTTGTCCCCCCCCCCCTCGCTTGAGTGGGTCTTCCAGATTCCCAACTTCCCTTATATGCTATGTTCCCCCAAACAGAGCCTTATCTCTAACCACATCAACCACTGAATATGTCAGTCCTTGACATTACCCTTGACATTTGTGTTCAAGTGAGGCGTCCAGCTGATTGCTGGCGCTGAAGGCGTTTGTGGCCTACTCGCTGCCATTTCGGATAACTTCTCATGTTCGTCTGGGAACGTCTCGTTTCCACATCCGTGGATGCTGATGCTGGAATATCCTCGGGCAGCAGTTCCCGTGCTTCTGCTAGCGTTTTCACCTGGTGTTGTCTCCCATCTTTATAGAATACCAGAGCAAACGGGTGTCTCCATCTATATTGAAGCCCCATCTCCCTTAATCTCCTGGTGACCGGTTTCAGGTCTGCTCTCCTCCTCAGTGTTGCTGCCGCCAGGTCCTGGTAGATCTCGATTTTGTATGTGTCCCATCTAAAATCTTGTTTTTGGCATGCTGCTTGGAGAACTCGCTCCTTGAGTTTATAATCCCGGAAACAGGCAATCAAATCTTTGGGAAGATTGTTTCTTGTAGCCCCAAGGGCTCTATGAGCTCTATCCAATAGCACTTGCTCAGGCTCCAGGGGCTGTTCGGGAGTTGCCACCAACGCACATACTATCTGTTGCACCACTATTTCCATTTCTTGGTAAGTGGGTGACTCCGGCAACCCCCGAAATCGGAGGTTGTTCCGCCGGCTGCGATTCTCCAGATCTTCTATCTTGTCAGCTAGTGCTTCATGTCCCAGGTCTATATCATTAACTCTCCGGTCCAGGGCCCCCATATTCTCTACCTGTTCTTCCAGTCTAGTCTCTGTTTCCTCCACTCTGTGTCCAAGTTCTTTGATTTCGCTTCTGAGATCTGCCCCCATCTTAGCTAAGTCAGCTCGCATAGCTTTTAAATCGGAGCGAATTTCATTCAGCAAAGTTCTTAGTTCTGGAAGGGACTCCTCCTCTTGATTCATTTGGTCTGGCGTCGGGAACATATCTTCAGTAGAGGGGTTGCGTTTTCGGTCCCCGCTTGCTACAATTTCCTCACCACTGGCCGCCATATTGTTCTGCCTCGTGGCTCCCGCGAATGCGAATTGGGAGAGGCTTGGCGTCGTAGCGCTGGACTCCATCGCTTTTTTTCTTTTGTTGTTGTTTTATTTTTTATTTTTCAATCGTGCTGATGGGTCCACTCTCCCGCTCTCTTTTCGCCTGCTTAAAACGGAGCTGGTGGATGTATCTCCCTCCGTCACCCCTCCACCTCTCCGTATCGCTCGGGGCAAAACTTCACAGTCTGCTATTGGCGGTGGATCGGAGCCGTTTCACCTTCACCTGCACTGTCAGAGGCTCTTCGCCCTCCGGTAGATGTTTTTTTTTAATTTCCGATTACGGTAGGGAATCGTTCTGTTTTTGCTATGGGCAGTCAGGAGCTCAGCATTTAAGCTGCCATTGCTCCCGTGACGTCACTTCCTCCCATGATTTAACAACTTTGAATAACTTTGTATCGTCAGCAAATGTAATTACCTCATTAGTTACTCCCATCTCTAGATCATTTATAAATATGTTAAAAAGCAGCAGTCCCAGCACAGAACCCTGGGGAACCCCACTATCTACCCTTCTCCATTGAGAATATTGACCATTTAACCCTACTCTCTCTGTTTTCTATCCTTTAACCAGTTTTCAGTCCACAATAGGACACTACCTCCAATTTCTTCTGGAGTCTTTCTTGAGGTACTTTGTCAAACGCCTTTTGAAAATCCAGATACACAATATTGACCGCCTCACTTCTGACACCCCTGTAATTGAATATGTAGTTAATGTGCGGCAGAGATTAGAAGAACTTTTGTGGGTTTTGTCAGAGATAACTTGCAAGCAGCTCAGTCTAACCAAAAGACCTGGTATGATCATAAGGCCCAAAACAGAGAGTTTTATGAGGGCCAGCAGGTACTTGTTTTAGTCCCAGTTCGTCAGAACAAACTTCAAGCTAATTGGGCAGGACCTTACAATGTCCTAAGGCGTCTGAATGATACAAACTATGTTATTTTTATGGACTCTTAAGACAGAAAGCAGAGTACTTTTCATGTAAATATGTTAAAGGCCTATGCACAGTTCAGTGGCGTTCCTAGGGGGGCTGACACCCGGGGCGGATTGCCAATGCGCCCCGCCCCCCCCCCCCGGATGCAGCGCGACCCCCCCCCCGGTGAAAGGACACCCCCCGCAAAAGAACCCCCCCCCCCCGGGTGCACGCCGCTGGGGGGGGGGGTGCCGCACGTGCCTGTCCTTCGTTTGTTCCATGCTCCCTCTGCCCCCGGAACAACCTGTTCTGGGGCAGAGGGAGCATGGAACGAACGAAGGACAGGCGCGCATGGCACCCCCCCCCCCAGCGGCGTGCACCGGGGGGCAGATCGCCCCCCCCAGGAACGCCACTGGCACAGCTATGAAGCTAGCTGTATGCAGTCTACCAGAAGAGTGTCACGATAGTGAGCCCATACCTGACCTCCAGGGCCGCCGAGAGGGGGGGACAGGGGGGACAAAATTCCCGGGGCCCAGCACCGCAGTCCCACCCGCCACCGGGCCCCTTCCACCCGAAGCCCCGCCAGCAGAAGTGCTGTCTTCTGACTCCGGCGTGCGCGGCCCACACAGACGCACAGAAGCCCTGCAGAGTACAGCGAAGATCAGCTGAGAGGAGCGCGTCTGTGTGGGCCGCGCACGCCGGAGTCAGAAGACAGCACTTCTGCTGGCAGAGGTTCAGGTGGAAGGGGCCCGGCCCGGTGGCGGAGGTGGGTGGGACTGTGGCGCCGGGCCCTCCACAAAGGGGGCGGCGATGACAACCTGGGGGGTGGCAGTGGGGGCGGGGCCCAGGGGGGCGGCCTTGTCCCGGCGCAGCCCAGTCTCTCGGCGGGCCTGCTGACCTCTTAGCAGAGACCTTGCCAGCGGGATCTATTACAACAAATTGTAGTGGGAAAGCAATTAACCCCCATCGAGAGACAGCAGTTAGAAGCAGTATTGCAAAAGTATGCTGATGTGTTTATTTATTTATTACATTTGTACCCCGCTCTTTCCCACGTACAGCAGGTCCAGTGTGGCTTACATAGTAAAAGAAAGCATCTTACATGGTAAAGAATACAGTAAAAACAAGGAAATGTAGGAACAGTATTATAAATTGTGATGATCATAACTACTTACATTATGAAAGGCATTACAAAGGACATGTGAAAAGAATGTAATGAACTAGAATAGGGAAGGTAGACAAGGATATGATAGGTGAAAGGGAAGGAGAATGGGAGGGAAATGGTAAAGGATGGAGGGAAGAAGATGAGGGATTGAGTATAACATTGGGGTCAGAGTAAGCATCGACGTCTTAGCAGGAGTATCGTAGGTGATCTGGTGGAATTAAGCTGGTCCATTAAGGTAAACTTGCTTGAAAAAATGGGACTTTAACATTTTCCTGAAAGGTAAATAGTTATTAATAGCTCGGATGGGTCTTGGGAGAGCATTCCAAAGTTGACTACTAAACCAGGACTTACCCATTTGGCTAATCGCAATGTAAATACAGATGGCCATGACCCGCTGAAGCAGGGTCCCTATCGAATATCTGCTGAGTTGGGGAAGCAAATGAAGGAGGAGTTTGATGAGATATTATCCCTGGGTGGTATCAAGAAGTCTCATAGTCCCTGGGTTTCTCCTGTAGTTCTTGTTCCCAAGAAATATGGCACAACCTGCTTCTCTGTGGATTACAGTAAACTTAATGATTGTACTATCCGATGCCCCGGATGGACGAGTTAGTAGACCATTTAGCTGGGGCCCTTTACCTGACTACAGTGAACCTAAGCCATGGGTACTGGCAGATTCCCCTAACAGCTGCTGCTCATGAGCAATCAGCATTTATTACCCCATTTGGTCTGTATGAGTTTACTGTATTGCCTTTTGGAATGAAAAAATGCCCCTGGTACATTTCAGTCCTTAGTGAATCGTCTGTTAGATGGAGTCCAGAAGCATGCTAGGTCTTATCTTGGTGATATTGCTGTGTACAGTCAGACCCTGGGATGACCACTTGATCCATTTGAGCGGAGTACTGGACTGGATAAGGGAGGCCTGCCTGACTATAAAACCCAGCAAATGCCAGGTGGGGATGGCAGAAGTTCAATATTTAGGGCAAAGAGTGGGAGGTGGACAGCTGAAGTCTAAACCAGCTAAGGTGGAAGCTATACAAACTTGGCCCACTCCCCAAACTAAAAAGCAAGTGTTGGCCTTCCTTGGGACAGCAGGGAATTGTGGGAAGTTTGTGCCTCAATACAGCACCATAGCCAAGCCCCTAACTGACCTGACTAAAAAAAAAAGACTACCCCGAATAATTACCTGGTCGCCAGAGGGTGAAGCGTCCTTCCAGTCATTAAAGACAGCATTAGATATCGATCCAGTACTAGCTGCACCTGACTACCAGCAAAGATTTGTGGTACAGACTGATGCCTGCCTGACTATAAAACCCAGCAAATGCCAGGTGGGGATGGCAGAAGTTCAATATTTAGGGCAAAGAGTGGGAGGTGGACAGCTGAAGTCTAAACCAGCTAAGGTGGAAGCTATACAAACTTGGCCCACTCCCCAAACTAAAAAGCAAGTATTGGCCTTCCTTGGGACAGCAGGGTATTGTGGGAAGTTTGTGCCTCAATACAGCACCATAGCCAAGCCCCTAACTGACCTGATTAAAAAAAAAAGACTACCCCGAATAATTACCTGGTTGCCAGAGTGTGAAGCATCCTTCCAGTCATTAAAGACAGCATTAGATATCGATCCAGTACTAGCTGCACCTGACTACCAGCAAAGATTTGTGGTACAGACTGATGCCTCAGCATATGGCATTGGGGCTGTACTCAGTCAAGTGAATAGCAGAGTCTGTGCTCGCGGGTGCTTCCATTTGGCAGCCGCCACCAGTCTGGCTGCCAAAAATATATATATATACAGTATATTTCAAATATAAATATAAATTAAAAATAATAATAATAGCCATACTGGCTTAGACCAATGGTCCATCTAGCCCAGTATCTTGCTTCCAATAGAGGCCAATCCAGGTCCTCCCAAATACCTGGCAGAAACCCAGATGGCTCTGTGCTATTTAAACCCAGTGTAATTGCATTGTGTCTTCACTGACTTGAAGAGAGGAAAATTCACCGCATCATATCACAGCTGAATTGTTAGTTCAATAAAAAAAAGATATCACTTACGTGTTTGTGGGCTCTTATTTCCACCCCTCTATATGTGTAAACATTTTCTTTATATACACCGTTCCCGTCTATACAGTTCTGATCCTGAACCCTTTGCTACACTTTCATATATAGACACTTAAGTAGAGGAGTGTGGTAGCCGTGTTAGTCCACTCTTAAGGTTATCAATAGAAATCAAACAAAATAAAACATGGAAAAGAAAATAAGATGATACCTTTTTTATTGGACATAACTTAATACATTTCTTGATTAGCTTTCGAAGGTTGCCCTTCTTGGAGCATGATGTAGCTAGCTGAAATGTTCTGCAAAATATATAGGTTAAAAAAAAAGAGTGCTTAAAGATTCCTGCAGTTTGCATGACGCAGGGAGAAATACCATCCCATGCTCTTAGACTGGAGGGTTTCCATAAGGCCGAAATGCTGAAATTATAACCTTGCTGCATTCTAACATCAGTTTCAACAGAGGTCTAAGCTTGAACCTCTAAAATGGCAACCGCGTTGAGGAAAAGTGAGGAAGGTTTCAAGAACTATTTTCATCAGGCAGATAGATCCCTAGGTTGACAACCCTGGGCCCTTAGGTTTTAAAGAATAAAAATTCAAATAGAAGGGGACCCGGAGGGCATGTGCTGTCTTTGCACTTAGCCTGCTTGATTCTTAGCTTTTCTGGCTAAGAATAACCATAGTGATAGGGTGGAATTGGGCTGGCGACTGGAGGGACTTGGAAAACCTTAAAGCTTAGCAGGAGCCTTGGTCCCCTATGATGGTGTGTACTCAGCGGCAGAGTTGTGTCAATGAACCATACCACAAAGCTTTGAAGACATTTCTCTTCAACACAGCCTACAAAAACAATCCTTGATGAATCACACTACTCCGTACATCACCCAAACGCTCTAAAACACTTCGACACGACCTTACCCATTACCTTCTAATTAATTCCTCTTTTACTTCCAATTTATTACCGACTGTATCTTATATTATGTAATGATCATACCATATTAACACCCTGTAAGCCACATTGAGCCTGCAAAAAGGTGGGATAATGTGGGGTACAAATACATTAAATAATAATAATAATAATGTTTTGATCCCCTTCCCTCAGGGCCAGCGTTGGGGGGGGAGGGGAGGCAAATAGGGCAGCTGTCCTAGGCCCCACAGCTCCAGGAGGCCCCGCAGTCCAAGCATCTCGTCCCCCTTCTTCCCACCACAGTCAGTCTCCTCCTCCTCCTTTTCCTCTCACCTTCCCGATCTTCTTTAAAAATCAGTTCCCTTTCTCAGAGGGGCCCCGGTGCGGCAGCTGTCCCAAAGCTTTTGTCTGCCGCAGTCCGCCCCCTCTGATGCAACGTCCCGTTTCCACCCGGGCGGATCATGGCAGAATGGAACGTTTCAGGGCAGCTTCAGGCTGTTTGTGAGGATGGCCTGCCGTGCTGGGACTCATCTGAGAAGGGAAATAAATTTTAAAGAAGACCGGGAAGGGGAGGGGGAGGAAGGGAGACAGACCGTGGTGGAAAGAAGGTTAAGAGATGCCCAGACCGTAAGGTAGCAATGGCAGGTGGGGAGATCATGGTAGGGAGAGGGGATCAGGGGCCCCCTCCTTAATTTCTGCCCTGGGTCCTAAAACCGGCTCTGCCTTCTCCAGGAGGTGTTGGGAGGGGAAGAGATTCAGAACTGCAGGGGAGAAAGAAAATTACCTGAACCAGGCCTTCTCTTAAAAATAATTGGTCTCTCTTTGTTAACTGAAAAGGAGGTTGTAGGCATGTCTTGCTCAAGCAAAAGCACTTGCCGGGAAGGGTCCATCCATCTATCTGTACGTTGGTTTGACTGCTTGTCCTTAAGCATATGCTTTTTGCAAACTGACAAACAGATTATTACAACCTAAGGAAAAACTGTCAGGGAAAAACCAGAGCAATGGAACCAATGTGAAGAGTGCGAGTGCAGCAAAATGGCATTGGGAACCCAAACGCACCAGCACAGCAGAAGAACATCCCAGCTACAGCCACAGTGAAGAGCACAGCACAGTGCCAATAAGGGTCCACCCCTTACTCCTAAAGAGGGAAGAGTTGTATTGTGGGCATTTTGGGAGGAGGGGAATGTAGAAGACAAGAGTAGGAAGGAGCTCAATTCCAGTATAGCACAGGGTTTTCAAGGCCACAGGTCTGACCTCCAGGACATTAACATCACCTTGGCCACCTAGTTACAACGGGCTACTATTGTAATGGGGGTTTTCCAAGGCCCCCCCCCCCCCGAGGTTGCCGCTGCCCCCTCCCCCCTCCCCCCCCCCCCCCCCCCCCCGGAGTCGCCGCCACCCCTCCACCCGGTCCGGGCCCTCTGTTCGCTATTAATTCAACTTACATCGCCGCAGCACGCAGATCAGCTGAGCTCCCGTCGGCCTGGCCTTCCTTCTCAGCCTGTGTCCCGCCCTCGTGTGACGTACCGTCGGTGAGGGCGGGACACAGGCAGGGAAGGAAGGCCGACCGGAGCTCAGCTGATCTGCATGCTGCCGAGATGTAAGTTGAATTAATTGCGATCAGAGGCCCCGGGCCGGGTGGAGGGGTAGTAGCGGCGACTCGGGGGGGGGGGGGTTACTGGTGGCGGCGACCTCGGGGGGAGGGAGCAGTTTCCCTCTCTGTCCCACCCCCGTCATCACGTATTGACGCGGGGGCAGGACAGAGAGGGAAGTCTCTACTGCGCATTTGCGAGTGAGTTCGGTCACTCGCCGTTTATATGTTTGATATATATAATGGTTAGCACATACAGTATACAGTGATTAGCTATATGAAAACAATGGTTACATCACTGATCTCTACATCTCTTAGACCAGGAAAAGAAGCAAACACAATGATTAGCTCTATCATTACGATCATTCTACCGCTGGTCTCTGCACCTCTTAGACCAGGAAGAGAAAGCTATGAAACGTATATATACATACAACACTGATCTCTCATCATCCAGGCTCTTATTCATCAGCTGGGAGGTCCGTTACACAGCGAGAGAGCTAGGAGCTTCTTGGACCAGGTACAAGCCTTCTGAGCGACACGTCTGCCCACAGATAAACCCCACCCTGCTGTGACAAGCCCTCCCTGTTTATTAGGCTCTGAGCCCATGTCCAGAGCTATGGAAAGTTACGTCTAAGGAAAATTACAGAATGCTTCCATGCTTACGTGGTCACATGCTTTCCCAAGTCCAGGTGGCCAAGCTGGGCCTTTGAAACAAGTGCCATCCTCCCCTTTGCATGCCAAATTAGTTGGAGCTGTGTCTTATCTCCTGCATTCCAAGAGAAGTTACTTTCAGTCAAAGACAGAGTTGAAAAGCAATCCTTTAAGATAACACTTAAACAATGAATGAAACAGAATTACTTCTAATCAACAATACAGACCCCAAGTGCACTGGTCGATCCAGACAGGGTTGAAAAACAATCTTTTTAAAATTCTATTCCATTACAGACGGGGTGGAGGAGCCTCAGAGAAGCCTTAAGACTCTCAAGGCACTGTGAGACATAACAATCAGTTGCACCCTCTTATCTTAAACTAAAGATGTGAAGATGGAAAAGATGTAATTTGATTAGTTTTGTCAATCACTTTCTATAACACCTTCTATGGCTATATCACAATATCACTAAAACAGAGTTAATTATGCACATGACGCATCTGTGTACAAGCCCATTCCTTGCAGCCAATATGTAATCATAGCCTTATATTGGTTGCTGTTGCTGCACTAGCTGTCCCTTCTGGTGCAGATATCCTACAGATAAAGGTGAGGTTGTGGAGCATGCAGTAGGCAGGCCCGTGCCGATGCGGTAAGCGGGGTAAGCACCGCAGGAGGGCGCCCACCTCTGGAGGGCGCCGCCGCAGTGCTTACCCTCGCCCCGCGACGCCGAGGCCTTTAAATCTTTTACTTGCAGTCGCAGCAGCGTCTGTGAAAACGGAGCGCTGCCGACGTCTCCCTTCCCTTCGCGCTCTTGGTTCCTTCAGTGTCCCGCCTTCTTCTGATGTCAGAAGAAGGCGGGACACTGAGGGAACCAAGAGCGCGAAGGGAAGGGAGACGTCGGCAGCGCTCCGTTTTCACAGACGCTGCTGCGACTGCAAGTAAAAGATTTAAAGGCCCCCAGGGCGCGCAGCGATCATCTTCACAGGGGGAAGGGGGGGAGAGGGGCGCGCACGCGCACCAACTGTTCTTCTGCGGGGGGGCGCCAACATTTCATCTGCGGGGGGGCGGCATAGACCCTTGGCACGGGCCTGGCAGTAGGACAGGAAAATGAGTCAGCTTTCCCTAGGGTGTAGAACAGGTGTGTCCAACCTTGGTCCTCAAGGGCCACAACCCACTGTGTGCAAATAGATTTCATGCATATTCATTGTGGAAATCCTAAAAACCTGACTGGGCGAGGTTGGACACCCCTGGTGTAGAGCAATTCACCCCGACTTAACCAGGTTACTGAAGTGGGTCTTCATTATGCCAAATGTCCTCTCTGTCACAGCCCTGGTCTGTCTATGAGCCTTATTATACTTCTCTTGATGTTTGTATTTGTTTCTTTGTTTGTTTGTTTGTGACATTTATATCCCACATTATCCCAAACAAGTTTGAGTTCAATGTAGCTTAGAATAAACAGTGTAGGATACATAACAAAGAATAATGCATACGAAAGTAATTTGTTGTAAGAATCCAAATTTACAATACAATATCATAAATACACTGGGATAGCTATGGATGTCCAACATTTAGAAAATCTGTTATGAATGAGAAATTGTACATGAAGCAAAGAGAAAGTTAATGGTAAATACAGTAATAACCAATTCAGGTGATAATTAATTGTTTGAGATATGGTCGTTCTTTGTGAGGGTTTGTTTGACTAGGAACGATTTGAGGATTTTGCAGAATCTAGTATGTTGGCAATAGGGTCATGAGCTGGGTCTTGATAACCTCAGTCACCAGTAGGGAAGGAGAGATAAATGGTTGTATCCTTGGTGATGGGAGAGTTAGCACATCATTTCATAGCTGTCATTGATGCTTCCAGGTCTATTGGTGTATGTTCAGAGAGGCTTCTGTGGGAAGGGAAAGAATAGAGAGTATGGTTTGTGCTAACCAAGAAGCCTTCCCCCATGATATCAGCAATGCACTTACTTTTACCACACAGTAAGTACTGTGAGGTAAACGCAAAGACAATCCCCAGCAGTTACCACACAGGCTTTACAGTTACTGTGCATTAATTTTGCAACTGTCACATGGTAACTGCAAAATTGTAATACAAATGGCCTTAAATTCTGCTGCAACCCCACTCCCGGTGGTGGATGCTGAACATCCCCAATATAGAGCAAGCTCCTTCATTACATCTAGAGAAGGGCCATTTGCATTGGGCATGGCACCCCCAATAATTGTGAAATGTTTGCACCTATTCAATCAAGTATAATTAGATTATTTTATTGAATCTGCTGTTCATTCCTCACAACCTTCTTTTACTTTGCTTGGGTGTTCCTCTCTCTTCCTGCTGTTTTGCTCAATGTTGCAGTGTCTGTCTTCTTAAATCTTCATACCCCACAGTGCACAGCCATGAAACAGCACAGACTAACACCTTTAGTATGTGCTATTTAATGACTGCATATTAAAACAAAATAGCACACACCAAAATGAAATAATGCACTCTAAAACAAAACAAAACACAAATTAAGCAAAATAGCGCAAAACAAAATAAAAAATTTAAAAAAAGAGACAAGTTGAAAAGAGCACACCTACATCGCTCTTTTCTCCTACATGGCTCTTTTCTCCTTCCATTCCTAGACTCTGGCGTAATATTTCCATGCTAACGCCGGAACCTCTCCTTGCACATGCTCAGTTTGCGCAAGAACTGAGCATACTCTGGAGCTGGTGGCTGGAGGTACTCCGCTGACTAATGCATTACAGCAGCAGCACAAGGAGGAGGGGCGTAGCTCATGCACCAAACTTCTTTGGCTGTTGGGACTTTGGCATCTCCACCAGCAAAGATATTTTTAATGTGAGAGGGCGAGAGGGAATGCATTGCCCCCCGCCCCCAAATCGAAGGACTGGCTACACCCCTGGTATACACTTACCTACGTAGATGGCAATATTCTATTAATTTAAGAATTCGAAAGGCACTAAAATTTAGATATCCTTTTATAGAATGAGGGGGGATTCAGTACCTGAATGTAACTCTACCTTTAACTACTGAGAAAGGCGTGAGCTGAATCCAAATTCATCTATCCCCCCACCTTTTCCTCCTTCCTTCCCAAACGTCTCTTCCCAACCCCTTGTGTCCTTTCCCTTCCCCAGCCCACTTTTTCCATCTTCCTTCCCCAACTTCTATTCTCTACCCCTTGTTTCCTCGTCCTTCCCCAGGATCAGCATCCACAGCTGCTTGCCCTCTCCACCATAATCCACCTTTGTGTTTCTTGGTGCCAGCTCCACAAGCAACTTCAAATCTCAGAGGCCAACACTTATTGCTGTTGTTCCCACAAGATGTGAAGTTGATCTCAGTGCCAAAAGAGAAGAAACCCAGCAGTAGCTGGTCGCACCCACTCCCCCTCTGCTCCTGTCAGTCTGCCACCACTGCCTGCCAAGTCTCCCATATTGGGTAGGAGATTTCTGCTGTCAGAGTAGGAGATGGACTTCGGATGTGGGAAAACTCCAGCCTGATACAAGAGACCTGATAGATCCGTAATGGGGGGGAGGGGGTTATTTAAGTTAGGTAGCTGCTAATAAAAATGTGTGCTGGCAGATTCCAGCCCTGATTCCAATTGAGCTGGAAAAGCAAAGAGGTAAGAGGCACCTGGCCAGAAAAGAAAATGAATTTAACATAGGCAACCGTGACACCCTGTCCCAGCGCCTTGGGACTCTAAACCCAAATTAATAAATGACCATACATACACTTAGTAATTGAGTGGAACAACTTGGCCTGCAGCTTTATTAAAAGACATCAAACAGGATACCCGAGCCAAACTGTAAGCTCTTAAAAGCTACCATTAAAGCACCCAGTCCGCCGCCATAAACAAGACTGACCAATGTACTATATGCTGTACACAGGACGCTCCCACCGCGCAGCAGGGTGCATCCAACCCAGGCGCAGCGAATCCATCTGCACCAAACTGCAACTTGCTGAATTAGCGCTCCTCCAATCACTCAGTCTCGGGTATTCCTGCCACCAGCCTGGGGTAATTAAATACAATTTGCCCCAGGGAAACCCCATTAGCCGTGGCCAGTTGTGGCCCAAGAGACGTTATTATGGTGGGGACCATTGTTACACGAGTTGTTGCATGTAATTATCTATCTCTCGAAAATGTGATCCCTCTGCCCCATCCTATATAATAAAACGCACCTCCAACATTCTGAAGCTGACTGCATGGCTGAGGCATTCCTGCTCTCTGTATCCATCTCCTGAATTGACATCACGTACTTCCGGGTTCGTCACAAGCAGAAGTGACCAACCACACGAGGTTTCTCAGCTTCAGAATGTTGGAGGTGCATTCTATTAAATAGGATTGGTCAGTTCCTTGAAGCACAGCCAAAGCTCAGCATCCTGCACAGTAACGCTCAGACACCAGAGAGAGGGAGGGAGGGGGGGGGGGGGAGGTATCTCTGTCACACACACACTCTCTATGTCTCACACTCACACACTGTATCACATTCACTCTCTATGTGTCACACAGTCACTCACACACTCTCTTGGTCTCATACACTCAGTCTCACATTCTCACACACACTCACTCACTCTCTCTCTCACACACACACACACTCGCACATACACTCTCTCTCTCACACATGGTCACTCTCACACTCTCTCAAACATACACACTCCGAGGAAAACCTTGCTAGCGCCCGTTTCATTTGTGTCAGAAACGGGCCTTTTTTTACTAGTAATATATATATTTTTTTAATAGCACTTGTGCTCAAATGTGTGGCATCTGCCAATCCTATCACTGCAACACCTGAGCTGCAAGTTGTCTGTTCGCATTCCTAAGCCTGCCCCATCACCGCTTGAAGTGCTGGTGGCCCTGTGAAGGATGACGTTGGACTCCACAAATCCAGAGCTCCCCAGGCAGCTGAATTGCCTCATTTGAGATGTCACCTTCACTCTCTTTTGATTGTGCCTCTGATCCTCAAAAATCTGCAGAAACAGGACAAAACAATAAGACTGAATCATGTAAACGCTTATGTCAAATGCACCCTCACACTTCACTTCTCCCAGCAGGCATTACTAGGGGGATGATACCCAATCTATTCCGCCCTGATCATGAGAGGTGTTTCTCAATAGGGATGTTCCTGGTGGCTAGGGCCAGCTGTATTGCCAAACCGATAAGTATAGGTATAGATGCTAAGTCTCTGCTTGGAACTGCCTCCTTCAAAAGAGGAAGTCGGTGCACTCCATCGGCGTTTGACACCCCAGTTAGGGAACCATGAATCCAAATAAAGGATTCATGATATACATGCCGGTCCAGATGCCACCATCAGCCTGTATGAAGTTCTAAAATGCTGGGGGGAAATAGGTCATCCCCTATCCCTGCCCCACAATGGATACCGTCCAATTTATTCTGGATGAGTGAACAACCAAAGTACAATCCCTGCATCGCCGTCCTGATGCCTTGATAGCACGAACACCCCAAGGCAGTAAGTATGTGAATTGGTAGCTAGGCTAGGCTACCAACTGAAATGCTTTAACAGGCATCAGGCACACACAATCCATGGGCCCATAAATGCATAGCAAGAGGGAACTTATGCAGAGAACTTCCATATACTGACAGATGTTAAAGGGATGCTCATCTGTAGCAAGACAGGTTGAGAAGCTGACAGGCACCCTCATAACCAATGGACCACCCCATGCTAGACACGAACACCACTCAACCTGCTTCTCCATCCCAATGTGGCCATTGCCTTGGAGAATGAAAGGTTTCACTCACTTGCCCCTAAATCTCATGATTTCTTTTCTTTTTTATGAGTGAAATAACCATAGGTGCTGTTGCCTGATTGACCGGTCTGGCTGATGGATTTCCTTATACCAAGGCCATGCAACCTTGCCAGAGGAAAAAGGTCCAAAAGGTGAACCTCAATGACACAGGTCAGATCCTCTGGTCAAACCCAACCGTAAATGCCGGTAAGTATAGGGGAGTTTTAAAATATGAAAATTGGCCGAATTACCAGATACTAGTATTTAAAGCCAGGATCGTGATCAGCAAAAGCAGAATGATGTACCATGTGCCGATAAAACTGATCCAGTGGACTGACGCTACACAATCTGCTACCGCTCCTTACCATATGCTGGCCACGTGCCCAACAACCACAGGACAAGGTTAGCAAACAATTAAACTCTGTTCTAAATAAATTCAAATAGGCAAGGTGATATAGGTGGGTTCATGAACCAGGCAACAGTGATAATGTTAAATCATTGAACCTTAGAAGAGATGTGCATACCATCCGGACAATGGGTCCCCGTTGCCATTTCTTGATAAGGAAGGCGAGCCTCTAATGAAAAACACATGCTAATGTCCTATGCAAACTAGAGGAATGTCTATAGAGTTAAGAGAAGAGGGTCAAGGAAAATATCTCCGTAATACCATCCAAATATGCTGTCCAATGCCTGCAATTTGTCTGCAGTGACCCAATGATTACCGCCAGGCATCAGTGACCTGAGGCACAAACTTCTTTTAGTAAAGAATCAATGCCTCCCCTTAGGGAAGAATCCAGTCAAGGGTCCTTTCCCCACCCGTCCATACACTCTGGTCTGGACAGGCGGGGGGGAAGGATGGCCGTCCCATCCCTGGTGCACAAAGAAGATACACCAGAGATAGGACAACCGTTAAGATGGAATCCACTGAATACTGGATGTTGACTCGGTTCCAATAACTGGTTCCATACATAACCCAGGCCATCAATAGCACAAGATACGATCAACACCCTCTCTGGAGTGTTATGACCCCTCCTTTAGTGGAGGAGTAGCCTAGTGGTTAGTGCAGCGGACTTTGATCCTGGGGAACTGGGCTCGATTCCCACTGCAGCTCCTTGTGACTGTGGGCAAGTCATTTAACCCTCCATTGCCCCAGATACAAAATAAGTACCTGTATATATGTAAACCACTTTGAATGTAGTTGCAAAATACCACAGAAAGGCAGTATATCAAGTCCCATTTCCCTTTCCCTAAATAATTGGTGATACCCACCAGCCATTCAAGCACCAGCATTCCTGTGATGCAGTAAGGAATGACCACGGGACGAGAGCTACAAGGATCAATTTCCCCACCCCCACCCCCAGTAGCGATATTATGCCTAAGATAGAGTTCCTGAGAGCAGCAAAACTACTGCATGGTGGCAACATGAAAAGATAAGCCCTATTATGCAATGACCAACCGATGGCCACCAGAACCGATATCTTGAATCCAACAGTAGTCAATTCAGGTCATGAGTATCTGGCAAGATCCCAAACCAAAGATTAGGTTTTGTTGTTTATCCCAATAATAAGCCATGATATTTATCTTCCCGTGTCCCTCTTAATAATGACTTCTGGACTTTCAGGAACTTATCCGCACCTCTTCCAACACCCTGCTAATCCAAAGTGATACATCCATTCTAAGTTAACCTTCTAACCTTCTTGTTCCCCCATAAAGGTCCGAGGCGACTGACAACCTCTAAAGCTTCCTCAAGGTATAGCCTATAACCTGATCATTTCATATCTACCAGTCATTTGTGAAAGAATATAACATTTGAATCATGTCCACTTGGATATCCCAACTCACGTAAAGCTTTCACATCTTAATGTTGTAAAGGTTTATCCCACCGCACAGCAGTGGAGTATTCTGATTCCCTGACGGGCACAGTAATTCCCAAAAGATACCCCCTTATACTACTGGATGCATTGGTGTGCCCACGTTAAGAGGGTATCATTGCCACTAACCAACCATTGGTTCTGTGCAGAATCCTGGCATCTAGGATGACCCAATAGCACCTGAGACAACCTTCCCTTTGGTGTAACAACATAGCCCAGGTAACCGGCAGTGTCAGCGATTGTCTCTTACCTTGTGCTATACAGCCGTGAGTGGGGAACTTCTTGAATGAAGAAATGCCATCCAAAAACACTAATGTAACAGGTACACTCCCGAGCAGCCCACAGTACCCCTGGAATCATTCAGGGGGTCTTTTACTAAGGCGCGCTCATGTTTTTAGCGCATGCTAAAACTGGCCGCGCACTATGTTAGAGACTCCCATTGGAATGCATTGGCATCTCTAACGTTTAGCGTGTGCTAAAAACGTGAACAAGCCTTAGTAAAAGATCCCCTCAGTGGCTAATAAGGGATAGGAAGAGATATGCTGTTAAACGGAGGTAGGGAAGAGAAGGAGTGGCTGGGAATCTACTATCAACTTCCTCAAGGGTGTATCTGCCTAGGCCCTAGCATAGTGTCCACCTGGTCATGATCTCCTGTCTGAAAATTGCTCAAGCCCTTCTAAGACAAGCTGCTGTGGTACTTGTGTTTTTTGTTTGTTTTTTAGATGCATTAACCAGAACCACACCTGAAAGACATAATACTGTAAGCCTGTTCACAGAGAAGTGAATGTGAATCCACTGTTCTATGGTCTGTGCCCTGAAAATGGCAAGGACAAATCACGGTCAATGTATACGTAAAAAGTAGCTCATACAATGAGTTTATCTTGTTGGGTAGACTGGATGAACCGTACAGGTCTTTATCTGCCATCGTCTACTAAGTATGTTACTATCTAATCCTGGAGTTACGTAATTGTCCATGATCCAGGAAAGGTCAACCCAGACATGATCTCCCCCTCTGCACTCCTTTCAAACCCCCCACTCGGCCCAGCTGCCGTGGGATTGGAGCCTCAGGACCTGCCCTTTAAGGATGCCCTGCACATCCCACCTGCCATGAGGTTGTCCAATTGAGTGAAACCGAGACATTATGATATTTTGTTTTATTCTCTTTTCTTTTCCTAATAATACCTAAACCCACTGATCGCCTATTGTCTTACATGACACCCAATTTGCCAGATTTCATGGTGTTCACCATGGTGACACCTGGATCTTCTCCAACTCCTGATGTGTATCCTACAGTAACACTGATTGCTGGAACTTGTTATTCTTCTGTATGCACCATGCTTTGTGCGTGTTGAAATTTCTTTTCACCAGCTATTTGTCATGCTTATTTTACCTGCAGATTTACACACCTCATGTCTTCTTCAATTACCGCATCCTTTATAAGTTAGAAAGGACATGTACCAATGCGGATCTCAAGGAGTCCTAATTAGAACTCTTCAAAGACTCCTAATGGAATCTATGGTACCATTACATTGCTGCCACTGGAATTATTCTTTCAAAAGCACATCTCCCTACACTTGTCCACATTAATTCGTCTGCTATTATAATGGCCATAACGCTATTGTGCAAAAGTCTTCATGTAGTGTCACTCAATCTAATTGTGACTTAACAGCTTTGACCAATGTTGTGTCATCTGCTGACTTGATCATCCCACGTACTGTCCCAACCACAAATCATCTGTAAGCCAGGACAGTATTGGTCCTAGCACAATTCTCCATGTCACTCCCTGTCTGTCTGATGGGGGGGGGGGGGGTAATTATTCTAAATCGCCTATGTCAAAGGGTGGCAAGTCCAAACCTGTGTCGATGGAGAAAGGTGTGTGAAGACTCAACATTGTGCTCAACTCCAGAGACGGCGCCAGATCAGCCCCCCCCCCCCCACTCCCAAGAAAGCAGGAGGCAGAAACCAATCATCCCGCAAGCACCGTGACCTCCTTTATGTGCCCCATAGGCATGAGGAATCCCAAGGAGCACCCCCTACCGGGCAAGCCACAACCGGAGCAAGCACACCAGAAAGGGCACTGCCACACCAGGCCCTACCGGGCCATGCAAAGGAATTCACCCCGCCCACCCCCATAGACTCCCTCCTCTTCCACCATTTTCAAGGCAGAGCTGCTGGAAGAGGAGGGAGTCTACCTCCCAACAAATGTATGGAGGTGGGGAAGAGGGCCGCTAGACCACCAGGTCGGGGGTGCTTGATTCACGGCCTACTGGGCTGCCAGGGTTTACTTGGGGCGATGCTAGGGGGATTAGGAGGGCTGGAGACCCACCGGACCTCCAGCACTCATGTCACTGGGGGGTCAGGGTTCCTGCTCCTGCGGGGTGGGCTGCATTGGGGGGAATGGGTGGCCTGCTAGCATACAAATGCATGCTGGACAGGGCTCACCATTCCTCCCCAATGGCCTGTAAAACCTAACGCCAGCTCCGAGCTGGTGTAGGGTTTGATGCAGACAGAGCGCCAATGTTTGGCTCGCTGATCATTGGAGGAATACATTGAGCATGCATATGCTTGCTACTTGCACTGAGCCCTGTTTTGCATCTATTTGCATGCTAGTTGCGTTCGGAGCCCACGAGCGCGTTTCACGCACTCGGGGGCTCTGATCATGGGACGATAGCAAACACAGGTGCTAGTATGGCACTAATTGTCTCTAGCACCTGCATTTGCTTCTGATCATTGGCCCTTCAGTGCGTCACCTGGCTCATGCCTTATGCACAAAAATGCACACTCGCCTGCAAAAGTGCCAGCAGGCTGTCTAAGAGCTATTCTGTAACAGCAAACAGAAGTGGCATAGTGCATACATGCAAGGGAGCACAGACGTGGATGGGGGCTCCCCCCTAAGCATGTAACATACAGTATTCTGTAAATCACATGCATCCCTGGTGCATTTAGATGCCTGCACTTATGCCAGGTCTATAGCTGGTATAACCGCAGGTGCAAAATTATGAGGCATGCCAATACTGGGTTCTTCTAGTATTCTAGAATGGAATCTGGAACCCAGATATTAGACACTCAGCACATGGCCTAAGTAGGTGGGGTACCAGGGAAGCGACTGCTCCCCCAGACTTCGGACGGTGATGGCACCTATTTTTCAGGCAGTCCGTCGCACCTATGCAGTGCGTGCACGTGCCTCTCCACTCCCCCTGCCATCACAACCTGGCTATGCTTCTGGGCATTAGGGCACCTAAGTGGAGGTGCCCACTTACAGCTTTGCCCCACAGTTGTGTGACAAAATAGTCTGTTCCCCCCTTCCTCCATCTGCAAAGGAATCCATGTCTGGAAGGCAGGGTGTGAAAAGACATCGAAAATTGTGTATCTTTAGGGCTGAAGCACGCCTGTGTCTATGTATACGTGTGTGTGCACAGCACAGACGGATGGAGCCTGGGCAAAACGTGCCTAATAATAATTCTGGCAGAGTTCTGCCTAGTAAGTAAGAAATGCATTATTATTCTATATAATAATCAGTTTTACTCTGTCATTTTGCAAAATGCTGTTCTGTACCTTGGCACAGACCCAAGTGCAACCTCATCTCCAGAAAAAAAAAATAACAACAACCCATAAACCAGTATTTTCAGGCTGTACCTCTGTACAGTGAGGTAGCTATAAAACACCCAGATCACTATTACCTCTTAGCTTACTTCTAAACCTGGAGGAACGCTTCTAATCCATAGATCCCCCGCTCACACCTCCCCACCTTTCTCTGACCCTGTCCTCTCTCTGGCTTTTGCTGCAGTACGGTAGTGGCGAGAAAGGCTCCGACTGCGGTTGCCTGTGCCTTCAGCCGACGGAGCAAGTGAGCTGCAGGTAATCCAAAGGGTACCACCACATTCCTACACTATCTCCAGCAGCTCCCATTGTAAAGAGTTGCTGGGGGCGATGTGCAAGAAGGAAAACAGAATGGCCAGTGCATTTTTTTTAGCTCCTCTGTTTCCTTTTTTTGTTAATCATTCATCATTGGAACCAGCTTGACTATCTTGAGCTCTCAACGACAGGAAAGAGGGTGGGGCAAAGAAGTAGGTGGCCACCCTAGAGCCAAGCTCACTTTTACACAGGTCTTCTGCGCGTAACCAGGGAGGGGAAGCCAGCCTGAGCCAAGTCTGCAGGGAACCCGTTCAGGGTTAGCGTAAGAGACTGCGGTGAGTTTTCTAGGCACGTTACGTGTCTTTTCTTACACGTTTATAACGAGAGAAGCTGGGGGAGGTTATTAGCTGAATAATTAATGCAGAAAGTGTTTTCTTGTATTCTATGTCAATGTGGGGAACATCAGCGCTTCAGTGGGGGGTTATTTATTTATTTTATTTGTTGCATTTGTAGCCCACATTTTCTCACCTATTTGCAGGCTCCATCTCCTCTGGAAGGTGACAGATAAATTAGGGCTAAAGAGAATATTTTTTTTTAAATGTTATTTAAAGACCTTAGACTTTTTCACGTTGCTTTAAGAATACATAGCGTGACATATTGCAATATTTGTGAAGCAGTTGATTTCAAAACTTTACATTTTTGCCTAACACCAGTGGAAGATTAAAATTCTAAAGCATTTCTGTATGTAAACAACTTTTCAAAGCTTTTTTTTCCCTCCTAAATTCTTAAAGTGGGGGGGGGGGGGGGGGGAAGGATGGTCCTTTGTTTTAGAACTAGAACTGCATTAGCTGCAACTTCACCCTTCTCTAATAAATGAAACTCGATTGGTGTATAAATGCTTTCAGCCACATGGGCGATTAGGTGAGTCTGCAAAGAATTTAACTACTGCATGCATTCTCCAGCTGTGTGTGGTTTGTATGGGATTTGTTTGCTGCTCTAAGTAGGGAATCTTTTTTTTTAAGATGAAATTTTAGGGAATACTTAAGAAGTGAGCATGCCTGTAACTGGTATAGTTTGCACTTTGATCTTAACCTGTGTCTGCAATGACTTTTTTTATATTTTAAGTAATTCCAAATTGCACTCTACTTGCCAGTCTACAGCATAGTTTATTTATTTTGACATATCTACCCCACATTAGCCCGAACATAATCAAGTTCAATGAGGCTTACAATAAATAAAACAGGCAAGGTTTACAATACCCTTTATCAAAATATTAATTAAGAGCAGTACAAATAAGAACTAAATAATAAACCATTGATGGTCAACCTAACACAATCGAAGACTTTGGGGATCATTTTCAAAGCATTTAGACTTACAAAGTTAACATAATAACCTATGGAACTTTGTAAGTCTAAGTGCTTTGAAAATGAGCCCCATAGTAACCCATAAGTGCTTTGAAAATACTCCTCTTAATCTCTTTAAACAAGTAGATAATGCATTCTAAGACACCTTAATTCTGTTAAGGAAAATGATTTGGCAATCGGATTGTAAAATGCAAGTCCTCCTTATGGTTGGTAACATAGTAAAATGATGGCAGATAACCTTGTCCAGTAAGATGGCTAAGGCTGTACCAGCTGCTCCATGCAGGTAACAGGTTACACCTCTCTGTGCCTTGCTTCGGAGTTGTTTAGGGTGGTGATGAGGATGTCCCACCCTACTTTTCAAGTAGCAAGATGAGAGGAGTAATTTTTAAAAGAACGCATCACTTGTCACTAAATGCCCTCTGAGCTATTGCTATTCTGAAACATTTCTTTTAATTAACTTTGTTTATATGTAAACCATTTTGCTCTGTGAAAGAACCAGATGCCTCTAGTTCACCGGACTCACACTGACAGCCTAAACTTTTATATGCCTGAGCTCATATGCCTTTTTATTAAGTTACAGCAAAAAGTGGCCTTTGGGTGCACTTAATGTGGGTTTTTCTTCTGCACTAAGGCCATTTTTACCGGAGTAAAAATCACCCACTTTTTTCCTAGCTGTTAGTTTTAAATAGATATTTACATAGTAACATAGTAGATGACGGCAGAAAAAGACCTGCACAGTCCATCCAGTCTGCCCAACAAGATAACTCATATGTGCTAATTTTGTGTATACCTTACTTTGATTTGTACCTGTCCTTTTCAGGGCACAGACCGTATAAGTCTGCCCTGCCTCCCGATCTTGACTAAGCTCCTGAGGATATTTGAGCATGGCTGATGGGTAATATGGTTCTAGAACAAGGGTTCTCAACCCAGTCCTTGGGCACTCCTGCCAAAGTGGGAAAGTCTCCCACTGACGGGGGCAGGCCTATAGTGAGGAACTCTGCCCCACTCCTCTAGCATCTTTCCCTTCCCTTGTATTCGTCGCCGCCAATTCCCCCCCCCCCCCCCCCCCCCCCCCCCCCCCCCCACAGACTGGTCTCTCTTCCTTCCCTCCCTCAACTCTCTTCCCCTGAGTGCTTCCTTTTAATTTGTTTCAAAACTTGCCGGGCGGTGGCTGCGATTCGCAGGCACTGCCCTGGCGCCAGCCCCACGTTCTCTCTCTACTGTGGTGGCCCGCACTGTCTGAGGTAACTTCCTGTTTCCGCTGGGGTGGGCTGTGCAGCAGAGAGAGATGTCTGGCCTATGAATTGCTGCCTCCGCCCGGCAAGTTTTGAAACAAATTAAAGGTAGGCTTGGGGGAAGAGGGCAGAAGCGGAGCCAGGTTGACGGCGCAGGGGGAGCGAGAGCAGACTTGCGCCAGCGCACATTTTTCAGTGCAACATGACAAAAAAAATAGGCGCCGGCAAAACTCCGTTTGAGAGAGCGGCCGCTCCCCTGGCGCCCCACCTTGCTACACCACTGGAAGAGGGTTGAGGGGAGATGCTGGCCTACTGGGTGGCTGGAGGGAGAGAGTCTGAGAGAAGTTGGGCTCAGGGCAAGGAGGCTAGTAAAACAGACGGGGTGAGCCTATCTAGCCCATAATCCTTTATACTATTGTTTTCAATAGCGTTTGCTATTGTTTTGGGTGAACCAGTTAACATATATTGGATTCAGCCCATATAATGGCATTCTATGGGCTGAATCCAGTATATGTGGAGACTGCTACCAAAGTAGTTCACCCAAACCAATAGCAAAAAGATTATTAGAAATAATGGACTGCCTATGTTTGCTCCAACTGTAAAAAGTCTAAAGCTGTTCCAGTTGGATAGGCAGTGCCTTAAAAGGTGGAGGAAGAAAGATGATTGACCATGTGGGGCCAGGAGGGTACAGAGACGGGACAGGAAGATGATAGGGGTGAGGAGAGAAAGACGGGGAGGTGTTAGGCCATGGTGGGGGAGGGATAGGGAGAGGAAATTGGACTCGGCTCCAACAGTGGAGGGAGGGAAGGGAAATAGTGGAAATGGCAGAACCATGTGGCAGTGGCGTCGCGAGGGCAGCTGACACCCGGGGGGCGGGTCGCCGCTGCGCACCCCCCCCCCCCCCGGGTGCAGCGCAACGCACCCTCTCCCCTCCGTAGCGCAACACCCCCCCCCCCCGCCCGCGAGAACATACCTGGAAGGCGATGAGGGGCAGGTGGGCGGGCCAATCCGCTGAGAGCACGCCGCTGGGGGGGTGTCAGCGCCTCGCTGGTTCCCTGCTCGCTCTACCCCGGAACAGGAAGTAACCAATTTCTCTCCCTGCCTCCTCCCCCCCCCCCCCCCCCCCCCCCCGCCTCTGCCTGAATGCAAAATATAAATTCCTGAGCTGGTAGTGATCTTCAGGTCTCTCCACCAGTGGTGTAGTCAGACCTTGATGGGAGGGGGGGTCCAGAGCCCGAGGTTAAGGGGCACAGTTTAGCCCACCTTCCCCAGCCGCCGACCCTTTGTTGTTGCTGCCACCGCCAGGTACCTTTGCTGGCGAGGGTCCCCAACCCCCGCCAGCCGAAGTCGTCTTCGGCGCCGGTCTCCGGCGCCTTCACAGGACATCAGGAGTCAGGACTCACAGAAACAGATCAGCGAAGGCAACGGAGACCAGCGCTGAAGAAGACTTCGGCTGGCGGGGGTTAGGGACCCCTGCCAGCAAAGTCAGCGGCGGCGGTGGGAGGGAGGATCGAGAGTGGCGGGGGAGGGTCAGCGGTTGGGGGGGTTGAAAGTAGAGGGGGCCAGGGCTAAATCTGTGGGGGCCCATGCTAGCTACACCCCTGCTCTCCAGGTGAAGACTTCCTCTTCCTTTGCTGCTCCGATAGCCAGAACTCTTCCAAGCTGCTGCCGCCACTGCTGACCTATGCCCATGAATGCTTGGCTTTTCTGCATGCATGAGGGGTCCAGCAATGGCTTCGGCGGCAGCAGCTTGAGGACACAGCCACCAGCTGCAGAGCTTGGAGAGCTCTGGCTGCCAGACCAGAGCAGGTGGTCTTCAGCTGGCACAGCTTAGTGATCCCTGCCAGCCACAGCAAGGGTGATGGCTAATGTTGGTGGGTCTGAGCCCAAAATGGGAGGGACACAGGCCCCCCCATAGTAATGCTACCAATTATGTTCAATACGAAAAGGAGGTGCATTGCTGTTTTTATTTCTTCAGTGTTGCAGTACTTGCCATGTTTCAATTTTGGCGTTCAGATTTCCTTTTTATTTTTCTAATTTCTGATCCCTTGTTCTGTATCTGGTGAAGGCCTGTCTGTGAAGAAGTCATTTCAAGTTGTTTCATACGCGGCAGCTGTGGTGGGTGGGGAGATATCCCCCTCCTTAATTGGGGCCTCCTCCTTGATTTCTGCCCTGGGCCCCAGTCTGCCTAAAACTTTCACTGAGAATATCCCCAACAAATATACACGCGAGAGACTTGCATACCTTGCCTTCATGAAACATAAGAACAGCCATACTGGGTCAAACCAATGGTCCATCCAGCCCAGTATCCTGCTTCCAGCAGTGTCTAATCCAGGTCTAATTAGTAGCACCATTCCACGCTACCAATCCCAGGGCAAGCAGTGGCTTCCCCTCTGTCCATCTCAATAGCAGGCTGTGGACTTTTCCTTCAGGACCTTGTCCAAACCTTTTTTTTTTTTTTTTTTTTTTAACCCAGAGAGAGATCTCATGTATATTCATTGTGGATATTCTGAAACTGTGGCTGGGTGCAGGGCCGCCGAGAGACTGGGCCTGGGGCAAGGCCACTCCCCGTCGCTGCTGCTGCTCACCCCCTCCGTCCGCCACCAGGCCGGGCCCCCTGCATTGAAATCACAGCGCCTCTCATCTCAGTGTGAAAGCACTGCAGGCAGCAGCAGCAGATCGCCTCCCTTCGGGCCTCCTTCCCTCCCTGTGTCCTGCCCTCGCGAAAGTTATGTCAGACGAGGGCGGGACACAGGGAGGGAAGGAGGCCCGAAGGGAGGCGATCTGCTGCTGCCTACAGCGCTTTCACACAGAGGTGAGAGGCGCTGTGATTTCAATGCAGGGGGCCCGGCCCGGTGGCAGATGGTCGACAATGGAGGGCAGGTAGGACTGCGGCGCTGGGCCCTGGGAATTTTGTCCCCCCTGCCCCCCCCCCCCCCCTCTCGGCGGCCCTGGCTGGGTGTGTTCTCAGGACTGCTCTAGAAGAAAGTTGCACCCAGGTTTTCAAAGGATATTTTCCATATATTCAAATGTATCTTCGACAGAATAGAGAACTACTATATCTAAAAGCAAAATGATGCTTGAGCAGCACCCCCCACCCTACCCCCCCAAAAAATCACATTTGCCACCAGTCCTGCCTGTTTAATCACCCTGCTTCTCTCCTTTGCAGTTGCTCTAGGTCCGGGACATTGTTATGGAATTTTAATCCAATATGGGGGGGGGGGGGGAGCAGGGGTGTGTTCAAGCAATTATGAAGCTGAAATCTAAGCTCTGAGGTAAACATCAAAGCCCAGAAGCCTTTTTCCCAAGCTGGGCCTGAACCTTCAAGCCTTTAGGCTGTTCAGATTAACCTGATTTGTGAGGAATTGTCAGGCAGGAATGTCAGGTTTTGATTTTTCTGAATAGACATCTTCAAGCTGGTTTTTCTTCATTCCTGCCTAGCAAGCCTAGGATAGGGCAGGGGTCTTAACTGCCTGTAATTTTAAACTGAAAGGCAAATAGGTTGTTTCCACAAACTGCTGGCTGGTAAGAGATGTTCTATAGTTAATGTAGCAATAGTTGTATCTAGAGTCTCTGTATTTGGATTTAGCTCGCACCCAGTGGCGTCGCGAGGGCAGCTGACACCCAGGGCGGGTCACCGCTGCGCACCCCCCCCCCCCCGGGTGCAGCGCGGCGCACCCTCCCCCCTCTGGAGCGCAGCCCCCTCCCGAGAACATACCTGGAAGGCGGTGAGGGGCGGGCGGGAGAGCCAATCCGGCGAGTGCACGCCGCTGGGGGGTGTCGGCGCCTCGCTGGTTCCCTGTTCTCTCCGGGGCAGAGAGAGCAAGGAACCAGCGAGGCGCCGACACCCCCCAGCGGCGTGCACCCGGGGCGGACCGCCCCCCCTTCCTATGCCACTGCTCGCACCTTTTCAGTAGCTTAAGGTAAATTACAAACAGGTACATGAGAGACTATTCTCTGTCTGTGGAGGGTCTTATGATCTAAGGGAATGATGTAGAAAACTACCATGGGCAAAGGTGCAAGAGAATTGCGCACATTACTGGCCACATGATGCAGAGCAGAAGCTAAATGTGTACAGTAAATATTATAATTTATTAGGATTTATTTACCGCCTTTTTGAAGGAATTCACTCAAGGCGGTGTACAGTAAGAATAGATCAAACATGAGCCAGGAGGTAATTAGAGCAGTAAAAATATTCAAACAACAATACAAAGTATGGCATGGTATATTACTTGCAATGATTACACAATATGTAATAGAACATTATAATTGGTAGTGAAGGGTAAGGCAAAGTTGTAACATATAGGTGAGTAAGAAAGTAGGAAGAATTAGAAAGTAAGATGATTGATTTGAAGAAAGTTGCACGTGAGGTCAGAGAGATGGTTAAATATTATCTCAGGTAGGGTAGGCGTGGATAAACATGTCCCGCTGCACTATGTGCAGCCCGAGTCAATCCTTGTGTGTGTGAGTGAGACTAACAAGTTAGTTACTTCTTCCATTAAAGGCTTGGTTGAAGAGCCAAGCTTTCACCTGCTTCCTGAAGTAGAGATAGTCTTATGTTAAGCGGAGCCTTTCAAGCAATGCATTCCAGAGTGTGGGGGCTACTCTGGAGAAGGCTCGTTTGCGGGTATCACATCGTGTAATGTCTTTTGGGGAGGGTGTAGTTAGTGAAAGTCCTTGGGAGGACCTTAGTGTCCTTGGCGGTGTGTGGAGGATCATCTTATTCTTCAGATACTTGGGGCCATTTCCTTTCGGGGCCTTGAAGATCAGAGACAGAGTTTTAAATTTAGCCCTCTATTGTACTGGTAGCCAATGAAGATTTTGCAAAAATGGTGTGATGTGGTCACGTCACTTGCAACCTTCTATGAGCCTTGCTGCTGCATTCTGAATCAACTGGAGCTGGTGCAGGCCCTTTGTAGTCAGACCATTGTATAGTGCATTGCAGTAATCCAGTCTTGATGTTACCATGGCATGCACAACTGGGATAAGATTTACCTTCTCAATGTAAGGAGAGAGGCAGCGTAGCTGTCGCAAATAGTAGAAGCAGCTCTTAAAGGTTGCTTGGATTTGGGGAATCAGAGTAAGTGTTGAATCTAACTGTATTCCAAGGTTCCTGACTTGTGATTTGTGAAGCACATTAAAACGGTTATAAGACTATTCGCTATTCTACCATAGTGCAGAGAAGTGTACAGATAAGGAGCAAGACTTACTGTCGGGTCTAAGGTGATGAAGGATTAGCCTGCTGTCTTCTGTAGCAGTTGCATCATTAATGGTCTCATTAATCACACAGGGCAAGATACCAGGCCAGCAACATGCTTTTTTACCAGTTCCAGCTCTGATTCCGCGAGCTCGGTATTCAGCTGGCAAAGCACAAAGGGGTTCGCGGAGTTTTTACTGTTTACAGTGGCAGCCAATGAAAATCACATGCTAAACAATGCTAATGAGCTGATTGGTATTCAAAACATGCATTCCAAGTGATACACAAAGGCCCGCCTGCCTTTAACAGGGGAAATTTTATGGGAGTTCTGGAGCAGCTGTAGCAGGCAATTCCTCGTGTAGGCAGTGGGATAACATGTCTTGGGAGCCTCCTCAGGGTTGCTTGCAGACTTTGCAGAGGGCCATGAGGGACCTTATCCCTACGTAGGACTTGGGGCTGTGTGCAGCGCTTGCACACCCTCTGCTAACTTTGCACTGGAAAAATGTTTAAAAATTAAAAATTGCCCCTTTCCCTGTGGCCCCAGCTATGGCTGCTTTGCATCAAAAAAAAGTTTGGAAAAAAAAATCTACGGCTTTCATACACACAGCTTGTGTATGAAAGCCGTAGGTAGCAAATGCAGAGCAGCCACACATAGCGATTTGGCTATGTTCATGCGCAGCTTACAGATTGGCTTACCCCCTCTCCCCCCCCCCCTTAAAGAGCTGCTTTCTGTGTTTGCAAGCAGCTCATTTGCATGCAATGCCCTTTGGGACTCGCTCGCTATAACATTTACTAAGGATTTCAACAAAGGTGGATGCTTCCGGAGACTCTCGTGCATCTGCCCCACATTCCCCCTGATCCAACACCCCCTCCTCCCCCGAATGTTTTTTTTTTTTTCTTTTTTTTAATTTCTTGTTAAATAGCCCTGGTGTTTAACATAACATGATGGTGATATTTTGTATACTGCTATAGTTGCAAAGTTCTAAGCAGTTCACAACACTTGTTAAGAAGCCAGGGCAATTTCGCTGGAGTTAACAGCAGCAAAAAAAATTACAAACAATAACTCTAAATTATTTAAACAAAACAAACTTCTGGAAAAGATAAGTCTTAAGCTTCCTCCTGAATAAAGCGTGCAGATCCCTCTCGTAAATATTCATTGTGGATACCCTGAAAACCTGACTGGCCAGGGTGCCTCCAGGACCAGGTTTGGGAACCACTTTAACTGAACAACCCTAGGAGAGACCAGGTCCCTTCCTTTCTTCGGTTAAACCCCAGTTATTTGTATTCTGTACATTATCTGACTACCTCTCTTCAACCATAATGCTCTACCGGTGACTATTCTTATCCCATTGTAACTCGGTGGCAACTTCTGTATTGCTGCTTGTTAAACACCCCTCCCCTCCCTGTTTCAGTCTTGTCCACTCCCTTAATTCAAAACTTAGTGTGTTTATCTCTTGATTATCAGTTTCAACTAGACTGTAAGCTTCATGGAGCAGGTCCTCTCCATTATGGGCTGGATTCAATAGATGTCATCAAAGAGGTGTCAGGAAAAATCAGTCCTCGGCATTATTCTATAAAGGGCACTCCAGGCCCAGTGGTAATTCCCTTCCCCATCTTCAGGTGCGAGGACTTTAACGCCAACTGAGACCTGTTTTAAATCATGATGTGGATCCCTGGAATTCTAGAACACTGTGTGCCTCTTTCGAGCTCATCCTTAACCCACCTTTGCTTCTCCGATGGCCACACCCCCTTTTGGTTTGGGTGTGCAGCATTATAGCACACGCATCTGGATGCACACATTCTATAATAGGTCATTCAGATTTGGGCACCCAAATGTGCATACAATTCTGGCATGCACATGCAACCTAACAAACCAATTAACATCCATAGGAACATGAGTGTTGAAATATTTGGACAGATCAAAGGTCCATCAATCCCAGTATCCTGTTTCTAACAGTGGCCAATGCAGGCCACAAGTATCTGGCAAGATCCCAGAACAGTAAAACAGGCTTTCTGCTGCTTATCCTAGAAATAAGCACTGGATTTTCCCCAAGTCCATCTTAATAATGGCTCATGCAGTTTTTTCTTTTAGGAAGTTATCCAAACCTTTCTTTAAACCCAGCTAAGCTAACTGCTTTTACCACATTCTATGGCAACAAATGCCAGAGTTTAATTACACATTGAGCGAAGAAATATATTTTCTCTGGTTCATTTTAAATTTACTACTTAGTAGCTTCATTGGATGCCCCCTAGTCCTAGTATAATTGGAGAGAGTAAACAAGCGATTGACTTCTACCCGTTCCGCTCCACTCCGTACTGGGTGCTACTACTGATGTTAACTGGTGCCAGTTAGGGATTCCTGGGGTCTATACCTCTGTACAGTGCTGCATTCATCTTGTATTCACTATGCAAATAATATTCTATTACACTTTAAAATGAATGGTGGTCAGTTTTTATCTGGAAGAAGTTTAATACAGTGTCTAGGCCGAGGTGGGCTTCTATTTGAAATTTTTTACTTTTTAAAAACATTTTTCTAACTAGGGTTGGGTTAAAATAAATATTGCTAAATTTCCTCATATAAGAATGGTTTATAGCTGATGTAACTATGTTGCAAAATCTTTTTCTGGATCAAAGGTGTTTTGCCTCCCTAGCAATGAGTCAGTTACTCTACTATCTGGGAAATGTCTTTCATTGATGTCATGATAGAATGGTGGCCACACAGAGGTTTATTGATATTTGCCAAGAGAGAGTTCTAAAGTGTCCTTCATAAATCCATAACAAGTCTGACTTCACAAATTAAAATTTAGATGTCTGTGTACCTAATGGAACTGGTAATTTCTGACCATAGGAAACCTGGGTTAGATTCTCAACCTGGTTCCTGCTTTTGGGATCAGCAGTGGCAGGGATAAACTGCAAAATCTATATTCCAGACCCTGGTCACACAGGATTCCAGCCATTAGTCTGCAATGCAGGGGCGTATCTGGACTCCGGCGGTAGGGGGGGCCAGAGCCAGAGGGAGGGGGCACATTTTAGCCCCCCCCCCCCCCGCCAACCCTCCCTCCCCGCCGTCGCTTACTTTTGCTGGTGGGGGACCCCAACCCCCGCCAGCCGAGATCCGCTTCCTCCTCCGAGTCCTACCTTTAAAAATATTTCTTCAGCTGAAATCCAGTTTCGGAGTCTGACGTCGCAGAATGTTATGACGTCAGTCAGACTCCGAAACTGGATTTCAGCTGAAGAAATATTTTTAAAGGTAGGACTCGGAGGAGGAAGTGGATCTCGGCTGGCGGGGGTTGGGGTCCCCCGCCAGCAAAAGTAAGCAACGGAGGGGAGGGTTGACGGCAGTAGGGGGGCCAGGGCTAAATCTGAGGGGGCCCAGGCCCCTGTGGCCCCACGCAGATACGCCCCTGCTGCAATGACTTCTTTTTCGGGGATGTAGTTGTAATGCATAAAGGAAGCTACAGCAATGTGTGTACCCCTTGGTCAGAAGATTGCACTTGCAGTACAATAGATGGGAGATTGAGTGCCATGTAAACTGATTTATTGAGATTTATTAACTGGCACCTTTATGAAGAGATTCACCCAAGACACAGAAGCGTAGCCAGGTGGGGCGCAGGGGGAGCGGTCGCTCCCCTAAGCAGCGGTTTTAAAAAGTGGCGCCTATGCGCCTCAACGCGAGAAATCTTTTTTTTTTCTGCTCCCTCTTCTTCTGCCGGTGCTCTCCCGTCGGCGCGGTCACTTTTACTTCCCGATGCGTCTCCCTCCTGCGCCGGCGATTATCAGTTAGCCTGACAGCGTCGGGGCTTCTGCTGCTTCTCCTCCTCAGGCGCGCGTCCCGCCTACTCTAAGCAACTTCCTGTTTTGCGCAGAGGTGGGACGCGCGCCTGAGGAGGAGAAGCAGCAGAAGCCCCGATGCTGGCAGGCTGACTGATAATCGCCGGCACAGGAGGGAGACGCATGGGAAGTAAAAGTGACCACAGATGGGAGAGCGCTGCAGAAGAGAGGGTGAAGCCAATTTGCAATCTAGCTGGAAGGAAAGGGGAAGACGGCAGGGAGCTGGATGGGAGGGTCAGAGTGAGAAAGGGAAGGGACACGTGCTGGTTGGAAGGAGGAAGAGAGGGGCTGGATGGGATCCTGAAAGAAAGAGTCAGAAAGAAGGGGAGGAGAAAGATCTGGAAGAGACAGTTACTGAATGGAGAGTGGGAAGGGACACATGTTGGTTGGAAGGAGGAAGAGAGGGGCTGGATGGGATCCTGAAAGAAAGAGTCAGAAAGATCTGGAAGAGACAGTTACTGAATGGAGAGTGGGAAGGGACATGTTGGTTGGAAGGAGGAAGAGAGGGCCTGGATGAGATCCTGAAAGAAAGAGTCAGAAAGAAGGAGAGGAGAAAGATCTGGAAGAGACAGTTACTGAATGGAGAGTGGGAAGGGACACATGTTGGTTGGAAGGAGGAAGAGAGGGGCTGGATGGGATCCTGAAAGAAAGAGTCAGAAAGATCTGGAAGAGACAGTTACTGAATGGAGAGTGGGAAGGGACACATGTTGGTTGGAAGGAGGAAGAGAGGGGCTGGATGGGATCCTGAAAGAAAGAGTCAGAAAGATCTGGAAGAGACAGTTACTGAATGGAGAGTGGGAAGGGACAGGTGCTGGTTGGAAGGAGGAAGAGAGGGACTGGATGGGATCCTGAAAGAAAGAGACAGTTACTGAATGGAGAGTGGGAAGGGGCAGGTGCTGGTTGGAAGGAGGAAGAGAGGGACTGGATGGGATCCTGAAAGAAAGAGTCAGAAAGTTCTGGAAGAGACAGTTACTGAATGGAGAGTGGGAAGGGACAGGTGCTGGTTGGAAGGAGGAAGAGAGGGCCTGGATGGGATCCTGAAAGAAAGAGTCAGAAAGAAGGAGAGGAGAAAGATCTGGAAGAGACAGTTAATGAATGGAGTGTGGGAAGGGACACATGTTGGTTGGAAGGAGGAAGAGAGGGCCTGGATGGGATCCTGAAAGAAAGAGTCAGAAAGATCTGGAAGAGACAGTTACTGAATGGAGAGTGGGAAGGGACAGTTGCTGGTTGGAAGGAGGAGTAGAGGGGACAAATACTAGAAAGAATGGTCAGAGAGAAGGGGCAGGTGCTGGAAGGAAGAGTCAGTGAAATGGGTTAGAAAGGGGACAGACGGCGAAAGGAAGGTGGAAGAGAAGGGACAGACTCTGGAAAATAGGGAGAGAGAAGGAAGAAAGGGGGCAGACATTGGATGGAAGGGGAAAGAGTGCAGGCTGGATGGAAAAAGTAGAGGAGGCGCACACTAGGTGGAAGAGGGTTAGGGGCAGACACTAGATGGAATGGGGAGAGAGAGGGGCATCCTATTATTTCAGGGTTGTTGTTTTTTTTTTTTTGCTAACTCTCCCCCCTTTTCCAGCACCTTCTCTTTCCTCCCTACTGTACAGCACCTTCTTTCTATTTTCACTCCTCTGCCCAGTGTATTCTCTCTTGTTTTCTCTCACCCCCTCCAGCATCTCTCCCTAACACTCCATCCAGCTGGATGGAAGGGGATAGGCCTCTAAAGGGGTTGAGTGAGGGTAATTGCTGGCTTGGAAGAGGGAGGGAATCTTGGAGGATGCTAGAATAAAAAAAACAGAGGGGGGTACTGGACATTACACAGGGATGAGGACCAAGAAGGGGTATGGTGCACATGGGAGGAGTAGGGATAAAGGGAAAATGCTGACATGGAAAGGAGAGAAGGACAAGCAGGAATGCTGCATACGAGGGGGGAGTAGAATGTCAGGGAAGAGACAGTTACTGAGGGAGAGATGCTGGATAGAGGTGAGGGAAAGAGGACATCCTGGACGGAGGGGGGTAAGAGAAAACGAAAGAGAACATACTGGTCAGAGGAGTAAAAATAGAAAAAGGGTGCTGTACAGAAGAGAGGAAAGAGACGATGATGGAAGAGGGGATAGCAAAAAAAAACCTATGAAATAGGATGAAGAGTGGGAGGGCTGGAGTAAGGGAGATGAAAACTGTAGGCAGATGTGGTTAAAAATAAAAAGGAAGATTGAAGACTAAGTAGTAAAAATGAATGAAGTCTAAGAAGCAGAAAACTAAATGATGGAAAGCTGAAAGGAAAAGATCAGTTCAGAGGAGAGAAAGTGAAGAAAGCAGGAAGGGAGAGAAGAAGTGGCAGATGAACTGGAGATCATGTGAAGAAAGTTAAGAAAAGCCAGAAACTGGAGACTGAGACAAACATGATGGGGAAAAAGAAAACAAAATGACCAAATAACAAAGGTAGAAAGAAAACATTTTATTTTTAATTCACTGAATGGAAAATGTCAGTTTTACAGTAAGTTTACACTGCTTTCTTTATATTTTGCAGAGTGCTGTTTTGATTTCTCTTTCTCTAGTGTTGCAGTGTGGCTTCTTGGGTTTTAAGTTTAGTCTACATATTCATATTTTAACTTTGTGGTAATTTATTCTGTACCTGGCAAGGGTGTTCAGTGTTTTCTCTGTTTGCACCTAGTTTCTGTTTAAGCATCTGTAAGAATTCAACTTGTTCCAGTTTTCTAATGGGCATATTGATGTTCTAGTTCCTACTGTAGTATTTCCTGTGTTGCATTTTTCTAGATAAGGTCTTTGTTGTGTTACTTCTGTAAATCTGTGGTGTTATGGTCAAGTATTATATAGATTTTGAGTGACTTTTGTAGGCTTTGTATTACAGGTACAGCTGTTCCTCGGTAGAGTACAGGGGCATTCCTGCTAATGGTGTCACCGGACTCATGGCTGAAGAATGGAGTGTTGGTTCTCCTGAACCACAGAGGAAGGGCCAGTGGCACCAGCACTGCACTCTTCAGTCATGATCATGACAACACTAGCAGCACGAGCACTCCTGGTTGACAGAGTATGAAGTGCAGCTAAGTGCTAAAGAGCCAATGTGGGGTGAGGATGCTGTAAGTTAAGAGTGTGAATGGTAAATGACTGCAAATACTTTGCTTCATAGTTCAGGAAAAATTCAGTGAAAAATGTTTGGGCAATTCATAATGTGTTACCGAGTAGCATTCTTAGATGACTATCAGCTAACTAACCATAACAAACATAATAGCAATTTTTCTATTGTGCAATGCGTTTCTCCACTACCAGGGAAGTAGACACATACTCATACTGTTTCCTGTGGTTTCCAATTTGACTTCTGCTAGTTAGTTGTGTGATCGTTGCTGGTGCCTACTTTACAAAAGTCTGCTCCCCCTGACCTTAAAACCTAGCTACGCCTCTGCCAAGACAGTGTACAGTTGTCTTTGTTCAAGGCTACATAACATCCACCTACATGTAGAGGAAGGAACACGAAGATAAAATGTCACAGTGGGCATCATAGCAGTGAGTAGGGTTGGAGCAGGTTCAAAAATGGCTCAACTCAAAGAAAACATTGAGAGACAAAATTCAAGATTTCAGTGTCTTATCACTAAATGTTCTGAAGAATACATTTCAAAATTTGTAAACAGAATATTTTATTGAAACTGAATTACATGCAGGTTCACTATGTAATTCCCTGTCCCCACATGGTTTACAATCTAATTTTGTACCGGAGGCAATGAAGTTTGTGAGTTGCCCAAGATCACAAGGAGCAATAGCGCTCTAACCACTAAGCTACTCCTCTGCTTTGTAGTTGCTGTTACTTAAAATATGTTTTTTATAAATTCATCTTCTAGCAAGTGTTGAGAGAAAAACATAGCGGCTTCCAAAGCCTGGCCTCGGGTGCATTCAGCCAATCAGTATTTTAGAGTACATCTAACGGAGATGGAGATGCAGGTAGAGCTTAAGGAGTACATGAAATTCTCTTGGCTTTTCATTGTGGCTAGTCTGAAATCCTTACACTAGTTCAAGTAAAGATTTTAGGAGCTACTGAGGTAGTTTGGAAGGAGGGGGGTGCTATAGTTATGCTAGTGTCCAGAATAAGCACAATAAATATGCATAACAGAGAATTGCATGTATTGGACTGAGTGCTATTGGACCAGTGGTGTAGCCAAGGGTGGGCCGGGGTGGGCCCAGACCCACCCACTTTAGGTTCAGGCCCACCTAGTAGCAGCACACCTACAATGTGGCTGGCAAGGACCCCAAGCCCCACCAGCCAAAAACTCCCAACAACTGTTTGCTGCCGGTGAAAATCTGCTATTTAAAAGGTATATGGGGGAGAGGGGATGTTTGAAAGACCATATGGCATGCAGGCGAGAGAGGGAGAAACCAAACCACTTGTAGGACAAGGCGGAGTTCTGCCCACCCACTTTGGGTCCAGGCCCACCCAAACTTGGGTGTCTGGCTACGGCCCTGTATTGGACTGAGTGCTAAGTTTATGTATGCAGCTATCCGATGTATATTACAGATCCTAAGGGTTTTTTTTTGCGGGTATTAATCCGCAAACAAAACCTTTTTCCGGAGATGGGAAGGCGGTAGAACTAGAGGACATGAACTGAGGTTGAAGGGGGCCAGACTCAGGATTAGTAATGTCAGGAAGTATTTTTTCACAGAAAGGGTGGTGGATACGTGGAATTCCCTCTCGCAGGAGGTGGTGGAGATGAAAACGGTAACAGAATTCAAAAATGCGTAGGATAAACATGAAGGAATGGATCCTCAGAAGCTTAGCAGAGATTGGGTAGCTGCGCTGGTGGTTGGGAGGTGGGGCTAGTGGTTGGGAGTCGGGGCTAGTGCTGGGCAGATTTCTACGGTCTGTGCCCTGAAAATGGCAAATACAAATCAAGGTTAGGTATGCATATAAAGTAGCACATATGAGTTTATCTTGTTGGGCAGTCTGGATGGACCGTACAGGTCTTTCTCTGCCGTCATCTACTATGTTACTATGTTTTTGTTTTGTTTTGTTTTTACTGTGGGCTCTGAGGAGTTAATGTAGAAAGCTGTGCATTTTCTGAGTGCATGGCTTTTAATGCACTTAATTTTTCTGCAGAAAGCTTGCGTCTCCTGTGGTAATCAATAAGGATGCAAATTACTGCCACATTAAACAATGTGCACTGTCAGAAATAATAAACAGTGCACTGTAGCAGTAATCTGCAGTTCATTGCCAAAATGTCCCCTTTCTGTCGGTGCGCGAGCAGTGATTTTTGGCTCATGCATTGATAGGAAGAGACCTTGTTTTTTATTTTTTATGTTTGTGTTTTGTTTTTTGTTTTTAATAAACACTACCATCCGAAAGGTCACCTCTGCAACCACCCCCCAGAAATAGAAATCTGCCCTTTATCCCCAAATTGCCTTGCAGTCTAGTCAATCCCCAGTTCTCCCCCAAATTGGTATTGCCTCCTCTCCCCAAGTACCCTCAAGAAGGGGCAGGAGTGATGCCCACTCATTCCTGCTTCTGTGCCACAATCTTTGAAAATTACAGCACCTGACCCCCATGTGATGCATTCTGGGATACACGATGTAGGGTCCATCTGCCACATAGAAATGCTGCCTCCTGTGGAGGCGGCAAGATGGCAGCATGATTCCCGGCTTGTGAGTGGTGGTGGTGGTGGTGCAGTTTTGCTGCTGGTGAAGTTTTTACCTTTGGGACATGATGCCGAATACAAAGAGGAAGGGGATAGCGAGAACAGTTCCCTGTCCTGCCTCTACTTCGTCCCCTGTACAGCAGAAACTTGATCATTTCTTGTCCAGAGCCCACTTATGAAGATAGACAAAGGAATGTTTTAACTGGGGCATGAAACAACACTTTCTCCCCCAATTTCTAACACTCCTCTGTGGTGTCGAGTGGGAAACCGCAAGCTGTCGGAAGTGCTGCGGACAAAGTTTCCAGTGAGGGCCTTGAGCCATCTTGAGGTACGCTGGGGGATGAGACTCTAGGAGCAGCAGGAGTTTCTGCTGCACCCACGGAGGTGCCTTTGGCGACTGATAGTTCAGATGCTGTTTGGATGAACAGGGCCGCCGAGAGACTAGGCCGGGCCGGGGGCAAAGCCGCCCCGTCTCCGCCCGCCGCTGCAGTCCCCGGTCTCACCTGCCTGCCTCCACGGCTCCGGGCCCCCTGCATTCGAAGCGGCAGTCACAGGTCGCCTCCCTTCGGGCTTTCCCTCGTCTGATGTAACTTCCGGTTTGCGCAAGGGCGGGACACAGAGAGGGAAAGCCCGAAGAGACGCGACCTGTGACTGCCGCTTCGAATGCAGGGGGCCCGGAGCTGAGGAGGCAGGCAGGTGAGACCGGAGACTGCAGCGCCGGCGGCCTGACCCTGGCGCCGGGCCCGGGGAATTTTGTCCCCCCCTGCCCCCCCCCCTCGGCGTCCCTGTGGATGGAGTGGATCCAAGTATGGACTAACGGCCTTCATTTCTCCCCTGAAGAAGTCTTTCATGAAGCAGAGATCCCCTGTAGGGATTGAAGAACTGAGATAAGTGTTGCATAGCAACTTTACATTGATATGTTGTGGTCAACCTAATTATTTTGTATTTTTGGGACTGATGCTGTACCTGGCATGCAGAAGCAATTGTTGATATAAAATAGGCGTATCTGCATATTTGAAAAATTAACATTTTTGTACCCTCCAGTATAATTGCTATTATAACCTACAGCATTACTCAACTAATTGCAATTACTAATATAGGAATGGAGGAGTAGCCTAGTGATTATGCAGTGTGCTTTGATCCTGGTGAACTGGGTTCGATTCCCACTGCCACTCCTTGTGACTCTTGGCAAGTCACTAATCCTCCATTGCCCCAGGTACAAAATAAGTACCTGAATGTACTATGTAAACTACTCTGTAACCACAGGAAGGCAAGGCAGTACGTCAAGTCCCATCCTCTAGTTGTTCTATGTGGTAGTAAAGTCGTAATTCTGTTCCATGATTAAAGAATATAAAACCTGCCCCTCCCAATTCTGTAATAAACACTCCATGTTCCTCAATGATGGTGCCAGGATATTGGGTTAATGCAGGAACAGAAACTCCTTCTGCTGTCCCCAAACTAACTGCTAATATTGGTAGGGCTAGGGCCCCAGTGCCATTCTGCTGCCTATGCATCACGTTCTACTACTACTATTTAGCATTTCTATAGTGCTACAAGGCGTACGCAGCGCTGCACAAACATAGAAGAAAGACAGTCCCTGCTCAAAGAGCTATGTAATAAAAGTAAGCCAAGTATAGGACAATCAAGCCATTGTGACATCACTGATGAGGTTGGCTCTTATTGGTGGCCTGAGGCATTATGACATCACAATATTAGCTCTGGTTACAAGAGACTACTACTATTACTATTTATCACTTCTATAGCGCTACAAGGCATACGCAGCGCTGCACAAACATAGAAGAAAGACAGTCCCTGCTCAAAGAGCTTACAATCTAATAGACAAAAAATAAATAAAGTAATCAAATCAATTAATGTGAACGGGAAGGAAGAGAGGAGGGTAGGTGGAGGCGAGTGGTTACAAGTGGTTATGAGTCAAAAGCAATGTTAAAGAGGTGGGCTTTCAGTCTAGATTTAAAGGTGGCCAAGGATGGGGCAAGACGTAGGGGCTCAGGAAGTTTATTCCAGGCGTAGGGTGCAGCGAGACAGAAGGCGCGAAGTCTGGAGTTGGCAGTAGTGGAGAAGGGAACAGATAAGAAGGATTTATCCATGGAGCGGAGTGCACGGGAAGGGGTGTAGGGAAGGACGAGTGTGGAGAGATACTGGGGAGCAGCAGAGTGAGTACATTTATAGGTTAGTTCTATTTCCATTTCTCTCAACTTTATTTGTTGCATTTGTATCCCACATTTTCCCCACCTATTTGCAGGCTCAATGTGGCTTACATTATGCCGTAATTTATTTATTTTTATTTTTGTTACATTTGTACCCCGCACTTTCCCACTCATGGCAGGCTCAATGCGGCTTCCATATTATATACAGGTACTTATTTGTACCTGGGGCAATGGAGAGTTAAGTGACTTGCCCAGAGTCAGAAGGAGCTGCCTGTGCCTGAAGTGGGAATTGAACTCAGTTCCTCAGTTCCCCAGGACCAAAGTCCACCACCCTAACCACTAGGCCACTCCGCCATTTCCGGAATGAGAAATACAAAGTGGTATTGCACTAAAGTTCATAAGTGATAAAGTAGATGAAGCATTCAGGTATGGAGAGTTCATTGCCGGAATGAGAAATAAGGTGGTATTGCGTTAAAAGTTCATTAGAGACAAAGTATCTAAGCATTCAAGTATAGAGAGTTCGGATTTGATCAATTCTGGTAAAGTTCATTAGAGACAAAGTATCTAAGCATTCAAGTATAGAGAGTTCGGATTTGATCAATTCTGGTAAAGTTCATTAGAGACAAAGTATCTAAGCATTCAAGTATAGAGCGTTCAGTTTTGTTCAACTCTGGTATAAATTTCGTTGTCTGGTATTTAGGATGGATCGCTGTGGTAAGCTTTTTTTGAACAAGTTGGTTTTTAGTGATTTTCGGAAGTTTGTTAGGTCGCGCATTGTTTTTGTGACGTTTGGTAGTGCATTCCATAGTTGCGTGCTTATGTAGGAGAAGCTGGATGCATATGTTGATTTTATATTTTAGTCCTTCTATCGTTTAGTCCTTCTATAGTTTACTCCCTAGTTTCCCCCCCCCCCCCATTGCCATACTCTGTCCTTACCCTCTTCCAAACCATCATCTTCCTTCCTCTGACTCCCAACCCCAGCAACTTCCCTAGCATTTAATCCCTCCTAGTGCCCAACTATTTTCTTCTTTTCATCTTTCCAGCTTTTTGTTGCCTTTTTTTCACTACCTCTTTCACCTCAGCTTTCACAGTCCTCTTCACGCACTTGCTCAATCCCTTACTAGCCCCTCCGGTCCTTCATTTCTTCTCTTCCATTCTCCCCTTCGCCACCTGCTCACCTCAAACATTGTTCCTCTCTCCTTCCTCCCTCCATTTTTCCCCTCTTGCCCCCTCTGTTTGAGGTCTACAGGATTTATTTAAGAAGCCCAGTACTAAATGCTTTCTCCTCCTTTGGGCTGTGGGATAAATGTTTTAGTATATAGGGTCCTGTGTATATACAATTCTCAGTGGTAGGGCAATAGAAAGGATTGGAACCTACTAATATAGTAAATGACGATAGATAAAGACTCTCACAGCCCATCTAGTCTGCCTAACGAGGCGACCGGAGTTGCACCTGCCATTCTGTTCAGGTTACACCCCTTGTATGGACACCATAAACAGAGCAGTTGGCATTTTGCCACAATGTCAACCTCATGTAGGTAGTTATATTTGATATAATCTTGGAAGAGTAGTTTTGTAACTTTGGTTGTAGCATAATCACATTCAACATCAACACTTGATGAAACCAACACTCCAACAATGTTGCAAACTGACATGTCACTTGTTCTCAACTTTAAAGAACTGAATAGTGTAAAAACAACTGTCCAAACTACAAAAAAATAAATATTGCGTTGGTATAAACACTTCATGAATGAAGAACTGAAATTGGAGCATATACTCAAAAACAAAAGTCCAATCCCATCCTGAAATCTCTTAAAGTAGTATATCTTTCCAATACTTAAATCTATTCAAGACCCTACGCTCCCCATCCTTTCCACTTGCATCCTTCCTCACTATACTTTATACCTGGTCTCCTGGATCATGTTCCTCTTTCTTACAGACATGCTTTACCCCTTTTTAGCCCTCCCCCCACTGAAGATACCATTCTCTTTCACTCTTCCTAATGCTCTTCCTGCCTTCTCTCATTCTTACTCCCCCACCCCTTCTCACCCTTGCTAGTCCTTTCCAAGCCCCTCCTTCCCTCGGTTCTCTACCCTCTCTATCCTCCCAATATGAACAGGCTACCATGAGATTACACATTCACTATACCCCCTCCCACCATGCATTTGTACTGGCTGGCAACAGGAGACATGTTTAATCGACATTTGCTGCTGTGAAAACAAATCTTGCAGATCTTTTCATAAAATGTTGGCCCTGAGGCAGCAAAAGATGACATCATAGCAGCATGACACGTTTAATGACCTACAGAGAAGCACCATCAGAGGGAGATTCAAATGTAAATGATCTTCTAGTAGTTTGCTTTTGGGAGGGTGGAGAACTGAGGGAAGGAAAAAAGGGATAGAATGCTTCATGACACTTTGGGCCAGCTGCCCCCATCTTCCTCTCCTCACTCCTTCTAAGGAGTCTAAAGTGCTGGCTTGAATGCACTTTTTATATTTCCTTCCTAATGTGCAAGGTGACACCTTCTATCCCTGGACTGACAGCAAGCCCCCCTCACCTTGCTTCATCCTGTCCACACTTCTACTTAGGAGTAAGAGTTCTAGAACCTTCCTCCTTTGAGCTGTAGAAATGACACTTCTAAGGCCTTTATTACATATGCAAGGAAGAAAACACTGTTAAGTACCCTTTCCTCCTGCTGGTAGGATGGAGCAGGGATGGAGTGGGAATCTAATTGTCAAGGGAATGGACCAAGGATTGAACTGGCAGGTAAGAGAAGAACTTGGCATTGTGTGAAAGAGGGGTAAAAAGGACTAGGGAAAGACAAGAGTACCTGGCATTGAACATAACAGGGGGAGATAGGAATGAAAATTAGTTGTGAGAGGAAGAGAGGACTGGGGAATTAAGATATAGAGACTAAACAAATGAAAATATATCCTTAATGAGTATAATAATGTGGAAAAAGCAGTGTCTGAATTGTGTATTACTACTATAAATCATTTCTATAGCGCTACCAGTCGTACACAGCACTTCACAATTGAATTCTGTATCTACTGAAATACCATTCTTGTACAAGGTTCTACATCTCTCTGGGAACAGATATGCTTTTTTTTCCAGTTTTGTCTATGGAATAAATATTCACTACATCTGGACCTAAACTAATATTTCTAATTGTGTAAAGTAATTAGGTCATATGATTACCCAGCAATTTCAAAATAGTATGTAATAATATCAACATTTTTTCATAATTAGGTCATATGATTACCCAATAATTTCAAAATAGTATGTAATGATATCAACATTGTCAATTTAGAGTTGTCAAGAATTGTCTAAATGCTTTTTCATGTTTCTTCTTAAACCTACACACCAAAAAAACCTGAATATCAAGTTCTCACCCTAATTAAAGTGATTTGCACATCAACTTAAGCCGTTATGAATACAGGGAAAAAACTGGACTTGTACTTGACAACATCAAGCCTTGAAGCTGTAGTCTATTGGTAGTGAACATACAGCTTCTGCTGTTAACGTCAACAGGCTCTAATGAGAGCCTTAGTTAAGGAGGCTACAGCAAGGAGCCTGTATTGAGAGAATGGGTATCTATTTGTCAGGGTGTATAGACTTCCTCCTACAGGAGAAATTTAGTGCTAAGAAGCTCAATTTAACCCCTTGAGGGACAAGATGTATGTCAGAAGACAATGGACCTCCCTGGCCTGGAAATATCTAGGTTTAAGAATCTGCAGTTCACATTGGCTAATTACAATGTCATCCCATGTATTTGTTGTTGAACCCGCTCTAGTTCTGAAGTTCTACAAGGTGCATACCCTGAGTCTCTAAACAGGCTTTATGGATTATTCTTCCCCCCTCCTCCCCACACCCTACGAGTTCTGGACTGGTTAATTTGCCTTACCTCAGGGGGTGCTTAATGTTGGTCCTTAATGTCCACAACCCAGTCAGGTTTTCAGGATTTTCCCAATGAATATAAAATAGATCTTATGCATATTCATTGGGGAAATCGTGAAAACACAACTGGATTGCAGAACTCACAGACTGACATTGAGCGCCCCTGGCTTAACTGATAATTTTGTCCTGTCAGACCCGTCCAGAAACCAACCCTACTTAGAATAAACAAGCATGCTTCCATTCTGAATTTCTTCTCCTGTTTTCTTATCACTTCTGTTTGAAGTAGCTCAGTTTTACAATGCCTCTAACTTCTCAATGGATTTTGTAGGCACTTTCTGGCACAGTTGGAGAACTTGAGTCTCAGTAGACTACAGCAGCCCTTTGTTTGTTGGTAAAGGTAATAAGATGAATGCAACATTTGACTGTAAATGTGAACATGAGCTCCATTGTTTGGTCATTCATGAGTATTTTAAGGCTGTATGATGCCCTTAAGGGTGAATCACCCAGAACTACTTTGTTTCTCTTTCTTTATTTGCTGATTGACAGATATAACCCACTGGTTCTGGACTGATCTGGTAGGACTAAAGGAAAATTATTGCTCAAAACATAATTTCTCCATGTGTACTGCTTTGTCTATATTGTAGAATTGGCTGATACTGACCCCTGACAGGCACAATCATCAAAGCACAGGCTGTTGTCAGGTCCCATACAAATAGTTATTGCAGTTCACCTCTCTCTGCCTGAGCATTTCACCTTTTTCTTTGCTTCTTGCTCTTCCTTAGGTGACATTTTACCCTCTTCTGATATAGTACTAAGAGCCACTTTTCAAGGTGGAACCCTGTCCCCTCCCCCCCCCCCCTTTTTTTAAATTAGGTTCTCTTAAATGTTTTCTGATTTTTACCACTTCATTTAACAGTGTGGTATATGAAAACTGTCTCTCAGAACAATAAAGGACAATTTCTGATTTACCCATTCAATACTAATAAGCTCTGGTATAGCTAATCTGGCTCACAGCAGAGCTAAATGATGATGAGAGATTAATAGCGACAAGAAAACCTGTTTACTGGTTCATACTCCATGCAGGATACAGGGCTTCTTTGAAGGGCACAGACTTGGATACCTGCATTTCCACAGGGTCAGCAGTTTTAAACCAAGAACAATTTTGTCTCTCACAGCAGTATCACTAACTGTGGCATAAATTCACAAATTGATTTCATGTTCTTTGTTTTGGGTAGAGATGACTGTGCTGCAGGGCACATGGGTAGAAAGTGTTCTCCAATGATTTCCAGCTGCTTCTCATATGATGCCAGTGTTCAGGCAGCAAACAGCTCCGTACAGAAATGGCCCAGGCTGTGGTTCCTACACCCGATAGCTATGATACTGTTTCGGTCTGGGGGAGGGGAGAGGTTCTGCACCACTATTTTTAAAATGCTTAATTTTCAGCGGAATTCACCTAGTAATAAAAATGACCCACCTCTCACGCTAGAAATATTTAAACCACTTAGGGGAGGGAGTCTTTTTTACATAGACGTGCTGGCGTTTTTAGTACGTGTTAAAATAGACGTAAGCTAAAGACGCCAATGTATTTCCTACGGGCATCTTTAGCGCGTGCCTATTTTTAGTGCACATTAAGAACACCAGTGTGCCTATATAAAAGACCCCCCCCCCCCCCTTATCTTTTTCATTAAAATGTAGGAGTACAAAAAGAAGAGGTGAAAAGGAACACATGTCTTAAGCAAAAAAAAATATATATATATATATATATACAATGTTAACTTATAGGTTTAAATCTTTAATTGGTTGCATTACAAATACACTGAATATTGAAGACAACCGTTTTCTTATTGAATCTAAAACAAACTTTATTGTCTCAAAATGTTTTAATATTTATATATCACAAATCCAATAAAATGGATCACTTGCACACTCAATCTTTCATTCATCCACATCAATTTGATATACTTCTCTAATAAATCATTAAAACATCTTATTATTGCACATATAGATCATCACACATCAACTGGACCTTCTTATATAACTATCTTGACATGTCCTATTGTATATCGTATTTATTACAATAGGACATGTCAAGATAGTTATATAAGAAGGTCCAGTTGATGTGTGATGATCTATATGTGCAATAATAAGATGTTTTAATGATTTATTAGAGAAGTATATCAAATTGATGTGGATGGAGCATTGGGCTGAGAACCAGGGAAGTCCAGTTCAAATCCCACTACTACTCCTTGTGATCTTGGCAAGTTACTTAATCTTCCCATTGCCTCAGGTACAAACTTAGGGCCCTTTTATTAATGCTTAGTGTACTTTAATACAATTAGGGGCCTTCTTACTAAGCCACGTCTACGCATGCCCAACACACGCCAAAATGGAGTTACTGCCCGGTTACCACGTGGCTCTTCTGGTAATTTCATTTTTGGCATGCATCCAATATGCGCGGCTGAAACACGCATATCAAACGTGTCAAGTGGTATTTGACGCACTTAGGTCATTACCGCCCGGTTACCATGTAAGACTTTATACCTCTAGGTCAATGGCTGGTGGTAAGGTTGCAGACCCAAAATTGCCACATGTCCATTTTCGTCAAACGTTTTTAAAAAAGGTCTTTTTTTTTTTTAACAGGCGTGTGCCCAAACCCCGTGTCTACACTACCACAAGCCATTTTTCATCACCCCTTAGAGTGTGCTAAATGCTAAGAAGCCCATTTTATCCCTATGGGTTTCTTAGCATTTAACACACAAAGGGACCTTTTAGAGTGTGAGCCCTCTAGGGAGAGGGAAACACCTAATGAACCTTGAATGTAACTTGCCTTAAGCTATAGCTGAAAAAAGATGTGAACCAAATTCAAATAAATGAAGAAATATTTCCCCCTTTCAAGAGAGAGAATAGGCCGTGTGTCAGCAAAACTGCCATCATTAGGTTCTAAATCCTCTGCAAAACTTTAGATGGTCTTCAAGTGCTCTAGAAGTCTCATAGAAAATGTTTAGGAAGGGGATAAAACATGCCTCATTTCTCTTTCACAGACAAGAAGAGGCAAAGATCTGCAATCAAATGTAGACATTAACATTGTATAAGTAAGTTCATAAAACATAATAATAATTAAATCAACTTTTGTAAAACGAATAATAAAACACCAGTATAGTGGCATTCAGTGCATGAGACAGAGGGTTTTTTGGTTTTTTTTAAAGAACCAAACACATTTATACCACTAGGGCCAAAATGTATATGTCACAACAAAGAAAACGTTCAAGATGATGTGGATGTTGAAGCGTGTGAAACCTTATCTTCCCCTAAATACCTTCCGCAATTTGGTCCAATCCGCTGTACTTACCCACGTTGACTACTGTAAAAGTGTTTTTGTTGGATGCAAGGCCCAAGTCCTGAAAAGACTCCAGACTGCCCAGAACACAGCAGCCAGCCTTGTTTTTGGTAAATCATGGTTTGATAGTGTAACACCTCTCCGTTTCAAACTTCATTGGCTCCCTATTTTGGAACGAATAAATTTTAAAGTCCACAGGATGATTCATAAGATTATCTACGAAAATTCCCCAGCCTACGTGTACAATCTAGTTGACCTTCCTACCAGGAATCGCTCCAGATCTTCTCGAACTTGTCTGAATCTACATCTTCCCAACTGTAAAGGAATCAAATACAAAACATATTATGCATCCAGTTTCCCCGTTATTGGCAGCAAGCTCTGGAAACACCTTACCAAGATCGATTTGAACAGTCAATGGTCTTTTACCTTTCCGGAAGCTACTGAAAACTCACCTTTTTAAGCAAGCCTACACATATGATGGGACTCAAATTAGATATTCATCTGTGATACCTGGATCTACTACTTAACAGAACTTAAAATATGTTTTTATCCTTCTGAATTTATCCCTATTCGAAACATTATTATTCATTCTTCCTTACTCACAACACATTACCCCAACTTTCATCTTTTCCCTATTCCCTACCTCTATCACCTTTTTCCTTTATCCTTTTTACTGTCCACCTTCTTATATACTATGTTTAGATGTTTTTATTCATTTTGTTTTATCTTGTAAATTAACTAAATGATGTAAGCCGCATTGAGCCTGCTGACAAGTGGGAATGCGCAGGTTATAAATCTTACAATACAATACATTCCAAGTGCTTTTAAGTCATAGCTTATCACACCAGCAAAGTAGTGAATATACAAGCAACCAGCCCCAACTTGAGCAAATGAATTATAATGCAAACTTAGCTTGCAACTTAATGTGAATCTTAAAAGCAAGGATATAACAAAAGAGAGGGAACGAAGTACAAACTAAAGTCCAAACAAAAAAAAAACAGCACCACGGGCCTTTAAAAATGGAACACAGTTCTTTAATGAATGACCCGACATGGGCCGTGTTTCGGTGACTAGCACCTGCGTCAGGGGTCACAGTGATGACGTGGAAAACTTGGGGAATAATTCAAATATATTCCTCTACAATATATTATTCCTTACCCCACGTCTCATATAGTAAAAGCTACAAAGCAACAAGGCACTTTCACTTTCTGGATCCAGACGTGCCTTGTTGCTTTGTAGCTTTTACTATATGAGACGTGGGGTAAGGAATAATATATTGTAGAGGAATATATTTGAATTATTCCCCAAGTTTTCCACGTCATCACTGTGACCCCTGACGCAGGTGCTAGTCACCGAAACACGAATATATTCGAGTTATTCCCCAAGTTTTCCACATCATCACTGTGACCCCTGATGCAGGTGCTAGTCACCGAAACACGGCCCGTGTCGGGTCTTTTTGTCAAGGCTCATTCATTAAAGAACTGTGTTCCATTTTTAAAGGCCCGTGGTGCTGTTTTTTTTGTTTGAATCTTAAAAGCAAGCCATGCATAACAACATCGTTTCAAAATGAACACAATCCTATAGGGGATTGGAACAGCACATTTCCCATATAGTTCAACTTATGCCTTCTTCTGTCATAAAGCCTCCTATCCAGCAACACAAAGCTATCCAAACTTGTATTGAACTTTATGATTGTTATATAACCTCCCTCTCTATGATTCCCTGTGTCTGTTCATATATATTTCACTGTTAAATAACTTCAGTCTATATTTGTTTCTTCACCGTAGGTGGCTATCGCCTCACGGCACTATGTAAGCCACATTGAGCCTGCAAATAGGTGGGAAAATGTGGGGTACAAATGTAACAAATAAATATTCCATCCAGCCTACAGCAAAAAAGGGGAAGGATTTCTTAACAGCAACATAGACCACATTTAAAGACACCAGGAACTATCAATCAGTTACTAAAAACAGCACTGCTCAACTACAGAATGACAGCATTCCCATCACTCCAAAAGTAAATCCGGAATCTGCCAGCTCCTCTCAATGGTTTGCTTTTATCCTCCCTTTCCAGAGCATTCATCATTAAAAAAAAAAATAATAAAACTAAACCTCACTAATAAAAATTTTTTTTTTTTTTTTTTAAAAGCTCACTACAAGAATTGAAAGTACATAAGTAATGCCATACTGGGAAAAGACCAAAGGTCCATCGAGCCCAGCATCCTGTCCCCGACAGCGGCCAATCCAGGTCAAGGGCACCTGGCTGCTTCCCTAACGTACAAACATTCTATACATGCTATTCCCGAAATTGTGGATTTTTTCCAAGTCTATTTAGTAGTGGTCTATGGACTTGTCCTTTAGGAAACCGTCTAACCCCTTTTTAAACTCTGCCAAGCTAACCGCCTTCACCACGTTCTCCGGCAACGAATTCCAGAGTTTAATTACGCGTTGGGTGAAGAAAACCTTTCTCCGATTTGTTTTAAATTTACTACATTGTCGTTTCATCGCATGCCCCTTAGTTCTAGTATATTTGGAAAGCGTGAACAGACGCTTCACATCCACCTGTTCCACTCCACTCATTATTTTATATACCTCTATCATGTCTCCCCTCAGCCGTCTCTTCTCCAAGCTGTAAAGCCCTAGCCTCCTTAGTCTTTCTTCATAGGGAAGTCGTCCCATTCCCTGCTATCATTTTAGTCGCCCTTCGCTGCACCTTTTCCAATTCTACTATATCTTTCTTGAGATGCAGCGACCAGAATTGGACAAAATACTCAAGGTGCGGTCGCACCATGGAATGATACAATGGCATTATAACATCCTCACACCTGTTTTCTATACCTTTCCTAATAATACCCAACATTCTTATTAAATTGCTAATCTTGACAATATAGTGCTTATATGGATATCATGCAGACATATTTGCAAGAGAATCTTATATCTTCAAAAAAATGGATCTTTCAAAAACATTATTTTTACACAAACAAGGGTGGGAATCAGTAGAGGGGGGGGCCATGCCCTCCTAGAATCGTTATTTTGTTTATGCATTTTCCACAGTGTTTTTTATTTTTAAACGGTGATTTTAATGCTAAATGTTATGTGTTCCAGCTGCCACCTTTGATTTGCATTCCAATGATGAAAAACCATTGAACTGAGAAATCAGTCACAAACAGAAGGAAAAAAAAACTCCACAGATAGGATGCGCCAGGCGAAAAAACAGTGGAGAAACAGAAAGGAAAACCTCTCATAGATGGTGTCCAAAAACCTTCTTTATTTCAGTAAACTTCAAGATCAAAAAAGGAGATCCGACACGACTCGTGTTTCAGCCCTACTGGCCTGCATCAGGGGTCTAAAACATACAAAAAAACAAATGGAAAACTATACTATATAAATAAATTTATTTTAAAAAACCTAAGAGTTATAGATCATACATAAAAAGAATAAGTATATTTGTATTAAGGTTTTTTTAAAATATTACTTACATGATATATTTTATTTCTGTACTGTCAGTAGGAGTCTTTTTCCGATGATCTTTCTGGGAATATGTAAGATATGACAAATTCCTAGGTAGGAACTCCCTTCCCTTTTTTTTTTTTTTTTTTTTTACACACTTTATGTATGATCTATATGTCTTAGGTTTTTAAAAAAATGTTATTTATATGGTATAGTTTTTTGGGTTTTTTAAATGTTTTAGACAACTGATGCAGGCCAGTAGGGCTGAAACACGAGTCATGTCAGGTTCCTTTACTGATCTCGAAGTTTACTGAAATAAAGAAGGTTTTTGGACACTATCTGTGAGTTGTCTTTTTTTTTTTTTTTCTTTTCTGTTCCTCCACTGTTTTTTCGCCTGAAAAACCATTGAAAACGTTAGAGGTACTATAAATGAATCTCCGTGAATTTTTTTTTTTTTTTATTCAATTTAAAACAAAATTTCAGATCAATATTTTAATCTGAAATAAGCAGGTGGATCATTAGAAAGGATGACCAGATATGCTGCAAAATTCTAATATCCTAATTCTCAATAAATATAATCACAGAAATTAAGAATTCTATCTGTATACCCCCAAATCCTAGTATTTTGGAAAGAATAAATGAGTGATTCACCTCTACCCATTCCATTCACTCCTGTATTTTATAGACCTCTATCATATCTCCCCTCAGCCATCTCTTCTCCAAGCTGAAGAGTCCTAGCCACTTTAGCCTTTCCTCATAAGGTAGTCATCCAATCCCTTGGAGTGGAGTGGAGGAGTAGCCTAGTGGTTAGTGCAGCAGACTTTGATCCTGGGGAACTGGGTTCAGTTCCCACTGTAGCTCCTTGTGACTCTAGGCAAGTCATTTAACCCTCCATTGTCCCAGGTACAAATAAGGACCTGTATATAATGTAAACCGCTTTGAATGTAGTTGGAAAAAACCACAGAAAGGCAGTAAAAGAAAATACATTATATTAACAATAATGCTAACATATGAAAGATTAGAAAAAGAAATATTTAAGTGCATGTATTTATCAAAAGAATTCAGACAAAGGTGAAATAGGGCAGTGGTTTAAAAGGAAGAGAAGCTTAGCTTCCTCCTAGAAGAATTCACTTGGGAAACCAGAAGTGGACAATAGATCAGGATACATGCAACATTAACTCTGGGGATGTGAGGAAAAAAAATAAAAAGATTAAGTATGCAAAGGAACCCCAAATGATGAGTAATTCATATATATCAATTGCTGTATTAAGCTTACAAGTCAAGGAGACCCCATCAAGTCTTCCAAGAAGAATCTACAAAGCCTCTGCTGTGCTGACCTTTAAGAGGCATAGTTCAGGTCGGCAAGAGAGTAGATATTTACCTGTGATCCTCGGGGTCTAATTTAATAGCTTCACTAAACAATTCAACAGCCTGGGAGTATTTCCCCCTTTCCACCAGCTCAATCCCTCTTTCTGTAAATAAAAAAGAATCATATTACTCAGATGTGATCAAAGGGATCTCTCCACCTATAGAAAATATAGGGTTTGTACTGTAAGTCAAAGGCCGGTCGCCATTTATCATCCCATTCCTACTACGCAATTGCCTCTTTTACATGGTCTGAATGATCAGATTCTCTGAAAATGCTCCTTCAGCTCTGGGGTTGATCTTAAGTAGTGGCTTTGAGAAGAATACAAATCTGAGTCACCTACACTCATACGACAGCTCTAACACAATCCTTGAATTACATTACGAAAGAACAGGTCTAAAAACTCCACACACCCCCATATTTTAAGCAAAGACAGCTTATACAGTTTTATCATTAAAAAGTCATCATCTAATGCTTATAGATGTTTTCTTTTAGAGGGGTTAAAGCTAACTATCTTAGTGAAGCTTGTAGAATATCAGTTTTGCTATAATAACCAATCAGACACACGATAGCTACATTGCTTTTGACTCGTAACCACTCGCCTCCACCTACCCTCCTCTCTTCCTTCCCATTCACATTAATTGATTTGATTTGCTTACTTTATTTATTTTTTGTCTATTAGATTGTAAGCTCTTTGAGCAGGGACTGTCTTTCTTCTATGTTTGTGCAGCGCTGCGTATGCCTTGTAGCGCTATAGAAATGCTAAATAGTAGTAGTATATTAAGTTTCATTCCCTTTCCCCCTTTTATCATTTTTGTCACCCTTCTCTGTACCTTTTTTCTAATTCCGCTATATCTTTTTTTTTTTTTTTTTTATGAGATATGGTGACCAGAATTACACACAGTATTCAAGGTGCTGTCACACCATGGAGCAATGCAAAGGCATTATAACATTCTCAGTTTTTATTTTATGTATTCTGAACAGATGGTAAAGGGAAGGAAGGAAACTTATGTCGTGGCTTCATTCAAAACAGTCCAGATAAAAGTAGAGCCTTTATAATGGGCCTGATGTAATAGCTTTAAAGAGTTTAAGTACGTCATCCATTTTTCTTAATGAACTGTACTCACGATTGTCAACTATTTTCTCTTTTGCAGACCTGAAAGCTGTGAAAACATAAAATGGATATAAAGCACGTGAAAGAGTACATCTCTTGGCTATACTTTCAGTATCTTCTCATCACATGCAGTTATGTCTTGGAACCCTGGGAGCAATCCATCTTCAACACTGTGTTACTGACTGTTGTTGCGATGGTGGTTTACACCTCTTACGTCTTCATTCCAATCCACGTTTCTTTGGCTTTGGAGTTCTTCTCGGGAATATTTGGCGAGCAGCATGAAAGTACTGTTGCTGTGATAAACTGACATTTTTCTGAGCGTGGGCCCTGGTTTGTGTACCGCTGCAAGATTAATTTCTGCAAAATGCTGTTGCCTTAACTTCAGAGTGTTTGGCCTCATAGCAGTAGGGTTTTGAACGAGTCCTAGATTACCCTTTTTTTTTTTTTTTTTTTCTTTTAGAATTCTGACTTGCTTGGCGACTGTCTAGTTGGAAACAAAGATTCTTTCACTATGCATGAACTATAGGTTGGCCAGTGCCTACTGAAATCATGGGACTTTTCATGAAGCATGGATTAACTAGCATAGCAGTGTAGGAACACACATGTTGAAATAGGTGAAACCTTATTGTTTTTATGCAAATCTGTATTTCGTCAAACTCTTGCAAATTTTCCTACTAGAACATAGCTTGTCTTAGTTGTTCCATCATCTGCTTGTGATTCGGATTCCATTTTAAATATTTCTGATATGGAGATAATTCAATAGTTCTTTCAGAAAGCTTCACTGTGACTTAATATAATTGAAAATCTCTGTTTCCATGACATCTTTTTCACTTAAATCTCCTTTCAGAGAAGGTTTAATGGTTAATAGGCCAGCATTTTTAAATATTTTTTCATGTTGTCTGTGGCATAAAAAATGTACGTGCACACATCCTGATAACTTTCCTCCCTCTGTACGGTTTTGAAATCTAGTTCCTGAAACACAAGGAAGAGCTATTTGAGCTTTGGATGCTAAGCATAGCAAAATTTGGCAGGAATTTCAGTAAAGCCATTTTAGAGGTTGGCTTCTTAGGATACTTCTTGAAGAGCACAGTGAATTAAATTTAAAGCATGCCTTGTCAAATATTTTATCGTGTGTTCTAACTAACTCAGTGTAATACACTATTCTTTTTTTAAATTAAATGACTGCAATGTAAAACTTTACAATGTGCTAAAAATGGCATAGTTTACATATGTACTTTACTAAAATAATAATTCCATGAGCTCTTAAGTATTCAGGTGTATATGTAAAGACCTTTTCTTTTACCAGAGAAATGTGATGTAGTTAAAATGCTTTTTTTTTTTTTTTGTTACAGGATAAAACCTATGATTTTTTTTTTTAATATATATATACTTCCTGAATAAACTGTGAATGCTAAAGAGCAAAATTGCACATTCTTGTTCCTGACATGATGTATTTATGCTTTACAATGTCCATTTATTATTATTATTAAATTTGTTTATTAATTTTAAACATTACAACAAGAAAATACTTGTTATTGAAATACAGCCATGATTCATAAGAGGAAATTAAACAACATTTAAGGAAATATCGTACAATTATACAGATATACAAATCGTATTCTATCAAATTCCTATAACATAAATTTTTTTGCTTCATTAGACCACATTAAGGTGAGAGAGGGGTTGGTGGAATTTAGAGAGGATTTAAAACAAGTATTTATTAACAAAATTAGGAAAAAAAAAAAAAAGATAGTGGCTTAACATTCCCACGTTATATTTATATCGTTACTGCTGCCTTGAATCAAGAAATGATTTAAGGTGTTCAGGTGAATAAAAGGTGTATTTAATCTGACCCAATTTAACAATGCATTTACATGGAAATGCCGAGAAGAAGTTCCCTCCTATATCAGATGATTTTGATTTTAACGCAAGGAAAACTTTCCTTCTTTGTTGGGTAGATTTCGCTACATCAGGGAAAATCTGAACCTTAATTCCCCCAAAACAGGTTTTCAAGTTCTTAAAATAAAGTTTCATTGTATTATTCAAATCCTGTTCAAAAATGAATGACACAATTAAAGTGGATCTTTCAGTATTTTCATCCAATGTCTGTTCCAGTATTGCTGAAATATTATTTAAGTCCAGATTGACTTCTTGAAGCTCTTGTTTTTTTCCCTTTCTCTCCCTTAGGAACAGGAATATAATATAATTTGTTTACTGGCGGAATAGCTTCCAAAGGAATTTGTAAAACTTCGTTCAAATATCTTTTGAACATATCATAGGGAGTAATCCCAGGGAGATTAGGGAAATTTAACAAACGTAAATTTAGTCTTTTATTGAAATTCTCAATCTGTTCCATCTTTCTCCGAATGTCTGTATTGTCTTTAATCACAGATAATCTAAATTCCTGTAAGGAGTCAACATTCTTTTGAACACTTTGAATTCTTTCAACAGTTTCTTCTTTAATTAAATCCACTTTAGAATTAAGTTCTTGAAATTTACTATTAAAGGCTCTAATTTCACCTGATGTCTGATGTAAAGTTGTAGCCATTTCATTCAGCTTCTTCCATATCATCTCAAGATTTACCTCCGGTTCTTTTCCTGAGGCTCCTGCCTCTGCTCTTAGCGTCTTCTTCAACGTTTCTTGACCCTCACTGGGAGCAGCAGGCAAAACACTTCCGGTAGGCTGCTGCTTCTCAACCAGACTCGTCGATGACGCTGGGCACGGAGGTTTCAGCATTGCTGGTGGTGAAAGAGACACCTCCTCTCCCAGCATGGTCTCCGCCTTTCCCGAGGGCCGCGCAACGGGATCCATGTCTCTGTTTCCATGGGAAAGTGGCGAGAAGAAGCGCTCGAGCCCCGTGTGGAACGGGGAGGACGTCGAGGTAGGTGGGGGAGCTAACCTCGTAGACCCCTTTCGTTTGGTATGAGGCATCGTCGCGGAAAAAACTTTAGCGCCAAACGGGACCCCAGAGCTGCCTCTCAACGCGTCCTGCTATGCCGCCATCTTGGTTCCGCCCCCGCTATATGTCCATTTAAAGATATGTTCTTCATGAGAAAATGATTAACAGTCCAATTTTTATGGTATTGTCTAAAGCACCTTTTAGGTCATGTAGATGTTTTAAATGTATGAACCAAATTTGGGCATGACTACTTTATTTTCTTGAAATAAAACTGGTTAGCTTAATGTGTCTGTCCTCTCTCTTTTTTTTTTTTTTTGCACCATATCCTCTCTCCTCCTAGTTCTCTAGGGCTGCCCCTGGTTCAGGTGTTCAGAATATTCCTAATGAATATATATTGGAGCAGTGGCGTTCCTAGCCTGGATGACACCCGGGGCGGATCGCCGATGCGCCCCCCCCCCCCCCCGGGTGCACGGAGCTGGGAGGGGGTGCTACGGCGCATGCCTGTCGACTCCGAGTTCGCTAGCTTCGCTCGTTCGCTGCAGCTCCCTCTGCCCCGGAACTCGGAGCCAACAGGCGCGCGCCGCGGCACCCCACAGCAGCATGCACCCGGGGTGGACCGCCCCCACCGCCCCCCCCCCCCTTGGTACGCCACTGTATTGGAGAGATTTTGCATACACGGGAGTAGTAGACAAGCAATGCTTAGACTGGGAAAGAAGACCAAGGGAACACTGAGCTAAAGAGAGTGACAACCAACCGTCCCTCTTCTGGAGAAATATCATTGAGTAATGCTTTAGATAAAGACATGAACAAGGTAAGTTTGACAGTTCCAAAAAGATAGTATACCTGATTTATTGTGCATACTGTTCAATATTTCTCCCAATTGGTTGGTCATGGATTATGACCACTTCGTATACTTGGAATATGAGATGGGTCACTGCATAGATGCTATTGACATTGGTAATAAAAGTTCCTTTTGGTTCCACATCTACCTCTTGCTCTCCACTATTTTGTACTGTTGCCTGTCCTCTTGGGGATTAGTTTCCTTCTTTGATATTTCTTGTATTTGGAATATAACACTTTCCAGCCAGACCATTTCTGTTTTCTTCTATACACCACTGTCTGGGTATCAGAACATGCAGCCTTCCCCAACCCTGTTTAGTTCACACCTCCCCTTCCCAGTGCAAGCCACTGGATATCAATCCACTGCGTAACCTAATAGATAGATCCAGCTACGTAAGGGCCTGTAATAGAATTTCTAGTCATTACTATATACAGCCTGCTGCTCAAACCCATCAAATAGTCTAAATTCTGGTTTCTTTTTTTAGGCAATGACATGAATGTGTGTGTTCGGTTCTGGTACCATGAACCTATTGTTCCCATAGACCCCCCTATTTGTATTCACATAATCTTTTGGAAGATCAGAATAGTTTGGCTGGATATGTTCCAGCAATGGATCCACAAAGCTTCTATTGTTTAACAAAAGATTATGGGCAAGTTTTCCATTTCTGCATAATAAGTTAGCTGCCATAAGACAATTGGCAAATTTTGTGAGGGTAAGTTAACCATATGCCTAATAACAATACCAAAATACACACTAGACCTTACAAGTAAACCAAATCATGCATGGAGGCCCGAAAGTTTTAGTTACCTAAGTAAAATAGTGCTGAAAGAACAATTTTTATATATAAATTCCTAAAATCTCTTCAGACCCATCTTGGGTCTTCTCCTCCCACCCATCCACTTCCCCCAAAGGCAATATGGAGTCCTACCTTTGCTGGAAGGGGTTCTCAAGCCCCACCAGCTGAAGCAGTCTGCTGCCTGAGCCACAAGCTCCATGTTACCTGAGCAGCAAGAAAATCGGTGGTTTGCTTCAGCCACTGATGCCGGCACTTCAGCATGAACTGTTCATGCACGGGAGTTTTGACGGTGGCTGAAGCAGGTAGCCAACTTTCACAGGCAGCTCGGAGAGCAGACTGCTTCAGCTGGCAGGGCTTGGGCCTTCCTGCCAGCCATTCCGTGGGTGCCACAATTTTGAAGAGGGCCTTAAAATATGCCACAGCTCCCCTGAGCATTCGCTGTGGTTCCCCATTTCGGGCACTTTTCACATAGCCCAGTAGTTCCCATCTCTCTGTCACTAAAGGTACATGCTGATGGTTCTTTGTGCTTGTGGAGCTGTCAGGACCTATTTGGCCTTGAATGCAGCTACTTCCAACCCCCACCAGAAGCTGCCATCCCAGGCCCTCCCTATTTCACGTGGAGGGGCATAATCGAACGCGAACACCCATCTCCATGGGCAACTATTTCCGAAAACGGGTACGTGAAGGGGCGGACCAGACCGTATTTTCGAAAAAAATGGGCGTCCATCTTTCAGTTCGAAAATACGGTTTGTACGGACCAAATGTGCCATGGATTTAGTCGTTTGTGAGCTGGGCATTTGTTTTTTTAGCGATAATGGTAACTAAAAACGCCCAACTCAAAAACGTCCTAATCCAAGCCATTTGGTCATGGGAGGGGCCAGGATTCATAGTACACTGGCCCCCCTGACGTGCCAGGACACCAACTGGGCACCCTAGAGGTCAGTGTGGTGGACTTCAGAAACTGTTCCCACATGCATAGCTCCCTTACCACGGCTGTAGAGCCCCCAACCCCCCTCCCCCAAAACCCACTACCCACAAATGTACAACACTACCATAGCTCTTAAGGGTGAAGGGGGCACCTACATGTGGGTACAGTGGGTTTTGGAAGGCTCCCATTTACCAGCACAAGTGTTACAGGTGGGAGGGGGATGGGCCTGGGTCCGCCTGCCTGAAGTGCACTGCGGTACCCACTAAAAGTGCTCCAGGGACCTGCATACATGCAGGTCTCTAGGACTTGTTGCTGCTGTATAACCTTGGCACACCAGTTGACACCTGAAGACTAATCGCTCCGAAAACGTCCTTTATTGGATTAAGCACGTTTACTCACAGTTAACTGCAGATCAGAGGTTGTGCCCCACTGGCAACAAGTCTCCCCGGTACTGAGATTAGCAGTAGGCCAGAGCTGGCAGAATGCTGTACAATGCCCTCTTTCAGCAACATTCACGGTAAGAACTAGGTTCTGTAATGTGGCTAACACATGAAAGGGATCTAAAACTGGCTTACAAAAATGGCCACTACCTCATGGACTACCAGAAACAAAACAGGGCACACTCTGACCCAGTAGGCATGGGGAAAAGCACCATGGAAGTAGAACCTACCATCTACCAACATCGTGAGCATTTAACACAAGCTAGTGGAATCACGGAGCCCAATACCCTACACCCACCACAATGCATTGCTGATGTGACTCTGCAGTGCACATAACAGAAAAGGTGTCACACTCACCCGAGAGCCACATCAGAACCAGGGAAAGGCTGTCACAGGATGGAACACATTCTGCTGTCATGGAGGTGGGTACGGCATTTGAGGCTGGCATAGAGGCTGGCAAAAAAGGTTTTTCAAGTGGGTTCTTTTTGGTGGGAAGGGGTTAGTGACCACTGGGGGAGTCAGGGGAGGTCATCCCCGATTCCCTCCGGTGGTCATCTGGGCAGTTGGGCCACTTTTTGGGGACTTGTTCATGAAAAAACAGGGTCCAAAAAAAGTAACCCAAATCCACGCTAAAAACGCCTTTCTTTTTTCGATTATCGGCAGAGGACGCCCATCTCTCCTCAGCCGATAACCACGCCCCAGTCCCACTGTCACCATGCCTCCAACATGCCCCCATCAACTTTGGTCATTTCCGCGACAGATTGCAGTTGAAGCCGCCCAAAATCGGCTTTCGATTATACCGCTTTGGGCACCCACGAGAGAAAGACGCCTATCTCCTGATTTGGTTCGAAATATGGGCATCTTTCTCTTTCGAAAATAAGCTAGATAATGGTTAAAGCCAGCCCTGTTCATAAGAACATCTGTACTATAGACCATTTTTCTAATAACTGTGATAGCAGCTGGAATCAAAATGTTCAACAAGAGAACACAACCTATCTGCCCTGCAGATTTTTATTATTTACCAAGCCAATCTGCAAATGTATCTTCCCTGCATGAATTATACCCAGTAATGTTATTTCTAAAGAACAAATAATTCTCTTAATTAAATGAGCAGTGTTAACGACTTTTCTCAGAACCAGGTTCTTCTGTAGGATCTGTATAACTTGTGACTGTGTGTATGCACAAGATTCCCATGGTTACCATTTGTAAACTCATACCTAAAGATGGCCTGATAGTTCATTTGTTTTCATACTATGTGGCATGCGATAGTTGAGTGAGCAGAAAGAATATTTCAAATGCAACAAATTATAGTAACCTTCCTCTTAAGATTTTAGGGCCCTTTTACAACATAGTAACATAACATAGTAACATAGTAGATTACGGCAGAAAAAGACCCGCACGGTCCATCCAGTCTGCCCAACAAGATAAATTCATATGTGCTACTTTTAATTTGTACCTGTCCTCTTCAGGGCACAGACCGTATAAGTCTGGCCAGCACTATCCCCGCCTCCCACCACCAGCCCCGCCTCCCACCACTGGCTCTGGCACAGACCGTATAAGTCTGCCCAGCACTATCCCCACCTAAACTCGGCTAAGCTCCCAAGGATACATACTTTCTGAACAGGATTCCTTTATGTTTATCCCACGCATGTTTGAATTCTGTTACTGTTTTCATCTTCACCACCTCCCACGGGAGAGCATTCCAGAAGGGGGATGGAGTGACTAAGCAGTCCCTTTTACAAAGCTGTAGCAAACCCTAACGCATGCATATCACAGCAAAAAAAATAAATGGCATACTGTGGGGTGCACTGAGGTTTGCTGTAGTAATTTTGCCATGTGTGTGTGTGCTGCCCACATGCTAAAAAAAAAAAAAAAAAAATTTGCCCCCCCGCCCCCCTCTCATGGCCCTGCCTGTTGACGTATAAGCCTTCGTGCCTAATGGTTTATTAGCCTATTGTGGCTTTTTGAATCACTCTCAGGTAATCAATCATGATATTGTGTTTAGCGGCAGCTTCTTAAATTGATATTTATGCTGAAGATGCTCTGAGGAAGCAGGTTCTGTGAAACAGTTGTCCGTTAGGATCTTTGCCAACAGGTAAGTGAACATAGTTCATCCTCTGAATTATTTTGGATCATTTAAAATAAAAAATAAAAAAAAATTACAAAGAACTTTAGAAAATAAATGATATTGAGTGAAAACATATTTTGTGAAAATTAAAGAGTTTTATTGTGGGGGTTTTCTGAACCGATGATTGATTGATTACCTGAAAATGATTCAAAAAGCTACAATAAGCCAATAAACCATTAAGTACGAAGGTCCTTTTCCCCACATACTAATGAACTGTCTGCAAGGTCTTGTGACAGATACAATGGTATTGAGGTAATAGCTGTTGACCCTACTTTTAAAGATATACATAGTGAGAATCTTCTAGCCAGGTGAGAGATTCAAATACCCTCCCTACTCATCAAGGCCAGTCATGCCTGGGTGGTATGCTCGGGCCCAAGAGAGAAGAAATATGGCTATGTGACATTGAGGGTACAACACACAGAGGATGCATCGTAGCCTTTAGGCCAGTCATGGTTTCCTGAGCCATCCAAGCATGCCTTCTTGGGTTAAGGGAGAGACAAAGGTGACTGCCGAGGGCAGAAAAACAGGGTTAAAGACAAGAAAAGCTTTCTCCTTACATACATATGTTGACATCAGTTTAAATGTTTATTTGGAGACAGCGAATATTGTGTGTCTCCATCAAATCCTATATTCACCAGCCACTCTAAGAAGAAAAATTTGCATTTTATTGGAAGAATGTCTTCAGTTGCTTACGTGGAGGGGCATAATTGAACGAATACGTCTATCTCCATGGGCGTTTATCTCCGAGAACGGGTCCGTGAAGGGGCGGACCGAACCGTATTTTCGAAAAAAAATAGACGTCCATGTTTTATTCGACAATTTGTGAGCTGGGCGTTTTTGTTTTTCAGTGATAATGGAAAATGAAAGCGCCCAGCTCAAAAACGAATAAATCCAAGGCATTTGTTCGTGGGAGGGGCCAGGATTTGTAGTGCACTGGTCCCCCTCACATGCCAGGACACCAACCGGGCACCCTAGGGGGCACTTTTACAAAAACAAAAAAAAAAGTAAAAGAATTCCCAGGTGCATAGCACCCTTCCCTTGTGTGTTGAGCCCCCCAAATCCCCCTCAAAACCCACTGCCCACAAGTCTACACCATTACTATAGCCCTAAGGGGTGAAGGGGGGCACCTACATGTGGGTACAGTGGGTTTGGGGGGTTGGACGACTAATAAGCATTAAGCAGCACAATTGTAACAGGTAGGGGGGGGATGGTCCTGGTTCCACCTGCCTGAAGTCCACTGCACCCCCTAACAACTGCTCCAGGGACCTGCATACTGCTGCCAGGGAGGTGGGTATGACATTTGAGGGTGAAAATAAAAAGTTGTGAAACGGCATATTTTGTGGTGGCAAGGGGTTTGTGAACACTGGGGGAGTCAGGGGAGGTCATCCTCGATTCCCTCTGGGGGTAATCTGGTCATTTAGGGCACTTTTTGGGGCCTTATTCGTGAAAAAACAGGGTCCAGGAAAAGTGCCCTAAATTCTAGCTACAAACGCATACTTTTTTCCCATTATCGGCGAAAGGCGCCCATCTCTGTTCGGGTGATAACCATGCCCCAGTCCCGCCTTCACCACGCCTCCGACACGCCCCGTCAACTTTGTACGCTTCCGCGATGGAGTGCAGTTGAAAACGTCCAAAATCGCCTTTCCATTATACCGATTTATTCGATTTTGTGAGATAAACATCTATCTCCCGATTTGGGTCGAAATCTAGGCGTTTTTCTCTTTCAATTATAAGGTGGATAGTCTCTAAACTGCTTGTAGTTCCCTTGAGCGACAGCTCAGGTGGGGTTTTCAGAAACTGAGATTCTATTTATTAGCAAAGAAACATATTATAGCATGAGAAAAGATCAATAGCAGGAAATGTTCCTGGAGGTGGAACAAAGGGTGAAGCATTCTTCCCCTCTGCAGTTCATTTTCCTCTATTTAATTCTATCTTGGAAGACTACTGCTTCCGACTGGTCCAATAGTTTTTTTTTGTTGAAATTAAAGTTTCTTAATTTAGCCTCGGCAGTGTTTGTATTGGTGCTGCAGTGAAGTCCTTCTAACCAATTTCATGGATCATCTCACAAACTTATTATTGTTAGTTCTGATGTCTATCCAGAAAACAAACTTCCAGAGTGTTCCTGCCTAATAATCCTTGACAGAGACAAAACACTGGAAGTATCTTATGTAACGTTGCTTCCTCAGGATCAATTGATCTTTGGAATTAATGATACATGAGCCATACTTACAGCTCGATAAAGTATAGCCACTGCTGAAGTACACTAAGTTATGCAAATGATTTGACATGATTGCACAAGTCTGGGCAAAATCCCTTGTTATCGTGCATCGTTGAGAAACACCACAACAGTTGCCCTGAGGACCCCACCACCCCACTAGTACAAAGAAAAATTACCCACAGCAAGAACACTAGAAAATGCTGGCAGTAGCAATCAACACAAATGGGAAAACTGCCAAAACCAATCTCCAGGAATGTCTTTGGAAGGATACCAGGGAGGAAACCTGCAATTTCAGAAGATTCTGGCTGCCCTGTTAGAGACTTGGGATTAAAGGCACTTCCTTGTATCTTTTTTTTCCAGCTACTATCCAGTTCTTGTGTTTTGTTTCATTTTTTATGGGGGTGGGTGGGAGGATTTGAGCCAGAATGAATGCACAATGTTGACATTTAGAGATGCAGACAGTAATTTACAAAGCTGCAAATTTTGACTGAGTTAGCACAAAATCATAATGAAGAACATGACAAAATGACTTGTTGAGCCTTTTATACAACTTTTTCAGAATTGAGTTTCTGTGGCTTTGTGAAAGTTACTTTTCCTTATGTGTAATTTTTTATTTTGAGTCTCTTTTTTTAATATTGTAAATATTTCAAGCCCCTTTTAAAAGCTTAGTCAGGAGAGGCGTAATATAAAGGTGTTACATGCATAAATCTATTTTATTTACTGTGGATTTACAGCAGTCTTAAAACATGTGCATAGTTTCATTACGAATGTACTACTGCTGCTACTTATCATTTCTACAGCGCTAATTACATTTGCTGACGACACAAAGTTATTAAAGTCATTAAATCGCGGGAAGATTGTAAAAAATTACAAGAGGACCTTACGAGACTGGGAGATTGGGCGTCTAAATGGCGGATGGCGTTTAATGTGAGCAAGTGCAAAGTGATGCTATGCCTCCATGATTAACTACTACTACTACTATTTAGCATTTCTATAGCGCTACAAGGCATACGCAGCGCTGCACAAACATAGAAGAAAGACAGTCCCTGCTCAAAGAGCTATGTAATAAAAATAAGCCAAGTATAGGACAATCAAGCCATTGTGACATTACTGATGAGGTTGGCTCTTACTGGTGGACTGAGGCATTATGACATCACAATATTAGCTCTGGTTACAAGAGACTACTACTATTTATCACTTCTATAGCGCTACAAGGCGTACGCAGCACTGCACAAACATAGAAGAAAGACAGTCCCTGCTCAAAGAGCTTACAATCTAATAGACAAAAAAAAAAAATAAAGTAAGCAAATCAAATCAATTAATGTGTATAGGAAGGAGGAGAGGAGGGTAGGTGGAGGCGAGTGGTTACAAGTGGTTACGAGTCAAAAGCAATGTTAAAGAGGTGGGCTTTCAGTCTAGATTTAAAGGTGGCCAAGGATGGGGCAAGACGTAGGGGCTCAGGAAGTTTATTCCAGGCGTAGGGTGCAGGGAGACAGAAGGTGCGAAGTCTGGAGTTGGCAGTAGTGGAGAAGGGAACAGATAAGAAGGATTTATCCATGGAGCGGAGTGCACGGGAAGGGGTGTAGGGAAGGACGAGTGTGGAGAGATACTGGGGAGCAGCAGAGTGAGTATATTTATAGGTTACTACTACTATTTAGCATTTCTATAGCGCTACAAGGTGTACGCAGCGTTGCACAAACATAGAAGAAAGACAGTCTCTGTTCAAAGAGCTTACAATCTAATAGACAAAAAATAAATAAAGTAAGCAAATCAAATCAATTAATGTGTACAGGAAGGAAGAGAGGAGGGTAGGTGGAGGCTTAGTCCACCAATAAGAGCCAACCTCATCAGTGATGTCACAATGGCTTGATTGCCTGATACTTGGCTCACTTCTGATATTGTGATGTCATAAGGGAAAGGGAACTGGGACTTGATATACCGTCTTTCTGAGGTTTTTGCAACTACATTCAAAGCGGTTTACATATATTCAGGTATTATTTTGTACCAGGGGCAATGGAGGGTTTAGTGACTTACCCAGAGTCACAAGGAGCTGCACTGCACTAACCAATAGGCTACTCCTCTACTACTACTACTAGTACTATTTAGCATTTCTATAGCGCTACAAGGCGTACGCAGCGCTGCAGAAACATAGAAGAAAGACAGTCCCTGCTCAAAGAGCTTACAATCTAATAGACAAAAAATAAATTAAGCAAATCAAATCAATTAATGTGAACGGGAAGGAAGAGAGGAGGGTAGCTGGTAGCTATCGGTGGTTTACAATAGACCAAAATGATTAGAAAAGGAAAGGAACTACAAAACTGATAGGAAAGTGGATAGAATAGGCACTCAGCAGAGCAAAGGAAGATGGTGGGGGATACAAATGATACAAAACAGTGCAAAAAGGAGGGAAGGGGAAAGAGAAGGAATATTTAAGACCATGTAATGACTGCATCATAACAACACTCTGTAAGCCACATTGAGCCTGCAAAAAGGTGGGATAATGTGGGGTACAAATGCAATAAATAATAATAATAATAATAGACTTTAAAAAGGAACAGAAAGGGAAAGATAGCAGCAGTCGGTCACAATGGGTCTGTCTAAAGAGAAAGCCTTGGCGAACAGCCAGGTCTTTAATCGTGATTCAAAGGTCTTAAATGAGGTTCCTGCACGGATGTCTAATGGAAGGGGAGCATACAAATGCTATATAGTTCCTTCTACTCACTCACACAGCCACTGCCACCATAGCGGGACACATTTTTATGTCTCTTCCCAGAATCTCCCACACAGGAATGCCTGTATCTGCAAATGGAGGAAGGAGAAACAGGTCATTGTTTCACACTATGAATGTGACCTCTTATTAGCTTCTTTTTATTGCCATTGTTCCAGCTGAACATACTGCCCAGGGGGGGGGGGGGGGGGCTAGGGAGGACAGCTCCCATTGATCATAAGTGTGGCCCTCTGACCCTTCCTCCATACACACTCTCCCCCACCTGCTCCGCTCATTCTGCCTTGCCTCAAAACCGCTTGAGAAATATAGAATGCCCCAATCTATCCACCCTATCAGATTAACTCGTCCTCTAGATTGTACACTTGTCTTTAGATTGTTCTCTTGTCTTTTAGATTGTAAGCTCTTTGAGCAGGGACTGTCCTTCTATGTTTAAATTGTACAGCGCTGCGTAACCCTAGTAGCGCTTTAGAAATGTTAGTTAGTTAGTTAGTTAGGTTGTTCTGTTTTCCACCTGCATCATGTAGTTGTCTGTGAGTTTGAGACTCCTACGTCCCAAATTCCCACACTTTTCTCATGAGACTGGAAGAGCAGTGAAGGAATCAAGGCATTGTGCAGTTCAAAGTCACTGAAGAGTCGTATGGCACTGGAAGAAAATAGAATAGCTGGTCCAGAGGCCAACAAGCCTCTGCAGAAAATATAGGGGGAGATTAAAAATCTGGAATAAGGGCCAACTTGAAGGAGTTGAGGGTAGAGACAGGATAGTTAAGGCTAACTGGTAGGAATGAGAACTGAGACTGGTTGGGGGTGGGTTGGAGAAAAGAGTGTAGTGGAGAGGAGCAGGAGAGAACATGTGTAGGGTGTTGGGCTATGTACTTAGGAAACGAAAATGGGGGGGGGGGGGTAGATTGTTTTAGGTACATGAGTCACTCTAAATGTGCATAAGCATCCAGGTTGACCACATCATCAGAGGGGGAAGCCACCAGGTCATCTGTGTCATTGTGCTGTTCAGTGATGATCTTGACTGTCATATTGAGACTCCACTGGAAAAATAGTGAAGATCATTGCACTAGAGGTTAACTATTTCTTGAAAGACAAGACACTCTTTGGAGATTCTCTTGTTGTTCCGTTTAACTGCATCCACTTTATATGGCCTTTCTAGTCTCCATAAGGAGGTTTTTTTGTTGTTTTTTTAAATCTTCATTGAAGATCTAGGCTTTCCCTGGAATTAAGTGGAATTTCACTGTGCAATTCTTTGCATAGAACTCTCTATAGTCCCAGACAATGACATCTAAGTGCATTTATAAGAACATAGGAACTTAGAATAACCATACAGGGTCAGACCAATGGTCCATCTAGCCCAGTATCCTGTTTCCAACAGTGGCTCTATGGATGCTGAACGCCCCCAATATTAAGCAAGCTCTTTCATTGTGTCTAGGGAGGAATAATTTGCATTGTAATTTGGCGCCCTCAATCATTTTGAAATATTAGTGACTATGTTATGTGGACCACTTTGCTCTGAATCCTGGATAGGAAATATTTCAAATGAATGTTGGAATAAATGTTGAGGAACCTTGCACTCCAGCGCCAATAATCACAATGAACGCCCTTGGCTTCTAATATTACAGTAAGCAGTGTTTGCTTATAACCTTCTGTCCCTATGTCTTCTGTTTAATTGTTTGTTTGTTTATTTTTTTTATCTATATCAAGTGTCACCGTTCAAGTGTAACACCCCTATATAATTAGCATTTGGTGTTTAAGAACATAAGACTAGCCATACTGGTTCAGATCAATGGTTATCTAGCCCAGTATCTTGTTTCCAACAGTGACCAATTCAGGTCACAAGTACTGACAGAATCCCAGATAGCAGCAACATTCCATGCTACCAATTCCAGGGCAAGCAGTAGCTTCCCCATGTCTGTCTCAATAGAAAACTGTGGACTTTTCCTCCAGGAACTTGTCCAAGCCTTTCTTAAACTCAGATACGCCAAGTGCTGTTATTGCATCCTCCAGCAAAAAGTTCCAGAGTTCAACTATTCGTAGAGTGAAAATATGTTTCCTCCTATTTACTATTTAACATTTGTTTTAAAATATATTTCTATGTAACTTCATTGAGTGTCCCCTAGTCTTTGTACTTTTTAAAAGAGTAAAAAATCAATTCACTTCTACTTATTCTACACCACTCAGGATTTTGTAGACCTTAATCATATCTCCCCTCAGCCATCTCTTTTCCAAGCTGAAGAGTCTTAACCTCTTTAGCCTTTCCTCATACGAGAGGAGGTCCATCCCCTTTATCATTTTGGTCGCTCTTCTTTGAACCTTTTCTACTTCTGCTATATCTTTTTTGAGATACGGCGACCAGAATTGAATACAATACTCAAGGTGAGGTCGCACCATGGAGCGATGCACAGACATTATAGTATTCTCGGTCTTATTTGCCATCCTTTTCGTAATAATTCCTAGCATCCTGTTTGCTTTTTTGGCCACCACCACACACTGGGCAGAAGATTTCAGAGTATTGTATATCTTTTTCTTGGGTGCTGACCCCCATGGTGGATGCTAGCGTCAGGTAACTATGATTCAGATTATACTTCCCAATGCGCTTCACTTTGCATTGTCCATATTAAATTTCATCTGCCTTTTGGATGCCCAGTTTCCTAAGGTCTTGCTGCAATTTTTCACAATCCGCATGTGTTTTAACAGCCTTGAATAGTTTTGTGTCATCTGCAGTGTGTCACCTCACTCGTCGTTCCACTTTCCAGATTATTTATAAATATGTTAAATAGCACTGGTCCCAGTATAGATCCCCACAGGATTCCACTATTCACCCTCCTCCATTGAGAGAAATGGTCATGTAACCCACTAACTCCTGCCCATTGCGGCTGCTGTAACCTCTCATGGCAGCTCACGGTACTTGTGTAGTATCGCAAGACTGCCCAGAGAGGTCATCCATTTCCTTTTAGTAGCCGCAAGGGGCAGGAGCAAGTGGCCTTCACTCCTGCTCCCATTGCCTAACCACCAGGGATATCAGCTAGGCCTGAGTGGGGCTTTCTGGTCCAAGTGGGGGCTGTTCCATGAGGGGGTTGTGTCTTGCGTGGGCTGTGGGGGGAGAGGAAAGGAAGGAGAGGCTGAGAGGAAGATTGGGGAAAAAATGGTTATGCAGGTCCTTGCCAATATTCAGCCATGACCCAGCTGAATTTCAGCCAGGACCCGCATAAGCTCCGGCACCCAGGGCCCTTACAATTAGGCCTGGATTTTCAGTGCCAGTGCCTGGACATAGCCCAGCACTGACTATCCGAGGCTAATCTAGCCGGCAGCAGTTAGCGCTTAAAAATGCTGACCACTGGCAGTCTGTGTCTCTTCTCCTCTACGGCAGTGGTTCTCTCAACCCAGTCTTCAGGACACAACTCAGCCAATGAGGTTTTCAGGATATTATAAAGAATATAGATGAGATATTTGCATACAGAGGAGTTGAGATGCTCTAGGGTATAAGTGTCATCTCTTATGTTTTCTGATGCAGACCTCACACTATTTTGGTTGCTTTCTTCTGAACTGCTTCTTGCCCCTTTATATCCTTACTGAGATACAGCCTCCAAAAATGAGAACAGTTCAAATGAGACTTTACCTATGATCTTTACAGGGGCATTATCACCTCCTTTCTTCTGCTGGTTTTGCCTCTCTCTATCCCTCTGACTCTGGACACCACCTTATCACATTTGTTTCTCTTTCTCAAGATCTGGGATGACAAATGTAGGGAGGTACTTGACCACATTGCACCATTGCGGCTCAAAGCTTCTTACAATCGCAGCTCTACTCCCTGGTTCTCTACTGACCTAAAAACCTTAAAAACAAAGACAAGGAGGCTAGAGAGAATATGGCGTAAACGGAAAACTGTTGCGGCGCACGAAGCCTGGAAAAACAGTCACCGAACATACAAGTACGCTATCAAGCAAGCTAAACGTAGATACTTCTCTAAGAAATTGGAGTCTGTGGGAAAAGACCCCAGAAAATTAAACCAACTCCTTGCATCCTTCCTAGACACTAGCAAGCAGGAATCTTCAAGTGGAGACCATCCTCAAGCTGACCAGTTAGCAACTTTCTTCAATGATAAAATTTTAACCCTACGGTCTAGTTCAGCTAGCTGTCTATCTGCCATGGATGACTTCCTCAGCTCATTAGTTCCAACTGCTGACCATTGCCTGGCTGACCGCATTTGAACCACCTTTAGTGGGAAAATGTGGGGTAGAAGTGTACTATAAATAAATAAATAAATAAATAAATAATTGATATTATCAAACACCATCATCCCAACATCTTGTTCATGTTCTGTAGACATCAGCCTCCTCCCTATCCCCCCCACCTTGCACACGCACATACCATTTTGAATTTCTGCATCCCAAATGCGTTACTCTACACTTCTTCATATTAAATCTTAACTGCCAAGGATTTGACCAGTCTTCCAGTTTCTGTAGATCACTTTCATCTTATCAAATTCTCGCAAAGCTAGCCACTGTTTGTGCAAGTTGTGTTCCTACTTTTTATCTCTTTGCAAGATTAATCTTGCTGGAACAGGTTAATCAGGAAATGAACAAAAGCTGGTTTGTTTTCCATTTTTGTTTTCCACAACTGACAACATCCCTCTAAGCAACAGGATCCAATGTCTGTAACCATGGCATGGAAATCCAGAAGACCATTCATGATTGCGAAACAGTAAAGAGAAAAATAAGACATCTGAGTGATATCCATTCTCTTCAGCTATTACTGACTGATGATGAGAATCACAAATCTGGAGGACTCTAAATTTAACTAAGAGGGGCATAATCGAACGTCGCCGGCCAAATAGATCGCCGGCGATCTATGTTGGCGGCGGCGCTACAGCTGACCGGAACCGTATTATCGAAAAAGATGGCCAGCCCTCTTTTTTTTTTCGATAATACGGTTTAGCCCGGCCAAATGCCATGGAGTTCGCCGGGTTTGAGATGGCCGGGTTTGTTTTTCAGCGATAATGGAAAGTTATGTCGGCCATCTCAAACCCCGGCCAAATTCAAGGCATTTGGCCGTGGGAGGAGCCAGCATTTTTAGTGCACTGGCCCCCCTGACATGCCAGGACACCAACCAGCCACTCTAGGGGTCACTGCGGTGGACTTCAGAAAAGCTCCCACGTGCATAGCTCCCTTACTTTGGGAGCTGAGCCCCCCAACCCCCCCCCCCCCAAACCCACTACCCACAAATGTACTGCACCCACTAAAATTGCTCCAGGGACCTGCATACAGCCTCTAGGACTTATTGCTGCTGTATAACTTTGGCACACCAGTTCACATCTGAAGACTAATCTCTCTGAAAAAGTCCTTTCTTGAAATAACGTTTACTCACAGTTAACTGCAGATCAGAGGTTGTGCCCCACTGGCAAAGAGTCCCCTGGTACTAAGATTAGCAGTAGGTCAGAGCTGGCACAATGGTGTACAATGCCCTCTTTCAGCACCATTCAAGGTAAGAACTACGTTCTCTAACGGGGTAACACAGGAAAGGGAACTAAAACTGGCTTACAAAAATGGCCACTACCGCATGGACTACAACAGGAAACAAAACAGGGCACACTCTGATCCAGTTAGCAGGGGGGAAAAGCACCATGGGAGTAGAGCTCAGAACCCTACACCCACCACAATGCATTGCTAATGTGACTCTGCAGGGCACCTAACAGAAAAGGTGTCACACTCACCTGAGAGCCACATCGCAACCATGGAAAGGCTGTCAGAGGATACAACACATTCTGCTGTCATGCAGGTGGGTACAGCATTTGAGGCTGGCATACAGGCTGGCAGAAAAGGTTTTTAATTTTATTGTTTTAGTTTGGAAGGGGATTGGTGAACACTGGGGGAGTATGGGGAGGTCATCCCCCATTCCCTCCAGTGGTCATGTGGTCAGTTGGGGCACCTTTTTGAGGCTTGGTCGTGAAAATAAAAGGACCAAGTAAACCCGGCGAAATACTGCTTAACGCCGCTTTTTTTTTTTCCATTATCGGCGAAAGCCGGCCATCTGGTAGCCACGCCCATGCCCGCCCATGTCCCGCTTTCGCTAATCTACCGACACGCCCCCTTGAACTTTCGCTGGCGAAGCGACAGGAAAGTGGCGATGCTGTAAAAAATGCCACTTTCGATTATACTGATTTCGCCGCTTTTAAGAAATCGCCGGCCATCTCCTGAATTGTGTCGGAAGATGGCCGGTGATCACTTTCGATTATAAGCTGGTAAGTATCCTTGCTGGTTTTCTTCTCCATTATTACAGCTTTCAGCATTAGGGCAGGAGGAAGGCCTGGAATACATATAGCAAGATATATGTTCTGCTAAGATTGTTAGTCTCATGGGAAAAAAATCAGACAATATTATTTTCCGAGATTCAGATGTGCCTTTTTTGTGTTTAAATCATTATGTAATATATTAAGAGAAAAATTAGAGAACATCCCCCATTCAAACTCAAATGTTATCATCTTTATGGAAGATATTACCTGACCCTTGAGAGACCCTTTAAGCTTACAGTTGGGATCCATTATTGCAAGGTGTAAAAATTATTCTCACAGTTAGATCTCATTCTCTAGACCATTCAGGAGTCGGACATAATTTTTAGCTCAGCACTAGAGAGAGCCATTTTCGACAAAACAACCTTAGCTGGAGTGTGAATATATGGAGTCACTTGAAGTTAATCTCAAGACTAGGTTTGGAATGTGGGTGGAAGCTTCAGAAGTAATCTTTAGATTCTTGAGGTTTGCTGTTGAGACTAATTCGGTTGTAAAACATCATGGAACTGATGGTCTCATCTTGGGTTGGATGAGAGGCCCAATGTGCCCTTTTACACCATACAGTGTAATAATGAGATTATATAATAGGCACAGTTACAAATAACAGATTCCGAACAGCTTGAACATAAAAAGAAAAGAATGAGGTTGTATGGAAAAGCAGGCTGACCAGAACAATGAACTGGAATAATTCCCATGTTACCAATTTATTCCGCCAAAGGCTTGAAAAGTCCCCTATCCAAAGTTCAGTGCAAACTGGTTCACACATATAATTCTCTCTCTCTCTCTCTCTCTCTCTCTCTCTCTCTCTCCAGGACCTTCTCTTTAAAGAAAGGAGTACACCTTCATGAACTGCAAGGGTCCTGAAAACTTGATACCATCCTGGGAGTTCTTTCAGAGAGGGGAGTAGTGTGGGGAAGAATCTTTTAGGCCCAAGGGATTACAGTCATTCACAGAAAGCCTTATAAAAAAATACAGCACAGAGATCTTAAAGTCCCATTGGCCTCCTTTGCCTTTCTCAACTTCTTTAAGAGCAAATGTGCGATCCTTTGTTGGTTTTACAGATTCTCCCTGTAATACCTGAACTCTCTTCTACAGCATGGACCTGGTTCTCCTGTGCTCCAGCTGGGATGAATGTCATTTATGAAACGCAGTTGCAGATTTCTTAGCAACACACAACTCCAAACTTCTTCTCAAGACTAGTGGACCCTTGTCCTGTCTTCCAGCTTGGCGAATGAAGACTACCCACCTCACCTCTCCAAATCTCCTATGGGTGGAGGCCAACAAATATACTCCCTCTCCTTCCATAATTCCAATTACTCTATCTAATGAGTCTGTTTGAGAACTTTTATAGGATTATAAAGATCCCTCTCAGTGGGAATGCATGATGATGGTAAACTCTACATTGTAACACCTTTTAACAATGTCCCATTGTTAAATTCCTAACGATACTTCGATGGTCTCGCATAACTTGTACAATGTAACCCATAACCAAGTTGTAAGAAATGTATTTCCATTATTCATATCTTATTGTAAGCCACACTGAGCCCGCAAAGAGGTGGGAAAATGTGGGATACAAATGCAATAAATAAATAAAATAAAAATCACCTTTGCTAAGGACAGATAGGCCTTACATATGACACAAATATACTTAGATATAATTCATTGGGAATCACCGTCTTCAGCCCAAAGAATTGTTGTCTCATGGGCAGTCTATGACAATCTTTACTCTTTTCACTATATTTCATGGCCTTTTCAATTCAGAAACAAGACTCTGGGTTTCAGCTCTGAATCACTTTACCATTGCATTGCACAAACACAATGAGACACGGGCAGAAAGGAAAGGGGAAGGACACAAGATCTAGAAAGTCTTGCCAGTGCCAGAAGCTGAGAAAGTTAACCTTTGTCATGAAAATTCTTTAGCTTTTCATCCTGAAAGCTTTGTTAAACTTTGAACTGAGTGCTATTCTTATGTTGAAAAGCAGGGTCATTGTTTTAAATTGAGTTTTTATCATTCTGTACATAGGACAAAACTCTTCTCAAAATAGGGCCTATGATATTTGATACTGCAAACCTAATGCAATCTTCTTCCAAGTGTGATAAAACCTGTTACCATTGCATTATGCAGTGTGTAAATATTGATGTCAAATGTTAATATATAATAAGCAGATACTTGACATGACCAACACAACATATCTTAAGTCTGCTGTCACACCCAAAGCTAAGGGCCAGTATTCAGTATAAAATAGAAAGCAAGGTTCTTTGGTAGATCCATCCCAAGGCAGAGAGACACTAGGAAAGGCAATAGACTACTGTGGGACCCTTTTACTAAAATGCAGTAAAATCTAGGCTTAACACGTTTTAACATAGGATTTTCTCACATACTATCAAATTTTATATATGGTCCTCAAAACTATGCATGAAAATTTGAGCATTTGCCCAATTTGCATGTGCAATTTAATTGAATAACGAGCCAATTAGCATCAATAATTGGGTCCCTAACAATCAATCATTAGCACTAATTGTCAACAATTTCAATTTCAATCCTAGTCAAGAGTCTATAAAGATGCATGCATAAATTTTCCTGCATGGATCTGAAAAGGGGAAGTAGCCAAGACAGAGGCATAGGCGAGTCAGGGGTGTTCCTAGAATTTGCAATCTGTGTTATAAAACATGGTAGATCCACACCTAATTTAGGCGCAATGATTCATAGCAGGTTTCAATTGGCGTAAATCCTCACACCCAAATTTGGCGCAGATCCCAGCACTAAGGGCCAGATTCTATATAAGACGCATAAAAAAATCCACATGGTAAACATTTCTGCCTAAGTGTATTCTATAAGCGGCACCTATATTTAGGCATGGTTTGTAGAATACGCTTAGTTGATATCCGGCTGTAAGTGCTATTCTATAAATGGGAACCAAGTCGGACTGCAGTTTATAGAATAGCTCTTAGTACTCATTTTTTTTTCAGTGCCCAAAATTGGGCTTCATTTAAGGTGCACTGAAAACGGCCTGCGGTAGTGTAGGCGAATGTTTTGTGTATGCACAGATCCATTTTTCAGCATGCCTGCAAAAAATGCCTTTTTTTTTAAATTTTTTGCCAAAAATGGCCGTGCGGCAAAATCAAAATTGGCGCGTGTCCACTTTGGGTCTGAGACCTTACCGCCAGCCATTGACCTAGCGGTAAAGTCTCACGTGGTAACTGGGTGGTAATGACCTACGTGCGTCAAATGCCACTTGACACGTGTAGCAAGATGCTTGCCAGAAAATAAAAATTATTTTCGGATGCGCGCCAAAAAATTAAATTACCGCAAGAGCCATGTGGGAGCCAGGCGGTAACTCCATTTTCGCGTATGGGGTGCGAGTAGATGCTTACACGGCTTAGTAAAAGAGTCCTTTACTGAATTTAGCCCTAAGTCCAGATTTAATGCAACACTTATTTAGGGTCTTTTTTTTTTAATTTACAGGTCATGCACCAATGTTCCCATTAGCATGCAGTATCTGAAAAAAAATTAACACACGTCTTCTATTTAAGAAGCGTTAGGTGCTCCCACTTTAAATCTGCTTGCTAATAATATGTGAGCTGAATAATGCGGGAACACCCACTTTCTGCCCATGACACCCCTTCAAAATATTTTTTAAAGTTGGTATAGCGCAGGTTAACATGCACAACAGGCGAAATCCTGCAAAATGCTTTAACACGTTTCTGCGGTAGCCTGTTTGCATGTGCTAACTGCACATTAAAGAGAACCCTGTTTTCTTTCTTTGCTAGACGCTATCTGAGAGATGCCTTACACCAGGGGTAGGCAACTCCGGTCCTCGAGAGCCGCAGGCAGGTCAGGTCTTCAGGATATCCACAATGAATATGCAGGAGATAGATTTGCAAGCACTGCCCCCATGGTATGCAAATCTATCTCCTGCATATTCATTGTGGATATCCTGAAAACCTGACCTGCCTGCGGCTCTCGAGGACCGGAGTTGCCTACCCCTGCCCTACACAGTCAGAGCTGAGGCCTCAATGCTCAAAACTCCAGTGTTGTACTGAACAATGCTGGAGAAATAGCACCGGAACAGCACATCTGAACAACTCCCTAATGTCCAACGCTAATGAGATGCAAATATAGATGCGTTCACACAGGGCCGCCGAGAGGGGGAGGGCAGGAGGGGCCGGCCCCGGAGTCTCTCGCTCTCTCCTGCTCCCAGGCCGCTGGTGCCGCAGTCCCATCTCCACCTGCCTACCCTCAGCTCCCTTCTGTCTGTCGTCCAACCCCCTGCATTTAAAAAAATCTCTAAAGCAGCAGTGCAGCGCCTTCTCTGCGAAAGTGGCAGATCGCCTCAGGCAGGCCTTCCCTCACTGTGTTCCATAACTTCCTATTTCTGCGAGGGTGGGACACAGTGAAGGAAGGCCTGCCCAAGGCAATTTGTCACTTTCGCACAGAAAGCGCTGCGCCTGCTGCTTTAGAGATTTTTTTTTATTTAAATGAATGGGATCGGATGGCAGGCAGAAGGGAGCAGAGGGTAGGTAGGTGGAGACTGGAACTGCGGCGCCAGCGGCCTGGGAGCAGGAGAGGGAGGCGACAGAAGTAGCGATTGAGGGGTGGAAGATGATCCTTGGGGGACGGGGCGCGGGCAATCCTGGGGGGCAGGGGCCTTGCCCTGAGCCCGGCTCAGTCTCTCGGCGGCCCTGCGTTTACAGCGTTGAACATTTGAGAGTTGTTTAGAAGTTGGGGGAGGATGCATTATTTTTTGCAGCGGTAAGGCTTTGTTTTGTGCGCTGTTCTCTGAGCGTTAGGAAGGAATATGAAAGTCCTCATTTACATATGTTTGACTATATTAGCATGCTCTTTGCACTAATCCTCATTATTTCCCATGCTAAAGCCTTCTGCGCATTCTGTGCTAAATAATGCGGACGCTAGTCTACGCTAACGCCTTCTAGCATCCGCGTTTGCTTTTCAGCATCAGGGCCAGAGTAAGGAAGAGTAGACAAAACTAAATATGCAGTAATCACTCAAAAGTTAAAGAGTCCTTTTACAAGGCACGCTGAAAAATGGCTTGCGGTAGTGTAGGTGCGGGTTTTGGGTGCCCGGCGATCCATTTTTAGCATGCCTGTAAAAAGGACTCTTTTTTTTTTTTTGCCGAAAATGGACATGTGGCAAAAATCAAAATTGTCACGCGTCCATTTTGGGTCTGAGACCTTACTGCCAGCCAGTGACCTAGCGGGTAAAGAATCTGAGCGGTAATGACCTACATGCGTCAAATGCCACTTGGTGCAGAAAATAAAAATATTTTTAGACGCGTGTAGCGGATGCACTCCAAAATTGAAATTATTGCAAGGGCCACGTGGTAACTTCAATTTGGCGCACGTTTGGCGCATGTAAGTGCCTACGTGGCTTAATAAAATGGCCCCTTAATGTCTTTTCATATTTCATAATAGAGCAAAGCATCCAGGCCTGAATTTCTTCAGAGCCTACATTTTGGTTGATTGTCTTAATTGTCTTATATGCTGCTTGCCTTTAACTTAATTTGGGAATTTTGGGGATCAGGATTAATTTTGATTCTAAAGTTTTGTGACATCATATTAATGGTTTTCAATCATCATTTTGCAACTGCTGAAAAATGAAGCATGCACATCCTTTACTTTTTAAAAATAGGGGGGCTGATATTCAAAATTTCTTATGCAGTTGGCAGTGAGTGTCACTTGCATAAAAGGGTTTTCTTTAGAAAACATTTACCAACATGTACAATTATTGTTCACCATACCTTGCTATAAAGCCAAATGTAGTCCAACTAAAATGGGACATGACTTCAGCTGGGCAAAAGGTTAATAGATAGCAGTGACATTCAGCTGCCATCCACTTAATTATGCATTCGACTGTGCATCAGATATGGCAGAATAATTATTTATGGATGTTATAAATGTAAAGATATGCATGTATTTTCATACTGCAGAAATTGTCCTCCCAGCTGTATAATATTAATGTGACTATTTCAGTGTATCACTTCATATAATTTTAATCTCCATTCCAGGGGCGTATCTGGACTTCCGGCGGTAGGGGGGGGGGCAGAGCCAGAGGGAGGGGCACAGTTTAAGCCCCCCCCGCCATTGTCAGAGCCCCCACCGCCACCAATGAGCTCTCTCAAACCCCCCTCCCCGCCAACCCTCCCCCGCTGCCGTTGCTTACCTTGTGCTGGCGGGTGGGCCCCACCCCCGCCAGCCGAGGTCCGCTTCCACCTGCCTGCCTGCCTTAAAAAACTACTTCTTCACCGCGGGGGACCCAAACCCCCACCAGCCGCCCAAGGTATTTAAAGTTCATCTTCGTCCTCCGTGGCCGTGCTGCTGTTGATAGGAGCTGTGAATCCACTTCGGAGTCTGACGTCGCAGCACGTACAACGACGTCAGACTCCGAAGTGGATTCACAGCTCCGATCAACAGCAAGCACGGCCACGAGGCCGAAGATTGAACGGTAAATACCTCGGGCGGCTGGTGGGGGTTTGGGGGTCCCCCGCCGGCTGAAGAAGTAGTTTTTAAGGCAGCGGCAGGTGAAGCGACCTCGGCTGGCGGGGGTTGGGGTCCCCCGCCAGCAAAGTAAGCACGGCAGCGGGGGAGGTTTGAGTGTGGTAGGGGGGTCCAGGGCAAAATCGCGGAGGCCCAGGCCCCTGAGGCCCCACACAGATACGCCCCTGCTCCAGTCAATACTATGATAAGAGAACTATCCAGACCTTCAGAAAAAATAGCATACACAGAGCCCATATCTTTACTTATTTATTTGTTTCGACTTACTATACCGCCTTTGCTCGTGTATAGTTCAAAACGGTGTACAAATTTAAAAATGAAACATATAACACACAGTAAAAGAACTACAAGTTTAAATAGGAAAGGAAAGAAGAAAAAAGAGTGGGCTGAATAGCAAAACCACAAAAAAAAAAAAAAATAGACCACTTCACACAGTGAAACACTGAAAAACATTTAATTCAAGTTATGGAAAAGGTGTGTTGGAAAAGCCAGGACTTAAGCAAGGATTTGAATATCTTTTGGGAAGATTCTGCATGGATAATGGGGGGCAGGGGCTGACTGAGAGTACTCTGGCCCCCCCCCCCCCACCGCCGCCGCCCCCCCCCCCCCACAGATGCTACCGCTGCCTCCCCCCCACACACACACGCTACCGCCGCTCCCACAGCCCTTACCTTGAAGGAGTGGTCTAGTGGTTTGTCCGAGGGCAGAGACGCCAAGGGTGACCCATCCCATTGCTGGAGATTTACCGCCGCAATGCTGGAGATTGAAAGCCAAATGAATGAGATTTTTCTCGCAGGTTCCTGCCAAGTCTTAACCAGCTCTAGCCTATGTACATTCTTAGAACAGACATATTTTAATTAATAAAAAGAAAATAGTTGGTTTTTTTTTATTTGAAAATTTACTACACAGTACTTAAAAAGAGACTGACAAGCAAACATCACAAAATCTACATCAATGAGGAAAAGAAGAGAAAACCAAACATGAATCTAAGGAACACAACAATATAACCTCTCTCCAGTAGCAGGCATCAAAATTGTGGAGGAGTGGCCTAGTGGTTAGGGTGGTGGACTTTGGTCCTGAGGAACTGAGTTCAATTCCTGGCATAGGCAGCTCCTTGTGACTCTGGGCAAGTCACTTAACCCTCCATTGCCTGCCGCATTGAGCCTGCCATGAGTGGGAAAGCGCAGGGTGCAAATGTAACAAAAATAAAATAGATACTATTGGAGATTCTACATGGAATGTTGCTACTATTGGAGATTCTACATGGAATGTTGCTATTCCACTAGCAACATTCCATGTAGAAGCCTGCGCGGCCACATTGGTGATCTGCAAGGGCCAACTTCTACATGGAACATGGAATGTTGCTAGTGGCTAGTGGAATAGCAACATTCCATGTAGAATCTCAAATAGTAGCAACAGTGGAGGAGTGGCCTAGTGGTTAGGGTGGTGGACTTTGGTCCTGAGGAACTGAGTTCAATTCAGGCACAGGCAGCTCCTTGTGACTCTGGGCAAGTCACTTAACCCTCCATTGCCTGCCGCATTGAGCCTGCCATGTGTGGGAAAGCACGGGGTGTGCTGAGTCCCCTAAATCCCCTCCAAAACCCACTACTCACAAGTGTGCACCATTACCCTAGCCCTAAGGGCTGAAGGGGGGCACCTACATGTGGGTACAGTGGGTTTTGGGGGGTTTGGGAGGGCTCAACATTACCCACCACAAGTGGAACAGGTAGTGGGGGGATGGGTCTGGCTCTGCCTTTCTGCAGTCCACTGCAACCAACAACTGTTCCAGGGACCTGCATACTGCTGTCTGGGTGCTGGGTATGACATTTGAGGCTGGCATACAGGCTGGCAAAAAGGTTTGTATTTTAATAATTTTAGTGTGGGAGGGGGTTAGCGACCACTGGGGGAGTAAGGGGAGGTCATCCCCCATTCCCTCCGGTGGTCATCTGGTCAGTTGGGGCACCTTTTGAGGCTTGGTCGTGAAAATAAAAGGACCAAGTAAACCCGGCGAAATACTGCTGCTCATCACCGGGTTTTATTTTTCCATTATCCGCGAAAGCCGGCCATCTGGTAGTCACGCCCAAGCCTGCCCATGTCCCGCCTTCACTTCGCCGCCAACACGCCCCTTTGAACTTTCGCCAGCGAGGCGAAGGGAAAGCGGCGAAGCTATCACAAATGTAGCTTTCGATTATACGCTTTTCACCGCTTTTGCGAAATCGCTGGCCATATACCGATTTGTGTCGGGAAATAGCCGGCGATTACTTTCGATTATAAGGCTGGATAGTGAAAAGTATGATATTAGTATAACAAGCAAATATAATAAGACAATACTGGATATATGTAGAGGAGGTCACATTTGTGTGATCTTTGTGGTGTGCCTTGTTAAAGAGATGGGTCTTCAGTAGTTGCGGAAGTTATTAGTTCATAGATGTTTTTAAGTTGCGCGGCAGCGCGTTCCAGAATTGTGTACTCAGGTAGGAAAAGGTTGACGCATGCGTTAGTTTGTATTTTAGACCTTTACAGTTATGGATTGGTAATTTTATTTTCTCAGCATAGTGGTCCCAGTCTCGCTCCTTATCTCTTAGATCGCTGTCCAAGGCCTCCTGTCCATTTGCCATGTTTTTCTCTCCTCCTATCTTCTTAATTTTTTCCACTCATTGATTTTTTTCATTCGCAGCATGTCACCCTAATGTCCTTTCCACCCTCCTCCATGCCCAGCATGACCCCCCATTTCCCCTCCCACATTCCTCCATGCCCATACTTCCACGATCTCCGCTTCCACCATGTCCCCCTGTTCTCCCTTTCTACCCCTCCATACCCAGGCCAAAATGTTCCCAATTTCTCCTCCCACTACAGCAGCTGTAGTGTGCGGTGGCACCAGAGGCGGCAGGGCACAACCGGGCAGCCTCTGGGCCCTCGGCATTGCCCAGTTGCCGAATGGTCAGGTGTGGGCAGAGAGTTCCAAAGGGATAGAGCAACAAAGTAGAATGCACGATGCATGTAGATTCTAGAATAGCTTGTTTGGGGTAGGGAGGATGAGACAATGGTCATTAAGGGAAGAGGGAGAAGGAAGGACAGTAGGGGATAGGAGCGATGAAGGTAGAGGGGAACACCGATGCAAAGGGCTTGAAAGGTAAAGCTTAGAACCTTGAAATAATCCATTGTTCTATGGGTAGCCAAAGTGCGATTTGAGAAGTGAGAAAATATGGCCTGACCGACATGCTTGGCAGAGAAGCTTCATAGCAGTGGTTTTGCAAAGTTTGCATTTTCTTTACTAATGAACGGTGCAGCCTGAGTAGATACATTGCAATAGTCAATCTGCTAGCGAATAATGACAGGATCAAAAACAGCAGTGTGCTGTGGTATAAACAGCGCCTATAGAACGTAACTGTCACAATAGATGCCCACACTCGTCATCAGTCAAACTTTGTTTCAGGGGCGTAGCCAGACACCCCATTTTGGGTGGCCTGGGCCCAAGATGGGTGGCAGAAGATCTCCACCTTGTCCCACAAGTGATTTGGTCTCTCCCTCTCTCGACTGCTTGCCATATGATCTTTTAAACATCCCCTAACCTGAATACCTTTTAAATAGCAGATTTTCACCAGCAGCGAGCAGCAACTAATACACACTGCTCATGTGGGCCCCACAATCTTCCCTCTGATGCAACTTCCTGTTTCCGCATAAGTGGAAATACATCAGAGGAAGGCTGTGGGGCCAGTGTGAGCAGTATGTATCGTTCACTGCTCCACTGCAGGCGAAGATCTGCTATTTACAAGGTATGTAGTTGGGACAGTTGTTGTGAGTTTTGGCTGGTGGGGGGCTTGGGGATCCTGCCAGCCACATCATAGTGTACTGCTACTGGGTGGGCCCGAGCCCAAGGTGGGGTGGGCTTTGGCCCACCCAGGCCCACCTAGGGCCCACCGTTGCTACGCCACTGCTTTGTTTATTTTAGAAAACACTTTTTATAAATAAGTTAACTTTTTGAACATATTCTTCCATGAAAATCTTCAATTGTACTTAACGTTAATTAGCTGTCATAACACCGGACCCACTGCCAACATGGCAGTTTCAATGTCTTCAACAGAGTAGTGGTCCTTTGCAAAAAAAGTATCAAAAACAAAAATTAATTCATATAAATCACTTACCTCACCTCAAGTTCTAAAATTTTATATGTAATGATTGGTTCCTACAGCGACATATCTGCAGTCCTTTCACAGGCAGGCAATATGGCAGTGGCGTTTTGTGAAGCTTATAAATAGCAGTGCTTTTCTCACGTGACTGCAAAATGCAATCCGATTGGTCTATTTCCCCAAAATAGTAACTTTCATAGGAACTTAAACTAAGACACCAGTCCATGTGCTCTGGGTATGCCAGATAGTTCTGTTATCATAGTACTGACTGGAGATATAAATTACTTGAAGTGATACACTGAAATAGTCACATTAAAACATTACACAGCTGGGAGGATATTTCTGCATTTATGAGTTATACCTGCTATTGAAAGTTTGTCTGATCAAGCTGTATTTTCAGAATTGGCAGTTGAACACATAAGAACTTAAGCACTCAGCCCAGTATCCTGTTTCCGACAGTGGCTAATCCAGGTCACAAGTACCTGGCAAGATAAGAATTATACAGATGACTTATTAAGAACAGCCTAGCCTAATAATTAATACAGTGGGCTTAGAACCTGGGGATTCCCACTGCAGCTTCTTGTGACCCTGAGCAAATCACCTACCCTCCATGCCCCAGGTACAAAGACGTACCTTCATATCCATATAGTAAGAAAGGTGGTATATAAAATCCACTATAACATTGTGTCAGGGGCATAGCCAGACAACAGATTTTGAGTGCCGCCTAGGTAGAAGTGGGTGGGCACCAAATGTTCTCCCCCCACCCAGTGGCGTAGCCAAGGGTGGGCCTAGGTGGGCCCAGGCCCACCCATTTTGGGCTCAGGCCCACCAGTAGCAGCACATCTATGATGTGGTTGGCAGGGATTCCGAAGCCCCACTAGCTGAAAACTCCCACAACTGTCCCTCCTGCATACCTGTAAATAGCAGATCTTCACCTGCAGCAAGCAGCGACTGATACATACTGTTCACACCGGCCCCATAGCCTTCCCTCTGACGGATTCATGCCTATGCGGAAACAGGAAGTTGCAGCAGTGGGAGGCTGTAGGGGCCAACATGACGACCAGTGTGCATTAGTTGCTTCTCACTGCCAGTGAAAATCTGCTATTTAAAAGGTAGGCGGGAGAGGGGGGATGTTTGAGACCATATGGCACTCAGTGAGAGAAGGAGAGACCAAATCACCTTTAGGACTGGGTAGGGGTTCTTCTGCCACACCCATCTTGGGCCCAGGCCCACCCAAAATTGGGTGTCTGGCTACGCCCCTGCCCCCACCACCACCAAAAGAATATCTCAGCTGGCAGGAAAATGTTTCTTTCCACCTTGGCAGTCTGGAGCAGGCATGCGCTGAAAACTGAGCATGCGCAGGTGCCAGTATTGTGAAGAGTAGAATTTTGTTACTATCAGGGGAAAGTCTTCAGCTGACAGAGCTTGGGATCTCCACCAGCTACCTCTAAACTTGTGCTGTTGGTTGGACCTGAGCCCTAAGGGCCCACCCAGGCCCACCTGAGGCTACACCACTGCATTGTGTGTATGGTGGATGACTGAAAACCGACTTCACCATGCATTTCCCTGGTTGTATTTTTATGTCACTCCTTTTTTTTGGTAATGTGCATTTTTGAAAATAAAGCCCAAGAAATGGCACATTCAAAAATATAATCTGGCACATTGAAAGCTTTGCTGTTTTATTAGAAAGCTATTTCTACCTATAGCTCAACGGGTTAGGAAATGAAGGTGTTTTCGCTTCAGTTCTGGTTTGCTGAATCACAAGCCTGTGCACTCTGAGGCTAAGAACAAACAAACACTTCCCCAAATGTCAATATCTGAAGTATCAGATTTTGCAGAATTACAGGCTGTAATCCTAAGTCAGCAACAGAAAGATAAGATAAATGCACGCTCATTTTAGAGACAGAACAGACAAAAAGTACCACGTCAATCCTATTGCCTTAAAATCACTTGAATGTTCTTGTTTCCCCTTGTAATATTTTTAAATTTCAAGTAGTGAACAAGCATAACTTGATATAGCAAGCACTGTAGAGTATCTTAAAACAAAAGAAAATGTAAGTAAACAAGCAATATCTCTTCTATAATAAAAGGCACCTTCAGCGTTGGAAGCTGACTCCATGGCTTCAAGTGAAGGGTTCGTTAGGATCGTTAGGTTCGTCGCTCTGTCACCATCTCTCTCGCCCCACCCTCGCATCTCTGATAGGTCTGCCGCCCTCGACGTCATCACGTTTGACGTCGAGGGCGGCGACCTATCAGAGGCACGAGGGCGGGGCCGACAGAGATGGTTACAGAGCGACGAACATGAAGAAAATAAAACCCTTCACTTCAGCCACGGAATCAGCTTCACCACGTTGCAGGTGGGTGGCTGGAGGGGAGGGAAAGAGAGGGGGCAACTACCCTGGAACAGGGAGGGAGGGAGAGAGGGGAGGCAGCGACACTGGAACTAACTTGGAGGGGGGCCAGATGGACACAGAAACTGGGATGGATGGAGGGAGGGAGGGGGGACCCAGAAACTGGGAGGGGGGGGAAACGACCCTGGAACAGGGTGGGTGGGTGGGAGGGAGAGACAGCGGACACTGGAACTTGGAGGGGGGGCCGACCCTGGAACTTGGAGGGGGGCCGACCCTGGAACTTAGGGGGCCAGGCGGACCCAGAAACTGGTATGGAGGGGGGACCCTGAAACTGGGGGGGGGCAGTGACCCTGGAACTGGGTGAGTGGGAGGGAGGGAGAGCGGACACTGGACCTTGCAGGGGGGCGGACCCTGAAACTGGGAGGGAGGGGGCCCTTGGCACACACTCTCATTCTCATACACACATTCTTGCACACAGTCTCACTCTCTCTGTCACACACACTCACATATTCACTCTCGCTCTGTCACACACACTCACACATTCACTCTTTCTGTATCACATACTCACTCTCACACACACTCTGTAAAACACACACACTCCGAGGAAAACCTTGCTAGCGCCCGTTTCATTTCTGTCAGAAACGGGCCTTTTTTCCTAGTAATTGCATAAGAGGATAAGTGTTGCCATACTGGGACAGACCAAAGGTCCATCAAGTCTAGTATCCTGTTTCCAAGAGTGGCCAATCCAGGCCACAAGTACCTGGCAAGATCCTATAACAGTACTTTTAAACTGCTTATCCTAGAAATACTACCAAATCACTTTGGCCCAACTCTGCTCTCTTTACAAATAGTCCAAACTGATACAACATAGCAGGGAATATTAAAACGAGTCAGCTTTGTAAATTAACTATGTGAGGTGGAGTCTCATATGACCAACACGGCTATTTTCATTTCACTCCACGGTGAATCTTTGCTCGTGTGTGTATTTTAATCATAGACTCGTCCCCCACCTACCTATATCCCTTTCACATACTTCGTGAACATACATATAGTTACAGCTCCTTAGTTACTTTCAAAATGACTTATTAAGCACACGACACTTATCTGTGCAAATTGGTGAGCTCTTACACCCCGACAGGTGCCTGTTTCGCTCTGCTTTGTCAAGGGGGAGTATCATCACCAAATCTGTTAATAAAAAAGAAAGCATGGAGTCAACCTCTATATCGCTTATCGCTTCCTCATTTGTCTACTAAAAATTGCTCCTGGCTTACCAGCTTACTGGCTGCAGTGTCTGTGTGTGCCATCTCTCTTACCCTTCAAAATGGCGATGGCATTCTTTTAACATTACAGAAACCGGAAACAGCTGTGCAGTGTTTCCGCTCTGGCCACCCCATTAAAGAAACAACCCCAATGGACATACGTATTAAGGCCTTTAGGTTCTACTGTGTCCAACTGAAAAATCCAAAATGTTTTCACGTTGTAGTATCTTTCTATTGAAATCCCCTCCTCTAGTGGAAGGAAAGACCTGCTCGATTACCATACATTTGAGATCATCTGCCATATGGTTTTTCGCCACACAGTGCTGGACTAGAGGGGCTCCTAAAATATGGGCTGATATACGCGAACGGGGTTCAATCATTCCTCAGAAGCTTAGCTGAAATTGGGTGGCGGAGCAGTTGGGGGGAAGAGGGGGTGGTGGTTGGGAGGCGAGGATAGGGGAGGGCAGACTTATACGGTCTGTACCAGAGCCGGTGATGGGAGCGGGACTGGTGGTTGGGAGGCGGGAAATACTGCTGGGCAGACTTATACGGTCTGTGCCCTGAAAAGGACAGGTACAAATTCAGGTAAGGTATACACATATGAGTTTGTCTTGGGCAGACTGGATGGACCATGCAGGTCTTTTTCTGCCGTCATCTACTATGTTACTATGTTACATTCTCTCATGTGGACTTCCCTATGTAAAGTTTTTCACAGGACAAAGCAACCAATAAGGTATGGAAAAATTTGCTTACAATAAATAATAACACAATACTACATTTTCCTCTCACTAGAATGATACAAAAAAATCAGTATATAATTATGGAATTATAATCTGGAGGAAAAAGAGCCTCACAGAGCTCCTAGACAATAGTCAGTCTATTGGAGCTAAAACGGATCTTAAACTGATCCTCTGTTCATCATGTGGCTCTAAAAAAAACCTCCAAGAAAGCATATTAATCATTGCTCACTAACAGATTTAAGAAATGACTGTAGTGACAAATTTAACAGTTCCATCCAATTGTTACTTCACAAGATATTGGAACTTAGTGCAAAATAAGCACTTATCTTTAACGCTAGAAGACTTCAGACACACTTCTTAGAACGCTCCAAGCCAACGTGGCCAAAGTTTCGTAAAAAAAACTGCTTCAGGGCTTAGGTAGCGCTAGTCTTCTGTCAATGAATAAGAAATTCAAATTATTCATCACTACAATTGTAAAACAATATTATACTGATTTTAACAAACTCGCCCACTCACATAAAACCGCTGTAGCGATAGTCTCCTGCACTCTGCAATGCGATTCCTTCAAAATGGCTCCGATTTATAATGAATGACGTCAGACGCCATACAGTCGATTAACCAATCAACATAAAGCGTTACTTGAAGCTTTAAATGTGTATTACCACTCGCTGCAATTTAAAAGAAATGGCACCATTCAACTCTTGAGTTGAGCCCTGCAGGTTCCAGAGAATGCAATCGATAGATCCACTTCTGCTCAAGTTGTAGCAACAGACGTCGGAGATCTCCTCCTCTCGGAGACTTCCATACAATTTGCAAAATAACACATTTAAGATCTTACATTCATGAAGCTTTTCTTTGCATGCATGACCAGTGGCGAACCAATCTTTTCAATGTGTATCGCACTTCTGTGCTCAATTAACCGTGTAGTTAACATCCGAGATGTCTGTCCTACGTAAATCTTATTACACGGACATCTTAAAGTATATATTACGTTCTCAGACGTGCATGTTGACAACGATGTTAACTTATAGATCTTATGATCAACTGGATTAACAAAAATTGTAGTTTCATCCATGATGTCACAAAAACTGCAGTTACCACATTTAAAATGCCCGTGTACATTAGATACCTGAGTAGAATCTTCAATGGGGAGCACTGCTGGGCATAAAGATTCTTTCAAGTTTCTGCCTCTGCTATATGCTACTCGTACACGGGACATCTGATGTAGTAGATGACGCCCACCGACCGGCAAGTGGTGTTGCCTCTCAGCTTGTATACTGTATATGTAACCACTTTGAATGTAGTTGCAAAAACCTCAGAAAAGCAATATATCATTTCCCTTTCCCTCATTATTTTATAGACCTCTATCATACCTCCCCTCAGCCATCTCTTCTCCAAGCTGAAGAGCCCTAGGTGCTTCAGCATTTCCTCATAGGGAAGTCATTCCATCTCCTTTATCATTTTCATTGCCCTTCTCTGTACCTTTTCTAATTCCACTATATCTTTTTTGTGATGCAGCAACCAGAATTGAACACAGTATTTGAGGTACAGTTGCACCATGGAGCAATACAAAAGCATTATAATATTCTCACTTTTGCTTTCCATTCATTTCCTAATACCTAACATTCTATTTGCTTACTTAGCCACCACCGCTGCGCACTGAGATCCTTTTTCTGATCAGTGACTCCTAATGTGGAACCTTGCATCACGTAGCTTTAGTTTGGGTTCCTCTTTCCCACATGCATCACTTTGCACTTGCTCATATTAAACATTATCTGCCATTTGGATGCCCAGTCTCATCAGGCCCTCTTGCAATGTTTCACAATCCTCTTGCGATTTAACAATTTTGAATCATTTTGAGTCGTCAGCAAATGTAATTACCTCACTAGTTATTCCCATCTCTAGATCATTTATAAATATGTTGAAAAGCAGCGGTACCAGCACAGACCCATGGGGAACCCCACTATCTACCCTTCTCCGTTGAGAATACTGACCATTTAACCCTACTCTCTGTTTTCTATCTTTTAACCAGTTTTTAATCCACAATAGAGCACTACCTCCTATCCCATGACTTTCTAGTTTCCTCAGGACTCTCTCATGAGGTACTTTGTTAAATACCTTTATGAAAATCCCGATACACAATATCAACCGGTTCACCTTTATCCACATGTTTGTTCACCCCTTCAAAGAAATGTAATAGATTGGTGAGGCAAGATTTCCCTTCACTAAATCAATGTTGGCTTTGTCTCATCAATCCATGTTTATGTATATGCTCTGTAATTTTGTTACAGAGCATATACATTTTGCCCAACACCAACACCAGGCTCACCGGTCTATAATTTCCCAGATGACCTCTGGAATTGTTTTTAAGAATTGGAGTTGGAGCTACTCAGACCGCAATTGAGGGAGAGAACCAAGGACCAATCTTGAAGCTGGGTACAGAGAAAAGAAACTAATTCAAACTCAAAAGAAATAAAGGGAGGTGTCAATCCATCTTCAAAATAGTCACACATTTAAAATAAATAGGAGAAAATATTTTTTCACCCTGGAACTCTGGTAAAAATAGTTAATATAGTTGGGTTTTAAAAATTTTGGACAAGTTCCTGGTGGATTAGTCCGTAAACCATTATTAACTGTTAAAGCCACTGCTTATCCCTAAGGTTACGTAGCATGGAATCTTGCCAGTTTTGGGGACTCTACCAAGTAATTGTGACTGGGACTGGCCACTGTTGGAAACAGGATACTGGACTAGATGGATCCTTCATCCAAACTAGTTGCCAACGGTTCTCATAGTGATATCATAGCACAACATAGTGACTGAGTTACTCAGCAGACTTTTCATGCTGCAGAAATCGTTCCTCTGCCCAGTGGCGTAGCCAAGGGTGGGCTGGGGTGGGCCCAGGCCCACCCACTTTAGGTTCAGGCCCACCAAGTAGCAGCACACCTATAATGTGGCTGGCAGAGACCCCAAGCTCCACCAGCCAAAAACTCCCAACAACTGTTTGCTGCTGGTGAAAATCTGCTATTTAAAAGGTATACGGGGGAGAGGAGATGTTTGAAAGACCATATGGCATGCAGGCGAGAGAGGGAGAAACCAAATCACTTGTAGGACAAGGTGGAGTTCTGCCCACCCATCTTGGGTCCAGGCCCACCCAAACTTGGGTGTCTGGCTACGCCCCTGCCTCTGCCCCTTGTACAATCAGCTTCATCATTTATTAACTTATTTGGATTTGCTCACACCTTTTTCATAAGTACATATAAGTACATAAGTAATGCCACACTGGGAAAAGACCAAGGGTCCATCGAGCCCAGCATCCTGTCCACGACAGCGGCCAATCCAGGCCAAGGGCACCTGGCAAGCTTCCCAAATGTACAAACATTCTATACATGTTATTCCCGGAATTGTGGATTTTTCCCAAGTCCACTTAGTAGCGGTTTATGGACTTGTCCTTTAGGAAACCATCTAACCCCTTTTTAAACTCTGCCAAGTTAACCGCCTTCACCACGTTCTCCGGTAACGAATTCCAGAGTTTAATTATGCGTTGGGTGAAGAAAAAGTTTCTCTGATTTGTTTTAAATTTACTACACTGTAGTTTCATCGCATGCCTCCTAGTATTTTTGGAACGCGTGAACAGACGCTTCACGTCCACCTGTTCCACGCCACTCATTATTTTATATACCTCTATCATGTCTCCCCTCAGCCATCTCTTCTCCAAGCTGTAAAGCCCTAGCCTCCTTAATCTTTCTTCATAGGGAAGTCGTCCCATCCCCGCTATCATTTTAGTCACCCTTCGCTGCACCTTTTCCAATTCTACTATATCTTTCTTGAGATGCGGTGACCAGAATTGAACACAATACTCAAGGTGCGGTCGCACTATGGAGCGATACAACGGCATTATAACATCCTCACACCTGTTTTCCATACCTTTCCTAATAATACCCAACATTCTATTCACTTTCCTAGCTGCAGCAGCACACTGAGCAGAAGGTTTCAGTGTATTATCGACGACGACACCCAGATCCGTTTCTTGGTCCGTAACTCCTAACGTGGAACCTTGTGTGACGTAGCTATAATTCGGGTTCTTTTTTCCCACATGCATCACCTTGCACTTGCTCACATTAAACATTATCTGCCATTTAGCCGCCCACTCTTCCAGTCTCGTAAGGTCCTTCTGTAATTTTTCACAATCCTGTCGCGAGTTAACGACTTTGAATAACTTTGTGTCATCAGCAAATTTAATTACCTCGCTAGTTACTCCCATCTCTAAATCATTTATAAATATATTAAAAGCAGCGGTCCTAGCACGACCCCTGAGGAACCCCACTAACTACCCTTCTCCATTGTGAATACTGCCCATTTAACCCCACTCTCTGTTTCCTATCCTTCAACCAGTTTTTAATCCACAATAGGACATTTCCTCCTATCCCATGACCCTCCAATTTCCTCTGTAGCCTTTCATGAGGTACCTTGTCAAACGCCTTTTGAAAATCCAGATACACAATATCAACCGGCTCCCCTTTGTCCACATGTTTGTTTACTCCTTCAAAGAATTGAAGTAAATTGGTCAGGCAAGATTTCCCCACACAAAAGCCGTGCTGACTTGGTCTCAGTAATCCATGTCCTTGGATGTGCTCTGTAATTTTGTTTTTGATAATAGCCTCTACCATTTTCCCCAGCACCGACGTCAGACTCACCAGTCTATAATTTCCCAGTTCTCCCCTGGAACCTTTTTTAAAAATCGGTGTTACATTGGCCACCCTCCAATCTTCTGGTACCACGCTCGATTTTAAGGATAAATTGCATATCACTAACAGTAGCTCCGCAAGCTCATTTTCAGTTCTATCAGTACTCTAGGATGAATACCATCCAGTCCAGGAGATTTGCTACTCTTCAGTTTGCTGAACTGCCCCATTACGTCCTCCAGGTTTACCGTGAAGTCAGTAAGTTTCTCCAACTCATCCGCTTGAAATACCATTTCCGACACCGGTATCCCAGTAACACAGGGAAGAGTTCTGTGGTCTATACAGGAGAACTGTGTTTGATGCCTGGTCCCTGTTTATGTGCTATTGGTCCAGAGATAGCTTGGGATGCTGTAAAACTGGAATTCACGGTCTTTGGGTGGAGGGAAAGGAGGGGGAAGAAAGAAATCCTCCCAGTCACTGCAGAACAGACATCTATGAGTCACATTCGCAATGCAAATCTTGCAAGTTCAAAAGGCAACTGTGGTCTGTAGCCTATCTGAAGACTGCAATGGAGGGGGTCCAGAGCAAAATGTACAGGATCTACTAAAGAAAAGAAACCCCCAGTGGAAAAATAATGAAGGCCTTGGTCTTATAAATGGCACAGAGTGAGGATGGCGCAAGTTTCAAGTTAAAAGGAGAAGGAGAGAGAGTATGCATTTTAATTTGGTTTCTACTCTCAGTGTTCCTTGGAAGTGTTCTGCTCACCACATGCAGCAGGATTTGAAAGACAAATGGAAGATATTAACTACGCCTGAGAAAGGAGTAAGTTAAGGCCACTCAGACTCATTAAAAGTGATACTTAAGTTTTACAAGTCTCCAGAATCTAGGAAGAGACAGGAAAGGCCACACCAAACGGTAGTTATGTCTAGAAAGCAAAAGTGAAGGGTGAACAAAGAACAGAAGGTTAAAGTTATTATTTAATCATTTTTTTTTTTTTTATTACTCACACTGCCAACACTGGTTGCTCAAGACAGTGTACAACATATATAAGAATAACATGATATCTTTTTATTACTACTAAATCATGGTTGTTGGCCTAATAGTTTCCTTCTGCTTAATTAGAACTATCTTTATCAAGCTACTAGTAAAAAAGGCCCGTTTCTGACACAAATGAAACTGGCGCTAGCAAGGTTTTCCTCGGAGTGTGTATGTTTGGGAGAGTGTATGTGAGAGTGACTGTTTGAGAGTCAGAGTGAAAGTGTGAGTGTGTGTGAGAGAGAGTGAGTCTGGGTGTGAGTGTGTTTGTGAGAGAGTGTGTGTGTGAGAATGAGAGTGTGTGCAAGTGTGTATGTGAGACACAGTGTGAGAGAGAGTGTGTGTGTGTGGGCGAGAGAGAGAGTGTGTGTGAGACACAGATTCTCTGTTTGAGTGAGTGTATGAGACCAAGCGAGTGTGTGAGTGACTGTGTGGCACATAGAGAGTGAATGTGATACAGTGTGAGACAGAGTGTGTGAGAGTGAGAGTCAGAAAGACATTGTATATCAGAGAGAGAGTGTGAGCCGTGCCCTCCCAATCCATGGCCATCTGTCCCCTGGCCCCTCCATTCATCCTTTTCCAGCAATTCCCCTCTCTCCCTGAGCCCTGCCCTCCCAATCAATGCCCATCCATGCTCCTCTGTCCCCTGCCCCCTCCATTCATCCCTTTCCAGCAATTCCCCTCTCTCCCTGCGCCCTGCCCTCCCAATCCATGGCCATCCATGTTTCTCTGTCACCTGCCCCCTCCATTCATCCCTATCCAGCATTTTCCCTCTCTGCCTGAGGCCTGCCCTGCAATCCATATCCATCCATGCCCATCTGTTCCCTCCATTCATCCCTATCCAGCATTTCCCCTCTCCCTGAGTCCTGCCCTTCCAATCCATGCCCATCCATGCTCCTTTGTCACCTGGCCCCTCCATTCATCCCTATCCAGCAATTGCCCTCTCTCCCTGAGGCCTGCCCTGCAATCCATATCCATCCATGCCCATCTGTCTCCTCTATTCATCCCTATCCAGCAATTCCCCTCTCCCTGAGTCCTGCCCTTCCAATCCATGCCCATCCATGCTCCTCTGTCCCCTGCCCCCTCCATTCATCCCTTTCCAGTAATTCCCCTCTCTGCCTGAGGCCTGCCCTGCAATCCATATCCATCCATGCCCATCTGTCCCCTCCATTCATCCCTATCCAGCAATTCCCCTCTCCCTGAGTCCTGCCCTTCCAATCCATGCCCATCCATGCTCCTCTGTCACCTGGCCCCTCCATTCATCCCTATCCAGCAATTCCCCTCTCTCCCTGAGGCCTGCCCTGCAATCCATATCCATCCATGCCCATCTGTCCCCTCCATTCATCCCTATCCAGCAATTCCCCTCTCCCTGAGTCCTGCCCTTCCAATCCATGCCCATCCATGCTCCTCTGTCCCCTGCCCCCTCCATTCATCCCTTTCCAGCAATTCCCCTCTCTCCCTGAGCCCTGCCCTCCCAATCCATGCCCATCCATGCTCCTCTGTCCCTGCCGCCTCCATTCATCCTTTTCCAGCAAGTCCCCTCTCTCCCTTCCATGCCCCCCCCCCCCCCTCGCATCCATGCTCCTCTCTATCCCATGTCCCAGCCTGGCCCGCCCTCTTCTCCTCCCCCCCTTCGCATCCATGCATCGTTTTGGTTTTTTTTTTCTTCTTTTTCAATTTACCTCCGTGGCGTTTCCGGCAGCGAAGCGTCAGGGAAGGAGGCGGCGCTCCCGACGTGTAGCTTTCCCTTCGCTGTGTTCCGCCTTATTTTGAAGGCGGAACACAGCGAAGGGAAGGCTAGACGTCGGGAGCGCCGCCTCCTTCCCTGACGTTTCGCTTCCGGATTTGTTTGTTTTGTCGCGAGGGCGGGGCAGAGACGGCTGGCTGGCTGGCTTGAAGGGAGGCTTCACACCACGAATCCACGAACCCTACAGCTTCAGTGACGTCAGATGGCTTCACAGAACGTTGTCCTCATTAGAACGTTCACGGTGCGTTTTATTATATTAGATATACTTTTCCCCCACCTACTTTACAACCACTAATTAGTCCAGGCATTGCAGTGATCATCTTCAGCAGAATCAAAGAGTGCAGTTCTCTCCAGAATGGGGTTGGACAACCTCGGTCCTCAAGGGCCACAACCCAGTAGAGCTTTTCAGGATTTCTGCAATAAATATGCATGTGGTTTATTTGCTCCATCCCTGGCTGCCTTCAAATCCGGGCTAAAGGCCTGCCTGTTTGATGCTGCTTTCGACTCCTGACTTGTAACTTTTATCTTATCCTTATGTGTCCTTCTGTCTGTCCTTCCCTTATCCTTTTTGGTCCTGTCTGTTTGTCCTGATTTAGATTGTAAGCTCTTTTGAGCAGGGACTGTCTTTTCTTCATGTTCAATTGTAAAGCGCTGCGTACGACTGGTAGCGCTATAGAAGTGATTTATAGTAGTAGTATAAGATGGAGGTAGTGTATGCAAACAGATCTCATGCATATTCATTGGGGAAATCTCGAAAGCCCGACTAGCTTGTGGCCCTCAAGGACCGAGGTTGCCCACCTCTGCTCTAGAATCTGGTATGCCTGTAGCCTAAGTCTGGCCAATAGGTGTCACCACTGAATGATGGCTGAGATCCCCTCCCCTTAAGTGTTATGAATGCTGCCTCCACAGACTCCACAGCATCCCCCCTACTCTGGGAAGCAGGTTTCACTAAGCCGCAGGACTGTTCTTAAAGTTATGATGTCACCCACATTACTGAATTTATTTGCTAGTATTCAAACATGTTTAAATCATCTGGCATGGGTTAGTGTACAGAACTATTCTAGAAGAAATATGTGGGCATCAGTCACTCAGATTTGCAGTGATTGGAGGTAGAATAAATGATATAAGGGTGAAATGTGAAATTTCATACAACAGTATTTTTCTTTTATTATAATCAAATAAAGCATATTCTGTCTCTAATTATTGGAGTTCTTTCCTCTATTTGACCCAACACTTTTATCATTTATTTGTTATCAATAGAAATCAAACAAAATAAAACATGGAAAAGAAAATAAGATGATACCTTTTTTATTGGACATAACTTAATACATTTCTTGATTAGCTTTCGAAGGTTGCCCTTCTTCGTCAGATCGGAAATAAGCAAATGTGCTAGCTGACAGTGTATATAAGTGAAAACATTCAAGCATTATTATGACAGTCTGACAGAGTGGGAGGATGGGGGTGGGTAGGAGGTATGCATGGGGACATCAAAGCATATCATTGATATTCTAACAGGATGGGTGTGGATAGGTGAGGGGTGGGGTGATCAACAGAGACATACAACAGAAAGGACTTAACAAGGATCTGGGGTTCCTAACCCATTATAAACCATAAAGCTGTATGTCTCTGTTGATCACCCCACCCCTCACCTATCCACACCCATCCTGTTAGAATATCAATGATATGCTTTGATGTCCCCATGCATACCTCCGACCCACCCCCATCCTCCCACTCTGTCAGACTGTCATAATAATGCTTGAATGTTTTCACTTATATACACTGTCAGCTAGCACATTTGCTTATTTCCGATCTGACGAAGAAGGGCAACCTTCGAAAGCTAATCAAGAAATGTATTAAGTTATGTCCAATAAAAAAGGTATCATCTTATTTTCTTTTCCATGTTTTATTTTGTTTGATTTCTATTGATAACCTTAAGAGTGGACTAACACGGCTACCACACTCATCATTTATTTGTAAACTACTTTTTGTACAGGGCAAGTGCAATGGTAAATGTAAACATGAACATCTTTAGGTGATGAACGGTTCTCAGCCTATGCATTATCTTCATACAGCACATCCCAACAGATGTTACCATTAAGTGCGTCCTGTCATGCCTTATTATATATCTGATACATGCATATACGCAGGGCCAGTGTTAGATGTCCTGGGGCACAGGGCAAAGACTTGGAAGGGGATCCGAAAGCCTGCCTGAACGCTATGCCCGTTTCAGCTTCAGTCAAGCATGTGGCCACCTATGATATGGGGGTTCCAGGGCAAATGCTCTGGTTGCCCCTTCCTCCGATACCAGCCAAGCCTGCATTTTAACGTATGCGTAAAGGAAGGGAGTGATGTTTTCCCTGAGGAAAATGTCTCATAATATTGCATAGGGGTATACATTAATAAAAATAAGCAAGATTGGAGACATTTCTGTAGCATAGTTTAGATCAGGGGGTTCAATCTCAACCCAGTCCTCAGGACACACCTAGCCAGTCAGGTTTTCAGGATACTCATAATGAATAAAGCAGCAGAATAATTGATCTGCAAACTCCAAGATGGAAACCAAACGAAGCAGATATATATTGTAATAACTGTAATCCTGGTAGCAAACCTTCAGGGGGTGGTAGGCTCCCTTTAGCAGTCCACAAACAAAGTCCTTCCAGACAACACAGCTTTTAGTTCCAAACAGTTTATTTCCCCTCCTCCACAAAAATCTCAGTTCAAGGGGGTTAAAGTCCCATTCAGTTTCCAAAATAAAGCAACAAGAAAAAACTTCCCTTTAAATCCAAGTTCTCCCCCAGTTCAACAGCCTGGGTTTCAGTTTTAAAAGTCTTTCCGCTTGGGTGGTTGCAGAATGGCAGTACACCGCCCACAACACAGCTAATTGACTCCTGTGACCACCCACTGCCTTCAGTCCCTGCAACTCTGCCCCAAAGTTACAAAGTACAATTACAGTCCATGTCAACCGGCTCCTCCAAACATGGGGTGCTGCTCCCTCCAGCCTCTCCTTCCTCCAAGCACTCCATTAACTCTGCCTCTCTGCTAGGCTGTTGGTTGGAGACCTCCTCCCCCTCCCAGGTGGAAGGAATCTTGTACTGATTTCTAACCCAAGGGTATTGAGCTTTGTCATCCCTGCTCCCCCTTCTGGCCCTCGCCTGCCATCGCAGCTGCTCTCTCCAGTCCTTTTCCCCCTCCCTTCCACGTGGGGGGCCATACCGGGTTTTGGGACCTACCACCCCACTCCCTTCTCTCAGGGCCTTGTGGGGAATGTAGTCTGGCCCCATACCTCCTCCTGAGCTGCCTAGACCCTCCAACCTCCTTACAATATGTGGAAAACAATATTTAATGGATACAAGTCAATAAAATTAGCAAGCCCCACGCAGGCCGTGTTTCGCCCCAGTGGGCTGCATCAGGGGCTAATAAATATCTGTATGATCATATAGTCTCCACTGTTGAACTCGCAATTTGACAGATGGCACTTCATGAAAACAAATCTTTCAGAAGCCGTGAACCGACATATGGCGCCATAAAATGTGGCATATGTCGGTTCACGGCTTCTGAAAGATTTGTTTTCATGAAGTGCCATCTGTCAAATTGCGAGTTCAACAATGGAGACTATATGATCATACAGATATGAGGGGAGGGGGTGTGTGACAGGGGGGAGTGGAAAATGTGACAGGGGGCGGATCAAGAGTGAAAGGGGGCATGGCGGGGTGTGAAAGAGGGCGGGACAGGGTGTGTGGTGAGGGCGGGGCATGTGTCCTCCTTTTGGGGGGCAAAATATGGTAATCCTAGTTTAGGTAGAACTGTGCTATATGTGCAATCTGTGCATTTCTGGGAGTCATTGGAGGACCCTATTTTACAAAGCATATACGCCTTTGGTGTCTTTATAAATAGGCAAAATGGGTATATTTTTTATATATCATATAGGTATCCTGTTATGAACTTACCCTATAATAACCAGCAGTAGCATGTGTGTTTGCATGTAAAAAAGGTGGGAGAAGATCCGCCAGAAAAGCGTAGAACTCAAACACCCCACGGTTAAAACAATGTGACAGAAAAAGTGGGAGAGCGACCAAGGATGCCAGAAGCTGGAGGATGTTGAATGATAAACAATTTTATTGATAATTTGAAGACTCGACACAACGTCGTGTTTCGGCCGTCAGGCCTGCATCAGGAGTCTCTGGGACAAAATAACGTTGAAAATGATTGTTCAGACGTAACGTTGTAGTCTTTAAAAAGACTGTATTTGAGAAAAAGTTGCCGTCAGATGCGCTGCGTGCGCTATACGTAATGCAGTTCGGAAAAAGGTTCATTGAAAAAACCTTTTTCCGAACTGCATTACGTATAGCGCACGCAGCACATCTGACGGCAACTTTTTCTCAAATACAGTCTTTTTAAAGACTACAACGTTACGTCTGAACAATCATTTTCAACGTTATTTGTCCCAGAGACTCCTGATGCAGGCCTGACGGCCGAAACACGACGTTGTGTCGAGTCTTCAAATTTATCAATAAAATTGTTTATCATTCAACATCCTCCAGCTTCTGGCATCCTTGGTCGCTCTCCCACTTTTGCATGTAAGAAAGACAGAATCAGCTATTCTCTCTAACATTCCAAATTCCTGAAAGCCAGCCTAAGAAAATTATACAGTCACTTGATTTACTTTAGGGTGTTTCAATTTTGTTTTTACAGAGCAAATTTCAAGGTTTTTTTTTTCTTTTTTATTTAATGCTGCTTGTGTTTCTTGTTTTCCCAGTTTTGATTGCCCAACACGATTTACATCATCTAAATTACAAAGTAAATATCACATTACCGAATCATTAAAACAAATCAGCCCAATCCCACCCAAAATCCAAACCAAAACAGATCCATCAATACAGCTCTATCTCGGGAAAGACAGTTTCAACAATAAGACATTTTGTCCCCTCACTTCGTAGGAAGGCTATAGAGAAAATGGGCTGACACAAGGAAAATTAGTTTTACTTTTTAACCTGGCTTGTTATTGCATATTTCTATGCACAGATTGTCAGAGCTAATGAAAGTTATGACACCCATTCATAATTGGGGCATGAGAGAACAAGCTTCTGACTACAAATTATTAGGTTCATTGGCTACCCTATGCAGGAAAATTTGAGAATGTTGACGTTCACTACAGGAGGAAAATTAAAATCAGCTTTCACCCACTCAGCAAAAGATATCAGACCCACCCATGTAAAACCTATCGCCAATCCTGTTTATATTCTTATAAGTTTGATTGGTGAAATGAAAGATGGTACAGAAGGTTTTTTGACAACCAAAATTTTATTATGAGTGTTAATATTTAATTCGCGCTGAAGCCTGAGTCCTAATTTTGAATTTTCCATAGTTTCCTAAAAATACCTAACCTCCAAGAGGTCTATATTTAGCTGGTTAGGTTGGACTGATGAATACAGAGGGGCATTTTCGTATGACATCTAAGACCGACTTCGGACATTTTGCACAAAACATCCGAGATCCGAATAGGAAAGAATGTCATTTTCGAAAAAAGAAGAACACCTATATTTTTTTTATATATACAATTTCAAACAAGGTTTTGTGCTTTGTACTTTTTTTTTTGTTGTTTTTTGGACCATTTTCGAAAAAAGGTCCAAATGAAAGCCGTAGAAAATCAAGAAATTGGAAAACAGGAGGAGCCACACACAGGGTTTCAGAGCTGGAAGACGAGCGCTCCCTGACGCAACAACAAATCCGCAAATTTGCGTTACAAGACGTATGAGGAGAGACTTGCTGACCTGAACATATATACTCTGGAGGAAAGGAGAAACAGGGGTGATATGATACAGACGTTCAAATATTTGAAAGGTATTAATCAGCAAACGAACTTTTTCCGGAGATGCGAAGGCGGTAGAACAAGAGGACATGAAATGAGATTGAAGGGGGGCAGACTCAAGAAAAATGTCAGGAAGTATTTTTTCACAGAGAGAGTAGTGGATGCTTGGAATGCCCTCCCACGGGAGGTGGTGGAAATGAAAATGGTAACGGAATTCAAACATGCGTGGGATAAACATAAAGGAATCCTGTTCAGAAGGAATGGATCCTAAGGAGCTTAGCCGAGATTGGGTGGCAGAGCCGGTGGCGGGAGGCGGGGATGGTGCTGGGCAGACTTGTACGGTCTGTGTCAGAGCGGGACTGGTGGTTGGGAGGCGGAGATAGTGCTGGGCAGACTTATACGGTCTGTGCCCTGAAAAGGACAGGTACAAATCAAGGTAAGGTATACACAAAAAGTAGCACATATGAGTTTATCTTGTTGGGCAGACTGGATGAACCGTGCAGGTCTTTTTCTGCCGTCATCTACTATGTTACTATGAGCCAGCATTTTTACTGGACTGGTCCCCTAGACATCCCAGGAAAGCAATGAGGCACCCTAGTGGGCACTGCGGTGGACTTCAAATAAATGCTCCCAGGTACACATCTCACCATTGCTCCCTTATTTTGTCTGTGAGCCTCCCAAAACCCAAAATAAAGATTTTGCAATAAACATATTCATTGGGGAAATCCTGGAAACCAGCTAGCTTGTAGACCTCAAAGACTGGATTTGAAGACCCCTGCCCTAGTATTTTATAGACACATACAGGCCCTTTTACTAAAGTACATTAAGTCTCTGCACTTACTGCACCATACCTGCAAAACCTAAGAAGAGGTGTATGCAGAATGTCTACATACCCTGTATCTGTCCTGCATTTACCACATAGGTACTGAATTGTTTGCAAGCATGGGTGCATTCATGCTATAAGCTAATGCATGCAATGCTGTACCTGCCTACACAAGTAAAGTATCTGCCACCATGGCACACCTGCACCTTCCAACTTCAATAACAGACCCCCCTCCCCCTTTGTCATGATCTACCTTCATGGTGAAGCCCTACCTCCATAGCCTGGAACTCCAGTTGCTCTCCTTCAATTCACCCCAGCCACTTTTTGACACATTTTTCCTGGTGTCTAGTGTACAGGAGTGGTCCCCCTCTGCTCCTATTGTGGTTGAGCCCCAAGTTCACAATGGTGGATTTCAGGAATGTAGTGTTCTTGCATGAGCTTGCCTGCTTCTCCTCTTCACTCCTTGCAGCTGATTTTGCAAGCAGCCGCATGGCTGTTTGAGCGACATATATATATAATATAAACTGCTTATGTTCTTGTTTATATCACAATGCTTTTTATATACTCTTCTTCAGCCACACATGAGTCGGCCATCACGTATGTGTTCACAGTCTCTATACACTTTGGCTCCATTGATACTCTAATCCGTGCACAAGCCTTTTCTTGTTATGCATGCCCCCTGTGGAACATCCTCCAGTCGTATATTGTAAGACAGATGTTGTTGGTGATGTTCATAGGTTTTTAAAGGCCAATGCAGTTCACTGTGCTTTCCCAGTTTCTAGACTTTCACCAATGTTTAAGCCCTTTACACTTTGGTTTTTAGGGCATATCATAGCACAGAGATGGCTTTTCCAGCATTGGTATCTGATGCTAGACTCTGCTTGGCAAAGGGTGTCGCTTCTGCCATTACAATCAGTACTGGTCTCCGTATCTCAAAAAAGATATAGTAGAATTGGAAAAGGTACAGCGAAGGGCGACGAAAATGATAGTGGGGATGGGACGACTTTCCTATGAAGAGAGGCTGAGAAGGCTAGGGCTTTTCAGCTTGGAGAAGAGACGGCTGAGGGGAGATATGATAGAAGTGTATAAAATAATGAGTGGAATGGATCGGGTGGATGTGAAGCGATTGTTCACGCTATCCAAAAATAATAGGACTAGAGGGCATGAGTTGAAGCTACAGTGTGGTAAATTTAAAACGAATCGGAGAAAATTTTTCTTCACCCAACGTGTAATTAGACTCTGGAATTCGTTGCCGGAGAACGTGGTACGGGCGGTTAGCTTGACGGAGTTTAAAAAGGGGTTAGATAGATTCCTAAAGGACAAGTCCATAGACCGCTATTAAATGGACTTGGAAAAATTCCGCATTTTTAGGTATAACTTGTCTGGAATGTTTTTACGTTTGGGGAGCGTGCCAGGTGCCCTTGACCTGGATTGGCCACTGTCGGTGACAGGATGCTGGGCTAGATGGACCTTTGGTCTTTCCCAGTATGGCACTACTTATGTACTTATGTACTTATATATGACTGCCACTTTTGACACAGTAGACCATGAGAATCTTCTTTTTAGATTACGTTCATTGGGAATCTCAGATAGAGTCTTGTCTTGGTGTTCAGAATTTTTGTCCAATAGACATTATACTGTAAAGATGAAGGAAGCTTTTTCAGAGGGTTGGACACTGCCTTGTGGGGTCCCACAGGGCTCACCTTTACCTCCTATTTTATTTAACATCTCTGAAAGCTATTTTATTCATATGCTGATAACATGCTGGTATTGATCCCTTTGGTTGATACTCATTCTAATATATTGTCTAATATCCTGTCCTGTATTTCCACTATTGAATACTTCAGTTCCATTCATGGATTATAAGCTTTGTTGAATCAAACAATCAGTTAATCTGACCCTTAGTTGTATTAGGACTTGGGTTCAGTCTGATCCCTACAGGTACTACCACTTAGGTTCAGTCTGCCCTATAATAAAAAAAAAATATCTCCTTAAAGATCACCCTTGGGAATCTTTTCAGCTTCTCTGTTGCTAGGAAAGACGGGGAGAAGAGAGAAAAGGAAGGAAAATAGCGGGGGCTAGATTGGGGTTTCGTGTTTCCAGTGGTCAAAAATAGAAATCTTCACTCTGCTAGTTTGACAGCCAGTTATGGAGCAAATTCCATATCATATGATGTATTATTGCTTAAGTTTATCACTTTTCAAGGATTTCTGTAATACTTGTTTTTCTTGTTTGCTTAGTTGGGTTTGCTTTCTTTATCCTACATAAAGACACAGAACACTCTCTCTCTCTCTCTCTCTCTCTCTCTCTCTCTCTCTCTCTCTCTCTCTCTCTCTCTCTCTCTCTCTTTCATACACTCTCAATCTGTGAATTAAAGAAAGCTGATATGGAGAGATTTTAGGTATTGGGCTACAAGTTAACTTCTTGCAGAAGACTGCCATTCTCCAAATATGGAAGGTAATTTTATAACAGCGAAGATGACTCACAGAAATGGCTTGACAATGCTAAGGGGTCCTTTTACAAAGCCGCGGTAAAAAGTGGTCTGAGGTAGTGTAGGCGCATGTATCGGGTGCACGCCGGGCCAGTTTTTACTGCTTCTACCAACAAAATGGGGGTGTTTTAATGGGACGGGAAAAGGGCCTGCGGTAAAAATGAAACCAGTGCGCGTCCAAAACCAACCTGAGCCCTTAATGCCACACATTGATCTAGCGATAAAGGCTCATGCACTACACGCACGGTCACTGGTTGGTGCACACCAAGTGCCAAACGGCGCGCATAGAAGGAAATAAATAATTCATCCAAGCGTTATGGGCGCACGACAAATCTGAACTTACCGCCAGAAGGGTACTCTGACCTGATGGTAGTCTCATTTTGACGCACGTTGCACGTGCGTACAGCTTACCATGACTTAGTACTTCCTTGCAACTGCCTGGCTTAAAGGAACCGCCTGTGATCATAGCAGTAGAAAAGGAAGTAGCCCAACCTGTGGCTGTGCAGCTCCTTTCCCTGTGCTGGGAGGGAGGCAGCCTGAAAGTAAATGTAGCAAAAGCAGACCATACAGAATTCTGCGGAGCTGGGGAATTATGCAGAAACTCTTCCTTGTGCAGTAGTACAGAATTCCCCAGGAGTAAGGGGCTCTTCTGTGGTACATATGAGCACATAGTATATTAAAATGAATGGTCATGAGGCATTTATTAAATGTTACCCACTCCAGACGCAAATATTTATTTCTTGCATATGATATACCACAAAATCAATCCAATCACTGGTGGCTAAGTGGTTAAAAAACAAAATGTCAGTTATTCCATACTGATGGCTAGGTTAAGAAAGGGAAATAGGGAGAGGGAGACCAAAGGGGAGACAAGGGTCAAGTGGAGGAGGGGCCAAAAGCAGAGGGATGCATCATGAGCATGCCTAAATAATACAAAAACAAACATAAACTAAAGTAATGCTTCCTTGCATGAATATATTGCAAGTATAGTACCAAAAGCAGTTACCATCATTTAGGTTTTCCTCCCCAATGCACAGATATAAATGGGGTATTTTAATGAGCACATAAGAGAAATTCATTGCCAGGCCTGAGGCAGTGTAGAAAGGTAACGTATACTCTGGAGGAAAGGAGGAACAGGGGTGATATGATACAGACGTTCAAATATTTGAAAGGTATTAATCCGCAAACTAACCTTTTCCGGAGATGGGAAGATGGTAGAACGAGAGGACATGAAATGAGATTGAAGGGGGGCAGACTCAAGAAAAATGTGAGGAAGTATTTTTTGCACGGAGAGATTGGTGGATACTTGGAATGCCCTCCCGCGGGAGGTGGTGGAAATGAAAATGGTAATGGAATTCAAACATGCGTGGGATAAGCATAAAGGAATCCTGTGCCGAAGGAATGGATCCTTAGGAGCTTAGTCAAGATCGGGAGGTGGGACTGGTGGTTGGGAGGCGGGGATAGTGCTGGGCAGACTTATCGGTCTGTGCCAGAGCCAGTGGTGGGAAGCAGGACTGGTGGTTGGGAGGCAGGGATAGTGCTGGACAGACTTGTACGGTCTGTGCCAGAGCCGGTGGTTGGGAGGAGGGGCAGGTGGTTGGGAGGCGGGGATAGTGCTGGGCAGACTTATACGGTCTGTGCCCTGAAGAGCACAGGTACAAATCAAAGTAGGGTATACACAAAAAGCAATAAATATGAGTTATCTTGTTGGGCAGACTGGATGGACCGTGCAGGTCTTTTTCTGCCGTCATCTACTATGTTACTATGTTACTAGTAAAAGGTCCCCTAAGTCTCTAAACGTTTATTGTGTTGGAATGTATTGTATTTTACATGCATTGCCTGTCACCTATTATTTCTCTGTGATTACTCTGTGACCTCTGATGTGAATTACTTAGAGAGGTCACACAGCTATGCAACTTCCTGTGGGGGTTAGATGCAGCAGATGCAGCACATGGAGCACATGGAGCTCATGATCTCTCCTAACCTGAGAGGATCTATGGTGGTGTGAGCATCCATTACCATCTAAGCACATGGAAGGAGCTGATAATACAAATGTATAGTAATATGTATATATAAGCCTGTCTGATTATAATCTAACTGCAAACTGTGAGTAAACAGATGTTTTGTTACTTCAACTTTAAAGTGACTCAGCAGTGAATTATTCAGGGGTGAATGAGAGAGAGATGAAGAAAGAAATTAACATTTCTAAAGCTGAAGCTGTGTGTACTAAAATCTGCTAATTATTTACTACAAATAATCCAACAAAAGGGTTATGGGCCCAGGGGCTCAGGAATTGAAAAGAAGAGAAATATTACCAGGCAGAAAAAAGGCCACATTTTCTCTTAAGTTTTAAAGGAAAGATTCAGTCTGTCTCTCTCTCCCCCCACACAGCAGACAGAAGGCTAAGAAAATGGCTGAGGGAAGAAATTCACCATTGTTCTATTCTCTCAAGGTGCCTAAATTAACTGAGTTTAATTATCGGCAGTGGGAACTAAGATTCATATGTCTCCTTCGAGCAAAAAGATTAAATATATGCTTAGACCAAGACAGAACAGCTGAAAATATGGCTGAATGGGACAATGCAAACTATTATGTGAAATGCATGCTTTTGGAAGCTCTCTCAGAGAAACAAGCCATATTAGTGGAGGGAAAAGATACACCAAAGGACATTTTATATAAACTGAGAACTATGTATGCAACTACATATGCAAAACAGCAACCAATTTGGTTGGCAGAGTTGAATGAAACCAAATTAAGGGATAAAAGTAAATGTAATGATCACATTATGCATCTTATGTCTTCATTTCAAAAGCTAGAACTTTCTGGAATTCCCATGTGTGATGCATTGAAAAGAGCATTTCTTTTTACCTCACTATCAAAGAAGTTTGATGTTTTTAGGTCTGTAAATGAGGCCATTGAAGGGCAATCTTTTGAACAGGCAACATCAAAACTAAGGCAGGAATGCATAATAAATGATTCTGAGGAGATGTGTTCTCAAAGCAAGTCAGAGAGAAATGAAACAAATTTCTTGGCAAAGAACAGAGGAAGGCGGAGCTATGGGAAAACTCCACCCAAGGGCAAGCTGATTTGCTACTCATGTGGAAAGGAGGGACATGTATCTAAATGGTGTAAGGAAACACAAAACACTCCCTCTAGCTCACCTAAGCCAATGGAACTAAAGAATTTTCAAACCAGGAAATGTATGAAGGACAAAGATAAACACAAGGGCTTTCTAATGGCAGAAAAATCTTTGACTATGGTAAATAATAATTCAAATGAAAGTACTTGGATTTTGGATTCGGGGAGCACATGCCATTTAACCAATTGTAAGGATTTCTTTCAGGAAATGTGTCCAGAGGAAGGTATTCTTAAAACTGCAAACGCAGGGACTGCTAAGATCCAAGCAAAAGGTATTGGATTCTTAAAATGCAAAGTGTCTAATGAAGTTAAAGAAATTCCTGTAAGTGATGTCTTGTATATTCCCCAAGCAGTTTGCAATATGCTTAGTGTATCTACATTAGATAAGAAGGGATTTGCGATTCATTTTGAAAACAGTAAGTGCACAATCTCTAAAAATGATGAAGTGTATGCTGAAGCTTTTATGCATAATGATGTTTATAAACTGAGCATTTCAGGTGAAGCCTCACATATGGCGCAAGTAAGGAAGAATGATGGAAAATGTAGTCTGGAAATCTGGCACCGCCGCCTGGGACATCGTGATTTTAAGGTGATCCAGGATCTTTACAGTAAGCAACTGGCCACCGGCATTCAGATAAGTGCAGATGCTGGTAAAATGGAGAAATGCATAGACTGTGTTACTCAAAAAGGTGTGAGACCCTCATTTCCTGCATACACAGGAAATAGGAGTAATAAAGTGCTGGACTTAATACACAGTGACTTATGTGGACCGTTTAATATCCCATCATTGGGAAATAACAGATTTGTGCTAATATTCTTGGATGATTTCTCTAGATACTGTGTGGCCTATTTGCTGAAAGAGAAAAGTCAAGTCACAGACATGCTGAAGAAATACGTAGCCATGGTGAGCAATAAATTTGAAAGAAAACCAAAGGTTCTTCAGACCGACAATGGTGGTGAGTTCACTTCACAAAGCATGTGCACATTTCTAGAACAAGAAGGCATTCAACATATCACAACAGTAGCTTATACACCAGAGCAAAATTCTGTTGCAGAGAGAAAATTTAGGTCACTTGTGGAAATGACCAGATGTATGCTGTCAGATAGCAATCTCCCTAAAAGACTATGGGGGGAAGCCATTCTCACAGCAGTGTACCTACAAAACAGAATGCAAACTAAAGGCGCTGAGCGCACACCACATGAGACATGGCATGGTAGGAAGCCAAACCTGTCACACATAAGAACATTTGGAAGTACAGCATATGCTCATATACCAAAGCAAAGAAGGCATAAGCTGGATTCCACAACAGAAAGGGGCATTTTAGTTGGCTATACTCCAGGACACAAAGGATATAGAATTTTGAATCTGAAAACTGGCATTGTTGGCATAAGACATGTTACATATTTTGATGAAAACAAGAGGGTTGATAAAGGCTGGATTATCCCAGATGAGCCTTATCATCCAGAATATGAAACTAGAACCATAATAGACATGCCAGTGTATATAAATGCCATACCAAGGCAGATGTCTGAAAGCAACTCACCTGTATCTAACGAGGAACAGGCAGAGGAAGCAGACACAGAAAGGATCATTGAAGAAGACAGTACAGTTGGAGAAGGGGAATCAATTGGAGAAGGACTCTCAGATTTAGAGGATGCGGAAAGGTCAGACCAACCTGTAGTCAGACGCTCATCCAGGGAAAACAAAGGTGTTCCACCCCCAAGACTGTCTTACCTAACAAAGTCAGCAGAAGCTCAAGAGCCCTTAACATGGGATGAGATTGAGAAAATGCCAGCAGAAGAAGCTGCTGAATGGCATAAAGCTGCACAAGAAAAAATTGATGCATTGGATAAAAATAATACTTGGATTCTTACAAAATTACCTCCTGGCAAGAAAGCTATAGGATGCAAATGGGTATTCAAGTTAAAAAGGAATGCACAAGGAAAAGTGGAAAGGTATAAAGCCAGATTAGTGGCAAAGGGATATCTTCAAAAATATGGAGAAGATTTTGATGAAGTGTTTGCACCTGTAGTGAAACACACGACAATTAGAACACTTCTGAGCATTGCAGTCTCAAAAGGCATGCAAGTCAAACACATTGATGTGAAAACAGCATTTCTTCACGGAGATATAACTGAGGACTTGTACATGGAACAGCCAACAGGTTTCATAAATACAAAACAAAGACAGCTAGTGTGTAAATTAAACAAAGGTCTTTATGGATTAAAGCAAAGTGCAAAATGTTGGAATGACAAATTGCATGAAATATTGACAAATTTAGGATTTAAACAAGGTGAAGCAGATAAATGCTTGTACACTAGGTGCACAAATGGACAATATGCATACATTTTAGCTTTTGTTGATGATCTGCTCATTGCAAGCAAAAGTGAGCAAGAGTATAAGGACATTGTAAAATGTTTAAACCACAATGTTGAGATAAAAGAACTGGGTAATGTGTCATACTATCTTGGTATAGAAATTGAGAAACAAAATGATGGTTCTTATCTTCTAAGCCAGAAGCAGAAAATAAATGAGCTTATTGAAAGTTTAGGTATGCAAGATGCCCAAGTTGTAAGCACTCCCATGATCACTGATTTTCTGAAGGATGAAACAGTAAGAGAACCTTTACCAGATAACATCCAATATAGATCAGCCATAGGTAAGCTTTTATATCTAGCTACTACATACAGGGCTGATATAGCAAATGCAGTAGGAATTTTGAGCAGAAGGGTCAGCTCACCTACCAAATCAGATTGGACTGCAGTTAAAAGGATGGTAAGGTATTTAAAGGGTACCATTGATTGTAAATTAAAGATTTCAGCCAATAGTAATCCAAAACTAATATGTTACTGTGATTCAGATTGGGCAGGGGATCATTCTGATTATAAATCCACAAGTGGATATGTGTTTATGTATGGAAATGTACAAATTTCATGGGCCAGTCATAAACAAAGTATTGTGAGTTTGTCTTCTACAGAAGCTGAATATGTGGCCGTATCGGAAGCGTGCAGAGAACTGATGTGGATTGAAAAACTTTTGCTGGATTTTGGAATAGCTGAAAAGAGACCAATCCAGATAATGGAAGATAATCAGAGCTGCATCCGACTGTCACAAAATGACAAGGTTCAGTCACGCACCAAGCACATCGCAACGAAATACCACAACGTGCGAGAGTTGGCGAAAGAAGGGGTCATCAGTCTACACTATTGTCACACCAGTGAGATGACAGCTGACATCATGACCAAACCGTTACCCAGAGAACATTTTGTGAATCTGCGTATAAAGCTTGGACTTTGTATGAATAAATAATTGCATGACAGTTATGCATGAGAAGGGGTTTGTTGGAATGTATTGTATTTTACATGCATTGCCTGTCACCTATTATTTCTCTGTGATTACTCTGTGACCTCTGATGTGAATTACTTAGAGAGGTCACACAGCTATGCAACTTCCTGTGGGGGTTAGATGCAGCAGATGCAGCACATGGAGCACATGGAGCTCATGATCTCTCCTAACCTGAGAGGATCTATGGTGGTGTGAGCATCCATTACCATCTAAGCACATGGAAGGAGCTGATAATACAAATGTATAGTAATATGTATATATAAGCCTGTCTGATTATAATCTAACTGCAAACTGTGAGTAAACAGATGTTTTGTTACTTCAACTTTAAAGTGACTCAGCAGTGAATTATTCAGGGGTGAATGAGAGAGAGATGAAGAAAGAAATTAACATTTCTAAAGCTGAAGCTGTGTGTACTAAAATCTGCTAATTATTTACTACAAATAATCCAACATATTGTACAACTTTATAGGCTCGGACATTTCTTTGAGTCATCTTCGCTGTTCCTGTGTAACTTTCGAGTGTGCAAAGATTTGTGTTCTCTGTTTACACTGGTAATTTTAAAAGATATTGCCTATGTGTGAAGACCAAGGATGTGCCTACTTTTAGCGTATGAGGCCTTTTTATGAAACTGAATTAAGCAGGTAACTCAGGGGTCCTTTTACTAAGGTGCGCTGAAAAATGGCTTGTGGTAGTGTAGGCGCGGGTTTGGGGCACGCGCCGATCCATTTTTCAGCATGCCTGTAAAAAAAAAAGGCCTTTTTTGCCAAAAATGGACGCACGACAAAATGAAAATTGCCGCGCGTCCATTTTGGGTCTGCGACCTTACCGCCAGCCATTGGCCTAGCGGTAAAGTATCAGACTGTAACCAAGCGGTAATGACCTATGTGCGTCAAATGCCACTTAGCACGCGTCCGATATGCGCATCCAAAAATAAAAATTATTTTGTGGCCACATGTATCGGATGCACGCCAAAAAACTGGAATTACCACACGAGCCACGTGGTAACCAGGCGTTAACTCTATCTTGGTGCACATAGATGCATACATAGCTTCGTAGAAGGGCCCCTCAGTTTTTACCATACATTAGACATTAGCACAGATTTGTACTAATAGCTACCAAATGTTAAAACCAGCCAGCACAGTAAAATTCACACACTATGGGCTGGATTCTATAAACGGTGCCTAAGAAAATCATTGCTGAAAAAAAAAAACAAGGAGTGGAGGAGTGGCCTAGTGGTTAGAGCACTGGTCTTGCAATCCAGAGGTGGCTGGTTTAAATCTCACTTATGCTCCTTGTGACCTTGGGCAAGTCACTTAACCCTCCATTGCCTCAGGTATAAACTTAGATTGTGGGCCCTCCTGGGACAGAGAAATATCCAGAGTAACTGAATGTAACTCACCTTGAGCCACTACTGAAAACGGTGTGAGCAAAATCTAAACAAAGCTTAGAACTATTCTATAAACCTTGCCTAAAGTTAGGCATGGTTTATAGAATTTGCATAACACCTGTCCCCATGACTAAAATTTACACACAACCATTTACATCAACTAAAACCTGGTGTAAATGCCCGCCCCTCATTTAGGCACAGATCAGGTGTATTCTATAACAGCGTTCGTAATTTACGGGAACGTCCACAGCCTGCCCATACCCCTCCCATGGCCAGATCATCTTTTGTGATCTGCGCATTAGAATTTACATGCGCCACTTTACAGAATACACTTAGGAAGCTGCACATATAAATTCTAATTAGTGCTGATAATTGCTTGTTAGTGGCCAGTTATTAGCACTGATTAGCATGCACAAAATCAGCTACATGCGCCGGTTTGCACAAGCAACTTTAGTCGCCATTTATAGAGTCCAGAGGCAACTGCTTAACACAGGTAGAGGAGAGTTGTGGGTGTGGTCTGGGTAGACTGGAGGAATGGCTGGCTATGATAGCTACTGTAAGTGCAGCCACACTACCGGCAGTCGTGACAGCTAGCATGCGTACTAACCTGTGCCCTATCACAGCCAACACTCCTCCGATTCGCCCTTGTCATCCCAGAACCTACCTCTACCTGCAATAAGCTGCTGCCATGGATTTTTACCACGCTAGCTCATTTTATCATTCAGTAGCCATTAGCACAAATCTGTACTAACATGGTAAAATTGGGGATACCTGCTTCAGGCAGCTTTGTAAAAGGGATGTTTACTCATGAGCAGCCTGTTATAAAACTATTCTCCAAATATGGAGAATGGAAATCTTTTGAAAGAAGTTACCTTGTAGCCCAATTAAAAATCTCTCAAAATCAGCTTTCCTTAATTCATAGAGAGAGAGAGAGAGAGAGAGAGAGAGAGAGAAAGATCACAGTCTTTTTATGTAGGTTAAAGAAACCAGAACCTACTAAGGAAACAAGAAAAACAAGTTATGCAGAGACCATCTAATAGTGTTAAACTGTGATAAACTTAAGCAATAGTATAACCCCTACCTTAGGAAAAACATGAAGTGCAATTTCCTCTATAACTAGCTGTCAAACCAGCAGAGTGAAGATTTCAATTTTTGACCACAGGAAGCACGAAACCTCAATCTATCCCCTGTGTTTGCCTTCCCTGCCCCCTCCCCCCCCCCCCCCCCCCTTCTCTTGCCTGTCAGCAGAATAACTGAAAGGATACCAAGGGGTGATCTCTAAAGGGCTACCTTTCCCTACCTGTACTAAGACAATATCTATACCCGTCCCAGTGGCATAGACAGAATTGATTTGGGGGTGGCCCAAGGTTAACATGGGTGGGCACAGAGGTCTGGCATTTTAAACCAGATTTGCCAAATCTGTTGCATTTAGCGAGAGAATCCTGCTTTTACTACTACTACTTATCATTTCTATAGCGCTACTGGACGTACGCAGCGCTTCACACTTGAACATGGAGAGACAGTCCCTGCTCGATAGAGCTTACAATCTAATTATGACAGACAGACAGGTCAAGTGAGGGATAAGGGTTAGGACAGACAGGACATATCAGGGATAGGGGACAGTTGAAGGGTTAGGTTTAGGAGTTAAAAGCGGGTCATCACCCACCTCCTACCAGGGAGCCAAAAACTCCAGCACAGCTGCCAACCCCCCCCCCCCCCCCCCCCCCATCATCAGCAGGAGATCGCTAATAAGACTTCATCCCCTGGTACCACAGGACCAGTCTCATAATAAGAGCTGCAAATCTCACAACTCTTATCACAAGACTGGTCCCGTGGCAGCAGGAGATGACGTCTTATTAAGGCATCTCCTAATTCCTTAATTTTCTAGCATGGTGCTAACCCAGCGGTTAGTTCCAGGTTAGTGCGGAAGCCCTTACCGCCACCTCAATGAGTGATGGTAAGTGCTCCTTCCCCCTCCCCCCCCCCCCCCCCCACATGGCCACGCAGTAAGACTAATCTAACTGCACAGCCATGTCTTTTTTTAGGGAGCTTTTTACCTGCCGCAGTAAAAACGGCCCCTGCCACTACCGTGGGGCCCTTTTTTACTGCAGCTTGGTAAAAGGACACCTATCTAGTTTAGTTGCACGTGCAACTTAGGATCACGCCCCTAGGGATTGTGTGCTACTTCAGATAAGATGATCAGGGCCACCAAGAGACTGGGCCAGGCCTGGGACAAGGCCGCCCCTGGGGCTCCCCCACCCAAGGTCGCCGGGCCCCCTCTCCACCCGCCACCGGGCCCTCTCTCCACCCCCGGGCCCTCTGCACTGACCTTAAGCGCCTCACCTTCGAAAGCGCAGCAACAAGCAGCGGCAGACCACTCCTTCCTTCCGTGTCCCGCCCTCGCGGAAGTTACGTCAGGTGAGGGCGGGACACGGAAGGAAGGAGTGGTCTGCCGCTGCCTGCTGCACTTTCGAAGGTGAGGCGCTTAAGATCAATGCCAGGGAGCGACAGAGGGCGGGCGGGCCGGACTGCGGCGGCGGTGCCAGCCCCCCCCCCCCCCTGGAGGCCCGGGCCCGGGGAATTTTGTCCCCCCTGCCCCCCCTCTCGGCGGCCCTGAAGATGATCAATTCAAGAATGGGCTAAACACAACAAACTTTGCCTGAACCCAAGTAAAACAGAGCTTCTCTGGGTCCCTAACACAAGTGCATACATACCTGACATCAAAATCCCTTTTGGGAAGTATGAACTCCCCCCTCAAATCAAAAGTCAGGAACCTTGGAATACAGTTAGATTCAACACTTACTCTGATTCCCCAAATCCAAGCAACCTTCAAGAGCTGTTTCTACTATTTGCGACAGCTACGCTGCCTCTCTCCTTAACATCGAGACGGTAAATCTTATCCCAGTTGTGCATGCCATGATAACATCAAGACTGGATTACTGTAATGCACTATACAATGGTCTGACTACAAAGGGCCTGCACCAGCTCCAGTTGATTCAGAATGCAGCAGCAAGACTCATAGAAGGTTGCAAGCGATGTGACCACATCACACCATTTTTGCAAAAACTTCATTGGCTACCAGTACAATACAGGGCTAAATTTAAAACTCTATGTTTGATCTTCAAGGCCCTGAAAGGAAATGGCCCAGAATATCCAAAGAATAGGATGACACTCCACACACCGCCAAGGACACTAAGGTCCTCCCAAGGACTTTCACTAACTACACCCTCTCCAAAAGACATTACACGATGTGATACCCGCAAGTGAGCCTTCTCCGGAGTAGCCCCCACACTCTGGAATGCATTGCCTGAAAGGCTCTGCTTAACACAAGACTACCTCTACTTCAGGAAACAGGTGAAAGCTTGGATCTTCAACCAAGCCTTTATTGGAAGAAGTAACTAACTTGTTAGTCTCACTCACACACACACACAAGGATTGACTCAGGCTGCACACACTGTAGCAGGACATGTTTATCCACTCCTACCCTAGCTGAGATGATATTTAACCATCTCTCTGACCTCATGTGTAACTTTCTTCAAATCAGTCACCTTACTTTCTAATTCTTCCTACTTCTTACTCATCTATATGTTACAACTTTGCCTTACCCTTCACTACCAATTATAATGTTCTATTACGTATTGTGTTGACATTGCAAGTCGTATATCATGCCATACTCTGTATTTAGTTAGTTGAATATTTTTACTGTGGTAATTGCTTATTGCTCATGTTTGATCTATTTTTACTGTACACCGCCTTGAGTGATTTCCTTCAAAAAGGCGGTAAATAAATCCTAATAAATAAATAAAATACATTTGTTGATGTTTTCCCAATCAATTGACAGCACATCCCTATCCAACCAAAGTGATTCATTCATTTCCACTCAAACTCTATTTGAAGTAGTTGCTGTCAACCAATTTTAACTGACAAGTTCATTAGGGAAAATGCCACATTTGTTTCACAATGAAAATAAGGCTGTTCCATATATTGCATCCTGTCTTGCAGTTTGTATAATTAATGTATGAATTTCTTTAAAAGAAAAATACTGTTGGCCACAATTCTATAAAATGGCACCACAAAGGGGCATTTAGCACCAATGCTTTAACAGTTTAAAGACACACCTAAGCCATTATAGAATTTAGGGGGGCCTTTTACAAGTGGAGTGGAATGGGTAGACGTGAAGCGTATGTTTAAGCTTTCCAGAAATACTAGGACTAGGGGGCATGCGATGAAGTTACAATGTAGTAAATTGAATCGGGGAAAATTGTTCTTCACTCAACGTGTGATTAAATTCTGGAATTCGTGGCCAGAGAATGTGGTAAAGGCGGTTAGCTTAGCGGAGTTTTAAAAAGGTTTGGATGGCTTCCTAAAGGAAAAGTCCATAGACCATTATTAAATGGACTTGGGGAAAATCCACTATTTCTGGGATAAGCAGTATAGAATGTTTTGTACTTTTTTGGGATCTTGACCTGGATTGGCCACTGTTGGAAACAGGATGCTGGACTCGATGGACCTTTGGTCTTTCCCAGTATGGCAATACTTACCTGTATGTACAAAAGCGAGCTAGTGTTTTTAGGGCATGCTAAAAATAAGCACAAGCTAAACGCTACAGATGCCCATACATTCCTATAAGCACCTCTAGTGTTTAGCACACGCTAATCACTAAAAACACTAATGCGCCTTTTTAAAAGGACCCCTCAGTGCTAAGCTACATTGGCATGTCAAAAGTTAAGTGCGCCTTTAAGTTTCTTATCTCCCCGAGATGTTCCAGTCTGCTTTGCATGTGTCTACCATATTGGAAACTTCAGACTCAGAAGTTGCCACTGTGGCAACCTTGATAGCCTCAGTGAGTGGCTTTAATTCCTGATAAAGCATGGTTAAGGATGTACTTTAAAAATAGAAAGAAGATGTTTATAGGTTTTAAGATTCAATTATTTCCTGATGTTTCAAGAGATACCCAATGCCAACATAGGTGTTCTTCAAATTGCGGCAACTTTTTTTTAAGATATCCTTGTCGATATAAATCCACTAAAATATGTGTTTTTTGAACCTTTGTAGCTATCAGCTTTTTGGTAACTAAACATGTGTCAGGCAGGGGCGTAGACATGGCCCAGGCCCACCCATTTTCCCTCCAGGGCTGCCCATCTGCATTGCTGTCTCTATCCCTTTTGTCCCACGGAGGCAGCGCTTCCTTCCTGCCCTGTCTTCTCCCGAAGCTCCGCTGCATCGGTCCCTCCCTGCAAGTAGAATCCTCCTTCGCCGGTCGCGCTGCGCTGCCATGCAATTGCACACGCAGCTACGCTCCTCCCCCTGCCGCGTCTATCTGGCCCTCTGTGATGCACTTCCTGTTTAGGGCTGGATGAATGCGGCAGGGGGAGGAGCGAAGCTGCGTGTGCATGTGGCAGTGCAGCGCGACCGGCGAAGGAGGATTCCACTTTCAGGGAGGGACCGATGCAGCGGAGCTTCGGGAGAAGACAGGGCAGGAAGGAAGCGCTGCCTCCGTGGGACAAAAGGGATAGAGACAGCGCGCAAAGGATGCGGATGGGCGGACCTGAAGGAAAAATGGCTGAGCTGCTGGGACATGGGAGGGAGAGGAGGAAGGGGCTGGAGGGAAGGGAGAGAGTTGCTGGGACATGGGAGGGAGAGGAAGAAGGGACTGGAAGGAAGGGAGAGAGCTACTGGATATGGGAGGGAGAGGAAGAAGGGACTGGAGGGAAGGGAGAGAGCTGCTGGGACATGGGAGGGAGAGGAAGAAGGGACCGGAGGGAAGGGAGAGAGCTGCTGGGACATGGGAGGGAGAGGAAGAAGGGACTGGAGGGAAGGGAGAGAGCTGCTGGACATGGGAGGGAGAGGAAGAAGGGACTGGAAGGAAGGGAGAGAGCTTCTGGGACATGGGAGGGAGAGGAAGAAGGGACTGGAGGGAAGGGAGAGAGCCGCTGGGACATGGGAGGGAGAGGAAGAAGGGACAGGAGAGAAGGGAGAGAGCCGCTGGGACATGGGAGGGAGAGGAAGAAGGGACCTGAGGGAAGGGAGAGAGCTGCTGGGACATGGGAGGGAGAGGAAGAAGGGACTGGAGAGAAGGGAGAGAGCTGCTGACATGGAAGGGAGAGGAAGAAGGGACTGGAGGGAAGGGAGAGAGCCGCTGGGACATGGGAGGGAGAGGAAGAAGGGACTGGAGGGAAGGGAGAAAGCCGCTGGGACATGGGAGGGAGAGGAAGAAGGGACTGGAGGGAAGGGAGAGAGCCGCTGGGACATGGGAGGGAGAGGAAGAAGGGACTGGAGGGAAGGGAGAGAGCCGCTGGGACATGGGAGGGAGAGGAAGAAGGGACTGGAGGGAAGGGAGAGAGCCGCTGGACAAGGGAGGATAGGGAGAGAAAGAGCGGAGATGGATGGAAGGATGCAGAGAGAAAGGGGAGAGACTGGAAGGATGAGGAGAGAGAGAGAGAGATGGGAGACTGAACAGAAAAGGAGAGAGAGATAGATACACTAGATGGAAGGATCAGGAGAGAGGGTAGATGGGTGGAAGGATGAGGAGAGAAAGAGGGAAGACACTGGATGGAAGGGTAGGGAGAAAAAGGAGACGCTGGATGCAAAAGAAAGAGGGGAGCTTCTGGATGGAAAGAGGGAGAGGACAGAGTAGGGAAAGACTGGAGAATAAGAGGAAGGGGCATGTGGAGAACAAAGGTGAGGAAAAGATGAAAAGCCATAGGTGGTGAATGGACAGGAAACCCTGGCAAGAGAAAGACGAAGGAAAGCAGAATCTAGAGACTGGGAGCAACACAATGAGAAAAAGTAAATGGCCATACAACAAAGGTAAAGAAAATAATTTTATTTTTAATTTAGGATAAAGTAATATGGTACCTGTGTTAATAAAGTTTCAGAGACCAATACTTCCTTCCTTAGGTCAGGAGAGAATACCATAACAGCGTTATGCTGACCTGAGGCAGGAGGTTTTGGCCTCTGAAAGCTCATTGAAAAGGGTGTTAGGCTTTTAAATAAATTTTCTGAAACCTGATGCACTGAAAAGCAGCCCTTTACCCCTATGTGACAAATGCATCTGATTAGTGTGACTAAATTTTGCTGGGGAAGGGGGATAGAGAAAAAATTTTGTGCCCACCCACTTTAGGTTCAGGCCCATCCAAAATTGGCAGTCTAGCTACGCCACTGGTGTCAGGAGATTGATTCCTAGCTCTTCATATTATGATTACTAGGCCCGATGTATTTACAGGTGTTGAATTGCCTTATTTTCCTTTTCTTGTCTTCTCTTTCAATTTTGGATCCCATTAACATGGTCTTCAGTGACATTTTCCTTTTTTTTGTTGTTGATATATTATTATATTTTACCATTTTCTTTCTCTGTCACTTTCCTGTACAAGTGTTTACCTGGTCAATTTATAAAATGTTATAAATATAAAATAATTTTTTTTTACAAAAGTTAGATGTGCCTAGTTATGACGTGTCAATGGCAACTAATAGTATTCCATAAGTTTCATGCATTGCTTGGCGACACACTCATGATACAACAATGCTCTACTAAGTGATTTAAGCACAAGCCAACTGATAGTCGTGGAGGGGCATAATCAAAAGGGACGTCCAAGTTTTGATGAGGACGTCCTCACAAAACATCCCCATCCAGGGATGGAGAAACCTGTATTTTCGAAACAAGATGGGCGTACGCCTTTCGTTTTGATAATACGGTCAGGGACACCCAAATCCTGAAATTTGGTCATCCTTTGAGATGGTCGTCCTTAGACTTGGTTGTTTCTGATTTTCGGTGATAATTGAAACCAAGTTCGTCCATGTCAGAAACGACCAAATGCAAGCCATTTGGTCATGGGAGGAGCCAGCATTTGTAGTGCACTGGTCCACCAGACACGCCAGGACACCAACCAGGCACCCTAGAGGGCACTGCAGTAGACTTCATAAATTGCTCCCTTACCTTGTGTGCTGAGCCCCCCCAACCCTCCCAAGACCCACTACTGTACACCACTACCATAGCCCTTACAGGTGAAGGGGGCACCTAGATGTGGGTATAGTGGGTTTCTGGTGGGTTTTGGAGGGCTCACTGTTTCCTCCACAAATGTAAAAGGTAGGGGGGATGGGCCTGGGTCCGGCTGCCTGAAGTGCACTGCACCCACTAAAACTGCTCCAGGGACCTGCATACTGCTGTCATGGAGCTGACTATGACATCTGAAGCTGGCATAGAGGCTAGCACGACATATTTTGAAAGATGGTTTTTTGAGGTTCAGAGGGGGTTAGTGACCACTGGAGGAGTAAGGGGAGGTCATCCCCGATTCTCTCCGATGGTCATCATCTGGTCATTTCGGGCACCTTTTTGTGCCTTGGTCGTAAGAAAAATACAACCAGGTAAAGTCGTTCAAGTGTTCGTCACGGACATCCTTGTTTCTTTCGATTATGGGTCAAGGACATCCTAGTGTTAGTCATACCCAAGTCCTGCCTTCGCTACGCCTCCGATACGCCCCCTTGAACTTTGGCTGTCTCTGTGACGTAAAGCAGTTGGGGACGTCCAAAATCAGCTTTCGATTATACCGCTTTGGACGACCCTGGGAGAAGGACGCCGATCTTCCGATTTATGTCGAAAGATGGGCATCCTTCTCTTTTGAAAATGAGCCCAAAAGTGATTTAAGTGGGCAGGAAAAGCTCCACCCCACCGCTGATATTCAGCAGCACTTAACCAGGCTGAATATTGGCTCTCACCGGCCATGTTAGTACAAGGGACAGAGTTGGGGAGGTTAGCTATTCAGGTGCTGACACTGATTATCAGCTGGCACCCACATAACCTTCAATATAGTCTTTTAGCCCCTCCGATACCCTTCCCACCCCCTATCCTAAACAGCCTTCCTCTTTCCAATCCCCCTCTCCCCAGCCCGCAACATCATTTTAATGATGCAGCTACTAAGGGGGCAGGAGCAAGTCGAGTTCACTCCTGCCTCCATTGCCCCAACTGGACCACTAGGAATCCGAGGTAGCCCCCCGAGGGGAGGGAATCTTGATGTCACGAGCAGGGGAGAGGGGGATTGGAGGGGCTAAAGGACCATACTGAAGATTATATGGATGCCAGCAAATATTCAACCGGGACCCACATAACTGTCTTATGCAGGCCAAGTTGAATATTGTTTGGGATCCATATAAGCTCCAGTAGCCAGTGCGATTACATAGTAACATTGTAGATGACGGCAGATAAAGACTTGCACGGTCCATCCAGTCTGCCCAACAAGATAAACTCATTATATTTGATACTGTATACCAGACCTTGATTTGTCCTTGCCATTTTCAGGGCACAGACCGTAGAAGTCTGGCCAGTACTGGCTTTGCTTCCCAGTTACCGATGTTGCCAAGCAATCTCCGCTAAGATTCCGTGGACCCATTCCTTCTAAACAGGATTCCTTTGTGTTTATCCCACGCAGTTTTGAATTCCATACCAGATATGTAATGCTGCTGTCTGGAAACGGCCTGGCATTGAATATCTAGGGCTAATTTAGCTGATGACTGTCAGTGTTTAAAAAATGTTTTTAAAGAAAAAAAAAGCCGATCACCACAAACTATCGGTTGGATTGTTTATAGAATAGCGCCTGACATTTACAAATGTAACTGCCGATTAATGGCACTAATCACACATGTACGTGTAACTAGTCTATAATGTATGCGCACTACCGGCACTTAAATTTAGGTACCAATTTATAGAATTGCCTTTTTATCATTAGTAAATTATGCTATCAATAGTATCTGTTCCTTGGAACAAAACAAGGCAAAAAGATTACGTGAAATAGTAGTTTTACTTCCTCTTGTTTTCTTTTAGAATAATATAAAAATGTCTTATGCATTGGTCCATCTGTATAATTTTTCAGTATTCAATATACAGCAACTTATGAGTATAAGTTTCCTGCTGAGGACAGTGATATAGATAACAGGAAGGTTATACACTTAAAGTTAAAACTCAGATGAAAAACAGGAGGAGGAGGAGCTAGGGGCAGGACCAATGAGACTGGTGGGACTCTACAGACCCCACCAATCAAAGCCATGGAGGTGCCAGTAGTGGAATCATCTGGATTCCCCAGGCCCTTCCCCCCCAAAGAGAGAACACAGAAGTGGTAAATGGAACAGGCTAGCTGGTCAGGATCACTGGATCCCACCTGCCAAAAAAAAACAAAAACTGGAGGATGAGGCAACCAGAGTAGCTTGTCTAGCAGAAATGCCCAAACCTGGACAGCTGAGCAGACTTTGCAGCTCTTATTGTGAGACTGGTCCGAGGGCAGCAGGAGATGACAACTTATTAATGCACCTCCTGGTGCTGAGTGAGAGTTCTCAGCTCTCAAGCGGGAGTGCAGAAGATGACCTGTAAAAGTAGGAGTCTCCTGCTGAATGTGGGAGACTAGGCAGGTTTGGGTCAGTCAAGCAGCAGCAGGAAGGCTGGTAGTGTGAGACAGCAACAGAACGGCAGGAGCAGGGGTTCATAGGTCAGTAACATTGGAATTGCCACGAGGTCTTAATCCCCTGCAGCTTTAAGGAGGCTGGACAACTACATGGTTGCCGCTTGCTCGTTATTGAAGGAACAGGAGAAGGTCAGGAGCCACAGGTCAGCAGAGCTAGACCCCCTTTTGCTAAAATTGGTCGAGCGCTAAACATTAGAGATGCCAATGCATTCCTATGAGCATCTACTACTACTTAGCATTTCTATAGCGCTGCCAGGGTTACGCAGCGCTGTACAAGTTTAACATGGGGAAGGACAGTCCCTGCTCAAGAGAGCTTACAATCTAAAGGTTACAAACTATGTAGTCAGTGTAGGTAGCATGAATGGGGAATGCGCCCATTTTGAGCTTGTGCTAAAAACATGAGCGCCCCTTAGTAAAAGATCCCCTAAGGAAGGTAGGCATGAGGAAAAAAGGGGGGGCATGAGTTGATCTAGGAAGGGGGGATGAGTTGATGGGAAAAAGCGAGGTGTGGATTGCTCTAAGGTGTGTTTGTGATTGTAAGCATTAAAAAAAGCAAGCAAGCAAGAGTGTGTGAGAGTTGCTAGGGGAGGAAAGGGATTTTAGCTGTTTATGTTGCTCTGGGAGTACCAATTGCTCCTAGGAGTGAACTTTTCTGGAATGACCAAGGAATAAGTTTGCACACTGAAAATCTCCCTTCCAAAATTGCTCCCCAGTCATTCTGAAGCACTGCGATGGCAATGGGCAATTTACACCAAAGGCACATAAAATATATGTACGTACTCCAAAGTGATTGAAGAGTAATAGTGATTAGAAACCACAGCATGACACAAGCTGATAATTCATGAAGGCGATACTGGCACAAATATGTCTTCAAGGCAGATGTCCGATAGTGCTAGAAACTCATCTTTGTTGCTGCTTGTTATATCAATGAAAATATGTTCTCTACAATTGATTTCCAAGAGAAATAGCGGTAGAAAAAAAATTCAGCTTCTTAAGACTCTTTGCTGCACTGTTGCTGCCACCTGCTGGCGCTTCTAAATATAATTCTATTGTTAAAACTCTCTATGGGGAAAAAACAAATCTAAAAAGTGCTTTTTATGAGCATACTAGTAAAAAAGGCCTGTTTCTGACACAAATGAAATGGGCGCTAGCAAGGTTTTCCTCGAAGTGTGTATGTTTGAGAGAGTGTATGTGAGAGTGACTGTGTGAGAGAGAGAGTAAATGTGCGAGTGTGTGTGTGTGTGTGTGTGTGCGTGTGTGAGAATGAGAGTGTGTGCAAGTGCGTATGTGAGACACAGTGTGAGAGAGAGAGAGTGTGTTTCACACAGATACAGTGTTTGCGAGAGAGAGTGTGTGAGACACAGACTCTCTGTGAGACTGAGTATATGAGACCAAGAGAGTGTGTGAGTGACTGTGTGACACATAGAGAGTTAATGTGAAACAGTGTGTGAGAGTGAGAGAGAGAAAGACATTGACTGTGTGAGAGAGAGAGTGTGTGTGACAGAGATACCTCCCCCCCCCTCTCTGGTGTCAGGCCCCCCCCTCCCTCCCTCCCTCTCTCTGATGTCAGCCCCCCCCCCCCCCCCCCCCACACACACACACACCTGTCTCTAGTGTCTGAGCATTACTGTGCAAGAAGCTGAGCTCTGGCTGTGCTTCAAGGAACTGACCAATCCTATTTAATAGAATGCACCTCCAACATTCTGAAGCCGAGAAACCTTGTGTGGTTGGTCACTTCTGCTTGTGACGAACCCGAAAGTACGTGATGTCAATTCAGGAGATGGATACAGAGAGTAGGAATGCCTCAGCCATGCAGTCAGCTTCAGAATGTTGGAGGTGCGTTTTATTATATAGGATAGTCGTGTGGTAGCTGTGTTAGCCCACTTTAAAGATAATAAATAGAAATAAAACAAAGCAAAAAGCGAAAGATAGGAAAATAAGATGATACATAGTAATACACTAGATAAGGTTTCTTTGGCTCACTGAAAGGCAAGGAGGATTTGGCCGTTCTCCTTGCCTACCATAAAAATGGAACTTCTTTATTCATAGTACAGAACTTAGCTAAAGTAAAGGTTAAGCATACAGTGGGTCTCTGCCAACCAGGAACCTTACATCTGCATCCCTCACACATTGCCAGTTCCCTGCCTGCCTACCCCCATTCTAGACCTGAAACTACTACTACTACTACCTATCATTTCTAAAGTGCTACTAGACATACGCAACGCTGTACACTTGAACATGAAGAGACAGTCCCTGCTTGACAGAGCTTACAATCTAATTAGGACAGACAAACAGGACAAACAAGAGGATGATAAAATAAGGGTTCTGAACAAGTGAATAAGGGTTAGGAGTTAAAAGCAGCATCAAAAAGGTGGGCTTTTAGCTTAGATTTGAAGACGGCCAGAGATGGAGCTTGACGTACCAGCTCAAGAAGTCTATTCCAGGCATATGGTGCAGCAAGATAAAAGGAACGGAGTCTGGAGTTAGCAGTGGAGGCGAAGGGTGCAGATAAGAGGGATTTACCCAGTGAACGGAGTGAATGCACTTATAGGTCAATAAGAGGAGTTTGAACTGTATGCGGAAACAGATAGGAAGCCAGTGAAGTGACGAGAAGAGAGGGCTAATATGAGCATAATGACACTGGCGGAATATTAGTCGTGCAGCAGAATTTTGAACGGATTGAAGAGGAGAGAGATGGCTAAGTGGGAGACCTGCAAGAAGCAAGTTGCAATAGTCTAAGCGAGAGGTGATAAGAGTGTGGATAAGGGTTCTGGTAGTGTGCTCAGAAAAGAAAGGGCAAATTTTGCTGATATTATAGAGAAAGAAACGACAGGTTTTAGCAGTCTGCTGAATCCAGGAAGGATGAGAGTGTTATCCACAGAAATAGAGAATGGGGGAGGAGGAGAGGTTGGTTTAGGGGGAGGCCCCCTCCCTGCCCATCTTCAAAGCCTTGCTCAAAGCCCACCTCTTCAATGTCGCCTTCGGCACCTAACCACCATACTTCTATTCAGGAAATCTAGACTGCTCCAACTTGACATTTCGCCCATTAGATTGTAAGCTCTTTTGAACAGGGACTGTCCTTTTTTTTGTTAAACTGTACAGCGCTGCGTAACCCTAGTAGCGCTCTAGAAATGTTAAGTAGTAAGTAGTAGTAGTAGTAAGCTTGGTCATGTTTAGTTTCAAATGGCGCTGAGACTAGCAAGTGAGGTCCTTTAATGGTCCCTGCAATTGATGTTATTGAGTTTGAGCACTGGTGGGTGCCTTAATAGTCTTCAATAATACTGAGGATCCACCTTACTTAGTATTATTTTAGTTGACTGCTTTTTGCTTTTCCTGACCTGCTCTGTGTATGCTGTCAAATCATTTGAAGAACTATTTTGGTTGTTTCATCTCTACAAAACTCTGGCATAAAGTTATTGAAAGACACAGATTGGAAAAAGGATCTAGAAAAATTACAATGTATTTGAACATTCATGGTGGGAGACACATCTTAAATGACTCCTGCTGCCAAACTGGCTTTTACTAAGTATTAAATTAAAGGGAGTGTGAAGATATATGCAACCCAAAACGTTTTGGTTTCGTAATTACTTTTTGATTATTTCTAATTGCTCTTTACAGTGTGTTGTCTAGATCAGTGATGCAAACTCCAATGCATTTTGAATTCAGTAGTCTCAATTATCTGACCTTTGCTGATCCTACCATCTGACAGACCCCCCCCCCCCCCCCCCCCCCCCCCCCAGTGACATCATCACTGTACTTGTGCTCAAATTGCCTTTAAAAAAGGGAAAGGAAAAACCAAGAGAGCTTGAGCATGCATTATCAGTGGAGGAGCAGCCTAGTGGTTAGAGCACTGGTCTTGAACTCCAGAGGTGGCCGGTTCAAATCCCACTACTGCTCCTTGTGATCTTGGGCAAGTCACTTAACCCTCCATTGTATTGCCTCCGGTACAAGCTTAGATTGTGAGCCCACCTGGGACAGAGAAATATCCAGTGTACCTGAATGTAACTCACCTTGAGCTTCTACTGAAAAAGATGTGAGCAAAATCCAAATAAATAATAATCATCAATCCTTCTCTATCAATCAAAGAGCCTGATGAGAAGGAAGTAGCACACAGGAAGGGGTTCACAGCCACATGCTTCCTTTAACATCTTCCTCCCTATACCTAAGGTGTAGCGCAATCTACTCACCAGGTGTTGAACTTGTGGCTGATTCTCTTGAAGCAAATGATGGCAAAGAGTCTGAAGCCGGCCAGCCAAGCCAGAAAAAGCATAGTGAAAGAGAGCAGGGGCTGCGAAAGGTAACTGCTGGCTGATCCCCCACTGCTGACACTCTGTGCCACATTACCATCCGTGACGAGGCCAAAGAGCAGGCAACAGGCCCTGCTGTATATATTTTTTTTTCATTGCTGATTAATGTTTTCCATATTATCTGACTTTTCAGTTATCCGACAATGGGTCAGTCCCATTTAAGTCGGATAATCAAGACTGCACTGTGCTATTATTTAGACACTAGAATGTTAAAATGCAAGGCACTGTATGTATGTGTAAGTACATGTTTATATATAGCTATAGATATTCTCTGCAAGTTGTAAGTTTGTGTTTTTAGCATATTTTGTATTTCTCCATGAGGAACTCTTGATATGATTTATTTATGCATCTACAAACAATAAATGAAAATGGATCCTTTCCAACTGCTGATGGGTTAACTTCTAGTATCCACAAGGGCTCAAGCATGGCAAGAAATCATGAAAATGGCAAGGTGCTGATCAATGAAAGTTTTAAATAATAATAGATTTTTTTTTAATGGAAAATAAAGAACTGAACTTTTTTTTTTTAAGTTTAAATAATTTTAGAGCTTCAAATATAATTGAGCGATAGCAGAGGGAATGAAGCAACCTCCCTCTCCCCTCCCCCCAACAAAAAATCATTAAAACAAAAATGCATGCTCACTTCTTCATCCTGCAGCAGCCTCTGCTCTTTCTACCTTCACCACTCAATAGATCGATGGGCAGCTCCTCCAGGATGCATCCTTTCTATCATCACACTATGGCCCAAGCCAAATCCACATTTTTAGTAACTGCCTCACATTTTGCATCTGACCCTCTACCCCCAACAATTATTCTGGGAACATAGTCAATGAATTATATTCAACTAGGAAAAAATGCCCGTTTCTGAGCGGAATGAAACGGGCGCTAGCAAGGGGCCCCCTCCCTCCGTCCCTCGAAGCTACTTGCCTTGTTCGCTGTGGGCCGTTTCGGCCCTGGAGTGTCAATAGCTCCGCCCTCGACGTCATGACGTTTTGACGCGTCATGACGTTTTGACGCGAGGGCGGTGCAGACACTCCAGGGCACACCGGATATCTCGGGCGCCTCAACTTCCGTGGAGGCTTCAGAACGTTGGGGTTGCCTTTTATATATATAGATATAGATAGATAGATAGATAAGGAACCTTTTAACAATATTGTCTACCAAGTGCTAAAAATTTAGTAAATATATTCACTTACGTTTCTCAACAACCAACCAAAACCCACTGCTACTGAAAATGAGAAACTCAGACTGAGCATAAAACTGATGCATGCTCTTCAGAATATATCCAAACCTCTTGATGATACAGTACAGATCTTCCCAGCAAGAAATTCTGGAGGTAGAGACAAGGAAAAAAAAAAAAGAAAGAAAAGAAACCCAAACACTTCCACAAATCACAGCAAGAGAACAAAAAAAGTGGAAGTGACCAAAACAAAACAAGTTTGTTCCAGGAAGGAAGTTGTTAAAAACTTTATTAACAAATACACAGTCCCAAACAGTGGCGTAGCCAAGGGTGGGCTCGGGTGGGCCGAGGCCCACCCATTTTGGGCTCAGGCCCACCCAGTAGCAGCCACATCTATGATTCCCCAAGCTCCACCAGCCAAAAACTCCCAACAACTGTCCCTCCTGCATACCTTGTAAATACCAGATCTTCGCCTGCAGTGAGCAGCGACTGATACATACTGCTCGCACCAGTCACACAGCCTTCCCTCTGATGTATTCCCGCCTATGCGGAAACAGGATGTTACATCAGAGGGAAGGCTGTGGGGCCAACATGAGCAGTGTGTATTAGCTGCTGCTCGCTGTTGGTGAAAATCTGCTATTTAAAAGGTATGCAGTGGAGGGGTTGATGTTTGAGAGACCATATGGCATGCAGGTGAGAGAGGGAGAGACCAAATCACTTGTGGAGTACTTCTGCCCACCCATCTTGGGCCCAGGCCCACCCAAACTTGGGTGTCTGGCTACGCCCCTGGTCCCAAATAGAAGTAAATGAGCTACATAGATGGATCCATCACGGCCCGTGTTTCAACTTTCAAGCCTTAATCAGGAGTCCTATCATATAGTGTGTTAATCTTAACCAAAAAAAGGGTTCAGTATTATAATGAAACCACCGAAATGTGGGTGATGATGCCGTGTCTTGACAATCCAACAGCATCTTCAAAAATAATTATAACGCTGTCCCTTTTTGGGGTAAGGTTAGCGTAGCATGATGGGACTACTCATGAAGGCTAGAAAGCTGAAACACAGCTCATGTTGGGTCCATCTATATAGCTTATGTACTTCTATTTGGGACTATGTATTCGTTAATCAAGTTTTTAACAACTTTCTTCCTGGAATGAACTTGTTTTTGTTTTGGTAAACTGACATAAAGCAGAAAGCTCGACATTCACATTACCACTTCCTTTCAGGGGCCACATTTTCAATTCCATTTTAGAATGATATACACTCTGATAATATGTTTGTTTGTTTTTTTCTCTAATTTTCTGTCTGTTATATGGTGAATTTGGGGTGACCATCTGAAGCACAGAACCACACACAAAAAAAAATCGGATCTACAAGAAAGCTATGGAGGCAAATTACATAAAGAGCGAAGTTGCTTACCTATAGCAAGTGTTCTCAGAGGACAGCAGGACAGGTATTCTTAGATCGGGAGGCGGGGCTAGTGGTTGGGAGGTGGGGATGGTGCTGGGCAGACTTGTACGGTCTGTGCCAGAGCCGGTGGTGGGCGGCGGGGCTGGTGGTTGGGAGGCGGGGATAGTGCTGGACAGACTTGTACGGTCTGTGCCAGAGCCGTTGGTTGGGAGGCAGGGCTGGTGGTTGGGAGGTGAGGATAGTGCTGGGCAGACTTATACGGTCTGTGCCCTGAAGAGCACAGGTACAAATCAAAGTAGGGTATACACAAAAAGCAGCAAATATGAGTTATCTTGTTGGGCAGACTGGATGGACCGTGCAGGTCTTTTTCTGCCGTCATCTACTATGTTACTATGTTACTATGTTATCTAGGTGATGTCATTCTGACAGAGCCAAGTGTGGACACAACCCAATGCCAGTAGCCACAGGTGGGCTGACCCACCCACTTAGGGTTCAGGCCCACCCAACAGTAGCACATGTCTAGTGGTAGCTGGTAGGAATCCCAAGCTCTGCCAGCTGGACTTCTCCCTGATGGTAACGAAAACGCTACTCTCCAAGATACCGGCACATGCACATGCTCACTTTTCAGCCCATGCCTGCTGCAGACTACCAAGGTGGAGAGAAGCATTTTCCCACCAGCTGAGATATTTTTTTGGCGTGGGGGGGGGGGGGGGGGGGAGAACATTTGGTGCCCACCCACTTCTTGCCTAGGCCCACCCAAAATCTGCTGTCTGGCTACACCCTTGCCCAATGCTCTATAGATTTGAGGCAGCGGCCTCACCACATATGTGCGAGTGCCTTCCCACCCAACACGTGAGCATGGGACCCTCAGTAACATAAAATACCTAGAAAAGAATTCAACTCCCAGGGAAGGTGGGATGGTTGTAAGGATACCTGTCCCGCTGTCCTCGGAGAATACCTTGCACAGGAAAGTAACTTTGCTTTCTCCAAGGATATGCAGGACAGTGGTATCTGGGAATCCGTAGCTACCAGGCTCACCGAAAACAATAACAGTAGGACAATAGAGTCTCGCAACTGTGAGACTATCACGAACCAATCAACCTCAAATAAATAGAAACCGGTTGTGGAGGGTGCAACATGGAACTGAGTAAGACGGACCCTAGGCGGGTAGAACTGGATTCTAGACACCAAACAAATTCTGCAGGACTGTCTGACCAAACTACAGGCTTTAGTCCGCTCTAGATAGTGTAAACCCCCTGGTGGCAGAGCAAGGTATTACAATGATGGTACCAAATATGTCACAGTGTTTCCCCAAAATGACTCAACACCAACCAGGGACTTTAACAATAAAAAGAAAACATTTTTTATTATTATTTGAATTATATTTAAATGCTAATGAAATCTTACCAACTTGCAAATTTAACATATGTATTTCAATTACAGGTTTGCAACACAAATCAGTTTAGAAACATTGTGAGCATTTTCAGATAAGTATAAATATTACGTACATAAATCATTTAAGCACATTCAATTTTACAAAACACTAGATTCTTTAAACTTTCTTTTCTCCTGTCTTTCAGATTTCCAGAGACCTTCAAGGATCTCAACATGTAAGTTTTCCTCTACTCTTTTTTTCTTCTTCTTTTAGTTATCTCTCACCTATTGTTCAGGATTCCTTTACTATTTTCTCTTATGTGCACTTTTTTTTTTAAATAGTTTCAGTCACTTAGCTGTTCTCTTTGTTTTCTCTCTCTGGCTCTCTTGAACGGTGGGCGCCTTTTCTTTCAGGTGATGATCTCCAGCATCAACTTTCTTCCAGTCTTTTCCTAGTAACATGTTCTCACCAATACAGCTCCTTCCCAACTGCCAGCCTGAGCTGTTTGTCACTCACCTGAGAGTTCCATCAGCATGCGGAACACTCAGCCCATGCACACAGACTACTCAGTTTCACTGCACTGCTCACTGCCTCTACACCAGATCTAGAAGGAGCCAGGTAATCTTTTAAAATTTAACCCATAGGGTTACAATAGAAGGCCAAGATGCACTTGCAGTCTAACGTATGCAGTGCTTTTTTTGCCAGGTTGGGCATCCGGTTTCCGGAAGAATGTTGGTAGAATGATTGACTAATTAAGATGGAGCTCCAACAATACCTCAGGAAGGAGCTTAGGATGTAAGCAGAGAACTACCTGTTATGATGAAATCTAGTATAAGGCGGAGGAATAGCCTAGTGGTTGGACTTTGATCCTGGAGAGCTGGGTTTGATTCCCACTGCAGCTCCTTTTGACCTTGGGTAAGTCACTTAACCCTCCATTGCCCCAGGTACCAAAAACTTAAGATTGTGAGCCCTCTAGAGACAGAGAAATATGTGTACAGCGCTGTGTTTCAAACATATAAACGGCAAGTGACCGACTCACTCGCAAATGCGCAGTAGAGACTTCCCTCTCTGTCCCGCCCCCGCGTCAATATGTGATGACGAGGGCGGGACAGAGAGGGAAACTGCGCCGCCGAGGTTGATACCGCTCCCCCCCCACCCACCCACCCGAGGTCGCTGCTACCGTTACCCCCACACACACACACACACACCCGGCCCCGGCCCTCTGTCCGCTACTAAACTTACACATCCATTCGCCGGAACGCAGCACGCACATCAGCTGAGCTGCCGTCGGCCTTCCTTCCCTGCCTGTGTCCCGCCCTCGCTGACATTACGTCACAGGAGGGCGGGACACAGGCAGAGAAGGGCCGACAGCAGCTCAGCTGATGTGCGTGCTGCGTTCCGGCGAATGGATGTGTAAGTTTAGTAGCAGAGAGAGAGAGAGGGCCCGGGCCGGGTGGAGGGATGGCGGCGACTCCGGGGGGGGGGGAACGGTAGCGGTGGCGACCTCACGGGGAGGGGGGAGGGAGGGGGGAGGAAGGAAGGAAAACCCCAATACCAGCCCGTTTTTACGGGCTCAACGGCTAGTGTCTATAGAAATGATTAGTAGTAGTATCTGCTACTAGAGCCTGAAGCTCACTAACTCTGCAAGCTGAAGTGACCGCCACCATAAACAGGACCTTCCAGGTCAGGTACTTCAGGTGACAGGAGTCCAGTGGCTCAAAAGGAGCTTTCATCAGCTGAGTAAGGATAACATCGAGATCCCAAGACACTGTGGGAGATTCGAGAGGGGTCTTTGTCAACATCAACCCTCGCATGAAGGGAACACCTAGAGGCTGTACAGACATGGGCTTGTCCTTCACATGAGTATGATAAGCACTAATTGCAGAGAGGTGAAGTATTAGAGTTGATTTTTAAACCAGACTCAGAGAGGTGTTGGAGGTACTCAAGAAGTGTTTGTGTACGACAAGCAAGCAGATCTAGGGCCCTCCCCTCACAGCAGATGGCAAACTTTCTCCATTTAAATGGATAACACCTCTTAGTAGAAATTTTCCTGGAAGCCAGAAAAATCCTGAAGACACCCTCAGGTAGATGCAAGGAGGCTAATTCTACATTCTCAACATCCATACCATGAGGGCTAACGTCTGGAGGTTGGGATGCAGAAGAGATCCTTCGTTCTGTGTGATAAGATCAGAAAACAGTCCAATCTCCATGGATCTTCAGAGGACAGAAGTAGAGGGAACTAGATCTGTCTTGGCCAGAAAGATGCAATTAAGATCATGGTTCCCTGATCTTGCTTGAGTTTCAACAATGTCTTCCCTCTTAGAGGACTAGGATGATAAGCATTCAGCAGACCCTCCCCCAATGTAGGAGGACAGCATCTGCCATGTGACCTGAGTGTGCAGCAGAACTGAGGGACTTTGTTGCTGGGATGAGTGGCAAAGACATCCACCAAGGGAGTGCACCACACTCAGATCTTACGGGCTACGCCCATATTGAGACCACTCATGTGGTTACATGACCCTGCTCAACCTGTCTGCCAGACAGCTGTTCTTTCTCACCAGATATATGGCTCCAAATGCTATGCTATACTTGAGAGCCCCCTGCCACATCTGAACTGCTTCCTGACACAAGGGTAAGAGCCCGTACCCCGAGCACTCTACCAAAACCCTCATCCACACCCTTGTCACCTCTCGTTTATACTACTGCAATCTGCTTCTTGCTGGCCTCCCACTTAGTCACCTCTCCCCTCTCCAGTCAGTTCAAAACTCTGCTGCCCGTCTCGTCTTCCGCCAGGGTCGCTTTACTCATACTACCCCTCTCCTCAAGTCACTTCACTGGCTCCCTATCCGTTTTCGCATCCTGTTCAAACTTCTTCTACTAACCTATAAATGTACTCACTCTGCTGCTCCCCAGTATCTCTCCACACTCGTCCTTCCCTACACCCCTTCCCGTGCACTCCGCTCAATGAATAAATCCTTCTTATCTGTTCCCTTCTCCACTACTGCCAACTCCAGACTTCGCACCTTCTGTCTCGCTGCAACCTACGCCTGGAATAAACTTCCTGAGCCCCTACGCCTTGCCCCATCCTTGGCCACCTTTAAATCTAGACTGAAAGCCCACCTCTTTAACATTGCTTTTGACTCGTAACCACTCGCCTCCACCTGCCCTCCTCTCTTCCTTCCCGTACACATTAATTGATTTGATTACTTTATTTTTTGTCTATTAGATTGTAAGCTCTTTGAGCAGGGACTGTATTTCTTCTATGTTTGTGCAGCGCTGCGTACGCCTTGTAGCGCTATAGAAATGCTAAATAGTAGTAGGAGTAGTACCCCCTGCTTATGTAATACATTGCAACCTGACTGTCCATTTGAATTAGAATAATTTGATTCATTAGCCAATCTCTGAAAGCCTTTAGAGTGTGCCAAACCACCTGCAGTTCCAGGAGATTGATGTGAAGAGACTGCTCCTGGCACCTATATGTGGGTACAGTGGGTTTCTGGTAGATTTTGGAGGGCTCACAGTTTCCTGCACAAGTGTAACAGGTAGTGGGTGTATGGGCCTGGGTCCACCTGTCTGAAGTGAACTAAACTACTCCAGGGAGCTGCATGCTGCTGTCATGGACCCGAGTATGACTTCTGAGGCTGGCATAGAGGCTGCCAAGGAATGTTCTTCAACACACTTTTTGGGGGTGGGAGTTAGTGACCACTGGGGGAGTAAGGGGAGGTGATCCCTGATTCCCTCCAGTGGTCATCTGGTGCACCTTTTTGTGCCTTATTCGTAAAACAGGTCTAGTTCAAAATGTCCAAGTTTTAGTGCTGGATGTTTTTGCTTCGTTCCATTATGGCTCAAAGACGTCCAAATCTTAGGAACGCCCAAGTCCCACCTTGAACACACCTCCAATACGCCCCCTTGAGATTTGGACATCTTTTCAACGGACTTCTGAGAAAGATGTCCCAAATGCAGTTTTGATTATACCGATTTGGACGTTTCTGTGAGATGGACATCCAAATGCCGATTTATGTCACTTTTTGGACGTCCATCTCTTTCGAAAATGAGCCTGCATGTGTTTTATCTATGAAAAGGTGTACCTCAAACTAAGACTACATTAGATTAGGACAAGCTCTATCATAAGAACAAAAAACTGAACGTTCTTGTTGCTTTGCCCGGTTAAATAAAATGGTGCCGGCCCTCATCTGAACCCCACCTTTCAGGCTTCAAACCTCCCTTGCTCTGATGTTTCCAGTGGAATGTTCTAATTGCAGAGGATTTGTTATAAACTGTTAAAATGCTGTCCAATGTGGGTGTTAGTTGGAGATCTGTATAGTATTACTGCCCTTTCCTTAACTAATATAATCTACTAGTAAAAAAGGCCCGTTTCCGAAACCAATGAAACGGGCGCTAGCATGTGGTTTTTTTTGTGTGTGTGTGTATGTGTCACAGAGTTATTTTGTGTGTGTGTGAGGGTGCGGTGTGTGTGCAGGTTGTTGATGTGTGTCTTTTTTTTGTTTTGTTTTGTTTTTTGCTTGGGGGTTGGGGGATGTGCTGTGCTGTGCTGGCAAAATTGGTTGGATTGGTGTGTGGCTTTGAGGGTGTGTTTCTGTTGTATTGTGTGTGTGTGGTTTTGTCTGTCAAGGAGGTTTGTGGAGGGGGGTCTTTCTGTTGGTGAAATGTAAATGTGGTTGTAGGGGGGGGGGGGTCAGCCTTTGTTGAGTGTTGTTTTTTTTTTCCATGTTTTTTTTTTGTGTTGTGCTGAGGCAGCAGTGTTGTTTTAGATGGGCGGAAGGTTGAGGAGCACGTTCTTTGTCTGTCGGTATTTTTTGGCCGTTTCAGGGCTGCTGTAGGGGAATTCTGGAAGAGAAATGTGCTGTTGGAAGCAGCGCCATCTTTTTCCATTGGGCTGGGGTTCTGGGCATCCTGGAGGTGGGTGACGGCTTGCCTGAGGACGGGGATGGTTGTTTTAAGTTGGCGGAAGGGAGAAGAGCACGGTCTCGGGCCGTCGGGGGGTGATCCGGTATGTTTGGTCCATTTCAGGCCGGCTGCAGGGGAATGCTGGAACATTTATGCGCTGCAGGAATCAGCGCCGTCTTTTTCCGGGTGCTCGGGGAATCCCCGAGGTGGGAGACAGCTTGCCTGAGGCTGGGGATGGTTGGGCACGTCCTTGGCCGCGTCGGCAAAAGGGGAAGAGGAAGGGGGTGGGGAGTTACCTGCAGCCGCCTGAGAAACCATGTATTCTTTGTATTATTAGTTTGCATTTCTGTTGAAGAAAGAGTGGATGCCTTTCGAATGATGGAGATGGTGCGTCAGTGTGCGGTTGTTTCGTTAGTTTGCCAGCCAGTCTCCAGTGATTCCTAGGCAGGGAAGGAGTACTCCTCCCCCTTCCTTGGTCGCTGTTTGCTGCTGGCTGGGTCGCGGGTAATCCTTCCAGCTGGGCCGCAGCTTGTTCTGTTCGCCCACATCCCAGATGGTGACGGGCACGTTGTTTTCCGGCTCCTCTGACTCCATGTCAAGCGATCCCAAATATAGTCTGTGCTATAGGCCCTCTGGCACTCTTCAGTACTGGCATTAGGCATTTAAAAATTTCTCCCCCCACCCCCGGTCTATTTTTGCACATACCCACAGCAGGAATATTCTTCTCTCGTTCCAGCGGTGGTTCTGTGCTCTCCGTGCTGCACAGATAATGAGCCATTGTGCTGGGGAATGCTCCTCCCTTATTGTCACGTAGTTTCCTCTGATTGGTCCGTCTTACGTTGCCTAGTGTTGCCTGGGAACGGTGTTGTGATGGTCCTTTGTGTTTCAGAATGTTGAGGGTGTTTTTTCTGATTGGTCCGTCATGCGAGGGCGGGGCAGAGAGACATGGTCAGTGTTCTGGCTTCACCACCATGAATCCATAAACCCTTCAGTGAGTGACAGAGTGACTTCAGAACGTTGAGGGTGAGTTTTATTATAGTAGATAACTCACCTGGTTAAATTCATCTCAGCATGGCTTCACTGTTTTTAACATAAAGCCTCTAATTTGATTTTTTTTTCCTCTGCAAGTCTTATCCAACTTGACTAAGTTCCAGTAAGCAGTCTGTTCTGAGTACATATGGTACGCACCATAAAAATGAGAACGTTTTCTTCTCAATGCACGTGGCATAATGCCTACTATGAACGTACTCATTTTTGTACTTGTGTCCCACCTAAATGGTCTGCTATAGAATTTCAAGTGTCGTGAAAGTATTCATGTACTTTGCCATAGACACAGTTTTGGTGATTTGCAAGATTATAAAATATTAATTTACACACAAAGTAACCTACAGTAGGTTACTTTACACCTATTCTCAAGCAAGTGCTTGTAACATGGAGGAGTGGCCAAGTAGTTAGAGCACGGGTCTTGCAATCCAGAGGTGGCTGGTTCAAATCCCACTGCTGCTCCTTGTGATCTTGGGCAAGTCATTTAACCCTCCATTGCCTCAGGTATAAACTTAGATTGTGAGCCCTCCTGGGACAGAGAAATATCCAGTGTACCTGAGTGTAACTCACCTTGAGCTACTACTGAAAAAGGTGTGAGCAAAAAATCTAAATAAATAACAACAACATAGGCATGATTTCTGCTACTTAATACCTGTGCATCTTTATAAAACAGAGCCTAAGGATGCATCTATTTCCCTCTTAATCTAGGCACGCCCTTATAAAATTGCCCTCTCTGTACTGATGCTGCCTGTGCTATTAAAACACAGTCTGTAAAAAGGGAACTTAAGGTCAGGTATACATATAAAGTAGTGCATATGCGTTTAGCTTGTTGGGTAGACTGGATGGACCGTACAGGTCTTTATCTGCCATCACCTACTATGTTACTATGTATGTTAGATTGTGGAATTTGAGGCCCTGCCCAGACCAGCTTCTTCTACTGCACAGATGGCACCAAGGTTCTCTCCCTTTCTCCATCAGGCAGCCAGAGCCCCTATTAGACACCTACCCCCAGGATCTATATATGGCGCCCAGATTTGGATAACACGCCAATCATCAATAATTGGATGCGAACAACCAATTATTGATGTTAACTGGCACCAATTAAAATTTGAAATTGGTTAAAAAAAAAAAAAAAGCAAGAGAAAAGTGAAAAAAAAAAATAATCCAGTCTAAATAATCTTAAAGAAAAAAAAATGGGATTGACCAAAACAAGAAAATTCTTGTAACTGTAAGGTTATCAATAGAAATTGAGTGGACTAACACGGCTACCACACTTCACTACTTGTAACTGTAGCAAATCTCAAAAGATTTCAATAGGCAAAAATCTGTCCTTTATTGTAGAAACATTCTTATCATGCTGACAAGTGTTGTTTGAAGAAGTATATTTTTGATATGAATTTTTCTACAAAAAAGGACCCAACTTGGGTGCCAGCATTTATGCCAGTTTTCAGTCGGCGCTAAGCGGTACTCTATAAAAGGAGTATGCCCTTGATTGAATAGTGCTTAGAACAGATCTTTTCTGCTGCCCATTTTTGAATGCATTTATAGAATCCAGCCCTAAGTGCGCGCATGATTTATAAAATAGCATCACTTACATGCATCATAGCCAATAATTGGCAACAACTCACATAAGTGCTAAGAGCTACTCTATGAAAGTACATGCTGAAGTCATTTAGCATGATGGGGGCGTACGTGCAGATGGAACACTGGCATGTCATCAAGCGACACAAGCAATTTACAGAATACTATCAGCTGCATGCACTGCACAATGTACTTAAGCCCACAAGCTTCCAGCCATTGAGTTTCCATAAGTGGGCACTAGAGAATGACACAGGGATAAAATTTGTCCCCGTGGGTTCTGTCTACATCCCCACCCCCGTCTCCATCCCCATCCCGTCCCCGCAGGCCCCGTTTCTGTCCCGTCCCGGTGGGCTCTGTTCTCATCTGCAGAAGCCTCGAACACTTATGATTTTATATTTAAATCTTTGTATTAAAGTATAAAAAGGAACAATATGTTGTGCAACTGTTGTGTATAAATTACAAATAGAAAGCAATAATAACAATGAGCAACTATAATAAACCTTCCCACCAACACCACCACCCTCAACCCTTCCAACAATAGCTAACTTCTACTACCCCAAGGAATCCTAATCCACCCTGTTAAAATGTCCAGGGGTGCAAAATACAAGCCGTTCTGTATGTTCTAGAGGGGAGAAGTATGCCCTATGAAGCATTCTTATGATTTTTTAATCTGTGGATAATTAAGAAGTCATCAACAATCTCGGGATTCAGTCTAGCTCTCCTGTCTTCCACAGTCCCTCCTGGAATAGAAGATGTCTTCTTAGAAGATGTGCTGGTAGCAGGATGTACAGGATCCCCCCATGCAAATTTTGCTAGCTGTGGCCAGCATGTTTGCTTGTTTCTCAAAAAAAAAAAAATATATATATATATATATTGTCATCTGCATTCAAGAAACAATAAATAACAATACATCAACAGGCTTCAAAGCAGAAAGCGACACAGGGACAAAGTTTGTCCTCATCCCCGCCCCGTGGGATCTGACCCCCGTTCCCACCCTGTCCCCGCGGGCTCTGTCTCCATCCCCACGGTTACCGCGAGTCTCCGTTCCCATGTCATTCTCTATTGGGCACACCAGTGTAGCCTGAAGCTAGTATTCCTATAATGGCTTAGGTACAGCTAAATACAGTTAATAGAACTGCTAATCGGCACACCATCTTCGCACCCAAGATACAGAACTGCCCCTAGACAGAAGCTAACATTTACATGTCCTTGGCATTTACGTATGTATGTATGTATGAAAATATGATACAAATGCCAAAAGTCCAGCTAATACTCTCAACTTACATAACAGGTATTTGCAAGGGGGGGTATACACATGGGTGGGGCTCAAACTTACAGTATCTGTAAATTATGCACATATCAAACACATTTAGGGGGGATTCTATATACGGCACCTAAAAAATCTGTGCGGAAAACATTTGCGCCTCAGCCTATTCTATAAGTGGTGCCCAGATTTAGGCGCGGTATACAGACTACGCTTCGTTGGTATCACAGTGCCTAAAACTATGTGCCTCCATTTGCAGCAAAGAAAACTTGGCATAAATCCTGGTGCATGGATTTAGGAGCAGAGGGCCACATTCTATAACGACGTGTAAACTCCAGAACGCCCACGAAACACCCCTACCCCCGCCTATAACCACGCCCCTTTTAGTCTGCACACGTTAAAAGTTAGATGCAGTGCGTTACAGAACACGCGTAGCGAGTTGCGCGCTTAAATTCTAATTATTGCTAATTATTGCTTAAGTGCTGTTATCAACGCCAATTAGCTTAAGCCAATTAAGTTACGTGCACTGTTATAGAATCCAACTGCATTTCAGCGCAGATCTCTAGGCTTACTATATAGAATCTCAGGGTTAAGGTGTGAGCACTTACACCAACTCTGTGGCTGGCATAAGAGCATGTACCTTTTGGGCTCATATATACCTTGCTACGCTAGTATTGTATAAAGGAAAGCAGGCACCTATGTTCCTTTAGAGAACCGGCTCCTACCAGGTGCCTTGTTATAGAACTGCCCTGATTAAGGGCCGCATAGACTGTGGAGCACCGAGACAAAGAGAGGATCCACACGCCATCAGTAAGAGGCAATGGAATGGTTATAAATCAAATGCAACGAACTGGGAGCCTGAGGCTATATCTTTTTATTACCTGGATATCTCAGAGAATAAATCAGAAACGATCAGCTTGGGGAGCAGAAATGTGAAATACATTGAATCCAGGTATACTAGTTAATTTATACTGAGAACATCAGACACATCAAAGACAGGCATGGCAGAAGCTTCACCACCTGAGCAAATACTGTTTTGATTTACCCGACAGGTTATTTCATACAGGAAATAAAAATACACAGATCAACCAGAATGTTAAAAAAAAGACAGACATAACCAGTGTCTAAATAAATAGAGAGCAAACTTTTTTTTTTAACTAGTCAATGGGCATTTTTCTTGCTTTCTATTGATTTTTTTAATTAAAAAAATATATATTATTCTGTCATATTCTTGCACATGCTCTCTGCCAGGAAACAATGCACCAGGTCTGACAGCATCACAGTATTGAATGCACACGGTGATTAATAGTCTCACGCATTTATCAGTCTCTTCAGACACAAATTATAGTGAAAACAACAAAGGCGCTCCAAAAATACAGAAAACTGTTTATCACTGAGCATGGAAAGCAAGGCCTCAGCCATGAGTGGCCTTGTGCACTGCTCTATCCCAACTTTTATTTTTGTTTCTTTGTTTTAAATAACAAGCTTGCAAACGTGCTAGAAACAGGTTCAAATTTGGCAGCAGATTACTGCAGCAGTATACACAAGTAAATACACACTTTAAACCCTTGTTCCTGACCTGCCGAGTCTCCTTTCATGGGTCACCTCCCACTGGGTAGCCTCTCCTTCCATCTGCAACAGGACATGCATTAAATATGGCATCTCCTTCTGCCGCACGACCAGTCTCACAATAAGATCAGTGGCCTAGTGGTTAGGGTGGTGGACTTTGGTCCTGAGGAACTGAGTTCGATTCCCACTTCAGGCACAGGCAGCTCCTTGTGATTCTGGGCAAGTCACTTAACCCTCCATTGCCCCATGTAAGCCGCACTGAGCCTGCCATGAGTGGGAAAGCGCAGGGTACAAATGTAACAAAAATAAAATAGATACTATTGGAGATTCTACATGGAATGTTGCTACTATTGGAGATTCTACATGGAATGTTGCTATTCCACTAGCAACATTCCATGTAGAAGGCTACGCAGGCTTCTGTTTCTGTGAGTCTGACATCCTGCACATAAGTGCAGGACGTCAGACTCACAGAAGCAGAAGCCTGCACGGCCACATTGGTGATCTGCAAGGGCCAACTTCTACTGGAATAGCAACATTCCATGTAGAATCTCAAATAGTGGAGGAGTGGCCTAGTGGTTAGAGTGGTGGACTTTGGTCCTGGGGAACTGATGATCTGAGTTCGATTCCCACTTCAGGCACAGGCAGCTCCTTGTGACTCTGGGCAAGTCACTTAACCCTCCATTGCCCCATGTAAGCCGCAATGAGCCTGCCATGAGTGGGAAAGCGCAGGGTACAAATGTAACAAAAATAAATAAAATCTCACAGCTCTTATCACAAGACTGTATGGCAGCAGCAGGAGACGTTTTCTTAAGGTATCTCCTGCTGCCTGAGGGGAAGGTGGTTTGTGGGTGCAGCAACCGAGGTCTGTCGGGGTACAGCCAGGAGGTGGAGGGGGTGTGACTGGGCACAGCTTAAATTTCCCCTTGGCAGCTCTCTTACCCCCCTTTATCCAAATCAGTTTCTATGCTGATGTTTGTATTCTTGGTATCTTCCTGAAATCAACAGCGTTTTTCTTTTTTTTGCTACATTTGTATCCCGCGCTTTCCCACTCATGGCAGGCTCAATGCGGCTTACATGGGGCAATGGAGGGTTAAGTGACTTGCCCAGAGTCACAAGGAGCTGCCTGTGGCTGAAGTGGAAATCGAACTCAGTTCCTCAGTACCAAAGTCCACTACCCTAACCACTAGGCCACTCCTCCACTCCACTCCATTTGATATTTAATATTCCATTTCTCTCGGGAATGTTCTAGTTCAAGGCTTATCACAACTACATATCATTACAGAAACAGTATATATATATATGCTACATGTTAAGCTCCTTTCCTTAAGGAAGCACAGATATGCATACATAAGCTTACCTCCTTAACTACACTGTTGCTTTTCTTCATCATGTTGTATTGTTCATAAGCTAATATAGGTTTCTTCTATGACAGAACTTCCCAATCGCTGGTCCGCGGACCAGTACTAGTCCCCAAACCTTTTTTGCTGATCCACACAAAGCGCACCTTTAGCAGCAGTTGGTGGGGATCCCAAACCCTGCCAGCTGAAGACCTTCTCCCAAAAGACACCCGGTATGGGAGGCTAAGCCTCCCCAGCCTGAAACAAAACCTTTCCCACCTCCCTCCTGCTGCCACTGCTACTTCCGACCAGCAGCAGCAAACCAACAAGCCGGCGTGGGGCCGCAGTGTTCAGGCGCATACTGTCGGCTCTGCCGGCCCTCTGCCCCCTCTGACATCAATTCCTGTTCTGGGACAGGGGACCAGCAGAATGGATAGCTCATGACTGAACACTGCGGCCCTGCGCCTTGCTTGTTGCTTTGCCGCAGCAGCTGCAACAGGGAACAGAAGATACTGAAGGTGTCCCAGGAAGGAAAAGACACCAGATGGAAGAGAAGGAGATGGATGCTGACTTGAAAGGGGGCAAGAAATGATGGCTAGAAGAGGGGAGAAAAGACGAGTGGAAGGATGGGAAGAGAAAGAGGGGAGACGTAGGATGAAACGAAGAGGAAGAGGGGGAGGCACTTGATTTAAATGGGGAGATGGGGGGGAACACTGGATGGATGGGGGAGAGGACAGAGTTAAGAGAAAGCCTGGGGAATAAGAGGAAGGGGAATGGGAGGGCTTGGGATGAGAAGAAACAGATGGAAAACTGCAGGTAGATGCAGTAAAAGAGGGAAATTGATGACTGTATAGTAAGAATTTATGAAGGAGAAAAATACATGAAAGAATGCTGAGAGGAAAAAAAAACAAATGTTAAGAGATGGAAGTAGTGGAGGAGGTGAAGACAGGAGAGAGAAAAATGACAAAATGAACATGAAACACTCGCAAAAGAGTTAACAGAAGATAGAGGAAAGCAGAAAGCAGAGAGTGGGACCAAATGATTAGAAAAACTAAATGGCCAGACAACAGTCCTTCATTGGCTCTCACTGGCCCTAAGTTTCAGCTATGCTTCCTTGTTCTGTTTCCTCGTCATACCAGCTCTCCTGTGGTGTCCCTCAGAGCTCAATTTTGCTTCCTTTATTATTTTAATACGTTTCTTAGTCAATTAGCTGCAAGGATACAAGATATTAGTATAAATACTAATTCCCTTACTCATTATACGGATCCTAAGAGTCCAGACATTATCCCACACCATTTATTGAATTTACTCCATCGTGCATGACAACAGATAAAAACCCACATGGTCCATCCAGTCTGCCCAACAAGACAGCTAGAGCCACACCCACCATGCTGATCAAATACCAACATCACAAATAGCGCAGTCACGCAATCAAGGAACAGTGGTTTTATAATTTTGGTTACAGCATAGCCACATTCATTGTCAGTACTTGATTAAACCAGCAATCCAAGAGTGTTGCAAACTGGCAAAGTTTTTACTTGCTATCAACTTTAAGGTCTTATCCCCTCTCCTTCTGAGATGCACTCACAGCATTCAATATGTGATATAAAATATGCATACTTGTTCTTGATCTGTCCTTGCTATTTTTGGGTCACAGACCAGCACTGGTCTTGCATCTCAGCCTCGGGAGTTGGCATCAAAGCCTACTCCAGCCCATCCAAATCTGTCTTTCCATAACCAGGACACAGACCATAGACATCTGCCCTGTTTTGCCATATTTGGGACACAGACTATAAGGGTTAAGGGTGATGCCTTTTTGTGGTACAACCAGAACGATTTACATTTATTATACGCATGTACTTTTTCTGTCCCTAGTAGGCTCACAATGTAAGTTTTTAACCATGGGCAATGGAGGGTTATATGACTTGCCCAGAGTCACAATGAGGTACAGCAGGAATCAAACCCAGCTCCCCAGGTTCTCAGCCCAAATTAGACACCATTGAACCCAGAGGACTGAATAAGTCTATAAATTGGTCCGTTTTTTTATTGAATGGAGTTTTTTCATCAAATGTCATTTTTTATTGAAAGGAGTTTTCTGTTAAATGTCACTTTTCAGTTGCCATGGATTGTTACGTAAGCACGTAATGACATCATGGGGTGGTTCCCTTTTGGGTACCTTTAAATATTCTAGGCGCCATTTTGTCAGCCGGGCTGCCGGCTTGACACGCCGATAGACGATAGCTTTCCAGGTACTGGGATGTAGCATTTTCTACACATTGACTTTTCAGTTGTTAACAAGTTATCTGACAAAGGTTGTTTTTTTTACTGTTTGCGGTTTTCAGGGATTTTTGGTGAGGACTCTTGAAAAAGCCAGTGTGAAACGGGTCCGTCGGGACTTCACCCTGGGAAAGAGCAGCAACGTAACAGCCCATAGCTTACAGCACGGCACAGATAAGTTGCAATTCAATTTGTCATTTGCTGATAACTTTTTGAAGTGAAATAAGAAAGGTTTTTCAGCTTAAGATTATTTTTTTACCATATTGCTCCAGTACACCGTACAGTTTCAGGTAATATACCCAGTAGAGCAACGGAAGTATGAAATTTGTTAAGATGATTTCAATGTGTTTTTGAATCATGTTTAGTTCTGTTTCTCAGCCCAATGTGCCAACCATTAGGCTACTCCTCCACTCCATCCGGCACTGTACATTAACTGGATGGGCATAGAACTCCACCTGCCCAGTTAATGCATAATACTACCATTTATTAGAGTGTGGTAAGTGCATCTGCATTACTGCACATTAGGTGTGTGACAAAAAAAAAAAAATGTATTGTCTCTGCTTTAACTACACAGGCAAATGCTGAAGACCCCCAACAATTAATGAAGAAGCTTTACAATTACCACACAGTAGTTACCTCATTTCAGACAAAGTGCCCCTTAATGTATAAAGGTGATTTTTAATTTATAGCAGGAAATCCTTGGCTCCAAGAAGGAGTTAAAGCAGTTGCTCAGTGAGTCAGACAAATTAATTCATAGTCCATCAATAACTTTGTTCTTAATCATATCAACATATTTATTTATAATATTTTACAGAGCATTTCACGCCGTCAACATTTCTGCTCCCTCGCCGCCAGTGGCATCATGGGAGATATGCAGATCCTCCAGCATCTCTGCCAGGCTGACTCGAGGTGCGCCGTCATCATCTGTGTCACTCTCCACTGGGCAGCTGGTATCTAAACAACGAGAAGAAAATCTGCTCAAGGATGGGACTTTTTCCTGCAATAGTTAAACCATCTGCCAGGAGTTCCTTTGTCTACAGGTATTGACGTCAATTGTTCCCACTCGTTATGTTTTATCCAGGCCTTTCCAGCACACACAACTTGTTTTCATTTCACAATAAAAGTATTAATTCATCAGCTAAGAGAATCACTTTTCAATTAACTTTCAGCTACCTAGAGTTAGCCTGGTGGAGTAGTAGCCTCTCCACTCTCATCTCTCCCTACATTCCTCCCCTTAAACTCCGCTCACTGGACAAATCTCTCGTCGCCCCCCCCCCCCCCTTCTCCTCCACTGCTAACTCCAGGCTTCGTTCCTTTTCCCTCGCGGCACCTTATGCCTGGAATAGACTTCCTGAGCCTGTACGCCTAGCTCTGTCTCTACCTGTTTTCAAATCTATGCTAAAAACCCACCTTTTCACCACTGCTTTTGGCTCCTAGCCACCACTCAATTGCCTCTCCTTGTTCCTTCTCACCCTGTACTTCCCTCACCCTTAATTGTCTTGTCTGTCTGTATTATTTTAGATTGTAAGCTCTATAGAGCAGGGACTGTCTCTCTATGTCAGGTGTTCAGCGCTGCATGCGTCTGATAGCGCTATACAAATGTTAATAATAATAATAATAATAATAATGGTTAGTGGGAGAACTGTGCTCCTCCATGCACAAGATCCAGATTAGATTCCTGGCTCAGGTCTTCTACTCCAAAGGTTGGCCAGATGTGCTGCTGAGGCAGCATTTACAGCGTCTGGGAGGGAGTCACAGCCATTGCGCAACAGCAACAGGCCAACCAAATTTCAGTTTCAGCACCAAAACCGGCCCAAAATCCATATTCAACTTGGCTTCAGTTTGGGCTGAAAATGCCAGTGCATTTTCAGCTGAAACGAAAAGTTCAGGCTGTGTCCCTCATGGAGACGTCATGTTCATCCCTCCATCTCTCCCTGAACAGGAAAAGCCATCCCTCCTTCATCCCCCCCACAACAGGAGGAGCCCCCTTCTGGGCCTACCTTAAACTTTGGTGGTCTAGTGGCCTAACTGGGACAGGAGCAATCCCCAGTCGCTCCTAGCTCTCCTGTCTCCGCCACCAAAGTGGCTGCTGAAACATTCAGCGGCAGTCTCGCAAGACTATCGCTGAAGATCACAGCACCCATTTTCTGACTGCAGCTGGCGTAAGGAGGGAGGGGAGGCAGGCTGGCTGTATCTGGTTGTTGCCAAAACAGAGTGGCAAAATGCGGCCACAGATTCAGTTTTGAAAAACTGAAAATCCTGGTTTTGGTCAGACTCTACACCTAGTAGCCAGGTTTAAGGCAAAGAACTGCAGTTTTTCAGAAGGGGCCCTGGGGTATGACACACTGCAAGGACTGGATTAATGTAAAAAGCGGAGAAAGCAAAAAATGTAAAAAAATAAGGTAAAAATAATCCCACGGTAGTTAGGAATAAAAGTGCATGATGTCACATCTCATTCCTGGTTCTGATCAAAAGGCAAGCCCAAAAGGAGCAACAGAAGAACTGCCAAGTCAAAAAATTAAACAAATCACTTCTGTACATTAATATTCTATAAACTACTTAAACACATATTTATGTGCCGTTATGTTTCTCTGTTTTATGATCCAGATATCAAAAGCTGATAAGTAAGCAAAGTCACACTTACCATTATTATCTCAGACTTTAAAAAGCCTCTCCCACCATAAAACAGGTGCACAACTGATGTTGAGTATTTGCCAAACAGAACAGTTTATGGTTCTTTTATAAATTACTGCACAGCTCAGTACTGCACAGTAATAGCTTATAAAATCAGATACAGCTCAACCTCATTATAAAGCAGTGCTTGGGGTCCAAAGAATCACATCACGGTATAAGCGGATCATGTTAGAAATTTCAACATATCTATTCAACCAATGAGGAGAATTGTGAAACTGAAAGCAAAACTGCAGGACCTTTTGTGTTTCAAGAAATTTAAGTCCCGTTTGCAAACTTGCAAGCGCCTCCGAGATCTTTGTTTCCTCATCCAAATCTTTTTCTGTTGCATACAAATCACGATTTTCACCAGTAATGTTATCTATTATCTCTGGATCCGTCATGTGGCCCTATCAACGAATGCTTCCAGCACTCTTTCTGCATCAGTCATGTCATTTTCCGTGAGGCCTCAGAAGTGTATCTTTCCAAGAAATTTCCAGGACTATACTTGCACTAGTTACATTTCTCCAATATTTGGAAATGCAAATTTTTGTGATCACATCCCAGGCTTCACCGACGATGTGAAAAAAACCTTTTTAGGTTTAGCTTCTTTTAAAAATGCAGTGAGTGAATCCTCACTCGTGCTTATTCGCTGTATCAGCATCTTTCTGAAGTTTTGCTAAACTAATGGGGAAAAGGCACATATTCATATGGGTGAAGCACAGATTAAACTGTATAACAGTTCCTTACCCTCCATTGCTGTAATTATGTAGATATGAGGCATCTATTTGCACATCTTCCAAGGCCCTAAGCCATGTCTGCTGTGGGCAAGGGAGAATGCAGAACAGAGAGAAATGTATAGTCTAGGCACTGTCTATATGTACCAGCTGGTTTGCACCACGTTGGTATCCAGTGCAAGACAACACACCTCTCTACCCACTTGGGTTTGAGGGACGTCAGATTTGATCCTATCAGCGTCTCCTGTCAATCAAATCGGAAGCCACGCTTTCATCGCATTATAAGCGGTTTCACATTGTAACGGATCACGTTATAAAGAGGTTGAGCTGTATAATTATTTAATATGCTTCAGCACAAAGCACATTTTTACAGGACTGACCCCAGCTTCTTACACCACACACGAACATCAGCTTCGTGCTTCCCTATGGTACAGGGAGGAAGTACAGACCAGAGATGCTTCAACAAATTAGTAACAGCTATGACCGACCCTGTTACTGTCAGGCAGTCTGTCAAATAATATTCAAAAATGAAGTTGTAGAAAAGACAATATATAAAGAAAACTTCAAAACCCCAAGTATTTGCCAAAGAGAGCATTTCAAGATGTTAATAGATTAAAAACTACTTACCCCTGTAAATATTGACATTCTTTCTAATTGCTTCATCTTCTTCAAGATCCTCAAGGAAATCCTGGTACTGCCTATAACAGAGTAAAATCTTATATGATTATAAATTTACCTTCTCTGTCAGTCAGACTGTCATAGTAACATAGTAGATAACAGCAGAAAAAGACCTGCACGGTCCATCCAGTCTGCCCAACAAGACAACTCATATGTGCTACTTTTTGTGTATACCCTACTTTGATTTGTACCTGTGCTCTTCAGGGCACAGACCGTGTAAGTCTGCCCAGCACTATCCCCGCCTTCCAACCACCAGCCCCGCCTCCCAACCACCGGCTCTGGCATAGATCGTATAAGTCTGCCAGCACTATCCCCGCCTCCCAACCACCGGCTCTGGCATAGATCGTATAAATCTGCCCAGCACTATCCCCGTCTCCCACCACCAGCTCTGGCACAGACCGTATAAATCTGCCCAGCACTATCCCCGCCTCCCAACCACCAGCCCCGCCTCCCGATCTCGACTAAGCTCCTGAGGATCCATTCCTTCTGCACAGGATTCCTTTATGCTTATCCCACGCATGTTTGAATTCCGTTACCGTTTTCATTTCCACCACATCTTGCAACCCAATTCCCTGGAGGAAAAGCCTATAGTCTGCTATTGAGGCAGACATGGGGAAGCCACTGCTTGCCCTGGGATTGGTAACATGGAATCTTGCTACTATTTGGGTTTCTGCCAGGTGAATGTAACCTGGATTGGTTACTGTTAGGATACTAGACTAGATGGACCATTGGTCTGACCCAGTACAGCTATTCTTATGTTCAGCAATTTCAGTCATGTTTTCCCAGAAACAATCGCATACAGTTACCACAGTTTCTCCCATTCTAGATCCTTCCCCTGTACTCTGGCAGCTAATTTCTCCATAGTCGTGATTTGTCTAACCTTATTTAACCACATCTCAACCATCGGCGCCTTTGCAGTTTTCCAGTTAGTCACAATGACCGTACATGTTGCCAATATCCCAAAATTATTAAGAATGCTTATCTAATTTCCATCCTTGAAATTATACAAGCTGAGGAAGTTGTGAGAGGGAAAAAAAAAGACTAAGCATATGTGGTGGGAACGTCCCAAGAACAAAACGTTTCAGGAAAGAATTTCGAGGGAGACTCAAACAATAATATGTAACATTCAGGAGTAACTTAATGTAACTGTTATTATTAAGATATTTCATTTGTAATTAGGAACGATACCTCTCATCATCCGTATCCATGTCTTGTCTATCCCTGTCAAGCTCCTTAAGCTTCCAATTCCTGCGCCGCTGTCGCTTGGTGCGATCAAAGATTTTTTTGATCAACACCTACACATTAAAAAAACAAAACTGTAATAATTTTCTTCCTTTTGGGTCACTTCCACAAACCACCATCTGGTTTCCTCACTTCCAAACACATAAGGAAATGTTTAAACACGGTGACATTTTGCTTCATGCTCTTCCAAGTAATATTTGGTCACATGGGAGAAGAGGAGTTAAATAACGCAAGCTTTCTAATAAAACAGTCACACTTACCACATCAGGAAGAAAATGAGGTTTCATTTTGTTCACAAACTCATCATTCAGATTGCAATTGGCCAAATCAAACCTAAAATTAAAAGCCATGGAACACAGCTTAAAGACTTTTCATGATTTATTCAGGAAAAAAATATCCTACAAGTAGGTGATCCTAATACACGTCAGGGTGGGCGACCGATCTTATAAGAACACATGTCCTCAACCCAGTCCTTGGAACACAGCCTATCAGGTTTCAGATACCCACAGTGAATATGCATGAGTAACATAGTAACATAGTAGATGACGGCAGAAAAAGACCTGCAGGTCCATCCAGTCTGCCCAACAAGATAACTCATATGCGCTAATTTTGTGTACACCCTAATTTTGTGTACACCCTATGTTCTTCAGGGCACAGACCGTATAAGTCTGCCCAGCACTATCCCCACCTCCCACCACTGGCTCTGGCACAGATCGTATAACTCTGCCCAGCACTATCCCTGGTACAAAATAAGTACCTGAACACATGTAAACCGCCCCGAATGCAGTTGCAAAAACCCCAGAAAGAAGGCACATCAAGTCCAATTTCCCCCATCTGTGCCACCACACCAGCCACATCTCTCCCCTGTCAGTGGGGCTCCGCACAACCAACAGAGCACACCACCAACCAGCCACTGCAGCACCCACAGCAGCCGCGGCCCGCCAAGACACAAGCAGCCGGCCAAGCTTGCACCAACCTCCGATGTCTCTCCTCAGGCCGCTGCCACTGAACACAGCCCGCCCGCCGGCATGGTGACTGCCAGCCCAAGAGACCAAAGGTCATGGCCAGCGGTCCACCGGGCAACACAGTTACAGCTCCCGCCACCCCACTCAGAAACCGAAGGTCATGGCCAGTGGTCCATCAGGCAACACAGATGCCGCTCCCGCCACTCCACTCAGCGGCAAAAGGGATACATTTGAATACATTGGAGACCATGCATGCAAATGTATCTCGGGCATATTCATTGTGGATATCTTAAAAATCTGACTGCCTTGGGAATCTCCGTTATAGAAGGAAAGCCAATGAAGATCACAGTGGGTCACAATAAATTTGCTAGGCCTTGGGAGAGCTCCATTCCCCATGTATTCATGTTACCTACACTAACCACCTCCCCATTCATGTTACCTACACTAACCACCTCCCCATTCATGTTACCTACACTGACTACATAGTTTGTTACCTTTAGATTGTAAGCTCTCTTGAGCAGGGACTGTCCTTCCCCATGTTTAAACTTGTACAGGGCTGCGTAACCCTGGCAGCGCTATAGAAATGCTAAGTAGTAGTAGTAGTAATGTATTCTAGAGCTTGCACATGTAAGTCAAATCAGCAAGTGCTATTAAATGTTCCTTCTTTTTGGATAGTTAAGGGCGACAAGATGCAGGCAAGAGCTTTTTCAGCTGTTGTGGTAGAAAATGCCCAGCTCAAAATAACCCTACAACGCTCTGGGGGGATGACCAATTTGATCTCTATCAGACGGAAACTTAAAGCGTAGCCTTGTCAGTCTGATGTAACAGAGCTGACAGACAAATGACATCCTATAGACTATCAATGTATTAAGGCATGAACTATCATCATTCCCTTAGTCACGCTCTGTCCTTTCACTTTTCAATACTTTTATCTTTGTATCCCATTCCTTCATCCATGCATCGTCATGAATACATACCCTCCTCTGAACTTTACTTCATACATTTGATGAAGTAGACTAAGGCCCTCAAAATTTCATGCTCCAAAAAAACAGACTGTCTCTGCCAACTTTGTCAGATTGGAAGTTCTGTAAGGCCCAGAGGCTTTTTGTTATTGTTCTCTTCATCGGAAAGGGGGGGGGGGGGGGGGGGTGCACACAGGTAAATGTATGTATTGTTTCTAATGTACTTATACACCACTTTGAATAGGTCAACAGTTTATAAATATTTTAACAAATAAATAATGAAGATGGGCTCCGCTAACAACAGTTGTGGGGTTTGGGGCGGAAAGAGACTGGAGGAAGCTTCACACGACTACTGTAATACAATAAAGGCAAGCCACCTCATTTTCCTGATTTTTTTTCTCACACTGCAGAAACAGAAGTAGGGAGCTATGCATTTCAGTTTCAAAAATGAGCAAGCAAAAGTTAGATCTAACGCCCTTCACCCTTCCACCTAATTAAGCATGAGTATCTGTAGCATGTATCATCCTTAAGATGCAACATAAAGACATGGCTGTTCCAGCAACCTTTCAACTGATTTTTTTTATGTTTTGATAAGTGCATTATTAAGATGTAGAACAAAATTTTTAAGGATAGATTTACAAATGTGCATTTAGTTTAATTTATTTGATATATTGCATTTCATTTATATAATTGCTCATTAATTTGCAATTAACACAATATACTAGCAAGCTTATCACATTAACGTGCGACACGTTAAAACATTAATGCACATTAATAAACCTGTCCCTTAGTCTGTTTAAATTGACAAGAAGGAATTTGATGCAGATCTTGTTTTACTTTGGCTAATTATCCTTTTTTTAATATATCTAGTAGTTTATGGGAGGTGCTTTATATGTACCTTTGTCTGGCTCTGTATGAAGCTGTGGTTGAACTATGTTTTTTTGTTAGTTTTATCTAATGATTTAATGACCTTCTTGTTGAAGCCACTATTCTGTCAGTATTTTGTGATTGTGTCTTCTAGTAGCTCCTCTGTACTCACTCCATGGAAACATGAGGTACACATTTCATAAAACACACTTCAGGGGAGCATGATTGCACATGTACGTATACAAATAATTCTGTTGCAAAGTACTTTAACTTATAATCCCCGAGCAACATTTCCCTCCCTGTGCACCTGTCTGCCCCTGCTGATCTTATATATTCCCCTGGGACAATCAGACGGGGCTTGCAATAGATTATTTCCCAAACAAATGTCTATGTACAGTGTACAAAGAGAGACGCTATGAAGCGGACTTCAAAGGGATAATTTTATAATAGGGTGCTGAACTAAGAGACCCTTTTCTGGGTCTTTATAAAATACTGTCATACTTTATACTTTAGAAAACCGTTATTATCATATTTTTATATATTTTTTTAATATGCTGTGACACAAGTGATCAACGTGACAATATATGCCTATACTAGTAAAAAAAGCCCCGTTTCTGATGCAAATGAAACGGGGGCTAGCAATGTTTTCTTCTGTGTGCATGTGGGAGTGTGTGTGTCCCTGCCCTCTGGCCTCTCTCCCCTCCCCCCTCTGAGTCCTTCACTGTTACAGAACCAGCGATTTGATTTCGTGCTCTGCTGTTTTCCTTCACTGACTGTGTTACAGAGAGGGCGGGGCAGACACTCATAGGGAAACCGGATATCTCGCCCCCTTCACACTTCCGGCTGGAGGCTTCATAGAACGTTGGCATTGCCTTTTATATAGAGAGATTTTTGTGAGTGCTCAGTAAAACATACGTTGCTAAGGCTGGTCTACTGAGAAGCAACATATAACTCGAACATCACTGCACTCTCAGCCCTCCCTACCTCCTTACACAAAGCTAGTTATTTGAGATGTCAAGAAGCAATAAACTTAGAGGTTCAAAGAACCTGTTAACGATGATAAAAATAAACACTTAGCTTCAGGGCTGGGTGTTCAGGTGATTGAATGAACTCTCAATAGTAGCCTCCAGTAACAATCCGTGCTCATGTGAAAAGTGCAGTAAAAAAACTTTACTGGATCAACAGTTCAATATATATATATATATATATCCCCTTTTCAACTTCTGTTCCTTTCACAATTTGTGTTTCGCTTTTATAGCGCCTTCAGAAGAACTGAGTCTTATCAAACCGGAACCATGCTTGCTCTTAATGATATTCTCCCGCGGCGTACCAGTCAAAAAAGGCGATCCATTCATTAGAATATCACCTGAACCATCACCTGAACACCCAGCCCTGAAGCTAAGTGTTTATTTTTATCATCGTTAACAGGTTCTTTGAACCTCTAAGTTTATTGCTTTTTGACATCTCAAATAACTAGCTTTGTGTAAGGAGGTAGGGAGGGCTGAGAGTGCAGTGATGTTTGAGTTATATGTTGCTTCTTAGTAGACCAGCCTTAGCAACGTATGTTTAACAGTCTGGGAAAATAAAGAACTTCTTCTTTTAATTTCCTTTAAAGTAAAAGTGGCTGCCTCTCCCAAAGGCAATTACACCTTTCCACTGAAAGGGTAGCCCTTCCCAACTAAGTAAGGGAGATGGGGAGGAAGGGGGGGAGGGACTCGGGGCACCAGAGTATAACACCCCAGAGGCTGGAAAAGAAAGAAAAGAAATCCCTATCTGCCAAGCCTCTAACAGAGATTCCCCAGGCACAGAAGAAGTATTATCATTATTATCATTAACCTCTAAAAGAGACAGAGAGACTAACGGGCTCACCTCCTGCCTGCTGGAGACTGAGAAAATACTGGGGCTAGGGTCACATGGCCAGGGCTCTTATTGGCTCTCTAGAGTCAGAATTTTTCTCAGTCTCCACCTGCTGGAAGGCGTGCACAACCCATCAGTCCAATCCTGGGCCTGTCCGGAGGGACGCTAAGGAACGTATGTTTTACTGGGCACTCACAAAAATATAGGCATATACTGTCACGTTGATCACTTGTGTCACAGCATATTAAAAAAAATATAAAAATATGACAGCATAACGGGGAAACCAGAACAGAGTGATACCCCAGAGATATATTAGTGTTCATACTAGTAGGCTTTATAAAATACTAACATAAATCCTGCAGGTACTGTTTGGGGGCACACACAATAGATCTAAATGTCTGTGCATAAAAGTATGCAAATACACAATCAATATACCGTATTTTTCGGACTATAAGACGCACTTTTTTCCCCCAAAATTTGGGAGGAAAATGGGGGGTGCGTCTTATAGTCCGAAGGTAGAGATTTCCCTCCCTCCCTCCGAGTTCGGGATTGCCTGCCTGCCCGCCCGCCCGCCCTCCGAGTTCGGGATCGCCCTCCCTCCCGGCCCTGTCACCACTTCTCCCTACTCACGCGATCTTCCCTGGTGGTCTAGTGACGTCGGGGCAGGAAAGAGCCCCCTCTTTCCTGCCCAGCACGCTGCTCTCCATCCTCCTGTATGCAGCCTGACAGTCTCGGCGAGATTCAAAATGGCCGCCGAGACTTCAATTCTCGGCGGCCATTTTGAATCTCGCCGAGACCGTCAGGCAGCATACAGGAGGACGGAGAGCAGCGCGCTGGGCAGGAAAGAGGGGGCTCTTTCCTGCCCCATCACTAGACCACCAGGGAAGATCGCGTGACGTGAGTAGGGAGAAGTGGTGACAGGGCCGGGGGGAGGGCGATCCCGAACTCGGAGGGAGGGATTCGGACAAGACGCACCGGAGCACCTAGGTTTTAGAGGAGGGAAGAAGGAAAATTATTTCCTGACTCTGCCCAGGCTCCACCCCCAGTAAAAATACACAGTTCACGCCATCACATGTACTTTTATGCCTGCCACAAACGTGCTAAAAATGACTTTATAAAACTTTAACCCCTAGACACAGAAGCAACCAATCAAGGCTACTAGGAAGTCTCTCATCTTACTAACTGTCCAACTTATAGCCTACAGTTGACAAAATCCGATGGAAAGTTGTACACACCCCAAGACCAGATCTCCAGGATTCAGAAGGTGCCCCAGGTGCGTGCGACAGTGATACTGCTGGTCTGTGTTCATCTCCGACGTCTTCTGCACCCACACTTCAGCGAGAGTGTGCTACATTTCAGAGAAGAATAAAACGCCTTTGTGAAATCAATTGTTAACGAGAGTCCAGGGTACAGGATGCCACTAACATAACAATGCTTCTGTGATGCACTTCAGCATTTTCAGTATATGCATTACAGAGGTGTGCGCTCATGTTGGAAGCACAGCCTGTCCTACAAACACAAGTGCTTCCAGATGTTGTATGTCATTAGCCAGTTTAGAAAAGATGGCAAGACAACAGAAAGGAGTATTTCACCACCTCCATATGGGCCTCACCAGAGAACAGAGAGGAGTATTTCACCACCTCCATATGGGCCTCACCAGAGAACAGAGAGGAGTATTTCACCACCTCCATATGGGCCTCACCAGAGAACAGAAAGGAGTATTTCACCACCTCCATATGGGCCTCACCAGAGAACAGAAAGGAGTATTTCACCACCTCCATATGGGCCTCACCAGAGAACAGAGAGGAGTATTTCACCACCTCCATATGGGCCTCACCAGAGAACAGAAAGGAGTATTTCACCACCTCCATATGGGCCTCACCAGAGAACAGAGAGGAGTATTTCACCACCTCCATATGGGCCTCACCAGAGAACACAGAGGAGTATTTCACCACCTCCGTATGGGCCTCACCAGAGAACAGAGAGGAGTATTTCACCACCTCTGTATGGGCCTCACCAGAGAACAGAGAGGAGTATTTCACCACCTCCATATGGGCCTCACCAGAGAACAGAAAGGAGTATTTCACCACCTCCATATGGGCCTCACCAGAGAACAGAAAGGAGTATTTCACCACCTCCATATGGGCCTCACCAGAGAACAGAAAGGAGTATTTCACCACCTCCATATGGGCCTCACCAGAGAACAGAAAGGAGTATTTCACCACCTCCATATGGGCCTCACCAGAGAACAGAGAGGAGTATTTCACCACCTCCATATGGGCCTCACCAGAGAACAGAAAGGAGTATTTCACCACCTCCATATGGGCCTCACCAGAGAACAGAAAGGAGTATTTCACCACCTCCATATGGGCCTCACCAGAGACCTCACTGTCTGTACACTAGATGGAAGTGTGCTGTATACAGAGCTTGCACTACCTGAGTATTTTTATTTTAACTCTGTAACTTTCTCAAAATGATCCACATAAAAGAGGAGTATCAAAAGGATCCCACCCATTGTGCTACTGTTATCTGGTGCCTTATCTGGCTTTCAGGTGAAATGTTCCTGAACATATATTCATAGGTGAAGGACTACTTCTCTTGGAAAATTGCTCTGGTGTCGTTAGGAAGCCAGTACACCAGAACCCACCTAATACTAAAAGGCCAAAGTACAAAGCCATGAACAGCTCTGCAAATGTGATTTTGTACATTAAACAGGTAAAAAATATTTGCCCACGTTGTTCATCAGTTTAATGCACTAATGTTTGCATTGTATAGAAATGTATGCAAAATTGCCAAATAAGCTGAAAAGTTACATAAGTCAGCTTATAAGTTATTCTGCATGAGTGAAATTTTGTGTACACCTTTTTGCAAGAGAAATGGTGTGATTATACCGTGCACATTATTTAAATCAAGGATAAAAAGAAGAACCCACCTCCCTGTCAGAAAAGTTTTTTTTTTTTACCACTTCAAAAAGTGATCTCTATGTGAATAACGGTAACCTGAAAGCTGTATTTGAATTCTTTAAGCAGAAAGAGAAATATTCATTGTATTATAAGGCAAACTGATAAAACGTTTCATTAAGTTTAAAACAAAAATGTTGAGGACTTGAGTGATTTTTGTGATACTTTAGTTGTTATAACTTTTGTTATTGGATGATAAGGTGAAATTAGATCTTACCTGCTAATTTTCTTTCCTCTAGACCCTCCAGACCGGTCAAGACGCGTGGGTTATGTACTCCTACCAGCAGAGGGAGACTGAGAAACCACTGAGCTTTTGATACTGTATATATAACCTGTGCAGCACCCCCACTAGCCAGTATAACCGTAACAAAGCAGAGAAACTAAAACACTAAACAAAACTATCAACCCTGTACGTGGACATTGCCAAATGGAAGAACCACTATATGTTCTTTTTAACTGTTTTACTCACTGGATTCTGTTTGTGCTTCCACAGGTGGGCTATCCAACCACACCTGATTCAGACTCATAGTAACAATCATCAGAAAAAACCAAAGAGTCTGAATTATGTAAACTACAATCATCAGCTGCCAAGAGATATCCAATTACTAACGTCTACCTCCTGGCCTACAGAAAAACACCGGGCGGGCTCTTGACCGGTCTGGAGGGTCTAGAGGAAAGAAAATTAGCAGGTAAGATCTAATTTCACCTTCCTCAGCGACCCTCCAGACCGGTCAAGACGCGTGGGACGTACCAAAGCAGTAAATCTCTACGGGTGGGACCCCCTTAGGCCAGAGGTCAACACGGCAGCCCCAAAACCTGCCTCCTCTTTAGCCTGAATGTCAATCCGATAATGTTTAACGAACGAATGCAAAGAGGACCAGACTGCCGCCCGACAAATCTCTAGAGGAGGAAGCATACTACTTTCCGCCCAAGAGGCTGCTACTCCCCTGGTGGAATGAGCCGAAAAACCCTTAGGTACCGCACGACCCTTCAAAACGTACGCAGACGCAATCGCCTCCTTCAACCACCGAGCTATCGTTGCCTTGGACGCAGCTGCTCCCTTTTTTGAACCGCCAAAAAGAACGAACAGGCGATCCGAAGTTCTGAATCCTCGAGTTCTAGATAGATAACACCGCAACACTCGCTTCACGTCCAACTTGGCCAGCCGACGCTGTTCCGAGTCTCCAGCTAGATTCCCTAATACTGGCAGAGAAATGACCTGATTCATATGAAAGTCGGACACTACCTTGGGCAAAAAGGAGGGCACCGGACGCAGAGAAACCCTTTCCTTGGAAAAAGACAAGAAGGGCGTCCTACACGACAACGCCTGGAGTTCCGAAACTCTGCGCGCTGATGAAATGGCTACCAAAAACACCGTCTTTAAGGCTAGATCCTTGTCCGTAGCCGAAGCCAAAGGCTCAAATGGAGGCCGAATTAACGCTTCCAAAACCAGATTCAAATCCCACGGAGGAACGAGCCGGCGTTGCGGAGGCCGAAGCAATTTCACTCCCTTCAAAAATCGAATCACATCCGCAGACGAAGCCAACGACATACCTTGAACCTTGCCACGAAAACAGGACAATGCTGCCACCTGAACCTTCAAAGTAGACAAGGCCAGCCCCTTGTCCAGACCATCCTGCAAAAATTCTAGCACATCCGCGACCGAAGCATGTATAGCCCTCAAATTCCGAGCTAGGCACCAGTGCTCAAAAAGCCTCCAGACTCGAACGTACGCCAGAGAAGTGGACTGCCTCCGGGAACTCAACATCGTAGCAACAACTCTGGAAGAAAAACCTTTTTTCCTCAACTTGCTCCTTTCAAGAGCCAAGCCATAAGCGAGAACTGAGCCGGATCTGAGAGACTGATGGGACCTTGACACAACAACACTGTCTCTGTCAATGGCAGGGGATCCGCCACCGCCAGACGGACTAGGTCTCCGTACCACGGGCGACGCGGCCAATTTGGAGCTATCATAATCACCCGCCCCGGATGACGTTCGATGCGTTGAACTACTCTCCCCACTAACGGCCACGGAGGGAACACGTACAGCAACTCCTGAGGCCACGGCATCAGCAGGGCATCGATTCCTTCCGACCGCGGGTCTCTTCTGCGACTGAAGAACCGCGGCACTTGCGCATTGCACGCCGTTGCCATGAGATCCATTACAGGCATCCCCCACACTGACACAATGCGATTGAAAACCGAGCGATGAAGCGCCCATTCCCCGGGGTCTAGAGTATGCCTGCTGAGGTAATCGGCGTCTACGTTGTCCACCCCGGCCACATGAGCTGCCGATAAGGCCTGAAGATGAAGTTCTGCCCACTGGCACAACAGCTCTGCTTCCTCTGCGACCGCCCGACTCTTTGTGCCCCCTTGCCGATTGACGTAAGCTACGGCCGTGGCATTGTCGCAGAGAACTCTGACAGCCCTGCCTTGAAGCAGCGTCTGTAAATACTGAAGAGCCAAACGAATGGCCCGTGTCTCCAACCGGTTGATGGACCACTGGGCTTCCTCCTGAGACCACCGTCCCTGCGCCACCTGACCGAGACAATGAGCCCCCCAACCGGACAGGCTGGCATCCGTGGTGAGAATGACCCATTCTGGAGCTTCCAATGGCATTCCCTTCACTAAGTTTCGAGCGTCTAGCCACCAACGGAGACTGAGACGCGGAAGAGCAGTCAGAGGCAAACGCATCTCCAACCCCTGTGATTGAGGAGACCACCGACTGAGCAGTGCCGACTGTAACTGCCGCATGTGCGCTCTGGCCCAGGGCACCACCTCTATAGTCGCTGCCATCATGCCCAAAACCTGAAGGTAAGCACGCGCTGTCGGCCTGCTCCCTGCCAGGAAGTGACGAATCTGATCCTGTAACCTGCGGATCCGCAGAGTCGGCAACACCACTCGACCGTTGAGCGTCTCGAAGCGCACTCCTAGATACTCGAGTGATTGGGACGGGACGAGATGGCTCTTGCTGTGGTTCACTACCCAACCAAGCGATTCCAGCAAGGCTACCACCCGCGCTGTAGCCACTTCGCTCTCCGCCTGAGACTTGGCCCGAATCAACCAATCGTCCAGATACGGGTGCACCAAAATGCCCTGTCTCCGCAAAGCCGCCGCCACTACTACCATCACCTTGGAAAAGGTGCGGGGAGCTGTTGCTAGCCCGAAGGGAAGAGCACAAAACTGAAAATGCTTTCCTAAGACCGCAAAACGTAGAAAACGCTGATGCGCCGTCCGAATGGGAATGTGAAGATAAGCTTCCGTCAAATCCAGCGACGTCAGGAACTCTCCCTGCCGTACCGCGACAATAACGGACCGCAACGTCTCCATGCGAAATGAGGGAACCTTGAGCGCTGAATTGACTCCCTTGAGATCCAACACCGGACGCCAGGCATCCTCCTTCTTTGGTACTACAAAATAGATCGAATAGCACCCTAAGCATCTCTGCGTTGGAGGAACCGGAACCACTGCTCCCAGAGCCAGAAGGCGACGCAACGTGTCTCGAACTGCTGCTTTCTTGATTCTTGAATGACATGGGGACTCCAGAAACCTCTCGGGGGGCGACTCCTCGAATTCCAGCGCATAACCATCTCGAATTACCTCGAGAACCCACCGATCGGACGTGATTTGGACCCAGCTCTGATAAAACTGACTCAGCCGAGCTCCTACTCGTACCAGAGCCTGGGTCCGAACACCTTCATTGCACATTCCGTCCGGACGCCTGTCCTCTCGAGGCAAAGTCACGTCCTCCGCGACGATTCCCTCGAAAGGACTGTGTGCGCTGAAAAAACCGTCCTCTAAAAGGCCCACTAGTCCGTCCCGGCCTATACCGGCGGGCCTCAGCAAAACGACCACGAGTAGACACCCCTCTGGTGCCCGACCTGGGACGTAAATCCGGCAGGCGAGGAATCTTAGCATCACTAAGGCCTTTCACCAAATTGTCCAAATCCTCTCCAAAGAGCATGGTTCCCTTAAATGGCAGAGAACACAACTTCGCTTTAGAAGCTGCATCCGCGACCCAACCTCTCAGCCATAGGGCCCTACGCGCTCCAACTACCATAGCCATGTTCTTGGCGGACGCCCTCAATAAATCATAAAGGGCATCCGACAAGAAAGACGAACCCATCTCAAGCTTGGCTAAATCCTGAACTCCGGAGGCCCCAACCTCCACTGACTCATCCAGGAGTTTCTCGGCCCAGCGAAAACATGCTCTGGCCACCAGGCCCCCACATACCGAGGCCTGGAGCGCGAGCGCTGACAAATCAAAAGTACGCTTAAGGAAGGCGTCAATTCTCCTATCCTGGGGGTCGCGGAGAGCGGCTCCGCCGTCTACCGGGATAGCCGTCGCTCTAGTCACTGCTGTAACCACTGCATCCACCGTAGGGGCCTTCAAGGAATCTTTGTCCTGCTGAGGAAGAGGATAGAGCCGCGCCATTGCCTTAAAGACCTTGCATGGAGCATCCGGTGACTTCCACTCCTGGGAAATCATCTCCCGGAGGTCCTTGTTCATAGGAAAGGACCGTGCCTTACTGTGAATACCCTTTACCAAAGGGTCCTGCCCTGATTCACCCACGGGTACCTCAGGCTCAAACTTAAGTGTCACCGTGACTTGGTCTATGAGCTCCGCAAGCTCATCCCTATGGAAAATTCTGACAACGGAGGGGTCCTCCCCAGGTAATGCCTCAATCAGGTTAAGAGAGTCTTCAAACCCCTCTACCTCCTCCTCAATCCCTATTGGGTCTTCCGAACCCAGCTGAGACACACAGTCCCCATCTTCTGACCATTCCAATCTTGGTCTTTTAGTTAGCATAGAGCCATGCCCCTCCTCCACCTGAGGAGGTCCGGCCTTCCAGGCTTGGAACAGAGACCATACAAAATCTGGAGGAAAACCGACACATCCTGAGCTCTCAGAGGGGACTTTCTGGCCTAAACCGGAGGAAGCTGGCCCCACACTAAGCGCATCTGCGGATCGCGGCGGATTCAAAATGGCGGCCGTTCCCGCCGAAACCGCAACTGCCGACATCGCACCTGCCTGCGATCCCGCTGACACCAACACCGGCGATCCCGTCGGAAGTTCTGCGGCCAACACGGGGGGAGCCGAACTTGACTGTTTAGGTTCGCCACAGAGGCGGCACTGACCGCCCGCCGTCTCTAACCCCCGCCGCGAACAGGCGCGACAACGAAGTAGCTTGCCGGTCATAATCAAACACACACACAGTCCGCCTCCGCGCTAATTATGAACTCCGGCGCCCCTGTCAAGTAACTTCGCACTGCTCTCCCGTCTAGTGCAGGGAAACTGATTTCCTCTTCAGTTCCGCACTAAATAAATAATAAAAGGCTCTTAAAGGGCCAGAACACTGCTGGCAGCTGACAATTGTGAGGCACTCAAGGCTCCAGTCCAGAGAAAGCAGCCGAGGCACAGAGCTGCCACTTAGTCAGAGATGGAGAGCAGCTTAGGGGGAGGGACCTGCCACACAGGTGTAACACCCCAGGGGAAACACTGGGCCCCACCGGACCCAGGGCCCCGAAGCACACTTTTTTTTTTTTTTTTTTTTTTAACCACGTACAGGGAGACACAGAATGAACCAAAATGGAACAAACCACCCAATTTCTACTTCCTATGAGGAAAACTACCTCACCAGACCAGTGAAGACTGCACAGGCTGTCCTTCTACCTCTGCTGAGACTGAGAAAATACTGGCTAGTGGGGGTGCTGCACAGGTTATATATACAGTATCAAAAGCTCAGTGGTTTCTCAGTCTCCCTCTGCTGGTAGGAGTACATAACCCACGCGTCTTGACCGGTCTGGAGGGTCGCTGAGGAATAATATGTTTATATCACTATCTTCCAAGATGTTATGCTTGAAAAATTATTGTAAATCATATAAAAATAAAATAAAAAAAAAGTGGAAGGGTCAAAGAGACCAAAGAAACAGAATGGCCACATAAACTACTGGAAAAGGAGGAATGACTTGAGGTGGGACAATGGAGGTGAAAGAAGTTATATGGTCAGCAGCGACAATCATTTCACTAAACATATAACTTATAGATCAAGCTGCCAATTGAGAAATAGCAAGTGTTCTGTGAAAAAAAATGTTGCTTTCTCGAGTGCATGAAGAAACATTTTGACCGTGTGTGAAGTTGAGACCTTTGCTCTCTTCACCAACTACAAATTCCTCTGACCAAATTTCTCTGGGGGGAATAAATGGAGGAAGCAGTAAAAACACACCGGCCACTCCATGGAAATAACTGCCCGCCACCCTTACTGCAACCTGCAAAACAGAAAAATTTCTTCCTCTCTCTCTTCAACCTACATGCATAATTTTATAGGCAAAGGAAAATGAGGCAAGTGCATTTAAAAAAAAAAAAAAAAGATGAGCAGCATTGCTAGAAGTTCTCCGAACTTACTGCAAAATGTCACCTAATGAGGAATATAAATTATTTGGCACCAGGCCTGTCCCATTTCCTTCCAACCCCATGCTTCACTAGCTTCCTCTGGAAGAGGGCAAGGGGATCCTGCTACCGAGCCTACCCGCATGCATGTCTGTCGAACTCCAATTCTCCTATCTGAATTGTCATTTTCTTTTCATTTTGTTCACTTTCTGCTTTTGTATCGTATTGGGTGGTATATCAAATACTAAAACGTGAAAGGAGAGCACCTACTTTGTTTGACTTCATTCCAGCCCCGGCGCTCTGTTTTCTGTCTCGGATAACATCGCAGTCCATGACAATGAACTCTTCCAGCTGCTTATGATGAAAGAGGCTACTGAAAGGGTGTCGCCAGAAGGTATTCCCATCCACTTCTGCAACTAGAAAAGCAAATAACAAAAATTAAAGCTTTGGGGGGAAAGAAGCGCCACACCACTGAGCAGATAAAACTGTCATTACTTCTACCGACAGACAGCAGTATCTATCCCAAGTGTAGCACACCATTAACACAGGAAACTAACAAGGAGCCTCGTTTTCAGGGTGCTCGCCATGATTAGACATAAGTACATCTGCTATCGGTGACTTAAATACTGGGTCAATTTGCACATTTTGGTTAGGCTAAAACCCAGGATCTGTCTGCAGCCCACAAGAACTGGAGTTCAGAACCTTTGCTCTGCAGACACACACAGTAAACCAGGTCTACCATGCAAGTTGCAAGGTTTCAAAAATCTACAGGAAGGGTAATAAAGAACATCTACCTTGATTCATTTCAAAGATTGTTTCTTAAAAATCATTAAGGAGCTTTTCCCGCTCTTCTCCTAAACTGCTGTATGCACCCAAGCTCTGAATACAGCAGAGTCTCTCTCTTTCCCAGCATCACATTTAGTTAAAAGGCAGAAGTGCTAGGTACGATTCTTGGACACATTAAGTTCTAAACTCTTTTTTACTGCTTCCTCTTTCGAAACGTGCATTCAATAGACTTCTATTTTAATCCGCATCTACTTTTTCTGTATTATCTGACTTTTCAATTATCCAACAAAACCTGTCAGTCCCATTTACATTGGATAAATCGAGACTACAGTATTGTCACAAATGACCTCACGAAAACATGATACCTGGCCAGCATACACCAAGAGCAAGGTCATTTGCATCACCAGAATGAACATGAACTAATCGGATCCTGCACAAGCGAGGCAATTCATCAGAGTTTGGGCGAATTGCAAGAATACTTTTTTTTTTTAACTTAAGTAAAACCTTTATTGGTACAAAAAGTGTGTTATGATGTGCCATATATACTTATGAAATACTGCATGGTACAAAAAGGCAGGAAGTTATTAATGTATTACCGTACAATTCACTCTATGCCTAACATGGGGCCCCTTTTCCTAAACTGCATTAAGTATTAATGCGCACTTAATACAGGGAAAAAGGCTTAACACAAAACACGTTAATGCATTTTGTAGTAATTTGTCAGTGCACACTAAACCATGCGCTATTTAATTTTTAAAAGAGTTTTCTGGAGGGGGTGTGTCATGGACAGGGAATGGGTGTGGAAGCATCATCCAGTTAGCATGTACTAATCAGAACACACATACTGGACTTAACACCTCCTAAGTAGAGGGTGTTTAAGGGCTCCTGTGTTACACTTTTGTAAGACCCGCACCCCAATGGAAAAAGTGGCACTAGACCTGCAAAAAAAAAAAACCTTAATATATTGCCATGTAAAAATACGGGCTTAGCACGCAGGAAAAAATGGACTAAGCCTACATTCTAGCAGGTTTTAGTAGAAGGGCACCAAGGAGATCTAGGTTATGTATAACACAGAGCAAATAAAATCATAAAAACACACACACACACACACACACACACACACACACACACACACACATACATTGTAAAAGAAAATAGAAACAGCCTGGCTGGGATCACGAACCTACTAAAACATCTGGATTTAGAAGAAAAATCAAGATAATCTCCATGTGAAGGAAAGGACAGGAATGGATTTCTGTAATGTGGGGGCTTATCATTGAGGGATGTGCTGGCATGGTAGCATGAAATAGCCTGGGGTGGTCCAATTATCCTACAACTGCAAAACCTACTACTACCAGCCAAGTTCAGGAAGAATACATACAAGGAAGCCATACAGGACAGGAACATAAAAGGAAACACCACAATAAAAAGGAAAAACAATACAGACTAAACAGCACACAAGCCTATCAGGGTAAAGCCTTTAACTATTTTCTGAACTTAAAGCAAAATTCTTTGCTCTGGTCGTTATTCGAGGTTTGCATTTGAGAGCATTCTCTTTATAGGAGTGCGCATCTATAACTACAAATTAATACATGTACAATCCATGTGTAAAAACATGAAGAAACATACATGAAAACTGCTAACCTTCACTAACTAAATTTTTCTTTTGGCAGTGCACATCGCTGGTTGTTATGCCTCACTATACTGAAGGTTTTATTCATCAGCATTCATGCTGCAAGAGCTGGGCAGTAGACCTAAAACAGAGTTTGTGAACTACAGTTTTGCGTCATTGTTTTCCTGTATTTTCTGTTCCATTAATAAATCTCACAACATTTTGACCGCTGCACTGGATTAATAAACCGATGCAACACATGAATCCAGACCTCCTTAAGTGAATCACTCAAACCAAGACTCCTTCCTACTTTAGTCTGGAAATTAGTTGTCCAGGGCAATGCTGAAACACCCGCTGAAGATGTATGGACACCAATGAACCTTCATAACTGATCGATAGTCTTGCACTAATCTGTTCTTAGTTAAATTTTTGTTTTCACCCTAAAGCAAAAATGGGTTAAAATCAACTAAATGTATGGGAACCACACAACATAGTGGAGTAGCCTAATAGTTAGTGCAGTGGGCTGAGAATCAGGGAACTAGGTTAGATTCCCATTGCAGCTACTTGCGACTCTGGGCAAGTCACTTAACCCTCCGTTGCCCCAAATACAAAATAAATACCTGTAGGTTGTATGTAAATCACTGACTGTAACCACAGAAAGGCGATAAATCATATCCCATCCCTTCCCCTTAAAAAAAACAAAAAAAACACACATGGAAACTTCTGTCCCTTTGTATCTTACTTTGGGCATATCCACATGACTGTTTTACTCTCACCAATCACAATCCCAATAGTCTGTAAATGACTTCTCCACAATAATTCCTCTGTGCTGTTATAAGCATGGCATAGGAAGGGCAGCCATCATCCCTCCATCGTGTGCCCCCCCCCCTAAAAAAAAACTTCTCTCCCCAATTTCCTCCTGCCATTTCCACTGCAAAGCAAAATCAACATTACCTGCTTTCTTTGCAAGCATTCCTGAGGGTGTACTAAAATCAAGGGAGGGAAACAGCATGTCCAGATGACACTTTCAAATCTATACTTTATCAATAGAAATCAAACAAAATAAAACATGGAAAAGGAAATAAGATGATACCTTTTTTATTGGACATAACTTAATACATTTCTTGATTAGCTTTCGAAGGTTGCCCTTCTTCGTCAGATTGGAAATAAGCAAATGTGCTAGCTGACAGTGTATGTAAGTGAAAACATTCAAGCATTACTATGACAGTCTGACAGGGTGGGAGGATGGGGGTGGGTAGGAGGTATGCATGGGGACATCAAAGCATATCACTGATATTCTAACAGGATGGGTGTGGATAGGTGAGGGGTGGGGTGATCAACAGAGACATACAGCTTTATGGTTTATAATGGGCTAGGAACCCCAGATCCTTGTTAAGTCTCTGTTGATCACCCCACCCCTCACCTATCCACACCCATCCTGTTAGAATATCAATGATATGCTTTGATGTCCCCATGCATACCTCCGACCCACCCCCATCCTCCCACCCTGTCAGACTGTCATAGTAATGCTTGAATGTTTTCACTTATATACACTGTCAGCTAGCACATTTGCTTATTTCCGATCTGCGGAAGAAGGGCAACCTTCGAAAGCTAATCAAGAAATGTATTAAGTTATGTCCAATAAAAAAGGTATCATCTTATTTCCTTTTCCATGTTTTATTTTGTTTGATTTCTATTGATAACCTTAAGAGTGGACTAACACGGCTACCACACTCCTCTACTTAAATCTATACTTGCAATTTTCAATGGATAAAAAAAAAAAAAGATAGACTCAGACCGTGGGTACTTTTTTCCGCAGGCAATAAAATAAAAATATGCAAAGCCAGTGGATAAAAAGTATCTGCAACATTTGTACCGCTGCAGGCAGTTTGACCATTGCTCCCAAAAACTGTACCCAAAATTTTTAATGAAAAAAAAGATCCCAATAAAAGTGCATTAGAAACAGTTCAGTTTCTTCACTCTGTAATGACAGTAGATACGATTACTGGTTTCTCTTTTTGGATTAACTTCTGAAATGAGAAGCGTGCTCCGAAGAACACAGGACAAGTTCCATGAAACAAAAAAAAAAGAAGAAGCCACTTACTCTGCAAGGTACAAGGGTCGATCAGGTGGATGGTGCTCGTCACCCGAATACATACACAAATCTGACTCATGTTCCCCAGGCTCTGGGCCAGTTTTGGAGATAGACAGACAACATTGTCCTGTGCCACAAGAGAAAAAATCAAATTAATATAAAACCTATAAAATGTCAAAAACACTGACAGGACATCTTTCAAACAAGCTGCATGTGTGAAGTATCCATAGGTTTCACAATTTTCAAAAAGAAAAAAAAAATCCCTTGGAAAATTGGCTCAGGCAACATACATGCACCAATCTGTACAGGTACTTTTTCCATTAAATCTTAGGCTCATCCTGTCTACCCAATTTTATCCTAATCATACATTATCAAACTCAACTTATCATACATTATTCAAAAGCTCAACTTCATAATGTTTCACTACCGTTTTGAAATTTCTGTTATAAGACTTTGAATTTCGAATTACTACGTAAGCCGCATTGAGCCTGCATTGTGTGGGAAAACGCGGGGTACAAATGTAATAAATAAATAAATAAATACTTTTGGAAATCTAAAAGTATACATATGTAGGTGCATTTTCCACCCCATCCCCTGCCTCTTTAAGAACTCCTCCCTAATAAATGTGTGCACGTACATTCATATTTGCTATATGTGCACATGTCGGGTGATTTTTGAACATCTCGTCATTGTGAAGTTTGTTCTGTAGCCAGCCATATCTGGCAAAACAAGAGGCCCTCAACGGGACTAGTGGATGATGCAGAAGACGGAAATGATTTTGGATTGGATTGGCACCTGAGAGTTGAAAAATTACAGTAAGTCAAGAGTGGAACTCTTCAGTTACGGGCTTTATAAATATATCTAGTTAATAATTTGGACAGAGAATGTTTGCATTATTATTGTTAGACAACTGTCTTGCTTTTATATCTTTATAATTTTTTATGTGGTATAATATTTTTTTGTGGATGACATTCTTTTTGTATAGAGTTTTTCAAACCTATAATGGTGATTTTTTTTCCCCAATAAATAACTGGGTGTGTTTACACTGAGGTCTTTTCTCCACTTTTTTCGTAAGTATCTATATTATATCAGTGCGTTTTTTCTAGCAAAAAAGGTGCCGGTACTCAAATACTAGGCCACCCTTCAGGGGTGGGGTGATCACTGAGGGACTCATCCCACAATAGCCAAGCTCCCTGCAACCAGTCACAGAATCTATGACAAGGCAGAATTGCAAGCTCATTTTCAAAGTACTTAGCCTCCCAAAGTTCCATAGAAACCTATGGAACTTAGCCTCCCAAAGTGCTTTGAAAATATGCCTCTTGGTGTGTAGAGCCTGAGCTCTTTCATTAAAACTTGGGGTCCATGGGTCAATTTTAGTAGACAATGGAAAAGGTGCCGGTACTCAGTACCCCCAAGTACCCCCTCAAAAAGAGCCCTGTATTATACGCAGTAGACCGACTTGTTGGATAATCCAAGTCTCTACAGTGCACCACATCCCTCTCCCCCCCCCCCCCCCCCCCCGCCACAGTAAGTGCAGCCTTCCACCCCACTCACCCAGACAGCGTAGCTTCCCTACTCCCAGACCCCCCCGTTCAAAATGGCTGCCATGAACTCTGGTGGCAGCCTCGCAAGACTGCCACTTAAGTTTGTAGCAGCCATTTTGAAAGCCAAGCTGGGATGGGCATGAGCAAATGGAGATTGCTCCTGCTACTACTACTTATCATTTCTATAGCGCTACTAGACCAATCTCATTGCTAGACCACCAGGGCTTCTAAACTAGTCCAGGATCCCCTCCTCCCCCCATGGTTGTGCAGGTGAGTGGGGAGGCACTTGAGATGGGAGCGGGATCCAGGAGCAGGGAAGGTGCTTCTGTTTGGGAAGGTGGGCGGGGTAGGAGGTTCAGGAATTGTGGTAGTAGCGCTATAGAAATGATTTGTAGTAGTAGTAGTAGTAGGGCGGAGTCTGGTGAACCAACAGTTGGTTAATCCAGAACGTCGGATAACTGAAGGTCTATTAACTGGGACTCTACTGTATAATAAATATTTCTTAATAGATTTCAGTTTCACATCTTTTTGTTGGTAGAAGTTTGTTTATATTTTTTGTGCTTGCTTCTACCACAGCTATTTAGTGGTCAAGGTGACAACTGAAAGCCTCATTTATGCACATTAAACACTGCTTTAAGTGGAAAAAAAAATGTCTTTGAAATCTGCCCTCTGAGCTGCATAAGAAAACTTCTCACATTTCTGAGGCCTCAGAAGCAAAGCTATGGAAAAGCGAGAATGAAAAACAAAAGACATTGACAAGCCTGGATTCAGTACAATTAGTGAACTTATATCCAGTACAAGCAGCAAAATTTGTCATACAGAACAGGACGAGATACAAAAGGTTCTGCTGAATCATGAAGACCAAGGAGGAATACAAGCTAGACCTCAAACACAGATGAATATGTCTGAAGATCTGTATTAAAGAAAGGAGCAAATTCTGCTCTAAGTAATAACAGATATTTCTTACTGTTCTGAAAAGTTACCAAAATGAGCTAGCCATCCATATAATACACTCAGCCCTATGTTAAAAGGTAAAGGGTCATGGATTTGATACACTGCCTTTCTGTGGTCCAACTAAAGCAGTTTCCATTTATTATATACAGGTACTTTCTCTGACCCTGGTGGGCTCATAATCTAAGTTCTCATACCTGGGGCAATATAGGCTTAAGTAACTTACACAGAATCACAAGGAGACATAGTGGGAATCAAATCCAGTTCCCCTGGTTCTGTCCACTGCACTAACCATCTATACAGTACTCCTAACACTTTAACTGGGAGGTAATTTGATAACAAGACACCTCTAAAATTTTGCTGATTGCACTTGAGTGCCAAGATCCCAGAATCATTTCCATTAGGACCCAGATGCTTTTGCATTGGAGAGTTGCAGGGGAACGGGGTTAGCAGGACTCCCTCAGGGATGGAGGTAGATCCTGCAGGGATGTATGCAGGTCCTGCAGGGTACCCACGGAAGTCTAATGCCAGGCCAGCCTACCTATCCTTTCCTTGTGCCATGGCAATTATAATAGCAATAAAAAAATTAAAGGATATGGTCGATAGAATTGAAATCCCCAAAAGCACTGAGAGGGGAAGTTATCAACATGGGCTACTGTTGAGTTATTTTAGCACAAGTCGGGTTATTTTAGAACAGGAGACGGACAGGGATGGAGGATATTCCAGTGGGGACAGGCGGGTATGGGTTAGATTCCAGTGGGGACAGCTAAAATTTCTGTCCCCATGCAACTCTATTTTGCACTCATTTGTACCAGTCAAACTTGCGATACCCACGGAAATGGACTTGGAATTCCTGCCCACCCTACACGTGTAAAAGGTTAAGCACATGCGTCACTTATTCACGTACTATTACCTGAGTAGAAGAAGAAGCATTCCTGGGACAAGAACCACACACACAGGCTTTGGATAATCACAATTATCTGCATAATTTTACCTTGAAATGGTACCCCAACAAAAAAATGTACTTTTTTTTGTGATACAATAAAGACAAATTATGTGCATACTTTTTTTTTCCTATTAATGCTGCACACACTGCGGGTATAAATTACATATGGAGTTTACAAAACGAGGGTAATTTTATAACAGGTTACCTATGTGTGAAGGCCAAGAAGGCGCCTATTTTACAAAAGGATAGGCATGGAGGGGGGGGGGAGGGAGGCTGTGTGAAGCCCCAAAATTTTGGCCAAACCCAGATTTCGGGTCAGTTTTGATGAAAACTGAAATCAAACATTTGGTCAGCCTCTAACTCAGATCACAGTGTGTTTTGGTGCATCTGAAAAGTTGGCGGTCCTGGATTTATACGTGTATTTTCCATTTTATAGAATACACATGTATAAGGTTACAAACGTCACATGGCAAGGGCTCTTACTGACTCGCTAGAGTCAGGAGTTCTCTGTCTCCACCTGCTGGAAGGAGTGCACAACCCATCAGTCCAATCCCAGGCCGGTCCAGAGGGACGCTAAGGAAGTATAAGATTACAAAACCTCTGCATCTAAATTTACACCTACTCTGGAGCAGTTGTAAATTCGGGTGCCATACTCTATGTGCCCTTTCTCTCCACACCTAATTTGCAAGGAAAAGCATATCGTTTATTTTCTATTAAGTGCCAAGCTGCCTGTAAGGTCTAGTCACGTGGTCACGCAACTGCTGTCTAATTGCACAAATAGGCCACAATTTTGGTTGAGCAATATGGCCAAAATATCACTACGAAGCTAACACTTAAATGCACTTCCCTAAGGTATAGTAAGTTCAGTGGAAAGTTTCTGGCCTGAATGATTTCCCACATGTAAATCTACTGTGTAACAACTGATCATCCAACTAATACGGCTCTTCAGCAATTTTGTATAATGTTTGCGAACGCCTTCATAAACACAAAATTACATATGCAAAAAAACCCAGCAAATTGCAGAAGAATGGCTCTACAAATGTGATCACATGCATTATTGAATTAGCTAAGGCAGTCTGCCATGTCACCATCATTCCAAAAAATAATCAAATACTTGAAATTTCAATGCATCATTGATTCTGGTATTTGGTTTTCCAAGCAAACTCCTATTCCTTGTTCTCTGAATTAACTTTTAGTAAATTTGGATTGGAAAAAAAAACAGATTTTTTGCTCATGGCCACAAATGCCTTTCCAAATCTCCATTTTCCATTAAATTCATCCAGACACGTCCTTTTCTTCTCGTTTGGCTGGGCTTTGAGTTTCATTCCTCTCACACTTTCCCCCAAATTCTATAAATGGTGGTCAAAGTTGAACACAAAAGTTTGGGTGCATGTGCAATTTAATTGAATACTGAGCCAGTTAGAGCCAAGTATTTACACACATATCTTCTTAGTCGGTATTCTATAAAGATGCACATGTACATTTAAGCATGCATTTGAAAAGGGAGTGGAACCATGGGAGGGGCATGGGTGGGTCAGAGACATTCACTTCAGATGCCCACAGTATAGTATATGGGAGATCCACGCTTAATTTAGGCGTGAGGATTCACACCAGGTTTCACTTGATGTAAATCCTCACGTCCAAAACTGGGCAAAGATGTCAGCACTATTCTATAAACTGTGCCCAAGTTGGAGCACTGTTTATAGAATAGCGCATTTTTTTCAGTGTCCAAATCAGGGGCGTATCTGCGTGGGGCCACAGGGGCCTGGGCCCCTGCAGATTTCGCCCTGGACCCCCCTACTGCCGCCGTGGGTACCTTTGCTGGCGGGGGACCCCAACCCCCACCAGCCGAGGTCCGCTTCCTCCTGCCGCTGCGAGGTTTTTTAAGTTCATCGGGATTCGTCCTCCGTCACTCTGTGCTGCTGTTCAAAGAAGCTGCTAGCTGAATGCAGTTTCGGACTGAGTCTGACGTCGCTGCTGCACGTTGTACATGAGTCTGACGTCGGAAATGGCGGCGGCGGCTGGGGGGGGGCTATAATGTGCCCCCTCACTCTGGCTTCGGCCCCCGCTACCGCCGACTTTCAGATATGCCCCTGGTCCAAATTTTGGCACCATTTATTGGAATTTAGTCTTATATGTTTTGGTGACCTTGCGACCGACTCCACAGGTCATATTTATGTTCAAACATGAGAAACCCATGTTAATTTGTCTAATTTCTCAGGACAATTAATGAGATTCCATTGCTCAAGGCTGTTAATTATGACCAACTCAACAATTTTCAAATGCCAGATAATCACATAGATACATTCACCTGTCAGTTTTAAACCCCTGAATAAGCTGAAAAGTCAACTGGAAGTTTTGTCACTGCTTTGTGAAAACGGTGATCCCTGAACATACCAGCTCACTAAAATTCCTAATTTACCACGCCATAATATTTCAAGCACCAATGTTTTCAGCCCCACCACCCCCAAAAAAAAAAATCAAAATTTTTTACTGATAAACCCAACAAGTGTCTCTGCCATCCAAAGCCGTCGTCATTGTACAAAATGTAAAGGTTTGCCCCAGACGTCCCACCTTCCAACCCTCAATCACTGTTTGCAGAAATGTAACCTGAAATAAAGCTTTCTGGTGTTTTGCTGCACATAAAAATGATCTAAAATTACCTTGCATATAGGAACAATTTCCACAGAGAAAGTGCTCTTGTAGTTGTAGGAATTGCTGTGAATATCGTGGGATATCAAACGCTGGGAAGTTTTAGATCTAAAGAGGAAATGACAGGATAGAAGACAGAATAAACCAGCTAGCTCTATTTCACAAAACTTTCCAGCACGTAACCCTCCTCCCTCGATGAAAGACGACAGAGCGTAGAATAGTGTAGCGACAGCAGCATCCCCTTCCACTCATTATCCGGAAGGAAGCACCTCAAACCATGCAGGCACTCATAGGGCTAGACTCAGTAAATAGCGCTTTTTAAAAAAATTCAGCGGTCAATGCTATCCCAGTATTTTACAACCGTGTTTCCCAAGTCCGTTCCTGGAGTACCCCTTGCCAGTCAGGTTTTCAGGACATCCACAATGATTATACATGCATTTGATTTGCATACACTGCCTCCATTATATGCAGATCTCTTTCATGCGTATTCTTGTGGATATCCTGAAAACTTGGCTGGCGAAGGATACTTTAGGACTGGACTTGGGAAACACCGTGTGCTAATTTTAGGAAAAGTCCACGCACTACACCTCTCATGGCCATGCCTCCTTTTGAGCTGCACGCTATGGGATTTGGGCGCACATTTTTATAGAATAACGCATAGCACAATGTGCTTGCAAATTCAAATTGGTGCTAATTATTGCCAATTAGCACCCAATCATTGGCACTAATTGGCTCACTAGCCAATTCAGTTGAGCGCATGCTTTTGATCGGCAGCCAAATATCAATGTCATATATGGAATCTGGGGGAGAGACCAGCTGCTTGCTTTCTGTCCCTTGGAGTCCCAGAATGTGACGTCTCCACCATTACGTATGGAACCGAAGAGCAGCGGGCTTCACTGGTGGTTTTCTAGAAGACTGTCTGTACACTTTCCTGCTTTGATAAGCAAATTTCAGGTTGCTATTTTAAATTTGTTGTACTCTTTCGTTCTATATGTAATCTGCCTTGAACTGGTTTTAGTAAGGTGGAATACAAATGGTAATATTTCATTAAATTAAATCAAGGAAAGCAAGGTTCAAATCTTAATGCAGCTCCTTCGGATCTTGGACAAGGGACTTAAGCTATAGTTTATTACATTTTATATACCGCCTTCCATAAAAATATATCAAAATGTTTACAATAAAATTCATTTTAAGAAATAAAAGAAAGGAACTACAATAGTATAGAAAAGCCCACAGCACACTAAGAATCTACAGAAAGATGAAAACTACACTGAATGTAAGAATTCCGATAAGCCACCAAATTATGTGAAGCTAATATAAAGAAATGTAAGATTGCACCAATACGAATGATTCGGGGAGCACTTAGCCTCTGCAAGCTAACTCAATTACAAAAGACATGGTTTTTGAACATCACAAGTTACAATCGTGCAACAAAACCTCCACTTTAAAAGTTTGCCAAGAAATCACTCCAAGGAGACCATGAATGGCCCTAAATAGTTCCTATGCTAAACACACATAAAAATATTTCACAGTGTTAACTATTTTCTACCCTTGATCCAGACGTATGAGACTCTACAGACGTACCTGCAGGGTACCGTACACTGAAGGAATTCCACCATCTTCTGAGCATGCTGCTTTGAGGCGTAATAGAAATCAAGTCCATCTTTTAAAAATAAGAAAAACATTTTTTTTTAATGTCAATGCAAAAATATTTATCTGAAATGGGAAGTTTTCCACTATTCAACATTAAAGTCCAAAGTAATTCTTTAAGCAATAATACAAAATGCTACAAAATGGATGTATCGGCTATTGTTGAGGAAGAATGCTTCTAAACGCTACCAGAACCCTTATCCAAACCCTTGTCACCTCTCGCTTGGATTATTGCAACTTACTTCTCACTGGTCTTCCTCTCAGCCATCTCTCTCCTCTCCAGTCTGTCCAAAATTCTGCAGCACGACTTATTTTCCGCCAAAATCGTTATACCCACACTAGCCCACTCCTCAAGACACTTCACTGGCTCCCTGTCCGCTTCCACATACAGTTCAAACTTCTCTTACTGACCTTTAAATGCATCCACTCTGCAGCCCCCCATTACCTCTCCACTCTCATCTCTCCCTACATTCCTCCCCGTGAACTCCGCTCACTGGACAAATCCCTCTTGTCGTCCCCCTTCTCCTCCACTGCTAATTCCAGGCTTAGTTCCTTTTCCCTCGCAGCACCTTAAGCCTGGAATAGACTTCCTGAGCCTGTATTCCAAGTTTATTTAAAATTTGAAATACCGCCTATAAGAAACCATTCTGAACAGTTCAGTCAAAATAAGAACAAGGAAAGGTATCACTACCTGTTTTCAAATCTATGCTGAAAACCCACCCTTTCACCACTGCTTTTGGCTCCTAGCCACTAATCAATTGCTCTCCCCTTGTTCCTTCTCACCCAGTACTTCCCTCACCCTTAATTGTCTTTTCTGTATTACTTTTAGATTGTAAATTCTATTGAGAAAGGACTGTCTCTCTGTGTCAGGTGTTCGGCGCTGCGTGCGTCTGGTAGCACTATACAAATGTTAATAATAATAATAATAAATGTGCTCTGAATCCATATGGCTGGCGCCTTTCAGTCTAAGAGGGCTCCAATAACAGGTGCGAGCACTGTGGGAGCTTTGGCATCCTGAATATCAAGCAAAACTCCTTCACTATGTCCAGGGAGGGATAATCGGTGTTGGATTATCATCCCTTCCCCCCCCCCCCCCCCCCCCCCCCAATTATTTAGGAAAATTGGCTCCTCTGACTCCAACATACTGTACAACGCAATCCGATAAAGAACTTCAACTAGCAGTAGCTGACAAGCAGCTATGCGCTCTCTTGGAAGTTGCCAGAGAGGACTCTTCTCCTTGCTGGCATTTTATATCACTACATTTTCATCTGAGGCATCAACCAATGACTGCAAAGTAGCCTTGTGGTTAAGAGCTCCGAGCTTGACATCCAGGACTGCCAGGCTCGAATCCCACTGCTGCTTCTTGTAATCTTGGGCAAATCACTTAATCCTCTATTGCCTCAGGTGCAAGATTAGACTCTGAGCCCAACAGGGACAGTATACCTGAATGTTAACTCACCTTGAGCTACTACAACTGAGACATCCATAAGTACATAAGTAATGCCACACTGGGAAAAGACCAAGGGTCCATCGAGCCCAGCATCCTGTCCACGACAGCGGCCAATCCAGGCCAAGGGCACCTGGCAAGCTTCCCAAACGTACAAACATTCTATACATGTTATTCCCGGAATTGTGGATTTTTCCCAAGTCCATTTAGTAGTGGTTTATGGACTTGTCCTTTAGGAAACCGTCTAACCCCTTTTTAAACTCTGCCAAGCTAACCGCCTTCACCACGTTCTCAGGCAACGAATTCCAGAGTTTAATTATGCGTTGGGTGAAGAAAAATTTTCTCCGATTTGTTTTAAATTTACTACACTGTAGTTTCATTGCATGCCCCCTCGTCCTAGTATTTTTGGAAAGCGTGAACAGACGCTTCATAGCCACCTGTTCCACTCCCCTCATTATTTTATATACCTCTATCATGTCTCCCCTCAGCCGTCTCTTCTCCAAGCTGAAAAGCCCTACCCTCCTTAGTCTTTCTTCATAGGGAAGTCGTCCCATCCCCGCTATCATTTTAGTCGCCCTTCACTGCACCTTTTCCAATTCCACTATATCCAGGTTAGCAAATGTCAAGTCCGCTAGTATTTTTATGCTATGAGTGCAGGTGCTGTATCTCTCGGTGGGGGAGGGGAAGACATTGTAAAGTGGAACTTAGCAAGTAAAATGTTGTAATAATACTATTGGATAGTTGATTCAATAACAAATTGATAATTAAATGTGACGGTTGTGCGTACTGGATGGACCATACAGGTCTTTAGGCAATGTCATTTACCATGTTAGGTCCTTGCTCAGACTGGCTGAAATATTCCAGAAGAAACAGGCAAAAAAAACAAAAATATGCACACAAGTTCCTTCTTGAGAAAGACACACACAGCTGCTGCCTTTGTGCAACTGATCAGTTTCCAAAGGAGGCAGAAGAGAAAGGACAAAGATTGCTAACTGCCATAACACAATTTGGTAATTAGAAAGGGAGAGAGGACATAGTCTGCCTCAGGTTGTGTACAGCCAGTAGAACAGCACAATCTTTGGGGGGGTCTTTTATTAAAGATCAGCTCACGTGATCTGCCATTTTATTCCCAAGAGCCCTGCTGCAGATAATATGCACAAATTTAAAGACTTCTTTAATCTCAGACATTTCAGGTCTCCTTTTCTCCATTACCATTCTGACCCACAAGCCACCTTTCCCACTGTGAATTACAACAAGAGCAGTCAGACCACAAAGCTCTCTCCCCGTTAACCTGACATTACCGATTTACTCTGCTTATATTTATTTAAAATTTGAAATACCGCCTATAAGAAACCATTCTGAGCAGTTCAGTCAAAATAAGAACAAGGAAAGGTATTACAATCTTAAAAAGGACATGGAGAGAAAAGGTAATCCAACAGCTGCAACTCTCAAGTGGCTCCCAAGCCAACAGCAAAAGAACGCGTGGGCAGTTTAGGTGAGATATTAGCCAAAAGCATCCTGAAAAAGGAACGCCTTTAGACCACTTTTAAATTTCTCAAATTACTACTAAAGCACATTTACCACTGCATGTTATGTAATTTGAGTTATGTGCAATTTGCTACAATGACAACTTATATGTCTCAACCTCAAAGTGAGTTTTCAGACACCAGTGTTTCATCCAGCATCGAACTGCCCCATGTGTTTGTTTTCACCTAAGAAGCAGGATATGAGGAAAACTCAATCGGTTTTCTTCAAATGTAGGAGTTCTTTAAAAACCACAGAACTTAGCTGCATACCTCACAGCATGGTTGACTCCAATCCCAAGGCACAAGCAACACAAATATTGAGCTCAGACACACTGAAAATATTTCATACCAATTAAAATGAATATTTAATTTAGGCACAGAAAACACCATGCAAAGCAGACACACATTATCTAAAAAATAACGTGCTACTGAACTTGTGAATTTTAAATAAGTGTTCTCATACCACTCGCCAACACTGGATTACTTTCACCATATGGCCCTGGATAAATGTGACCTAATCCAGATCTAGGTCTGCTTGTTTATTTATTTAATACATTTATACCCCACATTTTCCCACCAGTTGCAGGCTCAATGTGGCTTACACAAAACCGCAGGGTAGGCTACGGTTCAGAAAGTATAATTAAACATTGTCGTAGTAGGTGATTAGCATATTGGTATCATTTAAAACAACAACTGATAACAAAAGACAGCAAAAAAGTCCATGGATTATGCTGAAAAACAGGTGGAAGTACATTAGGTTGAGTTTGTAAGGTATGCCTTCTTGAACATGGTGGTCTTCAATAGTTGTGAAACAAAAAAGTGAGGAGAATGAATGAGGATACCAAGAAAATTGTTTATTCGCATAAAAAAAATGACCCGACACGGCCGTGTTTCGGCCCAAAGGCCTGCCTCAGGGGTCTTTATAACCTCAGGTAGTCTGATGTGAAACGTGCACTCTGAGAAAAATAGTGTAGCAGAACCTTCTTGGGTCTCCTCTCCTCTGAAAAATTTTTTTAATATTAACCAGGAACTAGCCTGTTCAGAGGAGAGGAGACCCAAGAGGGTTCTGCTACACTATTTTTCTCAGAGTGCACGTTTCACATCAGACTACTATCCTCATTCATTCTCCTCACTTTTTTGTTTCATATCTCACGGTTTCGTGAGGGTTTTTAACCTCCTTTTTGTTTTTCCTCTGGTCTTCAATAGTTTTCTAAAATTTAGATAGTTCTGGGTTGATTCCTGTTCTATACACGGGCCTCTCTCCCTGTCCACTCTGCCAGTCAAGCAGATCTTGGTGGTCCCAGGCCGCAGCAGTCCTCCTGTGCTGCTGGCCAGGATGGCGCCAGGATCAAAGGTGGTGCCCCTGCCTTCCAGCAAGGTCAACAAAGAATGTGGTATAAAAAACACTTGATCCTGGTCTCTTTGCCATTTTCTGGACACAAACTGTAGAAGCCTGTCCAGCACGGTCCTTGCATTCTGACTATTGGAGTTGCCGTCAAAGCCTTCTCCAGCCCATCTCAATCTGTCTTGTCGTAAACGTGACACAGACCGTGTAAATGTGGGTGCCCCTTTATAGAATTGGCCTTTTTGTGTGTATTTTATGACCGATTTAATATAAAGTAGTCCACTTCAGCTAGAATGTCAACCTGACATCTGCTCTCCACCCTAAAGACGTGGCTACTAGAAGCTCAATGTCAGCATGCACTGTAGATCAAGCAAGTAAACAAACAACACCTCACTTCTTACCATGAATCTCTTTGACACGAAGTGTATTTTGATGGAGCCGATGTTTTAAAATGATCTGCTCGAGATAATAGAAGGTCTTTTTGTGCAGAACCTAAAAATTGAAGTCAGAACAAGGTTATTTGCATTGTAGATGCTATGATCAGTATTCAAGGCCAGAATGTGTGTTACAAGCAACAACATCACTGGTATAAACCGGCTATCACGGACCCAAAGGAATTTAAATGGAAACATTATCTTACGAGGCAAACAGAATACATTAAAAAAAAAAAAATCAGCAAACAATTCTTCAGTATGAATAAAAGCACATAGCTGGATGTCTGCAGCCACTCATTTAAAGTCAGAGGTTCTCAACACATGCACGTGTACCCCGTATTTGGCAAACCTCCTGCTGCCACCTGGACCGTTACTGCTGTTTCTCCAAACCACTAGCAGCAGTGGCAAAACAACAAGAAGCAGTCTCAGGGCCACAGTCTCTGTGCACATGCTGTCGGCTCTTGTGGTCTCCTGTCCCCTCTGTCATCAACTTTCTGTTCCGGGGCAGGGAACCAGCAGAGCCAACCACACGTGCATAGAGACTTGAGGTACTGAGACTGCTTCAGGATGTTTTTAGGGCAGAGAGCCGAAGTTTTAAAATGATCTGCTCGAGATAATAGAAGGTCTTTTTGTGCAGAACCTAAAAATTGAAGTCAGAACAAGGTTATTTGCATCATAGATGCTATGATCAGTATTCAAGGCCAGAATGTGTGTTACAAGCAATGCCTAGTGGTTAGTGCAGTGGACTCCGATTCTGGGAAACTGGGTTCAATTCTCACTGCAGCTCCTTGTACATAAGTACATAAGTAATGCCACACTGGGAAAAGACCAAGGGTCCATCGAGCCCAGCATCCTGTCCATGACAGCGGCCAATTCAGGCCAAGGGCACCTGGCAAGCTTCCCAAACGTACAAACATTCTATACATGTTATTCCTGGAATTGTGGATTTTTCCCAAGTCCATTTAGTAGTGGTTTATGGACTTGTCCTTTAGGAAACCGTCTAGCCCCTTTTTAAACTCTGCTAAGCTAACCGCCTTCACCACGTTCTCCGGAAACTAATTCCAGAGTTTAATTATATGTTGGGTGAAGAAAAATGTCTCCGATTTGTTTTAAATTTACTACACTGTAGTTTCATCGCATGCCCCCTAGTCCTAGTATTTTTGGAAAGCGTGAACAGACGCTTCACATCCACCTGCTCCACTCCACTATTTTATATACCTCTACCATGTCTCCCCTCAGCCGTCTCTTCTCCAAGCCTTCAGCATATCTCTGGTTTCAGGCTGCTATTGTTGTCAGGCTTGCAGAATTTTTGCTTTTCTGTTTTTCTCTTAAAATCATAGTGCTACTCTCTTGGGAAACTGTTTTATCACATCCCATTGGTCTGGACTGGTCTGTGATGGACACAAAGGAAGGAGAAATTATGTCTTCCCTGAATTTTCTTTCCTTAGTTCTACCAGACCAGTCCAGAAGCCCTCCCCATTGATCTTTTCTGATTTTTCAGATGTTTTCTTTTCTTTAGATCCTTCAATTTCATGCTCCGTTTAGTGTGGCTTCTGACAGCCAAATATCTGCATGTCAGTAGAGGATCTGCCTACCTTTTTGCAGTCAAGCTCTGTTTGAGTTCATGTCTCCTGACTCAAAGCTTTTCTGCGTGTCAGTAGAGGATATATCGGCTCATTTTGGCTAAGGCCATGGTTACTCTTTAGTTGCGATGTGACCCAACAGTATGAATGACAGCACCATTGCTTGGCTAGTTGAAATACTGAGCATTCTGGCGCTGCACAGTGCCCCTAAAGGACGAATCACATAGAACTACTTTCTTTTTATGTCGCCATCCGCTGGTGGGCATGCACAACAATGTCACTGGTCATAAGTATTGCCATACTGGGAAAGACCAAAGGTCCATCAAGCCCAGCATCCTGTTTCCAACAGTGGCCAATCCAGATCACAAATACCTGGCAAGATCCCAAAAAGTACAAAACATTTTATACTGCTTATCCCAGAAATAGTGGATTTTCCCCAAGTCCATTTAATAACGGTCTATGGACTTTTCCTTTAGGAAGTCGTCCAAACCTTTTTTAAACTCCGCTAAGCTAACTGCCTTTACTACATTCTCTGGCAACGAATTCCAGAGTTTAATTACACGTTGAATGAAGAAAAACTGATTCGTTTTAAATTTACTACATTGTAGCTTCATCGCATGCCCCCTAGTCCTAGTATTTTCAGAAAGCGTGAACAGACGCTTCACATCTACCCGTTCAACTCCACTCATTATTTTATAGACCTCTATCATATCTCCCCTCAGCCGCCTTTTCTCCAAGCTGAAGAGCCCTAGCCACTTTAGCCTTTCCTCGCAGGGAAGTCGTCCCATCCCCTTTATCATTTTCGTCGCCCTTCTCTGCACCTTTTCTAATCTGGTCTGGGATGGGTGCAAAGGAATAATGTATTTGGGGCACTAATCGGGGCCGAATCGAATACAAATATTCAATACAGCCCTAAACACAGAAAAAAAATAATGAATTCAGATGATGTCAGGTGGCTGTCTACCCACAACTGTTTCCAGATATTACAGGAGAATTCCACGCCATCACGTTGAATTTATGACTATTTCTTACCCTCTGTCGGATCTGAACCACAGCTTTCCAGAAATCTTTGGCTTCCACTCTGTGACAATCATCACACATCTGTGACTGGACCACATAATCCACAACAAAGACTTGCTGAAGGATTGCTCCATTCATGACCTAATTATGGACAAAAAAAATACAATAAGTGTTAAAACTATTCCCAAGACAATCACTTCATTAGCAAATTTTCAAGAAAACATTCTGGCTCATGAAAAATTGAACAGATCCTGATTTAAGCACCAATGTTACAACTCTTGCTAACAGCCATATCATCACATAAGTAATGGTCCCATCTATATCACTTCGTGAGCGGGGATCCATCTTAAAATATTCAACTGCTCTCTCCATTATAACCTTCACATTTAATTATTGGCTTAAGCCGCCGTTCAAAACATTCTAAGATGCCTGCACTGCTTCCACGGCTCGACCACTACTCTCTTATTAATACAAAAGTCCACAATTTTCAACTAAAGGTTGTACATTGTGGAGTACAACATAAAATTAAAATATAGTTAAACACACACACCAAAAAAATAAATCCCCCAACTAAGCCCCCATCTCCTACATAATAATAACAGGAGAAATATTTAAAAGATAACTAAGTTTTAAGCGGATGACTCAAACTAACACAATCCTGAACGACTCTCTACTCATATGGCAATTTAGTTCACAGAAAAACAAGTAACACGTGCCTGAACCAGATGAAACTCTTTCGCTGCTGGTACATAAGACTTAACAGATATCTTATTTGGATTTTAACTTTAAGAATTTTTAAGTTTTTTAATAAGATAATATCATGTGTATTGTACTGCAGATGTTACATTACAGAATTATATTAATATCAGAGAACCACTGTCCATAAAATCACTCAATTACCATAACCTCTAATTTATTATCAAAAAATTATGAAGGGGAAGATGGAGGAGGAAGCCAAGATGGCATTTTGGAAGGCTAAGCACCAGCGAGCGCCAGATCAGTAGAACCAGTCTTCGGTTTCTTCAGCCTTGGACATGTAGAAGGGATTCGTTAATTTTTCCCTCTGTCCTGGTTACTTACCTCTTTTTGTATAGTTAACTTTATTTTAAGTCTCTTGGAGTGTGGCTCTGTCCAAATAAATCCTGCATCTATGAGCCGGACCTGTTAGCAAAAACAAGTACGGAAACAAATTAAAAAATAAACACACATTCTATTGCACTGACCCATTCACGTATTCAAGCCCTGTAAATGTAAATCCCTCACAGTAAAAACTACAAACACAAGCAATGACAACAAGGCTGCACATACCCAGCAACTCTTCTCACCTCCTGCAGGCCCCCCTTCTAAGACTCCCCAGCAACAGAGAACGGAAAGGCATAATCCAGCCAGCAAAGGTTTGAGAATCTTCTGAGCCCAGTCACGTTCACATTGCAGGAAACTATTTTGACAGAATCCCAGTACTCAATGGTATCATGGGTTATGCAGCTCCTTCGGGACTTTATGCAAAGCCATTTGAAGCAGCAAAGTTTGTTTCATCCAAGTTTTTTTTTTCCATTCCAACTTGCTCAATGGTAACTTGAACACAAATCATTTTCCATTTCATAACCAACACACAATCCACGAGCGGTTTCCATATTTTTTGTTTCTCCCTTCCCCTCCCTTTCATCTCCCCCTTTCTCTTCTCTATAATCTTTCTTTTCCCACCAATATCAGTGGACCCAGAGTGGGTAGGGTTTATTAGGGCTGTTTTCGATTCAAATCAGCCCCGAATACATTATTCAAATTCGGTCGAATAGTAATTTAAATTTTTTTATTTTATTTATTTTTGTTACATTTGTACCCCGTGCTTTCCCACTCATGGCAGGCTCAATGCGGCTTACATGGGGCAATGGAGGGTTAAGTGACTTGCCCAGAGTCACAAGGAGCTGCTTGTGCCTGAAGTGGGAATTGAACTCAGTTCCCCAGGACTAAAGTCCACCACCCTAACCACTAGGCCACTCCTCCACTCATTCAAATACGAATAACTGGGGCCCTACTGTGCTAAATCCTATTGAAATCAACACTTGATCTCTGTTTTCACATTGCTTCTTTTATTAGTTATGTTAAAGTTCAATCCCCACTTTTCGTATTAGGCATTCGTATTTGGCCGAATAGTAAAATATGCTATTCAGTACAGATCTATTTCTTATACCCTCCCCTGAATGTTATATTTCTAAAACAACCAGACACTAGCCACACTCTCCATTTCTATTCCCCCCCCCCCTCCCTGCCCTTCATCCAGTTTCTTAATTAAAATGTCACACTAGCTATTTGGAGCATGAAGCATCAAGCGTAAAGTAATTACTTATAAACAGCGTGCAAATTCTGAGTCTAGACACCCAAAAAGAACAATAGCAACTTTACCTGCCAGCACCCAATTGAAAATGGAGCACCTAAGGGACTGGAGAAAGGAGGAGGAAATTATATGTCCCACCTGCTTCTTCTTAGCTGACACTTTAGACCAGGGGTTCACAAATCTGTTCTGGGGGGACCACCAGTCAGTTTAGTTTGAAGGATAGCCCTAATGATTGTGCATGAGACATATCTGCAAGACTGTGACGTCCATTATATGGAACTCTCTCTCTCGTGCATATTCATTATATACTAATTACAACAACCATCGCTCATTATTAAATCTTTATTAAATACTTTACTATAACATCTTATTATAACAATTGTTATTATAAATCCCCAACACATTCACCCAATCATTCATACCATTTCAAACCCATTCATTAAAATTCCAAAAATATCTGTACATATCATGTTCTAGCGCCCTGGATGTTGGTATATTGCTTATTTTTCACAATACAACAAACTTTATTGCATAAATGACGGCTGTTGTAATTAGTATATAAGATATATGCAACTAGTTATTGAGTGTTAACTTAAGTGAAGAATTATGCATATTCATTAGGGATATCCTGAAAACCCGACTGGCTGGTAATCCCTCAGGAGACGTTTGAGAACCACTGCTAGGGACCACTATTTTCGGGATATTTCCCGTTCTAGATGGAATATATTTTGTAATCCACTGCAGGGTCATTTGAGAAATGGTGACTATCAAATGTAACGTAGTAATGTAAATGTACCTCTTTACAAAAGAATATTCAACCCATGGCATGATGTGTGGCTCCTGCCATACACTTTATAGCTTACCAGAACATTTGCTCCTCAAAATGCCACTTCTTTAGGAGGGGTGGGGGTCAGTATGCAAGAACTCAAATGGTAGAGCTGTCACTTGGCTGCCTCAGACTTCCTCAACATGCAGCTCCTGGATCCTAATACACACCACCCTACATCCCATCTGACCGTTTAATCTTTGCTGTTTACCGAAACATTCTACCATTTCTCTACATGAATGGCTGGAGTGAAAAGACTAACCTTACTCAACGAAGCTTTAATTCTTTTGAGACACAAAGTGAGAAGTTCTCTAGATTCTAAGGCACACTGCACCCAAGCTCCAGGAGGCTGAAGGTACCTGGGGAACAGTGAAAAAAAACAAAAAACATACCAGGCTTGTTTGCAGAAGACCCTGAACACCAGCAGGTGATTCAGCATGGCAGGAGTAAATCAGCCACAGAATCCACATGGTAATCTCTTCTGGGTAATTATCTAAAGGGGCCTGAACATGCAGGACAGTGTTTTAAGTGCTCATGTTCAGCCAGCAACAGTCAGCATTTTTTCAGCCACTGTCGGTGTTATGCTTGGATATTCAATGCCAGGCCACGTCCAAGCACGAGCTTTGAATGTCCAGCTATGTATAGCCAGCTATCACTTATCCGGTTAAATGTAACCGCATAAGCTACACCGGACAAAGACAGGACTGTGTTTTATGCGGTTAAGTGCTGAATACCGGTACTTAACCATACATGTGGACTCCATCCACAAAATCACCAGCTACCAGTTTAGCAGTTAGTGTCGATATTCAGTGGCCCTAACGGTTAAATGCTGCTCAGTGATGTTCCTAGGGTGGCTGATACCCGGGGTGGATCGCCGATGCGCCCCCCCCCCCCAACCCTGGCAAAAGGACACCCCCCCCAGGTGCATTTTTACCTGCTGGGGGGGATACCGCGCGCCTGTCGGCTTCTCTCGTTCTATGCTCCCTCTGCCCCGGAACAGGAAGTAACCTGTTCCGCGACAGAGGGAGCATGGAACGAGCGGAGCCGACAGGCGCGCGCGCGCAGTACCCCCCCCCCCCCCCAGCGGCGTGCACCCGGGGCGGACCGCCCCCACCCCCCTTGGTACGCCACTGATGCTGCTGAATATCCCTAGATAGCTCCACACAAGAAATCGCTTTCAATATCTACCCTTTATAAAATTGCTCAAGAGTACATGTGTGTACGCAGTAAGTACAGATACACAATGCGTACTGTTATGTGACATAGATGAACGCATTCCTTAGACTGGAGAACAGGCAGAGTGTGGTGGGAAGGGACTGGCACTGATGTGCACATTTTGTGAAGTACACACACATTGCACCTATTCTTTCCAGCACATACACACACAATTGTACCTGCCTTGGAGGCGGTACAACTGTGCACCCAAACTTTCCCTGGACTTACTTTATAAAGGGGCAGAGGCAGGAGTCCAGCCTGAGGTATTGATTGAAGGAGGAGCTGGAAGGTCTGAACAAAGGCACAAAACCTATGTGATGTGGAGTTTATTGGGGATCACTGGAAACCCATGGAACCTCACTGGCATAGCACAAATGTTGCTTTTTAAAATAGTCACAACATATGTGCCTCAGTTCCTCGTTAGTTTAGAGTGTTACAGGACAAAATTCAGCAGCACTGATCTAGGACTCGTCACCCTGAAATCTCCCCTTTCACATAAGGCCTGATTTATCAAAAGGTTCCTCATTATGCAGACATATGAAAATGAAAATCAGGCTCAGAACGGAGTGAAAATAACCCTTGGTAGGGTGGAGAGCATGAAGATACAAAATCTCAGGCTTCCATGGACAAGTGGCAGACATCCCAGGAAACTACACCACTCTGCATGAAAATGCCTGTAGATTATAGAGAAATCTGATGGCCAGCGAAGTATATTTCAAGGCTGAACCCCGTCCGATTTTCACATTGAAAACAGATGCAACCTCATCCCAGTTTTCATAGGGCATATTCATTCAGTTGTTGCCAGTCTAAGCATTGCACTAATTACAGAATCCTAGCACTCCGCACCATACCTTTCACACTGTTTGCAGAAATGGATCGACACTTGTTTGGGGATCCCTTCGCTGATATCCACTTGCGTTCGTAAACACGCCACACACATGTTTGCAGGATTTGGAGGGATTGGAATCCCACACTGGCAGCAGAGGCTGGCATGAAGGGGGTAAGAAAAAAAAAAAGACAGGTCAACATATTCAGTCAGAAAAACAAGCAACAGCAGATTGGGAAATGGAAGGAAATGCAGAAGGGAGAATACAAATGTTGGAACTAAAGGTGCTGAACCATTGCTTTAATCCAATTTCTTTTGTGGAACTCATTTTTTGTGATCACATATTTTTACTGAATTTGCAAGAATTCTGCAATACAATTTCCATTTAGCAAATTTAGCCTTGTCTCGAAAGATACCACCACCAGCATATAGTATAATACACCTTAGCAATTACAGCACTTGTGATACACAACAATGTACAGCCTGGACCGGAAAATTCCTGGGAAGCCGTTGGCAGAGCCGAGACCTGAGTGCCTACCACTGCAACCATGCAAAGATTGGGGAGGATAGAAGGAGATGTGAAGAGGAAGAGAAGAACACTCAAAAAAAGAAACAAGAACTTGGAAGGTCATAAGGTTTTTTTCCTTTTACCAAGTGGCATCAAAATTGAATACATCATCACCATAGAAACCAGAATGCGGAGTACCCCAAGGTTCACCGCTATCGCCGACCCTCTTCAACCTGATGACCCCACTAGCCATATCCCTATCCAACCAAGGCCTCGACCCCTACATCTACGCCAACGATGTCACAATATACATCCCATTTAAACACGACCTAACAGAAATTACAAACAAAATTGAACTTAGCCTGCAAATCATGAACTCATGGGCGGATGCATTCCAACTAAAACTCAACGCAGAAAAGACACATTGCCTCATCCTCTCATCACAATACAATACGAACAAACCCACCATTATAAACACCCCAGATTACATTCTTCCTGTATCAGACAAACTGAAAATCCTTGGAGTCACCATCGACCGAAACCTTACACTAGAAAACCAAGCGAAAATTACAACAAAGAAAATGTTCTACTCAATGTGGAAACTTAAGCAAGTAAATCCTTTTTTCCCTGAGAGAGATATTCTGCAGCCTGGTACAATCAATGGTGTTAAGTCACCTAGACTACTGCAATGCAATCTACACCGGATGCAAAGAACAAACTATTAAGAAACTCCAAACTGACCAAAACACTGCAGCCAGACTCATATTCGGAAAAACGAGATATGAAAGTGCCAAACCCCTATGTGAAAAACTACATTGGCTCCCAATCAAAGAACGAATTGCCTTCAAAATTTGCACCCTGGCTCACAAAATCATTCACGGCAAGGTCCCGAGCTACATGGTAGACCTCATAGACTTACCAACCAGAAACACAAAAAAAGTCAGCACGCACATTCCTAAATCTCCACTACCCAAGTTGGAAAGGACTAAAGTATAAATCAACATATGCATCCAGCTTCTCCTACATAAGCACACAACTCTGGAATGCACTACCAATATCGCAGAAAACAAAAATCACCATTCAACTTGGATAATTTTTGTCGAGTACTCCCGTGGAAAAAGAATGTTGCTTGTGAGCCATCTCACAAGCAGTGTTATTCCTTTGGCCCAGAAGCACCAGGCCGCCAAGTTGCAGTCCAGTAATTCTGGCCCATCTCTTAAAGGGGACGAAAATGTTAGACCCCTCCCCCCCCCCAACACACACACACCAGAAAGGCCCTCTTCCAACCCCTATCAAGGCACCCTGAATAGTATCCCCAACCAACCTGAAGACCCCCCTCCAAAGTGTGAATACCCACCAAGAAGCCTTGCCCTCCCCAGCCTCCTGAAAGCCTACTCCCAATTGCTCCTGCCCTCCTGACACCAAGATCCAAAATGGGGCCAGCGACCCCTCACAGAAGCCTTGCTAGAGATCACCAAAGCCATTTTGGATTCTTGCAACAGTGAGGGCTGGAGTAACTGAGGATCACTCCCGCTGTACTGCTATGGATTTACAGCCTGTCTCACTACTACAGACTACCCAAATAATTACCGTGGATTCTTTTGGATTCGTAATAAGTAAATGAAACCTTTATTAGGGAAGCTAAATTCTACAATGGTTAAAATATATATATATATATATATATATATATATATATATATAATGGTTAGCACATATACAATGATTAGCTATATAAAAACAATCATTACATCACTGGTCTCTACATCTCTTAGACCAGGAAAAGAAGCAATACATTATATACATACAATCGTCACTAGTCTCCATCATCCAGGCTCTTATCATCAGCTGGGGGGGGGGGCAGTTCACAGTGAGAGCTAGGAGCTTTTTAGACCAGAAACAACAGATCCTCTGCACAGTCCGTACGTTACTCACAGATGAACCCCACCTCTACCATGACAAGCCCTCCCTTTTATTAGGCTCTGAGCTCATGTTCAGAGCTATGGAAAATTACAGCTAAGGAAAATTACAAAATGCTTAACGTGGTCACATGCTTTCCCAAGTCCAGGTGGCCAAGCTGGGCCAGGTAAATAAGAACCATCCTCCCCCCTTTGCATACCAAATTAGTTAGAGCTGAGTCTTATCTTCTGCATGCCAACTTGTTTTTTATATTGACAAGAAAAGTTACTTTAGGTCAAAGACAAGATTTCAGAGTGTATTATCGGACAAAAGCAGGGTTGAAAAGCAATCCTTTAAGGTAACACTTAATCATTTTTAAACAGAATTACTTCTAATCAACAATACAGACCCCAAGTGCACTGGTTGTTCAAGACAGGGTTGAAAAACAATCTTTAAAATTTACTTCCATTATACCCACCTGCCCAAGGAATATGTAGGGTACAAGGGGGGGGGGGGGACTTCAGCTTGAGGGGGTGTGCTCTGGAGCACTGCTGGCTCCTTTAATGGATGTGTAGGAGCAAAAGGCACTATATGCAGCACTACATGCCAACAAAGTTATATAGAATTAATACACAACCCCTTCCAGCATTACCAACCCAATATTAAAATACAGTCTTTGGCTAACTTCATCTTTCACTGCATTGCCAAGGCCTGTTGCTTCATAGGCCTTAGCCTGCATTTAGAAGGACCCAGCTAAATGTGACCAAGGCTAAAATAATCGGAGCAATAACAGTAACAATATTGTTTACTGGAACAGTGAACTCAGGGTCAGAACAACTCTGTGGAGAGTGGACAAGGAGAATAACAATCACATTACTTCACCACATAGGTGGTTCACAAACTGGTGACTGCAGACATTGAGGCTCCTTTCAATCCAAGAAAAACACCTTGTTTACTTGAATAAAGACCTCAGAACTAAAAAGCCCTTCAACATGGTGCCAGTAGGACAGTGTTGTGGCCCCTCAAGCTACAACATTTGAGACAAACCAATCAGGATCCTTGCATGCACAACAGGGCTGGAACGTCACCAACTCAGCTGCAGCCTGTGATAAAAGAAGCTGTAAACCTGAGAAAAGGGCTGTTTGCATTCCATCTGAAATGCAGCCCTGCTCTGCCGTCTGACTGACCTGTGTAAGGAATGCTGTGCCACCTACAGGTTGTATGGTTGCCATCTAATTGAGGTGTACTGCTTTGGGTAGGAGCTAGCTGAACAAAAACACAATTTCAGGGTTCATGTCTGTTTACTCTGAGCTGTTTTATAAGACCTTTGTTGTCTTCATTCTTGCATTTCATTTTGTTCTTTCTGCTATTATAAATAAAGAAGTGATATTTGAGTGTTATAAATTCGGGTCTATAGATAAAGGGAACAATCACTTTTCAGACATTACACCATCTAGTACCAAAACGTGGTGGTATCGGGTTTTTCTGTACGCTTTACTAAGTGTCACATTCTCACTTACACCCCCAGAAAGAGTGTAACTGTGTATGCCTCACAGATGGCTCAAAAGCATCAGGCTGCAGCTCGGCGGCCCAATGCTCCCGGGCAATAAAATAACCCCAGCTTTAAATTGGAGTTATTTTACCAGCTTAACCGGGGCTTTCAGTGTGCATACCACAAGTGGAGGAGTGGCCTAGTGGTTAGGGTGGTGGACTTTGGTCCTGGGGAACTGAGGAACTGAGTTCGATTCCCGGCACAGGCAGCTCCTTGCGACTCTGGGCAAGTCACTTAACCCTCCATTGCCTGCCGCATTGAGCCTGCCATGAGTGGGAAAGCGCAGGGTACAAATGTAACAAAAAAAAAAAAAAAAGCTGCAGTATAGAATATATATAATAATGAGCTGCTTTACATGTATTTATATGTTTTTCATCTCATTATTATGTAACACAGGGTGGCAGTTGTAGCTGCAGTAGGGTACCACACCACACCTTTAAGACGCATTAAGGTACAAATAATCCGGGTTAGTGCCCTAACGCTGTTGGATAACTTCACCCCATTAAGTGCTCTGTAAACTGGATTTGCAGTATGTATAAAAGAAACACTTCCATGTACTTCACTGGGTCATCATCTTCTATTCCCTCTGAAATTCCCAAAGGCTTCAAACTGTTTCTTCAAACTTCTACTATTTGAACTGTTGAAATCCCTTTTCCAACAATATTGCCTTTGTCCTGCAGCGGTGCCACAGAATCTAACAGAGAAGCCCTTTCCTCCAATTCATCCACTTCCCTCAGATATAAACAGAACTGCACTATAGGAGAAACAGCAATCCAATACCAGGGCGCCACACAAACAGTTGTGTTCTTCCACTAACCTTAAGACATCGTCCGACGGTTATTCTTGGTGATTTTCTCTAGAACTGAAGCTGCCAATTATTTGGTAGATTGTTGCTCTGCGACATTTTTCATCTCACTATGTAAAAGATTTGATGAACTTTGTACATTGTATTCAGATCCTGAGGATCCATTCTTTCTGCACAGGATTCCTTTATGCTTATCCCACGCATGTTTGAATTCCGTTACCGTAATATTACATCTCCCTTGTGTTCTTTGGACCACTTTCTTGTGGTCAATCTCTTCTTACTATAGGAGAAACCACATCCACTTTTAAGTCCTCAGTTATACTAGGATTCTCTGCCATTAATGCCTTTTAGGGATTGCAGATCCATCATCATAGTGCAGGTTTCAGTTTCCTAACTAGCTGCCATTTTCTGTGCAATGGAAGATACTATTTGCACCTTTTGCCGCTGAGTGAAGTGGCAAGAGCTACATCTGTGTTACCCGATAGACCACTGGCCATGACCTTTAATCTCTTAGGCTAACAGTCACCATGCCAACAAGCAAGCTGTGTTCAGTGGCAGCAGCCTGAAGAGAGACATTGGAGGTTAGTGCAGGCTTGGCCAGCTACTTGTGTCTTGGCGGGCCACAGCTGCTATAGGTACTGCAATGGCTGGTTGGTGGTGTGCTCTGTTGACTGTGCAGAACCCCACTGACAGGGGAGAGATGTAACTGGTGTAATAGCACAGATAAGGGAAATTGGACTTAATATACCGCCTTTCTGAGGTTTTTGCAACTACATTCAAAGCGGTTTACATATATTCAGGTACTTATTTTGTACCAGGGGCAATGGAGGGTTAAGTGACTTGCCCAGAGTCACAAGGAGCTGCAGTGGGAATCGAACTCAGTTCCCCAGGATCAAAGTCCACTGCACTAACCACTAGGCTACACTCCACTGACCTCAGTCCATGCTGGCAGACTCTTCACACGGGCATCCTCATGCATGCCCACATCACAAAATTTCAATTTAGGCTAGGGGAGAAAGTTCCAGTACATTAGTTGGTGATGTCATCCAACAGAGCAAGTATGCCTGCATATCCCCTGCTTGTCTGCAGAGAAAGCAGATTTCACACACAATGATTCTGTAGCTGGGTCTCTAGAATGCCCCTGTCAATACAATTACATTATTAACGATTTACATTAGCGCCCATTCCCAAGCAACCACGATTTCAAAAAGCCTCTCAACCAACCACACAGAAACCTGAATGCAGCCACCTCTCAGGTGGATGTTATGGGAACTTTTTTCAGGACAAGCCCTTACACATCCATTAAGGGGAGGAGGAGGATTATATCAAATTTTATTTAGATATGAATTTGCAGAGATTCCACCACTTTTCCATCTTAAGCTCACCAGAAAGAAAGAAAATCACTTACATGTTCCCCTGGCTACTAATGGCAGGTTCCTTCATATACTCCATGCTTTCTACAACAGGATACATGGGAAAGAATAAAACACAAAAGTCAGTAAACACATGAAGTCAACAAAAATTAGCCTACCATTAGAACTGCCTTAAAATGTATTCAATATTGCTACTTGGCGACTAGTACATAAAATATATGAAGAATCTCTCAACCTGAGGAGAGAGACTAGGCCCACTAACACCTCACTACCAACCTACTTATGCCCAACATTTATCAAAACAAAGCACACTCCACTGAAGTCTAAGTCTCACCCATTTTTCAATACATCACCAAAAATAATGCATTCATAACCCTGAAGTCCTAATATTTCTTCTGGGTTAAATAAAATGTAGCAGGAAAAAGCTTGAACATATCTCTTAAATGTGATTAGCTAGAACTTGGGAGGCACAGAAAATAAAATGAATTAAAAACCTGACTAGTGAGAAGAATCTTACCTACATGACAGCACACTGAAAGGAAGATTTGGGGGAAGAGGTACGATAGCGCCTTGAGGATACTCAAATCATCTCCATCAGCCCTCTCAAAACATACTAAGGTTTTGGACAGTCCTAACCCCTGTTATTAAAGATTCAGGCTTTGTAATATTTACAGTGACATCGCAGCTGATGCCACATGACTCCTGTCATTATTGTCAAAGTCTACAAATCAAGAGGAAATTACAGAATGACCATCATAATCCATCAATTCAGTCCTTGGGACATATCTAGCCAGTCAGGTTTTCAGGATAAGCATAATGAATATGCATGAGAAAAATTTGCATACAATAGGGATACTGAACGCACATCTATCTTATACTGTGGATATTCTGAAAACCTGACTGGCTAGGTGTGTCCCGAGGGCTGGGTTGAGAGCCCCTTCCATAACCCAACATCCCCTGGGAAAATTACAGGAATTTAAAACAGAAATAACTTGGCCCCAATTTAAAGGATTTTCAGGAAACCAATGTGATTTAATAATCTCCATCCTATGCAAAGTCTTAACACTCACCCACTTAATTGCCCTGTGGTTGATCCATAATAATATTTTAGAGATCACACAAAATTAAAACACACGCACCAAGTATGTTACTAGTCACATTTTAATCTTATATTTATTTCCAGCACCCAATAAGTGCTACATGCTCACACTTGAAGGATATTACATCCAAAGCTTAATTTCTGGGGGGGAACAGCTTCAAATGCAATTCCTCGATTTCTCTTTGGACTCCAGAGCAGCAGGGTGTTTTGCTCTGGTCCAGAGGTTCTTAACCCAGTCTTTAGGACTCACACAGCCGGTCCTATTTTGAGGATATCCACAATGAATATGCATGAGATACATTTTCATAGAATGGAGATGGTACATGCAAATTTATCTCATGTATAGTCGTTCCGGATATCCTGAGGATTGAGTTGAGAACCTCCAGTAAACTTACAGGGTTGGGGGGAGCAGCAAACAGACATTCCTACTCCTTAATCTAGCCCCTCTTCTCCTGTTGGTCCTTCCCCTGGCCTGCCTACCTACCACACCCCCATGTCCCATCTGTCTACAAAATTAAGTTCCAATACCACTGATCATTCCACAGTCTGATGTTCATTTCTAGTGATGCAATGAAAAGATGGGCAGAATTTGACAAAAAAAGAACCAAAAACATTTAACCCACCATTCAAAACCAAATCCTTACAAAAGCAGAATGGCCTATAAATTGGTCTCTCTCAGCAAGTCTTCAAAGCATGTCAAGTTCATGTAGTCCGGTTAAAAGTGCTATCTATACAATTACTGAAATATATTGTCAGAAAGGGTGTTTAAGGTTTGTATATTTTCAAGTCAAAGGTGATAACTTAATTGGATTAACAGGTTTTCAAGAGCAATTCTCTATTCATCTGTCAACGACCAGAGGATAACTATAAAGCTGCACGTACTTAATCCAACACCAAAATACATCTTATGATTTATTTAAAATCAAATTAAAGAAAATCCTCTAAGGGAGAATACATCAACTTGCAATCAAACAGCCTAATGTCCTGAATCAATGGAGTGATACTGGAAAAGGCCAATAGTCAGATCATGGCAAAAGCACAAGGCACCTTAGAACAAACCAACATTTAGCGAAGATAAACAATGAATCTGATTCCTGGGTGAAAATGACTGAACACTCAACATCAAGTTCCTTGTCATCGGAACTTCTTAATTCCCCAAATGCGTTACAGATGCACATAGGTGTCCACGAGTGCAATCCCAGCAATAGGAATGCCATCAGATAAGGCAAGAAAACTGCAGGGTCTGTTCACTAACCCTGATGAAGAAAAACATAGTGCTGAAGTTAGCTACAGATGTAATCCGTTTTGAGTGAAATGATGTGGTAGCCACGTTAGTCCACTTTTAAAGTTAATAAATAGAAACAGGGCTTTTTTTCAGGGGGTACTGAGTACCAGCATCTTTTCAACTGTCTGCTAAAATTGACCCATGGTTCTCATATTTTAATGAAAGAGCTCAGGTTCTACATACAAATTCTGCCTTGTCATAGATTCTGTGTCTGGTTGCAGGGGGCCTGGCTATTGTGGGGTGGGCCCCTCAATGATCACTCCATCCCTGAAGGATGTCCTGGCATTTGAGTACCGGCACCTTTTTTGCTAGACAAAATCCACTGAATAGAAATAACAAAGAAAAAATAAGATGATACTTTTTTTATTGGACTAACTTATTGCCTTCAAAAGCTGATCAAAAAAATGTATTGCCTCCTTCTTCAGATCTTTGTATTATTTCTATTTATCACCTAGAAGATCTAATCCAATCATCTATTTAGACACCACTTTTGTAGAAAACAAGAGCTAACGAAACACTCTAGCAAACAAATCAGAGACACCACGTCAGGCCACGCATTAAGCTGCCCGCACACATTCGGGGACCTGTCTGCCCTCTCTCTGTCTCTCCCCAGCCCCAAATATCTCCCCCTCTCCTCCCTGTCCGCAAACAGCCACCTACTGTCAAATTCATACCCCAAGTCGTCTCGCGCACCACTAGCCCCCCAACTTTCCTTCTCCAGTACACACCGTCCACTCTCTCAGGCACACGTGCCTCTCTCTCGCTCTACGTCTACGTCTACGTCCTCCTTCTTCCTCCCTTACCGGAAACAGGAAGTGGCGTCAGAGGAGGGCAGTACGCGTCGCGAGCGAATTGAAAGAGTTGTGTCAAAATGAGTCAGCCTCAGGCTACACCGTCATCACCCCAGAGGGAAAAAAAAAAAAAAAGCTGCAGGGCTTCTCCTCGCGACCATCTCAAAAGAACAAGTCGGAAGAAGGACCGAGCTGCACAGACAGGACCGGAGTTTGCGGGAATCCCGCGGGGATAAATTCGGGCGACGTGCATAAGCCTCATAGTGATCAACTACCTACATAACACATAAGTAATGCCACACTGGGAAAAGACCAAGGGTCCATCGAGCCCAGCATCCTGTCCACGACAGCGGCCAATCCAGGCCAAGGGCACCTGGCAAGCTTCCCAAATGTACAAACATTCTATACATGTTATTCCCGGAATTGTGGATTTTTCCAAGTCCGTTTAGTAGCGGTTTATGGACTTGTCCTTTAGGAAACCATCTAACCCCTTTTTAAACTCTGCCAAGCTAACCGCCTTCACCACGTTCTCCGGCAACGAATTCCAGAGTTTAATTACGCGTTGGGTGAAGAAATATTTTCTCCGATTTGTTTTAAATTTACTACACTGTAGTTTAATCGCATGCCCCCTAGTCCTAGTATTTTTGGAAAGCGTGAACAGACGCTTCACATCCACCTGTTCCACTCCACTCATTATTTTATATACCTCTATCATGTCTCCCCTCAGCCGTCTCTTCTCCAAGCTGAATAGCCCTAGCCTCCTTAGTCTTTCTTCATAGGGAAGTCGTCCCATCCCCGCTATCATTTTAGTCGCCCTTCGCTGCACCTTTTCCAATTCTACTATATCTTTCTTGAGATGCGGCGACCAGAATTGAACACAATACTCAAGGTGCGGTCGCACCATGGAGCGATACAACGGCAATATAACATCCTCACACCTGTTTTCCATACCTTTCCTAATAATACCCAACATTCTATTCGCTTTCCTAGCCGCAGCAGCGCACTGAGCAGAAGGTTTCAGTGTATTATCGACGACAACACCCAGATCCCTTTCTTGGTCCGTAACTCCTAACCTACCCAGCCTCCTCTTCCCGTAAATTATTCAGCCGCATTTGCTCCCTGCCAGCCTGGGCTGATGTTCCAAGGTTCAGACAGACACGTGCACGGGCCAGCAGCATCAGAGGCAAAGAGGTTTTGCATGGGCCAGCAGCACCAGAGGCAAAGAGGTTTCACAGGGCCCCTGATCTACTGGCACATTCATGTGGCGACCACGTGCAGCTAGAGCCATATCCAAATCCCCCCAAGCATCAGTAGATCGGGTGATGACCTATGATGTCGCTAGCCCGTGCATATGTCAGTGTGAGCCTTGCTGCATCAGCCTGGGCAGAGAGCAAATGAAGATGTGCTGAATTATTGAAGCCAGAGGACTGCAAAGTGCTAGGTAACCGTGGTTTGCCACCAAATCGGTAACTGTTCAATAATAGTAACATAGTAAGTGACGGCAGATGAACAGTCACATTCATTCTTCAATTCAAGACTAAATCAGCAATAAAGTAATATTATATACTTGATCATGGTCTTTGTTGGTTCTGGGACATAGACCATAGGAGTCCACCCTGCGCTGTCCTTGTGTTCCAACTACTGGAGTTGCTGTCAAAGCCCACTCCAGCCTATCCGAATCTGTCTTGTCATTTGCAGGACTCACCGTAAAAGTCTGTCCGGCAATGAACTCACGTTTCAAATTACTGGAGTTTCTGTTGAAGCTCTACAGCCTTTTGTAAACTGGATTGCTATATGCTGGAATCAGACCACACAAGCCAGCCCAGCACCGGCCTTACTTGGTACAGCCAGAGTTGCTATGTAAGCACCACTTGACATGCAAATGCATACACAACACTTTAAGTTTTGTTTTTTATACCATTCATTTTTTAACTAGAGATCCTTGTGTTCATCTCACGCCTTTTTGAATTCTTCCACAGTTTTTTTTTCTCCACCATCTCTCTTGGGAGGGCATTCCAGACATGTCCGTGCCAAAAGAATTTTCTGACATTACACCTAAGTCTACCACCCCGCAACCTCAATTTATGTCCTGTATGCACCCATAGTTATAAGATCTTCACCAATGCTAATCACGTCTTTTTTTTTTCAAGTTGCACTAGTTCTGCAAAAAAAAGGTTATGCATAAAACAGTTTGCATAGACTTGGGGGTCAGCCTAGGTTATAGGCTGAGCATGAAACTAAGCTGCTCTGAATATCTTAGGCCAATTAAATAAAAGGTTTATTCATGAGTGGTGACATATTTACTGCCTATGTGGATTAAGTTGGTCCAATAAAAAAAAAGTATCACTTTATTCTTTTTGTTTGTTTTTATTTATTAACATCTGTTTCCATGCTTTAAAGTAGATTTAACAGGTAATCAAACCACTTTCCATTGCGACCCCACAGATCAATTCAGAGACTTGTGAGTTATGTCCCTCTGCCAGCAGGTGGAGATAAAGAGAACTTCTGAGGTTCATTGTGTGTGGTCATGTGCAGCCACCTTCATTTTAATATTCTCTCTATGTAGCAGGTGGAGAGTCATAACTCTGCAGCTCTGCATTGCTAGGCTCATGGCCCGTCCCCCAGGCCAAATTGAGCCTTTCCTGGGGTAGAAGTTTCACTGATGAAGTTTCCCTTTCCTCCCCCCACCGCCCCCCTCCCCGGTGCTTGCCTGGGTTGTTACTGATATTTGGCTTTGCTGCTTTCTCCTGCCTCCAGCCAAAAAAAAAAAAGAACCTCATAGCTGTGAAGAGGTGCCAGTAAGCATAAATTTAAAGAAAGAAAAGAAAAACGCTCCGGAGATTGGAGCATGGCTGCAAGTCAGCGCGAGGTGGGGGGGGGGGGGGGGGGGTCGGTTTCAGCCAGACTCACCTTTTCATGGCGACACCATCTGAATGGATATGTCTCCAAGTGCTGCCCAGGAGGGAAGGGTTAGGACAACTGTTGTAGTTGGTGATTCGATCATTAGGCTTATAGATAGCTGGGTGGTGGCTGGTGGACGTAAAGATCACCTGGTGACTTGCCTGCCTGGTGCAAAAGTGGAGAAAAATGTCCTTATTACTATACTTTGGACTTTTCTGATGTACCTGGTTGTGGAGGGCCTGTTGTGGATACCTGCCCCCATGGCGTGGGATTACATGCAGATCTTGGGCCCTGTGGAGGCCTCTTTGGATGTGGTTCCGTGGACCAGGAGCCGTATGAGGTCTCTCCAGCTGTCGCTTCTCAGCCGATGGTATTATCTGTCAGAGAACTACTTGGTCCACCTCTCCTAGTCACCTCACGTGCAGTTGACCACGTGTTGGTGGTTACACCCAGAGAATCTCCGCTTAGGGATGCCCCTAGCCACTCCTGACTGGGTTCATATGTCAACAGGCAGGGGGCACCAAGATCATCCCTCTTGCGAAGGAACTGTTTCTGCTCTGCCCCTAAGTGGCGTGGCACCTGCCACTTCTCTTGGTGGCGCAGATTGCGTGATCTTTGAAAGTTGAAACAGACTTTCTCAGTCTCCATGCACTGGACTCGGGGGAGTGGGAACTTTCGGGTCAGGCGTGTGCTCAGATCACAGGTGCTGGGGGATCCTGGCAATCGATATAATGGCCCAGGGAGTCAACACAAAATTACCCTGCTTCTTCAGCAGTGGCAGGGACCCTGGGTCACAGGGAACTGATGCATTACTCCTGCCCTGGCCCCAGTTGCTCCTTCTCTACATGTTCCCTCTGTGCCCTATGGTAGGCAGCATCTTGAGAAACGTTGCAAGGCATCCGGGGCAGGTTATTCTGGTGGCCCCAGATTGGCCCTGGTACCCCTAGTAAGTGGACCTAATCAGCCTGCAGATTGACAGCCCCCTGCGGCTGCCTGCCCAGTGTGGCCTGCTTTGGCAAGGGCTGATTGCCATAGAGGATCCCTCCCCATTTGGTCTTACGACTTGGTTCTTAAGAGGGCACGGTTGAAAAAGAAAGGTTACCCGAACAGGGTGACTGCCACCATGTTGCAGGCATGGAAGTGTTATACTTCGACAGCATACGCATGCATTTGGTGGACGTTTGGTTCCTGGTACTTGGCAGCGGAACTGCGTTGTCAGCCTCAATATTGGCCATCCTCGGTTTTTTGCAGGGCAGCTTTGATAAGTCTCTCTCCTTGAGCTCTTTGAAGGTTCGTTCAGGTGGCGCCTTTGGCCTGTTTTCAAGGGTGCCTTCAAGGGTCATCACTAGCATCCCACCCAGACATTGTACGCTTCCTGTAGGGAGTGAACCACCTGCATCCAAATAGTAATTTGTTGTCCAAAAAAGAGGCTTGTTTCTTAGAAAAATATAATTTCAAAATGGCTTTCTTTTCACACTCAAATTGAAAAGTAACTAATAGCATGACACATTTAGCAATATAATCTTGTGAAAATTCAAGAAACTGTGAAACATCCAAGCTATCAGGAAAAACTTTGACAATGATCTGTATACCTCTCTCAACAGTTACAACGCTAGAACCACTTGGAACATAATAAATATTCTCAAACATCAAATTGTCTGTATGAGGATATTACAAAATATACTTTAAATACATTTTCAGAAGTTCAAGAGAGGCCAGGTAATGGATCATACAAAACTTTAAATATCTAAGATTTTTTGTCCTTGAGAGGTTTTCCATTACTTCTAACTGTGTATGTATCTTTAACCAGAGAAACAGCTGCTACTTGCAGTATGGTAATAGAAGAATCAAGATTATTTGCCCAGATCTCAATTTGAATTAGTTTGTTCTCATCTTCAGCAACTTTGACAGTCATATCCTGAGTAAACTGACATAATTTAAGAACAGCCTTTTGAATCGAAGATTCAGTTTGTGTAACCACTTGCCAAATATCTTGAAGAGTTATTTGTTTATCCGCTGAAACAAGTCCAAGTTCCAATCCAGCTTTCATCTGCACTGGTTTTGGAATAGGAGTCCTAGTCTCACTGGGGCATACCCGTGAAAGTGCAGAGGTCCCGCCCATGTTACTGTCTTGCCCAATTGGGAGGGGTGACAGTTCCTCAGAGAATAATGGAGCAGCTGATGACAGTACTGAAAGAACTCAAACATGAAATTGCTGATCTGCTGTTAGTAATCTGTAGCCTATCGTTAAAGTCTATAGCAGTGGCGTTCCTAGGGGGGACGGTGGGGGCGGTCCGCCCCGGGTGCACGCCGCTGGGGGGGGTGCCGCGCGCGCCTGTCCTCCCTTGGTCCATGCTTCTTCTCTGCCCCGGAACAGGTTGTTCCGGGGCAGAGAAGAAAAATGGACCAACGGAGGGCAGGCGCGCGCGGCACCCCCCCCCCCAGCGGCGTGCACCCGGCGGGGGGTTTCTTCGCGGGGGTGTCTGCGCTGCGTCAGGGGGGCGCTGCACCTGGGGGACGGGGCACATCGGCAATCCGTCCCGGGTGCCAGCCCCCCCAGGAACGCCACTGGTCTATAGTACCTGAAGATTGGAGTGTGGCCAATGTGACGCCTATTTTTAAAAAGGATTCCAGGGATGATCCGGGAAATTACAGAATGGTAAGTCTGATGTCAGTGCCAGGTAAAATAGTGGAAACTATTATACAGAATAAAATTACAGAACACATAAAAAAATAAGATTTAATGGGACAGAGTCAGCATGGTTTCAACCAAGGGAAGTCTTGCCTGACCAATTTGCTTTATTTCTTTGAAGCCATGAATAAACATGTGGATAAAGGTGAGCTGGAAGATTTTCAAAAAGCTTTTGACAAAGTTCCTCATGAGACACTCCTGAGAAAATTAAAGAGTCATGGGATAGGATGCAATGTTGTGTTGTGGATTAGGAATTGGTTATTGAACAGAAAACAGAGGGTAGGGTTAAATGGCTATTTCTTTCAATGGAGGAGGGTGAATAGTGGAGTGCCACAGGGATCTGTACTGGGACCGCTGCTATTTAACATATTTATAAATGATCTGGAAATCGGAATGATGAGTGAGGTGATTCAATTTGCAGATGACACAAAACTATTCAAGTTTGTTAAAACACGTGCGGACTGTGAAAAGTTGCAGGAAGACCTTAGAAAAATGGAAGACTGGGCATCAAAATGGCAGATGAAATTTAATGTGGACAAATGCAAAGTGATTGTATAATTATACATCGGGAAGAATAATCCAAATCATAGTTACCTGAAACTAGGATCCACCTTAGAGGTCAGCATCAAGAAAAGATCTAGGTGTCATTTTAGACAATATGCTGAAATCTTCTGCCCAGTGTGCGGCGGTGGCCAAAAAAGATTCAAAGAAGAGCAACTAAAATGATAAAGGGGATGGAACTCCTCTCGTATGAGGAAAGGCTAAAGAGGTTAGGGCTCTTTAGCTTGGAAAAGAGATGGTGGAGGGGAGATATGATTAAGGTCTACAAAACCCTGAGTGGTGTAGAATGAGTAGAAATGAATCGATTTTTTACTCTTTCAAAAAGTACAAAGACTAGGGGACACTCAATAAAGTTACATGGAAATACTTTTAAAACAAATAGGAGGAAATATTTTTTCACTCAACAAATAGTTAAGTTCTGGAACTCCTTGCCAGAGGATGTAGTAACAGCTGTTAGCATATCTGGGTTTAAAAAAGGTTTGGACAAGTTCCTAGAGGAAAATTCCATAGTCTGCTATTGAGATAGACATGGGGGAAGCCACTGCTTGCCCTGGGATTTGTAGTTTGGAGTGTTACCACGATTTGGGTTTCTGCCAGGTACTTGTGACCAGTGGCGTAGCTACAGGTGGGCCTGGGTGGGCAGAAGCAGCTGTCTTACTCCCCTCTCTCCCTCCCCCCCACCCACAGCTTGGCAACACTCCCCTTTCTTGTTCTAACTCGGCACCTTTCCCAGCAGCAACAGCAGCAGCAGCAGCAGCAGCGATGCAGTCTGTTGCCTGCGCCAAACTCAGTCTTCTCTTTGTCACTTCCTGTTTCCTCTCTGGCACGATGCGGCAGAGGGAAGTCTACAGGGCTGGTGCAGGCAGTGGATGTACATCACTACTGTTGCTGCTGTCGAAAGTACTAAGGTATGGGGGTTGTTTCAGAGAAAGAGGTATTGCTAGGCTGCAGGGGGAGGGGTTAGAGAAGTGCTGGATCTGGGGGCAGAGGAGAGGGAGATAGATGTAGGACAAAAGGGGGGGGGGCTTTAGAAGGCCCACCCATCCAAACTCTGGGCCCACCCAAAATGACAGGTCTGGCTACGCTCCTGCTTGTGACCTGGTTTGGCTACTGTTTGGAAAACAGGATACTGGGCTAGATGGACCATTGGTCTGACCCAGTATAGCTACTCATGTTCTTACCTTCTTACGCACTAATGTGTGCTTATCAAAGGTTAACAAGCTCTACCGCAGGGCACGCTCCGGCATCCCGCAGTGGTTTTGGGCTTAGCACACGCTTCCCACGCAATAAAAAATACATGGTTAGTGTGTGAACCTTTACCGCCTAGAAAATAGGTGTCAGAAAGTGCTCATGTTGTAATGGCCACATGCAAATGGGAAAATTAGCTCGTGATCATTAATGGGAATTGTGGAAAATCGGCCATTTTACTGCCGCGCTAAAGGTAGCCTCAGTGCGTGGGAAAGGCCTGTGCTGGAGATCGTGCTGGCCACTTTTTAGCACAACTTAGTAATATGGCTCCTGTGTTAGGCAAATTGTTATTTTTATCTTTTAAAACTTTTACATTTCAAGTGTTTCACTTATTGCGGTCTTGTGTGGAGGCCTATATCCCTGATCATCCTCTACGTTCGTCTCAAAATAATCTATTAAGGGCTCCCCGTAAATCTGTGATAAAAATGGAAGCATGGAGAAACAAAGCCTTCAGATCTCTGGCAGCAGAAAGCTGGGATAAACTGAGTGAGTACAACATTGGGCTTCAGGAAAATGTTAGTGTTATTTCTTTCCTAAGGAAATGTAATTTTATTGCCTTGTTTAGTGTTTTATATTTGTACACCAGGATATATAAAATGTTAGAAAGAAAGAAAGAAACAAATGTAATATTCATATATCTTCCTTGTTCCATTATTATAGAAGGTTTCATCTGTGAATGAGCACTACTTCTCTGTCCCTGGTTGCTAAAGCAGAGATACTTAAGACAAAAGAACTATGAAAAGCCTGTCTTGAAAGGAAAGATAGCTTATAAAAATGGTTTTGAATAGACAAGAACCTGAGAGCAGCTTTTCTTTCTAATAGAGATAAAAGGCCCCGGGGCACAGAGACATGGAGCTCTGCCCAGTCTGCAGGGAAATTTGTTCTGCCCAAGCAGGGTGTTCTTCCTTTTATTTTTCAACTGCAAGAGATGAAAGGGGTTCTATTTTGCAAAGCCAAAAGAAATTATGCGTTCTAGCTGCAGGTCCCCAGACTGAGAATATTCAAAGACAATATGCAGTTTTGTCAAACGTGAGGCTTAGGCAGACAGAAAAATATTATTCCATAATTTCCCATATAAAGAACTTTTTTAAAAATAGCTTTTGCAAAACATTAAGGCACAAAGGAGCCTATTTCCCAAGCTGTGGGAACTGTTAACCAGCATTTAGCATATGCTAACAGTTAACATGGGCATCACGTCAACATTTGGGGGCCCTTTTACTAATGTGCATTAGATCTTACAGTTACTGTGCCTTTACACAATAAATTAACATCCAGTAAGTGCAAATTTAACATGCCAGCTATTGGGGAAGAGGTGCGCCTAGCATGTCCATTAAAATGGCCATTAGCACACAGTCCCCTAGTCAAAATTAGTGCTCGTGCACTTACTGCAATTAGCCTTTCCTACATAGGGGGCACAAAGGGGGGGGGGGGGGATTCTATATGTGGGGCCGAAAAAAAACATGCTTAGTGCTATTCTATAAACCGCCTAAAGTTAGACGCGGTTTAGTGAATACACGTACGCCCATCCCCGTGACTAAAATTAGGAGTGGCCACTTACGCCAAGTAAAACCTAGTATAAATGATAAATGTCCACACCTAAATTAGACACAGATCAGACATATTCTATTCGTGTGCGTAATTTTTAGGAATGACTACCACCCGCCCATGCCCCTCCCATGGCCACCAGTGGCGTTCCTAGGGGGGCTGGCACCCGGGGCGGATCGCCGATTCGCCCCGCCCCCCGGGTGCAGCGCCCCCCCGATGCAGCGCAGACCCCCCCCCGGCGAAAGGACACCTCCGCGAAGAACCCCCTCCCCGCTGGGTGCACGCCTCCGGGGGGGGGGTGCCCGCGCGCACCTGTCCTCCGTTGTTCCATGCTTCTTCTCTGCCCTGGAACAGGAAGTAACCTGTTCCGGGGCAGAGAAGAAGCATGGAACAATGGAGAGCAGGCGCGCGTGACACCTCCCCCCCGGCGGCGTGCACCCAGGGCAAACCGCCCCCACCGCCCCCCCTAGGAACGCCACTGATGGCCACATCCCCTTTTGAGATGCACGCATTAGAATTTACGCTCACCACTTTACAGAATATGCTTAGAAAGTTGTATGTGTATATCCTAATTAGTGCCGATAATTGCTTGTTATTGGCCAATTGTGGGTGCTGATTGGCTTGTTAATCAAGTTGCATATGCAAATTTGGCCACACTGCCAAATTTGAGCGTGCAACTTTAGTCGCCATATATATAACTAGTAAAAGAGGCCCGTTTCCAACAGAAAGGAAGCGGACGCTAGCAAGGTTCTAGAGCTCCCTCCCCCTCTCCCCCCCCCGAACCCCCCTCCTCCTCCAATTCATTTTAAATGTACTACTTAATAGCTTCTTTGGAAAAAGTAAACAAGCGATTCACAGCTACCTCTTCCACTTCACTCAGCATTTTATAAACCTCTAACATATCTCCCCTCAGCCATCTCTTCTCTAAACTGAAGCGCCCTAGCTGCTTTAGCTTTTCCTCATAGGGAAGTCGTCCCATCCCCTTTTCACCCTTCTCTGTACCTTTTCTAATTCCACTATATCTTTTTTGACATGTGGTGCCCAGAACTGCACACAGTATTTGCACCATGGAGCACACAAAAGCATTATAACATTCTCAGTTTTGTTTTCCTTTCCTAATAATTCCTAACATTCTGTTTGCTTTCTTAGCCGCCGTCGTCGCCACCACACATTGAGCAGAGGGTTTCAACATATCATCAACGATGACACCTAGATCCTTTTCCTGGGCCGCGACTCCTAATGTGGAATCTTGCATCACGTAACTATGGTCTGGGTTCCTCTTTCCCACGTGCATCACTTTGCACTTGCTCACATAACTACAGATGATGAGTAGTAAGCAGTACTAGTATCAAATGAAACATTTACCACGAATGTATTATTTTATACATTCCTTTAGTAGTAGTCACCTCACACTTAAAAAAGAAAACATGTATTTTAACTTATGTCAGCGCCTTTAAAAATTAAACCACATATGCTCACTCTGTTTACTGTTTCCAATTGCAAGCTCAGCTTTGAGGTTTCAGTGCTGACATAAGGTAAAATACATGTTCTCTTTTTTAAGCTCAAACTTGTGTTTTAAAATATAATACTTTTAAAATGTAGTTTCAAGGTATACACTATCTCAATGCATAGAACGTCTATCTTATATGTACGACTTTATAAATTAAGAGACATTTAACTCACCGATACTACTTGCTATGAAATTAATCTACTATAATAATTTCCACTGCCAACGTTCTGAAGCTGATTCCATGACTTCACTGAAGTAAAGGGTTCGTAAGGTTCGTCAGTCTGTCACCATCTCTCTCTTTCCCGCCCTCGCGTCAAAACGTGATGATGTCGAGGGTGGAACAATGAGGGGCAAGGCAACCAACCAACGAAAATAGTTTTCAGCGCGCCTGCACACCGCCTACCCTCTCTGTGTCTCGCGGTTGGCGGCCGAGCGAACGAAGAACTAAGCAAACAGCATACGTGCGAAAAAAACCGGGAGCTGAACTTTAACATGCTGAGTGCCCGTGGCTGCGTCAGCCCCGCCGTTGCCTCCTGATGTCTATGAGTTAGACAGGATGAGGGAGCTCCTGCTGGCTGTGGGTCAGTATGAGGGAGCTCCTGCTGGCTGTGGGTCAGGCCAGGACTTAGCTGGTGGACGGGAGAAGCACTGTGGGAGGGTGGGAGGGAAGGGACCCTGGAAGCCAGGGACCCTGAAACTCGGAGGGAGGGGGGACCCTGAAACTCAGAGGGAGGGGGATGGACCCAGAAACTCAGAGGGAGGGGGTGATGGACCCTGAAACTCGGAGGGAGGGAGGTGTGGGGACCCCTGGCACACACTCTCATTCTCACACACTCTCATTCTCACACACGCAGTCGCACCCAGTCTCACTCACTCTCTATCACACACACACAGTTGCACATTCACTCTCTCTCTCACACACAGTCACTCACACACTCTCCGAGGAAAACCTTGCTAGCGCCTGTTTCATTCGTGTCAGAAACGGGCCTTTTTCACTAGTATATTAATAACATAGTCCATTTTTCACATATATGTTTCATCATAACATGATATCATTTCTTGGCGCACTATTATTAACTGCTAGTTTTCAACACCACTTCTCAAACAAGGTTCTTTCCTTTTTGTGCACAAATACTCTACAATTCAATGCTAGTGCCTTCCCCAGCGATTAGGAACTAGTCCTCAGTAATTGCTACAGCTCTATAACCTGAAAAACCCAGTATGTTTTGGCACCATTTTTGTATTTTTTTTTTTATATACAGCTTTATTTTATCTCGACGCATGACACAATAGCTTTCATTCAGAATCATCGCTCTGAGACTAGTAAGTCTTTTTTTTTTTTTTTAAACCACCAGTTTCAATTTTTACTACTGTTAGTACTGGCTGGACATTTATATACACCTTAGTAAGATAAGTTTCAAAATTAGCATTTCGTTTCAGTGCTGGGTACAACTCTTTGTTATATATTTTTAGCACATTATGGTTGAGAATTAGCTGCTTGTTTAGGTGTCAAATATATTTTATCCCATTCTTAATCTGCAAACAATCCTTTTCCGGAGATGGGAAGGCGGTAGAAGGAGAGGGCATGAAATGAGATTGAAGGGGGGGCAGACTCAAGAAAAATGTCAGGAAGTATTTTTTCACGGAGAGGGTGGTGGATGCTTGGAATGCCCTCCCGCGGGAGGTGGTGGAGATGAAAACGGTAACGGAATTCAAACATGCATGGGATAAACATAAAGGAATCCTGTGCAGAAGGAAGGGATCCTCAGGAGCTTAGCCTAGAATGGGTGGCAGAGCTGGTGGTTGGGAGGCGGGGCTAGTGCTGGGCAGACTTATACGGTCTGTGCTGGGGCTGGTGGTTGGGAGGCGGGACTAGTGCTGGGCAGACTTATACGGTCTGTGCCAGAGCTGGTGGTGGGAGGCAGGGATAGTGCTGGGCAGACTTATATGGTCTGTGCCAGAGCTGGTGGTGGGAGGTGGGACTGGTAGTTGGGAGGCGAGGATAGTGCTGGGCAGACTTTTACAGTCTGTGCCAGAGTTGGTGGTGGGAGGCGGGGTTGGTGATTGGGAGGCGGGGATAGGGCTGGCCAGACTTATACGGTCTGTGCCCTGAAGAGGACAGTACAAATAAAAAAGTAGCACATATGAATTTATCTTCTTGGGCAGACTGGATGGACCATGTAGGTCTTTTTCTGCTGTCATCTACTATGTAACTATGAAACCATATTTTATAGTAGACACTGTCACCGTCAGTTTCTCGCCAAGATGTTTTCGTTGTTCAAATTAAATGTTTTGAAAGGATTATTATAAGAATTCGGACGTGTATTCAAATATTAGCTGTTCAATTTAGATGTCTTTAAAGGCTGATTATAACAGTTTGGACATGCAGTTAAGGACTCATTCTTATCTGACATATATCTATTTTATTAGATATTACAAGTGGATGTATTTATTGAACAAAAAAGGTAATAATATATATATTTCCATATTTTTTATTATATACATTCCATATCACTATAATTGTTTTATATAATTAGGGATGTTCTATTACCCTAATTTTCATATAGAATTAAGGATAATAACAATATATCATCAATGTTCTTTCAAAATAACAATCATTTATAGATATCGTTCTCTCAAGTTAAAAGAAAGTAGTTATCAATAAGTTTTTTAGGTTTTAATTTGTGTTAGTTTTTAATTTGTGTTATTCATTATTACTGTGTCAATACTTGCTCTAATACTGTGTTTATGATGTTAGTTTTAATTATATTGTACTTATTAATTTTATCTGTTGTTTTGTAAATAGACTCCTGATGCAAGCCTCATAGGCGAAAACACAGCTGTGTCGAGTCTTGTTCATCCTTCAATAAATTATATTTTTTATCTGGAGTGTCATCCACCTTTTGAGTCATCTTCGCTATTTTGTTTGAAACTAACAAATGAAAAGAACATTTTTGCCTGCAGTAAGCACATGCTGGCTCACCAGCTCCAAATGTGTGTGTGTGGGGGGGGGGGGGGGGGTGGAGAGAAAATAATGTTATCACATAGTACAAACAGAAATATGGCCTGGTCCTACCCCACTATTTAGGGGAACAAACAAGAGATAGGATGGCAGCAGGGCACCTGGACGGAGAAAGGTGAGTATCAACAGAAGGAAGACAGGATGAATGGTAGTAGTGCTTCCTATAATGCCCTGTCCCTAATTCAACTTTGGGGGTAGGCTGTGCTAGCTGTTTACAGTGCTAGTTCTCAGCAAGGGCCACAATGGAGTGGGGATTTTGATCCTGGGGAACTGGGTTTGATTCCCACTATAGCTCCTTGTGACTCTAGGCAAGTCACTTAACCCTCCATTGCCCCAGGTACAAATACATACCAGTACCTGTATATACTATGTAAACTGCTTTGAATGTAGTTGCAAAAACCACGGAAAGGCAGTATATCAAGTCCTCTCCCCTTTCCTTGTTTCAAGAACCTGTTTGACATGCATCCTGAGCCTAACCACTAGGTGTCACCACTGTGTGATGGTTGGAACTCCTTCCCTTTAAATGTCACCTGTGCAGCACTACCAGAAAGAAAGCTCAGATATTAAACCCAATTTTCCTGCATATTGGTACAGCATTGCTGCCGAGTCTAAGTCACTGAGCCAGCCCCAAGTTAAACTTTTGAATACAGTATTCACACCACGTTTTTTGCTGGTGCAAATGGACATGTGACCCCCTGCGCTTAAGCACCATTCTATAAACTGTGCCTAACTTTAGGCATGGCTTATAGAACAGCACTTAAGTGGGGTTTTTGTCCACACTGAATTTTTAGGTACAATTTATAGAAGTCACCCCCAAAAATCTAAAATTCCAGATAAGTATAAAAGTTATCAATAGAAATCAAACAAAATAAAACATGGAAAAGAAAATAAGATGATACCTTTTTTTATTGGACATAACTTAATACATTTCTTGATTAGCTTTCGAAGGTTGCCCTTCGTCAGATCGGAAAAGAAGGGCAACCTTCGAAAGCTAATCAAGAAATGTATTATGTCCAATTAAAAAGGTATCATCTTATTTTCTTTTCCATGTTTTATTTCTATTGATAACCTTTAAGAGTGGACTAACACGGCTACCACACCTCTCTACTTAAGATAAATATAAAGAAAGTTTGCTTTAATTATTTTATCTGGATTTAAATCAAAGGAAGTTACATTCGGGTCCAGCATGTATTTCCCTGTCCTCAGAGGGCTTACAATTCAAGTCTGAATCTGAGTGACTTGCCCAAGATCACAATTCTACTACTAATCATTTATAGGGCCACTAGACATACACAACACTGTATACATTATAAGCAAGTACTTTCTCTGTCCCTAGAAAGCTCACAATCTAAGTTTTTGTACCTGGGGCAATGAAGAAAGTGACTTTCCCAAGGTCACCAGGAGCTGCAATGGGAATCAAACCCAGGTCACCAGGATTAAACCATTAGGCTGCTCCTCCACTGCATTCTAATTTTGGACTTCTCTGACCTCTTGTCTGATACTGTTCTTTTGTTTGTTTTGTTAAGGTTCCTAGAACTGGAAAGGCTGGATTTAATAAGCCTTGATCTACCACATCGATGAACCTGTGGCTGTGTAGCATACAGAACCAGAAAACAATCAGCCCCTGTCCTGCACATTGCATGTGCAGCTCTTGCTTCAGTCGCCTCATCTTTTACATTTGTGCTGCATGCAGAATTAATGCTACATTTGGTGCTACATGTAGCTTGACAATTTTAAAAGCCATTGGTTTTGATATATCAAAGGAAACTCATTAGTGAATAAAGGAAAGCCTTTATAAATCAGGGTCATTCTCTGCCAAGATGCATTAAGAAACTGCTTCTCAGAAATCTTGTCCCTCTGTCTCTCATGCATTCTTTTCATTTGAAAGCCCAGACCCCTAAATAGAAATAAAACATTAATATTATATAGCAGAATCATATTTACTAACCTATTTTGTGTCTCAGTCATCACATACAGCCAATATTGAGTAGGTATTTATAATTTATAAATAGAAAAAAAGATAGAAAAACATCCATCGCAGGTTCTAAATTACTCAACTGTGACCATCTCTGGGAAAAGCAGCATAAAATCTGTTTATATTCTTTGAGATTTTGCCAGGTACTTGTGACCTGGATTGGTAACTATTGGAAACAGGATACTGGGCTAGATGGACCTTTGGTATGTCCCAGTATGGCAATGTTATGTTCTAAACAAGTGACTAAAGTCACCAGAATAAAAAAAATTAAGTTTTAATTAATTCTGTTAGAGCAAACAATTTGGTAATACAATAATCCAAACCCCATCCTTTTAGGTGAAAAAGCTAAAGAAATTTAAACATGCAACTTTTCAGACTGCTTATGGACCTATGACAGTTTGGATATGCTATTTTAGTCACCTTTTCCCAGAGATGGTCACAATTACTCTACAGCTTCCAGGTTGGAATTGTGGACAAAATTATTGTCACTTCGTATGTTTCTACCCCTCATTATACTTTACTTGACCGGGTCTCATGTTAAAGGGGATGGGATGGGATTTGATATCCTGGCTTGCTGCAGTTACAATCAAAGTGGTTTACATATTTTGTACCTGGGGCAATGGAGGGTTAAGTGACTTGCTCAAAGTCACAAGGAGCTGCAGTGGTGACCAAACCCAGTTCACCAGGTTCAAAGCCTGCTTTACTAACCGCTAGACTACTCCTCCACTCTACAAATGTTACAGTAGTCTCAGTGTACTGGGACATCTCTGTGCATGGATCACTGCCAAGATTTATTTATTTTTATTACATTTGTACCCCACGTTTTCCCACTCATGGCAGGCTCAATGCGGCTTACATGGGGCAATGGAGGGTTAAGTGACTTGCCTAGAGTCACAAGGAGCTGCCTGTGCCTGAAGTGGGAATCGAACTCAGTTCCCCAGGACTCCTACACTAAATCTTCTGCTTATCAGGAGGAAGCAGACACTTACCTATCCCTATGGGCTCCCACCCAATTACCCAATATTTTTGTCGCGCTGGATATGACAGTGCACCAAGGGTGGGAACAACCGCCAGGCTGCTGCAGTAGCCCGGTGGTACTTTCTTTTTAGCGAGCAGTAAGCCCGTGTTGGGCTTACCGCTACTTTGTAAAAAGGGCCCACTATTTATAAATTCATAACTTTAAAAAGCTGTACTAATATCAGATTATAACCTAAATTTAAAAAAATGTGTTAATAAATAACTAAAATGCCTTTAAAACACATAAAAACCCCTGAAAAAAAATTGATTTTTTTTAAATTAAATAAAATGAAAACTAAAGGTGGGAATAGATGCAGCTCAACCTGCCCTCCTAAAATCATTATTTTTTTTTTTATTTGAAAACACTCATTTGGAATTAAATTTATGTGTTTCAGCAGCCATCTTTTTAACATCATTGGAGCCAGGACGTACTGCAAGTGTCTGTAAAAGCAGAAAACAACAGGGAAAAATCGATCTTTTAAAATCATATAAAAACAAAAACCAAAGGTGGAAATAGATGCAACTCAACCTGCCTAAAATCAATGTAAAATTGCTCTAAAACACTCATTTGAAGTTATAAAACATATGCATTTCAGTGGCCACGTTTTTGCATTCCAATGATGCAAAAAATGTCAATGGAACCTGGAAGTGCTGTAAGTGTCTGGCTATTGGGATCTATTTTGCCTTGACTGTAGCTGCTCTTCCCCATTCTCCCCCCTCCTCCAGAAAGTGTCACCCTAGGCAACTACCTAATTTGTGCAATGCATCCTGACTACACATGAATGTGTGCTCATACTGACCCTGAGTCCTGCACACAACAGACTGCAACACTGGATTTCATAGCTTTGCTCCTTTCTCATTTCCATAGTCATAAAAATTGCAAACTTGGAATGCTCTAACATCTCCACTGACCAGGCAACACCTTCACCTGTTATATTTGGGGGGGGGGGGGAGGTAGCTGCTTTGCATAACTGCCTTAACTAGGAATGGACAAGAATTTTTACTTAATAGGAAGAAGCTCTGTTCCCAGCTTCAGGTTGAATGCCGCATTATCATGAATCAGATATTTCTGACCTAGGAGGGAATGAGCTCTTCACAAAAGAGCAGCTTGGTATGAAGGACCCAGCTGCTGCAATACTAATATTCCCAAAGTTTCACACATCATAAACCATGGTACAAGGGGAAGAAGGGTGATGATGCTTTTGGACACTTACATCCTTGCTGTGAATTGTGATTTGCAATCAAAAAGGAAATCAATATACACTTACATACAGCATATGTTAACATTAAAAAATGGGGAGGGAAAGGTTAAGATAGGGAGAGACAGTAAGGGAGTTAGAACAGTAACATGGGATGCAGAAGGGGAAATGAAAGAGAAGGCAAAGGAAGATGGAAAAGTAAAAGGAAGACAGCAGTCCAGGAGCTAAAGAGAGGGGGATGGTGGAGGCCATGCTCTTCCCCAAACATACTTTTAATGTATTTATTTCTTTAAAATATTTCTAGTCCACATTATCTACAATTCTAAGCAAGTTACAAATACACTTGCATAAAATACACAGATAAAACAGAATAAAACCATAACAAATGTACAGTATATAAACATAAAGCTAAAAAACAAGTTATTAGAATATATTCTTCCTCTAAATTAGAAATAATAATAATTTAAAACATAAGAAACAATATATCCCTTTGCTTTCTTCCTCCTGCTCTTGCAGTTCCATGTTCTCTCTCCAACTACAATCCTCTTTGCCCCCCTTCCCCACCCTGTAAATTTAATTTTTCCCAGAGGTATGGTTCTGGTATGCTAAGAGGAAGGAAAAGAGGCAATGAAAGATGGGGGGGGGGGGGGGGGAGAGAGGGGGAATGAAAGGGTGAAAAGCACAGAGGAAAAGGGAGTAAGATGGGGAAAACAAAGAAAAAGGTTACAACAATCTCACTTGAAAGCTGTGTGGTTTAGGAATGTTCATTATAAATTACAAGTTCCTTATATGACTACTCAGAAAATTGCAGTGGCTTTCCTCAGAAGAGGCTGTGAAAAGGAAAAGGACTCTTACAGTAGACCTTTTGCTTGATTTACATTATGTCCTTTTGTCTAGTCATTCTTTGGTAGGATGCTTGGTTAAAAATGGGGACAGCCATAGATGATGGAGGTTCTTCCCCAGCTGTAGGTTGTGGGAAGCAGGATATTCCCCCCACCACCACACACACACACAGGTTATTGGGGGTGATGGGGAGGGACCCAGAGCTGCCAAGGGGACCTGATTTTTAGATTTAGGACATGCCCCCAGCCCCACTCCACCTCCTTGCTTCATCCCCTTGCCACACCTCAATTCTGCAACCAGAGCACCAACAAGCTGTCACCCCCTCCGTAGCAGATCTCTATATATAAAAGGCACCACCAACGTTCTAAATGAAGCCTCCAGCCGGAAGTATGAAGGGGGAGAGATATCCGGTTTCCCTACGAGTGTCTGCCCCACCCTCTCTGTAACACAGTCAGTGAAGGAAAACAGCAGAGCACGAAATCAAATCGCTGGCTCTGTATCAGTGAAGGACTCAGAGGGGGGAGGGGAGAGAGGCCAGAGGGCAGGGACACACACACTCCCACATGCACACAGAAGAAAACATTGCTAGCCCCCGTTTCATTTGCATCAGAAACGGGGCTTTTTTACTAGTGTCTTAATAAAACATCACTTCCTGCTGCCATTTGACCAGTCTCGATAAGAACTGTAAGATTTTGCAGCTGTTATCACAAGCCTGATCCTGCAGCAGCAGCAGCAGATGTCTTATCAATACATCTTCTGCTGTTGATGGAGGGGGTGTCTGCTGAACAGGAGTTTTTGGCTGTTCAGTGGAAGTACAGGAGATGATCCGTGAAAAGCAGGATTCTCCCATGGAATGGGGAAAATTTGGCAGGTCTACAGACCTCCCCCCTTGCCAAGACTTTCTTTCAGCATAACAAAAAAAAGTGAGGCGAATCCAAAGAGAATGTCAAATTATGTAAGAATCTTTATTGTAAAAAGTCATAGAAATGACCTGACACGGCCGCATTTCAGCGCAAAGGCCTGTTAGACTGAAGTGAAAAAAGGGCTTGTCTCAAAAAAAAAATGCCAAAATCCTTGGCTGCGTAGAACGCCGTTTCTTCCCAAGTGAGTAACAACTCTGCAATGCAACAACTCTTCCCTCACCCCAAAATATTAAGATGGTCTTGAGACACTCCACTGCTTATTTCTAGGATAAGCAGGATGTGGACATTACCTTAAAAGACAATGAGTTTCATACCAAGGTATACATCAAATCCACCGACAGAAATTCCATTTTGGAATTTGGTAGCTGTCACCCTAAAACTCTTCGTCAAAGCTTGCCTTTTTCACAATTCTTAAGATATAAACGGATCTGTACCGATGAAACAGACTTTTGTCAGCAAGCCAAAATGTTTGGGTCGAGATTAATACAACGCAGTTACCCTAAAAGGATCTTGAATAAAGCATATACTAAGGCCAAATATGTGAATCGTGATTTACTTTTAGAAAACACGACATCGAAACTACAAGAAGATCCTATGATGACTTTCATCATGAGATATGTGCAAGGAGGAGAAGCCGCCACACACATTATCAAACAGCATTGGGACATTATGCGTGCCCATCCTATCTTTGAAAATTGTCGTTTGAGGATGGCCTTTTCTCGAGCACGAAACCTGAGTGAAATTTTAAGTCCAGCTGACTTGCCAGATCCCAGGGCCACCGGGTTCAATACACCAGGCAGTCATAGAAAATGTAACAAAAACGGATGTAAAACATGTCCTCTGACTATTGAAACAACAAGTTTCTATCACAATGGGCGATCTATTCAACTCAGACACCAAACGACCTGCCGCACAACTCACATCATTTATTACATCAAGTGCCCTTGTGGCAAGGCCTATATCGGTAAATCCAATAGATCTTTGAACGCAAGAATGGTGGAACATAGATCAAGAATTTCCACCCGAAGCATAGGAGCTCCGCTCGTTCAACACTGTATTTCATTTCAGCACTCTATGGAATCCTTAAGATGTATGGTGATTGACCACATCATCCCTAACACCCGTGGAGGCAACATTAATAGACTATTATTACAGAGAGAAACACAATGGATTTTCCGTTTGAACACAGTTGAGCCGTATGGCCTGAATGCTTATCTTCAATGGAACTGTTTCTTTTAATTTCAGTTCAGAAGGTCCCGTCTTTGTTTATAGAGATGGAACCTAGACAGCCAATTCGATAACATCTTTGCCTGTGGATGAGCGATACTTAGACATCATCGCAGATCAGCTGTTGATGACACAGCTCTCAGAGGTGGAGCTTAGATAGCTATAAGTAAAACGCCAGCGCCATCTTAGACTGGCGGTATACCGATGTTAGCCGTTGATACTGTGAGTCTAGTTGCCAGGTATGCTCAACAAGTAAATGATAACCAAGTTGCTTGTGAATTATTATAATTTCTTTTCCGTTTTTTTAGAAATACATGCCCTTGACAAAGCACAAGAGACCGCGAAACAGGGTCCTGTCGGGCGTACAACGGCATCGAAGTTACCAGGAAGGTTTCACTATGTTATGGTGAAACTCGGGAAGCTCCAGCTGTAGAAAATAATACGACATAGACTGGAGCCCGCAAGTTAAGTAACTTTAGTGCATTACTTGCTTATTTTTTGCAATAATGTTTAATTCTCGAACCTATTGAACAGTAGTATATTTGAAGTTTACAGTGCTCTATGCTCTGGGGCCGCATTCAATTAGCAGAAACTATTTAGGCACCCCAGTTTGGGTATATGTATGAGCACTATTTGATACTACTGGCTGGCTGGAGGTAATCTATGATTATAGATACATTTAGTCCCCTGAGTCACATAAATAGATGGCACATGTGGACATTGAATGAGTTATGAGATAACCTCCGTAGTCAACAAGGCTCTTATTGCAATATATTTTCTTAACCCAACCATTGTTGTTGTATTTCTAGGATAAGCACCATAAAATCTGTTTTACTCTTGGGATCTTGTCAGGTACTTGTGACCTAGATTGGCCAATGCTGGACATGATACTGGGCCTGATGGACCTTCGGTCTGTCCCAGTACGTCAACCCTCATATTCTTATGTTACGTTCTAATGAGAGTAAAAGGGGCAGGCTCAGGAGTAAATACAGGTGGACATGTACATACTGTATGTGTATGTAGAAAAATTAGTATATTGGAGGTGCCTTATGACTGGAAAAAGGCTATTATTTATCCCAAAATCAAGGACACTAGAATCTCTTCTAGTGGCCCTTCCAATTACAGACCTATAGCTAATTTCCCTTTCCTAGCCAAACTTGTGGAAACCATTGTTCATTCTCAACTCACTGATTTCAATGCCGCAACTAATGTATTACCATCCTAATCAGACAGGATTTCACAAACATCACAGTACCAAAACGTCCTTAATAGGCCTTACAACTACTATTTGCTACTCTTTGGATAAATCGAGACCAGTGATCCTTCTCTCTCTAGATCTTTCTGCAGAACCTTATCAACCATTCTGTCTTACTATCTTGATTACAGTCTATAGGAATCATTGCTACTGTATATCACTGGTTTGCTTTCTAACTCAACAAAAGCCAAAATACAGTTCAAACTAAAGATACTCAAACCAATCCTTTTCATCTCTCAGTAGGTCTCCTTTGCTTTTCAATGTTTTTCTGGCTCAATATGTTGATTTTATAATTTTCGCATATGCTGATGATATTCAAATTCTCTGCCCTATTGATCCTACCAGTCAGCATGCTACCTTTTCTCTGAACTCCCATTTGGAACAAATTACATTATAGCTTAAGAGAAAATAAATTGGTTCTCAACCCGGAAAAATCTAAGGCTTTACTATTCTCACTCACTTCTAATAAGCTACTGCTATCGTACACTATTTTTCTTAATGGTTTCCCCGTTTCTCAGGTCCACGCCACATGTATTCTCGGATTCATTCTTCATTCCACACTTAACCCTTAATGAACAAATTTCTAAAGTTGTCCAAAGGTCTTTCTGTAAACTACACCTCATCTGATATATCCAATCTTTATTAGACACCTCTGCTCTTAACATCCTCATCCACTCTCTAGTCATTACCCAAATAGACTACTGCAATTCCCTCTATCTTGGGTTGCTTATGAAAGACCGTCATCGCTTACAGCTGGTTCAAAATACTGTCATCAGACTTCTTCATCATCTTAAGACATATGATCATGTAACCCCACACCTCAAAGTCTCCCACTGGTTGCCTATCCCCCATCGAATCACTTACAAAATTCTTATCTTTAAAACTCTCACCTCTTCTGAGCCTCCCCACCTCTCTCGATACCTTCTCCCCTATTCTCAAACGCGCACCCTCCGATCTGCACAACTTAATCTTCTTACGACCCCTACCCACAGACAAATTTTTTATGAGCACAGTAGGCACACCATGTTCTCATTCCAAGGTCCCATGGTATGAAATTCTTTACTGCCTCATCTTAGACAAAGTACTTCTTTACCACTCTTCAAATCCAAACTTAAAACATTTCTTTTTCATGATGTCTTGCTTCAGATGAGGCCATAGGCATCTGGTAAACTTGATCCCCTCCCTTCTGTTCTTTCCTATCTACATTGTAGTTCTTACCAATCCTACAGTTGCTTGTTTGTCTCCTTCACTCCCCCCCCCCCTTTTTTTTTTTTTTAAATTAGATTGTGAGCCCAGATGGTTGTTCTGTTGGGCGAGATAATACATTTTCAATAAGCTTGAAACTTGCAAAACTCAGAACAAATTGTCCTTTGTTAACCACAGTGCAAGAGTCTGCTCAATATTGGGGGGTGCTCAAGAGCCCACAGTGAGTACTAAATAATTACGCCGTCAACAAAACTAAAATATTCGGATCATAAAAAGCCAGCTTTTTAACAGAACTGGGAACGAGAAACGCAATACAAACGAAGCCACAGTGAAGTTGTTCATTCGATACCGGGGGGGTGTTCTAGCATCCACAGGCGATCCTTCACAACAACTCTTAAAACAACAGAGAGATAATCATTTTTTTCCCATTTAAAAGCTAAATTCCCCGCGTGCTTTCAGAGTTGCATTGCAGATGTTCAGGGACTTTGCGGGCGACTGAGATCCGTTCCGCCAACTCTCTCGCATGGCCGCAGGTGCAGAAAACAGTGGCATCAACAAACTTCCAGAGACGCAGCGGGAACCGGAGCCCGGGCGGACAACAGAAAGACACCGGATTTAGAGGAAGGGACGGGGGAAAAGATCGGACTGAGAGGAGACGAGAGGACTCAGCACAGCAGCATTGGGCGCGCGACCCAACAAACCCCACCACCTCCAGCACCACCAGATCCTCTAAGCGCGCGCGGAGGAGCACAAGCCGGAAGTTCCTTCCTGCCGGGGGAGGAGTTACCTCGGAAAGAGGGCGGAGCTAGGAGGTGCCCGCCCCCTTGTGTCACCCTGACTGCGGGCTGACGGACCGCTGTTTGCAACTGGAGAGTCGGGCCGGGCGGCGCGTTTGCAGCTGTCCAGGCTGCGGTAGAGGCAGCGGCTGCTCCTCCTCCTGCCTTCACGTTGCGGATTGAGCTTTGCAGTACCGAAAACTTGTTGGAGCAGCTCATCACCCTCCAGCTGCTCTTTCACGCCTCCTCCCACCTTACACCTTGCGCCGGGGAAGAGCTGCCTGGCTGCCATCCCTGCAGGGGGAATCCCTGGCCGAGGGAGCCGGGAGAATGCAATGATTGGAGCGGCTGCGGATTGCTAACAACTCCCCCCCTCCTCCTGCGCCCACCCACCCCCCCACCGGCCGGGCGATCGCGCGGCTCTAAATGATAGAGGATACTATGACTTTGCTGTCTCTCCTGGGTCGGATCATGCGCTACTTCTTGCTCAGACCCGAGACCCTCTTCCTGCTCTGCATCAGCCTTGCCCTCTGGAGCTATTTCTTCCACACGGACGAGGTGAAAACCATCGTCAAGTCGAGCAGGGACGCCGTGAAGATGGTGAAGGGGAAGGTGGCGGAGATCATGCAGAACGAGCGGCTCGGGGGGCTCGACGTGCTGGAAGCCGAGTTCTCCAAAACCTGGGAGTTCAGGAGCCACAACGTGGCCGTCTACTCCATCCAGGGCAGGAGGGACCACATGGAGGACCGCTTCGAAGTCCTCACCGACCTGGTCAACAAAACCCACCCCTCCATCTTCGGCATTTTTGACGGGCACGGAGGAGAGGTAGGTCGGCTTTTCTTGGTTTGGGGGGGGGGGGGGCAGAGCGTAGCGTTTGCTCTTTGTTCTTCTCCTGGTTGTCCCCCTAGGTATAAACGGGCAGCTGCTAAGGTGAGAGCTCTGGGAAAGGAAAAGCGCTTATCTTTGGCTTTATTTTGATAAATAGTGAGGAACTTTTGACGTGCATTTTGCAAACCTGAGGCAGGAGAAATACTCGGGCTATTAAGGGATGCATTGGTCAGTGAGCCTGCTAGTGCTGTCTGAAAGACAGATGTTCTGATTCTCGTGTTGTTGTTGCTGTTATTGTTAGGCTGAGATCGCTTTTGTATTTTTGTTTTAACTCCATGGTGTCCGGGGTCGGGAGCTGAACCTCAAGGTGATCTAGCACTGCTTATTGGGACAGGTGCTCTTCCGAAATGACCTAGGGTTGGAAAAGTTTCAGTTCATCACTTCTGGAGATTTGAATAACCAGTGGCAACAGCAACATAGGTCCAGCCACAGCTATATTGGGCGAAACTGCTGTATAGTGACGCCTTTCAATGAACGGCACAAAACCATTATTGCCCACCTCCTCCATCAGGAGCCAGACTGTGGGTCTGATTTTGTGATTAGACGTGCTAAATGCGAATCTAGTTACTGTATACGGTTCTAATTTTGCTGTCTGTAAACCCCAAAATGGGCACATAGTTTTTTTTCCCATCCTTTACGATGGGATGAAATTTGTTTTGTGAAAGAACAAAGGAACTAGTCAACTGCTGTAACAGCCAGCAGAAATCAAAGGACCAAAGGCTGGATTTACTCAAAAAAAGAATTTTCCCTTATTCCCTATTCTGTGCTTATGGAAAACATGGTTGTTTTTTTTTTTTCAATAAGGACTTAGGTGGCTTTTTTTGAAACCAGGGCTGCTAAATGTCAATCTTACTAGTTATGTGCTCTTTCTGAACCGCAATGTGATGGGTTAAGTGTAGATTACACAGGTCCTTTATTCATAGATAGAAGGTACAGTACTGCCTGTTTTCATTGGACATTCCCACTAGTTCTTACCTACTAATAAAAACATAAAATGAGCGAAAAGATACTTTAAAAATATTAAAGGCAGAACATCTTTTATTCAGGGTTGTCTTTTTATTGATTGTTTTATTTCGGATGGAAGGGACCCCCATGCCCCTTTGTTGTTTAGCTTCTGCCCTCTTACTTCCTAGGGGCTTCGGGTGTCTTTCAGCTGTCCCTGATCAATCAAACAGAGGGGTCTTCTTGAAAAAGGAAAGCACTGTTCAGAGAGCAATTGCAGCCACACACAGGGCAGCTGTCCCAAACATGCCACCAGCTAACGTTTGCATACAGGGAGAGAGAGCTGCTTTACTTTCCTCGGAAGACGATGGCACTAAAGTTTGGATTACAGTGTTTCCACGGTGTTTTAAGAGAACATATGTACTTATGCAGTTGTCTCATTCAGCAGAAATAAATCTCTTTTTATTCTTTTGCATAGTTGGTGAATTTGCACCCACATTGCTTTCTATGTTTTTTTAAATCTGTTTTGCTTTTTCTTTCAATAGCCTGCTCAGATTCCCCATAGGTGGGCATACTGGTGTACCACAAAGTTTATGATGGTTCCTGCTACTCAGCAAAGTTCTGGCACTCATGATCCTTTTCATGCAAACTTTTCATGCCCTTACGTGTCAAGCAGTGGTCTTCACTCCCAGTCCTTGAGAGCTGCCACCAGGTCAGGTTTTCGGGATATCCCTAATGAATATGTATGAGATAGGCTTGCATCCTATCTCATGCATATTCATCGCTCATGCATATTGTTAGGGATACCCTGCAAATCTGATCCTTGGTGGTCCTCAGGACTGGGAGTTGAGACCACTGATGTAAAGTAGGAACGGACGAAGCAGATGGATTTTAAAATACAGAGAGGAGGGCCGTAGTAAAAAGTCACAGTGACTGTTGTTGCCCAAATTTAGGTCAACTAGTAGGAAACGCATGAAATTCAGGGCCAGTGTGTTTAGTTGAAAGGGAAAGTGGCATCAAATCTCAGTCAAGAAACGCAACTCATTGTTGAATGTTGTGATTTAAAAAAAAACGACAACTTAAGCACATCAGTCACATTGTGAGCACCTCTGAAATTTGCTCATAGCCGATCTCAAAGGAGCTAGAGCCTTTGTTTGCATGCTTTCATAGTAACATAGTAGATGACGGCAGAAAAAGACCTGCATGGTCCATCCAGTCTGCCCAACAAGATAAACTCATATGTGTATACCTTACCTTGATTTGTACCTGCCTTTTTCAGGGCACAGACCGTACAAGTCTGCCCAGCACTATCCCCACCTCCCAACCACCAGTCCCGCCTCCCATCACCGGCTCTGGCACAGACCGTATAAGTCTGCCCTCCACTATCCTCGCCTCCCAACCACCAACCTCTCTTCCCCCACCTGCTCCGCCACCCAATTTCGGCTAAGCTTCTGAGGATCCATTCCTACTGCACAGGATTCCTTTATGCATATCCCACGCATGTTTGAATTCCGTTACCGTTTTCATCTCCACCACCTCCCGCGGGAGGGCATTCCAAGCATCCACCACCCTCTCCGTGAAAAAATACTTCCTTCCAGATTTTGGGGAAAATAACTGTGCAAAGCTTGTGCCACTCGATTGTGAAGGTCTTCCTAATCTGATTGAACAGATGTTCAGTATGCAAATGACAGAGCTCTGGCCCCCACTAGAGTGCAGGAGCAGTACTTTTATCCCCCCATTTTACTGCCAGATGAAAATCATCCGAGAAAGGTCACACATCATCTACTAGATATAAAAGTTTATGATGCAACGCAGCACAGTAAAGTGATATTCTGTGAAAATGGACATGCAAAAAAGGTATTTCTTGCTTCTATTCACAAAATAACTGAGGTATAATTATTTTTAAAATAGTCCTGCAGAGTGGAATTTCTGGTGATGGAAACAATACCCCTGCTGTGTTTAGCACTTATGAAGTAAACCTGGGGTGGGGTTGGGGGCAGTTTTGAAGGACTAAGGTGGAGAAGGCTGCTCAGTAAGGGCTCAGCTTCCTGGGGGACTTTGTTTTGTTTTTATACACTGTGTCCCAGAGTGGAGCTGGAGAGAAGGCTTTGTTCGCTACTACATGGGGGTTTGAAGCCTTCCAGAAGGAATTCTGACACTGGGCCATAATTACTACTACTACTTATCATTTCTAAAGCACTACTAGACATACGCAGCGCTGTACACTTGAGCATGAAGAGACAGTCCCTGCTCGACAGAGCTTACAATCTAATTAGGACAGACAAACAGGACAAATAAGGGATAAGGACAAAGAGTAGCAAGATTCCGTGCAGAAACCCAAAGAGTAGCAAGATTCCATGCAGAATCCCAAAGAGTAGCAAGATTCTGGAATCTCACTGTAGCAACATTTTGTGCGGAATCCCAAAGAGCAGCAAGATTCCGGAATCCCAAAGACTACTACTTATCATTTCTATAGCGCTACTAGACGTAAGCAGCGCTGTACATTTCAACATTAAGAGACAATCCCTGCTCGACAGAGCTTACAATCTAATTAGGACAGACAAACAGGACAAACAAGAGATAAGGGATTATTAAAGTGAGGATGATAAAATAAGGGTTCTGAACAAGTGAATAAGGGTTAGGAGTTAAAAGCAGCATCAAAAAGGTGGGCTTTTAGCTTAGATTTGAAGACGGCCAGAGATGGAGCTTGACGTACTGGCTCAGGAAGTCTATTCCAGGCATATGGTGCAGCAAGATAAAAAGAACGGAGTCTGGAGTGGAGTTAGCAGTGGAGGAGAAGGGTGCAGATAAGAGAGATTTACCCAGTGAATGGAGTTCCCAGGGAGAAATGTAGGGAGAGATGAGAGTGGAGAGGTACTGAGGAGCTGCAGAGTGAATGCACTTATAGGTCAATAAGAGGAGTTTGAACTGCATGCGGCAATGGATAGGAAGCCAGTGAAGTGGACTTGAGGAGAGGGCTAATATGAGCATAACGACACTGGCGGAATATTAGTCGTGCAGCAGAATTTTGAACAGATTGAAGAGGAGAGAAATGGCTAAGTGGGAGACCTGTGAAAAGCAAGTTGCAATAGTCTATGCGAGAGGTGATAAGAGTGTGGATGAGGGTTCTAGTAGCGTGCTCAGAAAGGAAAGGGCAAATTTTGCTGATATTATAGAGAAAGAAACGACAGGTTTTAGCAGTCTGCTGAATATGTGCAGAGAAGGAGAGGGAGGAGTCGAAGATGACTTCAAGGTTACAAGCTGATGAGATAGGAAGGATGAGAGTGTTATCCACTGAAATAGAGAATGGGGGAGGAGGAGAGGTTGGTTTAGGGGGAAAGATAAGAAGCTCAGTCTTGGTCATGTTTAGTTTCAGATGGCGCTGAGACATCCAGGCAGCAATGTCAGACAGGCAGGCTGATACCTTGGCCTGGATTTCGGCTGAGATTTCTGGTGTGGCGAGATCTGGGAGTCATCAGCCTAAAGATGATACTGAAAACCATGGGATGAGATCAGAGTACCAAGGCAAGAAGTATAGATGGAGAAAAGAAGGGGTCCCAGGACAGATCCCTGAGGTACACCAACTGACAGTGGGATAGAAGTAGAGGAGGATCCACTAGAGTATACACTAAAGGTACGCTGGGAGAGAAGAAGAAAACCAGGAAAGAACAGAGCCCTGAAATTCAAGTGAGGACAGCGTATCAAGGAGTATATTTATATTTATTTATATATATGTGTATGTGTATACACACCCCTCCCCCCCAGCAGTGACATAGCCCCGAGGGGACTTAAACCTATGTCACTATCACATGTGCGTTCCTTGGGCCAGTAATGTGGCAATGCACAAAACTTCCATACACAGTTTTGTTACTGAAGCAGATGACCTAGGAGTTTCTTTGCAATCTGTAGCAAGATGTCACATGAAACAGTCACAAACCTGCAAAATGTTTTTTTTTCTGGTTAATGTAATACATTGGACTTTTTATTTGCTCAGACTGTGCAGATCAGGGGTTCTTAATCTTTTTTTGGTTCCTGCATCCCTTTAACTGATCGATGAAACCCTTTCACCCCATCTTTAATTATGTGTCCACTAGTGACTATGTCAAGAAGTGTCACGGATTTTATCTACCACCTTTCCCTGGTACAGCCAAAGCGGTGTACATTTATTACATGCAGGTACTTTCTTTGTCTCTAGTAGACTCACAATCTAAGTTTTATACCTGGAGCAATGGGGGGTTAAGTGACTTGCCCAGGGTCACAAGGAGCCACAGTGGGAATTGTTCCCCAGATCCTCAGCCCACTGCACTAACCATTAGGCTACTCCTCCACTGATAGCTAAATATGTCGCTGTTAACAGTGCTAGGAGTGGAGGAGTAGCCTAGTGGTTAGTGCAGTGGATTTTGATCCTGGGGAACTGGGTTCGATTCCCACTGCAGCTCCTTGTGACTCTGGGCAAGTCACTTAACCCTCCATTGTCCCAGGTACAAATAAGTACCTGTATATACTATGTAAACTGCTTTGAATGTAGTTGGGAAAAACCACAGAAAGGCGCTATATAAGTCCCATTCCCTTTCCCCTAAATCCTAACATGTCCCTAAAATTACAGTAGTACACAGTTATACTACCAATAACTTCCTGTGCTCTGCAAAGTTTTAATAAATTGTCTCAAATTTCAAGACCCTTCTCCATACCCTGTTTGACTTCTTCCTGCACCCTTTGGGGGTACGAGCACCACTGGTAAAGAATTCCTAGTGTAGATATTCACCCTGAACGTTAGTGTAGTTCTGCTCATTTTTGCAGGTTTATGTAGCTCTATATGCAGTGGGAAGACGTGTGTGTGTGTGTGAGTTGTGTATCCACACCTCGGATTTGAGGGGGGGCACAAACGTTTGCCCCTTGCCCCTGGAGACTCCACATACCTGAGCTTATGAGGGTTCCCAAGCCCCTCCAGTGGAAGCCCTCCTTCCTCCAAAGCCTGGCAGCTAGTGCTGCTTTTCCTGGGCCGCTGCCATACTGGCTGCTCTCCCTGCACATGCTTGATTTTTGTGAAACTGAGCATGCATGAGGGAGCCCCCCCCCCCCCATGCATGCTTGATTTTTGTGCATATATTGGGGGGGGGGAGCAGACTTTCCTCGCACATGCTCAGTTTTACAACAAACAAGCATGATGTATGGGGGGGGGGGGGGGGGTAGTCCAGGACAGGCTTTGTATAGAGGAGAGCTTTTGTAGGTGGACTTGGGGAACCCCACCAGCCAAAGTAGTAGACAGCATCTCAATTTTGAGAGGCCCAGGCCCCCATGTCCCCTCGGGGCTATGTCACTGCTGGGTGTGTGTGTGTGTGTGTATACACACACACATATATGTATATATAAATATACACACATATACATATATGCACACACACACACACAGATAGAGAAAGATTGATATAGAAATGTGTGTATATGTGTCATTTATAAAAACTAAGGGCTGGATATAATGGCAGCCACGGTACAGATAAGCATTCTGCCTAACTCTACAGATAGTTGGCGATATTCAACCACTGTCCACATAGCTATGTGGAATAGACCAGAATATTGCTGCTATCGCAGAGCCAGCAGCGGAAACCGCTCTCCATATATATTCAGCATTGCTTGTTCTGTGTACAGCGGTGTTAGATACATCGAAAAGATTCAAATGCCGTGCCCAGCATCTAGAAAAGTGAATATTTGTAAAGTTCCAAACAAGGGTCAATTTTCAACTAAGTTTAACTGGGCAGAGGAGGCCTGGTTAAACTGTGCTGAACCAGCTAATGTTGGATATTCAATGGCACTTAAGTTATTCACCAAATAGTTAAGTGATTTAACTATTTGGTGAATATCCCCACTAACCAGGCATATCCTAACCGGCTAGGTCAGGGCGGGCTGGGGTGGAGAAGCAACTTAGCCAATTACCCCCGGATTCTATATAGCGCACCTAAATATCGATGCAGATTCTTTAACAATGCGTGTAGTTTAACAAGCTTAACAAGTTAATGAGCACTGATAACAGCACTTAATGAGCACTAATTGGCACTGATTAGAATTTACACGCACAACTCGCTAAACGTATTCTGTAACAAAGTGCACCGAACTTCTAATGCGTGCAGGCAAAAAGGGAAATGCGTATGGGTGGGGAAATGGGCATTTTGTGGGTGTTCCAAAATTTACGCATCTAGTTATAGAATATGGCCTAAATCTATGCACAGGGATTTACGCCAAGTTTTCATTGGTGTAAATGGATGCATATAGATTTAGGTGCTGAAATAAGAACTAAGCGTATTCTATAATCGGCACCTAGATTTAAGCACCGATTATAGAATATGCTTAGTTAATATTTCAGTGCCAATATCTGAGTGCATCCATTTACGCCAACGAAAACCTGGTGCAAATCTCTGCATGTAGATTTAGGCGCACTGACCCATATTCTATAACTAGGTGCTTACATTTTGGAACGCCCATGAAACGCCCATTTCCTCACCCATAACCACGCCCCTTTTGCCTCTACGTGTTCGGCACACATCGTTACAGAATACGCTTAGTAAGTTGTGTGCCTAAATTCTAATCGGTGCCAATTAGTGCTCATTATTGCTTGTTAAGTGCTGTTATCAGCATTCATTAGCTTGTTATGCCAATTAAGTTACGTGCAGTATTATAGAATCCGCCCCGATTTCGGCACCTAAATCTAAGCGCACTATATAGAATCCGGGGGGCAAACGTCCATCAAAGAAACATCTCCTTCCACAGTCCCAACTGGAATGTCCGCTGACCGATCAAAAACGACCGGTTGCAGCTTCAGCGGGTGATGGACTGGTAACTCCTGGGAAGGATTTTGTTCAGCTTCTCCCTGCAACACTTCGGTCCTGGATTCAGCTTGAAACCTGCTTGTGGACGGTAAGGGAGGGGTTCTAGCGTTGGAGCTGAAAGAGGTTCCCTCTGATGACAACACAGGTGTTCTCACGGTTTGTGGGACCGGTTCAAGATGTTTATCCGTTGGACTCTTTTCTTTAGGAGTGGCCATCTTTCCTTTTTTAGCCCAGGCCCAGCAGTGGCTAACTTTTTAACAGATGACTTGAATAAAGAAATGCCCCTCACTTTCCTCTTATTCCTAAGGGATGGAGAAATCTGTCTCATTTATAGAAGCTGGTCTGTGTGCCAAAAGCAGTTCCCCATGCTGAAAATATTGATTCATTCAAGAATCTGGCTGTAGCTCCATGGACAGACAGAGGCTAGGGATGTTGGGTTGGGTATCTTGAAATGGAGGAGAAATATCAGCCTTGTCAAATCATGTTGCTGCATTTTGGAGCATTATTGGCATTTGAAATAGCCATTCTCGATCAGCATCATTTGCAGTTCTGGAACATTAGGCGTTCTGGCATTGTTCTGCACTATGCTTGGCTGAAGACTCAGCTGTGCTTGAGTGACCCCGCCATGTTGCTGCAGTTTCTGAGACTGTATACATCTGAAACCAATACAGAAGGATGAATCGGTCTTCTCCCTTTTGAAATATATTATCAAGACAGCTGTTTCTTGTATGTAGCCAGTAGGATCCTGGATCAGTATCATGACTATGCAGGGTAGTTACTAATGTTTGTTAAGAAAATAATCCATGATTTTTGCCAAATAGCTTGCCTTAAATAACAAAATCATGTTTTATTTGCCTTTAACACATATTTTGTTAATGCACCATGAGTTAAATAATAACAAAATGCAGAGCATGGAAATGCATGCAAATTACCTCATTATTATGCAAATTGAATAATGCAGCTTGCATTTTAACCTTACAAACTGTGTTATTAATGGAAATATAATGTCAGGTTTTAACTAGCATTATCTTTCCTCTCTGGAAATATCAGACCGCTTGTGTGTGGCCTGATGTTCTTAGGAGCCTCTTAAAAGGGCCAGTGCCTCGGAACAAAGTCCTCATAGCCCACAGATCTCTAGGTCTCCCTCCCTCAGCACTGCATAGAACTAAAGAACCCCACTCCCCGGTAGGCACCTGGTAGGAGAGGGGTCCTTGTGCTCTGTGGCATTTTGGGGGATAAGAGGGCATGTCAGAGAATGGGGTAATGTAATTGCAGATGTCAAGGATGGGGTAGGGAGGTCACCTCGCATTGGTCCCTTCAAAAGATAACAGATGTTCCCAGCTGCAGTGCCAATCATTAACCTATGGTACCCAAGTTAGGGGTCCTTTCAGTAAGGCACACATTAGTACACGCTAAGGGTCCTTTTTACAAAGGCATGCTGAAAAACGGCCTGGGGTAGTATAGACCCGTGTTTTGGATGCGCGCAGAATCATTTTTCAGCGCATCAGCGCACCTGTAAAACCAATGCCATTTTAACATCTTTGCTGAAAATGGACGTGTGGCAAAATGAAAATTGCCACACATCCATTTTGGGTCTGAGACCTTACCGCCAGCCATTGACCTAGTGGTAAGGTGTCGGGCGGTAATGGTCTACGTGCATAAAATGCTGATTACCACCCGATTACTGCCTGTGCACCAGAAAATAAAAATATTTTCCGGCACGCGTAAAAATGAAATTACTGTGCGGGCCACGCGGTAGTTGGGTAGTAACTCGGAATTGCCGCGTGTTGGGCGCAGCTTAGTGAAATGGCCTCTAAATCAGTTAGCGTGCCTTGCATGTAAATATTGTTAGGGTAAATTGCAATATTTTACTACAGCTTAGGAACTAGCAACCTAAGTTGAGGGTTATTTTGGTCAAACAGTGCTAGAGACCTCCTCTTTCCGTATCACATTATGCCCTTCATGGCCCCAGATGAACTTGTCAGCCTTGTTATTGGCTCCCTGTGTCATAGCTTTGTAGGGTGCAAGCTGATGTGCTGTGCCTTCCCGCTTTGATGTCATGCTCTGAACTGTTCAGCCAAGGACAGATCTTAACCGTCAAGTTCTGGGGTTTTCATGACCTCAGCGAAACCGCTTTGCCTGTTAACAATGTGAGTTAATTGGTGACGGGTATAATGAAAATTTTAGCCTGAATTATAGGCAAAGATCATTTTATGCTGGTCACCAGCATGATGTTTGGTTTTCAGATTCAGGAATGAATACATCTTTCCCCTCCTGAACCATGCGCCTTCTCGTTAATACACTGCTCTGTGTCATCTGCCGGATTCTTTTCTGCGTTTCAGCTCCCTCGCACTTACACTCAGTTCACTACACTGCAGCTGAAATCGAAATGATTTTTCTCCCATGGTTATTCATTCCCAAAACCTTTTTTTGACAAATCAGATGAGCCATAAATAGGAGGATCTCTTCTAACTCCAGCTTGGTTGCAATCAAAAGAATTTTTTATTTAAAAAATCAGTAATACTCTGTAGCAACATTTCACAGTTAAGCCATTATTTCTGAAGTTCTATAAGCTTTTAGTACTCTTTGGAGAATCCACATTAAATGAAAAGGATGGCAAGTTTCTTCAGTTCACCCACTGGATCTGACTGGTGTATTGTGGCTATTGTGACAACATGCATTGTTCAAACCAGTGCTTGGGATACAGTGTGTGACACGTTGCAACAGAACTGCTTGTAAGAGATCTAAGTACATTCGAAAATATATTCTCACTATTGGAACTATTGCTTAACTGAGGGGCCAGACTCTGGAACTCATTGCCGGAGAAGGTAGTGACGGCAGCTGGCCTTGCTGAGTTTAAAGGGGGTCTGGATAGATTCCTGAAGGAAAAGTCCATTGATCGTTATTAAATTTTGGGTTTTTGCCAGGTTCTTGGGGCCTGGATTGGCCGCTGTCGGAGACAGAGTGCTGGGCTTGATGGACCTTTGGTCTTTTCCCAGCTTGGCGGTGGCTTATGCTTATGCCTTTTTACTAAGTCACGTAGGTGCCTATACGCGACAAATTGGAGTTATTGCCCGGTTACGTGGAGGGGCATAATCGAATGGGGCCGTCCACGCAGGACGTCCCCGCGAAGGGGCAGGGAAACTGGTATTATTGAAACAAGATGGGCGGCCATCTTTTGTTTCGATAATACGGTCGGGGATGCCCAAATCGCGAAATTGAGGGCGACCTTAGAGATGGTCGTCCTTATAGATGCTCGTCTCTGATTTTCAGCGATAATGGAAACCGAGGATGCCCATCTCAAAAACAACCAAATGCAAGTCATTTGGTCATGGGAGGAGCCAGCATTCGTAGTGCACTGGTCCCCCTGACATGCCAGGACACCAACTGCGCACCCTAGGGGGCACTGCAGTGGACTTCAGAAAAAGCTCCAAAGTGAATAGCTTCCATTCCTTGTGCTGAACCCCCCCAACCCCCCCCCAAAACCCACTCCCCACAACTGTACACCACTACCATAGCCCTTAGGGATGAAGGGGGTCACCTAGATGTGGGTACAGTGGGTTTGTGGTGGGTTTTGAAGGGCTCACATTTACCACATCAAGTGTAACAGGTGGGGGGGGGGGGTGTGATGGGCCTGGTCTGCCTGCCTGAAGTGCACTGCACCCACTAAAACTGCTCCAGGGACCTGCATACTACTGTCATGGAGCTGGGTATAACATTTGGGGCTGGCATAGAGGCCGGCCAAAACTTTATTTTAAAGTTTTGTTTTTTTTAGGTTGGGAGGGGGTTGGTGACCACTGGGGGAGTAAGGGGAGGTCATCCCCGATTCCCTATGGTGGTCATCTGGTCAGTTCGGGCATCTTTTTGAGGCTTGGTTGTGAGAAAAAATGGACCAAGTAAAGTCAGCCAAGTGCTCGTCAGGGACACCCTTCTTTTTTCCATTATCGGCCGAGGACGCCCATGTGTTAGGCACGCCCCAGTGCCGCCTTCGCTATGCTGCCGACACGCCCCTGTGAACTTTGGTCATCCCTGCGACGGAAAGCAGTTGAGGGCGCCCAAAATCGGCTTTTGATTATGCCAATTTGGGCAACCCTGAGAGAAGGATGCCCATCTCCCGATTTGTGTCGAAAGATGGGCACTCTTCTCTTTCGAAAATAAGCCTGCTCCTAGTGACCCTTGCGGTAATTTCAATTTTGGCACACGTCTGCTACATGTGTCTGAAAAATATTTTTTATTTTCTGGCACGCGGCAGCTATGCACGTCAAGTGGCATTTGACGTGCGTAGACCATAACCGCCTGGTTACCATGTGAGACCTTACTGCTAGGTCTCAGACCCAAAATGGATGCACAGCAATTTTCATTTTGCTGCATGTCCTTTTTCGGCAAAAAAAACAAAAAGGGGGCATTTTTTGTAGGTGCGCTAAAAAATAAGGGAAGAGGAGAAGCTAACCACCTGGGGGATGGGGAATATTGAACACCATAGGAAAAAGGGATTCAGAGAGATGCTAGCCACCTCGGGGAGGGGAGGTAGGGAAGAGTAGATGCTGAAGAATGAAGAGAGGGTTGTGAGCTGCCTGTTGGTGGGAATGCATTAGTGAAATTTCACCTAAAGTGTTAGATACTGTTGGATCGGTCCTGAATGGTATAATCCCTACTGGACTGTGTCTGAAAAGTATGTGGACATTAGATATAAATAATGCTCTATAAGTGTGTTGATATTGATAAAGATAAATTTTGAATAATAATTGACACAAAGAATACTTTTTGGGTTATTAAACATTATGGTGCAGTTGGATATTTTTTTTTTCAAAGTAATCCTTTGAAATTGGGTTTTTGTTTTTCAAAGTAATGCTTTTTGAAATTTGTGGAGACGTCATTTTGATGTGGAACTTTGTAATTGAAGTGTTTTCCCATTTTGATGGTCCTTTTTTTTCTTTTTTAAGTATGTGGGTCACATTGCCCTGCAAACCTGTGCAAATGTTAAATAAATATTTCCTAAGCCCTGTGTTTGGCAGATCAGATTCTGAACATGTGTACAGAGGCTTAGTTTGCATCACCAAAGCAAAACTTTGAATTGAATGAGCTTTCCTTACACACCAGCTGAAAGGGACATCCTCCTTTGAAAAGAAATAGTTTCCTGAAGTCTAAAATTGTTCATTCAGCGGTTATAAATAAACTGGCAATTATTCTGCCATCAATCACTGAGCGCAGTTAACGAGTGGACAACTCAGTATAATGACATGTAGATGGCCGGTGCCTGAGTCTTGACATTATAATTTACTGAAAGCAGATGTGGGCTGTAGTGACTGAAAGAAGGAAAGTGGGGATTGGGGCTGGGAATGCATAATTACCAGAGCTGATCGTAAATATAAAGCCAAACCATTTTTATAGGAAATGAAACATCACATCAACATTGTCCAAAGTGGAGCAGGTGTCTGGGGGGAAAAAAGTAGGTTTTCTTCAAGTTTTTCCTTGCAGCTTTGCCGGTCTGTTAGGGCTGATTGTTTTGAATAGTGGTAAAAGAATCACGGGCCTGGTGATATGTGCCTGATTCTTCTCGTCTGTGTTAATCTGTGCTGTTTGATCTCTGGCAAAGCAGAAGCCTTTTGCAGGGGTCAAAATCTTGTAACTATGGGAATTTGTTGCACTGTGCTTTGTATGCCAGAGCTATGTAAGTAAATATTCTTTATAATTAATGCCATTATTTCTTCACCTCTGTCTTTATTTATTTAAGTGGATTTAGCTCACACCTTTGTGAGTACTAGCTTCAAGGTAAGTTACATCCAGGTACACTAGGGACCCTGTTTACTAAAATTTGCACATGCTAAATGCTAGAGACACCTATATAGTAACATAGTAGATGACGGCAGAGAAAGACCTGTACGCTCCATCCAGTCTGCCCAACAAGATAAACTCATATGTGCTACTTTATGTGTATAACTGACCTTGATTTGTATCTGCCATTTTCAGGGCACAGACCGTAGAAGTCTGCCCAGCACTAGCCCCGCCTCCCAACCAATAGCCCCGTCTCCCACCACCGGTGCTGCCACCCAATCTCTGCTAAGCTTCTGAGGATCCATTCCTTCTGAACAGGATTCCTTTATGTTTATCCCACAGATTTTTGAATTCCATTACTGTTTTCATCTCCACCACCTCCCGCTGGAGGGCATTCCAAGTATCCACCACTCTCTCCGTGGGTGTCTCTAGCGTTAGCGCAAACTAAAAATGGTAGCACGCCTTTAGCACAGCTTAGTAAACAGGGCCCTAGGTCTTTTATTGTCGCCAGAAGGCGTACAATCTAAGGGGCCCCTTTACTAAAGCTTAGCATGCACCGAATGCTGAGTGTCCTATTTTATACCTATGGGTCATGTGGCACTTCATGGCTGTGTCACTGCTGGGTGTGTGTGTGTGTGTTTAGGCATACGCACATATATTTAAATCATATATATAAATAAAAATAAATATACACACATATACATAGGTAAAGATATAGAAATGTGTGTTTGTGTTGTCATCTATAAAAAACTAAGGGCTGGATAATCAAAACCACTTTTCGCTATAATGGCAGCCACGGTTCTGATAAGTCCGCTACCCACCAATACTCCGAGGCACTAGATAGTGCCATTGAATATTCTTACAGACCATCTCAGCACTATCCGGATCACACTGGGATGGAGCATGAGCATTCTGCCTATTCTACAGAGTTAGGCAGAATGCTCATGCTCGGACACTTAAGACTGCCAAAGCTATTATATTGATTTTAGAAACATAGAAACATGATGGCAGATAAAGGCCACATGACCCATCCTCTGTAACCCCTAATTCTTCCTGTTCCTAAGCGATCCCACATGCTTATCCCATGCCTTTTTAAATTCTGGAACAGTCCTCGACTCCACCACCTCCACCGGGAGGCCATTCCACTCCTCCACCACCCTTTCTGTGAAATAGTACTTCCTTAGGTTACTCCTAAGCCTATTCCCTCTTAACTTCATCATGTGCCCCCTCATTCCAGCGCTCTCCTTCATTTGAAAAAGGCTCTCCTCCTGTACATAAATGCCCTTGAGATATTTAAACGTTTCTATCATGTCTCCTCTCTCCCAGCGTATACATGTTGAGGTAGTAATATGTTTCCCAAGTGTGTTTAACTCGTGGAGTGGGTATTTTGTGTTTACTTAATGGTAGTTTTTTGAATGTATAATTTGTGACTTGCTTTGGGCATTATCAGGACATTTCTATAACTGGACTCCTCCGTTAAGCTGCCCCAAGGCACCTTGGTAGGAACCTGTTCTATAAAGGAACCTAGTGCCTAGGTTTCATTGTGGAATATTAGCGTAACCCGGTATCGACATGCTTAACATCTACAGAAGGTGCCCACACTTGCATCAGCCATACAGCTAGCAGAAGTTTAAGCAACTAAGGAGGGAAGTTATTAATGTGGGCACCATTAAGATGGGTTATTCTATCACAACTTATACTATTTTAGTGAAGGTCCCGTTTTATGCTGTCGGATCTAGTTACTAATAACTGGGGTTAACAGAGAAATAACCATTCTTAACCGTAGACCATTTTGAAATTGCCCCCCCCCCCCCCCACACACACACTAAATGTGGTAGGGTCTTGCATGATTTGCAGTATTCTGTAAGTTGCATGTGTTAGGGGGAGCCAGGCCTATGACTCACCCATGCTCCACTCCCCCCCTTACTAATATGCGCTATTTGCAGAGTAGTGCTTAGGCATTTACCTTTGTAGTGCCGGTATAAATGTGGGCACCCAAGTCGTAGAATTGCTCTTCATGCACAGTAAATCATGTAATAAGATTAAGTTATTGTTAACCCGTCTATACTTTGTAGAACTGTGGAGTGGAGGAGTAGCCTAGTGGTTAGAGCATCAGGCTTGATATTCAGGGGTGCCTGGAATTCATTGCCAGAGAATGTAGTAAAAGCAGTTAGCTTAGCGGGGTTTAAAAAAATGTTTGGATAGCTTCCTAAAAGAAAAGTCCTTAAGCCATTATTAAAATGGAAAATCCACTGCTTATTTCTAGGTTAAGCAGCATAAGATGCATTGTACTGTTCTGGAGTCTTGCCCGGTACTTGTAACCTGGTTTGGCCACTGTTGGAAACAGGATGCTGGGCTTGATGGACCTTAGGTCTGTCCCAGTATAGCAGTACTTAGGTTCTTATGGTTCAAATCTCACTGCTGCTCCTTTTGATCTTGGGAAAGTCACTTAATCCTCCATTGCCTCAGATACAAAATTAGTTTGTGAGCCCTCCAGGGACAGAGAAATACCCAGTGTACCAGGCATTGAATATCTGGGCATAGCACTACTGGTGGCCAAGAAAATGCTGAATACCACCGTCTGAATATTTACCACTAAGTTTTCACAGGGCATTATATTTTGATTGTACATAGCCCCGGATTCTGTATAAGGCGCAGCGAGTAGCACACGTTAAATTGTGTGCACGGCCAATTTACATGCGCTAGTCCAGGGGTAGGCAACTCCGGTCCTCGAGAGCCGCAGGCAGGTCAGGTTTTCAGGATATCCACAATGAATATGCAGGAGATAAGATTTGCATACCATGGAGGCAGTGCTTGCAAATCTATCTCCTGCAGATTCATTGTGGATATCCTGAAAACCTGACCTGCCTGCGGCTCTACAGGACCGGAGTTGCCTACCCCTGCGCTAGTTAATTGAGTAACGAGCCAATTCGTCATGATAATTGGCCGATAACCAATTATCACCACTAATTGGCAATGATTGGCATTTACGCACACTTCTTTTAGGTATATTCGAAACAGAGACACACGTAAATTCCAATGCGTGTAGCTAAAAAGGGTGCATGGCCATGGGAGGAGTGTAGGCATGTTGGGGGTGTCGTGCATCGTTATAGAGTTCGGGGAATGCACTAATATTTAGGCACAGGCATTTACATCAGGATTTTAGTGGCGTAAATGGCCATGCCTAAATGTATGTGCATTCCCCCGGCCTATGTGCATCTTACTGTAGATGCAGTTTATAGACTAGCTCTATAAGCATTATTCATAAGTACATAAGTAATGCCGTACTGGGAAAAGACCAAGGGTCCATCGAGCTCAGCATCTTGTCCACGACAGCGGCCAATCCAGGCCAAGGGCACCTGGCAAGCTTCCCAAACGTACAAACATTCTATACATGTTATTCCTGGGATTTTGGATTTTTCCAAGTCCGTTTAGTAGCGGTTTATGGACTTGTCCTTTAGGAAACCGTCCAACCCCTTTTTAAACTTTGCTAAGCTAACCGCCTTCACCACATTTTCCGGCAATGAATTCCAGAGTTTAATTACACGTTGGGTGAAGAAACATTTTCTCCGATTTGTTTTAAATTTACTACACTGTAGTTTAATCGCATGCCCCCTAGTCCTAGTATTTTTGGAAAGCGTGAACATATGCTTCACATCCACCTGTTCCACTCCACTCATTATTTTATATACCTCTATCATGTCTCCCCTCAGCAGTCTCTTCTCCAAGCTACATGTGTCTATATTTAAGCCATCTTAAATAGAATCCTGCCCATAAAGGAAACACTAATGATTCTTTGGAATTCGTTGCCAGAGAATGTGGTAAAGGCGGTTAGCTTAGCGGGGTTTAAAAAAAAGGTCTGGATGGCTTCCTAAAGAAAAAGTCCATAGACCATTATTAAAATGGACTTGGGGAAAATCCACTGCTTATTTCTGGGATAAGCAGCATAAAATGTATTGAACTTTTTTTGGATCTTGCCAGGTATTTGTGGCCTGGATTGTCCACTGTTGGAAACAGGATGTTGGGCTTGATGGACCTTTGGTCTGTCCCAGTGTGGCAATACTTGTGTACTTATTCTGGCATCTTTGTTGCTATAGTAGAGTTTGTTTATCTCACTTTTCTGCTCTGGGATCTTTGGTGAGGCATTCTGTTCTTCAATAAATGTTTATGTAAATGGGGGTCTTGCTGCCTCAGCTCTCTATGTCCATCAGAACAAAAAGCCCAGAGTATCACAACAGTTTTCAGTAAACTGGGCTCTTTGTTTAATTCTTAGTTTTAAATAAAGACGTTGATGAATGTGAGGGCTGGAGAAATAATGTATTGCTTGTTGTAGACCTCTTAAGGTCAGATACTGCATGCAATTTTGTAGACGTTGAACCTCCACTTAATTCCTGTTGCAGAAGACAAAGTAATCTTTATGTTGACGATGTGTTGCTATGTCCAGGGGTAGGAGTGTAGATTCTGAACATTACAGAGGGCATTTTATAACGAGGGAGAAAAACTGGCTGTCACTACGGAATGGCTTGATGGCCACATTCTCGCATGAATTCCAGATGTGTTTTTTGATGAATGTCACAGAGGATCATACATTTTATCCATTTTATTGAATGAAGCTCATAGTTAGTATTTTTGCATAGGTTGAAGTTGACATCAAGCCTTCATCAAGGTATTCAAAAAATGTTGAATATGTAAATAATGATTGTTGAGCAGATGATTTAAAATACAAAGGCAGGTGGAACTTGCTTGCTTGTGATGGCTGAACTCCAAGATGTTAGAGAGCTTGAGGAAACTAGCTTGGCAAAACCTCTATGCCATTTGACTGTGGCAGTCATTGCAAATGATAGAGCTCAGGTCATGTGAGCTTGGAGTGTTTTATTGCAATTTTAAGGCTAGATCAAAATTCACAAGTGAATATGAATCTGGAAATCTACATGTTTTACCCTTTTATTTAGTATCTTACTAGCCGTTGAGCCCGTAAAAACGGGCTAGAATAGGACGGGGGGGGGGGGAGGTTGAAAGGCCCCTTCTCACCGCTGCAAGACCCCCCCCCCCCCCGCCGCCGAGCTCATAAGTACCCCTCCGAGGTCACCGCTACGCCCCCCCCCCCGAGTCGCCGCCACCCCTCCACCCGGGCTGGGCCCTCGCTCCGCTATAGAAACAGCGCAGGAACACAGCACACAGCTCAGATGAGCTGCCATACTTCTTCTCTGCCTGTGTCCCGCCCTAGTGGGCGAGGGCGGGACATAGGCAGGGAAGGAAGGCAACGGCAGCTCAACTGAGCTGTGTGCTGCGTTCCCGCACTGTTTCTATAGCGGAGCGAGGGCCCGGGCCGGGTGGAGGGTGGGTGGCGGCGGCGACTCCGGGTGGGGGGAGTGGTGGCGGCGACCTTGGGGGGGGGGAAGAGGTAGCGACGGCGGTTTCGTCCCTCCCCTTGCGCAGTAGAGACTCTTTCTGTCCCGCCCCCGTCATCACGTAGTGACACGGGGGCGGGACAGAGAGGGTCTTTACTACGCATTTGCAAGTGAGTTCGGTCACTCGCCGTTTAAATGTTTGATTTTTCTGAGAAAGATATATTTTGTAATGAGTTGAGAAACTCACCTTCTCACCATGTATTGTTCTGTTGGATTTATGTGCCCCCCCCCCCCCCAATCAAGAACTACTTAATCTTAGATCAACAGAAGTTTTGGGCTGGTTCCAGCCTTTTCTCCCATATTCTTAATTTTGCTGACGGCACCCCTGAAATCTTGAACTGGCACAATTCATATTAAGATCCCTAGCAGTGGACTGTTAAAATCACAGAGGAATTTGCAGAAACCCAGAGGTTGGTGTTTGAAGCTTTGGTAAAAGATAAAAGTGTGACAGATTGTCTGAAGTCTCATTAAAACATCAACAATCATTGAGTTAAAAGCCTGAGTACAGCGAGGAAGGATTAGCCGTAATACCTAGCTCTAAAAACATACCGAGCATTATGTGGCGTTGTGGAATGCCAGTAGAACCACTCATAATGCCAGTTGATTCTGATGCTGAAACATCGCCTCTCTCATCATCTCCGACCTTGTCTGCTTCACAGCTGTGTGAGCAGCTGACATCTCCAGCCAGACAATCAAAGTACGTGTTTTAACTGCTAAACCATGATGCAATTATCCGTAGTGTGTCATGCCTACAAGTCTCTATGTCCCCCTGGAGAAATGAACATATATTTGCCTTTCCTTTTAATAGTCAAATTTCTGTTATTCCTTTACTGTGCAAATGTTCCACCCATCAAAAAAATGCTGGCAGGTCTAAAAGGGGGTGAAGAACCCCCCCCCCCCCCCCCACAGCAGCAAACTTTAATGTTATCAATTATGATTTTATTAGAGAAGACAAGCAAATCAAATTTCAGCCAATAAGCGTATAAAAGTAATATAACTCTGTACTGTTTGCCTCTGTGCTAGTTATAAAACTGCTAGGGGGTAGTGAGTGTTCCATCGTGATAATGGCATGGACCACTGATCAGTCCTTTATCTACAACAACACAGAGCTTTCTGGACATTCCAATTAAATAGTAACATAGCAACATAGAGGCTCATTTTCAAAGCACTTAGCCTCCCAAAGTGCTTTGAAAATATGCCTCATAGTAACATAGTAGATGACGGCAGAAAAAGACCTGCGCGGTCCATCCAGTCTGCCCAACAAGATAAACTCACATGTGCTACTTTTTGTGTATACCTTACCTTGATTTGTACCTGTCCTTTTCCGGGCACAGACCGTATAAGTCTGCCCAGCACTATCCCCGCCTCCCAACCACCAGCCCCGCCTCCCACCACCGGTTCTGGCACAGACCGTATAAGTCTGCCCAGCACTATCCCCGCCTCCCAACCACCAGTCCCGCCTCCCACCATCGGCTCTGGCACAGACCGTATACGTCTGCCCAGCACCATCTCCGTCTCCCGCCACCGGCTTTGCCACCCAATCTCGTCTAAGCTCCTTAGGATCCATTCCTTCTGAGCAGAATTCCTTTATGTTTATCCCACGCATGTTTGAATTCCGTTACCGTTTTCGTTTCCACCACCTCCCGCGGGAGGGCATTCCAAGCATTCACTACTCTCTCCGTGAAAAAATACTTCCTGACATTTTTCTTGAGTCTGCCCCCCCTTCAATCTCATTTCATGTCCTCTCGTTCTACTGCCTTCGCATCTCCGGAAAAGGTTCGTTTGCAGATTAATACCTTTCAAATAAGGAAGCAGTTGCTTGCTATTGGACCATCAGAGAACTAGGTTTGTCAGGCAACGACATCTTTTTTTCACTTTGACCCTTATTTTAGAAGTATCCCATGTGTAAACAGCAGCTTTTACACGTGTAGATGCGCATACATGTGTAAAAGCCATTTTAGAAAGGGGGCTTTTTACATATCAGGAAGCTCACTCTGTCTAAATAATAAAGGGGTGTGCAGAGCTGCCAAGTTACCCATTCCAAGAGGGAGACTTTTTGGCCGGCCCTGGTTTTAAACTTACATCCCAAAGCAGTGTAGTATTTGTAGTCCATGATTCTGTTCATTGAAATCAGTGCTGCAGGTCCCATAATGCACCAGGATGAGGTTGGCAGAAACCCAGGACCGGCCAAACAGTCTCCCTACTGGAATGGGTAACTTGGCAGCTCTGGGTGTGGAGAGGGAGTGGGAGGGGCCAAACTTGCCAAAGCTTAATCCCCATTTTATAAGGGAATCTATCCACATCTTCATTTACATGTGCTCTGAGGCATGAATACGTTCCTGTTTTTTTTTTTTGTTTGTTACATTTGTACCCCGCGCTTTCCCACTCATGGCAGGCTCAATGCGGCTTACATGGGGCAATGGAGGGTTAAGTAACTTGCCCAGAGTCACAAGGAGCTGCCTGTGCCCAATAGTAGAAGTCGGCCCTTGCAGATCACCAATGTGGCCGCGCAGGCTTCTGCTTCTGTGAGTCTGACGTCCTGCACGTGCAGGACGTCAGACTCACAGAAACAGAAGCCTGCGCAGCCTTCTACATGGAATGTTGCTAGTGGAATAGCAACATTCCATGTAGAACCTCCAATAGTAGCAACATTCCATGTAGAATCTCCAATAGTATCTATTTGATTTTTGTTACATTTGTACCCTGCGCTTTCCCACTCATGGCAGGCTCAATGCGGCTTACATGGGGCAATGGAGGGTTAAGTGACTTGCCCAGAGTCACAAGGAGCTGCCTGTGCCTGAAGTGGGAATTGAACTCAGTTCCTCAGTCCCCCAGGACCAAAGTCCACCACCCTAACCACTAGGCCACTCCTGTTGGAAGAGGAAGTGCAACGGCGTGAGACAGTCCCCCTTTCCAACCCCCTACTACTACTATTTAGCATTTCTATAGCACTACATGGCGTACGTAGCGCTGCACAAACATAGAGGAAAGACAGTCCCTGCTCCATATCCCCTTCCACTCTCCACCCGCCCTCCCAGTATGGCACACCTCACTGATCTCCCCCAGAAGAGAACCCCACCCCTAATTCCACACTGGCTCTTATTGGGGTCTCTGATGTCTTCAGCTAGGCGTAGTACCGTAATATTGTGCCTAGGTGTAGTATCATGGTATTACCACTAGGGGGGCAAACAGCTATGAAAAATTTCCATTGTACATATATCGTAGGTATTAACTTTTGTATCTAAATCAGCAATGAAATATTATTTACAAATTAATTATTCCCAGATTGGATAGAACTAGATTGTTCTCAGTATGCCAAACAAGCTGTGTGCAAGATGAGGCTTTCTAGATTACATTTTGAGTAGAGAGGTGTGGTAGCCATGTTAGTCCACTTTTAAAGGTAATTTAATCAATAGAAATAAAACATGGAAAAGAAAATAAGATGATACCTTTTTTATTGGACATAACTTAATACATTTCTTGATTAGCTTTCGAAGGTTACCCTTCTTCATCAGATCGGAAATAAGCAAGTGTTGGTAGATGACAGTATATAAAAGTGAAACATCAAAGCATTTCAATGACAGTCTAACAGGATGGGGTGGATAGGTGAGAGACCAGGAGATATGCATGGGAACATCAAAGCATTTCAGTGTCTCCATGCATATCTCCCTGTCTCTCACCTATCCACCCCCCCCCCCACCCTGTTAGACTGTCACTGAAATGCTTTGATGTTTCACTTTTATATACTGTCATCTACCAACACTTGCTTATTTCCGATCTGATGAAGAAGGGCAACCTTCGAAAGCTAATCAAGAAATGTATTAAGTTATGTCCAATAAAAAAGGTATCATCTCATTTTCTTTTCCATGTTTTATTTTGTTTGATTTCTATAGATTCTACATGGAATGTTGCTATTCCACTAGCAACATTCCATGTAGAAGTCGGCTCTTGCGGATCACCAATGTGGCCGCGCAGGCTTCTGCTTCTGTGAGTCTGACGTCCTGCACGTACGTGCAGGACGTCAGACTCACAGAAACAGAAGCCTGCGCAGCCTTCTACATGGAATGTTGCTAGTGGAATAGCAACATTCCACGTAGAATCTCCAATAGTAGCAACATTCCACGTAGAATCTCCAATGGTATCTATTTTACTGTCATAGTAATGCTTGAATGTTTTCACTTATATACACTGTCAGCTAGCACATTTGCTTATTTCCGATCTGACAAAGAAGGGCAACCTTCGAAAGCTAATCAAGAAATGTATTAAGTTATGTCCAATAAAAAAGGTATCATCTTATTTTCTTTTCCATGTTTTATTTTGTTTGATTTCTATAGATTCTACATGGAATGTTGCTATTCCACTAGCAACATTCCATGTAGAAGTCGGCCCTTGCAGATCACCAATGTGGCCGCGCAGGCTTCTGCTTCTGTGAGTCTGACGTCCTGCACGTACGTGCAGGACGTCAGACTCACAGAAACAGAAGCCTGCGCAGCCTTCTACATGGAATGTTGCTAGTGGAATAGCAACATTCCATGTAGAATCTCCAATAGTAGCAACATTCCATGTAGAATCTCCAATGGTATCTATTTTACTGTCATAGTAATGCTTGAATGTTTTCACTTATATACACTGTCAGCTAGCACATTTGCTTATTTCCGATCTGAGGAAGAAGGGCAACCTTCGAAAGCTAATCAAGAAATGTATTAAGTTATGTCCAATAAAAAAGGTATCATCTTATTTTCTATGTTTTATTTTGTTTTATTTCTATTGATCAGATTACATTTGAAAGAGGGACATTTTTGTGAGACTTTGTTTTGAATACATCAAGAAAGATGTGACTTTAAATGTTAGGTTTATATACTGACAACAGTCAAACTCTAGATCTGGAAATGTGGGCTTACAGGACTCCTTGGGGCCCTTTTACTAAGCTACGGTAAATACTAATGCATTCTTACATCAGGGTAAAAGGCACTACCCGTGGTAGTTTTGTGATCTGCACGATAAAAAATAGAAAATATTTGTTAGCACTGGGGGCAGAAATTAGGCCTCTCCAGCAGTAATTGGTTAGCGCAGTTGCATCACTGCACACTAACTGATTAGTGAATGGTTAGCTCAGGAACCCTTTCTGCCTTCAAAATAGGTGTTAAGAGCTCTGGCAGCAGGCTTTGATCCCGGCAACCTGGGTTCGATTCCCACTGCAGCTGTTTGTGACCTTGGGCAACTCACTTAACCCTCCATTGCCCCAGGTACAGAAACTTAGATTGTGAGCCCTCTAGGGACAGAGAAAGTACCTGCATATAATGTGTACAGTGCTGCATACATCTAGTAGCGCTATAAAAATGATTATGACCTCACACAGTAATGGGGAAATTAGCGCATGGACATTAATATACAAAATGGAAAACAGAGCCATTTTGCAGCTGTGTTAAGAGTGGCCTCAGTGCATGGGAAAGCCCCTCGCTGGGGCTACTGCAGGACACTTTTTAATGCAGCTTAAAAAAAAGGTCCCTTTGAATCCTCTAAGGCAAAAGTAAGCAAAGCGCCAGCACTCCACGGACATACATAGAGCTTGCAGGTGCAACAAGTTTTCAGTCAGGGTGTTAATCTTGAACTCGGAGATATGGCTGTACTGTCAGCAGACACGTTCTGAGAATAACATAAGGTGGACACAGCCTGCTCTGATATTATTATTATTTATTGCATTTGTATCCCACATTTTCCCACCTCTTTGCAGGCTCAGTGTGGCTTACAATACATCATGGATAGTGGAAATGAGAGGAGAATTGACGTTTAGTGTTACAGAAGTATTTTGGGTTACATGGTAATGGAATACATAATAGTGATATTGCATAAGGCATTCTTAACATTACTAGATATATGTGGAATGTCACATGTTTTGATCTTTGTGGTATATCTTGTCGAAGAGATGGGTCTTCAGCAGTTTGCGGAAGTTGGTCAGTTCATAGGTCGCTTTTAGGTTACGTGGCATAATCATGCAGCCTGTTGTATAAGGGCCACAAAATGAAGGAAAACCAAGAAAAGAAAATAGCAAGATAGCATATCCTATATAATAATTCTCACCTCCAACGTTCTATGCTTGGGACCGTGGCTCCCTGGCTGCAAGTGGTCTGCGAGGCAGACACGCACGGACGTCACTGACGTCAACGCAGCTGATTCCAAGGCAAGGGGAGGAGTACCTACTCCTCCTACTGCCTCGGAATCAGCTGTCACCCCCCCGCGCTATGGCCCCCTCGAAACCCACCCCCTCCCGCGAACCTGTCGATCCCCCCCCCCCCCGGAACGCCGAAAACCGCACCCCCCCTCCCGCCACTGTTGTGCACTACCTTCGGGTGGGTTCCTCAATCATCTTCTTAGAAAGTTTAACTCCGTGCGTCTGACGTCAGACACACGCGTGCGTCTGACGTCAGACGCACGGAGTTAAACTTTCTAAGAAGATGATTGAGGAACCTACGGGAAGGGAAGGAAAGGGAGGGTAGCACAACAACGGTGGCGGCAGGTTTCGCTGGCACGGGGGGGGGAACGACAGGTTCACGGAAGGGGGGGTTCGAGGGGGCCGTAGCACGGGGGGTGGGGGGAATTGCTTGCCTAAGGCCCGTTTCCTTGCCTACAGAAACGGGCCTTTTTTACTAGTTATACAAGAAAGCAATAACTGAAGAAAACAAAAGGGGATGGTAATCAATGGCATATTTCACACATAAAGAAAAATCCCAGTCCAATAAACCAAGAGAGTTGGAAGTCTTTTCTTGGATATAGGCAAAGACTGGTTTCCGTGGGTGCTACTTTTACTTTGAGGTTTCCATAGCTTTGTGTAGTCAAGCTTCAGGGCTTGAAATATATTCTCTGCATAATTTCCTAGATAATAGAATGCTGGGTAAATGAGGTTCTATTTCACTTCAGTCTGCTTTATTAGGTTTCCAACTTATGCATTGCCAAAGCCTTCTCAGCCTTCAGTTTTCTGCCATAAAGTATCGATCTGTTTGCTAGTTTGTAGAGGGTTAGCATACTAACAAACTGGAAAGCTGCTACTGTAGCACATATCTCAGGCCGGTGTAGGAAATTCTCATGCACTTCGCCATTGATTCATTAAGGTGATTGTTTTAAAAGCTCTGTTCTTGTTTTGGACGTCTGAAAACTGGCATTTAGAGGTCCATATTGCATGGATGTCTAAATCCCAGTTTTAGAAAGGCAGGATTTGTATGTCTAATACTACAGGAGGTCCATATGGCAAGGAGGTGTGGTCTGGGCATGTTTGGGGCGGGACTAGAGAGTGCTCAAAATATGGACATCCAGCTCTGATCACAGAAGGGAAAGGGAAATGGGACTTGATATACCGCCTTTCTGAGGTTTTTGCAACTACATTCAAAGCGGTTTACATATATTCAGGTACTTATTTTGTACCAGGGGCAATGGGCGGTTTAAGTGACTTGCCCAGAGTCTCAAGGAGCTGCGAGGGACAGCCAGATCCAAAAAGATGGACATCTGTACTTCCATGGTACTTGTCACTTCCAGGTCACAGAAAGGTGCTCTGATTGAGCAGTTCTCCACTGAATTGGAGATAAGGAAGTCACAGTAGGTATTATTCTGTCCATGGAGTTCTCACAATTAAAATAAATAAAAAGAAACAAAAATGACAAAAAGTTGCAGTGGAACTTGAATCGGAAACCTCTGGATATCCGTGCTGGAGCACAGCTGGCTGCTTTAACCATTCGGCTGTTACTCTACATGAACATTTTATAATATGGATGTTCCTTTGCTGCTATAAAGACATCCATGTCCCTCATTTTGCCAGTTCATAATTGGGACATTTCAGCTCGTAAAGTAGACGTTCATGCTGGAGTGGCCCAGTGGTTAGGGTGGTGGACTTTGGTCCTGGGGAACTGAGGAACTGAGTTCAATTCCCACTTCAGGCACAGGCAGCTCCTTGTGACTCTGGGCAAGTCACTTAACCCTCCATTGCCCCGTGTAAGCCGCATTGAGCCTGCCATGAGTGGGAAAGCGCGGGGTACAAATGTAATAAAATAGATACTATTGGAGATTCTACATGGAATGTTGCTACTATTGGAGATTCTACATGGAATGTTGCTATTCCACTAGCAACATTCCATGTAGAAGGCTGTGCAGGCTTCTGTTTCTGTGAGTCTGGACGTCAGACTCACAGAAGCAGAAGCCTTCACGGCCACATTGGTGATCTGCAAGGGCTGACTTCTACATGGAATGTTGCTAGTGGAATAGCAACATTCCATGTAGAATCTCAAATAGTAGCAACAGTGGAGGAGTGGCCTAGTGGTTAGGGTGGTGGACTTTGGTCCTGGGGAACTGAGTTTGATTCCCACTTCAGGCACAGGCAGCTCCTTGTCACTCTGGGCAAGTCATTTAACCCTCCATTTCCCCAGGTACAAATAAGTACCTGTATATAATATGTAAGCCGCATTGAGCCTGCCATGAGTGGGAAAGCGCGGGGAAAAATGTAACAACAACAAAAAAATCTCGTATGTATTTTAGGACAGGCCGTATCTTGTTCTAAAATACATGCGAGATGGATGTCCATTTGTGACCTACAAACTGGGATGTCTACATTTTGTACTGTCAATATGTAATTGTAAAGTGTATCAGTGTTATCAACAGCAACCACCAGTAATCTTTACTGGCACAGCTGACGGCATTGCATGCAAAGTGCATCTCGAAAGTGAGGATGTAGCATCCTGAAACGCTGGAAATGGGCATGTTCCTCTACCTTGCGTTCTGCCACTGTACAAAGGACATCCATGCGCTCACCACTGGGGAAAGCCTCCAAGGAACACAGGCAGAAGTCAGCAAACTAATCATTTTAAATTTTGCTTAAACTGAGTTAAAAATGTGCTGTTCTGTGCTCTTTTGTAAATTGCCAGTGGAATTTCATTATAAAATCTTTTCCGGCACTTCCTTGGTAATAAATAGAAATAATAAGAATAGAACAGAAAGGAAAATAAAGCTTTTCTGACAAGCTTTCAAAGGCACAACATTCTTCTTCAAGTCAGGTATGAGCAAAAAAATGATAATATCAAAATATCTTTAAGTGAAACATGAACAGGATTCCAACAACCGTCTCAAGAGAAAGGAGCAAGAAAGAGAAAGAGGTAGATGGATAATCAAAAGGTGACAGAGCAGTATGGTTTATAATGCAGTAGGAAGCCTCTCGGGTATCAAAAATGTTTCATAATTTTAATTTCAAAGGTCTTACATTCCTGGATTGTTTTAAAGTTTCCTCTTAGTATTCTGACCCTAAGGTCATTGATGCAATGCCCAAGCTGTGAAAAATGCTCACCTATAAAGGTCTTTCCTTTAAATGCTTTGTGGTATTTGATGTGGTGCCTGTGGGAGTTGATTCGTGTCTTTAGCATCTGTCTCATCTCCGTTAAGTAGCGTCCTTCACATTTTTAGCACTACCTCGTTATAGTGATGTCTGGCATGTGAGCATCTATGCTTAGGACTCGCAGAATGTTGTCAAATGAATCTGCAGCGCAAGATCAAAAGTGGAGCAGATGTTTTAATGCAGATTCTGAAGCATAATTTGCCTGGTGGAATAAAGTATTTTGCTATGCTTGTATCTTAAGGAGTATTTCATATTTTTTCTACTTGAATGCGTGGAAATGAAGGCCATGAAAAGATAGAAGATACTGTCGTGTCCGCTGCTCCCTCCGGCGCCTCCGCCGCGGGGGACGGCGATTCGGGGGCCGCGGCGGGGAGCCAAGGCCCGCCGCGGTGATGGCCGCTCGGCCCGGGGCCGGCGATTGCGGCCGCCGGTCTCTCGGTCGCCGGTTGTGGGGGCAGTGTTTGCGCTAGAGGAGGCGGCGGTGCCCGGGCGCGTTGGCCGGCGTCCTCGTCTCTCCCGGGCACGGGGGTTTGGAGCTCCGCCTCTGAGGTGCTGGATTGGGCAGACAGAGCCAATCAGAAGGGCTCTGTCAATAGCCAGGCTCGGGTTGGTTGGCTATACCTGCGGGGGCGGGGTGGCTGATGCTGTGCAGTACTTAAAGGTAGAGACTGAGTTAGAACTTTGCTTCAGGTTCTGTTCCCGAGGCCTGTTTCCTGTGGTTCCTGTGTTCCTCTGCGTTCCTTGTGCTTCTGGTTTTGACCTTTGGACTGTTCCTGGTTTTCCCTGCTCGCTGCTAGCCTCGACCTCTTGCCGGATCTTGACTTCGTTGTCTGCTGCCTGCCCTGAACTTTGCCCGTTATTGGATGTTCTTTTTCTCCATTTGCTCTCCTGGTCCCTGTCCGGGTCAGCTCGGCACCCCGCGGTTCCTGAAGTCCCGTTGACCGCCTGCAGCTGGGGGCTCAACCCTTGGTGAACGGCGGTCGCCGCGGGTGAAGACTTGGGGTTGCACAGCTGTTCCTTAAGGTCCCTCGGGGCCTTACGGGACCTAAGGGCTCACCGTCCTTGCACACAAGACAGATACACACCTTTTTATTGGATTACCTTTTACAAAACAGTGCTAGTGTTTTTAACTCATGCTACAAATTAACTGGCACTAAGGGGGGATTCTGTATATGGGCCGTAAATAATCCACATGGAAAACATTTCCGCCTATGCATATTCTGTAAGCAGCGCCTAGATTTAGGTGTGGTATACAGAATACACTTAGTAGTTGATATCCCAGCACCTAAAAGTATGCACATCCATTTATGGATACTCGGAGTCACAATCGACCTCAACCTCACTCTCGAAAGCCAAGTAAAAACCGTAATAAAGGAAGTGTTCTACTCAATGTGGAAACTCAAACGAATAAAACCTTTCTTCCCGAGGGATACCTTTCGTAAACTAATACAATCAATGGTCCTAAGCCATGCAGATTACTGCAGTGGAATCTATGCGGGATGTAAAGAACAAGTCACGAAAAAACTCCAGACCGCCCAAAACACAGCAGCCAGACTGATACATGGTAAAACACGAATCGAAAGCGCTAAACCCCTTCGAGAAAAGTTGCACTGGCTCCCAATCAAAGAATGGATTATCTTCAAAATCTGCACTTTGGTCCATAAAATCATCTACGGCGTAGTCCCAGGATACATGACAGACCTCATAGATCTACCAACTAGAAACAAACTCGAATCAGCATGATCATAACTAAACCTACATTACCCAAACTGTAAAGGGCTAAAATACAAAACAACCTATGCATCTAGCTTCTTCTACATAAGCGCACAACTATGGAATGGACTCCCGTATGCTGCGAAAACAATCCATGACCTCCTAAACTTCAGGAAACTAAACTCCCCACACCCAGCAACACAACATAATCAACGATCATACTGGACAATTTACTATCCTCATTCCCCTGACTCCATGACGCCTGATACTCATCTATCTCATTTGTCTACAACACAATCTTATATTTGTTATCACCCATAATGGCAAATACCTTCTACGGTACTTTGTAAGCCACATTGAGCTTGCAAATAGGTGGGAAAATTTGGGTATAAATGAAACAAATAAAAAAATTAATGCCAATGAAAACATGGCATTAATCCTTGTTCATAGATTTAGTCGCACTGGGCCATATTCTGTAACTAGACGCATACATTTCAGAATGTCCACAAAACACCTATAACCACGCCCCTTTTTGCTTGTGTGCGTTAGAAGTTAGGCGCAGTGCATTACAGAATACGCTTAGTGAGTTCTGTGTGTAAATTCTCATTATTGTTAAATGCTGTTATCAACGCTTATTAGCTCGTTAAACCAATTAAGTTACTTGCGCTGTAGATTTCAGTGCAGAACGCTAGGCACACTATATATAGAATCTGGGGGTAAATGCTGAGAAAGCCGTGGGCGTCTTGGTTTTTAGCACCAGCCAGTGACAATCCTAGGTTGGCTGCCACCCGGGGTGGATCACCGCTGCGCACCCCCCCCCCCCCCAGGTGCAGCGGCATCCGTCTCCCCAGGGTGCAGCATGACACCCCCCCAGCGCAATGACACCCCCCCCCCGGCGCATCAAGCCCCCCCCCCCCCCCCCGGATGCATTCTTAGCTGCAGGGAGCAGCCTCGCGGCTGTCGGCTCCACTGGCTCCCTGCTCCCTCTGTCCCGGAACAGGAAGTAACCTGTTTCGGGGCAGAGGGAGCAGGGAACCAGCGGAGCGGCTGCTCTCTGCACCCTCCAGTAGCGTGCACCCGGGGCGGACTGCCCCCACCGCCCGGCCCTTGGTACGCCACTGGCACCAGCTGATTTGTAACGCGAGCTAAAAATGCTAGCGCTGCTTTGTAAAAAAACCCAAAAAACCCCTTAATACACTTTTTAACTAGCTTTCTGGAGGTAAACCTGGCCATCTATCCTGGAAACTCTTTCGCTACTCCCTCCGTTTTGGATTTTGATGGAGTTCCTTGCTTTTTCAATTTACGATTGTACACCACTCTGATTTGTAGTGAAGAGCAGTATCAACTTACGCGTCCAGTTTTTCGTACATAAGCACAGAACTGTGGAACGCATTACCAAAAGCCTTGAAAACGACGTACGACCACCTAAACTTCCGGAAAACACTAAAAACTAACCTGTTTAAAAAGGCATACCCTACCGACCCAACATAAATGTCTGATCTTTGCAACACAACAAAACTAAAGAACGTAATGGACATAACACAACTCTTCCGTTGTACGATTCCCTAGTGTGGCTGTGCCACATGAACTTTATCTTACCACAACATCACTTTGTATTTGTTCACACCGGAGTCTGTAACGCCTCTCCGGTACTATGTAAGCCACATTGAGCCTACAAATAGGTGGGAAAATGTGGGATATAAATGTAACAAATAAGATAATAAATATATCAAATCTGTAATGCACTAAACTAAACCTTTCATCTGGTTGAAACAAAATGAATATGTAGAGGTGAAGTATGTTGTTGCCTGAATGTAGAAGTGATTCGACTGTACAATGGTGGTATGAAGCTTTACTATAGTATCAGAGCACTGAGAAAAATGACAGGGAGGTGGGATTTTGTCTTGAGTCATTTGTAATGTGTTATCTTCTCTCTGTGTAGATTCTTTCTTGTTTTTAACTTCAAAATGACAAATGTAGCTTCCCGCTTCATATTTTCTGCGTGGAATTATATATATTAAATTAGAGGAGAAACAAGAATAGAGGTCTCTTATCGTGACAGTCTGAAGTAAAAGAACAGCAGTCCAACACAACTAACAGAGAAAATATCAGAAAACAAAACTACAGAATGCTAAAACTGAAAAGTACTTTAACATCACAAAATAAGGTTTCTGATCTGAAGATGTTACCTTTAAAAGCTAATCAAAAAAATTGTATTAAAGTAAGTCCAATAAAAAAAGGTATCATCTTATTTTCTTTTATTTATTTATTGCATTTGTATCCCACATTTTCCCACCTTTTTGCGGGTTCAGTGTGGCTTACAATATGAGTTGAATGTTGGAAATACAATTTGTTACAGATTGGTTATGGATTACATTGTGCAGAGGTATGCGAGACAATCGAGGTGTCGTTAAGGAATGTAACAATGCAACACAAACACTGAAACATTGGAAGGAGACAATGGGAGCTTAGAGGGCGATAATAAGGCATGAAGACATATGGTATATATCTTTCTGTGAGTAAAGGTATGGGTGATGTGATATGACGGGAATGAGAGTTCGGAAGTGGATGTATGATGCATTATTGAACAGTAAGTATGGACTTTATGTGTTTTGGTTCTTTCCGTAAATTTTTTCAAAAAGATGGGCCTTCAATAATCTGCGGAAGGAAGCTTGCTCGTGGATCGTTCTTAAGTTGCGCGGCAGTGTATTCCAAAACTGCGTGCTGATGTGAGAAAAGGTTGACGCGTGTAGCGCCTTGTATTTCAAGCCCTTGCAATTGGGGAAGTGGAGGTTAAGGAAGGTTCGGGATGATCTTTTGGCGTTTCTGGGTGGTAAGTCTGTTAACTCAGACATGTAGGCTGGGGCTTCGCCGTGAATGATTTTGTGGACTAATGTGCATACTTTAAAAGTGACGCGTTCCTTGAGTGGAAGCCAGTGCAGTTTCTCTCGTAATGGTTTTGCACTTTCGTATTTTGGCTTTCCAAAGATGAGTCAGGCTGCCGTATTCTGGGCTGTTTGAAGTTTCCTCAGTGTTTGCTCTTTGCAACCTGCGTATAGTGAGTTGCAGTAATCCAGATGGCTGAGTACGAGGGATTGCACTAGGCTGCGAAAGACGAATCTTGGGAAGTATGGTCTTATCCTTTTCAGTTTCCACATGCTGTAAAACATCTTTTTAGTTGTGTTGTTAGCGTGAGTTTCGAGCTTTAGGTGGCGGTCGATAGTGATTCCAAGGATTTTTAGCGTTTCTGAGATTTGAAGGTTTAGGTTTGGTGTGTTTATAGCGGTGAATTCCTTTGTGTTGTATTGGGAGGTGAGTATCAGGCATTGAGTTTTTTCTGCGTTTAATTTCAGTCCTTTGTTTTATTTCTATTTATTGTTTTATTTCTATTTATTAGAATTTGGGGGTTATGTGATTTAGGTGCTTTGTTTATAGACTACTCCCTCACATATATTGCGCACGCAAATTTGGGTGCATACCCAATTTGCACCCACAATTTAATTGAATAGTGAACTAATTAGTGCCAATAAATGGCTTTTTAACAAGCAATCATTGGCACCAATTAAATTTAATTAGCATTTATGTATGATCAGAAAAAGGGGGCACAGTAATGGGATGGTCATGGGCGTAACAGGGGCGTTCTTAAAATTAACGCATCTTGTTATAGAATATTTAGGCGTGTACATTTGCACCATGTTTCAGTTGGTACAAATGGCCATGCCTAAAGTTTGGCGCGATCCTCGGGTGCAAGTGCTATTCTATAAACCATACTTAACTGCCAGCATAACTTATATAATAGCACTTTTTTCTGCATGGATTTTTATGGTGCCATGTATTAAACCTAACCCATAATGGCCAATTATTTGCACCAATCAAAAGCAGTATTCTATATATTTCTGTGCGCTAGGGGCCCCTTTTACCAAGATGTGGCAAAAGGGGGCCGGCACTGGCACACGTTTTACACGCATACCGAGGACCCCTAAATTTTAAGTCACATAGTTGAAAAGGGGGTGTGGCCATGGGCGGGACATGGGCATTTCTAAAATCTATTTATGCGTGTTCTTATAGAATACGCCCGCTCTGCACCGAACTAAGGCATCAGGATTTACACCAAGTAAAACCTGGCGTAAATGGCCGCGACTACATTTGGTCTTGTAGAGAGGTGCTCGGCATTATTCCATACAAGCAAAAAAGCCCGTTCAGGGACAAATGAAACGGGCCCTAGGAAGGCTGTCATCTAAACGTTTTCTCGTCTCTCTCCCCTGCCCTACCTTCCATGTCGAGCGATTCTGCCCTCACCTCCATGCCTTCCCTCTCAGTGTCCTGCCTTCCTCTGACATCATTTTGTCTTTCTACGAGGGCGGGACACAGAGGGAAGGGAACGCTGGAGGCGAGCTGACATAAGCTCATTAGCATACGGTTATGAACCCAGCGAGCCAGCCATCTAGGGACGCAGATTGACAAATTATTATATAGAGAGATACCATGCAGAAATTTAAGCCTATTCTATAAAATTTAGACGTACTTTACAGAATACGCCTAGGTGGGGGGGGGGGGGGGGGCTTCCACTTGGAATTTTCAGACGCCATGTATAAAATCTAGCCCCAAATGCCCAAGACAGTAATGGGTGTAAAATCCCATGGTTTTGGTGGAGATATACAATACATTACTGCTACTGGAGGCTAATGCAAAAACTGAAGAACACCTCTGAAAGGTATAGCACTGGGAGGTGTGATTAAGTTTTTGCATTTCCATCATGTTAATCTCATTATAGTATTTGCATGCATGTGCATGCAACATGGCTTATTTATATGTTTAGTCCATGGAGTGGAGGAGTGGCCTAGTGGTTAGAGCACCGGTCTTGCAATCCAGAGGTGGCTGGTTCAAATCCCACTGCTGCTCCTTGTGATCTTGGAAAAGTCACTTAACCCTCCATTGCCTCCGGTACAAACTTAGATTGTGAGCCCTCCTGAGACAGAGAAATATCCAGTGTAACTGACCTTGAGCAACTACTGAAAAAGGTGTGAGCAAAATCTAAAAATATGGAATATTGCTACTATTGAAGATTCCACATGGAATGTTGCCACTTTTTGAGATTCTGGAATGTTGCTACTATTTGAGATTCTACATGGAATGTTGCTACTATTTGAGATTCTGTTGCTACTATTTGAGGTTCTACATGGAATGTTAATGTTGCTATTTCACTAGCAACATTCTGTGTAGAAGCCTGTCCTTGCAGATCAGCAACGCGGCTGCGCAGGCTTCTGTTTCTGTGAGTCTGACGTCCTGCACGTCAGACTCACAGAAACAGAAGCCTGCACGGCCAGGTTGCTGATCTGCAAGGGCAGGCTTCTACATGGAATGCTGCTAGTGGAGGAGTGGCCTAGTGGTTAGAGCACCAGGCTTGCAATCCAGAGGTGGCCGGTTCAAATCCCACTGCTGCTCCTTGTGATCTTGGGCAAGTCACTCAACTCTCCATTGCCTCAGGTACAAACTTAGTTTGTGAGCCCTCCTGGGACAGAGAAATATCCAGTGTACCTGAAGGTAACTCACCTTGAGCTACCACTGAAAAAGGTGTGAGCAAAATGGAAAATTAAAAAAAAATGTATCAAATTAGCCTTGATGTCTTACCTTTTTTCCCAATAAACACTGAGGAAGAAAGCAAAATGTTAGTGAATTACACGCTCACAGGTGGTTAGCACTACCAGTATCACTGCTTTATGTTGTCACCTTTATGAGTCAGTAGCAGCCAGAAATACGTAGAGCATGAACTTTTCATGCCATGGTTTATGTTTATCGTAAATTTTTATGCCTAGAAAAGAGATAGGAAATAGAACAACTAAATGGGCCTGGTGGGCTTTATCTGCTATTGTATACTGCACTTCCATTCGGTTTTAAATCAAAAGTATAATAAAAGCAACAAAAAGGGGAAAGAGATTAAGGGGTTGTAAAGTCTCACACATATCTCCGTAAGTAATTGCTTATCATCGAGTGCTTTACTGGAGGATACTTTCATCACTTGACTCTTTGCCATGTCTCCTATACTGGGTGAAATAAAGCTGGTGATTTAAGCCCAGCTGCAAAGAGTATAATATCTTTGCACACAATAAATGGATCCCATATGGTGTGGACCATTGAAAGTCTGTCCCTGAAAAAGCTTATGAGATTTTCAGTTTCTAATAACTGGCAACATTTCCTAAGCTGTGTTAGTGTTCAGTAGAAAGAGACTGAAGGGACACATGATAGAGGTATACAAAATAATGAGTGGAGTGGAACAGGTGGATGTGAAGCGTCTGTTCACGCTTTCCAAAAATACTAGGACTAGGGGGCACGCGATGAAACTACAGTGTAGTAAATTTCAAACAAATCGGAGAAAAAGGTTTCTTCACCCAGCGCATAATTAAACTCTGGAATTCGTTGCCGGAGAACGTGGTGAAGGCGGTTAGCTTGGCAGAGTTTAAAAGGGGGTTAGACGGTTTCCTAAAGGACAAGTCCATAATCCATTACTAAATGGACTTGGGAAAAATCCACAGTTCCGGGAATAACATGTATAGAATGTTTGTACGTTTGGGAAGCTTGCCAGGTGCCCTTGGCCTGGATTGGCTGCTGTCGTGGACAGGATGTTGGGCTCGATGGACCCTTGGTCTTTTCCCAGTGTGGCATTACTTATGTACTTATGACTATTCCATGTAGCAATAATAGACAGTCTGACAGCTATGAGTTAAAAAAAGAAAAAGCTGACAGTTACCGTATTAAAAAAATTATTTTATATATTCTTCATTTGTAGAACTGTAATGTTTCACATCTCCTTCCGCACCCTATTTATTTTTGCTATTTTGCTTTTTTTATGATGTCATTGAGGCAGTCTACATTCAGGGCAGAGGGTACATTGTCGTAGAGGACCTTTTACTAAGCCACGTAAGCATCTGTGCGCGCCCAACGCACGCCAAAATGGAGTTACTGCGTGGCTCTAGCGGTAATTTCATTTTTGGCGCGCGTCTGTATAATATTTTTTATTTGGGGGAGTGCGTAAAGGATGAGCGCCAAGTGGCATTTTGACGCACCTAGGTAATTACCGCCTGGATTCTTTACCGCTAGGTCAGTGGCTGGCGGTAAGGTCTCAGATTCAAAATGGACGCGCAGCAATTTTGATTTTGCAACACATCCGTTTTCGGCCTTTTTACAGGTGCACTAAAAAAACAGATCAGCGTGCGCCCAAAACCCACGCCTACACTACCGCAAGCCATTTTTCAACACGCCTTTGTAAAAGGACCCCTTAAATTTTATTGTAGAGAGATAGTTGTTCTAGCCCATGCTTAGGTTTTCCTTATTTTCATTAATATCTCATAAGCACCGCCATACGGGGAAAAGACCCAAGGGTCCATGAAGCCCACCATCCTGTCTCTGACAGTGGCCAATCCAAGCTTCAAGAACCTGGCAACCCCCCCCCCCCCCCCAAATAAAAAAGTTAATAATGTTCAATGGACTTTTCCTTCAGGAATCTGTCCAACCCCCCCTTAAACTCCGTAAGGCCAGCCGCTGCCACCACATTCTCCGGCAACGAGTTCCAGAGTCCAACTACACGCTGAGTAAAGAAAACCTTTTTCCTATTCGTTTTAAATCTACCATATTCTAGCTTCATCTTGTGTCCCCTGGTTCTATTATTGTTTGAAAGTGTAAACAAACGCTTCACATCTGTCCCTTCTACTCCGCTCATTATTTTGTAGACTTCTATCATATCACCCCTCAGCTGCCTTTTCTCCAAGCTGAAGAGCCCTAACCTTCTCAGGCTTCTGGTGGTTCATCCTCTTAATTCATGTGAAAGTGGCCCATTTAAGCTAGTTACCTAGGAGCCATTTTAGGTGGAAAACGTTCTTTTATGCTACCAGAGCAAAAATATGTGACCCATGGTAATAAGGAAGACCGCAGTCAGGGCCGTGCCAAGGGTCTGTGGCGCCCCCCTGCAGAAGATCAGTTGGCGCCCCCAGCGCCCCCCGCAGACGAACAGTTGGCACGCGCGCGCCCCCTCCCCCCCGTGAAAATGATCACTGCCCTCCCATCCACGCTCCTCTCTCCCCTGCCCTCCCGCTCCCATGTCCTAACTGCCCGCCCTCTTCTTCCCCCACAAGATCCCTTTTAAATTTACCTCCGTCCGGCAGTGAAGGTGCAGCGTCAGTGAAGGAGGCGGCGCTCCCGACATCTCTACTAGTCTTCCCTTCGCTCAATGTCCCGCCTTCTTCTGACGTCATTTCCTTGACATCAGAAGAAGGTGGAACACTGAGCGAAGGGAAGACTAGTAGAGACGTCGGGAGCGCTGCGCCTTCGCTGCCGGACGGAGGTAAATTTAAAAGGGATCTTGTTGCGGGGGAGAAGAGGGCGGGCAGTTGGGACATGGGAGCGGGAGGGCGAGGTAAGCATGGTGCGGCGGGGCGCCCCCCAGAGGACAGCGCCCTCCTGCCGTGCTTAACCCGCTTACCGTGTTGGCTCGGCCCTGGCCACAGTATATCACCTTCTCTTGTCTGAAGTGGGTGACAGTAACTTTGCCTCCATCCTGAAGTTTAAGGTCATTATTAAAATGATTATTATCAAAATATTTATTGTAACTAGTCCAGAAGTGTAAGGATGGATGAGAAATAAATTATTTCAATAATAATTTTAGTAATGCTCTTAAACTTCAGAATGCAGTGAAACTGCCAAGAAGATAATTTATTGCAAGTTTTCTCATTACCTTTATGGTATGCCACATATTCACAATTATAAAATAATACAATTCCAGATCAAAATATTATTTAAAATAATAAAAACCAACCCACACCTCTTCCCATTATTCTTAACCTACCTGTGAACTTCTGGTCAAATAAACAAAATTTTTTAATCTTTTTGCAAAAACTGAAATATAAAGACTCATTCCTTATTTCTACAGGAGGTTGATTCCAGAAAATTCTCTCTCTCTCTCTCTCTCTCTCTCTCTCTCTCTCTCATAACCTCCAAATGAGCTCTAGAAACTAAAGGCAGGTCCAGCAAACCTAACATCGATCTAGGTTTATCTACTATAATAAAACTCACCCTCAACGTTCTGAGGACACCGACGTCAGTGAAGCCAAGCCCTGACCTTCCTTCAAAAAGGTTCGAAGGTTCGTGGTGGTGAAGCCACCAAAATCGCTCCGGGCCCCGCCCTCGAGGGCGGAGCAATGGCAGAACAACGAAGGGGTTGGCAGGGAGGGAGGCAGGGAGGCGAGGGGGGGTGGGAAATCGCTCCGGGCCCCGCCCTCGCATCAAACGTCATGATGTTGGAGGCGGAGCAATGGCAGAACAACGAAGGGGTTGGCCAGGGAGGGAGGGTGTTGGCAATGAAAACCTTGCTAGCGCCCGTTTCATTTGCTCAGAAATGGGCCTCTTTTACTGGTAATATTATAAAGGGAGACCAAATTGTTGCACTGGCCTTCACATAGACATTTCCAAAATGAGCAATAATACTTGAATTGGAGCCAAAACCTTACTGGAAGCCCATGTAATTCAATTAATATAGGGGTAACATTATCCCTAATAGGGCATCCCAAGATTAATCTTGGTGCTGTTTTGGTCCCGTTGAAGTGATTTAATGACTGGCTGCTGGAAGACCTAAATAAACTGGGTTGCAGTAATTCAAAACTGGAAATGGTAAAGGCTCCTGGATTTGATATAGTGCCTTTCTGTGGTACAACCTGTTAATATGTGTTCTAGCTTGAGACCTATCCACTGGAATAGTGGTGGGCCAAGCTACATGGCTTCAAACAGCTGAAAAGCACTAACTAGGCCTGATAACCAGCTGATGGCCTTATAGCAGAGCGCCTGCAAGAGCAGGACTGCTTGGTGAGTCTTATTGAAACCTGGTACAACTTTCAAATTGAGTGTAACACTTAAGATGTAGAAATTAATGACAAAAATGGTAAAAAGCTTGGTTCTTAAAATGGAGTTTGTCTTTATAAAATGGTTTCCAGTGTCACAAGATATAAAGACACAGATCTCTCTCAGTATTAGGAAAGAGGTTTTAAAAGTGTTGAAATTGGCACTATGAAGAAATCTTTGAGAGGAGGGGCAGGTGGGCACCTGATCTGCGGTTAAGTGTGATTCAGAGATGAAGCAAGATTAGAGAAAAAAGTCCCTCTCCAATTGACTTGTATGTACTGAAAATGCTATATAAGAAGTGGGCATCAGAGCTATCGTTGGAACATTTTCCCCAACGAATCTCCGAAAGGCGAAGCTCTGGCCGGTTGAACCCAGAATCTGTCTGATGAATGTACCAAACTGAAGTCCTGATTTGGGTGAGAATAAAAGCCTATTTCTTTCACTAAACTGTTTCAGTCTTTGTTTCAATCTATTCTCTCTCCTCCACCTGTTTCACAGAATACTACACACACAAGTAAGATTCTTTCTTTCTCACTCACATAGATTTCATGTGGGAACATAAATGGCCAAAGATTCACTTAGATCCAGTTAGACAGAAAGCTGTGGTCATGGGAATTAGATTTGAACTGCGCCTTCTGTCACCCCCCCCCCCCCCTGCGCCTCCATGACCGGAGGCGCTCCTTAGAACCCTGTGACATAACACCATGGAATGGGGTGTCACTGGAATTCAGGGAGGGGGTGATTAACAAGATCTTAGAAGAGCAAACCCTCTGTACACCTTCGTGGGGAAGGGTCCTGCGGGGGTCTAGAGAGGGGTAAATAAAAACAAACCAAAGTGATGTATATTTTATTTTTGTATACAGGCACTTTCTCTGTCCCTAGTGGGCTCACAGTCTAAGTTCTTTTCCTTGGGGGGAAAATAGAGAATACCACTGATCTAAAAATCCAAGTCATGGCCTTAATATCTCACTTCAGTTTTTATCAGACTTTTCTTCCCCTGAATTACCACTGTTACTGATGGACCAAGAAACCACCAATGCCTCTGTTTTCTTCCAAGTTAAGATTAACTAGTTATTTCACTTCCGAACCATGATTCAGTAAGGGATTTCAGAGTCTTCCTTCACCTCTATTCTGTCCTGAAAACAGAGGGACAACAAGTCATGCAGCCTTGGCTCACTACTAAACCTTAGATGGCGTTGTGATTTTTATCAATAGGAAGGAAGAATAATTTTTCAAGGCTTAATGTAGTTGAACATTATACTTCCAAATCTGATTTCTCTCAAAAAGAACATGACACTGGCAACCTTGTTAAGGCTGGCGGGGATCCCCAAGCCCCGCCGACTGAAGAGGTCCTGCTCTGGTGGTTCAGTATACTACGATACTCGCTGCAGCAAGCGGCACTCTCTATGGACTGTTGCTGCACCTGCTCACCCCTCTCCTGTGCATGCTCGGGTTTTGTGCGTTCGCAAGAGGGAGGAAAGCCAACTTAGCGGCAACGGCCCATAGAGGAGTGTTCTGGGCCGCCAGGGTCAACTGGCGGGGCTTGGGGATCCTCAGCAGCTCAGTTATCGATTTGAATTTGGGGTCACCGGGGGGGGGGGGGGGGGGGGGGACGGGACAAAATAGCGTGTTCTTTCTCAGATTGGCATGTCTGGCTATGCCCCGGCCTAGCACCAGTCCCAAGTGACTGTCATCTTTGCATTATATTTTTTCCTCTTGAATTATTGTAAGCCACGTTGCCCCTGTTCCTGTGGGAAAATGTGGGGTACAAATGCACCAAAATAAATAGGATGTAAATGCTGATGCACACGTGTATACCTACTCCGGCGTTATATACACAGAAATGTGTGTGTATGTGTCCTGCATGTATATTTTTGCAACATTGCTTATTCTCCATGCAAAATATGCCCCAAGGAGCACACACATGTGTTTTAGAAATGTAAAAAGCTTTAGTAAAACTACCCCCTTGTGCCTAGGGGGGAAAAAGACTTAGTGCATCTAGCCCATGAAAATTTCCTTCACCTTTCCCTCCCCTCCCCCTCCCCCCCAAGTGTCAGAAAGTCCTTCTGGAGCAATTCCAAGACCTGCCACTACCTCAGCAACCTTCAGCAAACTGTCTCCTATGGCTTCAGTAGCTTCACTTAGCTCCTAGGTGGTGCCAACAGTGAACCTCCCCGACCTTCCCCTTCCTCCTCTTAACCATCAAACAGTCAAACAAATGAAAACTGATGGGCTCACAACAGGAAAACTCGGTGGTGAACTTCTTCCAGGTCACTGACCTCTGGGACCTTTCGAAACTTGCTTCCCTTCGCCTGTTGCAGCTGGAGTAGAAACTGATTCTGATCTGCTTCCCTTTTCGCTGGGAGAAATAGTCTTGACGCAGACCTCCTCCTGCACTGTACTACTGATCCGCTGCCATATTGGAGCCCCAAGGCGTAGCAGAGATTTAAAGTCAGACTAAGGGCCCTGTTTACTAAGGCGCGTTAGTGTTTTTTTTACGTACCTACAATTAGCATGCATGCTAACTGTGTAGGCGCCTATAAGGATATTGTAGGCACATACACTGTTAACGGGCGTATATGGTTAACACACATTAAAAATGCTAACGTGCCTATAACACGGCTTAGTAAACAGGGCCCTAAAATTGCTACATGGTTTGGCAGTCCAAAAATGGGCCCTGCTGCTTCTTCTGCACTTCGACTGCGCTTACTGGGTCTTACAACAGTGCCTTGCCGGGAGCTGTTCAAGCCACTCTGATCCATCTCAGCATCTGGATTTCCACAGTCCATTTTAGATTCTTCGCTTTCCCTTTCACTTCTTCCCCTGTTCCTTCTACCCTATCTAATGTCATTGTAATTGATTCATCAGTACATTGTAAGCCACTTTGAGTCTGCTTTATGTGGAAAAATGTGGGGTATAAATGTTCATAAATAAATAAATCCAGGATAAAGTTCAATACATGCTGCATAAGAGTTAAAGGGACTTATATTTACATACCCATCATGGGGAATTTCTTTAAATGGTGCCCAAAGCTGTGTGCAACTGATAGCAGTTGGCCGTATAAATTACCCTATTCTGTAATGTTGTGCGTAATTTCTGGGAACGCCCCTAACCCACCCATGTGGCCATGCCCCCCTTTTGATTTGCATGCTATAAAGTTTAGGCACCTATTGTATAGAACAGGGCGCAAATTAACACCAATTATTGGTTATTAATGGCTCATCAGCTAATTAGTTTACATGCGGATCTGGCATCCGTGCCCAAATTTCCTTGACTTCTACAGCAGGCTTGTCCAATCTTTTTATATTTTGTATCATTCGGAGGGCCAAAACATGTCCCATTGTATCTTGCCACATGTTTTGTCAAGTAGTGCATCATTCCCCCCCCCCCCCCCCCCCCCTAGTTTTCACTACATTGCCTTGCCTACAATTCAGGCATACTTTTAGAACAAGTCTTTTTGAAGACCATTATAACCAATCGTCGCCATTTTCTTGGCTTTCTTTCTCATTTCAAGCATACAGACTCCTGATGTAGGCCTTTTGGCCGAAACACAACGTTGTGTCGCGTCATTTTATTGTTTAATAAATTTTGCTTCGCTTTTACTACTGCTGTGGTCCGGTCTTTGGGAATCCTGGTTTACATTCCCACTTCCCTCTAATTTTGAGTTGCTCCGTGGGACTTCTTGAGTTCTCCACGCTCGTGGATTCTCTTTTGGGATTCCTGCTTCCCCACCATGACTTGGCTCTCTGTAAGCTTGAGCCACAGAGAGCCGAGTAGAAGTGGGGAATCGGGAATCCTTTTATAAGCACCACAAGCTTCTGAGGGCCAGAGAAAAGTATGTAGTGGGCCGGTGTCTGGCCCAGGGGCTGTAGGTTGGACAAGCCTGCTCTATAGAATCCGGGGATACGCAATATGGGGCCCTTTTACTAAGATGCGTAGGCGCCTATGTGGGTACAACGTACGTCAGGTTAGAACTACTGCCCAGCTACCGCGTGCCCCTGGCGGTAATTCTAATTTCTATGTGTGGCCAAAATGCACGGCAAAAAAAAATCATTTCTATTTTCTACTGTGTGGTGCTAACCAGGCGGTAATAGGCTGTGTATGCATGCTGACGATTACCGCCCAGTTAACGCGTCGGACCTTACCACTAAGTCAGTGGGTGACGGTAAGGTCTCAGGCCCAAAATGGACGTGTGCTGATTTTATTTTGCCGCATGTCCATTTTTGGCAAAAAAAAAGGCCTTTTTTGTAGGCCAGTTGAAAAATGGACCTGCGCGTGTCCAATACATGCGTCTACACCAGCGCAGGCCAATTTTTAGCACACCTTAGTAAAAGGTCCCCTAAATGTTTAGAGTAATGGTATTTACATGCACTTACGCCCATAAATGCAAAAATTCCACCTAAGCGCTATAGGTAAATAAAATACCCATTTAACTTACATGGCACATATTTGCATGGGGGTGTACACGTGAGCAGGGCATGGGCAGAGCTCAGACTTATGCACATAGTTTTCAGACTACTGTACGGTATGCAGGTATGTGCCATATGTAATCGTTAAGCACATGGGGGCTGATATTCAAACCGCAGGAGTTAGACTGGCTAACTCCTGTGGTCGACACTGAATCCCGAAATTCAGTGCCGTGCTGCTTGCGTTGACCGGCATTGAATATCCAGTTAATTTTTGGCCAGTTTAAAATAACCAGCTAAGTCGATATTCAGACGTAGCCGGTTATCTTTAAACTGGCCAAAGATATCCAACGTTTTCACGCAGCCAAATATAGCCGCTAAATTGGGTTTAAACATCAGTGAACAGCCGGTTATGTCAGCCGATAAAACCAGCTATCTGCTAGCTGCTGACCAGGGATATTCAGTAAGGGATAGCCGGTTATCCCCCACTGAATATCAGCGGATAGCCGTTTAAGCACTATTTAACCGGTCAGCAGCAGCCATTCTGGATGGCTACGTTAGTGTTCTTTAAAGGAAGGTGGAAATGAAAACGGTAACGAAATTCAAACATGCGTGGGATAAACATAAAGGAATCCTGTTCAGAAGGAATGGATCCTCAGGAGCTTAGCCGAGATTGGGTGGCAGAGCCAGTGCTGGGAGGCGAGGCTGGTGGTTGGGAGGCGGGGATAGTGCTGGCCAGACTTGTACGGTCTGTACCCTGAAGAGTTCAGGTACAAATCAAGGTAGGGTATACACAAAAAGTAGCACATATGAGTTTATCTTGTTGGGCAGACTGGATGGACCGTGCAGGTCTTTTTCTGCCGTCATCTACTATGTTACTATGTAAGGTAGGCACCCACTGTCTTTTACAGAACAGGATCCTACCATGGGCCCTTCAGGTTCTGTGTGTAGTTGGTCTGTGGTACAATTTCATGTCGATTTTTCATTTAATGGCTGAAGCAAGGCACATCTCCTACCTTAGATTAAAAAAAAAATTGGCATTTTGAGTGCTTTACCCGTTACCTAGCTGGCATTCAGTGTACTTGAAAACAGAAATTTTAATGGGAGGAAAAATATTTCACAATCATAAGGCAATGACCTTAGGAAGATGACACATTTTCCACACCGTAGTTGAGTCTAGATTCTGAAGAGAGGTAGCAGCAGAGTTAAGGACACCGCAGGCCAGAGCACACCCACATGCCATTGTTGTGACTATTTTCCTGTTCCTATAAGAGGTTTTGTTGTTATTTTGTTTTGCGGGTAGGCTGTTGCTTCTTTTAGCAGAGTAAATATTGTTCTCACAGTGATTTGTCTTCCAGATCTTGCAGGCAAATGAGAGTTTCCCCAGAGCTGTTTAAAATATTCCTATATAGTAAACCTTTTTTAAAACAATTTTTATGTCTCTGGTTCTTTGTTTTTATCCTTAAGAGCTTTTCTCATTTTCCTCAGCCTTTTCGGTTTTTTGGGGGGCATGTTTTGCCCAAGCGATACTGCCTGTCAAGAATGCTTCATCCATCTCTCTGTCTGTCTGTCTGTCTGTATGTATGTATGCTTAAAGACACAGACACTCACAAAGACAGAGACATACACACACGCAAAGACAGATACACACACACACAGACACACTCACAAAGACAGACACACACACTCACAAAGTCAGAGACACACATACACACCCACACATACTCGCACACAAAGACACACACATAAAGACAAATACACTCACACAGAGAAAGACACACACGTATACATACACACGTGCACACATACACAGACAAATACACACACACTCATAAAGACACAGACATATACATGTGCAAAGGCAGAGACACACACACATAAAGACAGAGACACACACTCACAAAGACAGAGACACACATACACACCCACACAAACTTGCACACAAAGACACACACATAAAGGCAAATATGCTCACAAAGACAAACACACTGTTATGAACTGTAGGGTGAGCCTTGGACTGCTGGTGAGTCCCCATGAGGATCTGGAGACTCAGATTAACAGCAGAAGAGTCACAGGGAAAGTATTCGAGCCGGAGGCATGCACAGGCCAAGAGGTGCCCGGCTGCAACAGAGGCAAGAACAGCAGGAGCTGCAACTGGAACCAAGGCAGACTTGGCATGGCTGGAGCAGGAACAAGGCAGGACAGCATGGCTGAGCTTCCCGGAGACCTGGCAACACACAGAAGAGAGCTGATCGTTGCAAAGGCGAGGAGGTAAGGGCTGACCGGTTTAAGTAGCCAGCCAACTGACGTCTTCAGAGAGCACCTGATGTCACTGTCCCACACAAAAGGGAGACGCGCTTGCATGTCTATGGAGGTGCCGCCACAGAGGCATGGAATTTCAGCGAAGCCACGCAACTATGTGGGCCGTGACCAAGGGCCACCGGCCTCGGGGCAGCAGTGCAGCTGGACCAAGGTCCACCCCAATGAGTTAGGTGGGTCGGGGTCTAGACAAGGCTGCGGCTGTGACACACACACAAAGACAAACACACATACACACACACACACCTCCAAAGACAAGAAACACATATACACATACTTGCACACAAAGATACTCACACAAAAACAAATACACAAACCCTCACAGAGGCATACTCACACACATATATATATACATGCCTCATACAGCCTCTGTCACCCTAACTAGATACTTTACCATGACCGCACCCAGTTCCTGAATAGACATGCATGAGTTTGCAGATGGAGATTTCTGAATTCCTGATCCGAAGAAGGATTACCTTCAAAAGCTCATTAAAAAATATATATTAAGTTAGTCCAATAAAGAAAGGTATCATCTTATTTTATTTTCTTTGTCTTGCTTTGTTTGTATTTATTACAGATGGAGAAAGAAAGGAGAAATATGCCATTTTTTGTCTCACTAAACATGTGCACTTTTCAACTTGTCTTTTGTGTGATTACATCACGCGGATCAGGTAAAACTGATCATATTTTCACATTTCATCTTTATTTAATATTCCGCAAATAGTAGATACATCTAAGCGGTTTGCAAAAGCAAATAAATTATATAAAGGAAGGAAGGAAGGGAAAGAAACAAAAGGGAAACTAGGTTACATCAGTTCCTTAGCAGGGAGGGGGAGGGGATCGTTAATCAGCTATCTGAATAGAGGAAACAAGAAGGAGGGAAAGAAAAATACAAAACAAGTGAAACCTAATGGGAGGTCAGGAGCAGTGGCGTAGCCAAGGGTGGGCCTGGGTGGGCCCAGGCCCACCCAGTAGCAGCACACCTATGATGTGGCTGGCAGAGATCCCCAAGCCCCATCAGCCGAAAACTCCCAACAACTGTTCCTCCCGCATACCTTGTAAATAGCAGATCTTTGCCTGCAGCGAGCAGCGACTTTTACATACTGCTCGCACCGGCCCCACAGCCTTCCCTCTGATGTATTCCTGCCTATGCGGAAACAGGAAGTTGCATCGGAGAGAAGGCTGTGGGGCCAACATGAGCAGTGTGTATTGGTTGCTGCTCGCTGAAAGTGAAAAACTGCTATTTAAAAGGTATACGGAGAGGGGGGATGTTTGAGAGACCATATGGCATGCAGGCGAGAGAGGGAGAGACCAAATCATTTGTGGGACAAGGTGGAGTTCTGCCCACCCATCTTGGGCCCAGGCCCACCCAAAATTGGGTGTCTGGCTACGCCCCTGGTCTGGAGGGCAATGATTATGTTGGAGGGGAGGGATGAATTATTGACGAAGAAAAAGCTCATTGAAAGAAATAAGCTTTCAACGAGGACTTAAATTTCCGAAATGACCATTCAGAGCGGAGATATAGAGGGAGTGAGTTCCATAGTGTCGGAGCAGTGACACTAAAACAAGTGGAGTGTCCCAAGGAAGAGTGAGTCTGTAGAAAAACACAAGTTGGTAGGAAATGAGAAAATGATATTAAAAAGATGGGGAGCCTGAGTGAATAATATGAAACAGTGGCATAGCCAAGGGTGGGCCAGAGTGGGCCCAGGCCCACCCACTTTGGGCTCAGGCCCACCCAGTAGCAGCACATGCATGAATGTGGCTGGCAGGGATCCCCAAGCCCCACCAGCTGAGAACTCCCAACAACTGTCCCTCTTGCAAACCTTGTAAATAGCAGATCTTCGCCTGCACCAAGCAGCGATCGATACGTACTGTTCGCTCCGGCCCCACAGCCTTCCCTCTGATGTATTCCCGCCTATGCAGAAAAAGGAAGTTGCATCAGAGGGAAGGCTGGGGGGCCAACATGAGCAGTGTGTATTATTTGCTGCTCGCTGCCAGTGAAAATCTGCTACTTAAAAGGTATGCCGGGGAGGGGGGATGTTTGAGAGACCATATGGCATGCAGGCAAGAGAGGGAGAGACCAAATCACTTGTGGGACAGTTCTTTTGCCCACCCATCTTGGGCCCAGGCCCACCCAAAATTGGGTGTCTGGCTACGCCCCTGAATTATGAAATGATACAATCAGAAGTTTAAATGGCAAATGGGTAACCAGTGTTCAGCAAGAAAATAGGGCATCATACCGTCAAGTTTAATGCCCCCCATAAAGCAGTTTCAGAGCTGTGTTCTGGATGACCTGAAGCCAGCACAACTGATATTGAGGAATACCAGAAAGAACAGGGAAGTACCAAAAAGTGAATGAGCAGGTGGAGGGAGGATCTATCAGAAAGAGAGAGAGAGCGGGCAGAACGAATTTACCTTAGAATGAAGAACAATTTCTTTACCACCATTGAAACCTGAGGAGTAAAGGATAATTGGCTATCAAGAGTAACTCCCAGGATTTTTCCAGACTTGTCAAGGTCAATTTGTGCACCTGCGATGGTAGGTGATGCTGGTAGAACAGGAGATGGACTAAGAGAAAAAAGAACAGATGTACTTTTAGAAGCATTAACTTTTAGTCCATTTGTAGATAACCAATTAGCAATTTTGTCCAGTGTACAGGAGATATCGGCAATAACTTGGGGTGTTTTTGAGCAAAGGGGGAAAGAACTGCAATCCCGCATTCCTCCTCCTGCTGGCTCCCTCCCTTCCCCTCCTCTACCTTATTCTCTGATTTGTACTACGATTATTATGTTGTTCTTTTCACCAAATGTTGTATTTCCCTGTCCCTGGAGGGCTCACAATCTAACCCCCCCCCCCACCCAGTGACGTAGCTATGTGGGGGCCAGGGGAGGCCTGGGCCCCCATAGATTTGGCCCTGGACCCCTCTGCCGACGACCCTCTCGACCCCTCTCCCGCCGCCAACCCGCCGTCACCGTCGCCTGCCTTTGCTGGCGGGGGACCCCAACCCCCGCCAGCCAAGGTCTTCTTCTTCTTCTCGCAAAAGGCTTCCTTCTGTTTCTGACGTCACGTCAAACTCACAGATCGAAGCCTTGCAGATCAGCTGAAGAAGAGGACCTCGGCTGGCGGGGGTTGGGGTCCCCCGCCAGCAAAGGTAGGCGACGGCAGGTTGGCGGCGGGAGGGGGGGGTCGAGAGGGTCGTTGGAAAGGGGGAGGGGAGGCAAAGTTGGTGGTGGCGGGGTCGGCGGCGCCGGGAGGGGGGGCTAAAATGTGCCCCCTCACCTCAGGCTCTGGACCCCCCTCCCGCTGAAGTCTGGCTACGCCCCTGCCCCCCACCCCCCCAATTAGAAAGCCGCACTAGCAGCTGCTAACACAGCTCTTTCACTTTGAATGGGGCTGTGTCGGCATTGCCGCGCAGCTTTGTAAACAGAGGGGTAAGTTTGTTCCTGAGGCAATGGAAAGTTTAATTGACTTGCCCAAGGTCACAAGGAGCAGCAGTGAGATTTGACACAGGTTTCCCACTGTTGCCAGCCTGGTGCTGTAAGCACAAGGCTACTCCACCACTCTGTAAACCTAGATAACATGTCATAAAATTGCCAACCCTGATATAAAAAAAAACAATTATCCAGCGACAGTTATCTGGATAATTGCCTTAGTCGGCTGTAGCCATTAATTTTCAGCAGCACTCAATGAAAACGATTACAGACTGCCCGAGCTCTGTTTGGGCAGAGTGTGACATTCTGTTCACTCCTGTATCCTGTATGCACCGAGCTAACTGGGCTCCAGTCTGAATATGGGCCATTACCCGGTTAACTTCCAGGTCTGTGCACATAGCCTCATATTCAATGCCAGGAGCCTACGCATGCCCCAGGATTGAAAATCCGGGGTTAGTTCAGTCCACGGCTGTAATCAGCTTGCAAGCCACTTGCCACCGAGACTGAATATCAGCCCCTGTGTTTTTAAAGAATTTGTCTTTATGCAAAAGTGTGTTTATAATTTGTGCAGTTTTATTTTCTGGACCCACAAACGTTGCAGTCAGTTTGACTAAAAACGCTGTTTGCTAAGGTGCGCTAGCATTTTTAGTGTGCGCTGATTTTTAGTGCGTGCTAAAAATGCTAGCGCACCTACATCGCAACTTAGTAAACAGGGCTGTAAATCAATGTCTTCTGTTCATGCAGGCATTCCATTGAAGGCAGATAGTGTGCACACATTTGAAAATCACTTCCCAGCCCTGAACACATGCCTGTCTCTAACCCAGCTAAAAGTGCACATGCAGTACAAGCCAGTGCACATAGAGGGGCATAATCGAACGGCGCCAGCCAAATCGATGGCCGGCCATCTTTGGGGCCGGCTCTGCGAAGGGGCGCTGGCCAAATCGCTCGCCAGGGTTAGATGAGATGGCTGACTCTGATTTTCAGCCATAATGGAAACCGGAGCCGGCCATCTCAAACCCGGCAAAATGTAAGGCATTTGGGCGTGGGAGGAGCCAGCATTTCTAGTGCACTGGCCCCCCCTGACATGCCAGGACACGAACCGGGCACCCTAGGGGGCACTTTTAAAAAATGTAAAAAATTACACAATTAGCTTCCAGGTGCATAGCACCCTTCCCTTGGGTGCTGAGCCCCCCCAAATCCCCCCCAAAACCCACTGGCCACAACTCTACAGCATTACCATAGCACTAAGGGCTGAAGGGGGGCACCTACATGTGGTTACAGTGGGTTTTGGAGGGATCCCATTTACCACCACAAGTGGAACAGGTAAGGGGGGATGGGCCTGGGTCCTCCTGCGTGAAGTGCACTGCACCCACTACAAACTGCTCCAGGGACCTGCATATTGCTGTCAGGGAGCTGGGTATGACATTTGAGGCTGGCATACAGGCTGGCAAAAAAAGTTTTTATAGTTGTTGTTTTGAGGGTGGGAAGGGTTAGTGACCACTGGGGGAGTCAGGGGAGGTCATCCTCGATTCCCTCCGGTGGTCATCTGGTCAGTCGGGGCCCTTTTTGGGACTTGGACCTGAAAAAAAAGGGTCCAAATAAAGCGGACCAAATTCTTTTGACGGCCGGCTTTCTTTTTTCCATTATCGGGCGAAGCCAGCCATCTTAACGCACGCCCCATCCCGCCTTCGCTACCAATGCCGACATGCCCCCTTTGAACTTTCGCCGGGCCCGCGACGCAACGCAGTTGAAGCCACCCAAAATCAGCTTTCGATTATGCCGATTTGGCCGGATTCAGGAGATCGATGCCCATCTCCCGATTTGTGTCGGAAGATGGGTGGCGATCTCTTTCGAAAATAAGCTGGATATTCAGCCCGACAGAGGACGGTAGCTCAAAGCCCAGCCAATTTCCCCAGATACATGGCTTTGAAAATTGTCTTCTTGTTGCATTAGGATGTGTTTGATAAGGGGTGGGGGGGAGGCGGAAGTGCTAACTTAAGGCGGCAGGGATCTTTTGATACACTTTAGCGTGACCTTAGATTTAATAGAAATCTTTATTCTGATTGGTTTTAGGATTCAAGTTTTGACAGAGCAAACGTGAAATAAAAAATATACGTGAAACTGATTAGCTTTCGTTTTCAGTGACCTGGAATCAACCAGACCCGTCCGCTGCTGGTCTTCTCTTGTAATTAAAATTGATGTTCCAGTATATGGAGATAACGGTGCAGCACGATAGTGAGCTGGAACATTGGATCTTGGAAAATTGCTCAATCCTTACTAGCTCCACTGTTACCACATGTGTGTTGAGAAACTTTATTAATAAAAAAGCACAGTCTGCGCTGAGGGGACCAGAAGTAAATGTGGCCTGGGAAGGGCATTGATCAAGGTTGGAGAAAATGAGAAAGATAATTGGAGAGACTGGAAGGCGAAGAAAGAGCTGTCAAAGGAGAGGAAATGGTGACATGAGGACAAGCAGCATAATAGGAAAAAAGAAGATAAAAGCCAGGTCCCATTTTGTGGCAGCAGTGTGGAGTTGTACCTCACACATTAACAAGCTGCAGTAGGTCGCCTTAAGGTAGAAAGAGCACATAATGGGAGCTGTGGGATAGCTTGAAGTTGGTGGCTTCTTTTCAGGTTAAATTATCCAGCCTTTTCACACAGCGTTTTTGCTCCTTGCTATTACTGTAATAGTCTGGTTTATGGTGCCTCTTGGCCAACAGGAGCCGCAACATTGTCCTGTCTTTAGGGATATAAGCTTTCCAGCTCTGTTTACTGGAAGATATTAATACATGCTAAACGGCTGTGTTAGTGCGGTAATGAGTGTTAAGGGTAATGCATGTACTTGCATTACTGTTAACACAGAAAAAAATTGACCTTAATTTGAGAAAAAATTATTAATGATGCAAATGCATACAAAGAAGTTCATTAATGCCTAAAATGGACTATCTTCACCCAGCTCGTCACTAAGTTACGGTGCAAAAGGTCTTATGTACAGCTTGTTTGACGCTTATTACGACATCTGTCTAATACATGTTAAACCAAAGCGCTGTGTGTACGCATTAAGTCTCTCTCACACACACACACACAAGGAGTGACACGGGCTACACATACTGCAGCAGGACATGTTTATCCACTTCTACCCTAGTTGAGGTCAGTGGCGTAGCCAGAAGGCAATTTTTGGGTGGGCCAACAGGTTGGATGGGTGGGCACTAGAGTTGCCAACTTTTTTGAAAAAAAAAAACAGCAAACCTGATGCACCCATGCTCTGTCCATACCCCACTCCCCATAACTTCAATGAGGGTTGCAGTGCAGGCTTCAGTGGCTGCAGGCCAATTGAGAGCTAAGGGAAGTACAATAGACTGCACTATTCAGCCCCACTGAGCCATGGTTCTCCAACACATATATGGTATTGAAGCCAAACACATTCTGCATCCAGAGAACCTCCTGGCCGTCCACCAACAATGGATACAGAGCACAGCAAGGACAATTCTCCATAAAACTCATCATATAAAGAAATTTTGTTTTCTAGTGTAATCTCAATTACAGACATATTATAAATTAACTTTAAAAAAATCTATAAAACAAAAGTCACTCAGAACCTAGAGCAAATCTACCATGCCAACACTAACTTCCAAAAACAAAGATCCTACCTATGAAAAAGAAGTGCCTTAAATATTATAGTAGGGCCCTAAAATACAAATACATTTATCAGGAAAGCTGAACAAGCCAAATTACTACAGAATGCTACATGGAAACTTCATGCTAACAGAATACCTCAGTCACACACACAAGACACAAATGCCAAATACAGAATAAGTGACCACAAACTCTAGAAATATAAATTAAACGGAAACCCCAAGAAACTAGACCTTGCATGTAGTACACCACCAGAGAAACAAGAAAGAAAGGCACTTGCTCCTGTGCAAAATATAAAGATGGCACATGCCAGGGATGGTGTTAGGGGATGCAACTAGGGCAATTGTGCTTGGTTCCTTGGCCAGAGAAAGCCTGCATGCTGGAAGCTGAAGGAGCAGCCTGGTAGTGGACTTTGGGGTCCTTTCCTAGATTTCTGTCCTGGACCCCAGCCATGTTTACCATCAACTTTGGCAAGATGTACATTCCAAATCCAACATATTATATTCACAACATTGAAAATAAAATATTTTTTTATACCTTTTTGTTGTCTGGTCATTTTTTCTGAAATCATATTGGTCCCAGTCTCTGGTTTCTGCTTCCCTCTGTCTTCTCTTAACTCACTTGCCAGGGTCTCCTATTTGACATTTCTTCTTTCTTCATATCCATCATCCATCTCCCATCTCTGTTTTCCTATATTTCCTTGTTCATTATCTCCCCTGTGTTCATATCCCCTCATCCATTATCATTCCTCTTTGCACCTATGCACCCCATGCCCAGCATATCCCTTCTGCATTCCTATTCTCTCCCTTGTCTAGTATCTTCCCCACCCCCCGTGTCCATATACCCCCCTCTCCAGTGTCCAGCATTTTATCTCTATTCCATATCCCCGTTCCCCCCCCCCCCCCCCTTGGTCAGGTATTACCCCTCTGTGCCCATGTGCCATCTCCATACAGCATCTCACATTTGTGTCCCTGTCCCCATGCTCCCACCTAATGCCCATCATCTCCCTTCTGTATCTGTATACTTCCCTATGTCCCCTTTCTCCCTCCTCCACACCAATGTGTCCCTCTCCTCTCTGATCCCACCCCCCAACCAGCTTCTCTTCCTCTCTTTCCTTCCCCTTATGCATCTGGCTCTTTCTCCCTGCATCTCTCTCCCTTCCCTCTGCATATCCAGCACCTCTCCTTCAGCCACCCCCCCACACGTCCAGCATCTCTCTCCCTTTCATCCAGCCCCCCTACATGTCCAGCACCTCTCCCCTTCACTTCAACCCTCTGCATATCCAGCACTTCTCCCCTTTCCCTCCACCCCCCTGCATATCCAGCACCTCTCCCCTTCCTTCCACCCCCCCCTATATATCCAAAACCTCTCCCTTCCCTCCAACCTCCCCTCTGCAAATCCAAAAACCTCTCCCCTTCCTTCCAACCTCCCCTCTGCAAATCCCAAAACTTCTCTCCCTTCCTTCCAACCTCCCCTCTGCAAATCCAAAACCTCTTCCCTTCCCTCCAACCTCCCTTCTGCAAATTCCAAAACCTCTCCCCTTCCTTCCAACCTCCCCTCTGCAAATCCAAAACCTCTTCCCTTCCCTCCAACCTCCCTTCTGCAAATCCCAAAATCTCTCTCCCTTCCCTCCAACCCTCTGCCCCTTGCAAGTCCAGCACCCTTCTGTTCCCTCCCCTCCCTGCCTCCCCTTACTGGGCCAGCATGCAGCACCCCACTGACTTCCTCACCCTCTCCCACCCCTGCCGCAGCGGTTTATTTAATGTTGTTGGCGCTGCTGTTACAGTTTCCCACCCCCGCGGCGGCGCTTTACAGATGCAGCGCTGACGTCCGACGTCCTGCTCTGGGGCCTTCTGCGTCCCGCCTCCGTAACAGGAAGTTACATCAGCGTGGAAGGCCCGGAGCAGGACGTCGGGCGTCAGCGCTGCATCTGTAGCGTTGCCATCAGGTAAAGTGTAAAGCGCCGCCGCGGGGGTGGGAAACTAACAGCAGCGCCGACAACATTAAATGAAGCGCTGCAGCAGGGGTGGGAGACGGTCACAGCAACTGGATCTGCTTCTGGGCGGGCCTGAGGCTAAACTGGGTGGGCCTGGGCCCATCCAGGCCCACCCGTAGCTACGCCCCTGGTTGAGATAATATTTAACCATTTCTGACCTTCAAGAAGGTGGTAAATAAATCCATATCTTATATAATAAAACTCACTCTCAACATTCTGAAGACACTGACATCACTTCCGTCACTTCCTTCAAGACGGGTTCGAAGGGTTCGTGGTGGTGAAGCCACCGAAATCGCCAAGTCTCGGGGCCCCGCCCTCCCGTCAAACGTGATGACATCGAGGGCGGAGCAATGGCGTCACACACTGAGGGCGGAGCAATGGCGTCAGAATGACGAAGGGGTCGGTAGGTAGATAGGGAGGGAGGGAGGGAGAAGGGGGGGGGTGTTGGGGAGGAAAACCTTGCTAGCGCCCGTTTCATTTGCTCCAGAAACGGGCCTCTTTTACTAGTAAATAAATATCAAATTCATGAGCCATGTTTACTCATCTGAAGAGCTGTGAAAGATTCCTGTCTACTGCTGAACTGCCAGTGGTATGAGGTGCATTTGGTCTTTGTTAATGTATTTAAAGCTTACGCTCTGAAGCAGATGTATGAGATCACTGTGTGTGTACGTCCGTCGATAGGTCCTCCTCCCCAACCGCCTAACAAGTTTTGTGTTTGGAGAGCAATTTTATAAAAAGATACCTATTTTTAGGCACCCAAAAAGTAAAGTAGGTACCTACTATACAAAGGAAAAAAAACACACCTAGGGGCGGATATTCAGCTGGCGGTGGACGGCGCGTTTAAAGCCCACTGCCGGCGCTGAACCCAGAAATGTAATACCGTGCTGTACCGGCGATCGGCATTGAATTTCCGGTTTTATTTTTGGCCACCAGAATAACCCGTTAAGCTGATACACAGCGCTAACCGGTTAAGTTCCTTGCAGTTAAAGGTAAGACTGCTATTTATGCGAGCCTATTGAACCGCTAAACCAGCCCTAAATATCAGTGCTGACTGGCCATATTGCATGATATAACCGGTTAGCCGCTAAGGGCCAGATTCTATATATGGCATCTAAAAAAAACCTCACGCAGTAAAGATTTCCACCTAAGCGTTTTCTATAAGCAGCACCAAGATTTACCCTGGAGGAAAGGAGAAACAGGGGTGATATGATACAGACGTTCAAGTATCTGAAAGGTATTGATCCGCAAACGAACCTTTTCCGGAGATGGGAAGGTGGTAGAACTAGAGGGCATGATATGAGATTGAAGGGGGGCAGACTCAAGAAAAATGTCAGGAAGTATTTTTTCACGGAGAGAGTGGTGGATGCTTGGAATGCTCTCCCGCGGGAGGTGGTGGAGGGGAAAACAGTAACGGAATTCAAACATGCATGGGGTAAACATAAAGGAATCCTGTTCCGAGGGAATGGATCCTCAGAAGCTTAGCCGAGATTGGGTGGCAGAGACGGTGGTGGGAAGCGGGGCTGGTGGTTGGGAGGCGGGAATAGTGCTGGGCAGACTTATACGGTCTGTGCCCTGAAAATGACAGATACAAATCAAGGTAAGGTATACACAAAAAGTAGCACATATGAGTTTATCTTGTTGGGCAGACTGGATGGACCGTGCAGGTTTTTTTCTGCCGTCATATACTATGTTACTATGTTATATAGAATACACTTAGGTGGAAATCCTAGTGCCTAAAACTGCACACATCCATTGGATAATGTAATGGAAAGGGCTACATTGGTAGTTTCTTTTGTCTTTGAACAAGATCTGAACTCAGTCCTGAGACTTTATTTTAAGAACACTACCTCTCAATTTGTAGGCGAGAAAATTTGGAGGGTCGCTTTACTCATACTACCCCTCTCCTCAAGACCCTTCACTGGCTCCCTATCCGTTTTCGCATCCTGTTCAAACTTCTTCTACTAACCTATAAATGTACTCACTCTGCTGCTCCCCAGTATCTCTCCACACTCGTCCTTCCCTACACCCCTTCCCGTGCACTCCGCTCCATGGATAAATCCTTCTTATCTGTTCCCTTCTCCACTACTGCCAACTCCAGACTTCGCGCCTTCTGTCTCGCTGCACCCTACGCCTGGAATAAACTTCCTGAGCCCCTACGTCTTGCCCCATCCTTGGCCACCTTTAAATCTAGACTGAAAACCCACCTCTTTAACATTGCTTTTGACTCGTAACCACTTGTAACCACTCACCTCCACCTACCCTCCTCTCTTCCTTCCCGTTCACATTAATTGATTTGATTTGCTTACTTTATTTATTTTTTGTCTATTAGATTGTAAGCTCTTTGAGCAGGGACTGTCTTTCTTCTATGTTTGTACAGCGCTGCGTATGCCTTGTAGCGCTATAGAAATGCTAAATAGTAGTAGTAGTAGTAGTAGATATCCGGATGTTACTAAATTAACACAACAGAAGAGGAAAGTATTCCTGTCTATGAAACCCAGACCAATAGAACTAGAGGATCATTTTTTTCTTGCCTATCCCTGCAAATGTGTAGTTAGGTTGGGACAAACGAAATATGTCTTCTCCTTACCTGAACAGCTGAAATCTTTTCTGGATTTAAAACAACTAAAATAACACATTGTATGGTTGCAAGAATAATGGGGAGTACGACGCCTTAGTTTAATTTATTTTTATTCCGTATAATCTTCTCTATTCATTATCGCCCTCCACAAGATAGTGGTCTAAGAAAGCCATTTAAATGTTGATTAATGTGATTATATCCTATATAATAAAACGCACGTCGAACGTTCTGAAGCTGAGAAAGTGAAGCCTTCAAGCTTTGAAGCATTCCTGCAACGTTCTGGAACTACGTGTCGTCAATTGAGGAGATGGATCCTTACAGAGCGCACGAAGGCTTGAAGGCTTCACTTTCTCAGCTTCAGAACATTGGAGGTGCGTTTTATTATATAGGATGTGCTCGGTGCTTTTCTGTAGCACATGGGGGGAGTTTAATATATGCTGATTAAAGTGGAGGAGTGGCTGGAGGGGGGCAGGGGAGATAGGACAATCGCTGGGTGGCTGGAGGGAGGGGGCAGGGGAGAGAGGAGAATCGCTGGGTGGCTGAAGGGGGGCAGGGGAGAGAGGAGAATCGCTGGGTGGCTGGAGGGGGAGCAGGGGACAGAGGAGACTCGCTGGGTGGCTGGATGGGGGCAGGGGACAGAGGAGACTCGCTGGGTGGCTGGAGGGGGGGCAGGGGAGAGAAGAGCATCGGTGGGTGGCTGGAGGGGGCAAAGGAAAAAGTAGAATCGCTGGGTGGCTGGAGGGGGGGAGCAGGGGAGAGAGGAGAATCGCTGGGTGGCTGGAGGGGGGGAGCAGGGGAGAGAGGAGAATCACTGGGTGGCTGGAGGGGGGGAGCAGGGGAGAGAGGAGAATCACTGGGTGGCTGGAGGGGGGTCAGAGGAGACACACTCACACCCAGCAGTCTCACTCTCTCTCTCTCTCTGTCACACACACACACACACTTGCACATTCACTCTCTCTCTCACACACACAGTCAATCTCACACATATCTCTCAAACATACACACTCCAAGGAAAACCTTGCTAGCGCCCGTTTCATTTGTGTCTGAAATGGGCCTGTTTTACTAGTTTTTATATATTTTTGTAATTTTCTTCACGATACGAAAAATGTAATTTTCTTTTGAATCGGAGGCTGTATTTCACTTGACAGGAGTACACTGTTAAAGAATTTAAAACCAATCAGTAAATAATAATAAAAACTACACACATCCATTTAGGCCAAAGAAAATGTGGCCTAAACCCCTGCACGTAGGTTTATGTCCACTGGATCAAATTCTATAACTGCGCAAGTAAATTTTGGAATGCCCATAAAAAGCTCCATTTCCCTGCCCGTCGTCACACCCATTTTGAACTGTGCATATTAGAATTTAGGTGCAGTTCATTACAGAATATGCTTAGTGAGTTGGTCACCTAAATTCTAATTATTGCTTGTTAAGTGCTGTTATCAACACTGATTAGCTTGTTAAGCCAATTAAGTTCCGCATGTTGTTAAAGAATATGCCTAGATTTCATTGCAGATCTCTAGGCGCGCTATATAAAATCTAAGAGTAAGCGCTAACCGCGAATATTCAGCAGAGAAAACCGGTTATCTCCTGCTGAATGTTCATGGTTAGCTGGTTAAACATTATTTAATCGGTCAGCAGCCGTTGCTGATCAATTAAATAGCGCTGAATATCATGGGGTTACTTTCCTATACAGAATACTAACAGAGAAGTGCAAAGAAGCATGTATAACTTAGGGGTAACCATTTCTACCAGCCATAGAACTTATGCAAACGTGCATGCCTAGATTGCAAAAACCATGCATAAATGACAGCATTCTAGAACTGATGCTTGAAACAGTGCAGCACGACCAGACTCCGCCCATGCGTACACATACCTTTAAACTTCCACTGAGACTGAAGGGCCCTTTAACTAAGCCGTGTAAGCATCCGTGCGCGCCCAAAGTGCACCAGAATGGAATTACCGCCCGACTACCGCGTGGCTGTTGCGGTAATTTCATTTTTGGCGAGTATCCAATACGCGCATCCGAAAAATATTTTTTATTTTCGGACACGCGTATCAGATGCGTGCCAAGTGGCATTTGATGCTCATAGGTCATTACCGCCCGGTTACCACATAAGTCTTTACCGCTAGGTCAATGGCTGGCGGTAAGGTCTCAGACCCAAAATGGACGCGCGGCAATTTTCATTTTGCCGCACGTCCATTTTGGGCAAAATTTTTAAAAAGGCATTTTTTTATAGGCATGCTGAAAAACGGATCGGCGCGCGCCCAAAACCCGCGCCTACACTAACGCAAGCCATTTTTCAGCTCACCTTTGTAAAAGGACCCATGAAAACGTTAAAAGACTTCAGAGATTTTAAACGAGATCTTAAAACTCTGTTCTTTTTGTGAGACCTTAGCTGGGGTGATGACTAATTGTTTACTTGCCAGATGAGCTTCTGCCTGGCGTAATGAGTAACATTCCAGTTTGTGTTCAAGGATTATTATTCTGTACATTTGGCTGAAAGTTTTGTTCTCTGTATGTATTATGTTTTTGTAATTTTTCTGAATGTTTTAATTGGAATCAGCTAAGAACTCTGGATTACGTGGACTACAAGTTTTCAAAATAAATAAATAAATTATGCACAGGATACTGCTAACCTTTTTACGGTGAAGCTACTACTGTAGAGCAAGCGTATAGCAGCCTAAGGACTCAGGAATAAAAAGTGTTTAGCATACACATAATTACGATATATTCCAGGGTCCCTGATATACCCTATGAAAGCCAGAAGGAGGGGCATGGCATCTCTATGCTATATGTGGAAAGTAGACCAGCTATGCTTTCACAAACTGAGGAAGAAAGAATATCATTAATATAGAGGATTCTCTAATAATTATTCGAGGCATTGCACAGTTCAGTTGACAAGGGATGCAAATGTTGCAAGCTTACCCCCCTCCCCCCCCCCCAAAAAAAAAATTACAAACCCGCGCTATGCTGACACAGCCTATTCACTTTGAATGGCCTGAGTCAGCATTACCGCACCAGCAGCCGCTAGTGTGGCTTTGTAAAAGGGGGAGGGGAGTTAATTTAGTGCTTTTCGCAGTGTAGGAGAAATTTGATAAAGTAATGGGTCGTTATTTAAACTCCATGCACAGACAGCATTTCTTTTAAATTCTGGCCACAGTGCTGAAAAGTACTTCCAGATGTTCAGTACTGGCTCCCGCTCGAATATCGAATTCTGTTTAAAATCTCAGTGCTGATGTTTACGGCTTTGAAGACAGGTGTTCCATCTTACCCTAACCTCACTCACTCTTCCATATGCTCCCAGCCAATCTCTTTGCTACCCGGTCCTCCTACTGCTCAGTTAGAATCCGCTAGACACTCTCTTCCAGATCCTACATAGGTTGCCAAAATTTGGGGGCCCAAATTCAGTTGCAGATCCCAGATTTACACGTAACACAGTAAATGACGGCAGATAAAGACCTGTACGGTCCATCCAGTCTGCCCAACAAGATAAATTCATTTTACATGGTATATGGAGGAGTGGCCTAGTGGTTAAGGTGGTGGACTTTGGTCCTGGGGAACTGAGGAACTGAGTTTGATTCCCACTTCGGGCACAAGCAGCTCCTTGTGACTCTGGGCAAGTCACTTAACCCTCCATTGCCCCATGTAAGACGCATTGAGCCTGCCATGAGTGGGAAAGCACAGGGTACAAATGTAACAAAAATCAAATAGATACTATTGGAGATTCTACATGGAATGTTGCTACTATTGGAGATTCTACATGGAATGTTGCTATTCCACTAGCAACATTCCATGTAGAAGGCTGCGCAGGCTTCTGCTTCTGTGAGTCTGACGTCCTGCATGTACATTGGTGATCTGCAAGGGCCGACTTCTACATGGAATGTTGCTAGTGGAATAGCAACATTCCATGTAGAATCTCAAATAGTAGCAACAGTGGAGGAGTGACCTAGTGGTTAGGGTGGTGGACTTTGGTCCTGGGGAACTGGGTTTGATTCCCACTGCAGGCACAGGCAGCTGCTTGTGACTCTGGGCAAGTCACTTAACCCTCCATTGCCCCAGGTACAAATAAGTACCTGTATACAATATGTAAGCCGCATTGAGCCTGCCATGAGTGAGAAAGTGCGGGGTACAAATGTAACAAAAATAAAATACCCGAGTTTTATTTGTCCTTGCCATTCTCTGGGCACAGACCGTACAAGTCTGCCCAGCACTGTTCTTGTACTAGATCGTATCCTATAACAATGCACGTAAATTTTGGAATGCCCAAGTAATGCCCATTTTCCTGCCCCATAACTATGCCCCTTTTTGCCTGCGTGCATTAAAATTTAGGCGCACTGCGTTATAGAATACGCTTAGGGATTTTTGCACGTAAATTCTAATTAATGCCAATTAGTTCATATTATTGCTTGTTAAGTGCTGTTAACATTGATTAGCTTGTTGAGCCAATTAAGTTACCATGTTGTTATAGAATCCACCTGGATTTCTGCGCAGAAATCTAGTCGTGCTGTATAGAATTCGGGGGTTTAAGTCCACTTTGAAGGTATGGCTTTTTCAGCAGGACTTTGAGATTATTGGTGGGTGATCTCTTTTGAGCACAGGCTCCTGGGGATATTAGATTTTTATTTCTTTCTATAGAGTTTGTTTAGGTTTTTTTGGTATGATCTTTCCTATTGCATTATGGATTTTTTTTCATGCTTTTGATTAATCTGTACAGTACCTTGACCTGTTCACTCGGATAAGGTGGTAAGGAAAGTGTAAATAAACTAGAAACTATAATATCCAGGCAGGTTGTTGGCCACCCAAGTTATTTGAGCAATGGTGCTAGTCAACTCTGCTGTCTGGACAGAGCGGAGTGGGTTTTGATGATTTTAAGTGGCACTTTTTGCCTAGTGCTCCTGAAGTTCGATTCCCACTTCAGGCACAGGCAGCTCCTTGTGACTCTGGGCAAGTCACTCAACCCTCCATTGCCCCATGTAAGCCGCATTGAGCCTGCCATGAGTGGGAAAGCGTAGGGTACAAATGTAACAAAAATAAAATAGATACTATTGGAGATTCTACATGGAATGTTGCTACTATTGGACATTCTACATGGAATGTTGTTATTCCACTAGCAACATTCCATGTAGAAGGCTGCGCAGGCTTCTGTTTCTGTGAGTCTGACGTCCTGCACGTACAGAAGCAGAAGCCTGCGCGGCCACATTGATGATCTGCAAGGGCCAGGCACAGGCAGCTCCTTGTGACTCTGGGCAAGTCACTTAACCCTCCATTGCCCCATGTAAGCCGCATTGAGCCTGCCATGAGTGGGAAAGCGCGGGGTACAAATGTACTTATCATTTCTATGGCACTACAAGGCATATGCAGCGCTGTACACCATACACAAAAAAGGCAGTCCCTGCTCAAAGAGCTTACAATCTAGATAAGACAGGTAAACAGACAGAACAATAAGGTAAGGGAATAAAATTGATGGATGATCCTGGTCAGCAGCACTTAGCTGGTGCCAGGGCCACCAAGGGGGTGGGGCAAAATTCTCTGGGCCTGGCCTCCAAGGCCTGTCTCTCTCCTGCTCCTGTCTGGACCTGGGTGATTGTGCTATAATCCAGTGCTGGCACTCAAGAGCAGGAGAGAGACAGACCCTGGCGCCAGGCCCCCCTTGGAGGGCAGCGAGGAGCAGACACACTGATGCAGGAAGGTAGGGGGCAGGGGATGGTGGTGGCCCGAGCGAGGGGCGGCAGCGGCAGCAGCTGTGTCCTGAGTGGGGTGGTGGTAGCTGCGTTCCGAGTGGGGGTGGGCGGAGCGGCCCTGCCCTGGGTCTGACTCTGTCTCTTGGTAGCCCTGGGTGCTGTTATCTGGATAATTGCTTTTGAATACTGAGCTGTAAGATTATACAACCTGTGCTGGAATTCAGTCATGTAAAAAGTGCCCTGTCATCTGCAATTTATTTGTTAGGATTTATTTACCGCCTGTTTGAAGGAATTCACTCAAGGTAGTGTACAGTAAGAATAAATTAAACATGAGTAATAGACAATTACAGCAGCAAAAATATTCAAATAACAATACAAATACTAGGAGTAGCCTAGTGGTTAGTGCAGTGGACTTTGATCCTGGGGAACTGGGTTCAATTCCCACTGCAGCTCCTTGTGACTCTGGGCAAGTCACTTAACCCTCCATTGCCCCTGGTACAAAATAAGTACCTGAATATATGTAAACCGCTTTGAATGTAGTTGCAGAAACCTCAGAAAGGCGGTATGTCAAGTCCCAGTTCCCTTTCCCTATTGGAGATTCTACATGGAATGTTGCTACTATTTGAGATTCTACATGGAATGTTGCTACTATTGAGATTCTGTTGCTACTATTTCAGATTCTACATGGAATGTTAATGTTGCTATTCCACTAGCAACATTCCATGGAGAAGCCTGCCCTTGCAGATCAGCAACACGGCTGCGCAGGCTTCTGTTTCTGTGAGTCTGATGTCCTGCACATATGACATCAGACTCACAGAAACAGAAGCCTGTGCGGCTGCATTGCTGACCTGCAAGGGCAGGCTTCTACATGGAATGTTGCTAGTGGTGGAGTAGCCTAGTGGTTAGTGCAGTGGACTTTGATCCTGGGAAACTGAGTTTCTACATGGAATGTTGCTACTATTGGAGATTCTAGATGGAATGTTGCTACTATTGGAGATTCTAGATGGAATGTTGCTACTATTGAGATTCTGTTGCTACTATTTCAGATTCTACATGAAATGTTAATGTTGCTATTCCACTAGCAACATTCCATGGAGAAGCCTGCCCTTGCAGATCAGCAACACGGCTGCGCAGGCTTCTGTTTCTGTGAGTCTGATGTCCTGCACATATGACATCAGACTCACAGAAACAGAAGCCTGTGTGGCTGCATTGCTGACCTGCAAGGGCAGGCTTCTACATGGAATGTTGCTAGTGGTGGAGTAGCCTAGTGGTTAGTGCAGTGGACTTTGATCCTGGGAAACTGAGTTTCTACATGGAATGTTGCTACTATTGGAGATTCTAGATGGAATGTTGCTACTATTGGAGATTCTAGATGGAATGTTGCTACTATTGAGATTCTGTTGCTACTATTTCAGATTCTACATGGAATGTTAATGTTGCTATTCCACTAGCAACATTCCATGGAGAAGCCTGCCCTTGCAGATCAGCAACACGGCTGCGCAGGCTTCTGTTTCTGTGAGTCTGATGTCCTGCACATATGACATCAGACTCACAGAAACAGAAGCCTGTGCGGCCGCATTGCTGACCTGCAAGGGCAGGCTTGTACATGGAATGTTGCTAGTGGTGGAGTAGCCTAGTGGTTAGTGCAGTGGATTTTGATCCTGGGAGACTGAGTTCAATTCCCACTGCAGCTCCTTGTGACTCTGGGCAAGTCACTTAACCCTCCATTGCCCCTGGTACAAAATAAGTACCTGAATATATGTAAACCGCTTTGAATGTAGTTGCAAAAACCTCCGAAAGGCGGTATATCAAGTCCCATTTCCCTTTCCCTTACAAGGTTAGCATAATATATAATAGAACATTTTAATTGACAGTGTAGGGTATAAGCAAAGATAGGTAAGAGAGTAAGAAGAGTTAGAGAGTTACCTGATTAATTTAAAGAAAGGTGCACATGAGGTCAGAGAGAGATGGTTAAATATTTTCTCAGCTAGGGTAGGACTTGATAGACATGTTCTGCTGCAGTATGTGCAGCCCATGTCACTCCTTGTCTGTGAGTGAGACTAACAAGTTAGTTACTTCTTCCATTAAAGGCTTGGTTGAAGAGCCAAGCTTTCACCTGCTTCCTGAAGTACAGGTAGTCTTGTGTTAAGCGGAGCCTTTCAGGCAGTGCATTCCAGAGTGTGGGGGCTATTCCAGAGAAGGCTTGCTTGCAGTGGCGTTCCTAGGGGGGGGCGGTAGGTGCGGTCCGCCCCTGGTGCACGCCGCTGGGGGGGGGGGGGTGCCTCGTGCGCCTGTCCTCCGTTGTTCCATGCTTCTTCTCTGCCCCGGAACAGGTTACTTCCTGCTCCGGGGCAGAGAAGAAGCATGGAACAACGGAGGACAGGGGGTTGTGCACCTGGGGGGGGGTTCCTTCGCAGGGGGTGTCCATTCGCCGGGGGGGGGGTCCGCGCTGCATCCGGGGGGGCGGGGCGCATCGGCGATCCGCCCCTGGTGTCAGCCCCCCCTAGGAACGCCACTGCTTGCTTGCAGGGTATCACATCCTGTAATGTCTTTTAGAGAGGGTGTGGTTCGTGATAGTCTTTGAGAGTGTTGGAATGTAATTGTATTTTACATGCATTGCCTGTCACCTATTATTTCTCTGTGATTACTCTGTGACCTCTGATGTGAATTACTTAGAGAGGTCACACAGCTATGCAACTTCCTGTGGGGGTTAGATGCAGCAGATGCAGCACATGGAGCTCATGATCTCTCCTAACCTGAGAGGATCTATGGTGGTGTGAGCATCCATTACCATCTAAGCACATGGAAGGAGCTGATAATACAAATGTATAGTAATATGTATATATAAGCCTGTCTGATTATAATCTAACTGCAAACTGTGAGTAAACAGATGTTTTGTTACTTCAACTTTAAAGTGACTCAGCAGTGAATTATTCAGGGGTGAATGAGAGAGAGATGAAGAAAGAAATTAACATTTCTAAAGCTGAAGCTGTGTGTACTAAAATCTGCTAATTATTTACTACAAATAATCCAACAGAGAGGACCTTAGTGTCCTTGGAAGTGTGTAGTTTTAAATTTAGCCCTGTATTGTACTGGTAACCAGTGAAGTTTTTGCAAAAAATGGTGTGATGTCTGTGATACAATCAAAAGTGTTTTACATATTATGGTAAATGAATTGTTTATTTTCTTTTGTCTTTTTTTTTCTTTTAACTTATTTACTGCATGAGGGAGGGACATTCATTATGAGAAATATTTAATCACGAAATGAGTAGTTTCATGAGAAGCAGTGCCCTTCGATGCGGATGTGCAGATATTTACAGTGAATGGATTAAATTTTCTTGTGCTCCTACTTGCTCCACTTATTTATTTATTTCAGATCATTTATACCCCGCCTTTTGCCGCAGTGTTGCAGCCCCAAAGCGGCTTACAATGAACTAGTTAAAATAAATACATTAAAATAAATACAGTACAGTTACATTTCGTCAGTAAGGGCGGGAGGACAAGGCAAGAAGGGAAAGGCAAAGGAGGCAAAGAGGAACAGCAGAAGCCCAAGCCGGCCAAGAGGGATGATGGAAGACCAGGCTGACGTGAATAAGTCCTGCAAAGTGATCCCCAAATGAAGCACTGAAGAGCCCGCAGGAGCATACAGAAGCCGGACGAAGCCGAAGGCAGGCATCCTCTGAAACAAGATGGCGGACAAACGGTCATCCTCCGCAGCCCCAACCGTCAGGACTTTCCGAGCCAGGAACCTCCTCCACTGTGACTCTATCTGGCCGGCCGAAGAGGAAGAGCCGGGGAAGACCAGAAGATCGCGAAGGCAGCAGCGAAGATCCGCGATGGAGAAGAGGACGAGCTGGGGGAAGGCAGCAGCCCAGCATCTTGCAGGCAGCGGTCGAGCGGCAGCAACGGGAGCGCAAGCAGAGCAGAGCACGCCAGGCAGGCCCACAGAGGAAACCGGCAGTGCAGATGAGGCGAGAGAAGCCCGAAGACCGAAATCACCGGCCCAATCGCGCACCCCGCACTGACCCAGCAACGGCTCCGTAATGCAGGCCTCACGCTGGCACCAAGGCATAAGTACATAAGTAATGCCATACTGGGAAAGACCAAGGGTCCATCGAGCCCAGCATCTTGTCCACGACAGCGGCCAATCCAGGCCAAGGGCACCTGGCAAGCTTCCCAAACGTACAAACATTCTATACATGTTATTCCTGGGATTTTGGATTTTTCCAAGTCCGTTTAGTAGCGGTTTATGGACTTGTCCTTTAGGAAACCGTCCAACCCCTTTTTAAACTCTGCTAAGCTAACCGCCTTCACCACATTTTCCGGCAATGAATTCCAGAGTTTAATTACACGTTGGGTGAAGAAACATTTTCTCCGATTTGTTTTACATTTACTACACTGTAGTTTAATCGCATGCCCCCTAGTCCTAGTATTTTTGGAAAGCGTGAACAGACGCTTCACATCCACCTGTTTCACTCCACTCATTATTTTATATACCTCTAACATGTCTCCCCTCAGACAGCAGGATGGAAGACAGAAAGCCAAATCCGAAGTTGCGTACGCCAAATCTTCCATGACTGTACAGCCAGCTTTAAAGGCGCTTATTACCAGAAAAGGAAAACTCTTTCCCTCAGCTCTTCAGATACTTTACTCTGGAGCATTGAGATTTCAGACCATGGCAGGTATCCAGTGCAAGTCTTTGAACTGAAGGATGCAGTGTAATCTTCTCATAAACACTTGTCTGCTTGGCCTTTTCAACAGGAAAAGGCACTCATACCTAAGCATGCCTTAACCTGACGAGCCTGTTCAAAGAAACCATAAGAACTAGAAAGCCAAGGATTTATAATACAAATAAATTAGTATTGCAGCTAACTTACATCAGCGCGTTAGAGGTGAGACTGAAAAAGAACTCGCCAATGGCAAATCAAGGGCTTAAGTAGAATAATTGAGCCAGGAATCTGATTTTATTTGGATTTTGAACAAGAACAAAAGGATAGGAGAGGGGCAGATTGAACGGAGCACTACCCAAAATATTCCACTGGCTTGGAAGCGCAATAATATATCTAACTATTTAGATGGCAGTGTCACTCACCAGTTTCCAAGAACTGAATTGTAAAGTTTAATCACAGGCCACTTGAGGTTCAGTTGCTATTTAACTGGCCAGTAACAGCTCCTGGCCAGCTATCTCAGCTGAATATTTATTTACAGGTACTTATTTGTACCTGGGGCAATGGAGGGTTAAGTGACTTGCCCAGAGTCACAAGCAGCTGCCTGTGCCTGCAGTGGGAATCAAACCCAGTTCCCCAGGACCAAAGTCCACCACCCTAACCACTAGGTCACTCCTCCACTGTTGCTACTATTTGAGATTCTACATGGAATGTTGCTATTCCACTAGCAACATTCCATGTAGAATTTAGTGAAGGGAAGGGAAGTCTTGCCTCACCAATCTAATGCATTTTTTTGAGGGGGTAAGCAAACATGTGGACAATGGGGAGCCGGTTGATATTGTATATCTGGATTTTCAGAAGGCGTTTGACAAAGTGCCGCACGAAAGACTCCTGAAGAAATTGCAGAGTCATGGAATCGGAGGTAGGGTATTATTATGGATTAAGAACTGGTTGAAAGATAGGAAGCAGAGAGTAGGATTGCGTGGCCAGTATTCTCAGTGGAGGAGGGTAGTTAGTGGGGTCCCGCAGGGGTCTGTGCTGGGTCCGTTGCTTTTTAATGTATTTATAAATGACCTAGAGATGGGAATAACTAGTGAGGTAATTAAATTCGCCGATGACACAAAATTATTCAGGGTCGTCAAGTCGCAGGAGGAATGTGAACGATTACAGGAGGACCTTGCGAGACTGGGAGAATGGGCGTGCAAGTGGCAGATGAAGTTCAATGTTGACAAGTGCAAAGTGATGCATGTGGGTAAGAGGAACCCGAATTATAGCTACGTCTTGCAAGGTTCCGCGTTAGGAGTTACGGATCAAGAAAGGGATCTGGGTGTCGTCGTCGATGATACGCTGAAACCTTCTGCTCAGTGTGCTGCTGCGGCTAGGAAAGCAAATAGAATGTTGGGTGTTATTAGGAAGGGTATGGAGTCCAGGTGTGCGGATGTTATAATGCCGTTGTATCGCTCCATGGTGCGACCGCACCTGGAGTATTGTGTTCAGTACTGGTCTCCGTATCTCAAAAAAGATATAGTAGAATTGGAAAAGGTACAGCGAAGGGCGACGAAAATGATAATGGGGATGGGACGACTTTCCTATGAAGAGAGGCTGAGAAGGCTAGGGCTTTTCAGCTTGGAGAAGAGACGGCTGAGGGGAGATATGATAGAAGTGTATAAAATAATGAGTGGAATGGATCGGGTGGATGTGAAGCGACTGTTCACGCTATCCAAAAATAATAGGACTAGAGGGCATGAGTTGAAGCTACAGTGTGGTAAATTTAAAACGAATCGGAGAAAATTTTTCTTCACCCAACGTGTAATTAGACTCTGGAATTCGTTGCCGGAGAACGTGGTACGGGCGGTTAGCTTGACGGAGTTTAAAAAGGGGTTAGATAGATTCCTAAAGGACAAGTCCATAGACCGCTATTAAATGGACTTGGAAAAATTCCGCATTTTTAGGTATAACTTGTCTGGAATGTTTTTACGTTTGGGGAGCGTGCCAGGTGCCCTTGACCTGGATTGGCCACTGTCGGTGACAGGATGCTGGGCTAGATGGACCTTTGGTCTTTCCCAGTATGGCACTACTTATGTACTTATGTACTTATAAGTCGGCCCTTGCACATCACCAATGTACATGCAGGACGTCAGACTCACAGAAGCAGAAGCCTGCGCAGCCTTCTACATGGAATGTTGCTAGTGGAATAGCTCAGTGTGGCTGACATCAGACCGTAGAGGCAATCGCCAATCCGGTAAACAAACAAACGAAGTATAATAAGGTGAATGGGAAGGATAGTAATTGCAAGGGGCGAGGGTAAAGAGGGGAAGGGTAATGGAGTCCATGAGGTCCATAAATAAGTTGTATTCCAGGAGTTATGGATTTAAGGCGGGTCCTTTAGGATAAGCCTTTCCAAATAAACTGGTCTTAAGAGGTTTTCTGAAGTTCAGATGATCATGAGTAATTTTCACAGGTTTGGGTAATGCAGTCCATAGTTGAGTGCCAATAAAGGAAAAGGTGGTATTAGCACTTAGTGCTAGATTCTGTATATGGAGCCTAAAAAATCTACACGGAATTAAGCTTATTCTGTATTATTTAGGCGCGGAGTATAGAATACACTTTAGTCGATACCGTAGCACCTAAAGCTACGCGCGTCCATTTACGCCAGTAAAAACCCGGTGTAAATCCATGTGCGTAGATTTAGGCGCACTTACCCGTATTCTGTAATTATGCATGGAAATTTTCAAACGCCCATAAACATGCCCCTTTTAAGCTACGCGCTTTGCAATTTAGGCACAGTTCTTTATAGAATACGCTTAGCAATTTCCGCGCATAAATTGTAATGATTGCCAATTACTTGTTATTGCTCATTTACTGTTAAAAATGCTGATTAGCTTGTTACGCCAATTAAGTTATGCAAGTATTTCCACATGGAATCTAGGCACCATATATAGAATCCAGGGGTTAGTGGCTAGCCTGTTCACAACCTATATCGCATGACATAGCCAGTTAGCACCAATATTCACTGGCTGACTGACTAAGTGGAGTGGAGGAGTGGCCTAGTGGTTAGAGCACTGGTCTTGCAATCCAGAGGTGTCTGGTTCAAATCCCGCTGCTGTGCCTTGTGATTTTGGGCAAGTCACTTAACCCTCCATTGCCTCAGGTACAAACTTAGATTGTGAGCCCTCCTGGGACAGAGAAATATCCAGAGTACCTGAATGTAACTCACCTTGAGCTGCTACTGAAAAAGGTGTGAGCTAAATCTAAATAAAATAAATAAATAAAATAAGTTTAGCGGCCAGATTGACCCACATAAATAGCAGGTCTGTCTATGGCCACTAAGTCTTAGCCTATCACTCGATGAATATTGGCTTAACAAAAAAAAAAAAACCCAACAACAAACGGACAGTCAATGCTGGTCGCCGGATACAGCCCGGTATTGAATTTCTGGGTTCGCCGCCGACCATGACAGGCAGCCCAGCTAACTCCCACAGTCTGAATATTCGGCTCAGGGTGCCTAGGATGAGGTATACGTAGCAATCAGTACCAAACTATACAGTTCAATCCATAGCTTTCACCATACATATCAACCATTAAGAATGCTATACAGTTCCTTTCACTATTTATCATTTTATTATTTATTTATTAATTTGGATTTTGCTCACACCTTTTCAGTAGTAGCTCAAGATGAGTTGCTTTCAGGTACACTGGGTATTTCCCTGTCCCTGGAGGGCTCACAATGTAAGTTGGTACCTGAGGCAATGGAGGGTTAAATGACTTGCCCAAAAACAATATAAGAAAAAGAAAAATGAATCACTCAGTCCAGCCCAGCAAGGATAGGGCTGTGGCAACAGAGGTGGTACATGGTGGAGAAAGTATGCCTGGTGGAATTATTTCCAGTTTCTCTACGTGTCATGTGTGACATCCTATAGTGTATCTCCTATCAAACTGAGCTCTCTTTTTCATCAAGCACTGCCATTTCCTCCCCTCCCCACAGACAGTTTGAACTTCGTGGGTGTGGCTTGGATCTCTTTCAGGGAGAGAAAACTAACAACTTATAGCAGCAGCAGCTTCAGCAGTGTTGCCAGGTGGGTGGTTTTACCGCCCAATTGGGCGGTTTTCCGCGACCCGCCGCAGGAAATTTTTGCCCGCGGCGGGTTGCGGTTTTTTGGGCTTGTTTTGGGTCTTTTGGCGGTTTTTTAAGCGGTTTTTTCGGCCGCGGGGGGCGGGGTTAGTGACGTTTTGGGCGGGGTTAGTGACGTTCTGGGCGGGGCCGATGACGGGGGAGGCGGGGCAGATGACGGCGGGGGCGGGGCAGATGACGGCGGGGGCGGGGGTGATGATGCGGGGGCGGGGTTTGACTTTGGGCGGGTTTAGGGCTGGTTTGGGTGGGGAAAAAATTTTCCACCTGGCAACCCTGAGCTTCAGAGAGCATTTTCCATCTCACAGATAGGCTGCAGAGAATACCTTCTCCTGCTTTAGACTTAGTCCTGCCCACCCCTAGAGTGACATGTCTTATATAACCTCCCTATCAACCCACTCATTACTTTTACCTCACCCATTTCTATTCTTCTATCACCTTCTCCCACTACTCCAACCAGAGTTCCACCTAATCACACTGACCACCCTTCAACATCTTCAGTCCTTCTGTGACTGTTCTCTTGTGCTTGACTGCTTAAATATTTTAAATTTATATGCTTTACTTTTTGTCTATTAGATTGTAAGCTCTTTGAGCAGGGACTGTCTTTCTTCTGTGTTTGTACAGCGCTGCGTACACTTTGTAGCGCTCTAGAAATGTTAAGTAGTAGTAGTAGTATGTGTGTCTGTGTATCTATCTAGGTATGTGTTTATTTTACCTATGTGTACATATGGCAACATAAATTAGGCAAGTGAAGCAAAGTTAGGGAATAAGTAATTGTTACTATTCTTCAAACTATATGTAACCTTAATTCTGCCATACAAACACATATTATTCTCCACAATGTTATTGAAGATATAACCATGAATGGGTCATAAAGAGGGGCATAATCAAATAGGGCTGGCCATCTATAAGGGCGGCCATCTATAATGACGGCCCCGTAAAGCGGCGTACCCGACCGTATTATCGAAACAAGATGGCCGGCCATCTTTCGTTTCGATAATGCGGTCGAGGCCGGCCAAATCTCAACATTTGGGCCGCCCTTAGAGATCACCAGGGATAGAGAGGGCTGCCATTGGTTTTCACCGATAATGGAAACTAATGGAGGCCATCTCAAACCCGGCCAAATCCAAGCCATTTGGTCGTGGGAGGAGCCAGCATTTGTAGTGCACTGGTCCCCCTCACATGCCAGGACACCAACCGGGCACCCTAGGGGGGCACTGCAGTGGACTTCACAAATTGATCCCAGGTGCATAGTTCCCTTACCTTATGTGCTGAGCCCCCCAACCCCCCCCCAAAACCCACTACCCACAACTGTACAACACTACCATAGCCCTTAAAGGGTAACGGGGGCACCTAGATGTGGGTACAGTGGATTTTGGAGGGCTCCCATTTACCAGCACAAGTGTAACAGGTATGGGGGGGGGGGGATGGGCCTAGGTCCGCCTGCTTGAAGTGCACTGCAGTACCCACTAAAAACTGCTCCAGGGACCTGCATAGTGCTGTGATGGAGCTGGGTATAACATTAGAGGCTGGCAAAAAATGTGTTTTAATTTTTTTTTTTTTGGGTGGGAGGGGGTTGGTGACCACTGGGGGAGTAAGGGGAGGTCATCCCCGATTCCCTCCAGTGGTCATCTGGTCAGTTCGTGCACCTTTTCGAGGCTTGGTCGTGAACAAAAAGGGACCAAGTAAAGTCGGCCAAATGCTCGTCAGGGCCAGCCTTCTTTTTTCCATTATCGGCCAAGGCGGCCGTCTCTTAACCACGCCCCCGTCCCGCCTTGGTACACTGCCGACACGCCCCCTTGAACTTTGGCCGGCCCTGCGATGGAAAGCAGTTGAAGCTGGCCAAAATAGGCTTTCGATTATACCGATTTGGCCGGCGTTAGGAGAAGGCCGGCCATCTCCTGATTTGTGTCAGAAGATGGCCGCCCTTCTCCTTCGAAAATAAGCGGGATGTCCTCTTAAAAAGTTATCATTCAGAATATTAATAATGTGAAAGAGGTTAAGGTCATAAATGGGCTTTTGATATGATATTTTATTCATGATATTCTATTCTTAAGAATTAAGGTACCATAAATTAGGCACCAGAAAAAAAGCCACATTTTTCGCCAAGTCTGTAATAGCGTTTAGGCATGACTAAGCTGTTGTAGGATACAGGCAGAAGGCCAAGGCCAGCTCAAGGCATGGACCAGGTGAAGCTCTGACCCAAAGCGTTAACAGCCTGCCTTACCCGCTCCCCTGCAGCAGCCACAACTTTCATGCCTGGGTCTGGCAACCCCCCAATTTCTCAGCTCATCCTCCCTTCCCCTCCCCACCTCCCACCCGTCCACTTTTAAATGCAGTTGATTCCTCCTGAGCACCAGCGGTGTTTCACCTAATACTATCCGCACCAGCTCTGGTGTCTTCCCTCTGCCGCATCCCCTTCAGAAACAGGAAGGTGCATCAAAGTGGGGTGGGGTGCGACAGAGGGAAGACACCGGAGTTGGTCTCTTTATTTACAATTTCTTTCCAACTGTACCGTGGGTTGGAAAGAATAATGATAATAACAATAAAATAAAAACTGGTGGTATGAATTATTGGTTTGCCATGTTTTGGACGTGAAAAGGCAAACATGTTGAAACCTAGTGCACCGCAGTATCTATTATTATTAAGAAGATTTTCAGTAGAAACAATAACCCTATAATTACTCAAGTATATGTTGGTATCGAAATCTGTAATTACTTTGTTATGTGTCAGTATGTAGAGACCTCAGGCGCACAGATGAATTAGGGAGATAAAAGGATTTAATTTGTATGTATATATTTTCTGTTTGTATGTCCCAACCAAAACCGTAGGCGCCAACATTTCAAACTGACTGAGGGTCACAAACACAATACAAATTACCCCTCCCTGGACAGGATGAAGGAGCTTGCTCAATATCAGGGTGCTCAGCACATAATAACCAAAATGATACAAAACAATCATGGCCACACACACCGCCATGACGCTTTCCCTTATTTCTACTTCCTTCCCTTACCTCCCACCAGCCTGTCTGCATACAAGACCAAATCGGGAAATCCCAGAGTAAGAACCTTCCGGTGACATAAAATGCCATTTGAAATGTTTACACAACACTGTACTTAAACTTCCAAGCATTCCACCTCAGAGGAAGACAGGCCTTTCGGTGTCCTCCAAGACTGCTGAGTTGACCTTCAGCTGCAAGAAGTGATGAACTGAACACGTGATATGATCCCGCATACTTCAGAGGTTGAGAGGAGGCCTCAGGTTTAAACTGTGTAGTCATGTGAACACTAGCGTAGCCAGCCCTGCAATTTTGGGAGTGCCCAGGGGTGGACTGGGGGGGCGGGCAATGCATTACTTTCTCCCCCCTCCCCCCACCCCACATGTGCGCTAACCATACCATTCCTGGCAGGGATGCCGAGGCCCCGCTAGCCAAATAAATACAGTGCTGCTGCTTTCTTCCTGCTCTGAGCCAGGGTTGCCAGGTGGAAAATGTTTTTCCCACCCAAACCAGCCTAAATCCAGCCCAAAACCCGCCCAAACTCAAACCCCGCCCCTGACCCCCCCCACCCCTGCGTCATCACCCCACCCCCGCCGTCATCAACCCCGCCCCTGCCGTCATCGGCCCCGCCTCCCCCGTCATCGGCCCCGCCCAGAACGTCACTAACCCCGCCCAAAACATCACTAACCCCGCCCCCCGCGGCCGAAAAACCCGCCTAAAAACCGCCCAAAATACAAAAAAGAAGCCCAAAAAACCGCAACCCGCGGTGGGTCACGGAAAACCGCCCACCTGGCAACACTGCTCTGAGCATGCGTGAAAAGTCCCAGCATGCTTAGAGCAAGGAGGAAGCAGTGAAAGGTAGAGGGGAGTGGCAACACTGTATTTATTTGGCTGGTGGAGCCTCAGCATCCCCACCAGGAAAGGTAAAGGGGTACCGCAGTTCTGAAGGGAGTCTGAGCCCAAAGTGAGTGGGGGGGCAGGCCCTTAAGGGCCCCCCTGTGGTTACTGTTCTATAAACTAGTCACTAACATTTATAAGGTCCTGCTTGTGCTTCTCTTGCATTGCAGATTGGTGCTATGGAGCACTTCTGACTGTTTATCCACTGTCTTTTTTTCCCTTCTCTGCCTTCCTCTCCCTGTCCCTCCTGGGCCTCTGCTCTTCTTCCTCTAATCTATGTCTGTGAGTTTCCTAACCTGCTGTAACAACTCTTTCCTGGTTTGCATAGTCTACACACCACTGCTGTTCAGACCTGCAGGGGGGGGGGGGGATGATCTTTCAGTCACATCCCAGCTCCACCTCACTTTGCCCAGCCATACCTCCTCCACCCCCCCCCCCCCCCCCCTCCAAGACCTGCCCACTCCACCTCCTGGTTCCACTCCCTGACAGACCTTGACTTCAGCACCAACAAATTGTCTCCTCCCTGGGCAGCAGGAGATGCCTTAATAAAACCTTATCCCCTGCTGCCACATGACCAGTCTCATGATAAGAGCTGTGAGATTTTGCAGTTCTTGTGGTCCTGTGACTGCAGGAGATGATGTCTTATTAGCACATCTGGTGCTACTGATGGAAAGGGAGGGCTGTTCAGCAACAGTTCCTGGCTTCCGGGCAGGAGTGCAGGAGATGACCTGTGAAAGTGGGAATCTCCCGCTGATTGGCAGGTCTGGCTTCTACTTCCCATCATGGCCCTCTTCCCTTCTATTTGTGCTCACCTCATCACTCAACATCCTATAGCCACCATCATCCCACACCCATGCATTCAGACTTCCGTTCCCCATGCTCTTCAGTTTACCCACTGGTGCAGTCTCCAGACTGAACTTACATGCAATTGTGAGTCCATCAGAAGACAAATAGAAGATAAGAACAAGACGCGGTAAATGAAACTCTTCAATCACTTTTTCTCTTTTCTGTCCAATCATCCTCAGCCAGATTCAGTTCTTCTGTCCTCTTAACACTGATGGTGAGAGCAGGTGCCATGTTCTACTTTGGAGGAGTGGCCTAGTGGTTAGGGTGGTGGACTTTGGTCCTGGGGAACTGAGGAACTGAGTTTGATTCCCACTTCAGGCACAGGCAGCTCCTTGTGACTCTGGGCAAGTCACTTAACCCTCCATTGCCCCATGTAAGCCGCATTGAGCCTGCCATGAGTGGGAAAGCGCAGGGTACAAATGTAAGAAAAATAAAATAGATACGATTCTACATGGAATGTTGCTATTCCACTAGCAACATTCCATGTAGAAGGCTGCGCAGGCTTCTGTTTCTGTGAGTCTGACGTCCTGCATGTACGTGCAGGACGTCAGACTCACAGAAGCAGAAGCCTGCGCGGCCACATTGGTGATCTGCAAGGGCCGACTTCTACATGGAATGTTGCTAGTGGAATAGCAACATTCCATGTAGAATCTCAAATAGTAGCAACAGTGGAGGAGTGGGCTAGTGGTTAGGGTGGTGGACTTTGGTCCTGAGGAACTGAGTTTGATTCCCACTTCAGGCACAGGCAGCTCCTTGTGACTCTGGGCAAGTCACTTAACCTTCCATCGCCCCATGTAAGCCGCATTGAGCCTGCCATGAGTGGGAAAGCGCGGGGTACAAATGTAACAAAAAAATAAAATAAAAATTTTGGGATGTTAGAGTATTGCTCTGGATTATGTGGCAGAGGGTTTTGGGCAGTGTTTTTTTTCTAGTGAAAAAGGTGCCGGTACTCAAATGCTAGGCCACCCTTCAGGAGTGAGGTGATCACCGAGAGACCCACCCCACAATAGCCGGGCCCCCTGCAACCGGTCGCAGAATCTATGACAAGGCAGAATTGGGGGTGTTGAGCCTGAGATCTTTCATTAAAATTTGGGGGCCATGGGTCAATTTTAGCAGACGTTGGAAAAGATGCCGGTACTCAGTACCCCCAAGTACCCCTTCAAAAAAAGCCCTGGTTTTGGGGATGTTTTCTTTTACCTGTTATAGGTATTGATCTACTTTGGAGCTTTTGCAGAGGGGAGGGGAGTTATTTGTAACATTTTGGATGAGAAAATTGATAAAAGATTTAAAATAAAGTTTAATGCATGTATGCTAGATTTAAAAAATCTGTATAGCATGAACATTAGTAAATCAGCTTGATGATTTTGGAGCCTAAAATGAGTGTAATAATAGTCCAGCCTACGAGTACAGAGTGCTCTGCACACTTAACAGTAACTATAGGACAACAACAGTAAGAATGAGGCAACCCCAGGATCAGCACTGAACGGAAAGATTTGTACAATGCAGCCTCTTCCTAACAGGCAAGTAATGAAGTCTCAGAGGGTACTGCAGCCCAGGCCCCAGGCCAAAATCTATATAGACCAATTAAAGCTTGAAGAGAGTTAAAGGATGCCAAGGATGAGGGCTCCAAAATGGCTACGTTGATGTGTTTGCAAACTGTAGGACAAGAGTGGGCAACCATGGTTCTCAAGGGCCACAACAACACAGTCGGGTTTTCAAGATTTGCACAATGAATATGCATGAGATCTGTTTGCATATAATAATGGAAGCAGTACATGCAAGTAAATCTCAAGTCATATTCTTTGTGGAAATCTTGAAAACCCAACTGGATTGAGGCCCTTGAGGACTGTGGTTTGTTAAGACTGTGCTTCTCCTCCCGCTTTCCAGCAAGTCTCACTGGCCTGTGGCTCCCGAGCAGGACTCCAGCGGTCTGTTCCCAGCACCCTGAACACACCAACCTTCAGGATCCTAGGTCTCTTGTTCACTCAGGGTGACCTTGTTCCTTCTGCCCTCCAACTGCTGCTGGTCCTTCTGGGGTGCACCCTCTGTTCCTGGGTCATTCCTCAGGCCTTCCTGTGCTGTCCTCTGCACTCCTCAGGAACTGTAACCTGGTTTCTTTATCTTGTATTAATATGCAAATTAGATGTAGATTAGACAGTTCTCAACAACAGCATATTCACCAGGCAGCTCTTTATTCCAGCCCCCTGGGCACACTTCTTCCAGCTTAAACACTTTCACAGGTCTTCCCACTGAGCCTCCCCACTCCATCTGGACATTCCCCTACTGGCTCCCTCTAGTGACTTACCCTGGGCATTTTTCCCCATTTCTATGGAAACAGCGCCCTCTAGTGGCCTACCCATGACAGGACAGCCCCTTACTCTTCACAGGTTGCTCACCCCTGTTCTAGGAAATGGAACAATCCTGTATAGAAGGAAAAACTTAAGAAACCCCATAAAAACATCACATTTCTATCTTTTAGTTGGTGATTCAAGCTCTACAGTTCAAGCATGTCTGTGCCATTGCCCTAACCTTTCAGTGTTATTTTTTAATCAGTTCTTAGATCTTTTTAACTTCATATCTTCTGGCGCATTAATGATCTTGTTATATAAGATTTCACAAACACCTCTTGTTGACTTCATTCTTCTTTGGGGGTGGAAGGGGGATCAGGGGGGGTGGGGTGGGACTCGGGACCAGACTTCATTCTTCTTTGGTGGGGAGGAAGGGGCGATCAGGGGTGGGGGTGGGGCTTGGACCCAGGCTTCATTCTTCTTTAGCAGGAAGGAAGGGGGGATCAGGGTGGGGGTGGAGCTCAGACCCAGAATTCATTCTTCTTTAGTGGGGAGGAAGGGGGGGATCAGGGGTGGGGGTGGGGCTCAGGGCCAGACTTCATTCTTCTTTGAGGAGGAAGGGAGGGGGACTAGGGATAGGCCCAGATAGCCAGATGCCACTACCTGAAAGTTAACAGGGCCAGTATTCAGACCAGTACCCAGTCAGCTTTGTGGCTAAAGTTAGGCCAACTGTAGCCAATTACGGATCCTCAGGAGCTTAGCCGAGATTGGATAACAGAGCCGGTAGTGGGAGGCAGGGCTGGTGGTTGGGAGGTGGGGATAGTGCTGGGCAGACTTATACGGTCTGTGCCCTGAAAAAGACAGGTACAAATCAAGGTAAGGTATACACAAAAAAGTGGCACATTTCTTGGGCAGACTGGATGGACCGTGCAGGTCTTTTTCTGCCGTCATCTACTATGTTACTATGTTAGAAGTATGAATATCGACACGATTCTAGCTATTCCCAAACTCTACCCACAGACCACCCCAGTACTAACCAGGCAGTGCAGGGGTGATTAGTGCTGATATTCAGGCGCTTTCTGGTTAAGTGCTGCTAAATATGATCGGTTAGGCAGCCACAAGAGATTTTTTAAAAATATTTTTTTAAGTTTAACAAATAATACACAAAGTATACACTTTGCTCAATACATATTTACAGGTCACCAAGGTAAAAGGAAAAAAAACAAAAACAAACAGAGCAAACCAAAATATAATAACAAGTAAATACCATTCCTAGTCAATGACCTGTAACATTAGACCATAATATACAAAGGGGGTAGAAAAGAATTATTGGACTTAAAAAAAAAAAAAGAAGAAAAGAAAATAGAAAGGTAGGCTTAACTGAAACTTTCCTGGACTTAAGCATCAATATAATTTAATTTTTTTTTAATTACATTTCTACCCCGCGCTTTCCCACTCATGGCAGGCTCAATGCGGCTTACATGGGGCAATGGAGGGTTAAGTGACTTGCCCAGAGTCACAAGGAGCTGCCTGTGCCTGAAGTGGGAATCGAACTCAGTTCCCCAGGACCAAAGTCCACCACCCTAACCACTAGGCTACTCCTCCACTAGCAGCATTCAATGTAGAAGCTTGCCCTTGCAGATCAACAACATGGCCGCACAGGCTTCTGTTTCTGTGAGTCTGACGTCCTGCACGTACGTGCAGGACGTCAGACTCACAGAAGCAGAAGCCTGCGCGGCTGGTCTGCAAGGGCAGGCTTCTACATGGAACGTTGCTAGTGGAATAGCAACATTAACATTCCATGTAGAATCTCCAATAGTAGCAACATTCCATGTAGAATCTCCAATAGTATCTATTTTATTTTTGTTACATTTGTACCCTGCGCTTTCCCACTCATGGCAGGCTCAATGCAGCTTACATGGGGCAATGGAGGGTTAAGTGACTTGCCCAGAGTCACAAGGAGCTGCCTGTGCCTGAAGTGGGAATCAAACTCAGTTCCTCAGTTCCCCAGGACCAAAGTCCACCACCCTAACCACTAGGCCACTCCTCCACTATCAGCATTACTATTACTACATCAATCTGCATGGTATGTGATGAAACAGACTTCTTCATATCATTAAAGGAATGCAGTTGCTCAGGGTCAAGAAACATATATAATTCACGAAGTGGGTCTTTTACTAAAGTGCACTAGTGGTTTTTAGCTCATACTAAATTTATTTTATTTATTTGGATTTTGCTCACACCTTTTTCAGTAGTAGCTCAAGGTGAGTTACATTCATGTACACTGGGTATTTCTCTGTCCCTGAAGGGCTGACACTCTATTTTTGTCCTGAGGCAATAGAAGGTTAAGTGACTTGCCCAAGATCACAAGGAGCAGTATGGGATTTGAACCGGCCACCTCTGGATGTCGAAACTGGTGCTCGAACCACTAGGCCACATGATACAACTGACTGCAAAACTTGCTTCCGCAAGTCGCCAGGATCCCGGAATAATTGAGAAGTCCTTCACCTCCAGTATTACCCAAAGAGGTACTCCAGTGGTGGTATCCAGCAGTTTCTGCCACAAATGTAGCCACTGATAGAATTCCCTCCATGCTTTCTGGGTACGGGGGGGGGGGGGGGGGGGGAAGAGTGATCTCGTGGGTTGAGGGAAACCTCACCCCTAGACAGTTCTGGCTCTCCACCACCAAGAGCTGCAGCGGGAGTACTAATCGCAGTATTCCAGGAAGCATCTGAGCAAAATAGCCGATTTTAACTTGAGTTCCTCCGGTTGAGGAATACACCAAAGGGCAAGCACGAACTTTACGTCTTCTCTTCTTTTAGGAGCCATAGAGGGGCATAATCGAACTGGGCGCCCTGGCGAAGGTATGCCCAAATCTTGACATTTAGGTCGATCTTAGAAATGGGCGACCTCGGTTTTTACCAATAATGGAAACCGAGGACGCCCATCTGAAAAACAACCAAATGCAAGGCATTTGGTCATGGGAGGAGCCAGCATTCGTAGTGCACTGGTCCCCCTCCCATGCCAGGACACCAACCGGGCACCCTAGGGGGCACTGCAGTGGACTTCACAAATTGCTTCCAACTGCATAGCTCCCTTACCTTGTGTGCTGAGCCCCCCCAAACTCACTACCCACAACTGTACACCACTACCATAGCCCTATGTAGGGGGGCACCTACATGTGGGTACAGTGGGTTTTGGGTGGGTTTCAGAGGGCTCCCATTTAGCACCACAAGTGTAGTAGGTAGGGGGGGTGGGCCTGGGTCCGGCTGTCTGAAGTGCACTGCACCCACTAAAAACTGCTCCAGGGACCTGCATACTGCTGTGATGGAGCTGGGTATGACATTTGAGGCTGGAAAAAATGTGTTTTATTTTTTTTTGGGTGGGAGGGAGTTGGTGACCACTGGGGAAGTAAGGGGAGGTCATCCCCAATTCCCTCCGGTGGTCATCTGGTCAGTTCGGGCACCTTTTTGAGGCTTGGTCGTGAAAAAAAAGGGACCAAGTAAAGTCGGCCAAATGCTCGACAGGAACGCCCTTCTTTTTTCCATTATCGGCTGAGGACGCCCATCTCTTAACCACGCCCCCGCCTTTGGTACACTGCCGACACGCCCCCTTGAACTTTGGTCGTCCCTGCGACGGAAAGCAGTTGGGGACGCCCAAAATTGGCTTTCAATTATGCCGATTTGGGCGACCTTAGGAGAAGGACGCCCGTCTCCCGATTTGTGTCAGAAGATGGGCGCCCTTCCCTTTCGAAAATAAGCAGGATAGAAAACTAGCAACAAGAAAAATGTTCTCCAGAGGAAATCTAGCAGCTAGGAGCTAATGTGCCATCTTGACTCCACCCCCAGTCACCACAAGACATTTAACCAGGCAGGAGCCTCTTCTCCTGCCCAATGAAATCACTTTGAATATAGGACGGTTAGTTTTATAATGGCATTGCTGCTAAAAAAAACCCCAACATTAAAGATATCCAAAAAGGGATGGAGATCATAACTCAGATTATCATCATACCACTGCATAGATCCCTGGTACGTTTGCACTTTGATTTTTTCTGGTCACCCCATTTCAAAAAGGATGTACGGTAGCTAGAAAAGGTTCAGAGAAGAGCAACAAAATTCTCAGATGAAGAAAATCTAACCAGGTTAGGGCCACCTGAACCGATACACTCATATCACCCCTCTCCTCAAGTCACTTCATTGGCTTCCGATCAGGTACCGCATTCAATTCAAGCTTCTGCTACTAACCTACAAATGTACTCGATCTGCAGCCCCTCCTTACCTCTCAACCCTCATCTCCCCTTACATTCCTACCCATAACCTCCGCTCTCAAGACAAATCCCTCCTTTCAGTACCCTTCTCCACCACCGCCAACTCCAGGCTCCGCCCTTTCTGCCTCGCCTCACCCCACGCGTGGAACAAACTCCCCGAGCCCATACGCCAGGCCCCCTCCCTGCCCATCTTCAAATCCCTGCTTAAAGCCCACCTCTTCAATGTCGCCTTTGGCACCTAACCACTACACCTCTACCCAGGAAATCTTGACTGCCCCAACTTGACATTTCGTTCTTTAGATTGTAAGCTCCTTTGAGCAGGGACCGTCCTTCTTTGTGTATTTTGTACAGTGCTGCGTAACCCTAGTAGCGCTCTAGAAATGTTAAGTAGTAGTAGAGACAAGAGCGATCCTTTTCTATTAATAAGTACACTTTCTTGAAACCACACCCTTTGGAACTTTTACCGCTAGGTGTGAGTTCACAAGGTGGCGGGGAACTCAGTTATGAGCCAAGTAGTGAGTGCAGATGCCTCCTTTCCAAAGAGCAATCCACAATTTGGGTGGTCCATTACATCATCTGTTTGACCATAACCACTTAGAACCCCATAATCCAGGAAGCATTTGGGGACCATCCACCCAATGCAAGGTAATGCTTGTTTTTATAGAGAAAATATTGGTGTTAGCTCATACCTTTCTCAGTAGTCCACGGTACAGGAGGGCTTAAATCTAAGGGACCCTTTTTCTAAGCTGCGGAAAAAGGAGGCCCTGCACTAGCGGCAGTGGCCGTTTTTGCCGCGTGCCAGGGCCACTTTTACTACAGCGGGTAAAAAGACCGAAAAAAAAGAAATGGCCATGTGGTAAGTTCGCACTTACTGCACAGCCGTTTCGTGGGGGAGCACTTACCGCCACCCATCGAGGTGGCGGTAGGGGCTCCCACGCCAACCTGGCGGTAACTGGGCAGCGCATGATGCTGCCCGATTACTGCCAGGTAACTGCTGCAGTAAAAAAAAATACAGAACGTTTTCCATAGCGCCGGAAATGGCGTACGGTGGGGGCAGAACTGGCGCAGGTTCCCGCGCAACAACCCTTTAGTAAATGGGCCCCTAAGGTTGTACCCGAGGCAATGAAGGGTTATCAGTAGGATTTGAACTTGGTCTTCCCTGCTTCTCAGGCCGCTGCTCTAACCATTAGGCAGTTCCAGGGCCGCCGAGAGGGGGAGGCAGGGGGGACAAAATTCCCTGAGCCTTGCCTCTAAGGGGGGCCTGGTGCCGGGGTCTCTCTCCCTCTCTCATGCTCCTGAAGAAAACTCCGGTGCTGGACTTCCCTTGGAGGCTGTGAAGGAGAGGACACAGCAGGGACTCTGATTTGGCTGGGGAGGGTCCCCCCCCCAGGCCCCTCCAGCAGAAGAAGTCTTCCTCTAGCGCTGCTCTTCCCTCTGCCGCATTGCCTGCCAAGTGCGGCTGCTTTTCTCCCTCAGGCCCGCGCATGCTCGGTTTTGAAACCCAGCATGTGCGACGTGAGAGAAAAAGCAGCCACAGGGGCAGGGCGGACAATTGCGGTGGAATGAAGAGCAGGCGCTGGAGGAAGAATTCTTCTGGCGGGGCCTCAGGATCCACGCCAGCCAAGGTATTTGTAGTTGCGGCAGCGGTGGCGATCCTGGGGGGGGGGGGGTGGCAGCCCCCAGGCCCAGCTCAGTCTCTCGGCGGCCCCGGGCAGTTCCTCACATTTTTATAGAAATCAAACAAAATAAAACATGGAAAAGAAAATAAGATGATACCTTTTTTATTGGACATAACTTAATACATTTCTTGATTAGCTTTCGAAGGTTGCCCTTCTTCCTCAGATCGGAAATAAGCAAATGTGCTAGCTGACAGTGTATATAAGTGAAAACATTCAAGCATTACTATGACAGTCTGAAAGCTAATCAAGAAATGTATTAAGTTATGTCCAATAAAAAAGGTATCATCTTATTTTCTTTTCCATGTTTTATTTTGTTTGATTTCTATTGATAACCTTAAGAGTGGACTAACACGGCTACCACACTCCTCTACTCCCGTTTTTAGAATTTTCTGCTTCTCTGTGGAGCTTTTTCCACTTTCATTGAAATGCTGCCTTAGCAGCCTGCCACCTTTTCTTCTCAGCTAGCGTATGCGATTGTGAAGTGATAACGCTGCTTTTAAACCTGCATCGTAAATGTGGCTGAACTACTTAGAAGCTTTCGTAGATGTTATTTCCAGTGTTTAGTCATTTAAATAGTAACAAATGCTTATAGTAAAGCAGATGCCGTCCTCTCGCTGCATTTCTCTATTAACGTGTGACGACTCAGCAGTACCGAGGAGGAACATAAAATCCTTCTATGCGTTATCAGTCCCTTGCCTTTCATTAGGTGGCCTATTCAGAATTATCAGCCTTGGAGCAGCCACTAATTTGATGAAGAGGATGTAGGTATGCAGATAATTGAACAAATATATCACTGTTCAAAAGGCCAGGGTGATAAAGAGAGAGAAAATGAGAACCAGAGTAGAATAAAGAACAGAAAATGGAAAAGAACAATGTGCTATTTGGAGTGAAGAATTGACCTATTTAGCATTTCAGCCTAATAGGAAGCGAGCGTTCTCTTTTTTTAATTCTGTAGCTTTTCTGGTTTTACTACTACTACTACTTAACATTTCTAGAGCGCTACTAGGGTTACGCAGCGCTGTACAAATTAATAACTAAGGACGGTCCCTGCTCAGAAGAGCTTACAATCTAAAGGACGAAATGTCAAGTTGGGGTAGTCTAGATTTCCTGAGTAGAGGTGTTGTGATTAGGTGCCGAAGGCGACATTGAAGAGGTGGGCTTTGAGCAATGATTTGAAGATGGGCAGGGAGGGGGCCTGGCGTATGGGCTCAGGGAGTTTGTTCCAAGCATGGGGTGAGGTGAGGCAGAAAGGGCGGAGCCTGGAGTTGGCGGTGGTGGAGAAGGGTACTGAAAGGAGGGGTTTGTCTTGAGAGTGGAGGTTACGGGCAGGGACGTAAGGGGAGATGAGGGTAGAGAGGTAAGGAGGGGCTGCAGAACGAGTGCATTTGTAGGTTAGTAGGAGAAGCTTGAACTGTATGCGGTGTCTGATCGGAAGCCAGTGAAGTGACTTGAGGAAAGGGTTATATGAGTATATCGGTCAAGGCGGAAGATAAGATGTGCGGCAGAGTTCTGGATGGACTGAAGGAGGGATAGGTGGCTAAGTGGGAGGCCGGTGAGGTTTTTTCTGGTTTTCCAGTCATACTTGGGGCCACGGTTGCCAGCTTATCAAAAGGTTTGTTTCTATTGCCAGATACTTACTGATGATTTGAGTTGTTTATGAACCTTTACCCGATCTTCAAAAAAAAAATGTTTTAAGGAACATCACGCTAGGTCACATACTGCCAAGCAACGTAATGTCATTTATATGCATCCGTTACCGTTCATCGTCATCATCAGTCCATGTTATATTTGCACATAAAAGCCATGAGAATTCTTCTGTAGAAATTCATATCATTTCTGTGTCTGTATAGATATCATCTCTAAACAAAATTTTCTTCAGTGCAAAACCATATTATTTTCAAGAATTGTCCAAATATTCATCGAAAGGTAGAAGAAAGGGTTCAAATTACACCAATCAAACAAGCATACAAAACAGCATAAAATGGACCTTCAGGAGCAGGACAATGAAAAGTTCTTTATTGCAGAAATCCAACACGGCCGTGTTTCAGCAAACAATCGCCTGCATCAGGGGTCTGAACACCCGACGGTGGCCCAACCGTTTCGCGTAACGGGCTTCTTTAGGGGTAGTGTTTCAGCTGCACAGACCACTGTTATCGCATGTCTGTGGTCACACCAGGGGCATAGCCAGACTTCGATGGGAGGGGGGCCAGAGCCCAAGGTGGGGGGGTCACATTTTGGCCCGCCTCCCTGCTGCCGCCCTCCCGCCGCCACCTGTGCCCCCAACCTGCCACTGCTTCTGCCTCCCCACGCCACCGCTCCCGCCTCCGCCGCCGCTTTTGGCTCCCTGCCACCGCTGGAAGGTACCACTTCTGCCGCTCCCGCTCCCCCCCCCCCCCTCTGCCACCGCTGGAAGGTACCTTGGCTAAAGTGTTTGTCCCGTGCTGCTCTTACATTGCCTGGCGCCCTGTCCTGCTTTCAGCGCCATGCACACTCGTTTTAATGAAACTGAGCATGCGCTGAAAAACAGGACAGGACACCAGCAATGTAAGACCAGCGCAGGACAAACACCTTGGTGGGGCTTGGGGACCCCCGCCAGCCAAACTGGGGGCTTCGGAGCCAGTTTGAGGGGGCCCAGGCCCTCATGCCCCCCCCCCCGTAGCAACGCCACTGGGTCACATGTCCTCTAAGTAATAGTATCAAAACCAAAATCTTCTCTTCCACTGATACACAGGATCAAGAGATTTGAATAGGCTGGTGTTATTTCCTTGCTATGATGGGTCAGTGTGCACAGTGGCTGGATGTGTAAAGATTTTTGACACAGTACGATTTGAGCTTCCAGCAAACCCTGTCGGAATATTTATTTATTTAGATTTCTATACCACTTCTTCAAAAATGTTGCTCAGGCTAGTTTACAATATAGAATAAATGTAGTATAAAACAAAAGAATGGTTTATTGCATGAGTATAATACAGTAATGCCTCGGTTTTCGTTGACTTCGGTTATCGTCGGTTTCGGTTGTCGTCGATTTTTTTTCCGCGAAAAATTTGTCTCGGATTTTGTCGATTGCCTCGGATTTTGTCGGTGTGTCCACGTGACCTCGCTGCTAATTTTGCGAAAACAAAGGGCGACCCACGCGTTTTCCTGCTCAGTGTGGCGTTGTTTCTCGTTGTGTGAGCATCACCCCGCGCGTCTAGCCAAACAATTCCATTACTTTCCAGTGTTGATTCATATGGAAATAATTGCTTCGGTTTTCGTCGGTTTCGGATTTCGCCGATTGTTTTCGGACGGATTATCGATGAAAACCGAGGTATCACTGTATAAACAAAACAGCATAAAGTGTAATTATTAAGTTCATGATGGGGCTCATTTTCAAAAAAAAGAAAAATGTCTCAAAAACGGTATAAAGATGGACATTTTTCTCTGAAAAGCATCCAAATTACGATTTTCAAAACTTGGATGTGAGACGTTTTTTTTCTCTGCAGTGCGTCTAAATCACAAGGGGGGGGGGGGGGGGTTGGAGGTGTGATTTGGACTTCCCAAAATGTGGACGTTTTTCTGCCATAATGGAACAAAGCAAAATTTTCCTGGATTAAAAGTTAGATGTTTTGGTCTACACCTGTTCCAATCACAAAAAGGTGCTCTATAAGACCAGATGACCACTGGACAGATTAAGGCATGGCCCCCCTTACTCCCCCAGTGGTCACTGACCTCCTCCTCCCAAAGATATGAAAGAAATAGTACATACCAGCCTCTGACAGCTTCAGATGTTATAGCCAGTCCTATTAGAGCATCAAACAGGTCCCTGGAGTAGCCTAGTGGTTGGTGCAGTGCACTGAGGAGAAGGAGACCCAGGCCCATATCCCTGGTCATGGGAGTTTCAGGGTGGAACAGGGGAGTGGCTTTGAGTTGCACATGTAATTACAGAATAATGGTGCAAATGGCTATTCCTAAATTTGCACATGTCTTTACACAAGCATGTCCTATATAATAATTCTCACCTCCAACGTTCTGACTTGCCCGGGACCATGGCTCATTCCAAGTTGGTTTGCTAGGCTCCGTAGATCAGGCTGACATCACCGTAGCCATTATGATGTCAACGTCAGAACCCGGGGGAAAATAAACATGCCTCACAGCTGATCCATGTCCAGAGGAGGGTCGCTGGACATGGGTGGCTGGAGGGGGCAGGGTAGAGAGGAGGGTCGCTGGACATGGGTGGCTGGAGAGGGGGCAGGGGAGAGAGGAGGGTCGCTGAATATGGGTGGCTGGAGGGGGGCAGAGGAGAGAGGAGGTTCGCTGGACATGGGTGGCTGCAGTGGGCGCAGGGGGAGAGGAGGGTCGCTGGACATGGGTGGCTGCAGGGGAGCTGAGGAAAACATTGCTAGCGCCCGTTTCATTTGTGTCAGAAACGAGTCTTTTTTTACTAGTATTCTATAAACCGTGCTGAACTTTAAGCGTGCTTATAGAATACCACTTAGCAGGTTTTTGGGGTACCAATTTTTTAGGCACCATTAAAGCCTTAATGAATCAGACCCAAAAATGCATTCTGTGCTTTGACGTTAAACTGTAGATTTTATGATTTTCATTTTTGAAGGTAATAAAAATGCTTACACACTATAAGTGCCTTACACACTATAAAGCTGAATCAGATTTGCAAGATGATTTCAGTGTATATAAAGATTTCTTTACAGCTTCTTTCCTTTGAAACTGTTTAGCATGAAATATAAAATGTTTCATGTATTCTGTCATAATTGCAATTGTGTTTCAATTCTTCAGTGCACAGCTTCAATCAGGTGAGGTTTGCAAACAGTTTGTGAACATGTGGCAAAATCATGCCTCATTGATACAGATATAAACCTTTTTTTCTCTAGTTGTATAGGGGCTTTGTATACTCTTGTAAACAGAAACATAGAAGTGTTTTCTAGAAATAGAGCTAATATTTTTATTCATTTCCACATAGTTGCAGCTGGAGTAGTACGCAATTTTTAATTTCAGCTGATATGCAGTGTGTGTTCAGTAGGTATCCTTGTGTGTGTGTGTGGGGGGGGGGGGGGGGGTTAAAATCCCAGTAGTAAACTAGAGTCATTCCCCTTCACCAACCATAGTCATAGTAAAATTCAACTGAAAATTTATTTATGGAAAAAGCCTTTTCCTGTAACCCAATTGATTAAGACACACTGGGGCTCATTTTCGAAACTGGAAAACGGCACAAAGCGGCAGACGGATTTTTTTCTTCCACAAAATGTTCGAATCGCTATATTATGAATCTCATTTTTAAGATGTTTTTCTATGCAGTTCATCTGAATCTCAAGGGGGCATGTTGGAGGCGTGTTTTGGATGGCACTAGGGTGGGCTTACAATTTGGATGTTTTTCTGCAATAATGGACCATTCTAAAAACATCCAGAGCCAAAAATTTTGAATTGTTTTGGCTAGACTTGTTTCAGTAACGACTAAGGGCCCTGTTTACTAAGGTGCGCTAGCGTTTTTAGCTCATGCTAAAAATTAGTGCACACTAACAGTATTGGCACCCATAGGAATATTGTGGTCATCTACATATTTAGCATATGCTAATGCTTAGCGTGCCTAAAAATGCTAGCACGGCGTAGTAAACAGGGGCCCTAAGTGCCAAAAACTGACCAGATGACCACTGTATGCAAACCTTTCCTGAAAACTGACCCTTATGTAATAACTAGCCGTTGAGCCCGTAAAAACAGGCTAGTATAGGACCGGGGGGGGGGGGTTGAAAGGCCCCTTCTCCTCGCCGCTGCAAGGCCCCCCCGCCGCCGAGCTTGCTGCTGCCCCTCCGAGGTCACCACTACGCCCCCCCCCCACCTGAGTCACCGCCACCCCTCCACCCGGGCCGGACCCTCGCTTCGCTATTGAAACAGCGCGGGAACGCAGCACACAGCTCAGGTGAGCTGTCTTCCTTCCCTGCCTGTGTCGCGGGACACAGGCAGAGAAGAAGGACGGCAGCTCATCTGAGCTGTGTGCTGCGTTGACGCTGTTTCTATAGCGGAGCGAGAGCCTGGCCCGGGTGGAGGGGGAGTGGTGGCAGCGACTTTGGGGGGGGGAAGCGGTAGTGACCGCGGTTTCGTCCCTCCCCTTACGCAGTAGAGACCCTCTCTGTCCCTCCCCCCCCCCCCCCCCCCCCGTCATCACATATTGATGCGGGGGCGGGACAGAGAGGGTATTTACTGCGCATTTGCGAGTGAGTTCGGTCACTCGCCGTTTATATGTTTGATACTCAAGGACTGGAAGTAAACACTGCTTGCCCTATATGCTGCTTTTACCTCTAGTGGAATATTCCATTAGTGCACCTCACAGGGGTGCATGATTCATGTCCTGAACCATTGCTATCCCTATGCTAGAGACTATACTATATTGAGGCTAATGAGCTTATTTTCGAAAGAGATCGCCGACCATCTTCCGACACAAATTGGGAGATGGCCGGCGATCTCCTGATCCCGGCCAAATCGGTATAATCGAAAGCCGATTTTAGCCGGCCCCAACTGCTTTTCGTCGCGGAGCCGGCCAACCTTCAAGGGAGGGTACAGAAGGTGGGACGGGGTGGGGGCGGGATGGGGGCATGGTTACAAGATAGCCGGCTTCACCCCATAATGGAAAAAAGATGGCCGGCTCAGACGAGCATTTCGTCGGCTGCACTTGGTCCATTTATTTTTAGGTCCGAGTCACAAAAAAGTGCCCCAATTGACCAGATGACCACCGGAGGGAAACGAGGATGACCTCCCCTTACTCCCCAGTGGTCACCAACCCCTTCCCACCCAAAAAAAAATAAAAAAAAAGTGTTTTTGCCAGCCTGTATGCCAGCCTCAAATGTCATACCCAGCTCCCTGACAGCAGTAAGCAGGTCCCTGGAGCAGTATTTAGTGGGTGCAGTGCACTTCAGGCAGGTGGACCCAGGCACCCCCCCCCCCCCCACCTGTTCCACTTGTGGTGGTTAATGTTGAGCCCTCCAAAACCCACTGTACCCACATGTAGGTGCCCCCCTTCAACCCTTAGGGCTATGGTAATGGTGTAGAGTTGTGGGGAGTGGGGTTTGGTGGGGATTTGGGGGGCTCAGTACCCAAGGTAAGGAAGCTATGCACCTGGGAGCTTTTTTTTTTTTTTTATTTCTAGACGTGCCCCCTAGGGTGCCCAGTTGGTGTCCTGGCATGTGAGGGGGGCCAGTGCACTACAAATGCTGGCTCCTCCCACGACCAAATGCCTTGCATTTTGCCAGGTTGGAGATGGCCGGACCCGGTTTCCATTATGGCTGAAAAACGAAGCCGGCCATCTCCTTTACACTCGGCGATCGATTTAGCCGGCTCCAACCGTATTTCGAAAATATGGTTGGCTCCGCAATCTATTTGGCCGGCGCTGTTCAATTATGCCCCTCCACGTGTCTCAGAGATCCCTACACTGGTAAATAATAGCGTATACCTGGGCTGTCTGGACAAGTTAAAATCATAGCTGGCCTGTTTCATTGGCCAGGACCAGGAAAGCCACATATCGCATGTGGCACAAGGTTTTAAAAGAAACTGTGAAGTCCTAAGATTCATTCTTGTATTAACTTCATGTCTTTGCTTCTCTTTATCTTAATAGTGCTTAGAAAATCATTATTCTAAGAAAAAAAATGAGTCTTTTACACTGCATTGCTCTTACATGCCTTATTTGCAAAAGATTTCCATTAGGAACAAAATATAGAAGGGATGCAGTGCATTCCTCTTTCATCATAACTGAGTGGAAAAACAGGGAGCAGGCTTATGCTTTAGCCCATTATCCCTGGGCTTGTATTGTAAGCTCAGGGCTTTTTTTGAGGAAGTACTTTGGGGGGTACTGAGTACCGGCACCTTCTCCATTGTCTGCTAAAATTGACCCATTGACCCCCAAGGTTTAATGAAAGAATTCAGGCTCTACACACCAATTCTATCTTGTCATAGATTTTGTGACTGGTCGCAGAGGGCCTGGCTATTATGGGGTGGGTCCCTCAGTGATCACCCCACTTCTGAAGGGTGGCCTAACCAGGGCCACCGAGAGACTTAGCCTGGCCCGGGGCGGGGCAGGGCCGCTGCTGCCGCCGCCCCCTCCCCCGGATAGCCACTGCTGCCACTCCCCTCTCCCCAGGATCGCCACTGCAAATGAAATACCTTGGGGCTGGTGGGGATCCCGAGGCCCCGCCAGTGGAAGAATCCAGTGCCGCTCTTCACTCCAAGCCTGCCCTGCCCCTGCTTTTTTTTCTCTTGTCGCGCATGCTCGGTTTGAAAACCGAGCATGCGCCTGAGGGGAAAAGCAGCTGCTCAGCATGGCGGTAGAGGCGGGCGAAGAGCAGCGCTGCAGGGGGGCCCAGTGCCGGAGTTCTCTCTTCTGTCGGGATGCGATCGCTCGAGGCCAGTCAGGAGCAGGAGAGAGAAAAACCCCAGCGCCGGGCCCCTCTTGGAGGCCAGGCCCAGGGAATTTCCCCACCCCCCACCCCCCCGCCCCCCTCTTGGCAGCCCTAGGCCTAGCATTTGAGAACCAGCACCTTTTTTGCTAGAAAAAACACAGAGTGTATGCTCCTCATACTACAGATAACGTAGTGCTCAATACAGTGCCTGCATGCCTATACTCTAAACCTTTCTTTTTCCTATCTTGGCTTTTAAATTAATTGCTGCAGTAGCCAGCTCCATCTGATAAATCTTCAAAGCCAGCTGCAAAAAGAATGGAGCGTAACAATACAGACCTGGGACACAGGACATCCATCTTTGGGTGCTGCCGTTAACGGACTAAAATAATAATACATCTGCCACGTACGTACGTCTCCTGTCTTTCTTTTTCAGAGGCTGGCTGCAGATGTTGCGGGGGGGGGGAGCAGTGGCGTAGCTACATGGGGCCTGAGGGGGCCTGGGCCCCCGTAGATTCCACCCTGGACCCCCCTCCCGGCAAACCCGCCCCCGCCGCCGCCTACCTTCACTTTTGCTGGCGGGGGACCCCACTCCCCGCCAGCCGACGTCCTCTCCGTCCTGCTCCTGCGTACAACGTGCAGGACGTCAGCAAATTGCAATACATTGCAGGAGCAGGACGGAGAGGACGTCGGCTGGCGGGGAGTGGGGTCCCCCGCCAACAAAAGTGAAGGTAGGCGGCGGCGGGGGAGGTGTCGCGGCGGGAGGGGGGCGGCGCCGGGGGAGGGCTAAAATGTGCCCCCTCCCCTCGGGCTCTGGACCCCCCTTCCTCGGAAGTCTGGCTACGCCCCTGGGGGGGAGGTGCTTATTTACAGCTCTCACAGCCTGTGTACATTATTGTGCACCATCCTTTATATGACAGGTTGGGAAAGCATGTAAAATCCCTTACCTTTTAATTAAATACGTACTTTTTTTCTTTGGTTTTAATGGCAGCCAACTTTCTGTATCTTATCTGGAATTGGCTGCAGCTCCCCTGTAGAACCCAGTGCTTGTTGCACACTCAGCCAGTCGGGTTTTCAGGTTATCCACAAATGAATATGCACGCGAGAGATTTGGAAGCTGGCAGTTTATGCAAATCTGTCTCCTGCATATTTATTGTGAATGTCCTGGAAACCCGACTGGCTGGGTTGTGCCCCAGGGACTGGGTTTGAGAAGCACTTCTCTGGTGTCGGAGCTGGCAGACATAGCTGCCGAGAGGGGGGGCAGGGGGGACAAAATTCCCCGGGCCTGGGCCTCTAGGGGGCCCGGATCAGGGGTCTCTCTCTCTCTCCTGCTCCTGACGGGACCCAAGTGATCGCGTCCTGACAGGAGCAGGAGAGAGAAAACTCTGGCGCCGGGCCCCCCCCTTGCGTTGCCTGCCTAGCAGCTTGCTGGGCCCTCAGGCCCAGTTTTGAGACTGAGCATGTGCGACCTGAGGAAAGCAGCCGCAGGGCAGAGGAAGGAGCCGCGCTGCCTGCAGCTGGTGTACTTTGGGCGGGAGGGGGGGGGCTGCGGCAGTGATGATGATTCTGTCCCGGGCCTGGCGGCGGTTTACCGTGCCCCAGGCTCGGCTCAGACTCACGGCGGCCCTGCTAGCAGATGGCCTTTCACTACTACTACTAATAAACATTTCTAAAGCGCTACTAGGGTTACGCAGCGCTGTACAATTCAAACATAGTAGGACAGTCCCTGCTCAAAGAGCTTACAATCTAAAAGACAAGAGAACAATCTAAAGACAAGTGAACAATCTAGAGGACGAATGAACAGTTAATCTGATAGGGTGGATAGATTGGGGCATTTTATATTTCTCGAGCGGTTAGGCGCCGAAGGCAGCATTGAAGAGGTGACATGAAAGATGTCCTTTCACCATTGTGTACCATGTCTGTATGTGGATACAGGGTCTCAAAGGCTGCTATAGCTCCTGAAAGTACGCAGAGATAAGAGGGGGTTGAGAACTTTGATGTGTTATGGCTTTCAGCTGTTCAGTGAATGGAGTTTAGCGTGACAACATTTTTACAGTATAACGTAAGCCATTTGTTCCAGCGTGCTGGACTGGTGAGAAAGGCTTCCGGTGCTGCTTCTAGAATTCTCCTGTATTGACGTTTTGTGACCCAGAGATGCAAACACTGTCATGGTCCGCATTGAAGCAAAGGAAACAAAAAAATCCTCTCTCAAGTGGTGTCTTCTTAAACAAGTTCTTTATTGCAAAACAATTAAAACAACGACCCGACACGAATCGTGTTTCGGCCGTATAGGCCTGCGTCAGGGGTCTATTCACTTCCAATCAAGAAAGAGAATATGTAGATAAAAATAACTGATCAACTTTCTGCAAATTGAAATACTATACTCAATTGCTGCAGTGCTGTTTTTTTTTTTTTTTTCCCCTTTACTTTTTCTCTCTCTCTCTCGGGGACGGGACACGAGCGGTGAAGTCTCTACTCTCTCGTCTCTCTCTCCGGTGGGCGAAAGAATGGTCCGCATTGACCCACATGAAAATTAGCTCTGGAATGATCTGCTTTTCATCCATTGTAAAATATGTTGCAGCTGAGCTTGTGAAATTTGATTTTGACAATCACCATAAAGTAGAGACACAACCCCACTAAACAGGTTGCCGGAACAAATGTGCAGGATATCGGGTCATCGATGTTTATATTCCCTTAATGTATTGTAAAGCGTTAATGTAGATTTTTCATCATGCTCCAAAGGTTATAAAACAGAGAAAGTTTAGCAACCTCAGGGTGGAAATAAAGTGCAATAACTTTTAATCATTTGTATAGTGCTGTAAGACACACACAATGTAATCAAGATACACAGACAAGACAAATAGGATGTTCCAGAAGCTTTGTTTACACAGAAAGGGCAACATTCTATATACAGCACCTGAAAATTCCATGCGGGGAAAAAAATATGCGTAGGAGGGGGAGGAGACGGGGGCATCCTTGTTCCAGAGGAGAGAGAAGGATGTCGCTCATCAGGCATGTGGGGGGAAACACTGCCCCCCCCCCCCCACAACCATGAGCTCTCAGGCACTGCCCGGTTGCCCGTATGGTCAGTCCACCCCTGGTACAAATTTTGCATATTTGCATCCTGTGCAGCCACATCCCTCACATTGTCCTTGGTATGGCGCTGGTTGAGAAGGGGGAAAGGGGTCTTCTTGGAGATGAGTATACTTTACTTTTAAAGGGAGTAGCAGAAAGAAGGATACCAAGGTTATATAATAAAGTAAAATGGATCATGGAAAAATAGAGAGGATTACAGGAAAGGAAAGAACTACTGCTTTATTTACAAGGCAGTGCCGTAGTGAGGGCTAATGGCACCCAGGGCGGGTCGTCGCTGCGCACCCCCCCCCCCCCAGGGTGCAGCACAGCGCGACCCCCCCCTCTGCGGCGCACCCCCCCTCCGGAGCGAAAAAAAAACCCCCCCAGACCGCATTCTTACCTGCGGGAGGGCCGATTCGCCCCGAGTGCACGTCACTCGGAGCTGCGTCGGCCCCGCTGGTTCCCTGCTCTCTCTGCCCTGGAACAGGAAGTAACCTGTTCCGGGGCAGAGGGAGCAGGGAACCAGCGGGGCCGGCACCCCCCCCCCCCCGAGCGCGTGCACCCGGGGCGGACCGCCCCTCCCGCCCCCCCTTCCTACGCCACTGTTACAAGGGAGTTAAGACTTGTTGAGTGCCCTTCATGTAACCCTGCCATCAAAGAACTTTGCTTTAACCATGAGCTGTTACTGCCAGCTACTCTTCAGTAGCAAATTATTTTGTCAAAAATACTGCTAGAAACAGGCCCAGAAGACCGAGAGAATTTGAATGTTGTGACCAGAGAAAATAACCTCTTCATTTGTTCTTCAAATAGCATGGACAACGATGTCCTCCCTAGGGTTTGCCATTTACAACTGAACCAATTCACACTGTTTGATTAGCTCCCTACTTTTTTCAACGAAGTAGACTCGTATAACATGGCACCTGTAACAAGTGACTGGCAAAGACGACCTAAGATCCAGACCTACTGAAAAAGAAAACAGAGGGTATGGGCCAACAGACACAACAGGCCATTAGCTCCAGAGCAATCTGTGGGAAAGTTCTTCACCACAGGGACAGCAAATGCCCACTGAAGTTATTGACGTGATGTGACCTGGCTCAAGTGCAAAAAACCTTTCTGCCAAACTTATGATTGTTTTTGCATCAAAACACGACACTGTATGATATATCTCTATATAAATAGATATATAGATCTCAAATAAAATATTCTTATTTTAAGGAAAGAAAACACTTCAAAATAATGCTAAGCAGTCACTGCATTGATTATAATCAATGGTCTAAAAAATTGACCCTCAATTGCTTTTTCTCACTCATGATTCAGCGTTTGTCTTTTTAGAGGTGCTTTCATTGAGCTATGACTATAGCTTGATCCTAAGCAAGATAAGTGATTATTTTTCTGCAAAGTAATTGAGAATAAGAACACTGTATTGAGAAAAAATATTGATATAAGTCCACACAGTTTCCTTTATAATGTAGAGGAGTGTGGTAGCCGTGTTAGTCCACTCCTAAGGTTATCAATAGAAATCAAACAAAATAAAACATGGAAAAGAAAATAAGATGATACCTTTTTTATTGGACATAACTTAATACATTTCTTGATTAGCTTTCGAAGGTTGCCCTTCTTCCTCAGATCGGAAATAAGCAAATGTGCTAGCTGACAGTGTATATAAGTGAAAACATTCAAGCATTACTATGACAGTAAAATAGATACCATTGGAGATTCTACATGGAATGTTGCTACTATTGGAGATTCTACATGGAATGTTGCTATTCCACTAGCAACATTCCATGTAGAAGGCTGCGCAGGCTTCTGTTTCTGTGAGTCTGACGTCCTGCACGTACGTCAGACTCACAGAAGCAGAAGCCTGCGCGGCCACATTGGTGATCCGCAAGGGCCGACTTCTACATGGAATGTTGCTAGTGGAATAGCAACATTCCATGTAGAATCTATAGAAATCAAACAAAATAAAACATGGAAAAGAAAATAAGATGATACCTTTTTTATTGGACATAACTTAATACATTTCTTGATTAGCTTTCGAAGGTTGCCCTTCTTCCTCAGATCGGAAATAAGCAAATGTGCTAGCTGACAGTGTATATAAGTGAAAACATTCAAGCATTACTATGACAGTAAAATAGATACCATTGGAGATTCTACATGGAATGTTGCTATTCCAGTAGCAACATTCCATGTAGAAGGCTGCGCAGGCTTCTGTTTCTGTGAGTCTGACGTCCTGCACATTCTTGATTAGCTTTCGAAGGTTGCCCTTCTTCGTCAGATCGGAAATAAGCAAATGTGCTAGCTGACAGTGTATATAAGTGAAAACATTCAAGCATTACTATGACAGTCTGACAGGGTGGGAGGATGGGGGTGGGTAGGAGGTATGCATGGGGACATCAAAGCATATCATTGATATTCTAACAGGATGGGTGTGGCTAGGTGAGGGTGCGGTGGCTAGGTGAGGTTCAAAATGTACCCCTTTTAAAACAAAAAAATATATACCTTTCATCACAGCTAGATGCTTAGTTTGTCATCACCGGAACGTCCTGCTCAGTTTCAGCATGATGAAAGGTATATTGGTTTTTTTTTTTAAAGGGGTACATTTTGAACCCCTTTTTCATAGACCTTTACCCCTGACGCAGCCTGATGGCGAAACGTGGCCACGTCGGGTATTGTTTTCAATAAAGATACATTATTTATTTTGTTTTTGTTTTTATTTTAGTCTGCTTTGGTGTTTACATGTCTGCTATTTTAGCAACCTACACACCTATGTCTCCCCAAGTTGTCACAGTGCCCGATAACATTTCCCAGTATCACTTTTTTTTTTTGGGGGGGGAGGGATTAAGGGCGCCACCACCCCATATCTTTCCAGTGAGGCACTACACAAAACAAGCAACTTTCTGTAATCCAGCCATCCCCAGAAGCAGATGTTACTCTCAAAATTGATGTTGGCATACATAAATATGCATTACCTTCTGAAATGGGATATGTACCTCTCTCTTTTCACCCCCTTGCCAGGGCCGTCCAACACGGTAAGCGAGGTAAGCATGGCAGGAGGGCGCCATCCTCTGGGGGGGCGCCCCACCGCACCATGCTTACCTCGCCCTCTTCTCCCCAGATCCTTTTCCTTTTTTTTTGTTTAAATTTACCTCTGTCCAGCGGCAGCGTAGCGTTAGTGAGGAGGCGGCGCTCCCCCGCCCCGACGTGTCAGTCTTCCCTTCGCTCAGTTCCGCCTTCTTCTGACATCAGAAATGATGTCAGAAGAAGGCGGGACACTGAGCGAAGGGAAGACTGACACGTCGGGGCGGGGGAGCGCCGCCTCCTTCTCACTAATGCTACGCTGCCGCCGGACAGAGGTAAATTTAAACAAAAAAAAAAGGAAAAGGATCTGGGAGAAGAGGGCGTGTAGTGTAGCGATCGTTTTCGGGGGGGGGGGGCGGAGCGGAGCCAACTGCAGGGGGGCGCCGGAGACCCTAGGCACGGCCCTGCCCCTTGCAATAGCATGTTCATGATTTGGACCTATATCTCTTAGCTTACTAAAATGGGATTTAGACGTGTATTTACACAAATCACAATAATGAATAGGGCTTCTAAAATAAAAACCTATATCTAAGCATTGCTAGTGCTAATAATTCCATTGCAGATGCGTTGATCTTTTCGTTACAGCGCCCTAATGATATTGATCCCTAGTACCTTAAAGCATGTTGCAGGTCATGCGTAGTTTTCTTAGTTTTCTCGTGAATGGTATCTGCCTACAACAGAATTCGGTATTTCCCTATCCTGTTCTGGAAGCGTGCTTGGCTAGTCTGATTTTTAGGATAGCCGCAATAAATATGCATCAGAGAGACTTGCATCCATCAGAGACCTCATATATGTGAAATCAATCTCATGCATATTTATTGTGGCCACCCTGAAACCCCACTGGTCAGGTGTTCTTTAAGGACTGGGTTGAAAAACATTTCCATAATGGCATGCTGGATGAATTTCAGAATCCATATGATAAGAGGTTTTTGATCTAAAGGAATGGCTTATAGCAGTCATTCAAAATACATACTTTGTGTCATCCAGTATGGTAGGCTTTCTTTGTTTAGAGAAGGGAATCTTATCTTGAGGTTGTGTGGAAATATATATCTATACATATATACTACTACTACTAATAGCATTTTATATAGCGCTACCAGACGCACGCAGCGCTTAACACTTGACATAGAGAGACAGCCCCTGCTCAAAGAGCTTACAATCTAGGTAAAATAGACAGACAAGACATTACAGGCAAAGGAATTACAGGGTAGAGAGGAACAGGGAGGAGGAGGGCAAATGAGTAGCGGTTAGGAGCCAAAGGCAATAGTGAAAAGGTGAGTTTTCAGCATAGATTTAAAAACAGGTGGAGATGGAGCTAGACGTATGTGTTCAGGAAGACAGTTCCAGGCATAAGGTGCCGCAAGACAAAAGGAACGAAGTCTGGAGTTAGCGGTGGAGGAGAAGGGGGACGACAAGAGAGACTTGCTCAGAGAGCGGAGTTCACGGGGAGGAATGTAGGGAGAGAGGAGAGGTAGTGAGGGGTCATAGAGTGGATGCATTTAAAGGTCAGCACATATATGCATGTGTGTGTGTGTGTGTGTGTATACACACACACACATTTATGAAACTGACTTATGTTTCAAAAATGTGTGTGTGTATAAGGTTAAAAAAGGTTACATTTTTGTGTGCAATAAATCTAGTACATTCTAGCAGTTTTATTTCTAGGCTGTGCATAAGGAATGGATCCTCAGAAGCTTAGCTGAAATTGGGTGGCGGAGCAGGTGGGGGGAAGAGGGGTTGGTGGTTGGGAGGCTAGGATAGGGGAGGGCAGACTTATACGGTCTGTACCAGAGCCGGTGATGGGAGGCGGGACTGGTGGTTGGGAGGCGGGAAATACTGCTGGGCAGACTTATATGGTCTGTGCCCTGAAAAGGACAGGTACAAATTCAAGGTAAGGAATACACATATGAGTTTGTCTTGGGCAAACTGGATGGACCATGCAGGTCTTTTTCTGCCGTCATCTACTATGTTACTATGTAAGGGTTCGGGAAGACAGCTCCAGGCATAAGGTGCCGCAAGACAAAAGGAACGAAGTCTGGAGTTAGCGGTGGAGGAGAAGGGGGACGACAAGAGAGATTTGTTCAGAGAGCGGAGATCACGGGGAGGAATGTAGGGAGCGATGAGAGAGGAGAGGTAGTGAGGTAAATATATATCTATACATATATACTACTACTACTACTACTACTAATAGCATTTATATAGACTGCCCAACTTGACATTTCGTTACTTAGATTGTAAGCTCCTTTGAGCAGGGACCGTCCTTCTTTGTTAAACTGTACAGCGCTGCGTAACCCTAGTAGCGCTCTAGAAATGTTAAGTAGTAGTAGTAGAGGGGTCAAAGAGTGGATGCATTTAAAGGTCAGCACATATATGCATGTGTCTGTGCATATACATGTGTGTGTGTGTATACACACACATACACATTTATGAAACTGACTTATGTTTCAAAAATGTGTGTGTGTATAAGGTTAAAAAAGGTTACATTTTTGTGTGCAATAAATCTAGTACATTCTAGCAGTTTTATTTCTAGGCTTAATTCTTGATACTGAATAACTTAGGAGCTGTAAATGGAATGCAACGTGACTTTATAAGCAGTGGATCTATGACTTTGCTCTTTCTTATTTCTTAGCCATTAAGATATTAGGGAATTCATTTTCAAAACAAAACAAAAAAAGGTCCAAAAAAAAAAGTCATAAAGTGGCAGAAGGACATTTTTCTCTCAAAAGCATCCAAGTTGCGATTTTAAGACATTTTGCTCCACAGTTTGTCCAAATTTTAAGTGGCACATTTTGGGTGGGACCTGGGTGCTCCCAAGAAATAGAAATTTTTTTCTGAATTAATGGAATAAAAAGAAAATGTCTAGAGCCAAAATTTAAGATTTTTATAGCTAGACTTGTTTCAATCACGACCAAGTGACCAAAAGGTGCTCTAAATGACCCATACTCCCCCAGTGGTCACTGACCCCCTCCCAGCCCCCTAAGATGTGACAGTGATACTGCATACCAGGCTTTGTGAGAGTTTCACATATGATCGCCATGCCTAGTAGAGCAGCAGGCAGGTCCACGGTCAGTGCAGTGGGCTGTAGAGAAGGGGACCCAGACCCATATCCCATTGTAACTGGTACACATGTAGTAAAACGTGTCAGCCCTCCAAAATACAGTAAATGCTTATTTATTTATTTACAAGTAGAGGAGTGTGGTAGCCGTGTTAGTCCACTCTTAAGGTTATCAATAGAAATCAAACAAAATAAAACATGGAAAAGAAAATAAGATGATACCTTTTTTATTGGACATAACTTAATACATTTCTTGATTAGCTTTCGAAGGTTGCCCTTCTTCGTCAGATCGGAAATAAGCAAATGTGCTAGCTGACAGTGTATATAAGTGAAAACATTCAAGCATTACTATGACAGTAAAATAGATACCATTGGAGATTCTACATGGAATGTTGCTACTATTGGAGATTCTACATGGAATGTTGCTATTCCACTAGCAACATTCCATGTAGAAGGCTGTGCAGGCTTCTGTTTCTGTGAGTCTGACTTCTACATGGAATGTTGCTAGTGGAATAGCAACATTCCATGTACAACCTATAGAAATCAAACAAAATAAAACATGGAAAAGAAAATAAGATGACACCTTTTTTATTGGACATAACTTAATACATTTCTTGATTAGCTTTCGAAGGTTGCCCTTCTTCCTCAGATCGGAAATAAGCAAATGTGCTAGCTGACAGTGTATATAAGTGAAAACATTCAAGCATTACTATGACAGTAAAATAGATACCATTGGAGATTCTACATGGAATGTTGCTACTATTGGAGATTCTACATGGAATGTTGCTATTCCACTAGCAACATTCCATGTAGAAGGCTGCGCAGGCTTCTGTTTCTGTGAGTCTGACGTCCTGCACGTACGTGCAGGACGTCAGACTCACAGAAGCAGAAGCCTGCGCGGCCACATTGGTGATCCGCAAGGGCCGACTTCTACATGGAATGTTGCTAGTGGAATAGCAACATTCCATGTACAACCTATAGAAATCAAACAAAATAAAACATGGAAAAGAAAATAAGATGACACCTTTTTTATTGGACATAACTTAATACATTTCTTGATTAGCTTTCGAAGGTTGCCCTTCTTCCTCAGATCGGAAATAAGCAAATGTTGGTATATGACAGTGTATATAAGTGAAAACATTCAAGCATTACTATGACAGTAAAATAGATACCATTGGAGATTCTACATGGAATGTTGCTACTATTGGAGATTCTACATGGAATGTTGCTATTCCACTAGCAACATTCCATGTAGAAGGCTGCGCAGGCTTCTGTTTCTGTGAGTCTGACGTCCTGCACGTACGTGCAGGACGTCAGACTCACAGAAGCAGAAGCCTGCGCGGCCACATTGGTGATCCGCAAGGGCCGACTTCTACATGGAATGTTGCTAGTGGAATAGCAACATTCCATGTACAACCTATAGAAATCAAACAAAATAAAACATGGAAAAGAAAATAAGATGACACCTTTTTTATTGGACATAACTTAATACATTTCTTGATTAGCTTTCGAAGGTTGCCCTTCTTCGTCAGATCGGAAGTAAGCAAATGTGCTAGCTGACAGTGTATATAAGTGAAAACATTCAAGCATTACTATGACAGTAAAATAGATACCATTGGAGATTCTACATGGAATGTTGCTACTATTGGAGATTCTACATGGAATGTTGCTATTCCACTAGCAACATTCCATGTAGAAGGCTGTGCAGGCTTCTGTTTCTGTGAGTCTGACGTCCTGCACGTACGTGCAGGACGTCAGACTCACAGAAGCAGAAGCCTGCGCGGCCACATTGGTGATCCGCAAGGGCCGACTTCTACATGGAATGTTGCTAGTGGAATAGCAACATTCCATGTAAAACCTATAGAAATCAAACAAAATAAAACATGGAAAAGAAAATAAGATGACACCTTTTTTATTGGACATAACTTAATACATTTCTTGATTAGCTTTCGAAGGTTGCCCTTCTTCCTCAGATCGGAAATAAGCAAATGTTGGTATATGACAGTGTATATAAGTGAAAACATTCAAGCATTACTATGACAGTAAAATAGATACCATTGGAGATTCTACATGGAATGTTGCTACTATTGGAGATTCTACATGGAATGTTGCTATTCCACTAGCAACATTCCATGTAGAAGGCTGCACAGGCTTCTGTTTCTGTGAGTCTGACGTCCTGCACGTACGTGCAGGACGTCAGACTCACAGAAGCAGAAGCCTGCGCGGCCACATTGGTGATCTGCAAGGGCTGACTTCTACATGGAATGTTGCTAGTGGAATAGCAACATTCCATGTAGAATCTATAGAAATCAAACAAAATAAAACATGGAAAAGAAAATAAGATGATACCTTTTTTATTGGACATAACTTAATACATTTCTTGATTAGCTTTCGAAGGTTGCCCTTCTTCCTCAGATCGGAAATAAGCAAATGTGCTAGCTGACAGTGTATATAAGTGAAAACATTCAAGCATTACTATGACAGTAAAATAGATACCATTGGAGATTCTACATGGAATGTTGCTACTATTGGAGATTCTACATGGAATGTTGTTATTCCACTAGCAACATTCCATGTAGAAGGCTGCACAGGCTTCTGTTTCTGTGAGTCTGACGTCCTGCACGTACGTGCAGGACGTCAGACTCACAGAAGCAGAAGCCTGCGCGGCCACATTGGTGATCTGCAAGGGCTGACTTCTACATGGAATGTTGCTAGTGGAATAGCAACATTCCATGTAGAATCTATAGAAATCAAACAAAATAAAACATGGAAAAGAAAATAAGATGATACCTTTTTTATTGGACATAACTTAATACATTTCTTGGTTAGCTTTCGAAGGTTGCCCTTCTTCCTCAGATCGGAAATAAGCAAATGTGCTAGCTGACAGTGTATATAAGTGAAAACATTCAAGCATTACTATGACAGTAAAATAGATACCATTGGAGATTCTACATGGAATGTTGCTACTATTGGAGATTCTACATGGAATGTTGCTATTCCACTAGCAACATTCCATGTAGAAGGCTGCGCAGGCTTCTGTTTCTGTGAGTCTGACGTGCAGGATGTCAGACTCACAGAAGCAGAAGCCTGCGCGGCCACATTGGTGATCCGCAAGGGCCGACTTCTACATGGAATGTTGCTAGTGGAATAGCAACATTCCATGTAGAATCTATAGAAATCAAACAAAATAAAACATGGAAAAGAAAATAAGATGATACCTTTTTTATTGGACATAACTTAATACATTTCTTGATTAGCTTTCGAAGGTTGCCCTTCTTCCTCAGATCGGAAATAAGCAAATGTGCTAGCTGACAGTGTATATAAGTGAAAACATTCAAGTATTACTATGACAGTCTGACAGGGTGGGAGGATGGGGGTGGGTCGGAGGTATGCATGGGGACATCAAAGCATATCATTGATATTCTAACAGGATGGATGTGGATAGGTGAGGGGTGGGGTGATCAACAGAGAAATACAGCTTTATGGTTTATAATGGGCTAGGAACCCCAGATCCTTGTTAAGTCCTTTTTGTTGGGTGTTTACAAAAATGTAGAACGTGCCCATCAAAAAACCTGGGCAGTGTACAATAAAACAAACCTAATCAAATCACATAAAACATCATCAGTGCACTTCCATAAACATAAATACGTACTGTACCTACATTTAAGTGACACCTGCAAGCTTGAGAACTGTTGTAGAGGTGTACAGTGAGGTACAGTATGAGGGGCATAATCGAACAGAAACGCCTATCTCCATGGGCGTTTATCTCCGAGAACGGGTCCGTGAAGGGGCGGAGTGAACCGTATGTTCCAAAAAAAATAGACGCCCATGTTTTATTCGCCAAGGTGTGAGCTGGGCGTTTTTGCTTTTCACCGATAATGGAAAATGAAATCGCCCAGCTCAAAAACGAATAACTCCAAGGCATTTGTTCGTGGGAGGGGCCAGGATTCGTAGTGCACTGGTCCCCCTCACATGCCAGGACACCAACCGGGCACCCTAGGGGGCACTTTTACAAAAACAAAAAAAAAGGTCAAAGAGCTCCCAGGTGCATAGCACCCTTCCCTTGGGTGTTGAGCCCCCCAAATCCCCCTCAAAACCCACTGCCCACAAGTCTACACCATTACTATAGCCCTAAGAGGTGAAGGGGGGCACCTACATGTGGGTACAGTGGGTTTGGGGGGGTTGGACGACTAAGCATTAAGCAGCACAATTGTAACAGGTAGGGGGGGGATGGGCCTGGGTCCACCTGCCTGACGTCCACTGCACCCCCTAACAACTGCTCCAGGGACCTGCATACTGCTGCTTGGGAGGAGGGTATGACATTTGAGGGTGAAAGTAAAAAGTTGTGAAACATCATTTTTTTGTGGTGGGAGGGGGTTAGTGACCACTGGGGGAGTCAGGGGAGGTCATCCCCGACTCCCTCTGGGGGTCATCTGGTCATTTAGGGCACTTTTGGGGGCCTTATTCGTGAAAAAACAGGGTCCAGGAAAAGTGCCCTAAATTCTAGCTACAAACGCATCCATTATCGGCGAAAGGCGCCCATCTCTGTTCGGGTGATAACCACGCCCCAGTTCCGCCTTCACCACGCCTCCGACACGCCCCCGTCAACTTTGTCCGCATCCGCGACGGAGTGCAGTTGAAAGCGTCCAAAGTTCGGCTTTCGATTATACCGCTTTATTTGTTTTTGTGAGAAAAACGCCCATCTCCCGATTTAGGTCGGAACTTGGGCGTTTTTCTCGTTCGATTATAAGCAGGTATGTATTTTTCTGCCCCCAGAGGGCTCACCGTACAATATAAGAGGGTTATAGTGAGCTGTGTGCATGGAACCTTTAATGTGTAGTCCACTGCAGTGCCCCCTAGGCTTTCCCCACAACTCTGCTGGGGTGTCTGTGTGGCCAGTCTACTAAGAATGATGGTCCCCAGACTTCCTAATGGCTGGTTTTGGAGCGGGTTTTCTCTTGGACATTTTATTTGCAAAAGAAAAACGCACTGAGCACAAAACATCTAGGGAAAAGATGGTTTTCAAACCAAAAAGATAGATGTTTTTCCGATTCCAAAATGGCTATGTTCGCTACTCAATTTTTGGATGTTTCCAACAAAACATCCAAAAACGGACTTTTAAAACAAACAGGAGGAAATATTTTTTCACTCAATAGTTAAGCTCTGGAACTTGTTGCCAGAGGATATGGTAACAGCGGTTAGTGTATCTGGGTTTAAAAAAGGTTTGGACAAGTTCCTGGAGGAAAAGTCCATAGTCTTTTATTGAGACTAACATGGGGGGAAACCACTGCTTGGCCCTGGGATCGGCAGCATGACTATTGTTACTATTTGGGATACTGTCAGGTACCTGTGACCTGAATTGGCTACTGCTGGAAGCAGAATACTGGGTTAGACGGACCATTGGTCTGACCCAGTATGGCTAGTCTTATATTCAGGTCCCTCCACACACACGGACACACAGACAGTTCACTCTTTAAGCAACAGACCTGAAACACACAGTAGGACCCAATTTTCTGTGTAGTTTTGCCACTCTACGAGCTAAATAAATAAATTAGGAATTTTCCAGCTGATTAGGGCTTTGCAAGGCTTGGCTGTGCACAAGAAATGTCTCTTTAAAAAATGTTTCATAAAATGAATTCTTTGATAACAGAATCGAGCACTTGTCTTCTCTAGATTAAGGCTCGATTCTGGCACTGTGTGCAGGTAAACAACTTAATGTTACTTCTGATGTTAACTGTGGAACTTTTTCTGTGGGCTTTGTGCCAACTTTAAAAATATGCTCTCCTTGACTTCTTTCTCTTGGCAGCCTTAAGGAAGTGGTTTTGAAAAGGAGAAGGAGACCTTTCGTAGGACATTGTTCTTACTGTATTCTGTGTTGCCTTATCATTCATATTGGGTTGTTTATTTCTTTTTATTATTCTGTTTTATCAATGTTTCGGTATTTTAGCTTTACAATTTCCCCTGCAGTGTTTGTGTCTTGAAAAGGATTTGAAACAGACAAATCTTGCACTTAATGTATTCTAGTCAGTGAAGAATAACTTTGAGATCGCTCTCGGCGAAAGCAGGTGTTAACGCTGATGTGGTGTTTCAGAGTCTCTCAAATGTATTCTGTTTAGTACAGGGTAAGGCAGAAATTCAGTCTGCAAAGCAGTGGAGTTCCTAGGCTGCCTGACACCCGGGGCGGATCGCCGATGCGCCCCCCCCCCCCCCCGGCGAAATTACACCCTCCCCCCCCCGGGTGCATTTTTACCTGCTGGGGGGGGGGGGTGCTGCGAGCCTGTTGGCTGAGTCCGCTCATTCCCTCCCTGCTGCTCCCTCTGCCCCAGAACAGGAAGTAACCTGTTCCGCGCAGAGGGAGCAGCAGGGAGGGAATGAGTGGACTCGGCCAACAGGCGCACGGCACCCCCCCAGCAGTGTGCACCTGGGCTGGTCCGCCCCCCGCCCCCCTTGGTACACCACTGATGCAAAGCATCTGTAATAGGCTAATTTCTTAAGAAAACAATGTCATACACCCCCCTTCTAAGGGCCCTGTTTACCAAGTAGTGTTATAGGCGCATTAACATTTTTTGAAATTAAAGAAGTCTTTATTAAATAATGAGAGATAATACAAAGAGTCAATCACAACAGCATATACAGACAATAATAAACAGCAGACAAGTAGCATAAACCCCCATATAAAATGAAATAGAACATAATATAACAACTTCTATATTTTATAGTAATTTTTGAAATATAACCCCCAAACGCAATTACAGTTAGAAAGGAAGGTGTAAAAGAAGAAGAAGAGAGAAAAAAAATAAAAATAAAAAAACCCTGCCTCCATAAAATAGTTTGCTTAAAAGGAACAATGTGAAATAAAAGGCTCCCAAATCACCTCCCATTTAGATAAAGTTTTACAACGAATAGGCCTCAATCTTTCCATTTCACAAATATACCACAACTTATTCAACCACTTAATCAAAGAAGGGACTTGTTGGGTCTTCCAATAGGTAGCTAGTGTTACTCTAGCTGCTGACATAGCATGGCAAACAAGCAGTGACTGAGATGTGGTTAGACCTGGAGGCTTACCCGGAAATAGAAAATATTCAGGTGACCACCTAACAGGTCTAGAAAGCCAACACTGGAGTCTAGACTGAATCGCTTTCCAGAAAGCTCCCACCTTTACACAAGACCACCAGATATGCCCCATAGTACCCCTCTGACCACACCCCCTCCAACATAAAGGTGAGATCACAGGAAAGATATGATGCAAACGAGCAGGGGATCAACATTTTTTACACACTTGCTCACAATATTCCTATAGGCGCCTACATCGTTAGTGTGTGCGCTTGAGTGTAGGCGCGCTAAAAACACTAACGCACCTTAGCAAACAGGGCCTTAAATTTGTTCATTAAATGTACTGCAATACTTTAAACCTTGGATCTGGGACCCGTTCTACCAGGCATGTCCCCACATCCCCCCCCCCCCCCCCCCCCGTACGCTTTCACTCAATAACTCTCTGCACACAATTGTGGAATAACCATAGGCCGCAGCTTGATTTATTAACATTTAAACTTCCAATTAACATCCGTATAGGATAACCCCCATCCCCGAGCTACAGTTGTCATAACAAAAGCACCCACAGTTGCCCCCTCCGCCGCTTGCCATGATAGCAAAGCAGCAACTTCCACTTCCGGCTGTCACCGCAACTCTTCACCCTTTCGACTCCGCCTTCACAGCAAGAGGCCTGGCCCGTGTGGACCTCCACACATTATTCCGGGTCACCTGACCCATCTTAATGACCTGGCTCAGCCCCCCCATGAGCCATTGCTTCTGTAGCTCGGGTTTTTTGCTGCTGCTACAAACTCCGATGCCATTCCTGAAAAACATCTACAACACCACACAGATAAGCCTCCTCACATCCAGTACATGAGAGGGTGGGAGGGAGGGAAAACTGCCTCCGAGGATCAGACAACGCCTTGAGCCTCGGAGGAAGCAGAGCCCCTCTTCACTTCCCACAGCCCCGCCCCCCAGCAACCTATCCTCCAATCAGCTGCCTGTGTTGCTTCTGTGCTGTCAGCTTCTGTTGATCTGACCAATCCCAGCTGCCCACATGCTCATCAGCCGAACACAACCCCCCACTCCCCCCCATAACCACATGCTCTTCACCCCACTGCCCTCAGAGCCTTCTCGAACGGGCCCAGCCCTCGTTTAACTGGGCCCGTCGAGACAAGCTCTCGGGCCTTTCATTCTGGGACTTCCAGAACTTTATATGGAACTATTTTTTTTAAGTCATAAGCTACATCTGTCTTTAATCCAGCCTGGAGTTCAGTTCTAAAAGTGTTTGTAGTATAAAGTAGCATGCTCGTGTTTCACAAAATTGTGAAGATTGCATTTTAAGCTAATTTATCCAAAGAAGACACAAATATCAGTAGAGCCAATTAAAAAAAAAAACTGCTTACACGTACTTCATTACTGGTATTTATTTATAAATGTGGTGCTTGCTAAATTGTGAAAAACACACTGTACAAGAGACAACATGGTTTTAGTCCTGATGAAGATAGGTTTTGAAACGTGGCCATGTCGGGTGTCTAATATCAATAAACCTGTTGCATTGTTTTTGGATTTGCTTTCTGTTTTGCGTGTAGAACCTGCTTGTTGTGGATCTCTGACACTTCTTCTTCTTCTTTTGATTGCGTTCACTTACATGATCCTGAAAACCTGTCTGGCAAGGTGTTTCTTCATGAGAGAGCTGAACAACACTGCTTTATGCAATCACTTATTCACATCTCTAACTTCCTTACAAAGGACCCTCTCTGCCTGTCCCATGCATTCTAAAATTCAGCTTCTGGGTTTTTTTTTTTTACCGTAGCACCTCCCCTGAGAATGCATCCTTTCATGTTTGGCCAAAAGTTTTGTTAAGGTTCCACCGAGATTTGAACTCGGATCGCTGGATTCAAAGTCCAGAGTGCTAACCATTACACCATGGAACCATCTATTGAATTGCTGTACTGAAATATTTACAAGCCAGGCAAGGAACTTGCTCAGGGTTTCACCATGAAAGGGCCACCAAATTAGTATTTAAAGATCATCCCTTCTGAAGTCCTCCTTGCTGAAACTTCTTGCCCTGGGATGCTTTGCAGACTCCAGCAAGAGATAAAAGACCAACTAACGGACCCATTTACTAAGCATTCCCCTATAGGTACAAAATTAGAGAGAATGTTTAGTTTGTTTGTTTGTTTTTTATGGTATATAATTTTTATTAGTTTTTTTATAAACTTAACACAGTCACAAACTGATTAAGTAAAATACAGCCTAAGTATATCTTTAACATTATTACAAGAAAAAGGAAAGACATTCTTTTCAAGACATATCTTAAAACAATGGCTTCATTACACCCCAATCTCAGATGGGGGGGGGGGAGGTAGGAAATACTGAAGTTTACTTCAAAGTCCAACAATAATTAAAGCAACTATGGCGTTGTTTTTTCTCATTCTATTTTGTCTCTAATGTTGTTTAGCTTCTAGGAAGGATTTAAGCTGATCAGGCATATAATAAACATATTTTATCTGATTTCACCTCATGACACATTTGCACGGGTATGCAAGAAGGAAGGAACCTCCCAGTTCAAGTATTTTGGACCTCATAGAGAGAAACTTTTTTTCTTTTCTCTTGTGTGATCTTAGTTGTATCTGGGTATAACCATACTTTTTTGCCCCCGAATATGCGGTTAACTGATTTAAAGTAAAGTCGCATTATTGAATTTAAATCTTGCTGGAAGACAAAAGAAACAATCAGTGTCCCCCTTTCACACACATCTTCGAGAGATTGTTCCAATATGGCTGTAACATTTTGCAAGTCAATAGATGTTTGTTTGTTTTAATTTCTTGACTTGCTTTCGATTGTATATTTAGCCAATGACTGTGGTCCTCCAAGACATAAGTACATAAGTAATGCCATACTGGGAAAAGACCAAGGGTCCATCGAGCCCAGCATCCTGTCCACGACAGCAGCCAATCCAGGCCAAGGGCACCTGGCAAGCTTCCCAAACGTACAAACATTCTATACATGTTATTCCTGGAATTTTGGATTTTTCCAAGTCTGTTTAGTAGCGGTTTATGGACTTGTCCTTTAGGAAACCGTCCAACCCCTTTTTAAACTCTGCTAAGCTAACCACCTTCACCACTTTCTCTGGCAACGAATTCCAGAGTTTAATTACACGTTGGGTGAAGAAAACTTTTCTCCGATTTGTTTTAAATTTACTACACTGTAGTTTCATCGCATGCCCCCTAGTCCTAGTATTTTTGGAAAGCGTGAACAGACGCTTCACATCCACCTGTTCCACTCCACTCATTATTTTATATACCTCTATCATGTCTCCCCTCAGCCGTCTCTTCTCCAAGCTGTATAGCCCTAGCCTCCTTAGTCTTTCTTCATAGGGAAGTCGTCCCATCCCCGCTATCATTTTAGTCGCCCTTCGCTGCACCTTTTCCAATTCTACTATATCTTTCTTGAGATGCGGCGACCAGAATTGAACACAATACTCAAGGTGCGGTCGCACCATGGAGCGATACAACGGCATTATAACATCCTCACACCTGTTTTCCATACCTTTCCTGATAATACCCAACATTCTATTCGCTTTCTTAGCCGCAGCAGCACACTGAGCAGAAGGTTTCAGTGTGTTATCGACGACGACACCCAGATCCCTTTCTTGGTCCGTAACTCCTAACGTGGAACCTTGCATGACGTAGCTATAATTCGGGTTCTTTTTTCCCACATGCATCACCTTGCACTTGCTCACATTAAACGTCATCTGCCATTTAGCCGCCCAGTCTCGTAAGGTCCTCTTGTAATTTTTCACAATCCTGTCGCGAGTTAACGACTTTGAATAACTTTGTGTCATCAGCAAATGTAATTACCTCGCTAGTTACTCCCATCTCTAAATCATTTATAAATATATTAAAAAGCAGCAGTCCTAGCACAGACCCCTGAGGAACCCCACTAACTACCCTTCTCCATTGTGAATACTGCCCATTTAACCCCACTCTCTGTTTCCTATCCTTCAACCAGTTTTTAATCCACAATAGGACATTTCCTCCTATCCCATGACCCTCCAATTTCCTCTGTAGCCTTTCATGAGGTACCTTGTCAAACGCCTTTTGAAAATCCAGATACACAATATCAACCGACTCCCCTTTGTCCATGTGTTTGTTCACTCCTTCCCAAAGCGCTGCACCATAGAGTACTGGAAGTAGAAAGAGCCGCGAAGCACTGACTGCACATACTGTAGCAGGACTTGCTTACCCGAGCTGAGACGATATTCATGCACCCTTCTGAATTCATGTGCAACTGTCTTTATGTTTCAACAATTTTTTATTTTAGATATAACTACATATTAACAAACATTTACTTTCACAGGATACATACAATTGAGTTCCACATCATTTGCTCTTATTCCAAAATGTACTGCTAAGATCCCCTAAAGTGATGTGGTTTCCCCCTTCTACTTAATCTACATATTTCCATTCCTTAACCCTTATCCTCCCCTCCCTTAATCCCCTCCTTCTCATCTCCCTCCCCCCTCCCGTCAGCCCCCCCAGTAACCCCTATATGCCAAAACCCACTTCTGTCAGCGTATAGTATATGATTATAAAGTATTAACAATAAGACTACGTCCTTTCTGTGTCATCTTATCTAAGTAGCATCCCCGTATTTTAAAGAATCGAGTTTTCCTTTTACAATGTCCTTTAGCCTCCTTTGCCTCCCAAACCAGCAATTGATGCACCTTATTGCGCCAGTGCCAGAAGGTCGGTGGATTGGCTACAGTCCAGTGTTGCAGGATACATTTTCTTGCTACCAGATATTCACGTGCAACTGTCTTTAAATTACTCCACCTATTTTACTCTGTCTTATCTCTGTGTTCCGCATTTGCTTGCACTCAATGCCGACTATTAAGGTGTTGTATTGCGTATTGTGTTGAAAATTAATGTAGCATGATGATGCTGTACTGTGTACTGTTGTTTGACATTTTTGCTGCAGGAATTGTCTGTTGCCTATGTTCAACTTATTCTTGCTGTATACTGCTTTGGGAAAATGTTTTCAAAAATACAGCAAATAAATCCTAATTAATTAATTAAAATAAGGCACACAAAAACAACATAACACACAGAAATAAATGAATGCAACACATAATATAAAGCAAATATCACCATCATAAGTACATAAGTATTGCCACATTGGGACAGACCAAAGGTCCATCAAGCCCAGCATTCTGTTTCCAACAGTGGCCAATCCAGGTCACAAATACCTGGCAGAAACCTAAACAATAGCAACATTCCATGTAGAACCCCAAAGAGTAGCAACATTCCATTCAGATTCTCAAATAGTAGCAACATTCCATGTAGAACCCCAAAGAGTAGCAAGATTCCATTCAGAATCTCAAATAGTAGCATAAGTACATAAGTATTGCCATATTGGGAAAGACCAAAGGTCCATCAAGCCCAGCATCCTGTATCCAACAGTGGCCAATCCAGTTCACAGATACCTGGCAAGATCCCAAAAAAGTTCAATACATTTTATGCTGCTTATCCCAGAAATAAGCAGTGGATTTTCCCCAAGTCCATTTTAATAATGGTCTATGGAATTTTTGTTTAGGAAGCTGACCAGATCTTTTTTTTAAACCCCGCAAAGCTAACCGCCTTTACCACGTTCTCTGGCAACGAATTCCAGAGTTTAATTACACGTTGAGTGAAGAAAAAGTTTCTCCGATTCGTATTAAATTTACTACTTTGTAGCTTCATCGCATGATCGCATGCCCCCTAGTCCTAGTATTTTTTGAAAGAGTAAACAAACGATTCACATCCACCCATTCAACTCCACTCATTATTTTATAGACCTCAATCATATCTCCCCTCAGCCGTCTTTTCTCCAAGCTGAAGAGCCCTAGCCGCTTCAGCCTTTCCTCTTACGGAAGTCGCCCCATTCCCTTTATCATTTTTGTCGCCCTTCTCTGTACCTTTTCTAATTCCACTATATCTTTTTTGAGATGCGGTGACCAGAATTGAGCACAATATTCGAGATGGCGGTCACACCATGGATCGATACAAAGGCATTATAACGTTTGTTTTCCATTCCTTTCCTAATAATACCTAACATTCTATTTGCTTTCTTAGCTGCCGCCGCTCACTGAACAGAGGGTTTCAACATATCATCAACAACGAAGCCGAGATCCCTTTCTTGGTCAGTGACTCCTAACGTGGAACCTTGCATTACATAGTTATAGTTTGGCTTCCTCTTTCCCACATGCATCACTTTGCACTTGCTCACATTAAACGTCATCTGCCATTTAGACGCCCGGAGGGGCATAATCGAAAGGGATGCCCAAGTTTTCCTGGGGATGTCCTCGCAGGACGGCCCCGTGAAGCGGCGGGGAAACCCGTATTATCGAAACAAGATGGGCGTCCATCTTTTGTTTCGTTAATACGGTCGGGGACGCCCAAATCCTGAAATTTAGGTCGACTTAGAGATGGTAGTCCTTAGACTTGGTCATTTCTGATTTTCGGCGATAATGGAAACCGAAGACGCCCATCTCAGAAATGACCAAATCCAAGCCATTTGGTCATGGGAGGAGCCAGCATTCGTAGTGCATTTGGTCCCCCCGACATGCCAGGACATCAGCCGGGCACCTTAGAGGGCACTGCAGTGGACTTCACAAATTGCTCCCAAGTGCATAGCTCCCTTACCTTGTGTGCTGAGCCCCCAAAACCCACTACCCACAACTGTACACCAGTATCATAGCCCTTAGGGGTGAAGGGGGGCACCTACATGTGGGTACAGTAGGTTTCTGGTGTGTTTTGAAGGGCTCACATTTACCACCACAAGTGTAACAGGTGTGGGGGGGGATGGGCCTGGGTCCACCTGCCTGAAGTACACTGCACCCACTAAAAGTGTTCCAGGGACCTGCATACTGCTGCAATGGACCTGAGGCTGGCACAAAATATTTTTAAAGTTGTTTTTTGAGGGTGGGAGGGGGTTAGTGACCATTGGGGGAGTAAGGGGAGGTCATCCCCGATTCCCTCCGGTGGTCATCTGGTCAGTTCGGGCACCTTTTTGAGGCTTGGTCGTAAAGAAAAAGGGACCAAGTAAAGTCGGCCAAGTGCTCGTCAGGGACACCCTTCTTTTTTCCATTATGGGTCGAGGATGCCCATGTGTTAGGCACGCCCACGTCCCGCCTTTGTCCCGCCTCCGACACGCCCCTGTGAACTTTGGTCGTCCCCGTGATGGAACGCAGTTGAGGATGCCCAAAATCGGCTTTCGATTATGCCGATTTGGGTGACCCTGAAGGAAGCCCATCTCCCGATTTGTGTCGAAAGATGGGCGCCCGTCTCTTTCAAGAATAAGCCTGCCAGTCTCCCATTCTCGTGAGGTCCTCTTGTAATTTTCCACAATCCTCTAGTGATTTAACAACTTTGAATAACTTTATGTCGTCAGCAGTTCTCTCTCTCTGTTTTTTTTTTTTTGTTACATTTGTACCCCGCGCTTTTCCCACTCATGGCAGGCTCAATGCGGCTTACATATTATATACAGGTACTTATTTGTTCCTGGGGCAATGGAGGGTTAAGTGACTTGCCCAGAGTGACAAGGAGCTGCCTGTGCCTGAAGTGGGAATCAAACTCAGTTCCTCAGTTCCCCAGGACCAAAGTCCACCACCCTAACCACTAGGCCACTCCTCCTCTGTTCCCTCCCCTTTCCTACTTTAGTGGCATCCCTTCCTCCCTCCCAGTGCTGGAAAACCAACAAGTTGCAGCAACAGAAAAGATGTGCTGCTTCCGGCTGCCCCAGTGCTTCTCTCTGCTTGGTCCGTCTTTAATGCAGCTTCCTGTGCATGGGACTAAGCAGAGAGAAGCACTGGGGTAGCCAGAAATAGTGGCTCATGACTCATTGATTTTCAGGACTGGGAGGGAGGAAGAGGGGCAGTTGCCAGGCATAGGGAGAGGGAGAGCTGCCAGACCCATGGTATGGGGTGAGAGAGAGTTAGAGATGATATTCCTGTTGGTGGGTGGGGAAGGGAGGCCAAATGTCAAGTAGTAGTAGTAGTAGCAAACCCATGGGATGGGGGGACAGGGAGAGATGCCCAACAATTCGGGGAGGGGAGATGCTAGAACCGTGAGATGGATGTAGAGAGATGCCAGGCATTTGGGGGAAGAGAGCTGCCAGACCCACAGGATGGGGAGAGGAAGCGATATTATTCCCATTGGTGGGTGGCAGGGGCGTAGCCAGACTTCAGCAGGAGGGGGGTCCAGAGCCCGAGGTGAGGGGGCACATTTTAGCCCCCCCCCCCCCGCCGCCGCCACCAACTTTGACCCCACCCCCTGCCGATGACCCTTTCGACCCTCCCTCCCGCCGCCTACCTTTGCTGGCGGGGGACCCCAACCCCCGCCAGCCGAGGTCCTCTTTGTCCTTCGTTCTGTTTCTGAGTTTGACGTCCTGCACGTGTACGTGCAGGACGTCAGACTCAGAAACAGAACGAAGGACAGGGGTTAGGGTCCCCTGCCAGCAAACGTAGGTGACGGTGGGTTGGCAGCGGGAGGGGGGGGGTCGAGAGGGTCATCGGCAGAGGGGTCCAGGGCCAAATCTACGGGGGCCCAGGCCCCCATGGCCCCACATAGCTACGCCCCGGGTGGGGAGGGGAGGGGAGTCTAGACCCATGGGATGGGGGAAACGAAGAGAGGCCAGACCCTCCCCCCCCCCCCTTGAAGGATGGAGATATCAGACCAGGAGGTGAGAGAGAAAAAGAAAGGGAGAGAGATGCTGGACATTGGGGGGGGGGGGGGGGGGGAGTGGAGGAAAGAGAGTGAGAGACCAGATTTTTAAAAAATGCGTATTTCTTTATGATTCCCTGAGCACAGTGTTTCTGCTACATACTTCAGTATTGAGACTGTATAGAAATGGACCTAGAATCATGGAAAACAGTGTGAACACAAGCAAGAGAATAAATAAAGGGATCCTTGTGGCCTGCGGAAGTGTGGGTGCGTGTTTTTGGTGCGCGCTGGGCCACTTTTTACCTCATCCGGGGAAAAGGGCTTTTTTTTCAATGGGCTAGGAAAGGAGCCTGCGGTAAAAATGAAACCAGCACGCACCTATTTACAGCCTGAGCCCTTAACGCCACCCATTGATCTAGCAGTAAGGGCTCATGCGCTGCGCACGTGGTGACCGGTCGGCATGCGCCAACTGCCGATTAATGCCAGAAACGCCTCGCGTGGTAGGAAATAAAAAAAATAATTTGTCCCGGCGGTATGGGCACATGCCAAATCTGAAATTACCACCAGGGGCTGCCCTAACCTGTCGGTAGTCTCATTTTGGCACGCACTGTAAACGTGTAGAGCCTTCTGCGTCTTTGTAAAAGGGCCTCAAAGTTAGGAAACAAGAAACAGAATAAAGGGTCCTTTTACTAAGGTGCGCTGAATAATGGACTGCAGTAGTGTAGACGTGTGTTTTGGGCGCGTGCAGAATTATTTTTCAGCGCACCTAGAAAAAAAATGCCTTTTTAAAAAAGTTTTGACGAAAATGAACGTGCAGCAAAATGAAAATTGCTGCGCGTCCATTTTGTGTCTCGGACCTTACCGCCAGCCATTGACCTAGTGGTAAAGTCTCCCGCAGTAACTGGGCGGTAATGACCTACGCACGCCAAACTCCACTTGGCGCACGTCTGATACATGCAGCCGGAAAATAAAAATTATTTTCGTCTGCTACACATGTCGGACACGCGCCAAAAACGAGATTACTGCAAGAGCCACGCGGTAACTCCATTTTGGTGCGCGTTGGGCATGCGTAGACGCTTACGCGGCTTAGTTTAAGGGCCCCAACGTTTGCTTCTCTTTCCAAGGAAAATACTAGTAGAAAGGGAGAACTGGAGAGCATAAGGTTGTAACTTTTACTTGAGAAATGTCGATTGCAAAAGTACCATATTTTTAAACAAATATTCTGCATTAAGTAGTAGGCTGATGTTCTCTAGAGGAACGCTTCTATTTTAGGGAAGGATAGTGCCTAGCAACCGGTGAAGCAGCATTAATAAATAGAGATCTTGTGCACCTCGAACATGAAGTGCAGTGCTCTGGTAGCTATATTGGTCCTGGAGTCTTTAATACCTTTTTATTACACCAATATGTAAACTGTGCAGTGTCGAGAGCTTTTTGAGACGCTCTAGGTTCATTTTTCATCTGCAGAATGGACCTAGGGGAGTCTCAAAAGCTCTTGTATTGTTTGTGCATAGAATATATTACTTATGCTTTCCATAGTTCTACTAGACAGATGTCTTAGTGAACTAATTAGGCAGAGTACAAAGCTGATACTATACAGAACAATAAAATAAGTAGTCAAAATGTAAACAGTGCCAAATAACGTTCCAGTTTCACATTTTACACATTCATTAAAATAGATACAGAGGATGCCGTATCAATACAATTGCAGTTACACTTTTTAGTTGTTGATGTAAGCTTAACAGACTATGAAGGTGTGTTAACTGACAGAGGTTATCTAGGTTATTAAATCATAAAGGGGTCCTTTTACTAAGGTGCGCCGAAAAATGGCCTGTGCTGGTGTAGACACATAAGTACCTAAGTATTGCCATACTGGGAAAGACCAAAGGTCCATCAAACCCAGCATCCTGTTTCCAACAGTGGCCAATCCAGGTCACAAATACCTGGCAAGATCCCAAAAAAGTACTGAACATTTTATACTGCTTATCCCAGAAATAGTGGATTTTCCCCAAGCCCATTTAATAACGGTCTATGAACTTTTCCTTTTAGGAAGCCGTCCAAACCTTTTTAAAACTCCACTAAGCTAACCGCCTTTACCACATTCTCTGGCAACAAATTCCAGAGTTTGATTACACGTTGAGTGAAGAAAAACTTTCTCCAATTCGTTTTAAATTTACTACATTGTAGCTTCATCGCATGCCCCCTAGTCCTAGTATTTTTGGAAAGCGTAAACAGATGCTTCACATCTACCCGTTTAACTCTACTCATTATTTTATAGACCTCTATCATATCTCCCCTCAGCCGCCTTTTCTCCAAGCTGAAAAGCCCTACGTGTGTGTATTGGACGCGTGCAGGCCCATTTTTCAGCGCACCTGCAAAAAAGGCCTTTTTTGGGGGCCGAAAATGGACATGCAAAATGAAAATTGGCACACGTCCATTTTGGGCCTGAGACCTTACCGCCACCCATTGACCTAGCAGTAAGGTCTCACGCGTTAACACCAGGCGGTAATGGTCTACGGACGTACAATGCCGATTATCACCTGGTTAGCACCGCACACCGGAAAATAAAAAATATTTTCTGGCGCACATAGCAGATGCGCGTCAGAAATGAAATTACCGCCCGGGCCACGCGGTAGCCGGGTGGTAGTTCAAAATTGACGCGCGTACGAGCCTACGTGACTTAGTGAAAGGGCTCCAAAAGGAGCAACATATTTTGAATATTTCAATTGTTTTGTAAGCTGTAGTTTACATTCTGGAAATGTTAGTTCATTCTCAAGCATCATCCAGTTCTTATTCCAGTGATAATAGTAAAACTCAACAGGGTTTTTTTTTTAAACCTTATTTTTTAAAATAATTTTACAGTCACAATGATACATGGCTTCATGTTTTCAGTGGTTGAGATGTATGTTGAAATTCTTTTATGTAAAAGAGGCCAACGTATCAGCCAACTAAACAAGTATAAATATTACTTCTTAATTTGTAATTTATAAAAAAAAAATGAAGGGATCCCTCAGATCAGCCTTTCACCCATTGTCTACCCAACTGGGTGACTTGCTTTAGGGCAGGGGTACTCATATCTTTCCTAGGGATCCCCAGGCCAGTTGGGTTTTCAAAATATCCCTAATGCATGAGAGAGATATGCAAATCTCTGTCATTCATATTCATTAGGGGTATTCTGAAAACACGACTGGCCTGAGTATCCCTGCTGTATGGTGTCTCTTAGCGTTCTTTCATTTCGGGTTCCTTACAGACACTGCACCATTTAAAGCCCTCACTAGTTCGCCTGTGCTACTCCACTATACCATTAAATATAAATGTCCATGTCACAAAAAAAAAATATATAAAAAAAAAAACAAGAGCAAAAAACTGTGTCGTACATCATAAGAACATATAAATAAAAAGAAGTCACATACTACTACTACTACTACTACTTAACATTTCTAAAGCGCTACTAGGGTTACGCAGCGCTGTACAATTTAACATGGAAGGACAGTCCCTGCTCAAGGAGCTTACAATCTAAAAGACACCTCCATCTTTAGCCACCAGAGCACCTGGCTCTGCTCCCCCCCTTCTCAGACAGCCCTAGTCCAAGGTTTCCTTTTTCCTCTGAACAAACACCCTATCCTTTCTTTCTCCCTCCCTCTAAACACGCACCCCGAGACAGCTTGTACCCTTTTTCCTGTACTAAGTGCTGTGAGCCAGTTACATATATGCAAATATAATATACTTTATATATCCAAATCCGTGTGGATTGCGTATTCTTTGGGAACCCACTGCCTCTGTGAAGTGGACCCCGGGACCAACCCTAGACGATAGCTGACATCTTGCACTTAAGGAACTCAGCGCAATCAGAAATATTAGAGCTGTCCTTCATGGCAGCCAATACTTTCTCATACCAAGTGTCCCCTCCCCTTTGTTATTAATGTCGCCCGACTCTGCTGGTTTCATTGTACAAAGCGCGTCAAGGACTTGGGTGATGATAACTCTGTCCAAGCTGCTTCACTTTCCACAGTTCCCGCTGAACATTAATCAAGTGTATTCACATTGTGTTTATTTTATTTATTTATGTATTTGTTACATTTATATCCCACATTTTCCCACCTATTTGTAGGCTCAATGTGGCTTACATAGTACCGGAGAGGCGTTACAGACTCCGGTGTAAACAAATACAAAGTGATGTTGTGGTAAGATAAAGTCCATGTGGCACAGCCACACTAGGGAATCGTACAACGGAAGAGTTGTGTTATGTCCATTACGTTCTTTAGTTTTGTTGTGTTGCAGAGATCAGGCATTTAGGTAAATGCCATCCTTCACGAGTGAGTGCGCACGCTAAAGCACTGTGCTGTAACTGCAGTGTGCAGTCCAGGCCCATTCCCCACTCCAGCCTCCTCCCCCCTCCCCATAGCAAGCTTATAGTGCATGATTTAGGGGTCCTTTTACAAAGCTGCGGGAAAAAAAGCCCTGCAGTAGCGACAGGAGCCATTTTTACTTCAGCGGGTTAAAAACCCCTTCAAAAGACCTGGCCATGTGGTAAGATCATTCATACTGCATGGCCATGCGGGGAGGGAATACTTACTACCCCCCCATTGAGGTGGCAGTATGAGCTCCCGCTGTAACCTGGCAGTAACGTTTACCGGCAGGTTAGCGCCTCGCTATAAATTGCAAAATTATTTAACCGTCATGCTGGAAATGGCATGTGCTCAAAGTGGAACTATCACCAGCAGCCATATTGAATGGCCTCCCCAGGAACTGCTAGGAATGTACATGATCACACCACAATTAAATTCTAATGAAATAGTCAATTGATGGCTGTATTAGGTAGGGTCAGTGACATTAGTCTCTGTCCCCCAAATTCTGTTTATGGCGCCTTAATTTCTGCGTGCTAATTTGGCCACATGGCCAAATTGCACTCACAGGTTAATTGATTAATTAGCCAATTGGCACCGATAATTGGTACTTAACCAGTTAGCGGCACTGATTGGCTTTAATTAGAATATACATGCACAACTTTCTAGGCATGTTCTATAACGCACATAAGTTCTAATACAGGCAAAAAGGGCGTGGACTTGGTGGGTTGTGGGTGTTTCAGAAAACTATGCGCACTATTACAGACTACACTTGATCTGCGCCTAACTTAGGCGCGGGTATTTAGGCTCCATTCCCATCATGTTTGGTTATCTGGTGTGCCTGGTCGCTTTACATCTCTTCTAGCCACTCGAGGTTCGGCCATCTCCGTGGATTCAACATGAGGCCTGAAGTCCTACCTAACAACATATCTACGGACCATTTTGAACTCGCTTATCCTTTTCCCTATTTTCTTCTTCCCCTGTTTCTTCTATTTTATCTAATTAATTGTATCTGTACCACCTCTGATCTGGCGTTAGCCCATCAGTGCGTTGTAAGCCACTTTGAGCCTGCAAAACTGTGGGAAAAACGTGGGGTATAAATGTACAATAAATAAATAAAATAAATACATTTTAGTCACAAGAATGGCACATGCCTAACTTTAGGCGTAGTTTATAGAATTACACTAACCAAGTGGGTTTTTGGCACCAATTTTTAGAAATTTGACCCTGTACGTATGAAATGTTTTCTTCTGTTTTACCACTTTGAAAAGTACTTATTCAATTCATTTTAGTTTTAGTTTTCTCTCCTTCATCTTCCAAAATGTAAGCCATTATTGCTTATAAGGTTTATTAAACACCATTAGCTCTGTGCCATAGAAAGATGTCTGCAGCTATCAAGTGAACTACACTGCATAGACTTCTCAGCTAGACTCTTTCAGGAGCACATCCTCTCCTCTTAACACTTTCACAGCTGCGTAGGTATTATAGTTCATTCTAAAGGCAATGAGAATTTTAAGCATTTTAAGGGCTGTTCTATAAACTAGGCACGTGTATTTACATGCCTCTTGCACATATAAATATACAGAGAGGTATAATTTCAAAGCACTTAGACTTATATAGAGTGGCATTTTCGATGACTTCTAACTCAGACTTTGGACGTTTTGCGCTAAACGTCCCAAATCCGAATAGCAAATGTAACCATTTTCGAAAAAAAAAAGTCTCTCTTTTTTTTTTTTTAAATACTATTTTGAACAAGGTTTTGTGCTTTGTGCGCTTATATTTTTAGGCCATTTTTGAAAAAAAAAAAAGCAGAAGTTAAAAATGTACAAAATCAAGCCCTTGGGATGTAGGCGGGGCCAGCATTTTTAGCACACTGGTCCCCCAGACATCCCAGGAAAGCAGTGGGGCACCCTAGGGGGCACTGCTGTGAACTTTATATAAATGCTCCAAGGTACACATCTCACCATTGCTTCCTTATCTTGTCTGCTGAACCAGGGGCGTAGCTGCTATGGGGCCACAGGTGCCTGGGCCCCCGTAGATTTGGGCCTGGACCCCCCTGCCGGCGACCCTCTCAACCCCCCCTCCCGCCGCCAACCCGCCGCCTGCTACCTTTGCTGGCGGGGAACCCCAACCCCCGCTAGCCAAAGTCTTCTTCCTTCATTTGGTTTCTTTTGAGTCTGACGTCCTGCACCCGTGGCCCCATAGCAGCTACGCCCCTGGTAGGCGGGCGGGGGGTCGAGAGGGTCATCGGCAGGTGGGGGGGGGTCAAAGTTGTTGGAGGTGTCGGCAATGGCGGGCAGGCGGGGGTCGGTGTCGGCAATGGGGGGGGGGGGTCGGCGGTGCCGTGGGGGCTAAAATGTGCCCCCTCACCTCGGCTCTGGACCCCCCTACCGTTGAAGTCTGACTACGCCCCAGCTGAACCATCCAAATGCTTCTGGGTACACATCTCACCATTGCTTCCTCATCTTGTCTGCTGAACCATCCAAAACCCACTGCCCCTAACTGTACACCACTAGAATAGCCCTTATGGGTGAAGGTGGCATCTATATGTGGATACAGTGGGTTTTTAGTGAGTTTTGGAGGGCTCACAGTTTCTACCACAAATGTAACAGGTAGGGGGAGGCATGGGCCTGGGTCCACCGGTCTACAGTGCACTGCACCTACCACTACACTACTCCAGAGACCTGTATGCTGCTGTAATGGAACTTGCTTATAACGTCTGAGGCTGTCAAAAAGGCTGGTGAGTACTATTTTTATTCATATTTTTGGGGAGTAGGAGGGGGTCAGTGACCACTGGGGGAATAAGGGGGGTCATCCCTGAATCCCTCCAGTGGTCACCTGATCATTTAGGGCACCTTTTTGTGTCTTATTCGTTAGTAAAACAGGTCTAGGTCAAACGTTGAAGTTTTCACCCTAGACATTTTGGGTTTCTTCCATTATGTCTGTAAAACATTCAAGTGTTAGGCATGCCTTAATCCTGTCTTTGAAACACGCCCCCTTCTGATATGGATACACTGCAGAAGAATTGCATAGATAAAAGTCTGCAAAATAGGTTTTGAAAATACCAATTTGGATGTTTTGAGAAGAAATTTGTTGAAATGCTGCTTTATGACATTTAGATAGATAGATAGATAGATAGATAGATAGATAGATAGATAGATAGATAAAGATGAATTTACCACATATTATAATATTTTTTTATTTTGAAGCTGAGTCGGAGTTGGTCGGAGTTGGTTGGTACATTTTTACCGACTCCGACTCTACTCAAAATTGCTTCCGACTCTGACATATATTTGTCCTGGATTTAGAGTTACATTTACCAGTACTTTAGATCCAGAACAAAAAATTTAAAGCCTATTATCAGTTGGCGTCAGAGTCGAAGCTGGAGTCAGACAGCAGAAAATTGGGAGTCAGAATTAGAGTTGAAGGTTTGGTGTACCGATTCCACAGCCCTGAATACTAGCACGTATGTCTTGTAAGTGTGCACTTTTTACATTTATTTTTATGCAATTTAAACAAAGTGAAACCACTTGAAAAGAAACAGTAGGTTCTTCTACACGCAGTAATATACAAGTAACATTTTAGATCAAGAAACAAAAATACATAGTAACCTTCTGAAAAACTCACAATAAGGGGAATGGAGGAAAGAAAATTAGGAAAAAGGGGAAAGTCCCTACTTTTCAAAGTTAACAAACGTACAGCAATTTGGTTACGTGCCTTCTATCTTATAAAAGCAAGGTGGAAGAATAGCCTAAACAGTAGGGCTCACAGATAGGTTACTCTGAGTTACTGGAGCTACCTTCTTGTTGCTTAGAAAACACGTCAATTGAGAAGGCTCATAAAAGACATAGCATTCTCACACCAAATAATAAAAGCAGTTAGCTTAGTGGGGTTGAGGTGAGGTATGGACCAATGCTGTCGATAAGTAATATTGGTGCTTGATTTATCCGCTGCGTTCAATACCATTGATCATGAGATCTTGAAGCAGAGATTGCAGTTATGTGGTCTTCAAGGGTTGGTTCTTAGGTGGTTTTAGATCATACTTGATTGTGAGATGCCAAGAGATGAAGCGGGGGATGGATTTTTCTCCTTTAGAAATTAGGACTGGTGTTCTACAGGGTTCTGCCTTATCGGCTATGCTCTTTTATCATTTATGTGCTTCCTTTATGTATAAAATATTGAAAGAAATGGATGTGTACTATTGGTTTTATGCTGATACTATACAATTCTTTTTTTCCATTTAAAAAAAAAAAAATCAATATTGGAAGCTTTTGAGCATCTTAATGAAGTGATGACAGAAGTTGCCTAATGACTTTCTAGAAATAAGTTAGTGATGAATATGTCAAAAACCGAGGTCTCCCACTGGTCTCTCACTGGTCTCCCACTTAGCCACCTATCCCCCCTTCAGTCCGTTCAGAACTCTGCCGCACGTCTTATCTTCCGCCTGAACCGATACACTCATACCACCCCTCTCCTCAAGTCACTTCATTGGCTTCCGATCAGGTACCGCATTCAATTCAAGCTTCTGCTACTAACCTACAAATGTACTCGATCTACAGCCCCTCCTTACCTCTCAACCCTCATCTCCCCTTACGTTCCTACCCGTACCCTCTGCTCTCAAAGCAAATCCCTCCTTTCAGTACCCTTCCCCACCACCGCCAACTCCAGACTCCGCCCTTTTTCCCTCGCCTCACCCCACGCTTGGAACAAACTCCCCGAGCCCATACGCCAAGCCCCCTCCCTGCCCATCTTCAAATCTCTGCTTAAAGCCCACCTCTTCAATGTCGCCTTCGGCACCTAACCTCTACACCTCTGCCCAGGAAACCTAGACTGCCCAACTTGACATTTCGTTACTTAGATTGTAAGCTCCTTTGAGCAGGGACCGTCCTTCTTTGTTTATTTTGCACAGCGCTGCGTAACCCTAGTAGCGCTCTAGAAATGTTAAGTAGTAGTAGTAGTAATGCTGAATGGTGTGCCTACTCACAATTGTATAGGTGATCAGAAGATTCTATTGACTGAGCAGGTGCACGATCTAGATTTTTGCCTCGACGATGAAAATGCAGATAAAGAAAGTGGTGATGGATTGCTATTATAAACTACATTTCCTGCATAGATTGAGAGCAGTAGTACCTGCTGAAGATTTTCGGACAGTGTTACAAAGCCTAGTTCTAACAAAATTTGATTATCGTAATGCAGTATACTTAGGCCTTTCACGGATCTCCAGCTGTTGAAGATGGTACGAGGCTGTGACTGGTCTGCCACGCTGGGAACATGTCACCCCTCAGTTGATACAGCTTTGTTGGTTGCCAGATGAATCCAGGATGAAGTTTAAGATCTTGTTGATTCGTATGGTATTACGACGAGGTGTTTCTGAATGTGATTCTTCAGAAGTATGTCCCAGTGAGGGTATTGTGATCTAGGGATACTGGATTGCTAAGGATACCTGGCTTTCAAAATGTGTAGTTGAAAAAGACTAGGGGGCTCTTTTACTAAGCAGCGCTAAAAACTTAGCCTGCGTGATTCCTACCGCAGGGCTGTACTGCGCTGTAAAGCCACTTTTAGCGCTGCTGGGAAATGGACAGTTTTTTTTTTATTTTGGCTATATTGGCCACGCAATAATTTTCCAATTAGCGCACGAGCACTTTACTGACACCTATTTTGTAGGCGGTAAGGGCTCACGCAGTAACCACAAGCTTAATCGGAGAAAATCTGTCTTCACTCAACGTGTAATTAAACTCTGGAATTCGTTGCCAGAGAATGTGGTAAAGGCGGTTAGCTTAGCGGAGTTTAAAAAAGGTTTGGACGGCTTCCTAAAGGAAAAGTCCATAGACCGTTATTAAATGGACTTGGGGAAAATTCACTATTTCTGGGATAAGCAGAATAAAATGTTTTGTACATTTTTGGGATCTTGCCGGGTATTTGTGACCTGGATTGGCCACTGTTGGAAACAGGATGCTGGGCTCGATGGACCTTTGGTCTTTCCCAGTATGGCAATACTTATGTACTTGTGTACTTAATCGGTTAGCGCACAGCAATGTAGCTAACTGATTAGCGCAGTACATGCCTATTCTCTGCTCCAAGACCTGCCCCCAGCGCTAAAAAATGAAAAAATGTTGTAGCATGTGGGTAGCGTGCGCACATGCAAAACTATCACGGGACGCCTGTGCACGCCACACAGTCAGGGCCGGCTCAAGGGATAGTGGTGCCCTGAGCCAATTTGCTGGACCTGCAGGAAGAGTGGGAGGGGAAAGAGAAGGAGAGAGACCAGATCGGGGGTGGGGGGAGGGAAGAAAAGGCTTAGGTCTCCTTTTACTAAGCGCCGGTTAAGCCCAACACAGGCATACCGCTCGCTATACAGGAAGTACCATCAGGCTACCGCAGCAGTATGGCAGTACTTCCCACTCCTTGCACACTGTCATTTCCAATGCTACAAAAATGTATTTATTTCTGAAGTCCCGGCGTGTACCTGGTGGTAATCGGGCAGTGTCAGGTTAACGTAGGAGCCCTTACTGCCACCTCAATGGGTGGCAGTAAGGGCTCCCCCTCCCCCAAAATGGCCACACAGCGTGCCCAGCCATTTCCTGTGGGAAGATGAGACTTCCCTTTAACCAGCTGCGGTAAAAGGGGGCCTTGGCTTGCGTGTAAAAATAAGCACGCCAGCGCCGACCCATTTTGCCACAACTTGCTAAAAGGGACCCTTAATCTTTAGACCGGGTGAGGTCAGAGGCTGGCTATTTTGGTGCCCTTAATTGCCAGCACCCTGGGCCAGAGCCTCACCCGGTCCAATAGTTATGCTGACCCTGCCCAAAGTAGTGCATTTTAACCTGTGCTAAGCATGCATTTGTGTTTACCACAGCTTACTTAAAATAACCTCTAGGAGAACTGCATTTTCAATGGCTGGATCACAGTTGTGGAATGAATGCACAGTACAGATTAGAACGATACAAGGTACGGCATCTTTCAAAAAGGGCACTGAAACCCTGTTTGTTTGATCAGGTTTTTGGAACTGGGAATGGATAAGGTTGATCTTTGGTGAATATATTCCTTCAGCTTGAGTTTGACTTTGAAGTAGTGGTTGTATATCCATTGTTTATGATGGCATTAGCTCATGAGTGAGGGAAAATATAGTGGTAGAATATTATTTATGTGTTTTGTTTCCCCCCAATATTCAAAACCATTTAACTAGCCAGGAATGGCACCTGACCGGTTAAACGGCACTTAACCGACTACCCAGCAATATTCAGCAGGAGATGCTGGTTGTACCCCGCTGAATATTCCTGGTTAGCGCCTAGGAGAAAGCCAGCTGTATCGCACAATATAGCCGGCTATCCCCGAATATTTAATTCCTATCCGGCTATTGTAATTGGCCACATTGGGCCGCTTACGTAGCTCGTACATCTCTAGCCGGTTTAAAGATAACTGGCTATCTTTGAATATTGACTTAGCTGGTTAACTTTAAACTGGCTAAAAATAAACCAGAATTTCAATGCTGGTCACTGGAAACAGCCCGGCATTGAATATCCGGACTGAGCACCGACCACGGGAGTTAGCCAGGTTCCCTCCCGCAATGTGAATATCGACCCCTTTGTGTTTAGTGAGTTTTGTTAAGTTTTAATTTTAATTGCTTGGATTTTAATTCTGTATGATTGGTTTGTTAGCCGCCTAGGAACTTTAACTAAGGTGCGCTGAAAAATGGCCTGCGTTAGTGTAGGCGCGCATTTTGGATGTGCGCAGGTCCATTTTTCAGCGCGCCAGCAAAAAATGCCTCTTTATTTTTTTTAGCCAAAAATGGGCGTGTGGCAAAATAAAAATTGGCACACGTCCATTTTGGGTCTGAGACGTCCAAACTGGGAAATCTATAATATAGTATGCTCATTGAGTCACCTTAAAGAGTGGCTCTTTGATACACGACTATACCATGATGGAGCATGAGCAGGTTGGCTTTTCCATACTCCCTGAATTATATCTTACTAGTAAACAAAGGCCCGTTTCTGAGCGCAATGAAACGGGCGCTAGCAAGGGTTTCATGGCTCCATGGCTCGTCGCTGTTTTAGCTGGTTCATGGCGTGCACCGCTGCTGTTTCCGTTGTAGCTCTTTGTGGGTGGCAGTTTTCGTGCCCCGCCCTCGACGTCATCTCGTTTTGACGCGAGGGCGGAGCAGAGCTACAGTGTGTAAATCCGGAGTTTGTGGCCTGAGTAGATCGTTGGAGGTGAGAATCTGCTCCGCCCTCAATGTCATAACGTTTGACGCGAGGGCGGGGCCCAGAGACTGTGATTTTCGTGGCTTCAGAGCTTCGAACATACGAACCTTGGCTTCAGTGACGTCAGCAGACAATAGAACGTTGAGGGTGAGTTTTATATATATAGATATTTTAAGGCAGTAGACCTGCCGGTGTCCTTACAGAGTCTAGACTAGTTCCAGATGGTTCACAGGGTCTGGAGGAAGGTACACGTGGGTTTGACTCATTCCACGGAGTCTGCTTTTGCATGCAATGAGATCTTTCCACCAAGGATGAAAACACAATACTTTGCAGCCACATACTGAGCTGCCCTCCTTCAGTAACACCAGCGACACAGGTTCCCCCATCACAAAATACTGGATTTCATTACAAGTAGCATGTTAAAGAAATTGCAAAAACTGGAAGACTGCTTTTTAAAGTGGGCATCATTTCCAAATTCATTAAAGCAGGTAATTATAGGAGTCATTTACAGTAATATGCTTAAATGAGTGGAGGAGTGGCCTAGTGGTTAGGGTGGTGGACTTTGGTCCTGGGGAACTGAGGAACTGAGTTCGATTCCCACTTCAGCCACAGGCAGCTCCTTGTCACTCTGGGCAAGTCACTTAACCCTCCATTGCCCCATGTAAGCCGCATTGAGCCTGCCATGAGCGGGAAAGCGCAGGGTACAAATGTAACAAAAATAAAATGGATACTATTGGAGATTCTACATGGAATGTTGCTACTATTGGAGATTCTACATGGAATGTTGCTATTCCACTAGCAACATTCCATGTAGAAGCCTGCGCGACCACATTGGTGATCTGCAAGGGCCGACTTCTACATGGAATGTTGCTAGTGGAATAGCAACATTCCATGTAGAATCTCAAATAGTAGCAACAGTGGAGGAGTGGCCTAGTGGTTAGGGTTAGGGTGGTGGACTTTGGTCCTGAGGAACTGAGTTCGATTCCCACTTCAGGCACAGGCAGCTCCTTGTGACTCTGGGCAAGTCACTTAACCCTCCATTGCCCCATGTAAGCCGCATTGAGCCTGCCATGAGTGGGAAAGCGCGGGGTACAAATGTAACAAAAAAAAAAATATATATATATAAAGTACAAATTGCCCTTGAAGCTCACACTGTGCTCTAAAGTTAGTTCTTATACATGAGCTGGTTGGCAAGAGGTACAAGATGGTCTAGTCATACATTTCAGAAGAAATAGAGCATCATCTCAGTGATGGGCAGGGCAATCTATATTTGACAATGTAATCTCCTGAAATCCTGAGTGGCTGGGAGTCCCTCTCACAGGTCTGAGAAGCCCCACATATGGAATCTCTATGTATTATCTCTGAGATGTGAGCTGTCTAGTTTACAGCCCAGTAGTATTCTCTTGAGAAACAGGAGGGGGCTGTGTAGTTAATACTTTACAATTAAAAAATGATTTCAGAGAAGTTTTACGTTGAACTCCTAATATGTTCTAAATCCTTTTCTTGCGGTTAAGTCATTAAAACTGGAAGAAGAGAAATGTTATGAGACGCTTGAGGCGCATTTCATTCTTCATTAATATAAATTAAATTTGGCTCTGGAAGTTCTGGGCTTCTTGTAATTTTAAGGGTAATGCCCCAAGGAGGATTTCACAGCTGACAAACTGCATTATTTATATTGAATTACCCTATATAACCTGACCTAACTGTACAAAATAGCTGTAAATATAATACCTAATGTGCATACTTGTTTACAGCTGTGTAATGTGAACTTACGCATGTCAGGTATTTTGAACATTTCTCCTTTGGAAAGCCAGTACTTTCTAGAGTCAGCAAAAGTGTTAGGAACAGGACTGTACAGGTCATTGTTGCACTCACTGTGAATCGCCCACTGGTGCCCCCCTGCTCTGCCCGCTTCACCACCACCAATGAAAGGAGACAGTATGTTGGGAGCAATTTTTTTTGTTGCTAGCACACCCTGATTAGGAGTCAAGGGAGTGCGGCTTTTGAGTGCCGCCATTTGGCCACTGCTGTTTGGGCACCTGTGACTTTTGGGCAGCAACTAAAGTCCTGTCTAGATCTGAGCTGGGGGCTCTCTGTGTCACAGGTCTGGAAGGTGAGCCCTTGAACCGTCACTGAGTTCCCAACCTGGAGGTCAGGAGGGTCTAGACATACAAAGTATATAGTCTATAGACGTAATCCAGAGTATCACAGATCTGACTCTGGTATAGCAGATCAAATTTTAAAAAGCTGTATGTCTAGCAACTTCTGAAGAAGGCTTTATGCCGAAACATGGCCCGTGTAGGGTCTAGTGTGCTTTCACCTGTGGGGGATCCAGATTTTACTTTGTTGGTGTTCTATTGCAGTATTGCGATATTGCTGTTTGTTGAACAATAAAGCTTTTTTTTTTTTTAGAACCTTGGACTTCTTCCCTGTCTGTTTTTTTCTGTAAAATTCTTCTTCCACCCACTTTGTACCCTTGGACTTTTTGTGGAAGTTCTTTTGCCCTGTTTTTGCTTTTTAGACACACTCAAAAGTGTCGCATCTAGCAGTCATTCAGTGCATCTTTCAAGTGCACTCAATCAGTCATTCACTTCCCACTCAGTCACACATTCACAAGCACACCACACCCACTTCACCACTCAGCACAGTGCACTCAGTCACTCAATATATGCATGAATGTTCACAAACACAGCACACTCACTTCCCCACTCAAACATTGTAAATATGTAAAAAAAAAAAAAAAACCCAGACTGGGTTGAGAATCCCTGGTATAGCAGGATACTCAGTGGCTATAGCAATACATATATCTGTGTATCTCACCTCCATAACTTTATCTGTACAATGTGGGAAGATATACAGATATCTCTTTGACATGCTCATAAGGATATACAGACAACTAATCAGGATAATTCATCTTTGTAGGACTAAATTGCCATGGAAAATTCATCCCCTCATTCCTTGAACCAGAGCTTGGTTGTGTGTTTTGTTTTTTTAACCAAACAACTAACTGACAAACACATGCCCCAGTTCTAAACATGAGATGACTGCATACAGTAAAAAGAAGTTCTGAAAAAAATCAAATTGAATTTTAGGGATAGGGATGGAGGTGGGACTTGATATACCTCCTTTCTGTGGTTGCAATCAAAGCTGTTTACATATTATATACAGGTGCTTATTTTGTACCTGGGGCAATGGAGGGTTAAGTAACTTGCCTAGAGTTACAAGGAGCTACAGTGGGAATCAAACCCAGTTCACCAGGATCAAAGCCTGCCGCACTAACCACTAGGCTGCTCCTCATTTTGAATGTTCTGAAAGAGGCATGGCTGGTGAGTTATTAAGGCTGAAGCCTGAACTGCTGGAAAAACGAGATATGAAAGCGCCAAACCCCTACGTGAAAAACTACATTGGCTCCCAATCGAAGAACGAATTGCGTTCAAAATCTGCACCCTGGTTCACAAAATTATTCACGGTGAGGCCCCGATCTACAGGGCAGACCTCATAGACTTACCAACCAGAAACAAAAGAAGGTCGGCACGCACATACCTAAATCTCCACTACCCAAGCTGCAAAGGACTAAAATACATAAGTACATAAGTAATGCCATACTGGGAAAAGACCAAGGGTCCATCGAGCCCAGCATCTTGTCCACGACAGCGGCCAATCCAGGCCAAGGGCACCTGGCAAGCTTCCCAAACGTACAAACATTCTATACATGTTATTCCTGGAATTTTGGATTTTTCCAAGTCCATTTAGTAGCAGTTTATGGATTTGTCCTTTAGGAAATTGTCCAACCCCTTTTTAAACTCTGCTAAGCTAACCGCCTTCACCACATTTTCCGGCAATGAATTCCAGAGTTTAATTACACGTTGGGTGAAGAAAAAGTTTCTCCGATTTGTTTTAAATTTACTACACTGTAGTTTAATCGCATGCCCCCTAGTCCTAGTATTTTTGGAAAGCGTGAACAGACGCTTCACATCCACCTGTTCCACTCCACTCATTATTTTATATACCTCTATCATGTCTCCCCTCAGCCGTCTCTTCTCCAAGCTGTATAGCCCTAGCCTCCTTAGTCTTTCTTCATAGGGAAGTCGTCCCATCCCCGCTATCATTTTAGTCGCCCTTCGCTGCACCTTTTCCAATTCTACTATATCTTTCTTGAGATGCGGCGACCAGAAAGCATTAAAAACCAATCTGTTCAAAAAGGAATACCATGACGATCCAACCTAAACACCGAACCCTGCAACTGGACAAAACGTAACTCTTCCTCCTTGACTACATAATTTACTCTGTCGCTTATGAACTCTAACGCAATACCACTGTGTATTTCTCATACCGGAATTGGCGATCGCCACCACGGTACTGTGTAAGCTACATTGAGCCTGCAAATAGGTGGGAAAATGTGGGATACAAATGCAAAGTAACAAAAGATATGGGAAAAGCACCGCTTGACTTATAAATATGCAGCAACAAAAATAGCGGGTCAGATCAAGCAAATTACATGCTGGGGAAGAAGGACCTCAGACTGGTGACACTCAGCCAAATTAATGGGATTACTCGTGCATATATACCCATATGCACAGTCACCGTACTTCAAACACTGGTCCGCAACCAACCGCCTCCCTAGATGTTAAACAATGTCTATTTTTATAACAGTTTTTATGCAAAAGGTGCCACGTACACACCTCCTCGGGACATAGAGAGCAAAGGAACAAATAATAATAATTTCAGCCTTCATCTCGCCTACTCTTCTTTGAGGGCATGTCGCATATTTACAAAGCTCGGCGAACAACATTTCTCTTTAGGCGGAAAGTACTCAACATGGTTGTTACAATGTGAAGATGAAAGGAGGGTAGGATGAGTGCCAAAATGGAGCGTAGCCTGAAAAAGAAAACTGGGGAGCGACAAAGCTGGGCTAATGCCCCCAGGGAGCGGGGAAGGGAATCTGATCTTCAGAATAAATGGCTGAACATTTCTAAAAAGCTTGTCTCGCTCCTTCTCTCCTTCTGTCCCTGCTTGCGTTTTGCTTTCATGTTTGTTCTTGAACGATCTATCCAAGGAATCCAGCTTAAAAAGATGCGTTATAGGGATGTTTCTGGGCACAAATTAAAGTAATTAATCTTTTTGCTAGTCAACCAGTGTCCTGTTCAAATACGCTCTCTTTTGTCCTTTAGCTGTAGATAAGAGACTGTGCTTAAACTTTCCCCCACCCCCTTGTTTTTGACTATTTAGCTACTGAAAAAATACATATATTAAAACTTCCATTAGTTTTAAAAGTATTTAAAGGAAATTCAATAGTCTGGCTGCAGCAGGAGTATATGTTTCCATATTCTTCTCACTCAGAGCTCAGTTCTAACCTGTATCTGAGACATCCTTCACCGTCCATTGCAAATTAAAAAAAAAATATTTTTCTTGGGTTTTTGCATCTGAAATCTTATATGCCTATAAGCTACTTCATGTTTCAGTCAAGATACAGATGAAGATGTGTGGCTGGTCTTTACCAAATGCATCTTATCAGATGTGGCAGTCTCTTTAATCCTTATTAGGAGACTAGTAAAAAAGCCCTGTTTCTGATGCAAATGAAACGGGGGCTAGCAATGTTTTCTTCTGTGTGTATGTGGGAGTGTGTGTGTCCCTGCCCTCTGGCCTCTCTCCCCTCCCCCCTCTGAGTCCTTCACTGTTACAGAGCCAGCGATTTGATTTCGTGCTCTGCTGTTTTCCTTCACTGACTGTGTTACAGAGAGGGCGGGGCAGACACTCATAGGGAAAGCGGATATCTCGCCCCCTTCACACTTCCGGCTGGAGGCTTCATAGAACGTTGGTGTTGCTTTTTATATAGAGAGATAGGTAAACCGGTTCCTTTTCTTTTATTCCTGAAAGGATAAATGGGTCGCACTCAACATTCAGTGACCCATGGAGGGGGATAATCGAACGGGGGCGCCCATCTCTAAGGACGGCCCTGTAAAGGGGCAGGGCAACCCATATTATCGAAACAAGATGGACGCCCATCTTTCGTTTCGATAATACGGTCGGGGACGCCCAAATCATGAAATTTAGACCGACCTTAGAGATGGTCGTCCCCGGTTTTTGGCGATAATGGAAACCGAGGACGCCCATCTCAGAAACAACCAAATCCAAGCCATTTGGTCGTGGGAGGAGCCAGCATTCGTAGTGCACTGGTCCCCACTAACTGAATGGAAAAAGCCCTTCCCGATCCGGAAAGGAACAGGCATGCATGAAGGAAATTGCATGTAAATGAGCTGCTCGCTGTTAGCTCATTTGCACACGGCTTCCTTCCTAAGGAGGGAAGCGACGACAGTACGTCCAAAACGAGGATGTTTGTGTGAGAAGGACGTCCATTCCTTTGCTATGCCTCCAACACCCTCTTTATTTATTTGTTTGGATTTTGGATCACAAGTAGCAGCAGTGGGATTTGAACCAGCCACCTCTAGATTGCAAGACCAGTGCTCTAACCACTAGGCCACTCTGCCACTCCTCCACTCTACTCCACTCCCTTGAAATCTGGCCATCCCTGTGGAGGGGGCAGTATGCAGGTCCCTGTGGGGGGGAGTATGTGTGTGTCAGCGGAGGCATAACGAAGGCGTGGACGTCCTTCTTTCAAACATTTTGGACGTCCTCAACTGCCCCCCACAGGGACGGCCAAATTTCAAGGGAGTGGAGTGGAGTGGACTGGAGGAGTGGCAGAGTGTCCTAGTGGTTTGAGCACTGGTCTTGCAATCCAGAGGTGGCCAGTTGAAATCCCACTGCTGCCACTTGTGATCCAAAATCCAAATAAATAAATTTGTCGGAAGGATAGCAAAGGCATGGATGTCCTTCTCACAGAAACATTCACATTTTGGACATCCTCACTGCTGTCGCAGGGATGGAGGCATAGCAAAGGACATACTCTAAGAAAAAAAAAAGACAGAAGTTTTTGAAGTTGTTTTTTCGGGGTGGGAGGTGGTTAGTGACTACTGGGGAAGTCAGGGGAGGTCATTCCTGATTCCCTCCGGTAATCATCTGGTCAGTTCGGGCAGCTTTTTGATGCTTGGTCATGAAAAAAATGGACCAAGTAAAGTCAGCCAAATGCTCATCAGGGACACCCTTCTTTTTTCCATTATCGGCCGAGGACGCCCTTCTGTTAAGCACGCCCCCATCCCGCCTTCGGTACACTGCCGACATGCCCCCCCCCCCCCCGGAACTTTGGTCGTACCCGCAACGGAAAGAAGTTGAGGACAGCCAAAATCGGCTTTCGATTATGCCGATTAGGGCCACCTTAGGAGAAGGACGCCCATCTCCCGATTTGTGTCGGAAGATGGGCGCCCTTCTCCTTCGAAAATAAGCAGGATAGTCATGCCGAGATGATAGGTTTCTGCTGCTCTATGATCCTGTACACACATAAAACACCCACTTAGTGGGGACTGCTATGTTAAACAGATACACTTTTCTCAGGGGCCCTTTTACTAAGCCGCATAAGTGTCTACGCGCGCCGAAATGGAGTTACCAGCCAGCTACCGCGTGGCTCTTGTGGTAATTTCATTTTTGGCACACGTCTGAAAAGTTTTTTGGGACACACGTATCGGGCTGGCGCCAAGTGGCATTTGACACATGTAGGTCATTACCGCCCGGTTACCGTGTGAGACTTTACCACTAGGTCAATGGCTGGCGGTAAGGTCTCAGACCCAAAATGGACGAGCAGCCATTCTCATTTTGCTGCACGTCCATTTTCAGCAAAAATTTTAAAAAGGCATTTTTTTTTACAAGTGTGCTGAATAATGATTCTGCGCACGCCCAAAACACACGTCTGCACTACCGTAGGCCATTTTTCAGTGCGCCTTTGTAAAAGGGGCCCTGCAGTTTGGTATATTACACTTGATTTTTGAAAATATTGGATTTGATTTTGAAAAAAAAAGTTTGGGGAAGGTTTTGTGCCAGTGATTGAGAAATAGGAACATTTAGGGCCCTGTTTACTAAGCAGAGCATTATAGGCGCTTTAACATTTTTAACGCGCATTAACCATGTACACGCGTTAATCATGTACATGCCTACAATATCCCTATAGGCACCTACATGGTTAGCGTGTTTGCTAAGTGTAGGCACGCTAAAAACACTAACCAGCTTATTTTCGAAAGTGAAAGACGCCCATATTTCAACCCAAATTGGGTGATGGGCGCGCTCGGCCGATAATGGAAAAAAGAAGGGCGCCAGAAGTGAGAATTTGGGTCACTTTTTCTGGACCCTTTTTTTTCACGAACAAATCCCCCAAAAGTGCCCCAACTGCCCAGATGACCACCGGAGGGATTCGGGGATGACCTCCCCTGACTCCCGCAGTGGTCACTAACCCCCTCCCACCCAAAAAAAGAACTTTAAAAACTTTCTTTTTCCAGCCTGTATGCCAGCCTCAAATGTCATACCCAGCTCCATCACAGCAGTATGCAGGTCCCTGGAGCAGTTGTTAGTGGGTGCAGTGGACTTCAGCCAGGTGGACCCAGGCCCATCCCCCCTACCTGTTACACTTGCACTGGTAAATGGGAGCGCTCCAAACTGCCCCCAAAACCCACTGTACCCACATCTAGTTGCCCCCCTTCAGCAATAAGTGCTATGGTAATGGTGTAGATTTGTGGGCAGTGGGTTTTGGGGGGATTTGGGGGGCTGAGCACCCAAGGGAAGGAAGCTATGGATTTGGGAGGTATTTTGATTTTTTTTAATTTTTACAAGTGCCCCTTAGGGTGCCCGGTTGGTGTCCTGGCATGTAAGGGGGACCAGTGTACTACGAATCCTGGCCCCTCCCACGACCAAATGCCTTGGATTTGTTCGTTTTTGAGCTGGGCGCCTTCGGTATCCATTATCGCTGAAAAACGATACCGCCCAGCTGAAATCCACACAAATCCGATGCATTTGCCCGGCACAAACCGTATTATCGAAAAAAAAGATGGACGCCCATCTTTTTCGAAAATACAGTCTGTCCCACCCCTTCACGTGCCTGTTCTCGGAGATAGATGTCCATGGAGATATGCGTTCGCGTTCAATTATGCCCCTCTAAGGCTCCTTAGTAAACAGGACACTTAATTTGTATAGATGCTGTCTGAGTTTTTCTGAGGTTTTCTCCTTCCCTCATGCATATATTAATTGAAAAGAAAAAAAGAGATTTTTTGTGAAATATGTAGTTCATACAAATATTTTTGAGCTAGTAGTGTTTATTGTTGTCACTTATAAAACACCAATAGGACAGAGCTGAGTAGGTATAGACATCACCAAGCATAGGAGCCAACTTTTCAAAATGATTGGGGGTGCTGAAATTTTTTTTTTTTTTACAGGTGGTGCATTTCCCCCTTCTTCCCCCTCCCCCCATTATTCAATATCTCTCTGTGAAACAGCAGTAATAAAAAAAGGCAAGTGCATTTTTATAATAACCATTGCATTCCATAAAACAAAAAGGAGAAAGTTCCCACATGCAGAGCACTGCATCAATGACTTTTTGGTCGGGATGTGATGTGATATGATTCTTATCCTGCTAAATCCTACTTATTAGTAGTTCAAAGCGGGTAACAAAGCAAATTAAAACAGCTTAAAAGATTAAGACAAATCTTTTGAACAAATAAGTCTTTAGACTCTTATGGAATGAGAAATAACTGAAAGAACTTTGAAGTTCAATAGAGAGAGAAAGCCAAAAGTGAGGGACCTTGTAACAAAAAGAAGCTTCCAGAATCTTCAATCTAGAGGACATGAAATGAGATTGAAGGGGGGGCAGACTCAAGAAAAATGTCAGGAAGTATTTTTTCACGGAGAGAGAGTGGTGGATACTTGGAATGCCCTCCTGCGGGAGGTGGTGTAGATGAAAACTGTAACAGAATTCAAACATGCATGGGATAAACATAAAGGAATCCTGTTCGGAAGGAAGGGATCCTCAGGAGCTTAGCGGAGATTGGATGGCAGAGGCGGGGCTGGTGGTTGGGAGGCAGGGCTAGTGCTGGGCAGACTTATATGGTCTGTGCACTGAAAAAGACAGATACAAATCAAGGTAAGGTATACACAAAAAGTTGCACATATGAGTTATCTTGTTGGGCAGACTGGATGGACCGTGCAGGTCTTTTTCTGCCATCATCTACTATGTTAGTATGTTTAAAAATGAAGGTAAAATTAAGCAAAACGGATCTCTGACTTTCAGGATTCCATGACTAGAAGGAAAAGAAATGAATCCAAAAGGATAGTCTGGAGATGTACTATCAATCAAACATTTTAAAAATTATATAGACGAACTTAAATAAAACTCGAGATTGAAAAGGAAGCCAACGAAGAGAAATATGAACAGTAGTAGAGCTGCCAGATTTTTTGAGACCAAGACTAAGTTTAGTGGCAGACAGAAATGTAAGACTTTGGAATTTAAAAGCTTACTTTAAATAAATTTATAAACAGCAAGTGCTTTTTGGCCTGAAAACAAACCACCTGACCCCCACCCGACAGCTGCTTGAAGGAGAGGGAAAAGTTACCTTCTTCAGCTTTTTAACGTCGTCTGGCGGCTGACTGGCTGGCTGTGTTCTGGGGTGGGCTGGCTCCCTTCCTTGTACCTCTCTGGCTCACTCTCTGCCCTTCTTCAATGTTCCGGGCCGCCGGCAGCATCAACACGGTAAGCACACGCTACCTTCGCAGCTCCGGAAGCTCTCTCTCTCTGTTGCAGCATCCTGCCTATGCGGGACAGGAAGCTGTAGCAGAGGGAAAGCTTCCGGACCGCCGAAGGCAGTGTGCTTACTTCACTGACACGGAGTCATTGACGGCGGCCCAGAACATTGAAGGACAACGGACGGACAGCACAGCGGTGCAGGGCAGGGAGCGGGAGTCGGGACGGTGCAGAGAGTGGGAAGGACAGGCACTTTATGCCCACGTGCCACTGCCTCAATTATTGGGGGTGCTTGAGCACCCACAGCACCCACGGAGTCGGCGCCTATGTCACCAAGGGTAAAATATTCCAAGGGCACCACACCATTCCTGGTTTATTTTTAAGTGTGGTTGATATTGTGTGGGTCACTCTTTTGTCACAAAAATATCAATAAAAATCTATATAGCATTTATAAGTAGGGCATTTTAATTACTGTAATGCCTTACTATTAGGTCTATTAAAGTCAAATTTGAAATCATTACAGACAGCACAAAATGCCACAGCTAGAGTCCTTGAAGGCCTTTCTTGATTCAATCATATTTCTCCAGTTTTGATTAAACTGCACTGACTTTCTATTGAATTTAGGATTTTTTTGTATAAAATTTTTATACTGGTCTTTTAAAATTATTACGAGTAAAGCCCTGATGATTCCTGGAAGCTAGCTTATATATTTACCAATGTTGTTTTGGACGCAAGCAGATCTATTTTTCAGTGCACCTGTAAAAATGCCTTTGGGGGGGGGGGGGGCGAAAATGGATATGCGGCAAAATGAAAATTGGCGCACGTCCATTTTGGGTCTGAGACCTTACCGCCACACATTCACTTAGCGGTAAGGTCTCAGGGTGTTAACCGGGTGGTAATGGTCAACGTGCGTTCTAATGCCGATTACCGCCCGTGTACCGGAAAATAAAAATATTTTCTAGCGCACGTAGTGGATGCATGTAAAAAATGAAATTACCGCACGGGCCACGCGGTAGCCAGGCGTGTGTTGGGCGTGCTTAGGTGCCTACGTGGCTTAGTAAAAGGGCCCCCTAAGTGACTTTGCCCAGAGACACCAGGAGGTGCAGTGGGACGGTACGAACAGTTGACAGACCTTTAGAAGACGTGCTGATTGTAAAATGGAATCTAGCCTAATTTGCGGCAGCAGAAGATGGGAACAGTTAAGAAAGACATTCTTTTCATTCTTTTAGTAGCACATTTCAGACAGACACAGTACTCCCTTGTTCTCCCTCCATCTCTTCAGGATTAATCCAAGAAACACATGAAGATAGTTAAAAATAGGAGTTCACAAAATGGATATTGTTTTAATGTCCAGCTCAAAGAATGTTTTTTTGGGTTTTTTTTTTTTAAAATTATTATTGCTTGTTAACCCAATGTTTCACCAGCACTGTTGTACCTTCAGTCCTGGAAAAATCAGTGCGAGAAAAGATCGGCACTAAGGGGGAGATTCTGTATATGGTGCCTTAAAAAATCAGAAATCAGTGCCGACCATAGGAGCCAACTTTTCAAAATGATTGGGGGTGCTTAATTTTTTTTTTTTTTTTACTGGTGGTGCATTTGCCCCCCTCTCCTCACCCCCGTCTCCCCCCTCTCCTCTCACCCCCCTCTCCTCAGAGTTCCAGCCCCCCTCCTTCCTCAGAGTTCCAGACCCCCCTCCCTCCCTCCCTCCGAGTCGAGTTCCAGCCCGACCTCTTCTTCCACTCCCACAACAGTCCTTCGCCTGCCCCTCGCCTTCTTGCATACCACCCATAACTTAAATGTCATCTTACCGGGGTCCCAGCAGCAGCAGTAGTGAAAGACGAGCAGGCTCAGTAAGTCGGCGCTAAGTTCAGCCTGCCGTCCTTTCTCGTTGCTCTCAGCTCTGCCTCTGGTCCCGCCCTAATTTCCTGTTTCCGCAAGGGCGGGACCAGAGGCAGAGCTGAGAGCAATGAGAAGGGAAGGCAAGCTGAAGCGCCGACTCGCCGAGCCTGCTCGTGCTCGCCTTTCACTACTGCTGCCGCCGGGACCCAGGTAAGATGACTTTTAAGTTATGGGTGGTATGCAGGCAGGCGAAGGACTGTTGTGGGAGTGGCAGAAGAGGTCGGGCAGCGGGCTGGCTCCTGGGGAACTTCCAGTTCCAGTGGGGAAATATTGGGGGTGCTTGAGCACCCACAGCACCCATGGAGTCGGCGCCAATGGTGCCGAGTAAGCGTATTCTCTAAGCAGCGCCTAGATTTAGATGCGGTATATAGAATACGCTTAGTTGATATCGCAGTGCCTAAAATGATGCGCATCCGTTTACATCAAGGACAATGTGGTGTAAATCCCAGTGCATAGATTTAGGCACAGAGGGCCATATTCCATAACTACATGCGTAAATTTCAGAATGACAAATTCCCTGCCCATAACCATGCCCCTTTTTGCCTGCATGCTTTAGAAGTTTGGCGCACTTCGTTACAAAATAGGCTTAGTGAGTTGTGCATGTAAATTCTAATTAGTGCCAATTAGTGCTCATTATTGCTTGTTAAGTGCTGTGATCAGCGCTCATTAGCTTGTTAAACTTCTTAAATTACGTGTGTTATAGAATCCGCTTAGATTTCGGCATGGATCTCTAGGCGCGCTATACAGAATCTAGGGGTAAGCTCTGTTCTATAAAGGGTATATACACCCTTTACAGAATAATGCTTAGCGCTGATTCCTGTGCCCAAGGCTGCTGAGAGACTAGGCCAGGCCCGGGGCAAGGCTGCCCCGCGTCTGCCCTCCGTCGCTCCCCCTGCCGCTCCCACACCCCGTCGCTCCCCCCGCCGCTGCAGTCCGCGGTCTCACCTGCCTGTCTCCACGGCTCCGGGCCCCCTTCATTCAAAGCGGCAGTCACAGATCGCGTCTCTTCTGGCCTTCCCTCCCTGTGTCCCGCCCTCATCTGATGTAACTTCCGGTTTCCACGAGGGCGGGACACAGGGAGGGAAGGCCAGAAGAGACGTGATCTGCGATTGCCGCTTTGAATGAAGGGGGCCCGGAGCCATGGAGGCAGGCAGGTGAGACCGGGCACTGCAGCGCCGGCAGCCTGACCCCGGCGCCAGGCCCCCCTTGGAGGCCCGGGGAATTTTGCCCCCACGCCCCCCTCTTGGCGGCCTTGCCTGTGCCAAGCTCTGTGTGCCAGATTTATGTTTGCTGAAAGCTGCTGAAGATCCCTGCACCCAAGTTGGGCACAGTGACCCATTATTCTATAACACTGAGCCCAAATTTTTGGACTGCCCCTGGCATGCTCGTGCTCTTCCCTTGGCCTCACCCTCTTTTGGATTTTGCGCTATGGGATTTAGGCGTCCAGCGTTATAGAATATTGTGCAGCCAGATGCACATGCAAATCCCAATTGGTGACAGCTCATTAGCCAATTATGTTGCATATGCATCTCAGGATGGTGCCCAAATTTGGACACCCAAATCTGGATGCCATAAATAGAATCTGGGGGACGTTGCACACAGCACTGCCTCCTTTTCACCATCCTGAGCCTCCTCCTCCGAGTCTTTCCAGCCTCCAGTGGGGACTCTCAATGGTTCCCCAGCTTCATTCAGGAGATCATTAAAGACCTACCTATTCAGAAAAGCATTCCCCACCGACCTAACCTAGATGCCTCCAATCTGCAACACGGCAAAACCATAGACTGTATTGGACATTATATCTTACTTCCTATCTTCGATCCCTAGGTGCCTGAATATACTAACATTACCCAACCCTAATATCAAATTGTATTTGTTTCCATACCGGTCTTTGCGATCGCCTACGGTAAGATGTAAGCCACATTGAGCCTGCAAATAGGTGGGAAAATGTGGGATACAAATGTAACAAATAAATAAATAAATAAATAAATACCTTTGTAGGTATAATTGTTGCAGAATACGGCAGTCAAACTTACTTTGGGTCTTAAAAGATTTGACAGTTCAATAGCAGCTCTTGCTATTTACATGGGCTTCCCATTCATTCTAGGGTTTTGTTTAAGCTAGCTTGTTTAATTTTTTTAATGTTTGATGGTTCTGATCCAGAATATTTTTTAAAATGTAATTTCTTTTCCCCTTGTTCATAAAAAGACAAAAGTTAGGTATCTGTTCCGTCTCTTACTGCCTTCATTTATTGACATTAGATTTAAACAAATTCTGGAGATGTCTTTTTTATTTTCAGGCACCGCAATTCTGGCTTTTCCTTCCTCAGAATTTACGTAGGTCTTCCAGTTATTTTTCTTTTTGGAAACGGTTAGGGGCCCTTTTACTAAGACCCGTAGGCAGCGGCGTAGGAAGGGCGGGGCGGTGGGGGCAGTCCGCCCCAGGTGCATGCTGCTGGAGGGTGCAGAGAGCAGCCGTGTGCCTGTCGGCTTTGCTGGTTCCCTGCTCCCTCTGCCCCGGAACAGGTTACTTCCTGTTCTGGGGCAGAGGGAGCAGGGTTGGAGCCGACAGGCGCGCGGCTGCTCTCTGCACCCTCCAGCAGCCAAGAATGCACCCGGTGGGGGGGGGCTTGATGCACCGGGGAGGGGGTGTCATGCTGCACCCTAGAGGGACAGATGCCGCTGAACCCCGGGGGGGGGGGGGTGCGCAGCGGCGATCCGCCCCGGGTGGCAGCCGACCTAGGATCGCCACTGCCAATAGGCGCCCTACGTGTGTCCAACGCATGTCAGTTTGGAACTACCACCCAGCTACCACGTGGCCCAGGTGGTAATTCCATTTTGTATTCGTGTTGGAAAATACTTTGTATTTTCTGTCGCGCAGCACTAACCAGGCAGTAATCAGCAGTGTACATGCGCTGATGATTACTGCCCAGTTAAAACATGAGACATTACTACTAAGTCAATGGGTGGTGGTAAGGTCTCAGGCCCAAAATGGACGCGCCAACTTTTATTTTGCCGCACATCCATTTTGGCCCCCCCCCCAAAAGGCCTTTTTATACATGCGTACTGAAAAATGGACCTACATGTGTCCAAAACACGCACCTACAGTAGCGCAGGCCATTTTAGGGGGAACCTTAGTAAAAGGACCCCTTAAAGACTTATTTGTTTAAACAATTTGTGTCATAAATCCCACTCTTGATTACATTTTTTCTTCTTTTGTTAAACCACTTTGAACCTGTCCATAAGGAGTTAGAGGTATATAAGAGACATATCACATGACATCATATCACACACATCACCTTTGCTGATATGAGCCCCCTCCCATATCCATGCTGCCTTCTCCATTGAGATAGCTGTGCGGCACAACCAGGGGCGTAGCCACATTTCAGCGGGAGGGGGGTCCAGAGCCCAAGGTGAGGGGGCACATTTAACCCCCCCCCCGGCGCTGCCGACCCCCCTACCATTTTTATCCCCTCCCCCGCCATTTTTGACCTCCCTGCCGCCACTACCACCTTTGACCCCCCCCCCAGCACCAACCCTTTCGACCCCCTCTTCCCGCCGCCGCCGCCAACCCTCTCCCACTGTGGGGTCCTCTTCTCCGGCGTGACCACATTGCTGATCTGCAAGGGCAGGCTTCTGTTTCTGTGAGTCTGACGTCCTGCACATACAGATTAGCAATGCGGCCGCGCTGGAGAAGAGGACTTAGGGTGGCGGGGGTTGGAGACCCCCGCCCGCAAAAGTACCTGACGGCGGCTTGGGAGGGTTGGCGGCGGGAGGGGGGGGGTTGAAGGGGTTGGTGTTGGGGGGGGGCAGGGCCAAATCTAAGGGGCCCATGCCCCCACGTAGCTACATCCCTGGGCACAACATATTTGAAAATGCAGTTGTGCCTTGGGCTTGAAATGGTTGTGAAATGATGCCTTAGACAATTGGTTACAGGTAGCAGTATTCCTTCTTCACCTTCTTGCTTTAATAGAGTCTCTTGGTTCTTTGTCAGGTTAGGGAAACGTGAGTTCTCTTGTCAGCGCACTTGGCCAAGCACGTTTTTTTGTAGATCTCATCTATCTTTTGTGATATGTACCTGTTGAACATGACAGGTCTGCAGTCGGAGAGCTCTGTGCACAGATTGTACCAGGCAGCTGTCGCTCGGAAGACAACACAGTGTTCCCGTTTCACTCCGGCAACCGCATTAGTGAGAGAATGTAAATGTCATCTCACCTGTTCCACATGGCTAAAATTTATCTTTCTATAAAACCTGTGCATTTATGTTCATGTTCCTACAAGAGTTATAGATCTGTTACTGGTACCAACAGATGAAGTAGAGAAGCCAGTATTTCATAAGTACTGTTAATGGAGAATCAATGTTCCTGGGCGTTTTTTAATTGTGATTTCTCAGGCAAATGTAAGGCTGTCAACTGGATCCAGATTTTGCAGGACAGAGTTGATCCAGTCCTGGGTTTACATGCGGGGGAGTTGTAGTTCAGATTTCCCCATTGCATTCCCTAAGAAAAGCAAGACTACGTGTCCCAGCATGCACTTGGGTAAACCCAGGACTGGATCAACCCTGTCCTGCGAATCTGAATCCTGTTGGAGGCTTTAGGCAGATGCCATTGGAAAGATTAACAGAGATAAGACATGTAGGACTAGATTCTATGTATGGTGCCTAAAAAAAATCGACACCAAACAAAACCATGCTTAGCACTGTTCTGTAAATCTCACCTAAAGTTAGGCGCGGTTTATAGAATACACCTAGTGCCTGTTCCTGCGACTAATTTTAGTCGTGGCCATTTTTGCCAACTAAAACCCGGTGTAAAAGCACATGGCTAATTTAGTTGCAGATCGGGCATAACACTACGAGTAAATTTTAGAAACACCCATGACCCACCCGTGTCCTTCCATGGCTATATCCCTTTTGAGACATCATGCTCTGATTTACATGTACTTAGCGAGCTATGCACTTAAATCCTAATTAGTGCCAATTAGTACCGATAATTGCTTGTTAACATCCTAGCATTTACATGTGCTGTTATG